>NC_140086.1:70997167-72384899 GCF_964237585.1 Gallinula chloropus
GTGTGGGTGCCCCATGGGGGTCACAAGTCCTGCCAGCAAGCCTGCTCTGGCATGAGGTCCTCTCTCCACTGGTCCTGGCAGTGACCTGCTCCAGCACGGGCTTCCCACAGCTCACAGCCTCCTTTGGGCATCCACCTGCTCCAGCATGGGGTCCTCCACAGGCTGTGGGTGGAATCTCTTCTCCACCATCATCCTCCATGGGCTGCAAGGGGACAGCCTGCCTCAGCATGGTCTTCTCCATTGGCTGCTGCAGGGCAATCTCTTCTCCAGCACCTGTAGCACCTCCTCTACCTTCTTCTTCATTGACCTTGGTGTCTGCATAGCTGTTTGTCTCACATATTCTCACTCCCCTCTCTGGCTGCAGTTGTCCTTGGTTGGTTTTTTGGTCCTTCTTAACTGTCTTAACCCCAGAGGCACTACCACCATCACCATCAGCCTTGGCCAGCAGTGGGTCTGTCTTGGAACCAGCTGGCATTGGCTCTGTTGAACACAAGGGAAGCATCTAGCAGCTCTCATAGAAGCCACCCCTGTAGTCACCCTGCTGCCAAATGCTTGACACTCAGACCCTATACAAGTGCTACGAGGACCTGTTCTAATTGCGTTTTTCATTTCTAGAATGGAAATGTCTGCAATGTCCCCTCCTGGTTTTCATTTGTGCACAGCTATAGAATATTTTTAATTTTCTCTATTTGGCAGCCTTTACCAGGGTCTGATCTACTGTCAAGGGGTAAAAGCCTTTTGAAAATGTTGTTGTTACCCTACAAATAGTCCCTAATAGTCCCGAGTACCTATTTAAATCAAAATGGTTTATAGTACGGTTAGTAACTTATGAAAAATAACTTGTTCATTTTGAACTGATTTACTGCTCTTAGGCCCATAGACAGGAATTGTAAGGATAAGTTAGATGCATCTATACAGATATACAACAGCTAGATACAAATACATGTACTTTTGTACTCATTTTAGAGCACTACAAACATTGAAAGCATTTGGGAAAAAATGGGCTTTTTGATGCACAAAACCTTACTCAGGCAAGCTGAGATTGTTGAAATTACCTTTTCACTACTCTCCAGGGGTCTGTAAGGCCTCTCAGAGTTGAGGGCATGGAGACAGTGGCCCACAAACAGTGGGATATGGGCCAGGAAGTCCTGCATCTGCCGCTGTTTGTGTGAGAGCTTGTGTGTCACACCTTGTGCCAAATCAGCTGGTGAAGGGGTAACTTTTGCTCGTAACCACCCTTTGCTGTGCACAGTTCAAAACACCACAGCTGCCACTGCCGTGCTGTGCAAGATGAGCTCCAGCACACTCGGTGCCACACCTTGCCTCCAACTCACACTGGTGTTCCCAGGGCTCCTCACTGCCTGTCAGGATGAAGCTGCCTGAAGACAGGCATGGACAGGCAGTGGTGTGGTGGCTGGACAGGCTCCAGGGGCCGTTCCTCACAGAAGGCAGTGCTTCCTCAGGGTCCCCTGTGCCATTTGGGAACATGCACCACAATGTGCATGTTCCCAAACCAGAGAGGTTGGGAGCTAGTTGTGTCTCTGCTCCCAACTCCCTCTGTAACTCTGTGTGGTGACTTGCCTTCTGCCTCTGATCAGGTACCAACCCACTGCCAGGAAAATGGGAGCAAATACTTCAATTAAAGTCACTGTGTAATGGCATCATTCCTTGGGCAGAACTGTCTTGCTCGCAGTAGAGTCACAGAATCATAGAACTGTCTTGGTTGGAAGGGACCCTTTAGATCATCAAGTCCAAACATCACCCTAACCTGCCATTCACTACTAAACCATGTCCCTCAACCCTCTTTTAAACACCTCCAGGGATGGAGACTCCACCACTTCCCTGGGCAGCCAGTGCCAATGCCTAACAACGCTCTCTGTGAAGAAGTCTAAACCTCCCCTGGTGTAACTCGATGCCATTTCCTCTTGTCCTGTCACTTGCAACTAGGGAAAAAAGGTCAGTCCCTGCCTCTCCACAACCTATTTTCAGGTAGTTGTAGAGAGCAGTTAGGTCTACCCTCAACCTCTTTTTCTCCAGACTAAACCCCCCAGTTCCCTCAGACGCTTCTCATAACATTTATTCTCCAGTCCCCTCACCAGCCTTGTTGCCCTTCTCTGGACATGCTCCAGCACCCCAATGTCTTTTCTGTAGTGAGGGGCCCAAAACTGAAGCAGTACTCAAGGTGAGGCCTCACCAGTGCTGAGTACACGGGGACAACTACTTCCCTAGTCCTACTCACCACCCAGTACGGGCTGGTGAAGCCCGGAGAGGTTTGAGGTTGCCTAGGGGTACACAGTTTCAGGGGAATCAGTTAATTATGTTGTCACTTTATGGTGGCAAAGATTTGGATCTGTCTGAATGGTATCTCTTTGTAAGCACATCATTCTGGGTGAAGCACCATTATTGCTCTTGTCCAGACCCAATTAGCAGGGGTCAGAAAGTCTGGCTTGCTACTTTTCTCCCTCTTACACCCAGCAAGAAGAATTACTTTCAAGAGTAGGTTCCTGTGGGTAGCATGTGCAGTGTTCCTTACCCTCTCCTACCTGTTCAGCTCCCCAGGAGGTGCAGTCTGTCTCTGAACAGTCTCAATGCATACACACTAAGAGCAAAACCAAACCTAACGCTAATGACAGCACTATGCTGAGTGGAGATGAAAGCTGCTGTAAAGTCACTTGATCAAATGCAAGCTGAACTTAAATGCACTGAAATACGCCTCAAAAGCTCGGCAGAGACCCTTGGAGAGTCTTTGTTTTAGCAAATGGGGGGAGAGATGCTTAGATTACCAATCCCACTAATGCCAGCAAAATTTTTCGGGCCCATCCCACTTCTTGTTGCTCAAGTAACCAATTTGACATTCAGTGAGTCTTTGAAAGCCTAGAAGTGTTGATTCCTAACATGCCCTAAGCAGGGTGATAAACAGCACTACCAGGTATGTGAAAATCACCAGGAAAATCATTTCCATGAATATTTAGACCTCTGAGAAGGCCTCTCATAGGCATGGTCTCTTCCATGCATTTACCTTGCTAGAAGCTGTAGGGGAGGCACACCTCGTGTCATAAGCTCCATGGCACGGGCCCAGCCATGACCTGGGAGCAGTGTTCTTCTGTGAGCAAGGACAGCTGCGTCTGCTGTCAGCCACACCTGGTCATGAGTGAGTATTTTTCTAGCTGGCACCTCGTGCACTTAAGTTTATTTAGTGATAGCAATGTTTAATTTTGTGTAGGACTGCTGCGGAGCTGGGAATTAGGCGTCACTGGCAGGGGTGATACAGGCGTCCTTGGGATTCCAGTGAGGAGCACCTAGTGTGACACTGGAGCAGGGAGTTTGGGGAGGGGAGAACTGGGAGGAAGAAAAGCACTTTTGAGTTTATTCCCTGTGTTACAGGCAATGTTCATGCAACATCCAGCGCTTGAACTCTGGCTATGTGGTCAGAATTTCCTCTCACTTCTGAATGACCCACTGTGCAAACATTGACTTGTTGACGTATAATAGCTGCCTTCAAACAGGATATTACTCAGCACTCTAAAATAATCTAAAGCTCATTTGAAAAAGCCAGGTTAATCCTTATCACCTGTGAGTGAGGAATAAAAAATAAATTATTCACAACCCATTACTTCCCTAGTAAAGTCTTACAGATTTCTGCAACTGTTAATGTGGCTGGAATCAATTAAGCTGCTGTGCCATTCTTTTAGGGTCTTAAAGTATTTAACTCCTAAGTTTGGGTTTCAGCAGGGACAGTGGCATACTTTTCCCAATATAAATTCATAGCAGGGGGAGGGCTGTGTTTTAAGGTGTTCTGGACTGGTGAAGACTTGTTTAGAAAGTAAACCCATTAAAGGCAGAAAGGAGAAGGTATTTCCATGTAAAGAAGAGGGCTTGGTTCCGTGGGGTTTGACTCTGGCTTAAATTGTACCAAGGGAGCTGGTGTGTGTGATGAGAGATAGATGGATATATAAAGCTTACCAAAAAGAAACAATAGAGACTGGTCAGTTTGTAAGAGATCAAAGCAATGGTGACTTATACGTGTACAATACCAAACCCCTTCTGACATGAGGCAATATTAATGGGCCTGTTTCAGTTAAAAACTCAATCCTTTAACTTTAAAGAAATGGCAAACAGAAAGGCCTTACTGGGCAAAATGTCCATCCCTGGTATTCCCCCTGCACTGCTACTGGGGCTGGGTCACCCACAGCCAGGTTCTTGGCCTGCCAACATTTAAATGTCTCTTCCTGTAAGCCCTTTGGAAAGAGATGGCCTTGTAACCTGTTTTTCAGCTTTTTGGTGCCTGGTGGAGGGAGGCAGGAGACAGGAGTGTGCTAGGAAAGCAGTTTCCAAAAAAGGGGAGGAGACATTAGGGGAAACAATTTGCTTAGTAGTTAGTTAAAGACAATAGAAGTTCATGCAACCTTTTTCTTTGTGATTTTCCCTCCATTTTAGAGGTGACTGCACAAGCTAGCTGACCTCTCTGGCATGGAATGTCCTGGACAACAGGCATAGTTAGTGTCAAGCCTTCTCCTGGGCATGTTCACTAGTAAAGGTGGACTTCACTGTTGCGGAGAGAGTCTTTGCTAAACCATCCTTTTGTCATGAGAGGAAAACACTTCACAGTCAGTCCTCTGAAGCCTCTAGGTCTATTGCAGCTTTTTCTCCACCATTCCTGGCCTCCCTGCTTCCATCTGTTCTCCAAAAAGTGCTTTTGAGACGTGAAAGGGGAAACTTTTGTCTGTATATTTTGCTGTCAATGATCACAGTAACAGCTAATCCCACAGCATTTAGAGCATGGTGATGCCAGTTGTACCTTTAACAGCCTTCAAAGCCACTATTAGGACATTTCTTTTGCCAACGAAAAGAATATAAATGCTTGTCAGACAGCTTTGGAGTCAGGTGTGTAACGTGCTGGATCTGAAAAGAAAGCGTTTCATTTTCAGCCCTGTCAACCAACAAAGCCGCCCTGAGCTTTTCCAGCCATTCATATCCCAGGAGGGTCTTACACCGAGGTAGCGACTGGCCTTGGAGAAGGAAGGAGTGAAACCCAAGAGCAGAGACTGACACTTTGCATGACCCTGGTTTGATGGAGCAGCTAGCACGCATCGTCTCTGCCAATAGCTGCAAATGGGTTCTTCTGGAGCCAGCTCCTTGTTTCATGTATCACATAAGATTATAACTAAACTTCAACAAGTTAGGATTTTGGAAACACAAAGAGCTAATCTCTTTCATCCAATGAAACCCTACTGCTGTTACTGATGGAGAGAATCCACCAGAGTTCTTCCTTATTTTCTAATTTATTCCTGATCATCTGGGTTTCTTTGGGTCTGTTTTGAGAGGGGAGAGGAAAGTAATTCTCACAGTCGACAAAGCACCTCAGTTTCTGGAGGGACAAATAATTTCCATGACTCCTGGTACTCTTCTTGGAGGAGAACAAATGAGGAGGATTGCTATGGGGAGAGAGGCTCTGGCCAGGTAGCCCATGTGCTACCAGACTAGACAGCAGACAGCAAGAAAGCAAGAGGGAGCAGTGAGTGGCTGTTGGGAATGTTGGACTTTTATGGGGGAGAGTAGTGAGTGGGCTGAAAGGGAAGACCAGTGTGTTTTGTGATGGTGGGAGAGGGAGGACACAGGTGAACATAGATGTGGGGGCAAAGTGGGAGCTTGGGATAAGCAAGGGAGGTGGGATTGTCACTGGAGCTCTTCATCCGTATTTTAGTGCTGTTAGAGCCAAGTCATCCTGATACATTTTCTCCTTAGAATTTCAAAGCTTCCCCATTACAATTCCCCAATAAATTTAATCTCACAGAGACACAAAATCACAGAATTGTAGAGGTTGGAAGGGACCTCCAGAGATCATTGGGTCCAACCTCCCTGCAAAGCAGGTTTCCTAGGACAGGTCGCACAGGCAGGCATCCAGATGGGTCATGAATATCTCCAGAGAAGGAGACTCCACCACCTCCCTGGGCAGCCTGTGCCAGGGCTCTGTCACCCTCACTGTGAAAAAGTTCTTCCGCATGTTGGTGTAGAAGGAAGGCTTCCTGAGTAGTGACACCCACCTGCCACAACTCCTGCCTTCTGTAAACTCTCAGTGCACTGGTCTGCTTATCACACGGTCCTTCCTTGAGAAAAACTTGACCCTTCTGATTGTGTCAAGCGAATCAAATCTAGATGATTGTGTCATCTAGATTTGGTAATCAGTTACTGTTTCCCCCCAAATTCATATTGTCTGGATGCTTTTCTGTAATGCATTGTGGTGTTGCCCATAACATAAAACTGAGAAACTGGCTGTTGGTATCTCAAGGTCTTGGCTTAGTCACTTTACCCCAGATAGTCCCTCTTGCATTAGTCTGTGTCGTTGGTTTCCACACAGGGAAGTCTCTTCATCAGATACAGCAAGTGCAGAAGCTGGGTGTTCGCTCCTGTCCCTTGCTAACAGACCATGGCTAGAAGCACAGCACAGAGCACTGGGGCTGTGAGCAGCTGGAGCTACAATCAGCAAAAATGATAATACATAAAAAAGGTGGTTAGATGTGGTGCTGAGGGACATGGTTTAGCGTTGGGTGGCAGGTTAGGGTGATGGTCTAAAGGGTCCCTTCCAACCAAGACAAGTCTATGATTCTATGGTGATATGGATTGAAGTGATGTTTGCCCTTGTCTTAGGGTGCTCAAGCATAGCTTAGGTAGATCATGGGCTGCCTGCCTGGATTCTCACAGCTTCTGCTTCAGGGTCCTCAGCACCTCGGCACTGTTTGTGCCACTTCTGCCCAGGCTTTATAAATAAAACTGTTCTGCAACCTCTCTGGTTTTGCACCTTTGTGAAGTTTTCTTTTCATTCCATATTCATAACACGTTGTCATTGCCATTGCTTTTAGCCATGCTTCCTCAAGGCAAACATTATGCTCTTACTAGGACAAATGCCACCATGACAGTATCTTGACAACTCAGAAGTTCATGTTTGTTACAGGGATTTTTTGCTGTGGGCTCAAGGCACAAACTTATTTTAAGGAGTGGGGAGGCTGGTGGGAATACCTGTCTTTAATCTTCTCTCAGCTTCAGAATCCCATAGCAAAGATGTGGTAACAGGTAAGAGCAACATGGGAGGGGAGTCCTAGGTTGGGTTTGAACTGTTTCCAGACACCATGTAACTGGCAATTCCAGATACTGTTGGCAGCATCCACTCAGCGTGACAGCTGTGATGCCACCCTGGTGAATGAAAGCAGCTGTATCGAATCATGCAGCCACCAAGTCTGCTCCAGGAGGGTGACCACGGACATGAGGACTTCTTTCTAAGTGTGGTGTGCCAGTAACAGATGTTCAATAAGGTGGGGGTTTTTTATACTCAAACCCAGCCATTTTTAATGTGGGTTGGTTGGGTTTTTTTGTATTTCAACATGTTCTTCCTGTGCCTAGGTAACTGAAAAGGAGAAGGTAATGGACTCGACTTTCTAGCATGTTTTGGGCTGAGGAACACAGTGGACGGTAGAAGCGGGTGTATGTGCTTGTATCTGGGAACTAGGTAAGCCATTTCTCAGCTGGATCTCATCAACATCTAAACCCAATAAAATGATAGGGGTATATTTGAACAACCTCCTCCTTACAGGAGGTCATTGTTTTCTCCTCCCTTCGTGTCCATCAATAAAGTCAGGTTGCACATTCAAAGGCCTTTGTTCGTGTGGGTCGATGCTGGCATGGATTACAGATTGTTAAACACAGCGCTCCCTACAAATAAACAAACCAAATCATGATAAGTATGGTACCAAAACTCTGTCATAAGGACACCTGAATTCGTTTCAATGATCAAGGAGTAATGAGTCTTGTTGAAGTTAATAAAATGAGCATGCTTTTAGAATACACACAAGGTGCTTCCGAATGCTGCTGCTAGGACTGTTCATTAAAATGTCAAGAGAGGAAAAAGAGGGATGATAAGACAAGAAAAAGCAGATCCACAGTTGCTTAGCCCTTGGGTTGCAAACTCTTTAGTGTGCGGCACTGAAAAAGCTTTCAAGGGAAGAATTGACCTCATTTGTGACCTCCCTGACCCTCAGCGATAATCACAGGGCTCTGCTTTTTCAATCCTCTTAAAAGGTAGCAAAGGCTTGTTGTTGTAAAAGCCCAGGAGAAGAACTTCCTTCTTTTTTTTTTGTTTGCTTGTTTTTTCAGTGTGTGTGTGTAAAACAACACAAATGGCAACGTGTCACTCCCTGAAGGATGAGGTGTTGATACAAGAACCCATCTTACATCACTGGATGGTGGAGTGGTAAGGGAGTTGAGACCATGTTTAAAATAGGAACTTGGTCTTATGTGGAGATAAAACCAGACATTTTACCTTCCATAGCCATTTGGCCTCAAAATAAAGCATGACCTGCAATTTATAATCTATGGCCATGTTCCAGTTTGCATTATTTAACCTAAAAACCAGGTATTAACAAGACTATTAAAAATAAAGGAGGCTCATAACTATTATTTCAGTGTTAGCTTTCATTAAAATAACATAGCTGGAGCTACACTGCTACCACAGTAAGTAAGCAATTAGAAAAAAACCATCACTCCAGCATTGTCTGTCCTGGGGCTATATGTATATATGTATGTATGTATATATCTATGTATGTATATATCTATGTATGTATATATCTATGTATGTATGTATGTATGTTTCTGGTGGGTTAACTTTAATCCTTTTTCTGACCTTTTACAAATTAAAAAAGTTGCTTATCCAGATAGCCCCCAAAAGATTCCCCAAAAATTAAAGCAACAAGTCTCTCTGAATAGACTGCAGCTCACCCTGCCTCTGGAAAAGAAAAAAGTAATCAATAGCCCAACACCTGTAGAGCCATCTGCACGAGCTGGAAGGAGGTTTACTGAGTCAAAGCCAGTCTTCCACGAGCCTCTGTTCTGGGGGGCTGTTCTCAGTTTTGATCTGAGAATGAGAGAGCCATAAGCCATCGTGTCCCTCGGGTGACCTCTGTGGAGCTTAGATTCTACAAACTGAAATGAAGGTGAGCGCATCATTCTGAACAGGGTGTGCTCCTCCTCATTTGCTTCGGTGGGACTCGGCTACCCTAAGTTGCAGGTTGTCTGAGGACAATTGTGTCATTTGCTGGTGTAATGGAGCTTAAACAGAGGAGTCAGGCTTTTAAACTTGGAGCTTGTTAGAGCCGAGCACTTTCATTTTCTCCTTTCAAACGTATGATCACTGCTCAAAAGCCCTTTGTGGGAAATTCTTCGGCCCTCTTTATGTCATCCTAGTGAGAAGATCCTGGCTTGCGTGCCTGCAAGAAGATGTTTCCCTAGGAGAACCGGCGGCAGTCCTAGGCAGCCATACCTTAAGGCCTGTGCTTTCTAATTCAAAGATAAAGAAAAAAAGGCAGTTGGTGGCAACTGATGCCTTAAAGCCAGTACTTCAAAGGAAAGAGAGAAACCTTTAGTGCCATAAGTGTCTCAGGACTCATCCCTTTGTATAATACCATGTGTTTATCTTTTAAATATGTTTTACTTTATACATATAAATATATGGAAGTTTGTACACATATATTTGCACCAAAGGATGCTGAAAGGAGCTAGGTCTGTGGACTTCAGATAATGATACTGTAAAGAGACCATGACACCTAACCTTCATATCATCACCATCTCAAAGTAAAAGATACATAAAAGAAGACAAGCAAAAAATTCTGTGAATTTTTCTTCTTCTTGGCTCAAAAACTAGCTCTGGATTTTTTTCAAAGGCTTCTATTAATAAAATACTTGTGTAGCTTTTTCTTCTTCTAGTAAGTTTAATGGTTTTATCATGAGGTAACTCGGAGAGTCTCCACCACCCTCATCCTCTGGGAAAAGAGATCGCTGCAACCTGAACTTCCAGCTTCACATCGTTACCAAACACTGGCTTTGTGAAATGAGCCAAGTACATTCACAGACCTGTTGAAGGGTGCAGAAACAGAAATGAAGTAGCCAAGTGAATTCAGAGAAACAGCCCTGTGCCAGTCTTGATTCAGTCCTGCTGATACATGGGGCAGGAGCAGGGGGTCTGGGCCAGGCAGGGCCCCTACGTCCCAACCAGCTCCAGTGGGCTGCTGGGTGTAATCCCGTCACCACGTGAGGCTGTAGCTGTTCTACCCAACTGAGTCTTTGCAGCAACCTGGCCATTCCAGCCTTGGCTGCGATGTCTCTCCCATCAAGGAGTTAGCTAGGTTGGGTGTGATGCTTGAGCTGGCTTGCTTGTCTGTGACCCATATAAACTGCAGTCTCAGCATTCCTGCAGCACACAGAGCTAGAAATCACTGTATCTGCTTCTAATGAATGTCGGCTCTGTCCACACTTGGCAGGTTTCATTGGCTCTGATGGTTAGACTAATAAAAGATATTATCTGTCTCTCTCTCTGAGTTTTACCTTGCTTATATCCTGAGATTATCACAGCTCTGCCACTTGGAGGTCAGACAGAGTAACTGAGATTAGGTAAAGCTATCAGAAGAAATAACTTGGGAATTATGGTTTTAAAGCAATACAAAGGTCTAAGTCCAGGCAGTGAGTAGTTGACAGGGCTTTGCAGTCCCAAAGTTGTGCTCTGGTTTTGTTCAGTGACACAATGCCCTGCCAGAGGTTTCCTACCAGAGAGCTCCTTTGGCATCACGCTACACAGCATTTCTTCCTGGCGTGTGTGCTGTGCCTGGGTTTGGGCAGGGGCGGTTGTTTCTTTTATAACAACCTGCCTGCTTTTGATGGACTTTGAAGCAAGCCAGCCTCCTTAGAGCAACACCAGCATGATCTCTTAAAAGCACTTCTGTGGACTGATTAGGATTTTGTGGGATTTTGAGAACTATTGTGTGCATTTGTTGCATGGATTTTTACCTCTCTCCACTTCTTACTTGCTAAATCATAACACATCGAGGATTGTGTTTCATAGTCTTCACTGGCTCGGTCATATTTTCAAAAGCTATTTATTTTTAATATAAACAAATGAAACAACCTACCTTGCCTTTTCATATCTACACAGCCCCCCCTCCATGTTTGCAAAACACTACGTTAGCCTAACAAAATATATGTGGTGTTTCCTGCTGTGACCCAAAATACTCACTCATATGCTCTAGCTCAGCCATGCTAGCTTGCTGCTTTTGGCTGTGAGTGTTGGATGCTTTATGGCAGTTAACTGTTACGTTCCATCTATGCACGTTACCCTACCCGCATTCCCTGCCAAGGCGGTTTCCTCTTACAAACTTCCTTCATCATCTTCCCACATCTTTTCCATATTTTTTTGTTTTGTTTCCTCTTATCCAGCACTGTTATCCGGTGTTTTGAAAAGCCAAAAACAACCCATTCCTTGTAAACCTTTCTTCCTTTTCTGGTGCACCCTCTGTTGGCTTTAATATTTGTAAGTCCTCATTTCCTATGTTTTATTTGCCGTATTTCATTTCTGAAATGCCCCTGGTTCACGTCCCTTCCAGATGCTGCGTGCTATTTGTGTTATTTTAACATTGCAGCCTTGTTCAAAACATTTCTCACTTCTGCCTTTGTCCACTTGATCTTTAAGTGAGAACCGGTGCTTTGTAAGCGTTGCAGTACAGATTCATCGAAATGCCCGGTATTACCTAAGAAAGGGCTGGATTTCCAGGCATGTTCTTTCATTAGGCAGTATGTCTCAATATTCTGGGAAAAGTCCTTATAGTCCCATGTGTCATATAAATGGCATCCTGCTTTTCCAGTCCATGGCAGTATTTGTTGTTCATTAAATAAAAATAAATTAATAAAAAACCCAAACAAACCCTAAAAACCCAACCAAACCCCCCCACCCCACCATCACAACAAATCCCAAAGGAACTCGGAACCAGTGAGCTTAATGCAAGCTAGCAGTAGTCAAACCTCACGTAGCGCAACTTGTCATGTCTGCTGTAGGGTATGGTGTTTGCTGGAGGAGTTCCTTCCTTTGAATGGAGTGAGGCCGTAAAAAGGGAGTTGGTGGCTAAAATCATTTGCCCCGTTACAGTGAGTTGCAGAGTTTGGTGTTCAGAGTCCCCTGCATGGGTCGGGGTGCAGGACTGTCCATATTGGACTGGCAGCCCTAAGTGGAGTGGCACACGTTCTTGAGGCAGTCAGACATCAGGTTTCCTTGGTGTCTCTCTGATCCTCTCCATTTCTTCAAGGTTTCTGGCTTTGATTCCAAAGTACCTTTCACATATCTGAGGGCACAACTTAGATTTATTGACATGTTCTTCTTATAGAATCATGCAGTCATAGAATGGTTAGGGCTGGAGACCTTAGAGATCATCAAGTTCAACCTCACTGCCATGGGCAGGGACACCTCTCAGTAGACCAGGCTGCTCAAGGCCCCATCCAACCTGGCCTTGCACACCTCCAGGGAGAGGGCAATTCCCTTCTTGGGAGAGCTGAGTAGAAACTGGAAGAAGCGTCTTGCAAGCACAACAAGAGCAGTTTCTCCGTGCCAGAGCCAGCTCACAGGCAAGGCAGCAGGAGACACAAGTGGCCACAGCCCAAGTGTCCCTGCCCGCTCTCGAGTGACCATGCGGACAGCCTCTGGCTGGGTCCAGGCCGCTCTTCCCTCCTTCATCACCCCATGCTTCCACGGAAAAAATAATTTCATACAAATTTTAGAGGAACATCCAGTTAATCAAAACACAGCAGGCTGCCAGCGCAGCCTGAGCAGAACGGTGCTATCACACACCATGGCACTTTCAATTCTGCTGCTTCATTCTCTTGACAGAGATAATAACAAAAAGAGGAAATGGGCTATTACCATGACAAAGCCTTTGACAGCAGAGGGAAAATGGCATGTTAACTCGTCATCAGGCAGGCTGAAGCTGGCTGGTAATAACTATGCTCCCTGCTCTGTACAACTTAGGGCACTCAAAACCTTCCTCACCGCTGTGTGGGTTTTGTCTGCTGTGGAGCAGGGCACGTTTTTCCATGCAGCGATACCCCCTGAACACTTAAGCATAGCAGCCAAGAGCCCCACTTTTAATAGCACAGGCTATTAAAAGATCATCTTTAGTCTGCTTTGTTTCAGATCTCAAACCCTCCAAGCTCACTGATGTATGTATCTAGTAAGTGAAAAGTTACACTCTATTTAATGGACTGGGGAGTGTTTTTATTTTAACAGAGCCAGCTTGCTATGTATGTGTAGAATCACTGTCATCTCCTTTTATTGTGAGCACATGTCCCTGTGTTTGACTTGGAAAAACCCACAAGATTGAGAATTAGCAACATTAATAGAGGGCATTTGGTTAACCGGGTATATTTTAGTTATTTCAAGATCCAGTTCAGATTGTGACAAATAAGGATCAGTTTCCTCTGGGGCTCTAAGGAAGCTCTGGAACAATGTCCAATCCTCTGTTCATTTCTCCCTGTTTGAGACAGGTAACACCTGATGAGTGTTTGGGATGCCGCAGTTCCATCAGCTGCCGGGGCAGGGACATCCAAAAGGTGGAGCAGGTTGCCCAAAGCCCCATCCAACCTGGCCTTGAACACTGCCAGGGATGGGGCAGCCACAGCTTCCCTGGACAGCCTGTGCCAGGGCCTCACCACTTTCACAGGGAAGAGTTTCTTCCACATAGCTCATCTAAATCTACCCTCTTTTAGTTAAACCCATTACTCCTTGTCCTGTCACTCCATGCCCTTGTAACCAGCCCCTTCCCAGCTTTCCTGCCGGCCCCTTCAGGTACTGGAAGGCTGCTATAAGGTCTGGATCCTTCTCTTCTCCAGGATGAACAACCCCAACTCTCTCAGCTCCAACCCTCTGATCACTTTTGTGTCCCTCCTCTGGACTCGCTCCAACAGCTCCATGTCCTTCATTTGGGGGGCCAGTTCACTGGAGGGTGTCCAGCTACCCAATTTTTTTAAGTGATTTTTCTGGAAAACAGAATATATGTAAGGAACGGATCTCTTTTTTGCTCTTTTCCCTTAGTAATTGAAGTTGGATTGATTAAGTCAACCCAAGCTCAGGCTGCTGGCCAGTCCTTCTTCCCACCTCCTTGTATTCCTGATTCCTTCATTGTGCAGGCCTGGTGCAGAGATGGACATCTCGAGACCTTGTTCAAGGAGCGAATCTGTCTCAAAACAATCACTGGCTCTCAGATTCTTGCTCCTGACCTCAGAGTTGCCCCATGCTAATGCTAGCAGAATTATTTCTGTGGCCATTCAGTGGACCAACCTGACAAACTGATCCATCTGAAAACTGACCAGGAAAATGTATCACATTTTTCTCCTAGCTGAATCAGATATGCTGAGCTCCTGTGAAAATACAGTTACAGGCAGAACACGGTGCAGGGGCAAGAATGAGATCATTAGAGAAAAGGACAAAGTGAACCTGAAGACATGTGGGTTGTGCTGTGTCCTTGAGCTAGAAGCAGATCTAGGCTAGGGGAGAAAGTAGGCCATTGCGACAGCTCTGGCTCATCCCGGGACGAGAGGGGACTCTCCCGCAGCAGTTCTGTGAGCAGACACAGATTGAGACCCAATAATAGTTACACACTCAGACACGAGGTCTTCAGAGCAGCCAGGGCTAGGAACAGAGGGGTGGTGACCTCAATTAGATCTCTAAATAACACTGCCTCGTCTCCATGTCACCACCTGGGACTCGCAGCTGCGGGCTTGGGGAACTAGATGTATTAGGACTCCTGTGAGGAAGGATGCTGTGCCGTGGCCCCTGGCTGCAGCCGGACGGTGGCTTTTATGCTGTCCCTGGGGCGTGTGGGGGAGCTGCTGTTTCTCGGCAGGGCACTAGCTGTTGGTTTCAGTGTGCTTTGTCAGGCCATGAAACAAACAGAAGGCAGAGGGAGCACCGTCAAAGAAAGGTTCTGTGAATGTAAGGAAGGAATAGGAACAGGCTTTGCTATGGACAGGAACAAGTGATCTGGAGAGGAGTTTGGAATTGAGGTCTGACGTGGTGCTACCACCTTCCCTCTTGCCCCCAGTGCTCTGTGGGGCAATATGGGGGTGGCAGGTGCCTGGCTGCTGGCCACAGGGTCTCCTTGCACCTTTGGTGTCCCAGAGGAACTCCTGAGGTTTCCATCAGCCTTTGTGAGGAGTTTGGGCTTGCTGTATTTTTTGAAAAAGGAACTGAGTGGCTGAAAACTAGGTCTCTCCTTTTGGCAGCTGTGCTGGCTGCCAGCGTTGTCCTCTTAATATCACCCTACTCCACCCCAGCACGACTGCGGTTGAGGCAACAACATCCAACTGAACAATCAGAAACCTCCAGCCTCATGCTTTGTTAAAAAAACACACCAAAAAACCAAACCAAACAGAAGGACAGAGCTAAGGCTTGGCCTCTGATGTTCTTTTCCAAATGTCATTCCCAAGAAGAGAAAGTTTAGCTCAGAAGTAGATAATGTTAATGATTGCAAAATTGCATGAATAACAAAGCAGGATCCTGTAAGATGTATTATGATGTGAATGTTTATCTGGAAAGTATGTCAGGATCTTACAGGAAATCTGTCTATGACAGAGTATTTTCCCAGACTGCTAAAATTCAAGAGATAATTAATAGTGTTTTCTTTTTATCTAGTGTTTACTTATACCATGAAACTAAAAAATGGCACAGACAATATTGACTGTTCAGAAATATAGCTAAAGCCATCAATATAGCAGGAAAGACTGGTAGGAAATGTGCCCTTTCTTGAATGTGTGCTTTGAGTGGCTGCAAGATATTTAACAATGTTGACACTCAGATGGTCACAATAAAGCTTCAGCCTGAATGTCTTCTGGAGATGAATGAAACTGCTTATGGTTCAGAAGCACTATTTCAGCATATGATACGTGCTGTTCTCAGACACCACATCAATTACTCTTTTTCTCATGATAAAGATTTTCCTCACAAGCAAAAGCATAAGGACTACACAAAGCCATCAACCCCCTCAAAAAGGAAGTCCTTAATATTCTGAAGAGAAATGACAGTGTCCAATGAAGGGAAAACAAAACAAAGTTTACTGAGGAGTTTTATTTTACTCTGGATGAAAGTTTAGGTTAGCTAGAATAAAGGCTAATAAATTCTTTTCCACTTCCTTGCTGACACCTTCTACCCTATTTTACTTCTGTGGCCTTCAATCTAAAACTTTGCCTGTATGGTTTTGCCTGGTTCTGTAGCTGTTTCAGGTTGTTGCAGAAATCATATGTCTGCCTATTTCAGGTTAGGGATCCTGTGTCGTCATGGGAACACAATGAAGCTTTCATCATGGGGGTTGGACCCAATGATCTCTTGAGGTCCCTTCCAACTCCTATGATTCTGTGATTCTGTGACTTATACCATTTATTTTTTGCATTTCTTACTGCCTGTTTCTGTACAGAAGCTAGTTTCCAAGCTAGCCATAAAAAACCTAAACTTAGGTAAAGTTGTTGAAAGAAATTGCCCTGACAGTAGCAAGTATCCATTGTCCTGCCCCACTGACTCGGGGTTACTCACCAGTGCAGGCGGGTGTGATGCTCTCGCAAGAAAAGGAGATGCGCTTCCTGCAACCTCCACCCCAGGGGACACCTCTGGAGGGCTCTGAGATACTCATTCCAGGTGCGTGGGGCAAAGTTAGACCCCTAACGGCTACAAAACAGTGTGGATGTGATGTGAACATGTTCTAAGGAGGAAAGCGATGTACAGAATTGCAGGAGCTGGCATCCACGAGGAATGTCGCTTTGAGGTATGCCATGAAAACCTGAACTGAGCAGCTAGCCTGCCTCTATGTCAGAGAGTAAGCAATTAAGGTGCATTTTGTTTTGATTTGTCTTTTTCTGGATATTTGGTTTGGTTTCTTTTACACAGGCAGTGTATCTACAAGGGATTGCATGCTGGTGGTCGATGAAGCTGTATTTACATGATTACTGAAATTATTTATTCAACAGGAAGGTGACCTAACCAATTCATCATTGTTTAAATTTTAATTAAGTGAAAATGTAACCTCTGGAAAACACTGTTTGCATCTATAATTAATAGGTTGTTATGTGCTGTAGTTTACAATTTGATGTACTTTCCTCTGTGAAGAAGTGTTCCATGAGAATCTCTTTCCGAATTCACAACAGATGAAAATGGCCTGGCTGGTTTTGCACAAGGAGGTTCGTTCGCAGGGAGATGCAGATCCCATTTGCTGTTCGCTGTCTAATACAATTTAGGCAGAGCAGCACAGCGTTCCCTTTTTCTCCTGACAGTGATTCTCCCTCCAAAATGAGGTTCTGGCAGTCTACTTTTGTACAAAGTAGACTCAAATGTAATTATGCTGCTATGACAACTTAGTCTTATAGCACTCACAGCCCTTTTTCTTCTCATCTTTGTAGTGCTGCTCTGGGTAGAAACTGATTCTGTTTTTTCTTCTTCCAGTATAAATAGAAATGCACGCCAATGAAGTCTAAGTGGTACTGGTATAAGGTCAGGGTCAGATCCAGTATGTTAAAAGCTTCTCTCTTAAAAATGGAGGAAAAGAAATAGAAAATGTGATGTGTTTGGTCCCCCAGGCCTCACTTAATGAAGCCATGTGAACCACCTCTAGCCACACATCTGCATGGGGACGGACACCTTCTCTGTTTGAATCCTCACACTCACATGGGAAGACACTAGCCATGGCCATGTCTCTCCCCTCCTTACCTTCCCTCTGGAATAAGCCACATTATTTCTTCAGAGCCACACCATGCAATGTTTAGTCCTCCCAAAGAGGTCCTGTACATGCTCTCACCCAGAGAGTGAGTTACTGCTATGCAGGTGGGCCTGCACAAATTCCAAACCAACTTTTCTGGCCACTGCATGGTGCCTCTGAAGGAAGGCAGACCGAGGGGCTGAGCTACAAATGGGAAGAGCTGGTGAGGGAGAGATGGCTGGAAGGTCACCCAAGCTGCTGAAGGGATTATCTGCCCTGGTGGGAGAATGTCACAGGAGATGCTCTATAGCTGAGGAGTGTTGTCTAGAGAATGGGCACTTGCTTTCTGTTCCCTACTGCCTGTGCCTACTCCTTGGGAGGGGGAGGGGGAGGGGGGGGGTCCGAGCCTACTATCTCCTGCTATGAAAGCAGAACCTTTGTTGCAACAGGTTTTAGCTTCCCATTAGATCTTCTCACCCAGACTTTGAGGCAGACAGTATACAGTGTCGTTCGACAGACACTTCAGAATTTGGACCCTGGTGCAGGCAGGATAACGCAGAAGGCCTAGGGCCAACCCTGAGGGAACACGTGGTTTCGTCATCAAGTCATCTCTCTTAATTGCTACCAAAGCCAGAGGTTTTCCATGGGTTTACCTCTGGTGAATTATGTTCAGCAAAAAATTGTAAGTGTAGCAAATATAACTTAATTTGCAGTGACAAGCAGGGAGCTGTGGAGAGGTGCCAGAGGTGTGATAGAGAGCATTTTAGTTTCATGTGGCTTCCTGAAGCTCCCCAGAGCACACTGAAAAGAGTCCAGCTTTTTTTTTATATTTTTATTTAAAGCAAAAAATATTCCCTTTCCAGCTGTGAAAGCAACTGCGTAGGCCAGAACAGAAGGTGTTTGTGGTAAAAAGACACACAGGCTTAGCCAGACTATTTTGATCTTTTTTTTCCTCCCTAAATTCTCCAGGGAGGAGAGAAACTGGCATCAGATAGCAAGAGAGAGGCTCAGGGCTTCTATTTAATGTCTTCCTTCTGACCCGTGCTTGGAAGAAGACGGTATTTCTGTTCACCTGATGTCCTCTCTGTCACTTAGGCTGAGCCCTGAGGTCAGAAAAAGACTTCCTAGTTAGCATGGCTACAACCAGACACAGTGAGAGGCAGGAGGGAGCTCCCATCTTCTGTGGCAGGACTGCATCTGAAACAGGCTCTTATCAAGAAGTGATGACCCACACCTTACCTGCTCCGGAGCCCCTCAGGCCCATGTGCTACCTCCTCACCACCATGGTGCCACCTTGCAGTGGAGGTGTAATTCCCCAGCTCCTCCTTCCCTGCTGCATCCCTCCAGCAGCTGCCATTTTTCAGAGCTGGGGGTAAATGGGGTGAGCACACTGGGTCTTGCAGAGTTGGAGGAAACCACCTCTACAGTCACCTCGGCTGCTGCAACTCAACCTCAAAAACATTCTAAGGAATAGCAAGCTTAAAATGTGAGGAAGTTGTGAGCTTATGTAAAGTGTGTGAATTGTTGCCATGCCTGTGCAGGGCTGTTTCTAGGCTTAGCCCTCCACAGCCCTGCAGCAGACATGAGGCCTAGTTCCCCAGACAAAGGAACCGTGACAGCCACAGTAGGTCTGGACCTCCTCTGACATTGTCCCCCAGCCCAAGTTCCTGGTTCCTGGTGATCCTTGGTGCTGCAGCACCCAAGCCTCCTTCCCTGTCTTGACCCTTCAGCAGAGCCTGTCAGCATGGGTACCACCTACATCCAGGGGGGCCTGGAGCCCTGTGTGCCTGGGGACACCAGACACAGAAAAGCTGCTTACAAAGTGGCATCTGGCAGCCCTTTCTCTTCCCCTCTGCCCCTACCTCAGAAACAGAGAACAGACACCACTGCAGGTGTTTTCTCTGTGACACTTCAAAGGCTTTGAAGCAGCAGCCTTAGAGAGATATCTCTTCTGTGAAAAAACAGCTCCTTTTCTGCTAACTCCTTGACATTTCCATGGATGAACTAAAAAGGTTCAAGCCTCTCTTTTAATGAAATAATGCAGATTTCATGTACAGGCTGGTCGCTTGGAGCTCATGACAGCGTATGAGAGATTTCTTGTCTGAAGTAGAGACCCAAACCCAGCAATGACTTCACAAACACTGTTCCTGTTTCAGGCTCCACATTTTTTGTGCATGTGTTCCTGCCCAGCCGTGATACTGCCTGCTAAACACCTCCTGGCCAAGACCTCACATTTTCTCTGATGGGTGGCTCTTTCACTGTCCTGCTGTCTAGTCTTCTAGCATCTTTCATGCCAAGAATTTGCCTGAGACTCTCATGAAGGCTGAGGTGGCTCCCTGACCAAGTAGTGTTGGTTGTAGTACTTTCTCTGAAGCTGAGAAGACACTGGAAGGGGAATTTTCTGTGTTTGCACTAACCTACCAGTAAGATAGTTGCAAGCTTACAGCCTTCCTGTTGTAGATGTTCCTGGGGAACCTTTCCCAGGGGAAAGTCTTAATGCATCTCAGTATGCGTGGCAGCTGTTCTCCTCTTGGCAGTATTCCAGACATGATTTTATATTATGCCTATATTCTGCCCAGCCCTGCCTCTTGCACAGACTGCTCCCTACACCCTCCTGTTCCCAAAGGATGTCCTGCAGAGCACCAGGCGTGCTTTACCTCTCCTCCAGTTTTTCCTCAGCTCCGAGGGTTTCTTGTCATGTTGTACACTACATCTCCCAACTCAGAATCCGTGCGCACATCCACTCTCAGTAGCAGGCCACTGTCTGGTCTACTGCACATCAGCCCTGGGCCTTGGCTGCTTCAGCTGTTTCATCTGTCTGGGTTTTTTTTCTGATTTTGTAGATGAAAATACCTGAGCATGTTCATTACTGAAAGCAAGCCATATTCACAAGAAAAAAATAAAGGCATAAGAAAGCTTTATACTACCATAGTCTCAAGTCTTCTACAGTAACCTGTCCTATGCCATCAGTCATATCTCTGTGCCCAGTGCTGACTCTTGTATTTACTTCATGAAGAGGCTAATGACTGTGGGACCGAAATGATGTGGGTCTTCCCCGAGGAGATAATACCATTTTGTTCTAAGAGGTGGGTCATAACAGATGAGATGTATGTGCACTTGCTTTCTGGTGTGCACTTCTCGTTTCTTCTTTCCTGTTTTCTTACAGAAGCAAAGTTAAAGAGTCACTCACACCAATTGATTGTTGCCAGGATAAACAGTCTCCATTTTGAGGGTTTTGTAAGAGAAGAAATAGGGACATACTCTTCCCTCCTTCTCTATAGCTCACATCACAGATTTCTTCCAGGTGATGCTCAAACTTCATCTTTAATAATAGCAATTTTCTACCAAAAAATTAGAAGTTGAGTGATTCAGTATCATAAAAAGAAGTTGGAGCTCATTGGGATTCTTGCTTTGTTTCCTTCGTTGGCTTATATAGTAGTTGGACAAACAATGTTTCCTGGTTTTGATTCCATATTAGATTCTATGGCTCTGTATTTCACAGCTACCATAAAAGCAGGTACAGCAGTGATGGAAGCCATATAATACCTTGGTAGATGATAAAAATATTGTTGCTGAGTCCTTCGGGGGGTGCTTTGTGAGAGAAGACGCTTAATCTAAAGAATAAGGGATTGTTAACTTTTACTTTATAGCATATGCAATGCTAGAATTTATTGGCCTAGTGTTCAATACAGTAGCTGATGTGCTGTTTAGGTATTTTTGTTTAAAATCTGTGAGATGACAGAAGTTCCCAAACCTCCTGCCTCGTTTTTCCTGTTTGCAGTACGTGGATGCTGGTGATACTAAGTGAAAGTGCAGTGAGTTAAACACTAGTATACATACATAGCACAAAGGTGGAACAGGATTCACCTGTGTCTTGACAAGGTTTGGGCTTTCCTCGGATCGATAAAGGATTGATTTCTAGCTTAGCTGCAGTAATGTAACTGTGCCCAGTGGACACCGCTCACAACACTCGCAGCTCCTGCCTCGGAGAGCGTGTGGGAGAGCTGGGCAGGGTGACATGTACCGTGACACTCTTCCATCAGTCTGTAACAAACAGCTAATAAAACACCGCTGTGTGGATGTCCAAACCAGTCCCCAACAAAGTACCCTGCATGAACGGTCAGCACAACCCCTCTCAGTGTTTCCACAGGTCCTGAAGAGGGCCAGGCCTTGTGCCCACAGCGTGGTCACTGCTGCGAGGAGCTCACTGCTGGTACACAGGGTGATGATGAGCAGTGACACGCAGGAAACAAGGGAAGGAAGGTGGTGTGACCTCTAAGACGATTCAGCCCTGCACTCTCAGAGTGCTCTCCATTCCTTACTTGCCACATACAACAGTAATTAGTGGAAAGTGTTGCCAACCACCTTTTATATATATATATAAAATGCATGCTATCCAAGATATTTTTGTATTTTGGTGTTTTTGCATTCAGATTAATTTTTAAATTGTGTATGAAATGACAGGTTTGGCCTGTAGCTGCTTTCAGCGAGCTGGGAGGGGAGAGAGCCGTTTCTTTTCCTTTCTTCCATTTGAAGGAAAAGCAGTCGTTCCATACACAAAATCTGCATCAGTGGCAGCTTTTAAAGACTTCCTTGCTTGATGTCTGAATTTAGTTTTTAAAAACGTTGAAGTGCCAGCTATTTCTGCATGAAAGCTGCTTATCCTTCAATTGCAAGAACTTCGGTTTGCTGACAGCATCTAGACAGCCCCAACTGAAATAGCGTGTGATGGTGAAAGCTTCTCTTGGCAAGTGGGGGAGATTCAGAGCAAAATCCTGCGGTGATGACGATCACTGCACTCAAGTCCCTCTCTGCCGCTGATCTCCACACATCCTCAGGCAGGATCGCTGCTTTCCACGTCTCCCTGCTTTGCAGTGAGTGTACCCCGCAGATCCGTCTGCGGGAGCAGCCCGGCCCCCTGTGCTCTCCTGATGTGGGATCTCAGCCCAGCCAAGAGGCAGCCTTGCTCCACAGTGGCACTCGCACATGGCTGGTGGTTGTCTCACCCTGCTTCGAGCTCGTTTGCAAAGCTACAGTGGCCGCTTCACCCGCGTCAGTGTCTGGCATTAATCCAACCCTCCTCCGTGCCTCCAGAAGCAGCAGAGGCGCACGGTGCATTCATGTTTTGTTGAATCTGCACGACAGCCAGTGAGATGCATTTTCATTATCTTCGTCTGGGTGTGTGCAGTAGAGAGGGACAGAGTATTGATTTTTCTGTTTATTTTCCCATCTCTGAATGAATACATGTGTTTTGCTCAGCAGCTGTGGGCTCCAAACCTGAGGCCCACCACTATTTGTCTTTCCAGTTGGCTCTTCCAACTTCTACCTACCCGTCACACAACTTGGGGATCTACCTTTACGTGGCTCTCTGAGACATAAAATTAAGATACACATTGATTCCAGCCTCCTGCTTTACTGCTGCAGGTGGAATCAAGATAGGCAGCTTCACAAAACTCATGAAAACGTCCCTTAGGAAGCAGACCAAGGCTATCACTGATCACAGAAAGCATTTTTTGAAAGGAGTAAAAGCATATCTTCTAATTTTTTTCTGCTGAAACTGGTGGGCTAGCCTGAGAACAGCTGATGGTCTCTGCCTGGATCCAAGATTTGCTGCAAGCTGTTACCTTAAACCTGGAGGAATCAAGCACCTGCAGGCTTTGGGGCTTATTTTGTAACAGCTGCTGTTTGCTGGGGTTCTCTCTCTTCTGACTTGCCAGTGCTCCTTTGTGTTTTTCTCCCTTGAGGTTACTTTGAACTCCTTCCTTCCTTTTCATGTCCTCTGTGAATTGAAAAGAATTGGTCATGAGAAACGTTGGGTGGAAGACTTTGCACCCCTTTGCGTGGCAGTGTGCTGGGAAACCTTTCTGAAGCCCGTTAGCCCAGTTAGAAGGGAAAGGTTTCTAAAGCACGAAGTCCCACCGTGCTCCTCTGCCCTATCTTCCTCCACCCTATGCATGCCATGGGGTCACCAGTATGAAGGTGGTCCCATGAGCAAAGCCTCCTTCCCTTCCCCCCTGTTTGCTGGCAGCCCCACATGCAGACATCCCAGGCACAGCTGTGTCAGTGCCACCACAGAGGAAATCTCTATGCTGGCAGAAGATGGTTCAGCAGTGGCTTTCCTTGCCAAGCCCCCAAGAGTGCCAGTTGCTGGTGGAAGCTAGCTTTGGATTTGCTTTTCCTCTCTTTCTGCCAACTCAACATATGAGATGGTGGTACTTTTTGTGATATTTTAGTAGTTAACAAACATTATGTGCATGCTGTGAGAAAAATCCTACACTGCAATGAGATAGTGTGCAATGTATGTCTTCCTTTACAGCACCTTCTATATTATTTTTCTTTTTTTTTTTCTTCAGAAGTCTGTGCAACTGGAGTGTAACAGAGGAAGACAGGACACACTGAGAAGAAACAACAGAGAGGAAACTCGTGGAGTTTGTGGCTATCGGAGCAAAAGGCAAAAAAGGTAGAATTGCATCTGTGTGGCATCTTTCACACTGGCTGTAAGATAGCTGTTGGCTCAGTTTGTGCCACTGCCAATATACTGTCATTGAGCCCTCATCACCTGGGCCTCTTTCTTTAGCTTGGAGAAGAGGAGACTCAGGGGTGACCTTGTTAATGTTTATAAATATGTAAAGGGTGAGAGTCAGGAGGTTGGAGCCAGGCTCTTCTCAGTGATGGCCGGCGACAGGACAACATGTGCAAGCTGGAGCATAGGAAGTTCCATGTGAATGTAAGAAGAAACTTTTTCATTGTGATGGTGACAGAGCACTTGGCACAGGCTGCCCAGAGAGGCTGTGGAGTCTTCTTCTCTGGAGACATTCAAAACCCACCTGGACACTGGTCACTGTGTGACCTAACCTAGGTGATCCTGCTGTGGCAGGGGAGTTGGACTAGATGATCTTTCGAGGTCCCTTCCAACCCCTACAATTCTGTGATTCTGTGTGATTCTGTGATTTTTCTGAAGGTGCAAAGGGACATTAGAAAGCTTCAGTAGATCAGGACATGGGAGCCAGATTATGCAAACTTCAGCAGGCTTGTACCCCAAATAGCTTGGTTCCAGGTGACCGACCAAGACGTTGTACAGCTCTGCACGAGTTGGCCCTCACAACGCTTGTCCCCCACCTCAGACTGTTGCCACCTCTTTTGGACCCACCCAATTTCACCACCACCTCCCAAACAGACACATGAAAATGACCAAACCCTGGGTTTATTTGCTGAAACAGCTACCTGCTTAGTATTTAAAACTGTCCTTTCATTTCCATAGTACTACATGGCAGCAGCATAACCTTTAACAGTCCGTGAATCAAAAGTTGTCAGCTTCTCCCCTCCTGCCATGAGCCTTGTGATTCTTGCTGTGTGCTTTCGTTTCTTGTGGTTAGCCAGAGCTTGCTTGCACATTTTTCCGGTTCAGAAATGTCCATCCTTTCCTGTGCTCTTTAACAACAGGGGAATGCCAGCCAAGGCAGGCAGCCTTTCCATGCAGCTCCTCTCCCCGACGCACCGAGGGTGCTCTGGGCAAACAGGGTCGCTGCCTCTCCCTGTCTCCAGGCGGGCTGCAGCCACACGCTGCTTTATGCCTTTCTGCCAGTGGGTGTTGGGGACTGGGAGGCTGGAGAGGGGGACAATGGCCCAAAAATGTCAAAACCCAAACCAAACCCCAAATAACCAAAGAGAACCCCACCACTCTTTTTTTTCAGTTGTTGAAAAAAAGGTCTTACATACTTTTGTGGAAGTTTTCCTATTATTGTTATTATTTCAGCTTGTAGTTGGCCATGGGAATGTTTCCAAAGAAACCAGTACTCTGGGAAACCTTTTGTTTTCCAGAAAGGCTGTTATTCAAAAGCAATTAACATAAAAAAAAACATTAAAATTGTCTAACTTCAGAGACAGAAGAATGGAGGAAGGAAATGTGTGAGTGCGTGTGCACGCAGGAGGGCACAGGCAGTCTGGGGTAATATAAGAAGCAAAAGGGGGTAAGAGACCAGGGGGGCTCAAGTCAGCACGTGGCTGGGCACAATTGCCAAGGAGGGTCAGGATGGGGAGACCACACACGTAGAGGATGCAGGAGCAGGGAGGACCCTTGGTGGGTAGGACAAGCTGAGGAGAGGTGCAAGGCCCAGGGCAGCATGTGTCCCAGGAGTGAGGGTGGAGGTGCCCAAGTATCTCTGTTCTTCATGCCAGGTATGAAGTTTGTGTTATGTATTTTGGCAGCTCTGAGTGCCTGTTGTGATGAAGTGCAGCTTCGAGCTCAAGACCAGGCTTGTGCTCTGGTAGCCCAGGGCGATGCTCCCAAATCATCTCACTTCCCACAGCTATGGTGTTGGTGGGTTTATTTTGCATAGGTAGAGTGCACAATTTCTCCACTATTTCTCCAGTGGGTTTTGAACCAGATGCCTGATCTCAGCCTCACTTGAGAGGGCAGGGGGTCACTAGATACTAAGGTACTGTCTAGTTGTGTGGAAATGGAGGATGAGCAGGGGGAGTTTCCAGCTGCCCTGAGGTAGATCTCTCTGCCTTTCTCAAAAAGAAAAGCACATTTTAAAGTCTGAACAGCACAGCATGCAGCCTGGAGAAAGGTACTTTCTTTTGCAAGGGGGGTAGGCCTTTCAACCTTTCTATCCTTCTGTCCTCACCTGGTTTTCCATCATCTCCTACCCTGCTCATGTCCACACACATCACTCTCAGCCAGACAGAAATGGGGGGGAGAGCTCAGTCCTCCTGGTGGGTTGGGGGGAACCTAGGGAAATTAGGAGGCAGCCAGAGGTAGTGTTGTGGGCAGGAGACCTGTGGAAAGGAGAAGTGGCAGTAAATACTGTGAAGGCTGGAGTCAACTGGGGTGTAAGAGAGGGACATGGAGGTTGATTAAATATACCAGACCAACCAGAACTGTGTCCAGCAATGTTCAGAAGAACTTACCCATGTCCCAGAAGCATATTTGGAACATAAATCCACGAAGATCTTTGCTTAAATACAAGTCTGAAACAGGAAAGGTTGTTCTAAACTAGTGTGGTCCCACACTCTAAAAACCTCAGAGAAACATGGCAAGAAGCATTGAATAAAAGGGCAAAAGGCATGTGAATGGCAGCACTGGCAGATCTGGAAGCAGCTCCCAAAAGGTGGAAGCTCAGGGGAGCACGGAGTGCTGGTGGCACGGTGTCCAGGACACTCCTGCCGCAGAAGGAGGCACTGGAAGTTTTGGGGCTGTGTTTCTGTGCTGGTGTTTTCCTGCCAGCCTTTCCTTCCATTCATAGTGCAGCATAAACTTTTAATAGAATCACAGAACTGTCTTGGTTGGAAGGGACCCTTTAGATCATCAAGTCCAACCATCACCCTAACCTGCCATCCACTGCTAAACCACATCCCTCAGCAGCACATCTAACTGCTTTTTAAATACCTCCATATTAGTAGCTGGTGCTGCAGGACCCCCTTCACTTGCATCCTTCTGTCTTGTTTCAAGATCAAGTTTTAATTGAAATGATATGTGGCAGCCAGGATGGGTTTCTATAAATAGGCTCTAAAATGTGATTTTTAAGAGGAACATATGTGACCCAATTCAAATACCAAAGTGAAGAAAAATCAAGTGTTAAACACGTAGCCCTGTTAGACACAGGAAGGTAAATTGTTTTATTCTTTGGCAGATACTTCTTTAGGCTGCTTCCAGCAAATGATAACATATTTTCTGCTTTGGTGCCCAGTGAATGTATTTTGCTAATAGTTTCCATTCACACTATCCTTTGTATTGTCATTTGAAGTTGTTGCAGTCCTACTAGTTTCCTCCTCTTTAACTATTTTTATGGAGTTTCGTTTATGTAATCTGTTACCTGGTAATCCAGAGAGGTTTTGTTTGGGTTTTTAACCAAATCCTCATTCAAGCTGCATCATTTTGCATGATATAATACCCTAGGATGACCACATGATTTACCTGTGAAAACATTTGGAGCATTGCATGGGGGCTGATGGAGCATTCGAAACCCACATACAGTGTTAAAACTTCCAATTGCATTTATGTAACACAGCATTTAAGCCATATGAGCGCCCCCCCTCCTTGCCCAAGATTACCTGTTTAAGTAGCAGAGGCAGCCAGGATTCAGCTTTTGTTATTCAATCTCTTTTCAGCATATGAAGTTCTCTCAAACAGCTGGTTACGTAAGTGGAGGTTTGGCCAGGTTGTGTTTTGCAGTACTCGGCTCTCCTCACAGCATGTTTTCTCATCTGGCTTGGGCTCTCCTGAGGGGTTGCATGCATCATCCTCAGTGCTGAAGTGCATCATCCTCAGTGCTGAAGTTCTGTGGTGGCAGGTATGTTTTGAGGAGCATACCTTTTAGAAGAGTAACTATGTTTTCACTATAACAAACATAAAGCTAAAATAAGAGCCCGATGTAGGTTTTTAAGTGTGCCTATGCAGGTTTAAATAAGTGAAGCACAGACTTTTAAACAGTGTCTGTACTCACTGAGCTCAACATGCCACTATTGTAGTCAGCACCAGCAGACAACTACCCTTTAAAGACCAGCAACAAGTTTCTGGTGGTTATATTAAAATGAACCAGTCCTTATCTGTTCCGTGAAGTTAAAGAAAACTTTACCCCATACAGCAGTGGTAGCTCTGTGTGTGTGTATATATATATATAAACACACACACACATATATATATGCATTTATATATATATATACACTGCAGAACTTTTAAAATATTCTGTACTCAGAATGTTTTTTCCATGTGAAAGCCATTGATCAAGATTAAGAAACAACACATTCACCAGTCATAAATGCAGAGCATGGGCCTTAACATTCAAAATATAGGTGGGTTTTTTCTTCACCCCTTTTTTTTTTTTTCTTTTGACTGACAGATTTAGACACAAAGCTTACACTAATGGAAGCTGTGAGTTTAAATATCCTAGGCAGTGTCTAACATGAAAAGTCACAGAGCTTATATTACAGAATGAAATATAAAGCTGCCTCAAGCCACAGACAGCGAGCAGTTTGTTTTGATAAGGTTTTTGGGACAGGCTGACAGTTTAATTCGTTGTGGCATTGCTATTGCTTGAATTTGGGCATTAATCTTGCTATCTAGTAGATACATCTTAAAATGTGTTTTAAAACTTGTTAGCCTGAGTACCGGGATATAGGAAGGCAGGATAAGGGGTTGTGGTTGTGGAGGAGCAAAAGAGAGGTCCTTTGTGTGCAAGCACACGGTACATCTCCTCTCTCCTGAGCGTTAAACACACGTTCTTCAGTAGCAAAACACCGAGTACTGAAACCTCAGGAAAAAACAGTGTGCCCAGCACAGGCTTTCTCACCCCTTTGGAGACTTCTCTCTAGACACAACATCAAAAGGCCTGAATCGCTTCCATCTCATTGTGGTTCCTTGTGGTGGTAAAAAAGTGGGTGGCAGAAGGTGTCTTTTAGCTACTTAAGGCCTGAAGTTTCCAGGAACTGAGGAGACCCAGAAGCTCCTGGACTATCTTGTGCCCTTTATGGACCTGCAGTGCTGTACTTAGCCAGCCAGACACGATATAAAGCAGACACGACCCATTCATCGAACCAGGAAATATGTAAAATAATACGAGGTGCGTGCTGTATGAAAGTAAGCACCTCTGTGAACCTTCAAGTTGGCATTTAGATATGAAAGCAATGAACTGAGCCAAACTGAGACCTGTCTGCACCTTCTGCAATAACAAACTCAAAGCATACTTGCACAAGGTGGACTTGGGGTAGAGGGGTGAATAAAACACCATCTAGACAGGTCTGCAAAGTGGAGAAAACACACGGGTATTTTAAAGTCTGAGCTGCACACGTGCAGCCTTTCTTTTGAAGGGGAAAGAAGATTGCTGAATTTTCTGAATTTGCCTCTCTCCCTATATCCCCTTTCAATGCCCTTTTGATTTCTTCCAGATAGCCCTGGCCTTTGTAGGACTCTGGTTAGGGAATAGAAACCATATTGTTTAACATGGGTGACCAGTCACACAGCATATTTGAAACCTGAACAAAAATGCTTGGAGATATTGGTACTGCTCAGCAACCCATAGGCAAAAATTGCTTTTATTGAACCTCTTGACTACAGGGTTATAAGAAAAGTCTGTAAAAAATGTTATCCATTTGTGGTCAGGAGAAGTATCAAGTACAACAAATTACTCTGAATGTTTTGGTTACTGTACTTGGCAGTGAATTTTCTGTAGCTCCAGAAGAGTGTTGCAAATGAAATCTTCAGTAGAAATGCAAACCAATTGTGCAACACTGGGCTTTTGTTTTCTCACGTCACAGTCCTGTTCCCAGTCCCAGACTCACTATGCCTACCAGGAAATCCATTCTACCAAGGCAGCAGAAAATGTCAGCAGCTCCCAACTGCAGAAGCCAGCAGAGCAGCTGAGGTATTTGGGATGAAAGTGCCATGAGACAGCAGCAGCTCCAGCAGGATTTGGCTCGGGGATGGTGTGGGAAGCCTTTCCACTGCCAGACCAGTGATGAAAAAGAGAGAGCGGGTGAGGGTGACATGAGGTCCAAGTTGTGAATCACTGTTCGTGTTGGCTACGGAGGGTCTGAGTCCGCAGATGGAAAAGGGGGAGAAGCAACCACTGAATCTGAGCTCTGTGGGCTCACCTCCTCTGCTCCCTACTAGGAAGAACTGGTTTGTTTCCCCCTGTCTGCGAGATAACACCTGGCATTCACCAGCATTAACTGGAGCATCTCACTCCTGTATCCTAATGAAATGGTGCTGACACTGAGCGGTCAGTGTTAAGAGCAACTTCTGATGTGCTGGCAACATCAGCTGAAGGGTTGTTTGCCTCAGGCCGGGTGGGTAGAGGTCTCCATCTGATTTTGTCCAGGATAAAATGACTAACAACGAATCATATGCAGACTCTCAAGGAAAGGAAGAAGACCCTGTTGTTGAGAGACAGCTTGACTCTTGGCTTTTCTCTTTTCCCCTCAAATACATTTAATACATGGACTCTTTAGCCCACTGGAGCAAAATATCACGGGTAAAAGATAGTAGTCAACACATAAAAATGGTAATTACAACAAAAATCAGTAAGAGATGAAAAAAACAGTTAAGGAATAGGAGTTTAAAATCAAACTGCATGCCTCCTGAGATGCATCCTAGTAGAGTACATCTTTCAGCCAGCTACTTTAGAAGTGATCTCCTACTGCAAAGGACAGGTACCCATCCAGCTCTGCAGCAGACCCAAACGTCCTGCAACTGCAGTCATCCAGGAGTGGGATTTTGGCTGAAAGTGCAGTGGAAAAGCATGTCAGCCACAAACTGGCTTCCAGGCCTGCGCTGTAATTTTCCCTGACTGTGGTACAGAAGTGGACTTTTTGCCTCTCACTCTTGCTGGGGCCTGGGCTGATTTATCAAAGCAACACCAGGGAGCTGCACAGGTACTGATGGGGTGAACTTTCGTATCATTTAATTCCAGCGAGGGGCTTGCCTTTCACCCTCTTTCCTGGTCCCTAAGGAAGCAACTGGGGAAAGTAGGATCCCTTGCAGCAGGCGTGACCGGGTGTCGCAATAGATGGAGCCACCTGTGTCTGTGTCACTGTGCCTGTGTCCAAGGCAAACAGCTCGCTTCCTGGAGTCCCCGGCCAGAGGGGAATGTCGCGGTGCGTCACGGCTTGGAGCGGAAAGCGGATAGTGCTGTGGGGAGCACAGGCTGTGACCGGCTCGGATGTAGGCATTGCTCCTGTGAGTTAGTGGCAGCAGATGGCTCGTTCCTGTGCTTGACAGCAAGAGAAAGGCAGGGAAACCGGGGGAAGGGGTGGGGGGTGGGCAGTTTTTCCCCGGAAACATATCTGTCAGGCAGATATCGGTCCCAGCATCTGTGTGTCCTGGGAAGTTCAGATAGACGTGTCACACCGCTGATTCACCCCCTGAGCTACCCAGCTGCTTGGCTGGGGGGTGGGTTTGGCAGAGAGTCCTGCGTGAGCCTACTGCAAAAGTTAAAAAGTTATTTTATCAGCTTCCCCCTCTCCGAGGCACCAAACCTCTGGTTCCTTTCTCAGAAACTAACTAAAGCTTTGCTCCACTAAAGCTTGGCCAGCAGAGAAAAAAAGGTATAAAAACAGAGTTGTTATTGTAAAAAAAATGGATTTTTCTCTTTAGTAATACATTGCAGACCAGATGACACTGATGTTCCTTCTTTTTTTCTGTATTTCTCCCTTTTAGCAGTGCACACACCTTTTCTCTGTGGTGGGGTTCCTGTCTCTGGAGTTTTAGGCAATGTCTGTCCCATGGTGCTGTGCTGGGCTCAGATAGCCGGCAGCAGGTAAGCTGTCCAGGACAGGAACTGGCCTTTGTGTGCCCTGTGTGCAGAGAGGGAGGGAAGAGGGATGACATGCCTCTCTGCTTGTCTAAATCAGTGTAGAGGTGGTGATAGATAACAATAAGGCATGCTGAAGAAACGTGTTAGGTCCTTTGACCTGAGATTACCACAACAATGTGTGTGAAGCTGCGGGTTTAATGAGCTACGTTGGCTCTGGGTGGAAGGGAGAAGGTTTTGCAGTACTCGTGCCCTTATTCCCTGCCCTCCCAGCCTGGCTCCCTGCAGGATAACTTGTTTTCCAGGTGTATGAATGGAGATGCCACTGCCTTCCTCCAGAGCTCAGTAGCTGGCTGATTGCTTTTCTAGTATGAGTGTTCAGAAAAACATGCTTAAACCATGTCATCTCCAGAGGTTTGTGAGAAGAAAGCAATGTGATTTTGCCCAGTCTAGAAAGAGAAAGATGAAAAAAAAAAATAAAATGCACTGTGTGCTTTGTTCCAGACACCTGGAACTCCCGTTCCTGTTGGCAACAAGTGCCATAAATGGCTTTAATGTTGGGTTTTTTCCTCCTATTTATGGGGCGGTGCAGTATCGCTGGCACAGCACTGGTGCACCGTATAGCACAATCCACCTATTTTCAATCTGTAATGACTAGTGGCTTTAATTACTGTAGGTATTGCAGGGGGTGTGCACCCATGCTTTACTGCATTTTCCAAAGGGGAGAGTGTCATATCAGCTTCTAGAAAAGTTCAGGATAGCTGCCTATGTCATGGAAAAATAAGATTTGATTAACAGAGCATGTAGGAAGCCAAAGTAAATACTAGAAATATGTAAAGCAGCTAACGTGGCATAGATTGGTACATACAGAGGGATGTGTAAATCTGGGCACTTGACATGATTGATTTTACATCAAAAGGGAAGTCATTGCCTCACTATAGTTCTAGTCGGAGGCCACTGTTGATGGCACCTATTTCAGTGTCCCACTCAACTCAAAATCTCAAATCCTGTCAACGTTTAGACCTGCCTGCAGATCTTTCCCGACCTGCGAATGTCAAAGGATGAGTAATGAGAGAGGAAAAGCAAAAGTTTAGAAAGCTTGCCCCTTGGCAAACAGCACTGGTGTGCACACAGAGCATCTCGTGGTTGAACCGCGTACCCACTGTTTAAACAAACCAAACCCCCCCCCTAAAAATCCCTCCCCGTGAAAGAAGGAGGTGATGGCAGCTGGGTAACAGGTCTGGCTACAAAGCAGGAGGCGTGCTTGGCAAGCCTTTGAGTCTTGCTTCAGGACTGCTCTTGCCCCTTTCCGTGGTGGTGCTGGTGAGCTGACACGCAGCCCGGCAATAAACACGCTGCTGACCAAGCGGCAGGGGAAGGGCTGCAGCTACTTAGAGCTGTCCCTGAGACAGATCCAGTTAACTTAGTTATGCAGAGAGCATAAATGGTCATGCTCTTACTCTGTCATTCAAAGACAAATGTTTTACAGCACAAACCCCATCATTATCTGTAAATATTTAAAAAAAAAAACCTTTTGATTTTCCTTTTACAGCAATCCTGAGACTTTTAGACTTGCTAAGAGGTGGGTCCAACTTGTGGTTAAATCCTGCAGACGATACTCTTGCTGATCTCAGGATTTTCCAGAGATTAAAACGCAGATGTCTGGATTTCTCAAAACCCCACAAAACTTCAAAAACATTAGACCCACTTCACTCTTCCCCAGATATCTGAGATGACCGTAAACTGCTTGAGCATCCTGGCAAGATTTCCTGTAACAGAGAATCTGCTGGATAACTCGTAGCAGCTTATTAACAACTTTAGGTTTGTATATTTTAGCAAACAAAACAAAAGTTAATTCCTTAGCCTATGATAAATTATTCATAAGGTGTGCCCCCACGTTTGCACAGGTAGAGTGGGTTTTTTTCAGCCATGCTTTTTTTATAATGGAGCACCATTCCAAACTCCTAAGTGTGGGGGATGTTCTGTAGAGAGATATATGTAAATGTATCTTTATGTAAATAAAGAAATCTCCTAGTAAACCTTAGCACTCCCACAGCTGCGATCTCCGTGTCATCCCCAGTGCTGCTTCCTACATAGGTCTTGCTTCCCACCAGAGCCTGGGACCAAGGCATGAAGGTCTGTCCTGCCTGCTGCATCACCCTGGATGTGGGCTCGTCCAGGTAAGAACTTGTGTTAGCTGCATCCCATGGAGGTCATTCCCCAGGGGTAAGTCTGGAGTGCTCACAGGCTCCTGAGTTCCAGGCAAAGTCTTTCCAGTGCGTATGTTTACGTTAAGGGTTTGTAGATAGAGTTACAGTGTAGCAAATGTCCCTGACCCAGACAAGTTGGCAGGAAAGGACAGTGTTAAGAACAGAAGTGCCCGTGTTTCTGTGAAATCTGGAAGGTCTCAGCCTGCTCGTGGGTCTTCTTTATTTACTTAAGTTGCTTTAAGGTTCTTAAGTGGTGACTGCCAGCCTTGGGTAGCCATTCCGTTTGGGAAACAGAAATACGCTTGCTGATGGAGAACACTTTGTGTATTAGGAGAGCTGGCTGGCTATGTGACAAGCCAGTTTTATTTTCTGGTGAACTCGAGCTGTTTCAAGCTTTGCTTCAGTGGCCCTTTTGACAGCAGGGCTGCTGTAGAGGATGCTTTTGGTTTTGGCCCACCCTGGAGTTTCGAACATCCTTTGCAGAAAGTCACCTTTTTGGCCACATGGGCCATTAGCTTTCCTCTTGTGGTTTCAGCTTTTCTTCTTGCTTTTCCACTTGGGAATCTTTTCTTTTTCTTCTTCCAGTAGTTCTTTTCTGTTTTCAGTGGGCAGTTTCTGCAAATCTCTGGGTGATTTTATATAAACACCTTCCTTTGATTAACTTGGTCATTTATTTTTCAGTCCCCGTTTTTAAGATTACTATCACAGGGCTGCGGTAGTTTGAGGGGTGTTGGTTGCTGTTTTTATTGGAACAGGGAGGGGAAATGGGAGATGGAAGAAATTATATCTCCCAGGGAAGTTTTCTTACTAATTATGCCTGGGAGATTATTTCTCAGTGGCTCAGACGTAATTGCTATTTGATCAGATTTGTGTGTGCTATTTAGGATAAAATAAAGCATATCCTTCTGTATGACCCAAAGAAACCAGCAGTTACTTCAAATATTCAGTTTTAGGGGGTCAGGAAATTACATCTGTAATTCTTGTGCATCCTACAGACTCTGAACTTCTTCACACAGAGGCACCCCCGCAGCCACAGAACAGAGATGCAAAGGACGTCTTTTCAGGCAGCTGGTTGTGACTTTTGAGAACTGGTTAGAAATGTTATGTTGTAGGATGGGATTTTTAACCTTGTCCAGTGTCTTGGCTTGAGCTTCTGACATAAGTTTGGAAGAGATGGAGGTAGAAGGTATTGCTAAATAGGTCATGAAGGTAATAGAGACATGGCCAGAAAGGCAGAGAAGTTCTGGGAGAATGACAAGAAGGCCCCTTGGTTATTTTTTTCCTCCTCTAATGCTCACACTTTCACCACTTCAGATCCAGTACTGGTAGCAATACCACGTACCTCCTGGTGATGAGTGCTTGCTATGTGAGCTGGTCAGGCGATACAAATGTTGAGTCAAAATCCTCTAAGCTGGTAAGACTCATTCCCAGGTCTTCAGAGAGGAGCAGGTCTCCACAAGGGATGCAGGCTGAGTTTAGACAGTGTGTGCCCAAACCCCCATGCAGTCCCCCACATCCTCACACAGCTGCTAGATGCTGGATGGTTACCCAGACATCTGAAGCTCTGCCTTTGAGCGTGCCCAGAGACATGTCAGCCTCGACAGAGCCGCGCATCTTGGTGCCAGCCTCCTGCCCACGTTCTGTCCTGCAGCAGCAGATGCAGCGCCCTTCCAGATTGCACTCTGTAAAGGGGCTATTGTAGGCTACTCCCTTCACTTGAAATACAGCCAGTACAGGGATGTTGCTGCAATTCCCACTCTCCTTATCCAGCTGCCCGGGATGAGGATGCTTCCTCCCTGCACTTTGTTATTGGCTGAAGTCCCCTCTTTCACCCTAACCGACTCAAAGGACCTCTCCCCTTCTCTGGAGAGTGCCCAAGCTACTAGGGCTGTGTAACTCTTTTGCAATGGGTGACTTGTAGAGTTGGAGGGATTAGCACAGCGAGCAGAACCTGTGTGTGAAAGGTGGCTGTTTGTTCCAGAAATCATCCAGGTGGCTGATGCGTAACTTGTACGGGAGATACAAACAGACCTTGGGGTGAGCGTCACTGCCCAAAGGCTCCGGCGCGGCCTGCGTGTCCCCGTGGCGTTGTGTACAGGAAATGCACAGGAAGCATGGCTTTTGCCTCTCTGTCCCGGTCTGATCCTTCAGAAGGACATCACAAAGCCCACAGGGAATCTGGCTTCCAAGTCACTGTAAGGTAAATTATAAGAATGTGGAGTCAGCTGCTTAAATAAGCCATTGGCAGGGGGAGTTTTGCTCGACGTGCTATTTCTCAAGGGTTCAGGAAGCACTGGGCCAAACCAGGGCACTGACGTGGAACATCTCCTCCTTTGCTAAAGTGGAGGTCATAATTCTCAATTTACAAAGCTCGTGGCAAAGGCTCACCTAACACTGGAAAGGAGGTTCTGGTACTTGTTTCCCAGCTCTCTGTTTTTGTACAGCCTGGTACAAGAGATGAAGCATGATAAACAAAAACATTCTTGGTTGTTAGCAAAAATATTTGGTTGATTGTGCTTCACCCTGGGTTTCATTAACAAAAGCCCATTTAACGTAAGAAGAACAAGGCTTGTGCCTATTAGCTGCTGTCACTTGTGCACATAAGACTGATGAGAGCCATTGACTCCACATCACCAGTTACGACACACCTTCCAGAAAGGCACAATTTGAAGAAGTGAGTTATTCTCTGTTTACGTTCTTAATTCCAAATATAAAACCACCATAATGCCATGTGTGTTATTTCGAAGGATTAAGAATCACCCACAGAGTGTTTTATAAATTATTTCTCTTCAGCATAGCCTCATGTTGTCAGGGCAATTGCTTCTGCAGTCATAGTTCCAGTTGTCTCACCTTTTCCTGAGCCCACCTTTTTGAAATTCCCAGAATTTCCTCTTTAGTAAGGTTATTTTGAGACCCCACACTGCTTCTGTTGCCCCCATGCAAGAACTGCTGTTCAGGCACACTGCTAGAGGCTTTTTCCACTGTTTTGAGAGTGGGTGCCTGCATTTTGGTCCTAAACTAGAAGGCAGATCCCCATGAGATTGCCTACCCGTCCCCACCACATTTGCCCTGCCACCTGGTGAAGGCTGCAGCCTTAGACAGAGGGCAGGGGAGGCAAACACCGCACAGCCTGCCCTCCACTGTTGTGGAGGGCAGCAGTGGCCTGAGGGTTTCATGCAATTTACAGCTCTAATTGTTTGGGTGGATTTCCGACCACAGGAGCACTCCTCCGTGTGGGTGGGTTCACTCCTTCACACCCTTCTGTGAGCACGCAGGGGTTACCAGCATCTGAAGATGAGAAAGGATTTGGTCCAACCAATAATTATATTTAAATATCCTTAGTTCTGTCCCCTTTGTGTCATCTTGATGCATTAGTCATGAAACTGATGACCTGACATATAGCGTGTGGGCAGTGTATGTGTGTGTTTATAGTATCCTTTCAGAGGCATCTCCTTCTCCTGGGACAAGAGAATCAAGAGAAGCTGTCTTGTAAAACCGCTGTCCCTTGGGATATACATTGGATCACAGCCCAAATTCAGACAGCCCCTATTACCCTTGCTTACCCGGTGCCCAACTCCCACTAAGTATTGACCAAGCAGACCTGGCCTGCATCTCTGCTCATGAGGGTCTATTGCTGCAGGTTTACCAGATCTAGATGGAGGAATGACTGTGCACAGTTACCAACTTATTTTGGTAGGATGAGGTGGGAAACACTTTCTTGCTGTGTGTTGGTAGGCAGCTGCCTTCAGAAATTCCAAAACCTAGTGCTGAGAAATTTCTTGCGTGTGACCTGCGCTGAAACAGAACTCCCTGCACGAGGGGCATCTGGTCTCCTTTTACACACACTATGCTTTGGACCTGCCTGTGGCAGGGGGGGTTGGAGCTCTATGATCCTTGGGGTCCCTTCCAACCCAGACCATTCTATGATTCTATGATTCTATGACTCAAGGCTTGCAGAGAAAAGGGATGATGCTCATGTGCTGAGTGGTGTTAGCAGATTTTAACTGGTTGCTTCATTTGAGAGAAGAGTAATTTTTGTGTTCCAGATTTGGGACACTGGAGAAGACTTCAGATAGTCCATGAACCAGATGCAGTTTTCTGGGGTCCTCTGCTGGCGGGGGGGGTACTGGAGTAAAGTCACAGAGCCACAGCAGACAGGATGCAAAAGCAACTGGTGGAAGGTCTTGCCCAGAGGAGAACGTGCTGGCAAACAGTGACCACAGCCAGCCCCCAAACCACCTTACTGTCTAGTACACTAGCACTATGATTTTGGGGTAGAGATTATTGATTTTGGGCTACAGTATCAGAGAAAATGATGCTGTATACTTAGCACATGTGATCTCATAGGTCATAAACTGTGTGCAATTACACAAGCACTACTTACCAGTAGTTTCAACAGTGTTTGGTAGTTATTATCTCCCCCAAGAGATTACTGCTATTTCTGTCCATAGGCTGTGATTTACAGTAGTGTAATCATCTGAAAAGACTGGATTTGTTAAGCTTCTAAGATAATACAAACCCAAGTCAAGCAATCCTTATAGATACCCAATGGACTTAAACAAAATGTTTTTCTTGCCTGAAGATTATTATTCTATTATGTCCCACCCACTCACTCTCCAATGGGGAGAGAAAAGTGGTTTTTAATTGGGGGACACATAGTAAGAAGAGAAAAATACGAAGGGATTTCTGTGAATTCTGGTATGGGTGGTATCATCATCTCAGTGTGACTCGTGTTCCGTGGCAATACTAATGCCGCTTGACTCTTGTTCGAAAGATTACCGACTCAGGGTTTTTCCTGCAGAACCTGACATCAAGCCTGTGAAAGTCTTCTTCCCTGAAGTGATGCAGAAAAAATGACCTGTGTGCTATTCTGTCTTGACTACGTGAACCGCTGTACATTGTTAGGGACTGTCAGAAGCCTCAAAACCTGTTGGTTAGTTTCCTAGTAATAAATTATTGTTATTGTAGTAAGATTACTTGACCTTTCAGGAAAAAGATTGTAATCATGCAGGGACCTTGGGCTTTTTTCTTAAGAGAGTGGACTTACAGAAGCTTTTTAACCTTACACACATTAATTTCACTTTGATTAATTTCACCAGTAAAAAGGCCTCCCCTTTGCTTACCTCCACTGCCGTGTGCTTTGGTGGGGTTTGACACAGGCCTCTGTCACACATAATCACACAATTACAAGGTTGGAAAAGACCATCATCAAGTCCAACTGTTCCCATCCTAAGCTAAACCATATCCCTAAGTACCTCATCTACACCTTTTTTAAATACATCCAGGGATGGTGACTCAACCCCCTCCCTGGGCAGCCTGTTCCAGGCCCTGACAACTCTTTCAGTGAAAAATTTTTTCCTGACATCTAATCTGAACCTGCCCTGGTGCAGTTTTGTGCCAGTTCCCCTTGACAGCAGAGATCAAGGCACAGCTCCCTACTGCTGTCCTCAAATGTAACAACTCCATAAGGATCCCAAACACTATAGTGGGAGAAAGCGGGAAACACAGGAGAGTGAAATGCAGGTGCTCTGCCTGAAAGGAGCTGCCCAAGGACTCTCTGGATTGAATTTTGTTGTTTTCCAGGACATGGGGCCAAGGTCATTCCCAGTACACATGCAGCAGAGGGCAGGACGGTGGCAGGCAGTTTCCAGGGGTCCAGACCTGCTGCACTAACCAGCAGTGAATAATCAAGGCAAGAGCCCTGGCGCTTCAGCACCCCACTCTCCCACCCATTAGAGGGACTAGGAAGGGTGGAGGCAGCAGCTTCACTCCCCTTATCACCCCCAGCAGACCCCTTCCCTCCGGAGCAGCCATCCCCACGTCCTACAGCCTTTGTCCCAGCTGCAGCTCAGCGTCCTGCAGCACCAAGGCCTTGGCTGTATGAGGCAGTTCTGCTGCCCTGGGGCCCACTGCTGCACAGGCAGCTGCCTGCTCTGTCCAGGCACTCAATAGCAAGCAGATCCACCCAAAGCGTAAGATAAATACAAAACTACTGCAGTCTTAAAAAACCCCACACCAACCAAACAAGAAAAACCCAGTAAACCCCTTAGTAAGCTGGAGGTGATCCTCCCACTTCCAGTGTTTGCTGGCCCTGCAGCGTGTGGGGCAGGTGGCTGTACAGAAAAACAGGAGCTTAGTTTCTGGTGGATGTCCTCATTCTTTCTGAGGGACAGGACAGGTGAGGCAAGAAAAACATGCTTTCTACTCATGAAAAAGACTACTGGTAAAGCTTTGCCAGTTGGACTGTATCTTGTGAGTTGCTGAACAAGCTCACTTTCCATTAATCCTGGGGTGATTTCTATGGGATCTTAGCAACTGATGTGCTGTAAGCTGTTACACGGGGAACAGAAGGGGATGACAGGGGAATGAATTAATGCTGAAGCCATCCATGGTCTGTATTAAGTAACGCACCCAGGTGATGCTTCACAGATAGCAATGGTTGTACTTGAACAAATTAGTCCTTACCCTGACTGCTGGCTTTCTACTTTATGGATGTGGCAGTACTATCAGTCAAAATACATTCTCCTCAAGTCTGCAATGGTTATTGTTGCCACCTCTCTCTTCAAATGCCTTTCTTTTGTCCTCTTTGCACTTTGAATTAAAGATATTTATGTTTATCTAGGTAACATCCCACAAGTACCTTTAAATATGAATGTTTTCCTCAATCGTCACTCCTAAGCTGGCAATAATACACACTTTAAAGCTACTGCACAGCATGGCCTATCTCTTCACTTAGCCACTTCTTATATGCAGCAGGGTAGGTTCTGCTCCAGTCTCTTGTAGAAGGCACTGATGAGAGCAGCAGGACCATGTGCTGTTCCCAAAAAAGAACTCAAGTCTGCCTGAACAATGTCGTACATGTTGGCTGCTAGATCTCTTCTGTCCTCGGCTTCCTGCTAAAAGAAATTTGTTTTGATTGTTGGACATAGTGAACCGTTGTTGATCGATGTAAGGCTGAATGGTTCTGGTGGCTGACTCACCACTCTTGGCTTCCCTAACTGCACAGCCTAATGAGTAACAGTGAGGTACTACCGACTCAGGAAAAAGAGGTAGGAGCTAACAAAGGAAGAAACAAGGAAAGGAAAGGGAATCTGGCAGCTGTCATATGAAGAGAAAACATTGAGAGAACAGTCCCTAATGTTTTTGCTAAACCTAAGCTGTATTTACTTTCTGATGCCCATTGATTCAGTAGGACACTTAGGTTTTGCACATGGAATGCATAAACACTGCGTGGTAGAAATTAACTAAGAAGCAACATCTTCATATACAGCACAAGCCTGTGTGGAGCACTTCTGATGGTGAGGGAGCCTGGGTTCCTAAGCAGCCATTCCCAAAGAGCGTTAAAAGTATTTGTGAGAAGACGAGAAGCTGTTGAAAGAAAATTTTCTGAGCTGTTGTCTGCTTATTTAAAGCATAAATGGTCTTGCAGCATTATCTATGTGTTTTCTTTTCGTATCAATGTTAAGCTTATCTTATAAACACATCTTCAGCACGTAGAGTAAGCTGAAAACATCCATTCTAAAACTCGGATGCAGAGAGAATGTGGCTTGGATGCTTACTGGCATCAAGAGAGATATCCTGTCTTTTTTTTGTTCTGTGATACAGTTGTAGCATTATCTGGTATCCAGGGCTTTGAAGGATCTATTGTAAGCATGTCAAAGACTTTTTAAATGACTTTGGTTTTGTAAATATTAGATCACAGAAACTGAGGAGTGAGTCCCACGGACTTTCACTGAACAATGTGTCCCATTATTGTTTTTCCTGTTTTGGAGTCAAAATTAAACTAGCATTAATAAGACTCTGCATATTTATTCTTTCAGTGAGGAAAAAAAAATCCATTCTGGTAATTATCATGCCTACAGAAAGGTGCATTTAGGGTGCAGCTTCAACACTGACTAGTCAGCACTGTGTGCTGCTTGTGCATTTGCAGATAAGTGGTGCCTTGCACAAGATCCTTGTGTCTGTGATGGGGCTGGGGTGAGCCAGGACTGCTGCATTCACTTGTGAGGTGTGTCTCACTTCCTCAGTGGCTGGGCAGCCCAGGACTAACATGCTATGGGATGAGTCCTTGCACTGGGTAGTTTTGCACACAGGAGAGCATTCCCACGGTGCCTAGCCACCTTGCTGGCCAACACCCACCTGCTCAGAGAGCTGCAGGAGGCAAGTGCCACCTGAATATGGGAGTGAAGGCTGGCTGGAGCCTAGGAATGGTTGAACTTGGAGCCCAGATTGAAAACTTGCCAAGAATCTAAGGCTGGGACAAAGATACAGAAGTAGGAAGACAACAAATCAGTAGCTTGTCATGAGCAATGGGACAAAAAGACAGAATGGGCAGAAAACCCTCTGTCCCTTTGCCCCTAGACTTAGTTTCAGGAAATCATGGTCAGTCTGATGCTGGCATATACTTGTCAGTACCCCCCAGCAAGACTCCAAACACTCCTCAGTCTCCTTCCTTGAAAAGGTGACAATGTTGCAATCTGTTCTTCTTCTGGCACATCATGGTGCAAACATCAGTGTCCTGACCTAGGAGGTCTTGCCTTGCTGAAGAGCACCTGGGTGTCGGAATCTCACTGGACAGTGCAATTCCTCCTTTTTTTAGCATAATTTTAAAAAAATCTGGGCAATTAGTACTTTTTGGTACTAATAGTGTACTAACTAGCAAAGGTAGAAGAACAGTTGTGAAATGAAGCACTCAAAAATGACAAAGTGTCATGATTGAGTTACCTGTGATTTGATCCTGTTACACATATTCATCAAGATATTTTAAAATAACAAGTGTAAGTCCAACTTTATTTATGCTGACAGTTCTTCAGTGCAGCTACTTGCGTGAAACTGTTCATTTCCATGGTGCTCAGCACCATGAACAGCCATCACAGCAGCAGCACTCGCTAGCAAGGGATTTTACTTTCATTTTACAGACAGGACAAACTCCTTCACTGCAAGTGGCAGGCACATCTGCAAACAGGCTTAGAAGTTGGGGCATGTTTGTACCTCGTCCTTAATTCAAATGACTCCTTCTTCTGAGTCAGAGCAGTATGTAAAATACACAGGGTGGAGATGAAATCTTGTCTCTACAGAAATGAATGTAACTCTGACATTATGGTGCAGATAGGCCTCCTTAAGGCCTACGTTACTCTGTTCACCAAACCAAATTGCATACAAATTGGCAAACTAACAAATATCAGCATTTATCTAAATTAAATCAATCTGTTCTTCGAATCTACTTATTGTCAACTACTTCCAGATGTAAATATCCATGGAATAGTTTTCAGGAGCCTCAGACTCGCAGTCAGTTTCCATCATGACTCTCTAAAAGAGCACTCTTCACAAGCACATCAGTATCTGGTCTCTTCAGGAAACAATACTCGTCGCTTTCCTCAGAGCCAGGTATCCTGTAACCACATCTGAAGGGAGCATCCGAATATAGGCAAATTCTTCAATAGTACTAAATCTCAGCTTGCTCTGGGGATCTGTGTAATTTGCCTGAAAAAGAAACAATGGCTGAGACACTGTTTGAAGAACATCTTGAAACAGAATACTGAAAAAAGTATCTAATTAAAAGACCACAAAATAGTGATTTTCTTTTCCCAGTAACAGCACTGCTGTTCTACCATGTGACCAGAAGTTTGTATTTTTTTTCTTTCTCCTTGTCTCAGAACTTATGAGAAGTTAACAGATCCCTACAAAATCACATTAGAAATGCATTAAACATAACAGAGGGCTGAAATAGTTTCATACAAAACACGGTGCAAAAGAAATTCCTCAACTCTCTAAACTCACCCTAGCAACTCTGTGCCTCGTGCGGTCTCTCACAAGGCAGCTCTCCAAAGAGTCAGGCTGCTGCCAATAAATTACCCACAAAGAGGCTGAATTATGGGTGCTCTGATAGCTTTGGACCAATACTCGCTTCCTGCATACAACTTAGCTTTTAATTTACTTTAAAGTGGTTGTTAAGGCACGGGAGTCTCAGCTTATGGTTCTGTGACTGAACTGATAAGAAATTTGAAGGCGGTGCTGCGCTCTGCTTCAGACGCCTGCTTTCAGGGTAGCAGCCTGGCCAGCTGACCCCGGGCTACGCTGGTATCCTCTGCTATATTTGGACCCTGGGTGCCTGGGAGCAGTGCCAGTTTCCTTCCATCCTCTCCCCGTCCCTGTTGCTACAGAAACCTTGAGCTGGGACGAGGCTGGGCTGGAAGAAGGCAGGCTTCAGGGCATCGCCTCTCCACCTTCAGCCTCTAGGACAATCCCTGCCGGCTCAGCACTGGATTACCAAGCGCCTGCCGAGGCTCTGGAAGTGTCTTCCATACCTCTCTCTCACAGGAAGAGGTGGCAGCAGGCTGCAAGGCACAGGCGGTTGAGATCCCTCAAGACACTGCTACTGACAAAGAAAAGGCCAAGAAGAGCTGGAGCATTCCCCCCATCCAGACTGTTGAAGAGCAGAGCCCTCTACCATTTTTATACTGGAAAGGATCTGTCAAATGTGGTAACAAACCAGTTAATTGACTGGCCGGATAAGGCTTAGCAGAAAATTGTTATTTGTAGCTTGATTCTTCACAAAGAAATGCCACTAGGTTAATTAAATGTAGTCAGCTAACAGTCAAGCCATCGATTCATTTTCAAACAAATGGCAAAGTTAGGACATTGGGAGTAAATTTATCCCTGGTGGTAACTTCATGGTTACAGCAGGTTTACATTTATTTTTATTTCACACTTTAAATGTGGCCTCGTGTAAGAAAAAGCTAACCAAGCAGCCTGCTTCTGAAATGGGCATGATTCTCTAACAAGCCAGCCAGGAAAGATCTGCAGTTTGTGTTGCAGACCAACCCAGGTTAAAAATGTTACGGCAGTTCCTCATCCCTCTGATGCTTCGGACTGGGCTGTGCTGCTTGCACATGCTGATGTATGGGAACTACTCATTTATGCCATGACTTCAGTCTGAAAACGAGCTTTACTGCTACTTCAGCAGTAATTAGATGGGAAAAGTGAAGTAAGATGATTTTGCAGAGAAAAAACTCTGTCATGTTGAGAAACTAAGTCAAAGGCCACAGATACGTGTTCTTCAAATGCAATAAATTAGTTATCTCAATCTGTTTCTATAGTAACAAGGCTGATCCATTTTCAGAAAAGGAAGAGAAATATAAACATTTGAAGGTTTGTGTTTTTTTGTTTATCTGCTTTACAGTAAAATACTCTGTTTTCCCTGTTAAAATATCTAAATACTCATCTTGCAAGTTTGGAAATAAGAGTTTTATTTTTCAGTGTCAATATAGTAGATAATAGCTTTTGAATTCTAGGCTGCCTTACAAATATAAATTGGCTGCTCTGCCTAGACCACTGGTAAATTTAATTCCATTTGTGTTACACAGAGAAAGAGAAGAGGCTCAGTAGAATTTAATTGTGGCATTTAATATAACTGCAGGTATGCTGATGAGAGTTTTAATACACTTCTCTTTTTTTTGTACCTGCTAGACCATTTAATTCTTCCCTAAATGGGTACTGCTAAGGAATTTATTTTACTTTTTCTTTTTCCCATGGGGAATCCAGCATTCCCCCCCCCCAGAATATATATTCTTACACAAAAGCTTTCAGATTTTACACAGAAAATACAGGGCCATTTCCTTATACTAGATATCTAAAATATCGTATTACCCCACATATCTTCCTAATAGGAAATGATATTGAAAATATATTTAGCTCTTCTTGCGAACCGTTTCTAGCTTAGTATTTTTACCACAGTCTGGAGGACCCTTGCAGGCCAGGTAAAATAGGAAACGTGACTCATGATGTAATTAGAGGAAGAAAATTAAGAAGGGAAAAAAAAAAGAAAGTAGAAAGGAAAAAAAAAAGGGAAACAAAAGCAGCTCTGAATGGATTCACAGAGTGTTTATACTGAGCTAAAATGGCTACAGTACATAAAGCACTGGTGGGAAGGAGGTGTTGGTAAAGAAAAACCAAGCAACAGAGAGGAAGACTCTTACTTCCTATGGCAAAACTGACCCTTGGCTGGTAGGAACATGGACTTCACTTACACCTATAACCTGCATCATCATCTTGCTATAGGAGCGGCAACTGACTAGTTTTGAAATGTATCAAAGGCTGGTGCTGGAAAGCATTAGCTGGTTCTGGGGAGGTGGGGCAGTGGAAGGGACTTACACCTTCTGCCCCCCATAAATCCCTCACAGGTCAGAGATGTTGCAGCAGCCCTCATAACTCCTGGTGTGAATGCTACCAATACTTGGAAAGCAACGCTAAGGGGAGAGGATGGGAAACAGATGAACATTATTAAGTGACCCAGCATAGAATTTTTGCTATTTTGGTGAAATCTACTCATTGCACAAGTCCACCTTCCCCTCCTTTCCTCCATCTACTGCCTCTTTACATAGAGCAAGTTGCTATTATACCAAAGCAATTCCCATACACGACTGTCAGACTGCCTGGCCAGAGGGAATTGTTCTCACTGGATTTGTGAGCAGTCTCTTCTATTTGCTGTCTGCCAGTTCATCTGCGGGGGAGATGTTGCTTTCCCATCCCCTTTTGAACACCAAGGGTTACCAGCCTTGATCAGAGCAACCCAATCCATTTCCAAATCACGCTCAGGGGCACAGGCTGGAAACATGCCACCTCCTAGGTGCCTTATTTAAATGTGCTACTTAAAAAATAAAAGAGTCAAAGAAAACATATGCTACCAAATCAAGAACTCAAACGTCAAGATGTGCAGGGTTACAGTTGGCACTACAGTTATTCTTTGATGCCTTGCACTGTGTATCCAAAATAAGGCAGTCCTTAATTAAGTGCTCAGGGTTTTTTTTTATTCCCCAATGGGGACTTTGACTTTATGCAGCATACAGAATGTGAGGTGCTGTGTTATCCTGCATCAATGTAACAAATCTGTGTATTTACAGGCATCTCTACGATGTGATATCAAGCCTGTTAAGGTGGGCTAGCACCCTATGGATGAGAAACGGTTTAAACTGGGGGAAGGGACCCAGAAATTCTGTCTAAGGCTCTCTGACAAGTTTTTTTTGTTGCAGTTATGTATTGTAACCATTAGTTAGCTCTTTTTATAGTCCAAAATACAACATTCTCATTCATTTCAATTGTAATAAATGCATAGGGCTCTGCAAAATAAATCACTCCGGGCTGAAGGTGAAAAGTGAAAAGATATGCTGTTACTAACACCTGTTTTGTTTTAAGTAAAATTATTCATGTCACATAGGAACAGTGTCAGCAGCAGATACAAAATTTTTCTTGGGCAGAATTCAATGACTTTACTCCTGTTTTGTGCCAACAGAATCTCTGGGGATTTCAGGTGCCAAATTGTAACTACCGAGACTTTCTGGAGCATGTGCAAACCGTATCTAAGTCAAATGTGGTGGGGTTTTTTTCCCCTTTCCTTTTTCTGTTTGCTTTAACAAAACCATGTAAGAGAGACCATCTGTGACACACGGGCTCTACATCTGCCAAACTCCAAGATCCAGCTCTGAAGCATGGAGGTATTTGAAATTCTCCAAAGTCCGTGCCAAGTGTCTGTCTAAGGCTGATTTGTTTGAGGGGGAGTTTGGGAGCAACGAGAACAACTTCTTCGGTTGGTTGGTTGTTTTTAAGCCAGGCCAGTCAATATCATTTTGCCCAATCTCATTCTTAGAAGTTGCTGAGCTGTCTTTTTGAATCTTTCTCTAAAAGATACAGTGAAGTAAATCAGCCTCAGGCAAACACTCAGCATGGAAAGTTTTAGTGTGCATGGCTAAAGCTTGGCAAAGTTAGCAGTCATGGAGATTGCGGGCTACCAGCTAACAGTCCAGAGAATCAGAAGTTTTGGGGACCAGGGCAGACTCTACAGCCGGGACAGTGGTCTGATAGGATCCACTTGGCAGGATAAGGTATTTAATCTGTCCTGATGTCTATTAACAACCTAAGGATTTTGTGATGTAGCAACAGCATTTGGGACTTGTCCTTAAATCCCTGGACAGCTATTAAGCTCAAGGCTGACCAGGAACCTCGTAAAGTCCATCTTTTCCAAAAACATACACAAGCTTTATTTCTTTGTGGAAAGTGAGGGGTCAGGTTTGAAGAGAAAAATAAAATACTCACCGGGAGTCCTGAAATATCTGAATATTTCTTCGCAGGCTTAAAGGAAGGAGGAGCATCAATATTAAAATCTAGAGAGAAACAAACGGAAAAATTTTAGTGTGCTACATGTATTTTAAAACGTAAACCCAAAATGTAAATGGGCAACAACACTTCTTTGAAATGCTGCCTTTACTTTCTGAGGGGTCTACTAACTAGCAGCACTAAGGCAAAGAAATACGAAACAGAATTACCTCTGAAAACACTGAGCCTGTTGGCACTGTAAACAGCAGCCTGACTTCCTGCTCACCTCTCTAATACGAGTTCAGCAAACAGAAAAGATGCTACAGCGATTTGAAAAGTGTTGATTTCTTCTGAGTCTTAATGAGTTCCCCTCAGCTGGTTATTTGCAAAGAATAGCCGTTACCACACGCGCGCTATGTTAAGGCCACGAAATGTTGCTCAGGATCGCAGCTCTGAAATACTATAAGCCAGAAACACAAAGTAATCTTTTAAATCAGCTAAATCTTTAAGCATGTACCACTTTAAGCCCATTCAATGACCTAGAAAATTGTCTGAATGTTTAAATTAAATGATGGAAATTGCTGTTGTGGGGTGCCCTTTCGATAGCAACTCTCACTCAAAACCATAAAAACCGTGTCTTAAAAACGATTAAGCAGTTAAATCCCCAATTCTGGATGTTTACAAAAATATCTTGTACCTGACTCATTTCTTTCCTCCTTCCTGATCTCCCTTGCACCTCATTCAGACGCTATGATCAACACAAATGCCCCCTCCATATCAAATTTCTAACTCATCATCTCAGCTGAAAAGACACTAATGCCACAGACAGCTGGTTTTAAATATGCCACTGAATTTCTTTTCCCACCTTCTTAAGAAAAAAAATCCTGTAAACTTACTGTTGCAAACAGAACGCAATAGAAATAGCAACATCAGCAGATTGTCAGTTACAATAGCCGGGAACACACGGTAGTCTGCATTTTTCTGTAACAGTTGTGTCTAAAACACTTCAAAAAATGGCAGGCTATTTTTGGGTAAAGCACCCAGCCTGACAAAAAGTATATGCATATGCTCAGTTCTGAAATGCCTCCACGCCGGTAAGTACAGTCTGAGGACAGCGTTCTGCCTCCAGCTATGTGCTGATATTACCAGTAGACTTGCAGCGTATCTAGATTAGGACCACTGCTGTAGCTGTGCTCCTGTAGATGTAGACCAGCTAGGACCACTAATCAGGGCCGCTAATAGTATCGTTTCAGCTGTGCTGAACTAAATAGGGGATGTAGGATTTAAATCTCCCAGGAATCTAGGATAAGGAGCTGGATAGGAAGCTTGGGCTGAGGTCTAAGCTACTGCAGGTACGTGGCTTAGCAGAATCTATTTGAAAATAGTTCAAATACAGCTAATCGAGCAGCAGCCACCCCCCCCCCACCCCCCGTCAGAAGGCGTTTGGGCTGTGTGCAGAGGAGGAGGCTCCTCAGCGATGAAGAGGTGACAAAAACCTGCTGGGAATAAGGAGGTTCTGACCTGGTTTGGATAAACACAGTTCCTTTATTAAACTCTGCCCAAATGTATTTGAACTTTGTCACAATACTCCAAATTACTTGCTTCCCCCTACTTTCCACTTAGGGCTGCTGAGTGTGATTGTGCTGGTCTTAAATACACTACTGGGCCCTGTTCGGGCAGAGTGCTGCATGCACTGCTGAAATAATTTAGGTCTGTTTTAAAAGAAAGTTATTTGTGTGGATTTTATTATTTATAAATACATGCAAAGCGTCTAAGCAGCTTACAGCTAGGATCATTTAGTTGCCATGGCAATGCCCTTTCAGAAGCAAGAATTTGTTTTAGGTTCTTCCAAGTTCTGTTCTTCTTGCCAGCTGCTGCTCCACCAATGCCGGAGTGCTAGAATCAAAAAATACGGTGTTTAGAGGAAAAATAAATGGAGAATACTACTTCAGAGCATGACACTTCTATTTCATAGTCTTTCTGATACGTCTCATCTTGTCATGAGCCATTTGTTATCCTCACTTATTTCATCAGCAGGCTAATATACTGTACACTTTAATCTTGGCTGCAAGGAAAACAAAGCTTTTTGGACTGTGTCAAAGCTACTACATTTAGGATTAAGTGGAGGAAATGAAAATCTGCTTTTTACATGGAAATAGAAAATCAGTGTGGTTGGGTTTAGCCTGAGATTACAGGATTCTGTATGTACTTCCCGTCATATTAGAACTTATTACTACGAAGTTGTGTCTGAAATTGCGATTACACGGCTAGATTTCCTCTCTCCTTTTCGTGGCACGTCACAGGTGCAGCTCTAGCTCCTCTACAAATGATCCCTGGCTGCAGAAAATACAATGGCTCTTGCAACATGTAATGAATGCTACAGGAAACTTTCTGGAAATTTTATTTTTCTTTCAAAGGACAGAAGAACAGAAGGAGAATAATAAATAGAACGTTGGCTGCCAAGACGATTTTGCATTTTGAAAGGAACACTAATGGAAGGCTTGCCACAGGTACTGTAATGGTAGTTTCAGTTATCAAATGTGATTGCTACAGAGTAATTTATTTATGTCCCTCCAGAGACAGAAGCTGCACAACATACTGTACTGCTTCTCAGTGATCAAAGGACACAGATTTACAGCTTTACTTCAGGAAAGAAAATGTTCTTACGATTGGGGAGTTGTTGTTATTTCTGTTAATAATTACAACCTGCCACATCAGTCTCATCAACACTCAGCAAAGTTCTGCTAGCACGCTTCTCCTGTGATTGGCTTATAAATTAGTCTGTTAAATTGCTGGGAATGGTAGGAGGAAGGATTCAATGAGAAAGCTTTTTTCTGTAGATGTAAGACACATTCAGAAAAGATGCTCATGAGCTGATGACACAGCGGGTTTTGGCAGTGGGTGCCCAACATAGAAAGTACATGCAAATATTTGCTCCGAGGGTTAACACCTCAGTGATCTAGAGATCATTGTAAAATAGGGACTGCTGGAGTAGGCGATGAAAATACATCCACAGTACATGTGTGGGACACCTCACTGCAGCCTTCCAGTACCTGAAAGGAGCATATAAACAGGAGGGGAATCAACTTTTTAAAAGGGTAGACAATGGCAGGACAAGGGGGAATGGATTAAAGCTAAAGGAGGGAAGGTTCAAATTAGACATTAGGGGGAAGATTTTTACAGAGAGTGTGGTGAGGTGCTGGAACAGGCCGCCCAGAGAGGTTGTAGATGCCCCATCCCTGGAGGTGTTCAAGGCCAGGTAGGATGGGGCCCTGGGCAACCTTGTCTAGATCCAGGCCTGGAGGTTGGTGGCCCTGCCTGTGGCAGGAGGGCTGGAACAATATGTTCCTTGGGGTCCCTTCCAACCCAGACCATTCTATGATTCTATGATTACTAATTCAAATTCAACTACAGGAATTTTCCCTCAAATCACTGCATAATGAGATATAGGGTTTTTTTGGTAATCTGGTTTCTCAAAAGCAACTATTGAGTTCATGTGAATTTATGACTCCTAGGAATGGGGCTGAGCATCAGCTCACATGCCGACAATCAAAAGGCAACAGCTCTCAAACATGAATGTACCAAACTACCTCTGCACTAGTGAAGTTCAGGGAAAACTGAAGCCAGGACAAGTGGAGCTATTCGTTGCCCTACACAATTGTCATAAGGTCTTTTTTCCCTTCCCCACTGCCAAGGGATGCCAATTCCACTCAGGAAGTTTAGAAAAGGTAAATTCTTCCTTCTTTTCTGCTTTTAAGTCTATCCTCTGCAGTGAGCTAACTGCTCAAGCTTGGGCATATTTATGAGAGACAGACATTATTTGATGTCTTTTCTTCCTCTTAAGGCAAATTACACTGGAAGGCTTGGGCATATTTATGAGAGACAGACATTATTTGATGTCTTTTCTTCCTCTTAAGGCAAATTACACTGGAAGGACGCAAAAAGTCATCCAAATTGTTACTAGCAGTTCATTCTGACAAAAAGCTAGTTAAAACTCAATACATTTATTCCCAAATTAGTTAAACAATTCCATGTTTTTATTGTAACTGCCTATTATTTCTGCACCGGTTGCCGCAGTCCATGTACATTCACCATTATTTCAAGCACACAGGCATCAGTATTGCCTCTTTGGAAGTGGTCGTGTCCCTCTAAAACCTGAAGGATCAGCACAAGGCTTCATGGATATTTAAATCATATATGGAAGCTAGATGGAATGCCTCTGGGACAAGTGGAGCTTTCCCAGTATCTCCCATTTCTCTGAGACGCTGGTGCTCACTGGAGGATTAGAGTGAGTGAAGTATACAGTCGTTTGAACGCCCCTCTGGTGACAGAAGCCATCTGCAAAGCAGACACACAGAGCGACTTGGAAGTCAGGGATTAATTTTATACCCCCTGGCGAACGTGTGCTTAGTGAGCTGTGCGACGCCCAATTACTCGGGTTTTATGCTGTGGGATATTGTGTCTTATTCATACAGAAAGCAGCCTGGGATAAATCCTTCTTTCTAAGCACGGGCTTAGGACCAGCAGTCTGAGAAGTCTGCTTGTCTAGAAAGCATTTGTAGAGTGTGCCAATGAGCTGGCCCTGGCACACCAAGATAAAAAGATATTTAAAAAACCCCAGCAGTGACAGCATTACTAGCTGTAGTCTTCCTTCACCTTCTCCCCTAATTTAAGCCTCACAGTGTTTTTAGCAGCCTGTATTTCATCAACTGTCAGAGTTTACATGACTTCTGAACGCCAGCAGGCCAGGCTTCTGGGGAGCACAGAGCGTTTGCTTCTAAATCTAGCAATTACTGGAAGCACAGACACGGCGGGTCTGTTCGAGTTTCAGGGACCAGGAGAGGAGCGGAATGCCAGTGGCTAATGGCTCTCCGGCTGATTCCTAGTTCAATCGCCTCGCAGCCTGCCTCTGCCAGGAACTGGGAGATGGGATTCCTACACTCACTGCAGAATAAATCGTTCCTATCTAGCCGTGGCAGTCTGCGAGATACCGCACCATAAAAACTTCTGCACTTACCTTGATCCAGCAGGTTTTCTGGCTCTGTTCCAGAGCTTAATCAAATAGTTCTGCCTCTGGACCAGTGCCATTTCCATGCTGTAATTTAGCGTGCACTCTGGACCACAGCACGGCATGGAATTCAGCTGCGTTCCTTAAAAACTGCCCACCTTTTATTTGGCTGTTAAGCTGACTTTCTTAATATTTACATTAGCAATATGGTTCAATAGAACCCTAGTTAATGTTTTATTTGAAGAGTTTAGAATTTCAATTTGTTAAAATAATATACTTACGATGAAGTTCGGATCTTTAAATGGTAATGGCTTGACAGTTGTTTCCACTGACCCTGTGCTGGAGTCTGTATTCAGAAATTTGTTTTCACTCATGGCCTCTCCACCTGCACCCTGAAGAAAAAAACCACAATCTTAACTGCTTGTTACTCCAAGCAAGTTTAACCAGAGACCGAGCTGTCTGCTGTATTAGGTACCTGTTGCCTTTTTAGCCTTTCTATCTCTTCAGAATCTTTAAAGGTCTCTCATGGCAGCAGTGGGGAAGCATGAAAGATAATATTTGTCAAGCAGTTTACAACTGACACATAAAGGGGAGGAGGGGAAGAGTGGCCAAAGCCTACTGAGTAGAAACAGCATGGGGATTTTTCTTTCAGTATTAATGAAAGCCATCTCTATAAAGTGCAAAACAGCATGTGAAACCAGAAACAGCAGAAATGTGCATTGGATTTGTTTCAGAAGGCTCAGGATTAGAGCGTTAACGGGAATATATAAAATTTATAAGAAGTTTTTGTCAAGGTTCTAAAGAATAATTGATTAATCAGTTTATTGTTGGCTTATATTTGGCTTCAATCATGTGTGAGTGAGGACTGAGGGGAAAAAAGATTTTTATACATATCTATAATTTTTATACACGAGCCTCACAAAATCTGCATTGGTACTAGTTGCTGTTTTCTAGGCTTTTATCTTTATGGCTTGTTTATTTACTTAGCAGGAAGAGCAGCTGGCGTAGGTGTGTGTGTGATTGGAAAGCTAAAAAAGTTGCGTGGCAGTCTAAACAATTTCTGATAGTTCTGCATGGCTGAGCCTATGTCGGGTTTTTATTAATTTTGTGAGCTCCCTGTAAGTCTCCACACGACCAGAACTAGCCCCCACACTACATACATAAATGTTCCTCTGAAATACCCATCCGTACTGAAGCCAGTGAGAAATTTGCCATTGAGTTTGGTAGTTCAGTCAATCGGCTTTCATATTCTGGATTCTTTTTTTCTGAAGAACAAAAAGCTTGGCTAAAAGCTAAATCAATATTTACTGAACGGGCGGTTAAATTTTTTTTTCACTTTACCTCCAGACAGATAATACTTGGAACAAAAAAATATTTTCCTGTGAAAAGCTGCACTGCAAAACCTTCTGTGTTGAAGCAATGCTCTCTTAAGTAGGAGAAAAAAGGATCTTTATTATTACTGAATTATTGGAGCACCTCTAGAAAAGGAGACTATATAGCAAAGGCCATGACTCAGCATCTCCTCCATGTGATTACAAGGGAAGTGTTTGTATTCTTAACTACATGCATAAGTAATTACAGGATTAGGAACAAGGGGAGTTGAACTCTTCTTTGGGGAAATACATCGGTTATTCAACAGTGCCTGTTTTTAACACAGCAGAGAGACACCTTAAATATTCAAAGTATGGTATAAAGGTAAACCACATTTCTAGTGTCTTACTAAAGTATATGAATAGAGATCTTCAAAACCACAGCCAGTGCACTGTAACCTCGCAGCACAGAGGACCCTGCCACAACATCACCAGCGGAAGCAGCGCTGCATGTAGCTTAAGCTCGATCCTTCCCTTGCTGAGGACACTAAAAGGCAGCGACCGTCACAGAAATGCACACGGATGTTTAGAAACGTGCATTGTGCGACAGTGAGCAGAGGAAATAGTATCTTCAGCAATCCTGAGTAAGGTGGCTTTGTACAACGAGTTGCTAGGTTTCAAACTACATCCTTACATAGGCACATGCTTCCAGCACTTTGGATTTCAGCAGCAAACATTTAAGTCAATCTTGAGGAAGATAAGGGTTGAGATACAAGATTGTTTTTGATGAATAAACTATTGCTGATACTTCTCGTTATCAGTGTAAATTCTGTAAGTGGAGGAACCGGCACTCAAAGTATTCATGTCCCCTGCACAGTGGCAGAGACAGCAGGATCCGGAGCTGCAGCAGGATCCGGAGCTGCAGCAGGATCTTTTCTGGGCCATGGTGACACCCAAGCCACCCTCCAGCCCCACCCAGATGTAATGCCAACAGGAGCTTCAGGATCTGTCACGGACTATTTGAGAGGAGTGGTTTCCTCTCCAAGGCAAAGGATGCAGGCTGGTGTGTGGAACTGTAAAGCAGCTTGCATACCACAGTGGTATACAATTGATATTGTGACTTCAGAGCTCTGTGACAGACTGGGAAGCAAATGGGCCTGAGTACTAGGATCATCCCAGTTAAATGCTGGGAGCTGAGATGAAGTCATACTGTAGAGGCATACCAGTTCCCTCACTCAGCACTGCTTGCATGAAAACTCTGATTTTTAGCAGTAGCACTACGGAAGAGAGATACTCAGCTAATGTGCTTTTTTCTTTTTGGAAAAACATTAAAGAGTTGAGTAGGAGCACTGCTCCCAGAATAATGTGCTACTGCACAGAGGAGCGAACTCTGGCAAGTACAGAGCTTTGAACTGCTCTTTCTGTGCAGCCTGCAGAAGTCTCAGCTGATATCCTCAGCAGTTGTTCTGTCACAAACTGAAAGCGTCTCGACCATCTACAGATCTGTCCAGCCTGTTTTAAAATGCCGGGATTGAAAGCATAAGAAACATCATTTAAACTTTCCTGTTTGTTTTTTAAAAACTTTTTTAAAGGGAAGGGACAGATGCCAACTGAATTTTAACCAATATGGATCTACCTTTGCACTGCGAACCCCATGTTTCCTGAGAGTGAACAGTACAGCGACAATACAAAACATTATTTACAGCCTGACAGAAGATTCCTCAGTGGACAGTTACTGTACAGTAAAGGTAATCTTTAACTTTCAACAGCAGTTGAACAAATCTCTCCCAAATGTGCTCGTTTGCCTGGTTGTTCTGTTCGGAGGATAGTTCGTTCTTCACTGTCACGTGCTGGGGCAAACCCAGGGGAACGCATTCGGATCCCCTCTGGAGCCCTGCGAAGCGACGGCGGCTGTCTCGTGAGCACCGTGAGGAAGCGCCCGTCACCAGGGAACGCGCACAGCTCAATGTTTGCTGTAACCCCGGTCATGTGTGGGGCAACTTCCCCTTCCTGCCACATTCACCACCCGTCGTCCCCAGCACGTTTTTCTGACCCCAGACAGTCTCTTAGCTGCCTCCCTCATGCCCAGCGTCCTAGGGTAATCCCAAATGCTCTGCAGCAGGACTAGAAAGGAAGTGCAACCACGAGCTGAAATTCTCGATGGCTTCTTTAAAGCTTCTTTTTTATAACTGATCTTGTAATGTAAACATCCTTTACAGGGAGCTCAATATACACTTCAAGGAGAGAGATGTTGGAGTGGCTTTTAATGTGCACTTTATAACTATTGGCTGTTGCACGGTGGTTTATGTAACTCGGGCTACAGGGAATTTGTGCTGTGACAGTCACTAAGCAGCCTGTATTCCTCCAAAGGCCCTTGAAGATTATAGCAACACAGACTTTGGAGTGGCTTTACATTTACAAGGCACATCTGCACTGGCAAATGAAGGTGTGATTTCAGTACGGCTGAACATGCTTACACTAGTTTTACCCCAAATAATAATAAAAACATTAAAAAAATAATAATAAAGTCTTTACTGCAGCTAAGCCATCAGAAACTATATTCATCGTTTCCCACTGACTCTTCCCCTGGCTGTTAACCTCCACAGAAGTCCATGCTGCCACCACTTCTTACCATACTTCTCTCTGCCCTCCTCCTCCTCCAAGCATCCTCCTTAGCCAGGTGTAAAGTGACCTTGACTGGAATGGCATGTTTTAAAGTTTGTAGACAGTGGGTCAAAGGCTCCTTATGGGACTCCTTGTGCAATTTTATCCCCTCTATAAAGCTGTGTTTATGTGCTTTAGCTGAATTTTAACTACAACCACAATGAGACAGGTTGGTCACCACTATCCCTCCTGGGATAGACAGGAGCAACGCGAGGGGTGCTGCTGCTTTTTTGCATTTCTTTTCACAAGTCCACCTCTCGAGTACTCAGTGTATCCCAGCTGGGTGGGACACTGTCTTCCCCGCTACATACTAGGGCTGGGTGACAGCTGCCGAACGAGGAAGCTGGCTGAGGACTTCACTTGGTTAGGAGACAGCAAAAATTCGAGAGCTAAGGCCTGCTGCAAACACTTGGGAGTCCGAAAAGGTTTGCTGTAAGAGCAGCCAAGTCTGGGGAAGGGACCTGAGCTAAGTTTTGCTACCTTAACACTGGCTTCTTTTGAGTAAAGCCAAACCCCAGGAATGAGCCTAGTTTGGACCTTTCTGTGTATGCTGTCTGTACTGGGAGAAAACACACGCTGGGAGGCTGCCTATTCACATACTAGTTTCAATCTTAGGTTTTGGTAAGTCTACTACCTCTTTCAATATATTCTGTTCCAAATTCCCTACCGCAGATGCATTGGTTTTCACATGATTTCCAAAGATTTCTCCATCCGTCTGGTTTTATTTAGGGAGAGGACAAGCAATACTTGTAGACCATGGAAGCCGAATTCTTTGGTTTGGCTGTTTCTAGGTGGAATCAGCATTATGGGGTTGGGGATGGGTGTCTGTGATGGGACTAAATACCAGGTGGAATTAGCTTATTATGAAAGTGCTTGTCTGCATCATCTCTTTTTCTTCTTTTTTTTTCCTTCCACAATGAGGATTAAAACCAACAGGATTACTTGTTTATGTTGAAGTATCATTTCTTATCTATTTACTTTTGGGTGATATTCTAGATTACTTTAGACTAATATGATTTTACAAAGTAAAAGAAACATAGAAGCCAAAGATGTACATTTGTGCATTTCTGGCATCCCATCAGTGCATACCACGCATGTCATGGCTTAGAAAAAAAGGATTTGCATATCACTGAAGGCACACTAAAATTGTCAGTGGCCATTTTCATTAGTCGTTACAGCTTTACACAGTAAAACAAAATTTAAAAATAGAAGGTGTGCTAGTTTTGGCTGGGATAGAGTTAATGTTCTTCGTAGTACCAGGGGTTAAACCACGACAGAAGGTAAACTGAACAGCCTGTTGGTAAAGCAAAGCTGGAATGCATAAATAAATTCTCTAAGAACTGGAAAGGGATTTTCTAGTTTAAGGGAGCAAAACCAATAATGTAAACATTGATTTTTTCTCTGTTTTGTTTTCTGCAAATCATTCATTAGTTAGCCAGTTTTAACATGATATTGAGTACAGCAATTGTAGATGAAGGTGATTACAGATGTAGTTTTTCGGTTTGGTTTTGTTTCTGTGCTCAGTATTTCTGATCCTCTGGCTTTGTCTTAAAGTGATGACTAGGAGGCTGTATGTCACTATTGAAAAATTAGCGATAAGAGGGATTTGGTTCTAAATCACACCTTCACACTTAGTGATAACTTTGCCTGAAGTACCAAATTGGGCTTGCTGAGGAACCCCCTTATCTCCAGCCTTTGTATGTGAAGCTCAATAAATAGCTTAAATTATTTTTACTTGCTTCTGGCAGATGATTTCCATAATCACAACAATACCACAACGACATCCTGAGTTTCCTTGACACCATAGTTTTAACTCGACCTCAATAATGGTATTTGTCTAATTATTCCTGCAGCACATCGCTTCTAAAGCAGCAATATCCAACTCGAATCAACTTACCTAGCTAAGTTCTGTGTCATCCTGACAAAACTGCGGCATGCAGCCAGGGAAGAAAATGGTAATTTCTGAAATAGATGGATAATACCTGTATTTTCTCTAGCAGCCAATTACAGAGAGTGAGAATGACATGTGGAAACAGAGCACGGATGTCACTAGATGACAGCACCAATGATACGAGCAGACTTTTCAAAATTGGGAGTAGACTCTGAATGTCAGCAATTTAATGGAGTCCCAGCTAATGCTGCTCATACTGGAACATATATTAAGCTGTTTGATTAATACATTAGCTCTCACTGTATAACAAGCCTGGTACAGGCTCTTACACATTCTGAATATTTAATTCATTTAACTTTGCATGATGACATGACAGACGACATTAAAACTTGAACGCATACATTCTGGCAGGCAAAAATGCAGCCCTACATTGCTGGGAACAACTCACAGGGAAAGGTGTCAGAATTTAGAGCTGCTTACGCTCAAAATGATAGCTAAGAAATTTCTCATCACCAACATTATTAGCATAGCGCATTTCTGAAAGCAAACTCGGAGAAGACTCAACATAAGACTGAAGAAACAGCACTCTGGTGGAAAAGATTAACTCTCTCCAGGGCTGTGATAAAAAGCTTTGCTGGAAAGACTTAGTTACATGTCTTCCCCATCTGGTTATATTTTACCCGCAGGAAGAGTCCGCAGGAAGAACTTTTTCCCTCTTCCTTTCCACTCACTCAAATGAAGCCGGATAAAATTCCCCAGCCTTTCCTCCCCGAGCACTCTGGCACACGGCAGCACTTTAGGAACATTTCCGCCTCACAGGATGCATCAGAAGAAGTATGACTGGCAGGTCACAGGAGGCGATTCTACCTCTCTACGCTGGTGAGACCTCACCAGGAGTACTGGGTCCAGCTCTGGGGTCCCCAGTACAAGACAGACGTGGGCCTGTTGGATCAGGTCCAGAGGAAGGTCACAAAGGTAATCAGAGTGCTGGAGCACCTCTGTGTAGACAGGCTGAGAGAGTTGGGCTTGTTCAGCCTGGAGAAGGCTCTGGGGAGACCTTATAGCAGCCTTCCGGTACCTGAAGGTGCCTACAGGAAAGCTGGGGCAGGGCTGTTAGAAGGGCAGGGAATGGTAGGACAAGGGGTGATGGCCTTAAGCTGAAAGAGTGCAGATTTAGATTGGATACTATGATTAGATGTGAGAGCGATGAGGCCCTGGCACAGGTTCCTCAGAGAAACTGTGGCTGCCCCCTTCCTGGCAGTGTTCAAGGACAGGTTGGATGGGACTTTGGGCAACCTGGTCTAGTGGAGGGTGTCCCTGCTTATGGCACGGGGATGGAACTAGTTCATCTTCGAGGTCCCTTCCAACCCAAACCTTTCTGTGACTCTGTGACTCACAGGAGGTCCTACCTTATTTTGAGGTGGGTCACAAAAACATTTCAGCTTCCAGGAAGGAAGAAAAGAAATCTTGCATATTCACAGCAAATTTTGTTCCACGGGGTACTGAAATCTCAATTTATGAAACAAAAAACCTGATAATAGCCAGCTGAAAACAGGTATTAAGTACAGTGCAGATCACTGTCCTTGATTTAAAGCAGCTAGTACGGTCGGCAACACAGTCATGCATACAGTGTAAATTGGGAATATTGCCATTTAAGTAAATGGGTTTTGTCACTGCCAACTCATCTAAAAAGAAGAGGTTCCTGGTATTGGTTTCTGCTTCCATTGGTATCAAAATTAAATCTCCCAAATGCCTAACTACAAAAATATTTTAGTTTAATTGTGACATAGTCCTCAGTTGCTGCTGTTGCTTTCATTTATAAAGAAAGCTGAAGGAGAGTTGTTTAAAACAAACATAACAACACAAAGCTTGAAATGAGATTGTTGAATTATTATGATATTAGCTTTGAATCCGCATGTCACTAAATGTACTTCAGCTTTTTCTAAGTATTCCCCAGAGATCTTCGGAGTCACGTGTCAAACCACTTTTCTGTGCCAGACTTACACAATCTGCCTTTGTTAAAGCAGCAGTGTTTTCCCTCTAACTTGCCAAGTACTACGCTGAGCATCAAGAGTTAATCAGCTATGAAATTAACTCCAAACATATGACTAAAGCATAGAAACAATCTCTCCTGTTGGGTACAGAGAAGGGAGGAGGAGGTGCCTGAAGCAGGACAGGGAAGGTGTTTCCCTTGCAATCCTAATAAAGATAACACATGAAGACACATAAGCCACCCTGAAAACAATCTGTACATTATGCTTTCAGACTTTTACACTGCTGTTTTGAGGTGAATCAAGACATCTTGTACTCCAACCGCCTTAGAAAGGCTGCATAAAATTTTACTCATGCACTAAAAGATTGGACTGTCATGCAGTGATGGATGGCTTTTCTATGTTCTCTGTAGGGCATTTCAATACCATAGGCTCCAAGTGCTCTTGATTAAAAGGCGACATTCTCATTTAGGGTCCCGTCACTGCCTGAGCTTCAAACCATTATCATTCACCTGCACTGGTGCTTCCAGTGACAAAATACTTACCAAAATGTATAAAATACTAATTACTTCGGTCACTTTGATAGAGGTATAAAACACCCTCAAGCAAAGCTCTATTACACCGTGTGAGGGTTAGAATTCAAAATTAAAAATGCAGCCAAAGGGAGAATAAGATTTTAATTACATTCCCACCTCTCAAACATTTACTGAGAACCTACAGGAAAAGGACCTAGCAATTTCATGACATAAAAACTTCCTTATTGCTGGTACTTCCCACTTAAGATTAAAAAAAAAAAATCCAGAAAAACTCAAATTTACTTCGCTCTCTTCAAAATTATTAAACTTGCAAACACAGAAAGAGTCTAACAAGCTTCAATAAAAAACTCTTGATTTCTTCTCAAGGGATTTCAGATGCCAAACATGTTTTTCCATTTAAAGACTTTCAAGCACTGTGATAGACAAAGTTTTATAACTTACAGATAATATCAAGGAAAAAAAACCCCAACCCGATTTTCTACGGGGAAAAGCCTCAAATAAAATGTAATTGGGACGCCACAGTGAATAGCTTTACACTATCCCAGAAAAGGCTGGTTTAATTTGCATTTGCCACAAAGCTCCCTTCGGCTTAAATAATTGCAAAGGATCTCTCACTTTTAGATTTCATTTGGTGGATTGGGACTATTCCTTGTTTATAACATTTGACAGTTCTCTTTATTAAGAAAATTGTAACTTGGACAAATTCATGAGCTGAACAGCATGCTGAAGCAGCTCTGGAACTAAAAACTTTCGGTATATACAGAATGAAAAAGCACGTGTTAGTTCATACTTTCACCAAGGGTAAAACTGAGCCCAGCTAACAGAATATTTTGATTCCCCAAAAGAAAAAAGTCTTCTAAATTGATGGGCCCTAAGACTGAAAATGGATGGAAGCGTAGTAGGAAAAGAGACTAGAGTGAATCACAATTGAATTTTCCTAAAAGCTGAAGTACGTTGCTTTCTCTATCAGGAGGAATTCAGTTCAGTCAAGGACTTTGGCTAAACTGCTGCCTGAAGTTTAAAATCCATTATTTGATACAGAACAGTTAAGGTCAAAGTATTTCAGGAGAAAAGACTGGAGGAGTGCAGTATGCTCGTGAGCTGTTAACACCGTAACGCTGCTGGGGGAGCAGAGCAAAACCCCTCTGCTGAGCATCGGGCTTCAGCCAAGGGAGGAGAAGTATCCACGTCCATTCATCTGCACGTGACTGAGCCAGGGAGGAGGGAAGCAAAAAGCCATCGGCTCCCACGGCTGATGTGAAAAGGAATTCCATTCTGCAAAAATGACTCAGTTTCCCCATTCTAGTTTGTTCTGTAAAGCGTTACCCATTTTGACAGGAAACTACGTTTGAGTAGCAAACAAAACCAGAACATGTATTCAAGGAAAGCCAATTAATTAGTTTCAAGTAAAGACAGGGTGTGTCTCTCTTCCAGAGCTCCTATTACATCTATTTTTCTTAGCAAAAATCGACCTGAATTAGAATAGCCAAATGTTAATTTCAGGTGTTACGGACGAACTGGTAAGCTGATAGAGAAAACAGTACTTGTGCATTTTCCTGATTTCTTTGCACGTTTTAGCGCTTTCTTCTGCCTTGCCACTTTAAGTAGATAAAAATTCAGTGGCTGTTAGGTTTCTGCTAATGACAGGTAGTGCTGCAATGATGCGCTGGTAAACACCAGCAGCCGTACTGCAAAGGCTTAGTGCTACAGTCTAAAGTTACTCAGAAGGCGGCTTTCCCACTCACGTACAGGTACCTGAGGCTGTCATACCCCAGCACAGTGTCAGAAGAACTAACGTTAGGTACAGTGACATACAGAATATGCCACTTCTAAAGCAACTGAGAATAAAAAAAAAACATTCTTTCTACAAACCTTCAAAAAGCTATCAAAGGCATACCGTATCAGAGAGTAGTAATTCTATCAGATGCTCCAAAGGTCTTGGAAAAAGGACAAGAAAAAACTCTATACCTTAGTTTTTCAAAATCTGAAGACTGCAAATTGCTTATTGCTTGTCTCGTATTATGGGGCCAAGAAAGTCTGGCTGTACATGTCCTGAATATTATATCCGCTTTCCTTCATCTAGCAAACTCAACACTAAGCACTCCTGCACTGAACAGCACGCCAGGTCTTCCTGCACTCAGCAGAACTGTAGGTACATTATCCTATAGATACATCCATTTAACTGGATAATGAAAAAAACCCTGATGACTGAACCAAAATAAACATACAGCAAATTCTAATTTAGATGAAAATAAGGTAATACAAGTATCCATTGTAGACTTTTGAGGCTGCTCAGGAGGAAAAGGGAGGAGAGAGTTATATAGTGATGCCAATTTCAAGGCAAATTTGTGAAATATTTCTGCAGAAACATTTGTACAAGTAGGTGGTTGTTTACTCAACTGTGTAAGTTCTGTGGCCGTACATGTCACCCTGATACTATATATTGAAGTTGAGGAACTGCAGAACATCTGAAGAGTGCCAGACAGTTCAGTGTTTTGCATGTAAACTTGCATCCAGACTGCCTTTTTTTCTGGACTTGAAACAGAACAGAACTATTGAAAGACTCGATTTTTCCACTAGATTAGAATTAGTGAACTTTTGGTATCACATCCCCAATCATAAGTCAGAGAGAAACACAGGATCTAAATGGGGTATTTTAAACAGGGTATTTTAAGAAGTTTCCCACAATGAATTATTTAGCAGATAAAAAGATACCTTTTGGCCAGGTGGGAAGGAGGATGATAAAAGGGCAATTCTGTGGCTTCAACAAAAGGCAGTCCTGGCTGCAACAATTAGTTTTAATGAAAAATAAGGAGAAAATGGCAGTTCTGACTTGGAAAAGTTTAAGTACTTTAAGATGAGACTCAAACTAGCATTGCTAGTTCTAGACTATGGAAACAAAGATAATCAATTTAAGGAATAAGGAGTTTCCAGCATACTACCTTGCTTTGAGGACCCTGAAGACACTGGGTATGTGTCAAGGAAAAATGGCCTACTCCTATTCCAGTCTGCTAATTTTAAGAGTTAATTTTGCTATAAAAACACTGTGCTGTTCCACGTCAAAAGGAGTTCCACTAAAACATAGTCACTGTTACAGTGTAGGGAGAATTAATACTGTCTAAATAAAATCACCTGGTTTTGGGCTTCATTAACACACGACAGGGAAAGGGACCCAACTGAGGTACCCTGACCTGCCTACACACGACTGTTCCATCTTAATCTCATAAATCAGACATCTGAAATGAGACGTGGGAACACTGATTCACTGAGTCTGGGAGGGGTCTCAGGAGGTCAGTAGCCCACCTCCTGCTCAAAGCAGAGCCAACACTAACCTTGGACCAGGCTGCTTACAGCTCTGTCCCAGCAGGTCTTGAACACCTCCAAGGACAGAGATTCCACGGCTCTCTGGGCAACTATCCATCTCCCTAGTTAGAAATCAATATCCTATAAAATAGAAAATACTGGTTTTACGAACAAAAAGCTCCTTTGGTCATGAGCAGTCATATAACTCATGTTAATTACTGCCCTAATTTCTTCATGTTCCATTTAAGCAGTATTTTGCAGTAGTCCTGACAGCTTCAGGGCATAAATGTAACAAAGATTCTAGGCAGAGGGGTCATCTTTTATCAAATGTATATGTTTATCTGAAAAATTAAGTCAAGCCTCTGGATGGACTGCATACCAATATACCACTGACTCAACAGAAAGGCTGTTTTCACAGCACATAACTTTCAAGCAGTTTCCTACAGGGTTTTAACTCCCTCCCCCTTTCTCCTAGATGATGAGTATCTTCATAACAGTCTCTCCCTTCCCTGATTAACACACCCTGTACTCCTGGGATGCCACTAACCTTTTCTTTAAAGATGGTCTACTTGATACAAACCTAATCAAACTCTAAGCAGTTGTTCTGTATTTAGCTTAGGAAGTTGCTAATTCATTTTGAGATTTGAAAGAAGAGTTGTATGCTTGAAAGCTAATTTGATTTTTCCAGCTGTACCACTTAACTGATGCTATCCATACCTGTAAACCTTGCCTTAATTTATGCAGAAACAATCACAGGCATCTCAGCCTTCTCTGCCCTTCTTCTCGTTCCTCCACCAACTCAGAAAAGCACAAGCCTGAGGAAGCAGTAAGTACGTCTGTGGTGATAAGCACGTGGCATCCTTACAGACACAGGGGTAAGCAGTGCTACAAGCATGACCACATTGCAAGGGCAGAAAAGTGAAAAAGTAACTTGCTTAAAACTCTGCAGAAGGTTTCTCCTCTAGGCCAGTGGATGTTTGCAAAATCAGGTATCTTTTTAAATACCTCTGGTATTATGGAATTCATATATTAGGCAGGTTGTGCACCGAAGCACGTGAAAAGCGATCATTCTGTCTGTTTAATCAAAATTAAGGACATGCAATTTCCCACAAATAATTTTTCTCTGTTTAATAAATGATAAAAAGGTCACATATGATACTAGAAGTCTCTCTCCGTGTGGTAAATCCTAGCAATGTCCTGCAGTGTTTTACAGAAGGGTTTTTCTTTGAGTTCCCCAAAATGCTTGTTATCCACAGCAGGGTCTTTGAATCGAGAGGGACGTGTTTTTTTCCCTGAGTCAGTCAGCACTCACATCCCGGGGCAGGATGATTACAAACCATGTAAGTACAGCTATTCACCCCTCCCAGAATGATGGACTCACTTACAGATTAATTGCATATTACTCACAAAATAGTTTCCTTCTATCCATTTCCAATTTGTTTCTTAACAGTGATGCACTTTTATTACAACATAAATGCATGTTATTAGATGGCATGACTATATAGCTCTTGGCGTGAGTCTTGGAGGGAAAGGATTTCTGATCCCTGTTCGCACGACTGTGTATTCTGCAGTGAAATTATCATCAGGCAAAACACGTAACAGAAACGAGCACCTGGAAGACTTGCTTTGGCAAGGGGGTTGGACCCGATGGTCTCTCGAGGTCCCTTCCAACCCCTAAGATTCTGTGATAAGCAGACCATTCTGACAATATGCGCAACACCCGACCTCAGAGTCCTTCTCCTTGAAACAGACAGGACTTCCCTCCATCCTCAGCTGCTGAGGAGAAAACATTTCCACCCTCGCCTCCCAACACGCCAGGCTGGCTTCCAGCCGGGTGGTTGGGGGGGGAGTGTGAGGAAAAGAGGCTTTGAATCCCCTCAGGCACTGGCAGGAACAGGACTAACTTCAAATGGAGGACATGGCAAGCACTTGTAAGGACACATGATATAAAAAGCAAGTCTCAGTGCCGTAAGTGTGACTTCTGTTCTAGTTCTGAAAGAAAGGATTTAATAGCTGCTTTCAGAGAGGCAGATGTTCATGGTTCTGAATCCCAAGTGGAAAGAGTTGCCTAAATATTCAGGGAGCGGTAGAATTAGGACTAGCCCTTAGTATTTCCTGCTAGCTTATTTTGGTGGCATCTCACAGAGCTTGCTGGAGTTTGTGGTATCAGTTCTAAGGTACTTAGAGACTGACAGGCAGGCAGTGTGACAGCTGAAGCTGTTACTCCACAGGTCTTCCCACAGGCAGGGACACTGGACCTACTAATGAATCAGATCTGTTCCTGTTTTCATTCAGTTTGCTATGGTAAACTAATGAAACCTGCAGCTAAGAGTGTGAAGAAGCTTGCTTGCAGTGGAAAAGTGGTTATCCTTCCCACATCACATGGTCCTGCTTCTTCCTTGTGCTACCTCAGATGCCTGTTAGGCCTCCCTGTGAATCAGTCCAGTTTCACCAGCGCAGATTCCTGGGAGAGGAGGGAGGTTTGGAAAGTTAGTCTGGTGACCTCTATCAGTGCCTGAGCAGGTCTGGTGAGTACCAAAGCTGACGTGATGCCGGCAGCATGCACAAAGAGATTTGTGGAGGTGGGTAAGAGTGCAGATGGGAGGAGACTGGGACTCTTTCCTGCACTCTTTCCTCCTTGATCCTGAGAAGCTAAGATGCCTGACTGTGCCTCTTGAAGTTGCAGGTGTGTCTGCAGTGAGGTGTTGTTCACGTATGTGAACTCTGCCAGGAGGGCCAGGTATATTGCACAACAGGCAGTGCCACAACTTTTATGGCATTCTGTAGGTCTAAATGAATAGCCAATGTCTCCGTTCTGCTTTCTTGGAATGCTTAAAAATTGTGTTCTAAACCCTCCCAGGCTACCAAATTAATATTTCTACTAGCCTTTCTAATCCAAAATTACTATTTATATAATGCCTTGCTAAGGCAAGAACTGAAGTTATTACCTAATACAAGCATCACACTTTAGAAAAAAGTAGAAAACATCCAGACACCTCTCTGAATCTGCAATATCTAGACAGTTAAATTATTCCAAGTTTTCTTTTGTTACTCTGAACCTGTCAATGTGCTAACTGGATCCTGAGATCCCTTTTAAGGAGCCCTGCCTCTCAGACAAAACGTAATGCTAAAGTATTTTAGCTTGCTCTTTCTCTTTCAAAAAACAACCTGTCCTATACAGAACCAGTGAACCATCTTTATTATCTCTCCTAACCTCCTTGCATGTGTTTATTATGAATCTTGGAATTAAGCATGATCAGAGTAAGGCTCTCCATTTTCTGTTAGCTAAAGGAAAAAATAAAATTCTCTACTAGGATAAGGGAAGAAGGGTATAAAAACCATGACACCAGCATACTGACGCCCACACTAAAAGTCAATACACATATGCTTTTGCCTTTCTACGACATAACACATCTGTGTTTACTCTAAATCTAAAATCTAATTACATTTGGTTGGGGTGCTGGTAATTCTCTGAGACTGGCATAGACTGGTTTGGAAATTCACATACTTTTTATGATTACAGATCATCTAAAGCCTTCAATATGCGACAAATGTCAAGCAAAGTCAATCCTTAACTCTCAGTTTTGACAGTTTCCCTTTTAATCTAGATTGCTCTATAAAAGCAATTAAAACACAGATAACTTTTGCCAGATTTCCCTACAAAATCTGCTAATTGTCTTTTAATTATATTTTTCCCCCATCAGGGACTGGAGGGATTCTGGTTCTTAACAGCTTTGGCTTCAAATGTGCAAGTAACAAAACTGGTACCTTGGGATAATCCTGGCTGTCATTAGTGGACTGCCTCAAAATAAGATGTTTTTGGGGAAGAGTACAAAAAAACTCCACAGAAGAAGAGATGCTTAACGTTTCAGCTGTTCGCTGTCTGCTTTGCTCCAGAAAGTATCTTTGTGTTCACGTGTCTGAAAGGATTAGGAGATGTAAGCGGTGACCCTCTGAGTGCTTCATACAGCAAACTGCACATTCAGGGGATTTGCAGTGCTCTGTGATCTGGTGACACGCAGCGTGACGCCAGAGCTCGTTACTTCTCTGTGGGACAGCTACCCCGACATAAACACTACCTGCTAAAACTCTTGTTAAGCCATGGCAATTCGATTTACACTGACTGAGTTGGCTTTCTAAGAGTCAAGACTCTCGGGTAGGGTTGTGAATAAGCGTGCAAGTGGCTGAACTTGAAGAGCTCACCTCAGCAGTTCTTACCAGTAACTGGCAACCAACTCCGCCCTATCACGATACCTATTACTTTACCCAATGAAAGTGTCACTTAAATAAATTAAATTAGGTTTGAGTTAACAGCCCCTGGGAGCACGTTACATCTTTTGAAGACCTCATTCCAGGCAGGCACTGTCATCAGACTGGCCATGCTTCATTGGTTAAATTCATGCATTTTCAGTTACTGTCATAACCTTAAGGGCTGAGAGATGGTTAAAAAAACCCCTAGTCTAGAGCATAACGACGTGATAGCTTTTCAATAAACTGGCAAATGCTTATGCACAGAGAGCTCCCTACTATCATGCTGTCTCAGGGTACTGCTGTCTCTTTCAGGGTAGGAAGACTGGTAGAAACAGCCATTTGTTTATTAAATTTCTAACTACAAAGGAAAACCATGCTTTTCTGTCACAGGAAGTCTTACATGGAATAGTGTTACAATAATTAGAGTAAGTTTAGTGTTAAACCATTGGAGTAAGTCTCCTAACAAGGTCTGAATTTCTTAGTAGGTAACTCTTAATTTCAGCTCAGAAAGTGATTATACTGTGAGGTACTAGAGGAGGTATTCACCCCAGAATATGATGAGAGCAGCAATTCGGCGCAGTAGCTGAAGCAGTGCTCACCAGTTCTGCAGTTAAACTCATTCTCCCTAACCTCATTTTTCAGGAAATTACAGCCAGATCAAATGGACTCTCTAAAACAAAGTTATTTTAAAATTGATTTGATAGTTTCCTACTTACAGTGACAGGCTTGGTAAAATAGCAGAACGGGAGAATTGATTAAATTTACTGATGGCGTACGGGCAACTCCATGCTATTTATGTGCTAGGGTAAGCTCTCTGTCTTCCAGGGACAGATTCTGAATATGTAACAGTAACAATGTTAATACCTATATTTTTAACTCCTTTTCTTCAATGTACAGCTGTCTATAAGAACACTACTCTGATGATCTTCAGTTTATCAAATAAACCATCATTTGGTTACACTGAAAATAAGAGTTCTACCTATCTTAGTTGCTCCTTTTATTTTCATGTTGTGCATGAGGAGCCTATTTAAGAGGATGGTAACTTGAAACTATTTTGAGTTTTATATTTCTAATACAGATGTACAGCTTCTGTTTTCAAGCACATTACAAGAAATACCAAAGGTGCTAAGAGCTAGTTACATAGAAAGACGGTGGCCAGTAGCATTGCTGCAATATTCACAATTAGAGATAAAAATCAATATATTTAATAATCTAACTCTCAAATACCATTGCAGAAGAGGAAGTGCAGTCTTTATTTTCTAAATTGTACCAAGACCTGATGCTACAATGACGAAGAGGAAGGAAGCAAAAAGCATTCTCTGTGCATTGCTGTAGTTTACAAGGCAGTTTACATGAATGCAAAACATAAGATGAGCCATGATGCAATTCTCAAAGGTGTTTACCATGCTTCATCACATATGTCTGAAGTTGTTTCACAAATATTGTAAGCAAATACGCATTTACCATGATATTTACCCTATTTTCTCTCTTTAATTGTCCTCTGACAAATTCACACCCACCCACCCATGCCATTCTCTTCTTATCTCGCTTCAAATTCTGTCTTTTAAGCTTGCCAGGTGTCACGGGCAAGCATTATCTCTCACCAATTACATCTTCATGTAGAATATAAAAGCTTCCTGTTGCTGAATAATCTATAAAAATAACTGTGAACGTTAAGGTAGAGGAACTGGTGGCATTTGAAGATCAGTGTCAAAGATTCTATCCCAGGTTAAGTGATAGCAGTTAAGAAGACAGGACTCCTGGAGACAGATCTGCACAAGAGACAGCGATGGAGCTGAACCTGCACAGCAGCTGTTGGGAGCCACTGGGCAAGGACATCTAACCGAACAGTGCCTTGTGAACCAGGAAACAGCGCTGGTTTTGACACATGAATGTTACCATTTAAGATAGGAAACCATCCTCAGCGTTAAAAATCTGCTGCTGCAGCAAAGACTGATGCTTATTTCAGTGGCAGAACTGCATGGGAGGAATAATTGTGTAAGGCTAACGAAAGTGATGTAATCAATTTGCAATCATGCTTTCCTGTAAGCTCGCTTTTAATTTTACATTTGGTAAATACAGGCATTCTATCCAAAAAGCTTATGTCTCCTCCCGTAGACATGACTGACAAGCCCTACGTGCAATGTGCTTCCAAGACAAACATGACTCAATACCTTTGGGTCGGTAATTCATACAAACGATGAAGAATGGTTTTGGTAATGTTCCTAAAGTGTATCTTGGAGAAAGCAGCAATACATGTGTCACAGAAACGTCATCAAAGTTGGGTTCATACAAATCTGTATGCTGTGTGACAACCTTGCCTTCTTGTGGGATACACACAGCTACTCAAACTGGATGATTACATTGTTATACTTAAGCATATTTGTCATATGAAAAAATAAACAGATTTCTGAAATCTAGGGGTTTAATAGACTGGCGTGTCTTTCAGGGCAGGCACTGTGATAGCTACTCCCATCATAAAGCCTATGAAAGAAAAACAGCTTTGTGGAACTTAAAAATAGCCCTTTTAGTTCAATTTCACAGTGATGGAGTCGCAGATGTGGGCAAGTTCACAGTTGGCACCACATGAAGCGTATTTTCACGTGGGCCAGACACCAGGTTCTCAGCAGAAGTTACCAGCTAATACAGCGGGGAGTCCCCAGGTCCTGAACTGACAAACCTCTCGGCAGGGAACCTTGTAACTACCATTTGCTAACTAGGCAAGGAAACAATGCACTGTTTCTCTATCAGAGAAGTTTCAGGATGCCAGTTTGCGTAAAACAGAAACCATTTTGTGCTGAGCTGTGGCACAATATACTTGACTTCTGAAAGACTGAAAATAGGCTGTAAAAGGCTGTTATAAAATATTGAAGGGGTTGGTTAAAAAAGTGAAGAGTCAAAAGTGCTGCCTCCAAACCTGTGCTGAACGCGGTGTGCGTTAAAGGCGTGTGCCTATCACACTGACAGGTGGCTGTTACTTCTTTGGAGTTAAAAAATTAAAATAAAAAATAATAATCCCACCATAATGGGTTACTCAGCATACAATATATTCAGAAAAAGTATTCATGGATGACCTAGTCCCTGATTGGCTGAGCCACTTAAAGATTGGATAAGTTATAGAGCGTTAAGTGTTTGTTGACTGGCAATATTCTGAATAGCTCAGCAGACTGGAATTATTAAGTGTTTCATCGTGTCACCAGTTTCTTTATCCAGAAAAAGTACATTACTCAGCAATTAACTAAGGACTTTATAGGGACTTCTGGAGATTAAGATTAAATAAGGTACCTCAGAAGAAAGTGCCCAATGATCAATGTTTCTAACTTACAAAATGCAAAGCCCCCACTTCATTTCTGTTTCAACTGGCTCAACCCAGAGCTAGTCAGCAACATTGCTAGAAGATCAACGAGCTGTTTCTCGTCCCATTCCTGAGGTTACACATTTTCTGAGACTCATTTTTTTTCTTTTCCTTATGGGATTGATCTGCACTGCTGAAGTCGGTGAACATGTACGCTGACTTGGACATAATGTTGAGAAATTACTCCTTTCTCCACTGAAATCACTTGTGAGAAGAACTGCAAAAACCATTTATCACACTCTATCAAAACCCAGTTTGGGTAAGAAATCGTGGATTGTCTCATAATGCCTGGAAGCTGTCCACAGGTTTAAGTTGAGCGTGAACTTCAGAGAACAGTTTTAGAGGCTGAAGGGTTTGTGGAGGTTTTTTTAAATATAAAAGATTTTATATTCATTTAAGTTATATATATAAAGTACACACACACACAAGCCCACATGCAGACACACACAGAGCAGTCCTCTCTCCATGATGGCAAACCCAGGCTGTTATCTCTAGCAGACCTTGAAAAAGTTGTCAAACGTGATCATGCCAGGCAGTAATTTTTCACAGCTGTGAAGCAGTTTGTTAGCTACCTTAAGCACTACAGTTCATGTGCTCTATCTCCTAGGGATAAGCCCACCAGAAATAGACAAGAAACCATGTAAATGCCACAGGGTGAAAACAAGTGTTACAGGAGCATCACTCAGGAGGAGGGCAGGCTTGTGTCTGTGCCCTGGTGCATGCACAATGGCTTTCAACTGTCTGGAGAAAAGATCTGCTGAAAAATGCAGAAACGTTCCCCTGATCTGATGGCTCATGTGAAAATATGCATCCTAACCAGCAGTGGGGCATACTTTGTAGCTATGCTGGTTTTGAAATGGAGAGGAATCTTCTGGCGGGTGGAGGGGAAAGGCAATTGTTTTTTCCAACCCTATTTTGACCACTTTAGCTACTGAAATCCCTCTAAAACAAGAAATCCAGAACATACTGCATCTCAACCCTATAGCGTTTTATAGACTGACTCTGAACCTCTTCCAGGGATTAGTTTTAGAGCATGATCAAGGGGCATATGTCATCAGCTGGGTATGAGCTTGGGGAGCTACACAGTTGTGCCACACCATGCAGAAGTAGAGGCTGCACCCTACCCACTGCAGCTGAGGGTAGGAGGATAGGAGATACTCAAAGAAATAGCATTTCTCCTTCCCCCTGACCCTGTTCCCCAAAGCTCAGGCTTTGAGGTTACATCTTCATTTAACTTCCAGGTCCACTTGGCTCAACTGTGAGAAGGCCATAACACAACACCCTATTTGAGCTGAGCCAAACACAACCAGCAGCTGTTAAATTGTGCTCTGCGATGCATCAACTACCTCACATTAAAACCATCATCACACACATGTAAGTTTAAGCGTGTAGGTGTACATACAGCACCCAGGTATGGTGCGACATCAGTCATGAAGTCATGAGGCAAGCACAGGGAAAAATGAACTGCAAGATGGCTTGATCGGAACGTGTCAACACACACGACACTGGTTTTAAGGACGAGTGAATTTAAAGACAACTTTACGTGAATCACGCCTGAGTCACAGACCGGACTAGAGAAGGCGCGGGAGCTGCACTCCCGGCCCAGCTGCATATACAGAGGGGGCACACCCTCCGGGCGACTGGGGGACGAAAGAAGAGGCCTGAAACTCGGCATTCACACCGCCTGTCTGAAGGCCACCGGAGCCCCCCGGCCCAGCGGGACACACCCAGAGGCCAGCTCTTCCCTGGGGCTGGGCTGGGCTGGCGAGGAGGAGGCAGAGGGGCCCGGGGCCGCTGAGCCGCGGCAGGCCCCACGGACACACCGGCACGCTCCCGGGCACGCGCCGGCCGCCCTCCACAAGCGCACGCGCCCACCTCCCTCGCCTCCCGCGAGCATGCGCAGGAAGGGGTTGGGGGGGGGGGGGGAAGACACGGTCATCTCCGCGCATGCGCGCTGGCTGCGCCGCGCCCGTTACCTGCGAGCCGCCCGTCGCCGTCGTTTTCTTTTTCTTGGCGGGGCCGCTGCCGGTACCCGGGCTCGCCGGGCGCTTCTTGCTACGGGATGGGGCGCCAGCGGGAGAAGAGGCCGCCGCGGGGATCAGACTCGCCATTTCTCCTTTCCCCCCCTCCCCTCCCCCCACCCCAGCCCCTCCGCGCCCGGGCCGAGCACGCCGGCGGGGCGGAACCGGGAGAGAGCGCTCCCCTCCCCCTCGCCGGGCGCGATGGAGACCCGCGCAAGCGCAGTGGGGGAACCCGAGCCGAGCGGCGGCGTTGGAGGCGGGCATGCGCAGTAGCGGCGGCGCGACCCTTCTGCTGGCCGGGCTCTGTTAGGGAGGCTGTTAGTGCGGGGGGGGCGGTCACGGCGGTTTGGCCTCCGCTTGTGGAGGTTTCCATGCCGGGCGTGTGAGGTCGGCGCTTTAGCAGCTGCGGCGAAGGTCGTAGGAAGCAGCCAGTCTCCTCGCTGCTTCCCCTGCGGGCCTGCGGTAGCCTGGGCCCCTTCTCGGAAGCTCGGCTGTGGTAGCAGGGCCGGCCCCCGGGGGAGCTCACCTCCCCTGGCTGCGCCGCCCGGCCTCGGGTTTGCCACCGTGTGCGTGGGAGGTGACGAAACGCGGCGTGCTTTGGGTTTGCTACCCGTAGGAGGTAGTAAGTCTGCGAGGCTGGAAAGGGCGCTGCTTCCGCGTCCCGTACATCACGGAGGCTTTTGAGGCTTGCAGTGTGTTTGGGAGGTGTAAAACAATAACCTCTGTAAGGCTTGACCGGATGCGGATTGAGGTCTGAGGCATGAGGGGCCTAGCCCATGCAGTGTGAGCACTGGCGGATGGTGCTGTGCTTGCAGGTAACTGCTGTCTTAAGCCTGCCCAAAGGGTGGTAAAGTTTATGCAAAATGCTTTCAGACTAGAGTAAGGTCTGCGACTTTCAGATGTGTCATCTTGTTCCGGTTTCCTTGATAAAATACGCAGCTGGTCTTAATAGCTCACTTCAGCTCTAAGATCGTGAGCTCCAAGAAGCCTACCGAGAAGTGTGCTGCATTACTGTCCACATTTAGACAATATAATCTTTCTAAATGCAAATTTTAAGTGATTACAATTGTCATTAAAGATTGCAAAATATGACTACAGATAACCGATAGTGTATGTCTTTCTGGGTAATTCATATTGTTACAGATTTCATTGCTTCCACCCTGTTTGATATGGCTAGTGAGCAATTTTTACTCTCTTGGGAATAAATTTGCACTGGAGCAACACTTCAGAATAGACTTATGGTGATTCAGACTGTGCTCTAAAGTGTTTTCACAGTCCTCTTGCTGTGTGTGCTGTTTCTTACCCTACACCAGAGAACTGGTTGGTGGTAATGTGAGGTTGCAGACAGTTCTCAAACTGCTTGATAGCTGGTAGAACTGTGTTTAGCTTGCTTTATGCTTGCATGCACTTAAATTCAATGTAGTGGTCAACTTCCTGCCATATTTGAGCTACCTCTCTGCAGTGCCTGCCTACTGGGTTTCTGGCTGCAGCTGCATGAGATCCTGCCCCAGTGCATGCCTTGTGGAGAGGCAGAACTCCAAGAAGTTGATATTAGGACATAAAAACTAGGTCGGGTTTGTAGACTGTGCTGTAATGAGGACTGAGCTTGGTCACAGTAGGGGTACCAGGCGATGCTGTGTAGAACAAAAGCTTTGAAGGTCAACTGAAAGAGAGCTGAGGACAAAAGCCTGGACTTCCAGGCTGTGTTCCAGGCACCTGTGTATGTAGCAGAAAAGCAGGGCAAGGTTTGCTTTCCAGGGATGTAAGCAAGGCCATGCACAAACATCCAAGCCCCATCTTCTCCTTCCCAACTGTAGCTGCCGTCTTTCTGTCTGAGCATGCAGGCTGCCAGCAGCACTGCGGAGCAGACTGCTAAACATGATTGTGTTTGCCCTCAGTGATTGTTTTAGGCTGTTGTGTGCTGCTATGCAGTATGTGTTTCTTCTCGCTTTGGATGACAGCCTCCCATCGCACGCTCAAGATGGTGACCCGAGTTTAAAATTGGCAGGGGCACTGGTAAATTGCAGGGGAGTCGTGTCCCCCAACAGATCCAAATCTGCTTTGCTGTGTGCTCAAAGCGTTGATCTCGTCTTAGTCAGCCTTTTTTTGTTCCCAGGGCTGGGTCCCATCTCTTTCCCACGCACATGCTGTGTGCTCAGCTCCCAGGCGTGCCCGATTAAGAAGGCGGCATACCTTGTCATAGGAATGTTGCTACTGAGAGGAGCACCTAACGCTACCGCAGCGTAGATGTTGCATGCCAATCAGGTGGAGAATTAACATGCTGCAACAGGCAACATTTTTAAATAGCACTTAGCTGAGTGTTTTCTTATCTGTGCCCACTTTTATCAATTGGTTTACTAAAAACGAAATCAGAAAGCCCATGTGTATTGCAGCAGTATTAAGTATGATGTAATTTTGCATGATACTGAGTGCTTTATAATCCCAGGAGAACTACAAGTCACTGGGAAATAGCAATAATGGCAATGTAAACATTGAGAGTGCACGCAAGGGATGAGTAATAGAATTCAGGATGTGGGAAGGGCTGTGGAGTGGCAAAGCTGCCTTCTCCCTACTCCTCGAGTGGCTGTCCACACCCAGGCCTGTCAAAAATTAGGAGGTGGTGTTGTGGTGAATAAGTGCGAGATGTATCTTGCTAGGTTCCTGTTACACACTCAGGTGGGCAGTTGCTGTGTGATAGAGACGAGGACTCTTACCTGAGTAAGTGCAAATTGCAATTGCTAGCCTGGCTTGGCATGATGTGGCTCTTCCTGCTGTTGCTTCTGAAACGAGTTGGAGGTGAACACAATTTCCATCATCAGTACTGCAAGGTCTGTTTTTTATATACTGCCTCACTAATAAGGAAATGAAAATAAGGCTCAGCAGCAGCCCTGCGTGCTCTTTGATGGGAGCAGTCATCTACCTGCCTGTTCGTAATTCTCTCAGTGAACTGGAAAGGCTCCTTGATAATACGTGAGGAAAAATACAGCAGTTCTCTGACACAGGGAAGGAGATCTTAGACTCCTCTTGCAGGTTTGTGAGGTGAGGGCTTGGGGTATGTATGTTGTTTGGGGTTGTAATTTTCTCGTCATGCAGAGGGGATTACTCCAGTGTGAAACTGTTCAGGAGTGTGGAGGGTGGTGGCTGCCTCATGATTAGGGTAATTTAAGAATTCTTTTTCTTAATGGAGGAAGAAAGTGATAAGAAAACGTTTGTAAAACCATCAGCAGAAGAATCTTTAGTATGAATTAGAATTAAGCAGAGTAGAGCGAGCGAGGTCCCCAGCAGCCAGATGTTGCCCCTGCACAGGCTGTGCCCATGAGCCGTGGGGTCCTGGGATGGCCCTGCCATGCACGTAGTTCTACTGTGGGCTGCGAGGTGTGACACCAGCTGCCCAGGACAGCAAGGTCTGACCTGAACTGGATGAGCATGGCCTACTCTTATGATGAAGTAATGTATTTCTGGAGGTGCAGGGACAGCAGATGGAGAAGGTCCACAGCCAGAAATAGTTGGGGTACTGTACGCTCTGTCAGAGCTGCTCCCTGCCCCAGGAGAGGCTTCCTAGCAAGTAGAGTTGTACTCCACTGGCCTGTTGGCTGGTGAACTGGCCAAGCAGAGCAGCTGGTTGCGGTGGGATGCCCTCCAGTTCCCCTATTCAGACTGTGCGGGAGCAGATGCCTTGGATGTTTTCAGCCCAGATGTTTTGGTCCTCGTCTGCTCCATGGAAAGGAAGAGGCCAGTCTCCGCATCTACGAATTTATTCCATCCAAGCTTTGAAATTAAATCTCTTTCAGTACCTAATTTACATCCCCCATGGCTGTTTAGCTTTCTGCATTCCTACTTCTTACTTCTGTACTGCCAGAAAAATGGAGGGCTTAAAAATGAGATTGTCTGTGGCTTCACTCATTGGCCATATTGAAGTTTATAAGATTATTAGGTATCTAATATGGTGTGAGGGAATATACATAATCCCTCTGTATACCACTGAATGAAAATGAAGGTTTTAAAATTCTTTCATAATCTCTTTCTGCATTTGTTTTCATACCTACAATATAGGGGCAATTTTTCAGTAGATGGTAGGTTGAACTCAGTGTAGGAAGTTGTGGCAATTGGGAAATAACTCCCAGTGATGGTTATGTAGTAATTGGTACCATTACGATTTCCTGGCAGCAGTATCAAATGACTCTTCTGTTAATTTATCTATCTTTAGGAACGTTGCACAGGTGCAATTTGTGCTATAATTTTGAAGTTTTATACTTTTTAAAGAGACTTAAGTTTGATTAAAAAAACCCCAAACAGTTGTGTATGTGACTATGTGACTGCTGGGTGTCATTTGCATTTTCACAGAGATTCTGGAATAAGGAAGGATTGAAGTTCTTAGCTTCATCACTCCATCAGGTGAAAAGCAGTGGATTCCTGCAGGGTAGCTTGTGAGGTCTGGTGGCATTTTGTATGTTATTCTTTAAAAGTACTTGGAGGCTTTGATGACTTTTCAGAGCCTGCAGTGTGAACTCTTGTGATTTGCATTTGTTCCCTGCAATTTGCAGCTGCAGGCATTGCACTGGCTTTGTTTAAATATAATACCAAATGCCTTTAAAATAGGTATTTGAACTTTGGATTAAGGAGACTACTTTTGTAATATTAAAGGCCTTTTTACTCCACACATCAAATATCTAACTTTCAATGCAATCTTCCTGTTAGAAGTTTTGAAAAAGCCATTTCTATATTCTTTGTAACATAAAAAGAGAAGCGGGATCTTTAGAAATGCCTTTTGTGTCATTCTGCAAGTAGCCTTCCTTCTGAAAAGTTTATTTTAAAATGCAATTAATTTGACACATCACAAATGAGCAGTAGGAGAAGAGTCAAAGTGCTGTTCTGTTTGCATTTTTTCCTTGTACTTGATTTGAATTTTTTGCTGCTAACTCAGAAAAGTTACGTTGGCAGCACCCTTGCGTGGACTTCTTACCAAGAATTCGTAGGCATGCTGTGCCTGGAAAGCTTAACCAAAACACTGCGTAAGCAAGAGAAGCCTAACCCAAAAGGTTATCTTGCATACAAATTTCACTGTGGTAAAATAAGAGTTCTACTCTGAGGAAAAAAATAATAATTGCATGTAGTGTTTGACTTTGATTTTTAAACATTATTCTGATTGCATACACTGAAAGGAAGAAATGCCATTGTGTGGTTAATGGAACCCTGTATTCTATATATCCTGGGTAATTATTTATTATGCAGTGTTTAAAATATTTACCCACTGTCTCAAAAGATTTATGAATTAATGTATCGTATTAGATTTAATCTTATCTTTTTGAAAACGAAAATGGGTTAAGAATTTCCCTATTTAGTTTGCATTCAGGCTCTGATTAATGTTTTCGGCAGTTATTCATGTGAACGAGTTCTTGATTTCTGAAATGCTCAGCTGAGGAGGATAAAAATGTCATGATACTCATCTGCATAATCTTTAATGCAATAACCACCTTGAAAATGCTGTAGGTTTGTAGACTGAAAAAAATGTGGATTAGCTGAGTAAGTAATCTGATTTATGAACATAAGATCTTGGTGGAATGGCAAATGGTTTGCGAGCAATCTAGAGACTGAATGTGGTCATATAATTATTAATAACTCTAAATAAAGAATAAATTCACAGAAATAAAAATGTCCCATTGAATTCATTAACATAACAGGGGTTGTAGTCACTGAATAAATTGCTCACAGGGATTAGCTCATGCATCTCTGCTTGTTAGAGCAAGTCTTCTAGTGCTATAGCAGTTTCAGTTCTATAGTAATTTTGTATTTGCTTGTAGATTAAGGTTGTGGTATTTTTATTGCAATTAGGATACAAATTTAAGTAAGTTAATATTGCCAACAGTATCTCTAGGTGTTAGTGGGCCATCTGTGAATGTTATCTGCTTTGCTCAGTGTTACTTTCTCAATGGTAAAAAAAAAGATGCAAAGTGCAACCAATACGTGACATCTGCTCGATAACATCTTGACGTTGGTGGTTAGTTGCCAGTCTCACTTTTTTTTTTTTTAAATGCAAAGTAGTAATTCAGGTAGTAGATAAACCACCCTGGTGGGTACAGAACTAGTCAGGCTGCACGCAGTGTCTTAGCTGAGGTCTGTGAGAGTCTCTGCTGAGTTGCTGCCGTGCAGATCACACGATGGGATAGACAAAAACCCCCACGTCTAACTAAACCTGCAAATGATACCAAGACAAGAGGAGACTGTAGTTGGAGCATAGAATTTGGAGGGAAGGTGTTTGTTTGATTTTAATAAATCAGCACAGAGAAGCACACATTCATACTTTGTTTTTACAGCCAGTGGTCTTGAGGCATCTGTTCCGTTGACCCTGGTAAATCTGTGAGGTGACCAAGAGGAGCAGATTGATACCACTTCGCATCAGTGTCATTTTTATGCAGCTCCCTAAAAGGTCACCCCTTTTTGTGGGGAAAAGTGGATTACAGGGCAGAAAAAAATAATCATTTAAATGATTGGAACAACATAAATAATGGGATGGGGTAAAAAGGAGTGGGTAACAATTGCAGTAGAAGCATTGCAGAGCCTGGGTGAATTATGAGCTGTGTGTGAATCAGCGGTATTGCAGTGCCTTGAACAGAGACGTCACACGGGCAGGAAGCCCGCGAGGCACATGCTGTAATCCCTTCACTTGTCACAGCTTTGGTTAGGCTCAATTTGAATGCTATGTCTAGCTTTGGGCATTATACTTCTGGACTCTCTCCAAATCTTCCCTGTCTTTCTTGAAGAGGATAAGGGGATGCTCTGAGGCCTAGGAAGCACAATCTCTGAAGAGTGATTGAGATTTTGTGTTACACATGTGGCATAAGGAGCAGAAGGGGGCTGGGGGAGGTTTCTGTTCTCAGCACCCATTGTGGATGAACTCACCTGACTGAGCACTGTAGGCCATTTTTTATACAGTAACCACCACCCACACTTTGGGCTTGGTTTGTACCAGAATAATGTGTGGGTAATGTGTAGAGGAAGTCTGGTGTTTGGGGGTGGGTGGGTGGGTTGCTGTATTTCATTGGGGTTTTTTCTTCTTTCAATGATTAGCTGACTGTTATTTGAGAGGGCTTGGATTGTCTTTCTAGGTTTTGGTAGGTAAGTCCAAGGCCACTGCAAGTGGGGAGGGACCATCTCTTTCCATTTCTGTAGCGATGAAGAAATAAAGGGATTAACTTTTCAGCAAGGAAGATTCAGGTTATATTACAAAGAGTTTTTTTCAAGGCAGGCCAGCTTTACAGTAGAATAGCTTGCTTTTGAAGGTTCTGAAAAGCAGGTTAGACATCTGCCACAAAAGATCACGCGCAACTGATTCTACCAAGAGACAGGAGAGTAGATTAGATGACCTTTCAAGAATTTTTCCAGTTCTGTTTTCTGTGATTCTGTCAGTGCCATCATCGTTATTTGTAAAAGGCATGTGCTTTCACACAGAGAGTGAGAATGTGAGGCTGGCCGTACGGGGTCAGACTGCTTAACCCAGTGCACTGTCCTCAGCGGGAGCTGAAAGCAGATGTGCAGGGAAGACTCTACAAGCAGGGCAACTACACGGGAGGATAATTGTTCTGTAGGTGGTTTGTTTAGTGGCTCTTGGTAAATTCCAGTTCTATGAATTTTATGTTGTGCCCCTTGAACAAGCCTGTGCTGTTGGTAGTCACGGTGTCCCACAACCAGAAGTTCTTGCAGCTGAACCACCTGTGTGAAGACCCACCACTCTCTTGGTTTTGAACCTGGCTCCCTTCTATCTTCAGTTGGTGCTTTTTGGCTCTTGTTTTTTTGAGAGACATTAAAGACCCACCCTCTCCATTGCCACTAAAGACTTTATAGACCATTAGTTAAGTCAGTCTTAAACATTTCAGTTTTTAGACTGAGGAGTCCTATCTTACTTAGCTGGGTTTTTTTGTATGGAAGGCGATGCTTCGATTCTCCTTGTTGCCCTGCTTGGAACATTTTCAGCTCTACTATATAATCTTTGAGATGGAGGGAAAAAATTGCACACAATATTTAAGATGCAGGCACTCAATAGGTTGCAAAGAGATGTTCTCTGTTCTGTTTTCAATTACTTTTCCAATAAATGTTTTTCTCTTTTTGACTGCTGTTGAGCATTAAGCTTATGTTTCCATAATCTGTTACAACCTCAGGGTCTCTCTTACTGAGTAATACTCACTGTATATTTGAAATTTGGACAGTATATTGGGTTTGTGTGGCAAGGTTTTCGTAGCAGGGGATGCTACAAGGGTGGCTTCTGAGAGAGAAGCTGCACGAAGTTTCCCCCATGGCTGATAGAGCCAATATCAACCAGCTCCAAGACAGACCTAATGCTGGCGAAGGCCAAGCCCATCAGCCACAGCAGTAGTGCCTGTGAGATAACAATTAAAGAAGGGAAAAAGAAACAAACACTAAAGACAACTGCAGCCAGAGAGAGGAGGGAGAATATGTGATGGGAACGGCTTTGGAGACCACAAGGTCAGTGAAGGATGAGAGGATGGTGGAGGTGCTCCAGGTACCAAAGCCGAGATTTCCCTGCTGCCCTTGGAAAAGGTCATGGTGAGGAGGGCTCCTTGTAGCCCATGCAGATTAATGGTGGAGCAGTTTGCTGCTAGGACTTGTCACCCTGTGAGGGACCCATGGTGGAGCAGTCTGGTCCTGCAGGACTGCACCCTGTGGAAGGCACTCACGCTGGAGCAGTTTGTGAAGAACTGCAGCCCAAGCCAAGGACTCTCACTGGAGAGGTTCATGGAGGACTGTCTGCCATGGGAGGGACCCCAGGCTGGAGCAGGAGCAGAGTGTGAGGAGTCCTGCCCCTGAGGAAGGAGCGGAGAGACAACGTGCGATGAACTAACCATAACTAACCCCAGTGCCTATTCCCCTGCATCACTCAGGGAGAGAAAATTGGGTGTAAAGTTAAGCCTGGAAAGAAGGGAGGGGTGGAGGGAAGGTGTTTTTAAACTTTGGGTTTATGTCTCATTACTTGACTTTGATTTGATTGATAATAAATTAGATTAATGTTTCTAAGTTGAGTCTTATTTGCCTGTGACAGTAATTGGTGAGTGTGATCTCTCCCTGTCCTTATCATGACTCATGAGCCTTTTTTCTCTCCCCTGCTCAGCTGAGGGGTGCAGTGATAGAGTGACTTTGGTGGGCACCTGACCTCCAGCCAGGCTCAACCCACCACAGACAGCTTTATTCTCCCATGTATCTTTTTCCATTTATCTGTACTGAATTTCCTGTGCTGGTTTACAGCCTACTTACCAAGTCACTTAAGGTCTGTATGTAGTTCCTCATTATGAGCCCCCACCTTCACTACCCTAAATAATGAAGTAGCAGCAGCAAAGTTTGTCACCTTGCTCCACCCCTTTTCTAGCTTGCCTGTAAATACATTGAGCAGCACAAGTCCCAGGACAGACCTCTGCGAGCAGTGCTGCCTTCCCTAACTCTTTCGGACGATTATACCCTATTTTTTGACAACTTGTCTTTCTATGCAAGAACCCTTATTATTTCTTTGACAGGTTGTATCAACTGGATTTCTGCTGTCCATATGTGTGTGGGCATAGCTCTATGGCAGTAGTAGCAAACAACATGAGAAACTGTTCTGTTCTCCAAATACAAATTTGTTGGTTTAATCACAATACTACATTCCTAGTTGTGATACACAGACTTGATGTGATTTTTAATGCCCAGAATACAATGATTTCATAATCTGTGTCTTCATTTTTTGAATATTGGAATTATGAAAGGAAGTATTTTACTACTTGAAAGATTTTCATGAAGAACATTGTATGGTTGGGCACGTCTTGTTATACAGTAAAAAGATTCACAAATGTATTTGAAGCTTTTAAATAGGCACCACTAGGATTTAAACAAACTAGATTATTTTTCATCACTGTTAAGTGTTATATTATTGCTGAGATTATTGACAAAAAAGGTGTCAGCCTGTAGTGTCCTTTCCCCCCACTCCCACCCCCCCCCTTAATTTGTAGCTGAATACGGCTCAGCAAACTTGAGTGAAAGGAAAAAGAAAAGGTAGTTTCAAGTCAGGGTTGTGCTCCCCTGGTCTTGCACTTTGGCAAAAGGACTGAGTTTACTTGCTTACATTGGATATGTGTATATATATGTATATTTGTATGCAAACAAGGAATTTTGCTGATTATTTCATTTTTATGAGCAAGCCAAGATCCCTGCTCCTTTAACGGAGAGGAGCCCATCATTAAAAATGTCATGCACGTTTTTGTGTAATTAAAAATGATGGTGCATCCGAGTACTTTTCAAGGTTTTTTCCCTTCCCCCAATTCCTTCCTTCCTCCAGTGCTCTTCTGGCATGGGGATGTGTTGTTTCCTGCAGCAAATATTAAGGGCCGACATGAACAGAAGGTACTGTCTTTATCACCTTTCATCTTTTACTATTGAAAGCAAATGCATGCTGCCTGATTTTGATTTAAAAAAAAAAAACAAACAACCCTACAAATACCATTTAAATTCCTTTCCTGAAAGGTTCCAAGGAATCTGCCTGCTCCAGCTAAGGATCTGAGAATGCGTATAATTATACCTAATAATTTCACCACTGTCAGATTAGATTGATTTTTAGTCACTTGTGTGCAGATCAGATTCAACTCAGGTGCTCAAAGTGAAAGAAAGTGCATTAATCTGCAGTGACATCCTGTCTCTGCCAATTAGCGAGCTTTAAGAGACGTCAGAGAATGCGAGTTTGATGGTGTGAAGCAGTTTTGTTCTCCCACGGACTTTACTGCAGTTAAGAAGGTTCAGGCCTTCAGGAGCAACCATCCGGCCTTCAAAAAGAGTGTGAAAAACTATTGGAAATCAAGAATATTCCTGACAGATTTCAAGGCTGGGGACAAACGGTGGTGTTTTAAACAGAGAATTTGAGGGAGGTTTAAAAAAACAAAAACCCCAAACAAAACCTGCAATGGAAGCCTGTAGCATACACATCTTTGTGCAATCGTAGGAGGCCTTTCAAAGTTCTGGTGAGTGTATTGGCATTTCTAGTGTGTGTAAATCTGCATGCAGCGGTTTATCGAATGCTGCGTAGCCTCGCTGCCTGACAGGTGTGTGTTTCTGTGTGATGTCAAAGGACACCCACCTATTTCTTCAAGCTGTGTGTGGCCAGACCGCAACATTAATTATTTCCAAAGCAACAGTACCTCAGTGTTGCAGAAGTGAGCAGGGAAGGACAAAGTACTGCAAAACAAAATAGAAATAAATGACATTGCAGTGTGTGTGTGTCTTCTGATTTGGCAGAATTAATGCTGGCAAGGCTTTGCTGTAGCTCAAAGTATATGTTTATTGCTTAATTATCTCCGTTACTGAATATGCTCATTGCATAATCTGGGGAAGCAGTAATTGAGTCCATTACTGAAGATAAACAATTGCCAATTTATAGTACTTCAGAAAAAAATCTTGACTGTAAACAGATGTTACAAAATCTAAAATATTGATGCTATCTTACTTTTACCATGATGAAGCTCTGCCAATGCTCGTTGAAAACTGTCAATATTTTATTTTTCTTTCTTGGAGAAAGAAGTCTGCTCCAATTATATTAAAATACTTTTTTCCTCTTTACATTTGTCCTTATTTTTGGATGAGCTCTTCAGTTTTGTTTATTTGTTTGTTTAATGTTGGTATTAGCTAATGTCAAGAAGGCAGTTCTTTTTAATAACTTAAGAAGATTGGCTTTTGATTAAATGAGAGCAATATGGGATGTAATTTTAACTGATGGAGCAATGATGATTTTGTAGGCGTGTAGGCAGTTTTCAATCTCCTACTTAAAAAGATATAATAGGCTCATCCTATTTCAGGAATGTTTGCATAAATCCCAATTTAGTGTTAAAACAAATGAAAAAACAAACCTGGTAGGAGCTCAACATTAATACCAGAAACTAGTTTGAATAGTGTGGTGAGATGTGGGGGTTTCCTGCAGATCATAATACATTGTAATTTTGAGGCTTTATTCCTCATCTCTTTCCAGACTGTTCCAAAACTGTGGTCAGTGTCTACCTTCCCACTTTCATAAAGCCCTAACTGATGGCTTAAAGCCATACCGTAGGTAGGAAAGGGAATTTTGCTACATCTGAAACAATCCATATGAGGAACAGGTTTGACTGGGTGGGATTTTTCTTTGTGGGATGTTTCTTTCTTTATTGATGATTATGAATTCTCCAGTGCTTTGAAGTATGGAACTATGAGGGCATCAGCATAGAACACCATCATCTTGTCAAATGATTTCTGTTGCTGATTCCTTCTGGAAGCAGAGGAAAACTCCCAGTATACCATAGCAGGAGCTAAAGTTCCTCCAGAAAAAGGACTTTGCTTCATAGACTCTGGAAGATTATGGGATTCTAAACGGGAAATGGGACCTTTAATGAGAATGAAGTTGCAGCCTGTATGAAAGACTTTGTCTTCTAACCACCCCCTTGCTTTCTTAGCTTACAAGCTCTTGTATTGCAATATATGTACACAGCAGCGATTGACTGGCTCTTCTTCCATCTGTATCATATATATGTATGACTACGGAGAGATTTAAGTATTTATCACAGAATCACAAGGTTGGAAGAGACCTTGGAAGATCAAGTCCAACCATTCCCATCCTATGCTAAACCATATCCCTAAGTACCTCATCTACCCTTTTTTTGAACACCTCTAGGGAAGGTGACTCAACCACCTCCCTGAGCAGCCTGTTCCAGGCCCTGACAACATTTTCAGTAAAAAAAATTTTTCTAATATCCAATCTAAACCCACCCTGGCAGAGCTTCATGCCATTTCCCCTTGTTCTATCTTCTGTCACCTGGCTGAAGAGACCATTGCCCACCTCTCTACAACTTCCCTTCAGGTAGTTGTAGGCGGTGGTAAGGTCTCCCCTCAGCCTCCTCCAAGCTAAACAGCCCCAGCCCCTTCACCAGCCTGGTTGCCCTTCTCTGGACTCGCTCCAGGACCTCAATGTCCTTCTTATGGTGGGGAGCCCAGAACTGGACACAGTACTCAAGGTACGGCCTCACCAATGCCAAGTACAGGGGCACAATCACCTCCCTAGACCTACTGGCCACACTGTTTTTGATACAAGCCAGGATGCCATTGGCCTTCTTGGCCGCCTGGGCACACTGCTGGCTCATATTCAGCCTGCAGCCAACCAACACCCTCAGGTCCTTCTCTGCCTGACAGCTCTCAGCCAACCTCCCCCAAGCCTGTAGCGCTGCATGGGGTTGTTATGTCCCATGTGCAGCACTCTACCCTTGGCCTTGTTAAACTTCATCCCGTTGGTCTCAGCCCATCGGTCCAGTCTGTTCAGATCCCTCTGAAGAGCCTCCCTACCCTCAGGCAGATCCACACTTCCTCCTAGTTTAGTGTCATCTGCAAATTTACTGAGGGAGCATTCAATCCCTTCATCAAGGTCATTGATAAAGATGTTGAACAAGACTGGACCCAGGACTGAGCCCTTGGGCATGCCACTCGTGACCGGCCTCCAGCTGGATTTGGTTCCATTCACCACCACCCTTTGGGCCCATCCATACAGCCAGTATTTAACCCAGCTGAGGGTCCACCTGTCAAGGCCAGTGGCAGCCAGTTCCTCAATCAGAATGCTGTGAGAAACCGTGTCAAAGGCTTTACTGAATTCCAGGTAGACAACATCCACAGCCTTCCCCTTGTCCATTAACCGGGTCACCTTGTCATAGAAGGTGATCAGGTTAGTTTGACAGGATCTACCTTTTGTAAACCCATGTTGACTAGGCCTGATCCCCTGGCCATCACACATGTGCTGCATGATAGCTCCTAAGATGATCCTTTCCATGATCTTTCCCGGGACTGAGGTCAGGCTGACAGGCCTGTAGTTCCCCAGATCCTCCTTCCAGCCATTTTTATTTATGGATTAAAGCTAAAGGAAGGAAGGTTTAAATTAGATATTAGGGGGAAGATTTTTACAGAGAGTGTGGTGAGGTGCTGGAACAGGCTGCCCAGAGAGGTGGTGGATGCCCCATCCCTGTAAGTGTTCAAGGCCAGGTTGGATGGCGCCCTGGGCAACCTTGTGTAGATCCAGGCCTGGAGGTTGGTGGCTCTGCCTGTAGCTGGGGAGTGGGAACTTTATGATCCTTGGGGTCCCTTCCAACCCAGACTATTCTATGATTCTGTGATTATGTAATGAGAAGTCACGGGGACACACATATATATAGATAAAGTTTATACATCCATACACAGAAGTGGGTGTGTGTGGGTGAGGACATGTCAGCAGCACCCCAGAGGGCTCCCCCCCCATCATTAAGGTTTCGTTATTGAGTATAGTAGGAGTGAGGGCCTGCCTCCTGTTACTCAGAATTGTTCTCCCAGTCTCGGGGGGCAATTTTGTATCTTACATCTGCAAAATGAAACTGATATCACAAATACTTAGTCCAGAAGTGTTCATTTAATCTTGGAAGTAGTCCCACTGAATTTAATGAGCCTTTAGATGGTAAATTCTTTGAGGCTCTTATTTTCCTTTGTGCCTTATTCAGTGGTGAGCACAATCTCCATTAGCTTTTACATTAGCATCTACTGTTACAGCAAAATGCTTTTAGGTTTTGGCTTGAAAATGACAATCCAAACATATAGGCACAAAAACTCTGAAGCAAAGGACAACAATTACATTAGAATTATTCCAAAATTGCATTTGAAGAATCTGGGTTGGCTTTGTGAAATTTTGGAAGTTACATTTTGGAGTGCTGCTGCAGGGGTCATCTCATTCGGCCTTAATTGTAAAGAGAGTCTGACAGGCATTGGGATTTTTGAGAGAAAGGATCGTAGAGCTCAGACAGTAAAAGCTCCAACCTGCTGATCAACACTGATAATCAAGGTAACTCTGGCTTCTAGGTAGCATGGGGTAAGTTTAGAAAAGCACAACTCTCATGAACTCAGGTGCTGGCAGCCAGAGGTGCCTGGCTGTTTCCCATCGGGATCCCCTGAAATCCAATCAACAGCGCTCATCCAACTGACTGCACCGGCTCTGGGCGAGCCTTAGCTTCTGCATGCTTCCACATCACCTGCTTGAAATAAGCTTCCTGCACGCTGGGTTTGCTTGGTGGGATCGATGTAGTCTGACTACATATTAATAAGCTATAAGTAGCACACAAACTCATTTTAGATAATTGGGACACGGGCTTTTTTTTGGGGGGGTGGGGGGTTCTCTCTCTCTTTTTCTCTCTTTTTCTCTCTCTCTCTTTCTCTCTCTCTTTTTCTCTTTCACTCTCTCTCTCTTTCTTTCTTTCTCTCTCTCCTCTCTCCTCTCTCCTACTCTCTCTCTCTCTCTTTCTCTCTCTCCTTCTCTCTTTCTTTCGTCCCAGATGGTTTCAATCTTTAGTTTCAGAGCAAAGGACAAACTCAACCTTGCCAGCAGAGAATTTCCAAACTTTGTAAGCTTATAAACTTTGTAAGCATTTTTTGTTTAGTTAGAACAGCATTTCTATTCTGCTGGTGTAAAACAACGTCCCACGCTGACCGGAGCTCAGCAGGAAGCTCACAGTGCATGACCGTATTCCTAGGGCATCACGTTTTGAAAGAATTCATGGGAAATTGGGCATGGTTTTTCAGCAGGTTTTTCTGAAAGTCATTCTGCTAGCATCCCTTTTCTCTTATGAGAAAAAAAAAAAGAGGTAGGGAGGAAGACAGCAGTAATAAATACAGATGTAGGCATTGAAACCAAACTAGTCTATCACTGTTACGAGAAAATTAGGTGAGATGAGGTGATTTGTGTACTGGTTTCCACTTTTAAGCTGTGTTTGAAAGACACATTATCTACTGCATTGGTTTTCATTTTAGAAAAATGGTATTCTGGCTCAGCAGTACTGTCAAGAAGTACAATATGTCCCACCTCATTAAGTACCATCTTTTTCCTCTCCATCTGTCTAGAACAGCAGGAAAACTAGTTTTCAAATAGAAAAATAATCAGGTTTTGTACATTTCCTTCCTTCACCTCTGTATCTGTATTTATCTAAAAATTCAATCAAATTTCCAGGGAAGTGCCTCTAGGACAGCCATCCTAATAAAGGTGCCATTCAGAACATCTGGGTCTGTTGTTTCGGATGTAGCAAGATGAACAGCTATGAGAGCTCAAGCAAAAAATGTATTTGATGTATGAGGGAAAGAAGAATCTGCCTATTTCATAGAATCACAGACTGGTTTGGGTTGGAAGGGACCTCAAAGATCATCTATTTCCAACCCCCTTGCCAGGGACAGGGACACTTCTCACTAAAGCAGGTTGCCCAAAGCCCCATCCAACCTGGCCTTGAACACTGCCACAACTTCTCTGGGCAACCAGTGCCAGGGCCTCATGGTAATGAATTTCTTCCTTATATCTAATCTAAATCTGCCCTTCTCAGCTTAAGGCTGTCCCCTTGTCCTGTCACTCCCTGCCTTTGTAACCAGCCCCTCCCCAGCTTTCCTGTAGGCCACCTTCAAGTTCTGGAAGGCTGCTATAAGGGCTCCCCGGAGCCTACTCTTCTCCAGGCTGAACAACCCCAACTGTCTCAGCCTGTCTTCATAGGAGAAGTGCTCCAGCCCTCTAATCATCTTCATGGCTCCTATATGGACTTGCTCTGATAGATTAATGTCTGTCTTGCCCTGAGGACCCCAGGGCTGGACCTAGTACAGGTGGGGTCTCACGAGAGCAGAGTAGAGGGCAGAACCACCTCCCTTGACCTGCTGGTCACTCTTTTTTTTGTTGCAGCCTGGGATATGGTTGGCTTTTTGGGTTGCAAGTGTGCATTGCCAGTTCATGTTGAGTTTCTCATCCACCAAGACCCCCCAAGAAGTCCTCCTCGGGGCTGTTCTCAATCCATTCTCTGCTGAGACTGTAGCTGCCTTTAGGATTAGGAGGCATAATCTGCATTTCTGAAAAGGGAAAAAAAAAGGAAGACCCAGAGAACTATAGACAGGTCAGTCTCACCTTTGTGCCACCATAACAGAAGTGCAACTTGCCAGTCAAGCAACTTGCCACTTGCTTCACTGAGCAGACAGCAACAAACTGCAGATCCTGGCTTTGCTGTTGGAACTAAGAGAAAAACAACTCCGAAAGCCAGGAAGAAGAGGCAACAGCAGAAGCATGAAAACTTTGCTTATGTTATCAGGTAATTGCTTTCATCACTGTTCAGCTTCTGGGAATTCCAGCATTCTTTAAGTTAAAGTGATTGTCCTGATGGGACTCATATCAATGCCATCTCCTTATTTTTTGCAGCAGCCACTCAGAGGTCCTGCAAGAAATCAATTTTAAGCCTGTATTGTCTTTCTGGAGAATACTCCTCAAGACTGAATGAGGGACTCTGATTAAACCTGTTGCTTCAGAGGCCTCAGATCGTATGGATACTGTTCAACTAGTTGGAGCAGTGATACTGAATGAATGGAACAGCGTTCACTTAAAAAGGTCACTCCTTTGTGAAGTCAGAGAGACTGGCTATTGGCAGAAGCTGTCTGCACATGAGGTGAAGTCCCACATCAGAGGTTGGTTAGTAAATTGTATTTTGCAGCTGAGGTAATACCAGAGGATGTGTAACCATGTGAATGAGTATTGTTTGCAATACAAAAAATGTCATTTTTTAAAAAGTAAATAAATACAGGTTTAGAAAAAAGCAAATAAACTAGCATAATTTATTCCCTGCATCCTAAAATACCCTTACCTTTAGTTCTATTGTAGGCACAAAAGGTATTGTTAAGCCCAAGTGTGTAACAAAAGTAAGGATACAAATCAATTGCAGGCAACAGACATCAGTTACCAATTTGCCAAGAGGTGATGTTTAACAGTCTGAGGGTAATGAAAGGAATGTTCAGGGAGAATAATTTACTGTGTTCTGGGCTGTACACGTGCTAGGGGTGATGTCATACCCTGAAAAAATAACTATGCAGACCATAAATAGTTTTTCAGCTAGAGAGATTTAACACTTCCTTTGCAAGACGGGAAGGTATCTTCGAAAAAAATCACTTTTCTCTTTATCCAAAAAAGGAAGTTTCAAATCATAAAGCAAGTTTCACTGTTAAAAATGGGCTAAATGGTGGTAATGCAGTAGTGAAGAGTGAGACACATGTAACTAAACGGGAGCGTGGCTTAATAATGAAGCACAGGAACGAGAGAGGGGGGTAAGACCTTGAATACTTTCAGCAACATGTCACTGACTTGCTTTGCAACCCCAGGCCAGACCACCATTTGCCTCTCAAAAAGCAGGGGTAGCCTTACTTGCATTGCAGGGTCACATGAAGTTTGCTTAGGGTTTGGTGTGGCGGCTCCTGGCCTTGGTGCAAGTGAGGCCTAACAAGAATGGGACTCAGACAGTTGTGTCCTCAAAAGCTGTGAGAACCTCAGGTAAAAAGTGTGGCAGATGTACAGCGTGTTCAGTTACCTAAGACATGTGCTAACCGAAGTGCCGGTGCTCCCGATAGTGAGTAATACTCAGATCTGCTGTACGTCCAGACAGTTAGGTGAAGAGCGAGGCCTTGTCTAGCTGCAAAGATGCGACTTCGAAACAGTATTTTCGGAACAATGGTATTGTGCTTACTCCTGGCTTTGATGTGAGCGATGAGCCAGGAGGCTGTGGAAACGCCCCAGAGTTAGTACAGGGCACCTGTAATGCAGTTTATCTCCCCAGGCAGGTACTGTTACCTTCTGTGTGAGCTGCTCCACACCGCGTCTTGCTGTTGACTTCGTCAGACTGACAGGTTCACACAAAGGTTTGAAAAGGATACATCACATTCCTGTGCTGGTTTTGACTTTCTTCCATGGCTCTTTTCCATAACAGGCTTCAAGATCCCACTGGGACTTACGGTATTTGGGCATTGTATTAAGCACTTTACCTAAGCTCTCTGAAATAGCTACTTACTGAGCTCTCCGCTCACACACATCTGCTGCTCGCTTACACTGGGAAGCTCACAGACTTTTCCCTTTTGCATTATGGAAAACTATCTCAGAAATGGCACTCTGGAGAGTTAAACCTTGGTGGTGGTTTGGGTTTTTTTTTCTTTAGAAAAGGCTGGAGGAAAAGTATGAAAATAGATTCATATAAAATTAAATACATGAATTTACTTTAATGCTGCTGTGCTGGTTCTAGACTATATGCTTCAGCTTTTTCTCATCTCCTCCTAAGTGTATCACTCTGCTTGCACGGTCTCTGTGCTTGTTATGTTTGATGAAGTGGTCTTTTCTGTACTATCCACCTCTGCTAGGATGCCTGAGCATATATCCAAGAAATAATGTGGCTTATTTTCAATCTAATAACACGATATTGGGGTGGGGCTAAGGGAAAGGGAGGGGAGGTTTCGGTGGCTGTACTGTGTACTAGGGATGAAAACACAGTCTTTTTCCTGGATCCACAAGATTAGTCTCCAGGTAGAACTCTGCACCACATAAAGGAAGACTTAAAAAATGTGGGCAAGGCCAGAAAGTGGGAAGGAGATCAACAGTTCAGGCAGATCTTTATTTTGTCTGTTCCAAGCAGTGCTGTTTTGGCTGTGGCAGCTGCTGTAGCTCTAGGGCTGAAACAGCAGCTGCCAAGTACTACCTTGAGGTGCTGGATTTTCTATTTATTTAATTTTTTTCTCTAATCCCTCCGTGCTGTGCTCTTCCTTAGCCACAGTGTACTCTGTACTGGTGCAGGATTTAGGAATTGGGCAGCAAGCATTGAAAGAGCTTCAGATGGAGTGATTTCATCCACCTTGTCTAAAATCAGTGCAATCCTGGAAGGAAGACAGTGAATGTATTAATATCAAAGATCATTGCTACACAGCAAGACTTGGTATGTTGCCCTTATTATTCAAATGTATCCTGGCTAAACCACTTTATGCTTGCATATACTTCAAGATTGTGGGGTAGAAGGATTTAAGAATAAGAACAGAGCTGCAAGGATGTTAGACAATTTCATAATACTTGAAAACTGTTAAGAAGTCTGACTGATGGATTATTCCTTGGTTTTACAGAAAAGACTCTTTATACTTTGGATAAATGATTTGACCTAACACACATTATCCACTGGTTCCAGAAACCAAAACCCTAGGGAAAGTATATGAATTACTCTAGTCTGTGCCAGATCATAAGGGAGAAACTGAACTAAGACATGGAGGTGATACCTGTCTTTTGCAGTTGCCAGCAGCCCGCATGTCCACAAGGCTCACCTGTAGGAATTAAGGTTTGCCAGTACATTCCAATTAAGCACACGCTTAAGTGGAGACCTAGCTAAGGAGGATCATCTATGAGATTATTGCCTCTGCATGTTATAGAAAATAAGTGAACTGAAAATCTCCTTGGTATTGAAAAGAGAAACTAAGCTCAAGTACAGCTGGAAGCCAAAGAGGTGCCATTGTGTGTGACTGTAGTGACCCTTGCCATCTTTCACTGGGTACCCACTTTGGGGATGTCAGAGATTGGATATGAAGCTAGACAGACCTTTTAGTTTGACCCAAATCATCCATTCCTGCAGGAATAGCTCATCTGCAATGTCATTTAGGTAAATGGTAAATGTAATTAAATAATTAAATTGCAGTGGGTGTTGACCATTTTAAACCCTTAATTGGGCAATAAAACTGGAACCTGGGTTATGGGAGGAGTACTTTGATTGTAAATAACATGTGGAAATGCTAATCAATGCACACTTTATGGTAGGTACAGCAGACTAATGGGAAAACCTAAGGGCTTGTCCTACCTGAAAAGTAGGTGGTAAGTACTGTATTTTTACCACATCAGTCCACTTCCTTTACCTGCCAGTAACTTCTTCTGATGCTTGCAACCAAGAAGAAACATTCCTGCTTTGCTCTGCCGCTTGTGCTTCACAAGCCATATATATAACAAGCAGCGCTTTTCTAGCGCGACTGTTTATTAAGTTCCAATCGTTGCCTCCACTAGAAACCTGCTGAAGGCAAATGGACTGCTCAGTTGTCACTGAAGGCATAATTTAATGATGCCACATATCCCTACACTGATGAATTCAGCCTTTTTATTGCGGTTAATGTGTGGAGCAGGCGGTACCTTCCTTTTGCAGAACTGTCAGTAGGAAGCCTGCTTCCTCTTCTGTGTCGATAAACAGAGCCAATTTATTGTAGAAGCCACCAAGGTACAAAGTTGAAGCCCTCGGGTGCCTCTTTTACAGTCCCTTTTCAGAAGGAACCTTCCCCTTCAAATAATTGGTTTCCAAGTGGCCTCCGGCATCCCCTACAAAAGTGCCTCGTTTGACATTTGGCAAAAAACCACATTGCATTGCCGACCCACTGTGTTAACAGGGATGGTAAATAGCCAAGGATAGATGGGAGCATTTGGGTGAGAAATCTGTGACAGGCTTTTATGGGGAAACATTTAGTATCTGCTCTCGCTTTAATCACTTATTGTTTTTAAGTCAGTGACAAAAACATCCTGCTGAAATAGGAACACTGGGATCCCATCTGTGGGAAGAACGAATGGCGTAAGACAGGCCTTACTATCGTGGAGACGCGACAGTATATCAGGCAAACGTATTAGTTGCTGGTTTTACTGCTGTTTTTAAGACTGCTTGAGAAAAGTTGCTTTAACCAGGCTTATGAACTTTCAAATGGCTACATAAAATTATATCTTGTCTTTGTTTATCCATAACATAAAGCTGCTCTGGTAAAAATAAAATAGAGACTTCATCTTTTAGAGGCGTACTATACCTTTATGTTGCCCCCAGGCCGCTTCTGCTTTACTTGAGAGAAAGCTCATTCATATTTCTTCCAGAATAGGACCAGTCACTTTCACTTTGTAAAGGCTAGTGCCTTTTGTGATAAATCCTCAGCCCTTTCGGTCACACAGACATTTGAATGAAGTGTGATAGTTATTTTTTTCCCTTGTGGTTTAACCATCCACATTTTGTGGTGGTGGATATTCTCTCTGGATTGTTTTGTGATAACACTGAAACATGTCATTGCTGTGACAGAAATATCCTGGAAACGTTTCGCTCTTCTCTTTTCCTGTAACAGAACTTAGAAATGAGTATCACAACAAATTATGACATATGGAAAAACAACAGGCTGTGTAAGAATGATGAATATGCTCCAGGTTTAATGTAGATGGAAATGGAAGCACTTTCATACCTGCCAAAACCTTTTAACAGCGTTTTGAAAACTGGTGTTTACATTCTTTGAAATGTTTGTATCTGGAAGCAACCTCCTTCTTTGCAAACTTGGTTTAAATCATCTTGGACCTCTGACAACCAAACTGATGAAGATATGGATATGCTCTGTTGTTGCCCGGAAGCTTGTTTTCAATAGGAGTTAACAGAAGTAAAAATTAAGGACCAGGATTTGAGAAACCAGCTGCTGACAAGGCACTAAGTGTTAGCCTCCAGTGCGTTGTTTCAGTAGACCCAAAAGGGAAAGTATAATAACAGTCAAGGGGAATTTTAGGAATACTGATAAAAAGAAAAGAAAAGGTTCTAGAGTCTCCAACAACATTCTCTTTGGCCAAATACTCTCCTTAAGGATTCCTGGTCTCCTGCAACTCTTGACCCTTCTGTGGTGCAATCCTGCAGCAGGGATGGCAGCAGCACAGTGTGGCTGCTATTCAGCTTGCATGTGGTACGGAATGATTCAACAATTATGAAGTTGTCAAGCTCACATGATGTCTGTAGGTTTAGGCTTACCCAGTCCGGTTTTGCCAGTCCTATCACACTGCTATTCTTCCTCCTCAGATACAGGACAGCATCCTAGTTCCAGTCCAACACAAGGGAAGAGATGGGGTGAAGGAGACCAGTTTTCCCTCTTACTTCTCCCCAGCAAAGGAGCAAAGTAGACAGGAGCTGTGCACTCATGGGCTCAGGAAGTACCCATGGGAAGTGAGAGAGCTAGGACCCTTGTACCCTGGGAGATGAGAAGGTGCCCTACCCTCCACTTGGGGGTTCCAGCATAGACACCCTGCTCTCTCCTCCCACCCATACCAGCGAGGTGAGATCTGATCAGCTGGGGGAGGAGGATGGGATCAAGTTCATGAAGGACAGACGAGTTCTTGCAGTGCTCTCTTACTTTCCATTTGCCCCACAGGTTATTTTTATTATTACCAAGAAAAATTCGCCCAGCACAGCTGCAGCTCTCTTAGAGCACATCGGTGGCATAGTCGAGGAGTACAGAGATTACCTGCTCCTCTTGGCTTGGTTTGAGCAAACGAGCTTTACCCGCCTTCATTCACTGCCTGTCACCTGAGCAGAACAGAGGGCATAAAGTGCTCCGCTCTTCCCCAGGCTGGAGGGAAAAAAAAGAAGTTGCATGTAATAGGTCTTGGATCCTGGAGTAGAAGCCGTGCATGGCTACCTCTCAGATGACACTCCAATTCAGGAGAAGTGGTGAAAGGACATCTGTTGGCAAATTGCCGTTCTGCGTTATTGAGAGCAGCAAGCTGAAAGCAGGAGAGATGAGGATACGTGGGATCCCAGCTGACCATAAGAAATCAAATTGCACTCTTTAAAAGAAAACTGATTACCAGACATATTAAGCTTTAATCTTATTTGCAGTTAGTAGCCCCAAAGAGAATGCTTTGTTGGAGGCCTTCCAAGAACAGTTCTAGCAGGCAGCTTGTAAAACAAAGACAATGCCATGGAAATAATGCAAATACAGTTAAACATGGGCTATAATAAAGTTAGTTTATGACACCCTTTGTAACAACCTCAACTGTAAGTGCCAATTTCTTCGTTGGCAATGAGCTCTGGTGGGACAAAATCTTCCCTGAGGTTGATGCGAAGACAGTATTTACATAGTTCTTTTTACAAAGTGGACTGTATCTGTCATCTAAATACACCTTTTATATCCAAGGTTTTCTTTTAAAGTGAAACCCTGAATGGGTGCAAAATGACCTCTGTTAAGGTACTGCTTGTTTGCATTCAGTTCAGATGGGATGCTGCTTCACATTCCGATGCAGCAAACTGCCAAGCCCCGGCACAGTGACCTGCTTCAGCTGGGGAACATGTTAATCCGGGTTCTGCGAGGATTCTCTGGCAAGGCTGCTCCTGGCTGTTGCCCTCACCGCACTAAGCCAGGCTGCCAACGTGAATTACAGTTACACATAACCCCACCTGTGGGATCCAGCCCCCTGTGCCTCTGTTTTCCTCACGGCTAGCCTGAATTTAGGCTCCCTGTGCACCATGAGCCTGGCACCTTTGGGATTGGGTTTGGGCAGTCCTCCTCTCTGCAGCTGCAGGTGGGCCACACACATGGGATGGAGATCTTTGCAAGCATCGGTGCCCGTTAGTGCCTGCTGCAGTGCAACTGACACAGTTGTTTGCCCCAGACTTGGTATTTTGTCGGGTTCTGGGCACCTCAGAGTGGCAGCACATCTCAGACAAACATGTAACCAGAGAAAGAAAAATCCTTCCCCCTCCACTCCCAGTAGAATGTGTGTTTGAGAAATTTCAGGGTCTCATGAAATCAGGATAGCATTCACTATAATTATAAACCTTCACAAAGACTTTTAAAACCTATTTATTTGTTCTCATGTCTTGAAAATGTACGTATGTTAACAGATCCCTCCAATAATAGTAATAATAATAATTTGCAAGTTGATTTAGTAGTGCTCCACAATCCACAAACCTGAATATCAATGTACTTCTCTTAATACAAATGCCATAAAGTTAGCACTTAACAGACTACATTTTTGAATGTATGCTTACTCCAAAATGACATCTTTTTATCTACAAGGTTTAGTGAATTCCTGTCACTCTCAAAGTGTCTTTGGCTGTATCTAGATGTCTCACACCAACTTCTTCTTATTATTAAATTGGTAATATTTTTGCTAAGTGAGTTTCCTGGACTCAGTTGCAGTGCAATAGAATAGATAATGGAGGTGTCATAAAGACACCAGGCAGGTTTGGGATCCATCCTACGGCATCATCAATCATAATGGAACAAGTGCTAAGCTGCTTGCATATGGTAAGCTGCTTGTACACAATACATCGTTCCTGCTAAAAATTTTTAGCATAAATTGAAAACACACGTTTTTGGCATCGGAAAGCCTGAGTCTTCTTGTACTATCCGTATGTGCATACACACACACACCCCACACACGTTCAATCCCCAGCCTACAGAATGCTAAATGAAGGCAGCTCCATCGTTCTCGCAGCGATGTGCATTACTTCTGACAGGGAAGCTGCCCGTCGCACTACAGAGTCTCTGATGAACCTATCAGCTGAGCAGTACAGCAGAGCTCAAACATTTAAGTTGTTTAAGCAGACAAGGAATCCCATTCAGCTCACTGAAGGTGAACGTATGCGTAAGTCCTGTGCTGGGCGAAGAATGCCTCCTTGTCCTGCTGTTTATGGGTTGGCTACCGCGGTATTTTTACGTGTGTGTTTACTCTGTCACCTCACTACAATTTTAAGCAGTTTTCTAAATGTTTTTTATCAAGACTATTTCAGTCAATGTTAGTCAAAGCCACTTTTAGGCTAATCCTCACTCAGTTTACCCTGGCTAGATGTGTCCTCAGGAAGCCATTGTCCACTTTTGACTCATCCCCAGTCAAAAGAACAGGCTGGAGTCCAAGTGCCACCACCATGCTGCTGTCTGTCCCCTCCTGCTTAAAGAGGCTGGGCTTGAAATATATTCTTTAATCCTCACAAAAGTAGGCAAGTATACAACTGTCAATATACACATACATCAAAATATATGGAGAGCCAGGACTCTGTATGCTCTGTACCTGGCAAACCAAGTACTCATCTTCCTTGACAGATCCGTGGGACACAGGATTCCAAACAAATGGTTGGGCCATTTGTTGGTTTTGAGGGAGGCAAGAGCAGCATCTGTGTATGTGGCAAAGAGAATAAAAAAAAAGATCAACCTCACAGACTATATTAAAACCCCCGTGGGGCTAGTGGATTCTAAGGGAGTTCTAAGCGTGTGGTGGCTAAAGGACTAGAACCAGTCAGTGTCTGAAGAGAAAGATCTTTCATGAGAGAAATAAAAAGAACAGCAGCAAAATTCCCCAGAAAATTGTGGGGCATCAGTCTGACAGTATTTGGCACTCACTTAACTTTGTCTGCAAACTTTTATTTATTATTTCCCTACCTTTCCACGTTTAAATTCTGTTTATAATGTAGGGTTTTTGCCGGGGAAGCAGTTAAATACGTTTATAATGAGCACAGCATGATTTGGGTGGTTCTGTAAACAAATACCTCTTTAAAGTTATACATAATTTCAGAGACGAAGGTTCACCCGTCAAGGAAACCCTGCGTTTTCTTCACTGAAACTCTGCGAGTTGAGACTTTTTTAAAGAGGGCATAGAAACTTTGATCTATAAACTTTTAAAACCCTGAATTTAAGAGCAGGCAAAGATAAAAAACTTCCCAGAATTCAAGTGTCAAGACACATTTTTGTGGGGGATTCAAAGGAGCGTTCTAGCCGTACGAAACAGCACACCAACGTTGTGACAGAGCACATGCCTTCGAGCACCGTGCTGCTGCGGCAAGCCCCGTTCTCGCGGCCTGCTGCCTTGCTCGGGGGCCACTGCGAAGAGGAGGCTTGTTGCAGCCCGATGACCCAACGCAGCACGGCCCGCAGCCGTGGGTCCAGCAGCCGGCACGCCGCGTTGGCGGCCCAGCACGGCGCTGGGAAGCGGTGCTGCCGGTGGCCGCCATCGCAAAGCCCAGGGAGGGCAGCTCGGCAGGCCGTGCGGTTTTTGCGTGCCCTCCTAGGCCAGAGCTACTCTGACGGCCACGTCCGGAGCGGAGGATGAAAAGAGGGGAGCACCACACCTGCTAGCTCACCGCAACCCCCGCGGCGCCTGGCGAAGCCGGGCGCTAACAGGCCCGAGTGCCACATCGGAGGTCCAGGTGCCGCACACCCCGCCCCTCAGAGGGCTCGGGGAGTGGGATGGGGGGCGGGGGGGGCGCGGGCCGGCAGGGCTCCCACCCGGGCGCTTCCACCCCCCAACCCGAGGGCACCAGCGACCGCTGGCTCTGCTGTACCCCGGGGCGGCAGCGTCGGGCGGGCACATAGACACGCAGCCGCCCACCCCCCAGCGCAGCAGCCCCAACCCTCCGCCGTACCCGACCCCCGCCCGCCGCCGCCGGGCACGCGCGCCCCCTGCACATCCGGGCTAGCAGCTGGGCGGGGCGCGCGAGCTCCGCCCGGGGGGAGGCGGGCGCGGGGGAGCGCATCCCCGCGCCGGGGCGGTTCCCGCCCCTCTCCCTGCGCCCGCCCCCTTCCCCCTCACCCCCCCCCTCCCCGCGCCGCCGCCGCCGCCCCCGCGCCGGTGATGGAGGCGCGGCGCTGAGGAGAGCTCGGGCGGCAGCGGTGCACGCGGGAGAGCGGGCGGGGGCGCCGCCGGCAGCAGCAGCGGTTGCAGCAGCAGCAGCAGCGGCAGCAGCGGCGGTGCGCGGAGGACGGGGCATGCCGAGCGGGCGCCGCCGGGGGGCTGCAGCTGCGGGCTCCGAGGCGCTGAGGGAGGCGGCGGCGGCTCCTCCGCGGGGCTCTGTGTGACCGCGCCGCCGCGCCCGGAGCGCGGTTCCCGGCAGCTGCAGGAAGCGGGGGGCCGAGGCGGCGGCGGCGGCGGCGGTGGTGGCGGCGGCGGCGCGGCGCCCCTTCTCCGGCCGCGGTGCGAGGCGGCGAGCGGAGGCGCCGGGTCCCCGTGGCCGTAGCGGGAGCAGCCGCCGTAGGCAGCCCGGCTGCGCAGCGGCGACGGCGGCCGCGCCTCAACTTGGTGCGAGGCAGCGGCCGCCGCCACGAGCGGGCGGTGCGCGGATCGTCCCCGTGCCCGCCGCCGCCCGGAGGATTTACCCTGCGGGACTCTCCTCCCCTAGGAGCCCGGTGACAGGCACGGCAGCGGCGGGGCCGGCGGCGCCCGTTGCCTCCCCCCACCGGCCGGCCGCCCCGCAGCGACAGGAGAGGGCCGAGGTGAGTGCGGGCTCCGGGCGCTTCGGGTTCCGCTTTTCCCCCCTCGCTCCCGCCCCGCGATGGGGCTCGGGAAAAAGGGAAGCGCGAAGTTCGGGCAGCTCTGGGGCTTCTCCCCTCTCCGTCCGCTGGCGGGGGAGCCGCTGGCCGCTTCCTCCCCGCCGGGCGGCCGGGGGATTGAGGCGGCCCCGTCGCGGTGCCTGCTCGGAGAGCAGCCGCTGGGGGGGACCGGGGCGGAGAGGGGGGTGGGGGACGGCGGCGACTCCGACGGGCAGACGCAGCCTGCGTGCTGCCTTCCAGCGGCTCCCCAAGTTGCTGCCCGCAGGGGAAGAGCGGGCGGGAGGTCTGGCGGAACGTCCTGTTGCAGCTTCCAGGGGTCGGGGAGCTGCTCTGTGTCAGCAGCCTCCGGCAGCGTGTGTGTGTGTGCGGGGGATGGGGGGGGGGAGGGTACCGGGGCAGCATCCCCGGCTCTGCCTCTGCGCCGCTGTCACATCAAGTTCGATCAGTTAATGGTCATTACATAACATGTGACTAATATTTTAGACTTTCTCTTATCTGCTGGAATCCGGATCAGCCTTATTTTATTTCCTTTTAATTCATAAAGCTTAAGAGGGTCGGGGAAGCCAAGGCTCTCATTCCAAGCAGTTGCCTAAAGCAACTTAGTTTTCATGTGACTTTACCCCCGTGTTAACCGAGGCTTATTACCTTCTTGCAGCCCAAGAAAGCAGAAGTGTGTGCCGTGCTTCTCCCCCCACCCCCCACTTAGTACAAGTTTCCTTAGATCCGACTTGTTTTCTAGCAGCCTCTACTACAAACCTGCTACTTTGTAAACTTAACGGGGAAAGATACTGAAATAGCAGCCGCTGAGAGAACTTCTATGGTGATGAACAGGAGCGAACCAGCCTCTTCTGTTTATATAAATGATGTTGGCACTACAGGAACTGTAAATGAACATAGCCAACAGCTGTGCAAACCAAAACTATGTAACTAACCATGTATTTTTTATACCCTACTACTCTGCTTCTTTGCAGAGGCAGTGAAGATCATGTACTCCGGGCACTTGGAACACCACAGAACTCGTTTTTCTTGTAAATACAAAGGATTGCTTATATTGGAGAAAGCACTTCATTTTCTAGTGCCAGCTCCATCGTTTTCTGTGACTTGGAATTTTATCCGTGTTCTCCTGTGATGTTGGCCTTTTTTTAAGTGGTATTGCTACTGCTTTGAATTTGCTGCATGTTTGCAGGCTTACCTTATCTGTATAACAGAAATGTGCATCAGAGATAAATGTTCCTCAAATGATTCTTGATAGGGAGATTGTGGCAGCGAGATCATCTTTAGAAAAATGATACAAACGGTACCTGGCAAGGACACCATATACCAGCCACCCTTGAGATCAAGGTGATAATGATAACACTTGGACTATTATTGGATGCTGCCTGGCTTTTCAGAATTGTAAGCTGTGTGAATGAGGATACCTTATTCTTCATATACTTTGCTTCTGTAGGAGTAGGGCAATTCAAAGACACTAATGAAAGTCACAGAAATGTTTTAAAAATACCATGTGACAGTCATTAGCATCTCACCACTAGGACATGCACTGTTTCACTTTTATAGAAAAATTCCACACCTCTTAGCCCCCCATTTTCACCCCGCATCCTTTCCAACTGGAGTTCAGATATAAGCCATACAGAGAAAGAATGGAGGTAATTTAGAATAAATTCCATTGTGAAATTGTTGCTTTAGTGAAATAGTACCTTGCTGTCCTTTCTTTGTTGCATACCTGTTTGTAAAATATGTAATAGCTGTAAACTTGTTAAATATTTGTCTTTATTCTGCTACAGACAGAGCCCAGTGTTTATCTTTGGGATGAGAACAAAAAGTAGCTCCAGGGACACTCATCTAAAAATAGGGTACTTCAAAATACTTAACTCACTTGAATGCCATTTACATTATGTTTAGTTCAAGAGATTCTTGATGGATTTTTGCATTTTATATTTTGTGATTTGTTTTTTTGTGTGTGTGTGCATGGTCTCAGGCTATCCACCTGGCATAAAAGTTTGATTCACAGGACCCCACTCTATTTCCTTAAGGGTCTTCTACATGGAAGTAACAGAACTGTAAGGGTTGGAAGGGAGGTCCAGAGGTCTAGTCCAACCCCCCTGCCAAAGCAGTTTCCCTAGGACAGATCGCACAGGGAGGCATCCAGGCGGGTCTTGAATATCTCCAGAGAAGGAGACTCCACCACCTCCCCGGGGCAGCCTGTGCCAGGGCTCTGTCACCCTCACAGAGAAAAAGTTCTTCCACATATTGGTGCGGAACTTCCTGTGCTCCAACTTGCAGCCATTGCCCCTTGTCCTGTCCCCACAGACCACTGAAAAGGGGCTGACCGTTTCCCCCTGTGTCCCACAGGTCAGATATTTATAAACATTAATCAGATCCCAACCATTTCTAGGTACAGGTTGGCCTGTATTAGGAGCCTTCAGCCCTTACAAGGGAAAAGGACTGGCTTACAAATTCAAATAGTACTTTTTTAATAAGATACATTAAAATACCTTTTAGCATCTGGAGTGGTGCTTTTGAGAATGGTGCCATTTCACACCTATAAACCAAGCACTAGACCGAGAATTTTTGGGTTCTTTTGTCTTAAGTTATTAACCAAAATCTGGAGAGTCTGTCGTGCTGTCCTTTAGGCCAAGTTATAGTGTATGTTTTGCATTCTAGTGCTGCCCTTCAGGATCTTGATTATTTTTTTAAAAGTTTGTTTGGAAGGTGGTGGTGATTTTTGGATGTGTTCCCCCTTCTCAGGGCCAGCATGGTGACTTTAGCATTGAAATTGTGCCAGTGGAGCTTATTTGGAGTTTATCTAGATGAATAGCCTGTGGAAGGTAATGCGATGTGTTACAGGAGGCAGATGTTGAATACTTCTGTTATGGTATGTGTCTTATACTGGTACTTAATAGAAGGAGACTTGGATCTCTAAATGTGATGTTCCTCATCCTAGTCCTATTTTCTATCTTCCTTTGAGTACTGGCAGGTTCTTTATTAGATATACCAGAAATAACTTGGACTATTTAATTAGGTGGTTTATATATATATTAAATAAAGGCATAACTCAGCACTGTATAATTCCCACTTTCACTGAGAAGTATCTTAATTTTTGGTGTGTAAACTATTTCCCTTCTGTTGACGTTGTTTAGTTTTATTATACCTGTGTAAATACTGTGTCTGGCTTTGTTATTCTTTTTATTAACAGTATTAATTTCTAATTCTCTTTATACATGTTTTCCAGACACCTACTGTGTAGTTGGGCAGCAGCCTTTTTTCAGGTAATGGTTGACAATGAAGCACTAGTTTTACATGAAGATACTGCAGTTTTGCTAGTGCTTGCCACTGCTGCTTTTACTTTCTGATACTACTTAGTTTTCAAAAGCTATGTTCTTATATTGAACTGACATCTTCCTTGAGTTCCACAGGGGTGCTTGTAATTCTCTTGTTTATACTGCGTCTACCTAATTTAGAAGGTTGCTGACCACACTAATAATTTTGTCTTTAATTTTCAGTGACACTTCTGCATTTATTAGCATTGAATTTTATTTGCCACTGTGTCACCTGTACATCATGGTTGATTAGCTCCCAGTTGGTTCCATTTTTGGTCTTCTGTACTTGGCTAACCTACATAACTGCTAATTTTTCTGCTTTCTTTTTCAGATCATTAATGAGTGCCTTTAAATGTTACTTGCTTTATGAATCCTTGAAACATCCTGCTGTTAACCTTTTGCCATGTTGAAGCTTGACTACTTATTCCTAGTCCAAGCTTCCTGTTTCTTAGCTAGGAATAAAACAAATTATTTAAAGCAAAATATAACTGAAATCTGCAAAATGTACCTGCAGTGTGGTAATCATGGCTTTTACTCAACATTTAGCACCAAATCTATTCTTGACAGTATTACTCTAAATTTAACACCTAAAAATAAAATGCTTTGACTGTATACTTGTCACAAAAGCATTTTGACACCATCTTCCACTGATTCTGGTAAAGCATTTTCCCCTTTTTTACAGTCTTTCTAGCAAGCTCAGTCCATTATGTGAAATCAGCCCATCATAAAAATCAATGGAATTGATATACTTTTAGCTAATGTATTAAAGAGCTAACTGCTCTATTACTCACTTTTTGATTGCTTAAATATGGTTTTGCACTATGAAATATGAAGATTCTTAAGGAGCATTTACTTTAGGCTACATTAGAAGCTTGTGACTTTGGGCACTGCATAAATACCTTGCATCTTGCACATGTACTGTTTTAGTAACTCCTCACTAACCGAGGCATTCTTGCCACCAGGCTCACATAAAAGAATGATTATAATCCACTAAGGAAAGTGAACTTGAATTCTGAAGACCTGATCTATGCAGGTGGCTTGTAGTTTCTTGTAGGAAATACGACTTTTATTTCTTGTGCCTTTGTTTGAAGGGCCAATGGAACTGCGCAGTCACACAAGGAAGGTGTGCCTAACTGATACCCTCAGCTGTCACTGAAAGCAAATGTGCTTAGATACCTGGCCAGTTGTGAAAAAATACCCATGTCCAGGTGGTCTCCCTAGATTGTCTCCTGATGTAATGTACCACCCTTGCTTCTGTGATCCAGGGTTTAATTTTCAGTTATTTAAAAAAAAACAAACAACAAAACAAACCATACCCACAGCTTTCTTTTCCCACCTCTTCTGCCTTTTAAGTGGTAGGTAACTGTGGTAGAGGCTTTTTGTTGGAATGTTGTTTTCTTTTTACCAAGGTATTTGGCCTTAGTGTTGGTCAACTTAATTTCTGTGGAATTAAAAATTTATCTTCAATAGAGCTTTGTAATGGTGCCTTTTCACTGTCATCAGTGTTCAGCGAACAATCGGTGCTGCAGCTCTCACTGATAGTTTCAGCTCCTGTATTTCTCCTTTATTATTAGATCTTTTCCACCATTTGAGAGAGAGGCAGGTGGGGTATTGAGCACTATTTGTGCTGTGGACTGCTGTTCTGCATAATCTGATGGTCCGTAGCATTTGTGTGTGCGCGCTCCTCTGAGACATTAGTGCTGCTGAGGAATGGTATATACAGCAGTAGTTTGCTGCTGTGGAAGTTCAGAACGTGTGACCAGCTGATGTGAAATTCATTTCTAGTTAAGGAGAGAAGTGTTTTCACACTTTTTTTTTTTCTTGTGCCAGGCTGGTATCAACTTTCAGAAACTTTACTCTGTTAGAAAACTTATCTAAAAGATAAGCCAGTTCAGTGTTCTGCTGTCTAGCTGAAAGAGCATTATCATCCTTTGGAGGCAGAACATGTGAACTGATCTTTTATTCCAATAGGTTTGTCTTGCTTTTTGAAACTCTGTCCTGTAACTTGCAAGCTGGTGTAATATTGTAAGTGTATTGGGAAGCCTACTTTTTCACTAGTTATAATATGACTATGCTAGTGTTAAAATCTCTAGGATTTTTTTTTGTGGGATGTCTTACTGTAGACTCAGCATTTTTTATACGAACAGTATTTATTTGTAATGGGGTGTGGTATTATTTTCATGTTGGGTTCCAGGATTTCTTAATGTAAGAGAATTCCTGATGTGTAAATGAAGTCATATGACAGAATTTGTCATCCCAGTTATGCAGAACAATTGAATCAGTACGATATTCAACATCCAAGTTGCCTGTGAGAACTTGTTAAAGGCAAACAAGAGGGCATGCTGTGTTCTTTGACTTGTTGCTTTGGGTTTTTTTTAGAGAGTGCATCAGTAGAGACTCCAGAGCTTCATCTGATGCTTCCTGTCAGTCACAGGAATTATGCTAATATCACAGTGCATGAATGTCTTGCATTAAGTAGTTCTTCAGGAGACAGGAATACTAGCCTCATTTTACAGGCACAACATGACAAAACCCAAGAGAACCTGAATAACCTGAATCCAAATCTGTTTCTGTAGCCACTGGTCATGGTTATCTTATCTTTTTCTTTGCCACTTAAGCCTGAAGTCTGTGTGCTATCAATGCTTCAGGGCAAATTGTGAATGATAACCATAATTACACTGAAAATGGAAAGCGAAGTAATGCCAGGATTCTTCCAGGGAGAGGGAAGCAAATTTTGGATGTGTTCACTGTTTTGGTAGGAATCTGTGAGAAACAAACCAGGGGGTGGGAATATTGGTAATGGGTCGGAATCAGTTCTCAGTGTGCAGAGATTTAGAAGTGCTTATCACCTATCTGCATGAAGAAGCAGACTGAAAAGCAGAACGAAAAATACACTGTATGATCATGGACCTCTATAAAGCGGTATCTGGTAACTGGTTTTAATCGGATGTTTCCACAACGGTCCTCTAAAATGGGTTTAGCTAGAGTGGCCTGGAGGAGCAAGTATGAAGACCAAAACATAAAGCTGTCTCTCAGTGCAGGTCAAAAGTGGGTAAGGTGCAGATACAGTGTCAGTTCTTAACCATGCTAGGTAATGTAAGAGCAAACACCGCCCTCACCCCCAACAACCCACGAGTTCATTAGGCTTCTGAGTCTTCAGGTGGTCCAAAATGCAAATCAGATGTACATGAAATACAGAATTGGTCAGAGTTGAGCTTTCAGTCTGTGACTGGCTGGCTTGATTACCGTTATGAATAATTTAGCGTGAAGGATAACCGGGGCTCTTACGTGCACATCCTGTTCAGGGTGTTCCTGCATTAAATGCACTGAGGAGAGAACATTCACTGATGGGGCATTTTTAAAGTATCTTTAAGGACTCATTTGAGTTGAAATTAAACTAATGGATTTATTTAGTTTTCCATTCATTGTGTACTCAGGGTAATTGGGATTGATACACTTTTCAAACACAGAAGCTGAATCCTAATTCTACGTGCAGAAATCATCTTTGAATATTGTCTCTGGATAGCACTTCTTTAAGAAATTACTTCAGTTTCTGCTGATTGGAACACTACGTTAAATATCTAGTTTGTGAGTTAGCGATTGTCGTAAAAAAATGAAGGATGCATTTCTACAGAACTCTTTTTTTTTAAAACCACTTTGTGGTTTTAAAATCTGCTATGTGTAGTATCGTGTGAGTGAAGTGAATGTCTGGTATCTTTATCTGTGAAAAATCATTTAAGACCGCGTGCTAGAGCAATCCTGTCCAAAGAGATACGTGGAATAACAGGTATACGTAGAATAGCAAATAAACCCCAAGCCCTACCCTTGCAAGCAGTGTGTGACTTTGTTCACCCCATTTCAATATTCTCTTGGCACTTTTTCTGCAGGCCTACTCATCAGAAGTTTAAGAAATAATAGTTTACTTAAAATAGGTGCACTAAACTCTTACAGTTTTCACATTCTGGAGATAGTGCCTACACGTATGCATCGTGCTGCAAATATTAAGCTTCCTTAAATGTAGCAGGGGTACTGCAGTTTAAATAAGTTTATTTGAAATCTGTATTTCAAGAAAAATGAAACTTGGTCCTTAAGGCCATCTGCTTGCCAAGAGAGGTTATAAAATTGAAGTCCTCTTTCAAGCTGACATTTCTAAATATTGATTTTATGGTTTATTTTCCTGAACTGAAAGCCTGAGAAGCAGCATGAAAAATAAAGTCATTCAGTAACTTTAGGGAGTAAGAAAGTGCAGTAACATCTTCAGGGGCCTTAATGCAGGTTAAAAATTATACCCTCTTTGTATCTTCTCTTGAACTTTCAAAGGCCTTCAAGTTCTTACAGCTTATGCCTTGCTCCAGTGTTGTTCATGCATAAAAAAGGTTGCAGATAGGATGGGAAAGTCCAGTAAGTTAAATTTGCATTTGCTTAAGATATAGCCCCCCCCCCCTTTTTTTTTTTTAAAGTATCTGGCCTCTGGTGGCTGGTGGCATGTTGGAATGTGGTCTAAGATCTTTGGAAAAGCAACTCCAGGTTGCTCAGTGGTGCCTTCTCTTCAACTTCTACTTTGGTTCATATGGGTACTGAAGTGAATAGGGAGAATAATGTGACAGGAAGGATGCACAGGCATGCTTTATTCTTTGTAGAAGCTCAAGTTCCCTGCTAAAGCAGGGCAGAATGGGGCAGCAGCTGATATGTTAGCATACTCATAGAAAAAATGTGTTTTTTCTAACTTCAGGTTGGTTTTAATATGTGGCATCATGGGTTTTATTGGGCTAAACTATTTTCAGGACTATAGATCAAGATCAGCCTTAAGGGCTGTTCCAGCTGTGCGGAGTTCCAGAAGTAAATGGTCAATAATCTAACCTTTAAAATAACTCGAATGTGCCAAGAGCTTAAAAAGTATTGGTGGTATAGTTTTAGAAAAACTAGTGTTCATTACAGGCTTTACATGCTCTAAAATCTGTGTTTAACTTTCAGCTGTGAATAGATTCATTGAATTGCCGTGAGCTGCATTAATATTTTATCAGATCTAAAATAATTTGTATGTTTGTAGTTGAAATACTCCTTTGTTGTACGAAATGTTAAAGAATGAGGTGAAATTTGTAACTGTGACTGTCCAGTAGCACTGACAGACTCCTGCAGAAAATATTAAACAATCCATCAACCCTTGTGAAAGTGTAGTGGGAAGAAGGATATCCAAATGCAGTACAGCAGAATCAGAGTTACTCTGACAAAAGCATCTGAAACATCTTAACATGCGTATTCAAAAGGCATATGGTACAGTTGTTTAAGTTTTTTTATTATTAGGAATTCAAGGACTCTTTCATAATATGGTGTCATCTCATATAAAGAAAAAGGGTGTTTAAAATGTACTGCAGTTCTAAATCATAAAATCTTTATATCTGCAGTAGTTCATTTTCAAAAATGTAAGGTAACCAATGCCCAAAAGAAACCAAGTTATCTTGCACACTGAATTTGTTAAATCTTTAAAAAAGAAGCCCTGTAAAAAACAGAAAACCAAGTCCCTTGTTTCTAGAAGTTAGTTACTTCCAGTTCCTTCCTTTTGGATTTTGCAGAATTGTCAAATCACATCTTTTATTTTGTCTTTCCATGTCCAGAAAAACTTACCTCACTTCTGCAACTACTTAATGCTTTAAATCTGCTGTGTGCAAGAAACCAATTGTCCCAATCTCAGCTGTGATCTGATTCACAGAAGTACAATAAGATGTAATTTTCTTGCTTTGGATTATACCAAAGCCTTCTTAGGCAGTTTTAGACTATCACAACTGTCCCTTTTCTTCCTCCCCAAAATTTTGCTTTCCCAACTACACTAAGAACTTGTTAGGGCGGAAACAATGGGTTTTGTATATTTCATGAGTGTTATGTATATTTGAAAGACATCTAAGGACTTCTCAACCACATTTTCCCCTTTGTTGAAAACTTTATAAAACAGCTCAGCTTCTGCCAGGAAAACAATTGCTGCTTTTTTTTTTTATAGCATACCTCCTGCTGTATGCTCTAGAGTTGAACAGCCCTGAGTTGCGGTTGCTAGTTTGCAATCTACTAGTTTGAATCACTAGTATTTTTTAAAGAAAGAAACCACAATGGGTTGTTTTTCAAAGTAAGCAGGCTTTCTTTATTGTTGCCTCTAGGCAGAAGAGCCCAGACTTAAATAGCATGCAAGTCAGCCACCAATTTCCAAATCAGATATTTGACCTTGGGATCCTCATAGCTAAATTTTCAACTTTGAGGCTGTAAAAATATTTGATACCAACTTTTTCATAATCAAACCATTTGTAGAGGCTAATGAAATTATGCTCCTCTACTGTTTCTGTCTGCGAGGGTGAACTATTTCTATGGATCAGAACCAAGAACAGTTTCTTGGTATTCTAAGAGATTGTGTTTGCTTCTGTGCCTGTCACTTGTAACATGTTGGCAAATTGTTAATTTGAAACAGCTCTTATCAATGACTGTTGTAGCATGTCAACTTTACAGTTTTCCCTAATTTGTGATTTCTCTGTTTCTTCACTTTGGTTTTGGGTGCGTAATGGGTGGTTGAGTGTATCGTTCATTTTTAATTCAGAAGGATGTGGTAATGATTCAAGAATGGGAGTTGAGAAACATATCTGAAAAGTAAAAATGATAGCAATTGCTAGTAATTTGGGGGTTTTGATCTTTGGTTTGACACATCTCTGAGACCTGGCAATCTGAGAGTAAAGCTCAAGGTTTTTTTTTTTTTTTCAGAAAATCATTGCTTTTTTAGTGTAACTCAGGTATATCAGGAAAAAGAATACCTCCAAGTTTCCTTTCTGAGAATATTAGTTTTACTTTACTGGTCCTTAGAGAATATTCAGAAAAGTTGCAACATCTTATGTTGTCCTTTGCATGCAAGTTCTTGACATAATTTAATATACTAAAGGTATTTCAATGTATACTGAGTGACTCAATGAGTTCCTTTGTGTTGTAGCAACATAATAAGCCATTGCATAAAAGGTAAGCTGGGATATGGCAGAAGAGGGAGACTGTTTAGGAGAAAAGTGAAGACTAGCATCTTTGAAGTAAATTGAAATCTTTTTATGACTGGGGCATATCAAAGGGGAGATGAACATGGTGGCCCAAGTGACAAACACTGGGTTTAAAGCTTTCCAGATCTGAGGTTTTGAGGGAAGGTGGTAAGTTTGGCTCTTTAGTGGCAGTTGGAACAAGAAGCTTGTTGTGGGCCAAGCAGTGCCTTTCAGACACAAGGAGAAAGTTTAGCCAGTCTTATGCAAGCAGTTGTTTAAGAACTGCTCTCTTTTTCCTAAAGGAATTTGTTTCAGATGGAGGCGGGGAAAACCAAAAATGTTTAAAAGCTTCAGTGCTGATGGAGGAACATTACTGAAAAACATCAAAGCTTTTATGAAGCCAATTGTACATGGATTAGGGAAATCTTACAAAGATTTTTCAGACATATACAGTTTTATCTACTGTAAATGGAGGTTTATGGGAGAACTACTGTTTTCTGTCCAGCTTCAAAAATAAAGCTTAATAGTTGTGAATAAACATATATTTGTACATGGCTGTTTCAGGAGAGAGGAAAGTTAAAGACAGAACTTTTGTATTCAGAAAGTTTGAAGGGCATTTGGAAAAACTGGAAGGCTCTTGTTTGGCTGCATCTGTATGGATTAAATGTCCAGTCCTAAGTGATGGGAGGGGCATTTCCCTGGCTGTGCCAGTGCTAGCTGGGGTTCTGATCTCTGTGTCCAGTTTGTTTTCTCACCATATGTGAAGTATAGTAACAGCATACCCTGTGGTAGTCCTTGGTGTGAAAGAGTTTTCAGGTGAACGTTTGCCCCAGCCAGGTGATATAACTTGCATTGGCACGAGAGGAAAAGTTGCTTTTTGTCAAAGCTTGATTTCCTGCTCTGTTTGCCTTCAGCCCCAGATCGTTCTTCCCCTGTGCATTCCCTGCCCTGCCTGCCCCCCTCCCCCCCGCCCCAGTTTGTAGGCTGCTTTGAGTCACAGTCAGTGAACAAAAGTCCGCAAAATATTAAGTTGGCACAAGTTTGGAGAAGATTGGTGCTGAGGAAGAAGACCAACTCATCAGCTCAACAGCTGCCTGTTCTTTTTCTAGCCTGACAGTTCCCTAATGAGCCATGTTTTTGACTGACCAGATAGCATACCTGAAGCTTGCAACACACACTGGCATGAGATACCTCTGGCTGACTTGATAAGTTAGAGACGTAGGGAGGACACAACAGTATCATGTGGGGAGTGGATGTTGTTGGAGTGGAGGAATTAGGGAGAGCTCTTAAGGTGTAGCGGCAGCAGCAGCAGGCTGTTGAGGTTTTTGCTATTCACTGAAACCTGTGGGAGATCAGACCACAAGTTCTGCTTTCCACAAAGCAAGGGCTGCTTGCACATAGACTGTAATTTATTTCTAAGCATCAACATTCCATCAGATATTTTTCAGTGTGCTGCTGCACCTACTGCAGCTGGTACTTTTAAATTATAACAGAGTAGCCAGCTGCTGCAGGGTAGTGTTTTTTGAAGAACATAGTGGTAAAAGTTAAACCACTTCACTCGCATTAATGAGCAGTTGGTCATGCTGCTTCTACCTGATACAAAGTTTCCACAGTTTGCTTATGAACTTTTCAGTCTGAATTTACCGAATATATATGTATATTTAAATGGGAAAAGTTTGGCATTTGGGGCTGTTTCGTAAGTATACTATCTCTTATTCTTCAGAAACCAAAGAGGAGAACAGGAGAGCAGAAGGCAGCTAAAATGAAGAGAAGATTAATGTATTGTTCATACATGTAAAGTAAGGCAGCTAATGTGATTAGGGAAAATGATAACCAGATTTATTTGCTTTCTGAATACCATGAGGAAAAGGAATGAAAGAAGCTCAATTCACTGTCTTTGTGACAGTACTTTTTACCCTGAGATTAACCTGGATACTTTACTGCTTTGGGAAAACTGAGGCTTATTCTTAACTATGGCAGCTACCTGCATGCTACCACTTACCAAGAGTGGTATGAGAAAATCAATTAAGAAACAGTTTCCTTAGACTGTCTTAAAATTCAGTAGTTGGGATGTTTAGTTATGGCCTAGTTTCTTTGGACATGTGTCCTGTACTGTAATGTCAAAAAAAAACCCCTAAGCCTTTTAGGAAAGACTTCTCAATACTACACTTAACAGTGTAATTCTATAATATTATTCTCTTCCTTTCATGAGTGAATGCTACAAAATTATAGGATTTTAGGGACTTGACTGTTAAGTGAAATGTTTGTGTACGTGTAGACTTTTTTTTAACATTGTTGTCATCTATACTTTCACAGGTGTTTAGCCGAATTATCATCTTTTTCTACATGTAACATCACAGAATCACAAGGCTGGAATGTATATGTAACATTGTAACAACTTTCTGGCATTAAAAAAATGATATTCCTGTAGAGTTGCCTATACTTTCAATACAACTTAAGACAACCTATACTTTTTCTTAGGTTGCCTCAAGCAATGTAAGTGTTTTTTCATTTGTTGCCAGTAGTATCTGAATTGTGTTTCCTGATCTGTCTAATAGATATTGCTGTTTTGTTGTTTGGCTGGTGGCTTTTTTTTTACCTCCTTTCTTTTAGCATATTAACACAAAATTTCAAATTACCTATTACAAACTTCCCTTCATTGTGGTAGTGTTCACTGGTCACGGCCATGCTTTTCAAGGTGCTCTAAGTAAATGAGTGGATCACAGTTTTGAAATACTTGTACTGTTGGTCTGTAACTATTCAGTAAATTTCTAATACTAGACCTCTGCTCAAAAATAAAAGTATAATCTGATAAGACATTGCTTTATTGAAGGTTGTTTCAAAAGTAGATTCCTCAATCTGAAACATCTGCCTTTTGAGGCAATATTGGGACAGAGTGACATAAGCAATGTTACCAAGCATATTTTAACGTAGTTTAAAGTAGTTGGGGGGGTGTGTGTGAGTCAGAACAAGTGTTTGGTGGTATCTGAACAGCTTTGAACTCTAGAACAAGATGCCCTTGATCAGACTAAAGCTGTGATCTCCAGCCTTGCCTGGGTAACTGCACTAGGCGGTGTGAAGGATGCAATGACATTTCCCATTTTCAGCTTGCTAGTATAGTGCAAGTGCAAACAACCGTGGAGAGTCTCCTACTCTACATTTTACGTAGAGGATGTGTTGGGGGCTACAAGTACATGCAAAGAGGAATTGAGCAACAGAAAACCCATAGGAGATGGGAATAGAAGAACTGGTGAGAGAATAATATGTAAACGTCTTGCTGTAGAAGAAAACAAAAATATTTAAATGGCTAAACAGTATCTCACTAGTTCTTTTGTCAGATACTGACAGCTGAAGTAGTAAGTTTGCAAATGCAAAACTATTAGGAGAATGTGAAAGTGTTGAGAATCTACCTGTTTGCAGGTGAAAGTTTTGACTGACATAATTAGCCGGCCTAGTGACTCTCAGGTAGGAAACAATTAGTTTGACCTTCTTCCTTCCCACCTCTCTTGAACTGGGCATGAGTAACTTACTCCTGGTATAGTACTTAGCTTCCTTTCATGCTTTTTTGTGCTTTCTGGAAATGGAAACATAAAAATGGTAGAGAAAAAAAAAGAGTATTTAAATGATATGGATATAGTTCAGGTAGAAGAGGGTATGCTTTGATTAGCAGGAAAATACCAGTGGGATCTTTGCAAGAAATAAAAGGGGTTTATAAACTCTGGTAAAATGTAAAATAGACATACTGTCTGCTTTCATTTACAGCATAGGGCACACTGCTGTAGCCCTGGGGTATGTTGGAGTAATTGTTGAGGAGGTAGACAAGACAGCTGATGTATTTGGATAAGACATGATGTCTTGAGCAAAAAATTGCCTGGAAGTTCAAACCAGACAGACAAGGTAGTTATATAAGTTGTTAAATTTACATGTTCTCTGAATTACTGCAGTTTTCTTTTACATACGTGTGCTGAAGTTTGCAAAGCATTTGAAGTTCATTGCTACCTTTTTTCCATATTCATTCTTGATGTGTAAGCAGAATGTTGTTGCTACAGTATGGAAAAGCTCATTGAATTTTTCATTCTGTATAATTTTTCCAAGAATATGGAAGGCTGATAAGGCTTTTGCTGGAAGGGTCGTATTGAAGTTGCCATCTTTTTATTTTAGTTTCTGGAAGTGTGGAATGCCTTTTGGTGCAAATCGAAGAGCAATGCTGACAAATCAGTGGTTTGAGCATACTTGGTCTGTAGAACACTTCAGTTTGCAAAGCAAATAACTGTTCTCAGCATTTGCTGTTCTTTTGAAGCTGATGAAGCACTTCAGCTGCTACTATAAATTGGTTCTCATTAATTTTATATCAGAGTAATTTGAAGCTAAATGTTCACGTATTATACTGTGGAGATCCAGCTTAGGTGTTCTGACAAATGGATGGGTTTCTGTGATGGTGCAAGCCTCATGGGGAGGTAGTTGCAATTTCCAAGTTTTCAGTTGCCGAGGAAGGTCTTAAAAATGCTTTTTCAGCTGGTGCTGCTTCTCTAGTGTAGTTACTAATGATGAATTGGATTTGAGTCTTTAAAAAACATGGTATGTTTCCTAACATACACAAAAAATTGAGTTGATACTTTCCACATGAGCCGATGTTGAGAGGCTTGTGAATCCTATGACTCTGTTGTGACGTGAAAGCTGAATGATTTGAGAGGCTTTGTTTTGGGCTATCATGAGGTGTGCAAAAGCAGTGAGCTTCCTGCTTGCTTTTCTTTTTTATCACTTTTTATTTAACTGTATTTTTAAAAGATACCTTTTTTCATTTTGGCGCTTGCTGAAGTGTTCTGTAGTGTAGCATGCGTGCTAGGAAATAAAATATTCAGCTTTTATTTTCCTGTAAGTCCCAGTTCTCCATATGCTGACTTTCCTTTCAAAATAGCAAGTACCTAGACTGCTTGTTATGCTATTTAATATTTAATAACTTCGGTTTAGGAGCTGATGAGAAACTTAAACTTTCAGAATGTTTTCATATTGCTGCCTAACTTCTGGTGTATGAGTTTCTATATTTCCTGTTTCAATTCTTTCTGCATTAGTCAAACAGGAATTATTCCTCAGCCATGAATCAGCCAGGTGCTCTAGGGAAGCAAAAGTTGTACTGATGTGCTTCCAGTTACTGAAAATGCTAAATGGTTGAATTTTTATCTGAATAGCTGATGGAGATTTCCAGTAGTGAAAGTTTCCTGGACCCTGAAGTGATTTGCCAGGTATCAGGTTAATAATCCTTCCCTCATGATGTTATGATGTAATGCACAATGTTCCTGGTCCACAGCAAATGCTAAAGAGGTGTTTAAATTGTGAGGGAAAACAAAGGATAACTGAAAAGCAAGCAAGTACAGAAAATAGAAGGTGCAATTACCCCATGTTCAAATTTAGCAAAACAACAATAGCAAGTCTTCAAATTTAAGAATTAGGTTGTTAGCTTCACGAGCATGCCAGCCTGCCACTGATGCTCAAGTAAACAGTCTTTTCCTGGCCATTCTTTCCTTTCCTTACGCACGTATTATGAAATGGATTGCAAAATTTTTTGGATTGTAGTATGTTCCTGTGCTAAATTAGCTCTAGCCTGTACCCAAATGTGGTGATGTCAGAAAGAACTGTGGGGATGGAAGAAAACAGGGACTAGAGGGCTTCATTATGCATTCCTTGAGCTGCAGTGCTGATTTTCAGTATTTTTTTTTTTAAACTTGATTTTAGGCGTGATGTACGTGTAAATTGCATACCTTGTTCCTTGCATATCAAAGTATCTTCTGGATTTGGGCTTTTAAAAAGAAAGGCGCTGCAAACAGCTGACTGATTCAGCAAATAGTAAACCAAGTGAAATAGCGTTTGGAGGAAGAAGCCTTAAGAATTGCAGGGTGATTTAGGAAACTGTATGCTGGATTGCTGCATTGCCAAAGGCAGCATTGAAACAGGAGCCCTTTTCTTAGAAAACCTAATTCATTGGCTTATTGTCTCAGTTTCCTCATCCTTGTTATGACAGTGTTAATAGCTCCCAGTAATCGGTTTCAACTACCTGTCAGTGGTTTTACAGAAATGGACAAGAAAGAATTTAGGATTGGTGTCCCTAACTGAATCCATTGTTTTGGAAACTTGATAACATGTCCTGTGTTTCTTTGTGGTAAACAAAACTTCCTGAAATGGGGACCATTATCTCACCTGAAGCCAGAAAATGTTTGCCTGCCTGTTTCTGTTTAGAAGAGTGGAAGTTGATGATTTTTTTTTCCTTTTTATTAAAGCGATCTTCCTACTCTTGCAAAGGAGAAATAGCCATTTGTCAGTTCAGCCAAATTTCAGATACTGTTGCAAGCAACAGAGCTTTGCCTGGAGGCAGATGAAGATATCTGAAAGGGGAATTTCTGTGGGAGGGTTAGTATTTGTATATGAAGACATATGCTCACTCAAGCAGTTTGTTGTTTTTAGGGTATGTATTCTCCTGTTGACACTGACAGTCTTACTGAAATGCTTTAAATCTGGCAGAAGGCAGCAGAACCATTCTCTCTTCACTTCTGCTTATTTCCCTCACCACAGAATTTTTGTTTTAAATAGAGCATTAGTATTATCAAAGAACTGAGTCCTGGGGCCAGGCTGCTTTTCCTAGGGGAGGCTTTGGGTATTACTTCTGTGCTCTGGGCTAAGGTTTTTTTCTAAATATTTACTTTTATGTGCTGTAAGCTTACTATTCCCTGAGTTAAAACCCTCCTAAGTGTGTTATTTTGGACTTCAGAGTTATGATGTACTTGTTCACCTCTTAAACAACTGCCTTATATTTCCATTACTTACTGGGGTACTAATGTTATAATGTGTGGTAATATAGGGCTTTGTAAAAGCTTGTGGACAAGAACACAATTTTTTCATTTGCCTCTTTCATTAAGAAGTGCTAATTACATCTTGCAAGAGGATACTTCCCACTTGATTTGTGAGGTTTTTTTTTATGGTTACATTTTTTCCCTAAGTTAGAAAATATATACACAGTTATTTTTAGCTTTGTGTACAGACAAATTATTTGCTTTAGAGTAAGGAGTCTAATATTTATATTTCTTTTGCAGTGAAGATACAGAGCTGACTAGACAGACTGTTTCTTATGCCAGTGCTGGAGGAAATGATTTCTCAGTGTCTAAACAGTCATAATTAGATGTGTGGAGCGGTGGTTTTACTTTGGAGACTTTCTACCATTTAGCACTTTGTTTATTATCTTCATGGGAAAATATGATATCATTGAGAACCTTTGTAAACGTTGGGAAGCGTTGTGTAAATTTGACGTTGTCTTTTACAGATTTACCAGTTGATTTATTTCAAGTACTGCCTCATGTGAATGGCAAATGTTAAGGATCTTGCTTAGATACCTCCTACTCCAGTTTTTCTTACTTGAAATTATATGCCAACAGTGCACACTATAATACTGTGTATGGTTGCCAAAAAAAGCTAAGTTTTTGGTTAGAACAATTCTGTAGTTCCTTTTCTCTGCATATAAGACAGAGTTGCTGTAGTTTTATTATCCCACTGTTGCCTGTTGCATCTCGTAAACCAATTACTTGGCCCATGGAAGGCTGAGATTTTGATCTTTTAAGCACCATTAAAGCAGCATATTTGAATGTCCATAATTTTGCATCCCCGATAATCTCTGAGGTAATGGGAAATACTTGTAGTTATCTCACTCTCTGTAGTTCCATTAAAAGTTATTAGTGGGAATGGAGAAAATGGGTATGACAATAATTCAGCTACATTATTATTTCTAAACTCTGTTCTCCCACACCCTCCTCTTGTAAGCTTTCACACTGGTTTTGGGTTTTGTGCAGTGGATTTTTTTTTAATCATCAGATCAGAAAACAAGATTTTACAGATTATTCAGTTGATTATTACTTGTAAGAATATAGCAGGCAGCTTTCCTGCTATAGTTGATAAGGCATTAAAATGGGTTGTGCAGGGAGGTGATGGATTTGCTGTCTCCTAGTGTGTTTAAGGAAAGGTTGGATGAGGTACTTAGGGACATGGTTTAGTAAGTAATACTGAAGGTGGTTGGGGGGCAGTTGGACAAAGTGATCGTGGAGTTCTTTTCCAACCTTAATAGATTCTATGATTCCTGAAGCAATCTGCTCACTGTTGAAGAATGCATTCATTGTCATGGGGCATGCAAATATGTTGAATGTTTATGAGGGCAGCTGTGATTGGTTTCAGTGTAGTTATGTATGTATTTTACATTCATACCAAATAGGATTTTTTTTCCTCAATATGTCTGGGAATCTTTACTACTTTTTTCTGATGAGTCAGGGAAGACTAGAAAAGGTTAAACAGAAAGCACCATCTTTCTCAGTTGATCCTGTTTGTTTGCCATCATTAATGCCATGTGTACTCTTTCTAACAAAGAGCAGTTCTTTGAAAGTGGAAGTTGAGCCATATTCATAACAGCTAATGAAGACATCCACTTTGTGCACATAGCTGTGCACGCATCCTTATAGGTAGCTGGGGTTAATGCCAGTAGGCATGCTGGAGGGAGTTGATTCTGCCTAGCTGCTGCTGCTTAGTTTAAAGCTGCTGCCTTACTTGCACTCTGTGAGGAAGGTGACTACTTGTGCTGTTAGAGTAAATGATAACTATCTGATGTCTCCTGAGCTTCATGTGACTGTGGTGAAGAGCTGTCAGTGAGGTCAGCAGTCAGTGCTTTGTATACAGGAAATGCATTGCCCGTAGCTCAGGGTGTGAAGCTGCTGCTGGTCCCACCTAAGCTCTCACAAGGAGGGGAACAGAAGACAGGACTGCACTTTGGAGCTATCGTGGAATATGATAGGAAGGTGGGGACTTTGGGAGTTGGGGACTTATGACTGTTTAGACTCATTACAAAAACATTACTGTAAAACTAGATTGCCCACTCTTTATAAACAAACAAAACAAACAAAAAACTTGTCGTTTGACACTAAATCTTATTTTCTTGACTTCTGAGTTTCTTCATAGTGAACGCTTTGTCCACTGAAGGAGCAGAGGTGTCTAGTGCCTTTTGCGCCGTGGCTCACATCCTCCACACGAATTTGTGCTGGTTGCTTTGCATACTTGTAAAACAATGAGGGTAGTGTTTCCTGGTGGCTGAGGAGAAGGTGCAGAGGGCGTCTGCCAGCTCGCAGCAGTCAACACACAACTCTTTGTTGATAGACCCACTGAAGGCAAGCATGCCCGGATCCTTGATGTTCCCTGTTCATACTTCAGGCTGCTGTACACGAATGCTATCAAAATAAACTGGTTTTGTTGTTTGGTTTATTAATGCTCATGAGTCACAGTAGTTAAGAAAGATTAGTGCTGCTCCTGATTAACAAATAATTTGGGTCTTGTCTTTCTGGAGAGCAGTTGTGAGATTAAGATTAAATAGCTGTTACTGTTTCAAGTTGTGCAATTCTGTGTAGGTACTGTTTAAATTATGAAAAAGGTATTTTTTACAGTCCAAAGAGATTTGGTAATGATGCTGAATCTGATATTAGGCACTTCACTGTTAAGAGCCGTAGATTGTCTTCTATTTTCTTTTTCTGTTTGTGCTTTCCAGTAGCGTAGTACTTTCAAGGTGAAAATGAGCTTTGCTTTAGTCTTCATTTGGGGGTAGGGGAGGGGAAGAACGTTTTATAGTTGACTTATAAAAGAATATTTACTTAAAGCCTTAGGAGTTCAGTCAGTCTTGGTCCCTTTGATACGCTGCTAATGTTGGCTTGTGTTGTGTTGAGTTAGTGTCCCCAGAAGATGGCAGGAGGCCTGTGAGAGGAAAGTGTTGCTGTGTCGTTTGCATGGCTGTGCTTGCCAGAATCCTTTCTTGGTTGGTGGTTGATGTATTGGTGAAGGCTGGGGAAAGTAAGGGCATATACCTTAGATCTCAGCCTGGCTGAAATAACTGTTACCTTGTAAGTTGCTTATAAGTTTGGGGCAGATACTAGGATAGCAGTTACGCCTGTGTTATGCCTGTGTTTATGGTTTTGCTGACTGTTCTAAATGATGCCTCTGAATCTTATCTTTTTTTCTGCCAAATTTGATGGAGGGAAAAATCTTTGCCTTGTCTCCATGAAGGAAAAAATACTGAGATTATTATTTCTCTTGTTGTCTGTCTGTATAAGATAAAGCCATGGAGAATTATGCTATAAAACAGTGGTGGTTTTGTTGTATGCTCTGGGTCGCTTCAAGGGCAACAGGTAAAAGGTGTAGTTTTCTCAGTGTTATAAACCCGCTTTCTCTGAAGTTTCATGGCCAGCTGATAATTTTCTCTCCTTTTCATGTTTATTCCTGTGCTCTTGATGTTTTTAACTGTGTGCATGGTTATATCACTGGGCTGAGCTGGTAGAAAAGTAAGCTGATGAAATAGAGTTGGCTATGTACTTTATGGCAGTTGTATGATTTTCTTTGTGTGTGGACATGTGTCGCTGAATAAACAGAAGTTGACTGTACTGACTGGGAAGATAATGCATGAGTAAAAAGTCATACAGTGACTTAGAGGTGAAAGTGGGATAAAGAGCATCAATTAGGAATAGATATTTCATTGTACATAAGTAGCTCTGCATGACTGTTGCCATTATACACATTAAATGTGTCAGAAGGAAGTTCTCTGAATAATGGGAATGCAGATACTGAGGCTGTTCAGTATGGACACATAATTCAATATGAGACAGTTATATTTTTCACCCTACAAACATTATGGCTGTGAATCTGGTCAGCATATCAGAGTTGGCTAAAACTTATTTAGCTTTAAATAAAAGCTCAGATTATTGGATTGCCCTGAAAAGTTAAATTTTGAAAAAAGTTGCTTTGTTTTTAGGTGCCACTTACGCAACCTAAGGCACCCGCTGCACAGCAGGTCCGCTGCATGTGATGACAGAACATTTAGCTGGTGGTAATGGAGTGTAAAACTGTACAGTAAAAATGATTGGCAAGGGAGATCTCTGCCTTGAATTATCCTTGTCTCACGTTCATCGTGTGAAATACGTGGAGTTGATGTGAGAACTTATTAAAAGGAGCTGCTTGAATTCCAAATTCTAAAATCCCAGGTCCCAACAGCTTCATTTGTAGTTATATGTACATACTGTCTGAAGCAGAAGTAGTCTTCAGTGTAAATTGAGTAGCAGTGTAACATGGTATGAAGCGTTGAAACCTAATGCCTACTGGTAGCTGTAATTGAAGAACTCATAACTGCTATTGTAGCAGATGCTTTCTTGGTTTTGCTCGTTTACGTATTCTGTTATTGGTGTCCAGGTCTCCTAACCTACTTGCCTGTTAACATCAACAGTGTCTGTAGATTATTACTTTTTTCAGAGTTATTTAAGGCTTACATCCAGGAAGTGAAAGCACACGGTGCATTTCTCACCTTGGTTCCTTTTGTCTGTTTCTGACAAAACTGGCTTCTGAGTTGGAAACATGAGAAAATCACCAGCTAGTTTTGTGTGCATACCATGCCTTAATTTTTGTTCTTCAATGGAAAATCCAGCTACAGTAGAAATGTACTGAAGAGACATAGTTACAGGTAAGGCAGTTCTATCTTTTAACATGCAGTTTAGGGAAGCAAATTTGGAAGCCTTATTGTGAAGATCAGAAACGCATAATCAAGCCAATCTAACTTCCTCTGCAACAGGAAGCTTGTGGACTGGAGAAAGCCACATGTGATAGTCTTACAGAGCAAGCTGAGGAAACATGGCCTAGATAAAAAAGCTATTTTAGGGTGTGTGTAAAATCATTAGGAGGCAGAGTTTTATTTTTCAGTAGTTCACTTTGAGTAAGGGAGAAAGCATATTGTGTGGGGTTTTGTGTAGTTGTTCCAGCTTATTGTTCGTGGCCTGGGTAATGGAGTAATGTATGGTTACGAATTCTGAAGACAAGAGGGGTTTGGAAGTAAATGCAGGTACACAAAGCTGGGATGGCAATTCAGAAGAATCTCGAAGGTTGGAAAGATGGTCTGAAAGAATAGGATGTGATTTAGAAGAATAAGTTAAATGCTTTATATTGTGGTCTAAGTAACATGGAAAATGGTGAACAACTGTTTAAGTTGTTCCTGCCACCCCATTTCCCACCCTGATCTAGAACAAGCCATGGGTTATAAAATGAGTTAACAATGCAGCATTGTTCATAAAGGTGTATGGGTGCATAGATGGGTATGAACAAATGGTGGGACAGTCTGGAGAACGTAGAGTTGAACTTTCAGCTCTGTTCTGTATTGTAAGGTTAAAGTACTGTATCAGTTCTGGCTGTTGTACTTCAAGAAAGATGTGCGCGCAGTTAATTTGCCTCAGGAGGGTAATGACCAGTGATTTAGAAAAGGTGGTATGTGCACAAGGAATGAATTGGCATTTTTGTAACCCAAAGAAAAGATCAAGGGAAATGATAAGCTTTTAAGTGCATGGAAGTTCACTACAAAAAAAAAAGTGAAGGCTTGCCCTTGGAAAACGTGCCTTGCTTAGTAATGGCAACGCGGGCCGTTCTCTGTCTCCTGCTCTCATTGTTCATTTTTAGCTTGTGTGTGTTTCATAAGAGCTACTTCTGTCCTGTGTGTGGACAGCACAGAACAAAAAGAGCATGTCATCTCAAGACCCTTCGGAGAAATATATGAATTAACAAAATCACTAAAAGATGGATCTTCATCTAACCAAACAGATGTATAGATAGATACCTCAGTTAAAGCTCTTGAGTAGATAGAAGACTTTGTCCCAGATTAGCCAGCAGCTTAGTCAGTAATGGACTAGTTTCTCTATCTGTAAAAATGGATCATGTTCTCCACTTCTGCAAGCCACTTGAGTTTTATTGAAGGAAAGTGATATAAAAAAAAGCTAAGTTAACATAAGCAGCATTGACTTTTGTTTGTCTTGCACATTTCAGTGCAAAGTGTTGTCAGATAAATCAGCAGTATGTGTGTGTATCTAACCTTCTTGAAGGGTGTGACTGATTTGCTTTGATAAAGCTGATTGGGTCCCTTCAGAATTATGTCATGATCTCTTAAAATTTAACACTTTCAGAAAGGTAACAATTACATTATTTCTCTAAGGGCATGTTGAAACTTTACTATTTTTTCCAGATTGGGTAAAAATCAGTATTATTTCTGGGAGATCCTTAGCCACTTCTGGGGATATAAAACTGCTTAATATTCTGATTCTATCAGTATGCTTTATCAGTATTTTGGTAACTCTGTCCTCAAATGTAGAACACAATTAGGAGTTAAGACACTTTTCCTCTCTGCTTTGATATGCAAATAAAAGTGAAACTGCTAAGTATTATAGTTCACCTGCCTTAGTAATGGGGTAATAATTTGTTTCAGAATGAACAGTTAATAAACGTCCTTTCTATCACTGCCAATCTTAGCTTTCCTTATCATGCATTTCCATCATTCTGTTATGTTGTCATAGTGTCAGTATCCTAGCTATTTTTTTTCAGTTGCACATAATATTTTATTTGGACAGGCAATACATAAAGCTAACAGTTTAAATAGGTAAAGTAATAAGCTTGAATAATTTAGGAGGCTCATATATAATAAGGCAAATACAACACGTAGGCTTGTAATATATAATAAATAAAACTTGTAGGCAAGTTACAATCTCATTGCAAATAGAAAGAAAACCCTGCTCTCTTGTCTGTTGAGATACTTTTGTTTACTTGTCAGTTGCTTAGTATTTTCTTCAGACTTTGCTGTGTGAACTCCATAAAGGAAGAAATTTAAGGGAATTAACTCAGTATTGCTACAATTTTAAGATAACGCTTGGAGATGTCTCATGCATAATTTTTCAGGTGTCACTTTTTTTAGAAGTTAAAAACATTTATTCTTAAGCATCATGACTGTGTTGGTTTAATAACACCTTTTTTTTACAAAAGCTGTCATTATAAATGCTAATGTTTAACTTGTGGGTGTGAGGTGGAAGAATATAAAAAACTCTACACCTATAAACTAGAATATGTATGGGAAAACTTAGTCCAAAGGAATGATCATCTGGGGAGCTGCTCATGTGAATGTGTGCTGTTGAGGAGGCTGTTTCCTAGCCTTATCAAGAACAATTCATCGTTTGTTGTGCTAAGTGTTCATGACTGGATAGAGGGCGACATATATAGAACTCAAAAATAGATAACTGCTTATTTGGGAGGACAGGCAGTCCTCCCACTTAAATCATATCATCTGAAAGGCTAAAAAATTCTGATGACTTGTTCCACCTCTCCATTCTACCCTGCATATGTTGTTTTCCTCACAAGCTCAGTTCACTGTCTCTTTTTAGAAGCAATCTTTTGGCTCCATCTCCCTTACAGAGGGTTTTGGATTTCGAAGACTTAAATGCTTGGAAACTTTCCTGCCCTTCCACCTCAAGCTCTGCCAGAATTGAGCCTAGAACTTACTTGAATTTCTGTTGTTTTTCTAGGGCAGCCTTAAGACCTGGTGGATGGAAGACCTTGCTTGCTTCTACGTACATGTCAGAATGGCCTAGGTCAGACTGTTGCTCTATGGTTCCTACCACAGGCGTTCTACAGGATGTATTTGGATTCTGCCACCAGTGCTACAGCACCATCCAGATGGCTGTAAACCTGCAGAGGAGGTTAGTACAAAATCTGATCCAGGAATTTGTGAGACTTTGGTCAGGTCTGTCTGCATTGAATGTATCTTAGAGTAACAGGAGCACTTAAAGATTGTGTGTATGCTACTACTTGGCCATTGCATGGTCCATATTCTTCTGTTTGTTGAGGGACCTGGTAGACCAGTTCAGTTTTCTACAGGTATTAAACAGGCACCTGTAAGAATCCCATTAGATATTAGCACAAGCCTAATTTATCATTTACAGTGGTTGTCTGTGTGTATTGGAAAGTATGATGTCCAAGTGAGCAGAACAACGTAGTTTTATTTCTCTTAAACTTACCTTTTCTGTCTCAGTATGGTAATATCATCTTGGAGAGAGTAATCTAGGCCAGTGAGCTAGAATTCAGATCAGTTTTCCATCCAGATCAATTAAGAAATCCTGTTTTTTATTTTCTATGCTTCTACAGTAAACACAGTTCCCTTAAAGCATCGTTGTTGGACAGGAGATGACTTATTAAACTACCACTTTATAGTCACTGGTTGCCCAATAAGGTGTTTAACTACTAAGCTCTTGTCAAGCCTTCTCTCTCTGTGCATCTCCTACTTGCTACTGGTTTTTTAAGCTTGAGTACTTTGGTTATCCATCTTACTTCAGTGGGACAGACAGGCAAAGACATGGTATGACAAGTCTGTTTCCTTTAGGAGAAAAGGTTAACCAATTTGATTTTATTTAATGTATTAAATGTTGTCCTACACTCACTGTACTTGGTATTGACATTTTGTGCTTATTTTTCACCTTGATTTTTTTTTTTTTTCGTTCATTCAAACCTTTCAGCACCTTTCACGGGGTTAGTTTTCACACAGTTCTGAAGAACTTACTTGGGCCAGGTGGGGTCAAAAGGGAAGAGCCTGTTTGAGGATAGATGGGAAAAATATATCCAAATTGTGACCTAATAATTTTAAATAATAGTAGAGGCTACTTAGAGTAAAACATTGAGGGGGGAAGGGTGTGAAAAAGTGGAGCAGGTTTTTTGTCTTTTATTTCTGGATCTATTGCTTATGCCCTCTCAAGCTGTAGCTCCACTGATGTTTCTTTTGCTCTAGCCCAGCCACTTCTGTGATTGTTGACTCTAATGGGGAGTTTAATGAGGTAACAGATTTGTGTGGAAATAAGCGCTGTTGGAGGGAACACCTGGTTGGTCTGCATTCTTTGGTCTGTGTCTGCACTGGGAGATTGATCTGGCTGAAAAAAAAGACAATTGCACTTGATTATTTTTCAGTTGTATCAGCTCCCTGATTAAGTTTCTTGATTGCCATGCAAATTTCTTGCTGGCAAAGCAGAAGGTGGCATGATGGAACATGAAGGAAGATGGAGTAGCAAATACTTCCACAGTAGTGTGTTGGTGAATCTTTAACCATGGTCTAACCATGTGGTATGGCTTCTCAGGCATGTCTACCTCTCCTGTAAAGACTCTAGTATTTTCAGAGAAGTTGAAATCCTTTCAGAAAAGTTACTGAAAAGTAACTTTAAATGTATTGCAGAACAGAATTTTAGAAGAGGATTTTAAAAGTGTCTGATTTAAATTTCAAAAGTGATTGTATTACTCAAATGCTGCAGTCTCCAATTAATATATAGCTGAATTTGCAAAACAGTTCCATCATTTTCTCTGTTTTAATGTTTTCTGACAGATTAACCTTTCTTATGGTGACCTGTTTCTCTTTTGGCTTCTAGTCAGAAACGAATTTTGAATTGCAAAAAAGCTTAAGTTGCTACCAGCTTTATACCTTCAAAAATGATGTGTCAATTTAAATACATTAGCTGGTTTTACCAAGTGCCTAACAACTTCTGGAAAAAATTGGCAAAGTATTTGAAGAAACGAGTAATTTAGTGAAGTCTAATACATCTCTGTCATACCTAATATTCTACTGATTGTTTTCTCTATGCAGAAAATTGTTTGATCAACCTTATAAATAAATGGTGGGGGTGTGTGTGTGGGGTGTGTGTGTGAGGGGTAGGGTGAGCTCTCAGGAAATAATCTTAATGCCCTAAATAACATATCACGCTTTTCAGATTTCTCTGGGCTGCTGTACAGTGCAAAACCCAACAAATTCTAACTTTAATTTACTTTTTTTTCTCCTACGGATGCAATGGCTCTATCTTGGCATAACTATTTTATTTAAATTTCACAGAATCACAAGGTTGGAAAAGACCTTTGAGATCATCAAGTCCGACCATTCCCATCCTATGCTAAACTATATCCCCAAGTACCTGATCCACCCTTGTTTTGAACACATCCAGGGATGGTGACTCAACCCCCTTCATGGACAGCCTGTTCCAGGCTCTGACAAGTCTTTCAGTGAAGTATTTTTTCTAACATCTAATCTGAACCTGCCCTGGCACAGCTTTGTGCCATTTCCCTCTGTCACCTGGCTGAAAAGACCATCACCCACCTCTCTCTACAACCTCCCTTCAGTTAGTTGTAGGCAGTGACAAGGTCTCCCCTCAGCCTCCTCTTCTCCAGGTTAAAGATCCCCAGCTCCCTCAGCCGCTCCTTTGAGGATTTGCCCTCCAGCCCCTTCACCAGCCTTGTTGCCCTTCTCTGCACTCGCTCCAGAACCTCAATGTGCTTCTTATGGTGAGGAGCCCAGAACTGGACACAGTACTCAAGGTGCGGCCTCACCAATGCCGAGTACAGGGGCACAATCACCTCCCTAGACCTACTGGCCACACTGTTTTTGATATAAGCCAGGATGCCATTGGCTTTCCTGGCCACCTGGGCACACTGCTGGCTCATATTCAGCCTGCAGCCAACCAACACCCCCAGGTCCTTCTCTGCCTGACAGCTCTCCAGCCAACCTCCCCCAAGCCTGTAGCGCTGCACGGGGTTGTTATGTCCCATGCGCAGCACTCTACACTTGGCCTTGTTAAACTTCATCCCGTTGGCCTCAGCCCATCGGTCCAGTCTGTCCAAATCCCTCTGAAGAGCCTCCCTACCCTCAGGCAGATCCACACTTCCTCCTAGTTTAGTGTCATCTGCAAACTTACTGAGGAGCATTTAATCCCTTCATCGAGGTCATTGATAAAGATGTTGAACAAGACTGGACCCAGGACTGAGCCCTGGGGGACACCACTAGTGACCGGCCTCCAGCTGGATTTGGTTCCATTCACCACCACCCTTTGGGCCCGGCCATCCAGCCAGTTTTTAACCCAGCTGAGGGTCAAGTGTCAAGGCCAGTGGCAGCCAGTTTCTCAGTCAGAATGCTGTGAGAATGCCAAACTTTTTCATAATAGGATAAAATCTTTCAAGATAAGGCAGATGGAAAACCTTTTTTTGAATGACTAGCTGTAAGAGTATAGTCTTGAAATTTAACATGTGAGGGAATCTGCCATTTTTCTTCTAGAGTATTTAAGAAATAAAATCAAGGAACACTTGAAAAATATTTATTACACAGTGCTGAAAATTAGCATTTTTCTGTGAAAATGGCTTTGTTTAAAACTTCTTATGATCAAAGTCAAAACTAATTTTTTGCAGTTTTATTGATTATTTTTTTTTCTAGCGGGTTTTCACAAATGATCTCAAAACCTGTCTTTATTTAAAAGTATAGGTTTTTGAAGCCGTTAACAAAACAAGGTATGTTGGTTTTTTTATAGAACTCAACTTGTCATTTCCATACTACTGCTTTTGATCCTATGTGAATTTGGATGTCAACCTTTTAATTTTTCAATGAAGTTGAAAGTTGGGAAGAGTCCTCAGTGGTTCTGTTTAACCTTTAGAAATCTAACCTGTTAATCCAATCCTGCACAAATAGTGTGATTGCAATGACTTGTTAGGGCTACTCAAGAGCTGCTTTAAATTTGTATTTGCCTGTTTGATGTAGGTCTTTCACTTTCTTGTTATATTTTCTCCCATCAATAATGGTGTACTTTTTTATAATGGTATGTCCACAGTACAAAATAGTTAATTCTGAAAAACTATAAACCCAACACATTCTTTGTTACACTTGGCTGGATTGAAATGTAACATCTTGGTTTCAGAGGTTGTACTCTGTATTTTTCAGTTTCAGCAAACCAAGTTTAACTAGTGGTATTTTTGGGGTGTTTTTAATTGTTTGGAAGTACTACAATAGTGAATATGAAAAGGTTTAAAACATCACTGTAGTACTGGAGATGAGTCTAAGAAAAGTCTTAATTGCAGCTGGTGTTTAGTTTGTCTGGATATACTGGCAAATGTCTTTTTCATCAGATTATTTAATATGTCTAGTTTGAGGAACTGGAGAGGGGACAAAGCTGTTCACAATGAAATTAATAAACTGGATTTCTTGTCCTTTTGAGTTTTTGGGCTTTTTCCTAAGTAGTCTCAGTATTCTGCCATTAAAAGTTGTTTTATTTGCTGGCCACAGACTTTTTGTTTGTCATCAAAATTCTGCCACACTTTCATGACTCTTCAGTTGGGCTTTTTGCTTCATCTACCAATCTAGCTTTTTCATGTATTTATATTTGTAGGGCCTGCTAATGTAAAAAAACTGTTTCGTTTATTAGCATTAGGACTGGCATATGACCTGAGTCCTCTCAGCACGACTTAGGGAAGCTCTGCCTGCTGATAACTTAAAATGAGATTGGCCCGTGTTCACAGTCAATTACAATTTCTGTGCTTAGGTCCATCAGTTATTATTGTCTGCTTTTGCAGTTACAGAAAGACATTCAATGGATAAGTGAATACTGCATGCTTCAGGTTTTTTGAATCATATGGGCAGCTCTGTATTTCTTAGGTGGAGTCTTAACTTCTCCTTCCCCATCCTTCTGTTATATTGTCTTGATTCTAGTAGCAATGAAAGACTGCTTTTTCATTCTTTGTCTAGTTCATGCTTTATCTTTTTGTTTGTATGATGGCAACCTAGTAGATATAAATATAATTACAATGGGGGAAGGAGAGTGCATCTTGCATGGAGCAGAATGGTCAAAGCTGCTCCCTGTCTGAGAGGATAATTTGTTTGCTTCAATATCAAAGGGGTAAATACAGTGAAAAGGAAAGGGAGAGTAGTAGACTTATGTTTGAGAATATCCCAAAATGTCAAATTAGTCTTTGCAGCAGTTCAAAATGGACAGTACTCATGTATCTGTAAAGTTTCTTGTACTATCAAGCATCACAGGTGCTTCAACATATAAATATCTGTAGCTCACCTGAAGTCTGAATTCTAGAGTTTGACCTCTAGTCTTGTCAAAATAGCAGTATCAGTGCTAAGGCTGAGATGCTGTGGAGCTAAAGTGTCTGGAACTCTAGTCCTGAAGAAAAGCCGTTTCTGTGTTGGGCAGTTTGCAAAGTATTCTAGCAACTTCTCCCTTTCAGTTTCTTCTTGTCCAGCCTTGCAAGTAATCACCAAATTCTACAGTATTTCCAGAACTGTGCTTTATTAGTCTGCCTATTTAGCTTTTCATCTGACAGTTCTGATCCTGTTTAACTATTGAAAGTAGAACCCAGAATACAAACATTGCCTACTTTAGGAATAGACTTTGCATGGACAAATTTATGGGTCCTTGAAGAAAATCTCATGGTGGTTCTTTCTATACCATGTGTTCATTCACATGGATTGACAAAGGCAGTAAAGAACTTAAAAACATGGTATTTCTTAAGCTTGTATCGTCATAGATCTCTGGTAAGGCAGAATTAAGAAAAATTAAATCTAAAGCAAGTGAGTAGAAGTGGGAAAGTGAAGGATGGATGAGAAGAATCGTTATCCATAGTGCAATACTGTGAGTGTTAATTGAATACAAAACAGTTGTTAGCAGCTGAAGTTACCTGCTGAACAGGCAGCTGTGTTGTAAAAACAGACTTCATGTGTGAATGTATGCTTAAGAGCTGTATGTCCCCTCTGTATAAAGCCATTTGCTTTCTATGTAGAATTTGTATTTGTGTATGGATATAGCAAAGGAGCACAAGTTGTTGAGAAATGTTGCAATAATCTTATTAGTGTGTCACAAAATTGGACAATGCTACCTATTTTTTCATCTCCATTTCTGATTTTTTCTTTCTCTAAAAAGAGAATTTTTTTCTTTTTAGAGAAACAAGAGTATGTGCTGATTTTTTTTTTTCCTTGGTGTGCTAGGTTTTTTTTTGGTGGAGATCTGATGTTTTTTCTACTTCAAAAAGTTAAGCCCTGCAAAACTGCTGAGCTACTTTTGGTTAGAATTTTGGTGTTTCTATGGACATGACAGGGTTTGAGGGGGATAGTTTAAAAATATCTGCACTGTCACAGTTAAAACAATGGGAAGTACAACTTAATAAAACCTTTGAATTCTTTTCCACTCATTGTTTTGGTTCAGGTAGCATAACCCACCGTGTGTCAAATGATTGTCACCCTTATTTTGTCAAATTATATTTCCTAATTCTTTTAAGTCTTCATGTTTAGTCACATGCATTACCCTATTCAGTTTTTAGTATCTGCCTGTGTTTCATTAGTCAGCTAATTGTTACTTGATAGTTACTCTAGGAAAAACACCCCACAAACATATTTTTTTTCCTTTACCTGTACGTTTTCAAAGGTGTTTTTAGAATACTTAAAGTTTTTTTTAGTATCTTCCATATATATTGCAGAAAAAATATGTTCTTGGAATGTATTTGATATTCAAGTTCCCCTTCTGGATTTGTAATCCACAATAGAAGGCTTTCAGGATTAGATGTTTCTGCAGTTACTCACATGAGAATGGCTTAATCTGTTCACTGCAGTTCACCCTGTGTTTCCAGAAACCTCCTTTATAATCGTTTTCTAATTAGCTGACTCTGCTTTTCTTTAATTCAAATTCTTGCCCATTAGTGACTCATCCTTAATGATGACTATTTGCCTATGTAATTTTCTGCTGTCTTTAAAAGTGCTTGAAGAATTAATGAACAATTTAATTCTACTCTAGCTTTTGGCTTTGATACATATCTAAAGAATAATCAGCAGCCTTATGGAGATTGGGTATTTTAGAACATTTAAGACTTAGCTTGCAAGATTTCATGATTTTTCCTACCTTTATGAGAGAGGTTTCAAGAATTACAGCATAGAGTGGCCTGGGTTGGAAGGAAGCTCAAAGATCATCTGGTTCCAACACCTGTCAGGGACATGGACACCCTCCACTAGACCAGGTTGCCCAAAGCCCCATCCAGCCTGTCCTTGAACGCTGCCAGGGTGGGGACAGCCACAACTTTACTGAGTAACCTGTCCCTGTGCCTCACCACCACCACCCTAATAATAAAGATTTTTTTTCCTAGTATCTAATCTAAATCTGCCCTCCTTCAGCTTAAGGCCATTACCCCTTGTTCTATCAGTACAATCCCTGATAAAAAGTCCCTCTCCAGCTTTCCTGTAGGCCACCTTCAAGTACTGGAAGGTCTCCCTGGAGCCTTCTCTTCTCCAGGCTGAACAAGTCCAACTGTCTCAGTCTGTCTTCATAGGAAAGGTGCTCCAGCCCTGTGATCATCTTCATGGTTCTCCTCTGGAGTCACTCCAACAGCTCCATGTCTTTCCTGTGCTGGGGAACCCCAGACCAGTAATCCTGGTGGGGTTTCACCAGAGCAGGGTAGAGAGGCAGAATCACCTCCGTTGACCTGCTGGTCATGCTGGCTTTGATGCAGCCCAGAATATGGTTGGCTTTCTGGGCTGCAAGTGTGCATTGTGCTGGGTGTTAGTTTCTTGCCTAGCAAGACCTTCAAGTCGTTTTCAGGGCTGTTCTCAATCCATTCTCAGTTTGTATTTGTGTTTAGGATTGCTCCAACCCCTGTGCAGGACTTTGTACTTGGCTTTAGTGAACTTCATGATTTTCTCATCCACCCATTTCTCAAGAGTGTCAAGGTTCCTCTGGACGGCATCCCTTCCCTCCAGCATGTCAACTACACCAGCAGCTTGGTGTCATCAGCAAACATGCAGAGGGTGCTCTTGATCCCAACTGTCTGTATTGCTAAGAAAGATGTTAAACAGTGCTGGTCCAGTGCCAACCCCTGAGGAAACCCACTTGTCACTGCTGTCCACTTGGACACTGAGTCATTGACTGCAGCTCTCTGCTGTCATCCAACCAGTTCCTTATCCACTGAGTGCTCTGGTTTAGAGACAACAATGTCATGTGGGATTGTCAAATGCTTTGCAAAAGTCCAGGCAGGTGATGTTGGGTATTTCTCCCTTACTTGCTGATGCTGTAACCCTGTCATAGAAGGCAATCAAAATTCTCTTGCCCTATTTGCCCTTAGCGAAGCCATGTTGGCTGTCACTGATCACCTTATTTTTCAGTGTAGCTTTATTCCCTTTTTTGTTCATAGATTGGGCATTTTTTTTTGTCTGTGGAAAATGTGTAACTATTTTGGTGATGATGAATTTTTCTGACCTTTCAAGTAGTCAGAGTTCTCCTGGAAATCTGTGATTCTTTAATGCTGACACCTGAGTTGCTACTCTTTTCCTCTTCCAAATTCCAACCCCTTTGTGTTCATTAGTGTTTTCAAGAAGCATCTGCTTATTCCCTCAAAATACTTTAAAAACAAATGCTGCCTGATGTTTGTAAGTCTTGATGTGTTTAGACTGAAGAAAGCATTTTCTGTAGAAAATTCTATTTGACACGTCTATCTGTGATGTATTGATAAGCATAGTATTCATTTTAGTTGATTTTCAGCTGGTAAAAAATGAGTTTGCAGTTGGACATTTTAACATAGAACTTACAAAAAAATTTGGAACTAAATTTGATTTTCTAGGCTATGCAAAGACATTGTAAAGGAAGAAGAAAAATCTGTGCATTGAGAACATTGAACAGCTTACTGTGTTTTTACTTCCCCATAGTCTGATCTAGTGCATATGTCTTCTTAAAGAAGATTGCAGTAGTAAATCTGATATTTTTTTAATCAGGAAATTTAACTTTAAAAGAAGTCCTGTCAGTTAGCTGGTTCTACTTATAGCTCATTTTGACCTGTCAGATGATTAGTCTTTGGAATGTGTGACTTAGAGATTCTTGGCTGTTTCATGCCAAGAGTCTCTGTGAACATAAGCCTTTTAAAGCCAGGTGATGCTGCTTTTGCCTGACCTTCTTGCTGTTTAATATCACAAGCCTGAATATATAAAATATGTGGAGGTGTTTACAGGGTTTATTTTGTCACAGACAGCAAATAGCATACTAATAGCCTAATCTCTTCTGTGATGCTATCCTGTTGTGATATAAATTTCAGGTAGTTCAGATACTTATTTCTTAAGAGCCTGGAATCTGGCATTTAGCTCTGATAGAGAAACTAAAATTACTTAGTTTAAAAAAACCCAACCCTGTTTCTTTTGAATAATGATAAACTTGCAAGGTTTGTAGGTTATATGATGAAATTATTTTCCTTGAGGAAAAGGAGATCTTCACCTAGAACACCTGTGCTGATGTGACCTGGGTTTTCCTCTTCCTGTCCTGTAGTTTTAGGGTTGGAAGACCAGCTAGTACAGCTCTTGAGGGGTTTGCTGAAAGTTGTATTTGATTTATAGTTCTGGGATGCTGATTGGCAGGAGTATTGCTGTACTGAAAAAGCTAAATGCTGGGTCATCAACTGTGAATCTCCCAAAAAGAAAAAAAAAAACAAAGGAAATGCCACCTCAGGACTCTCTGGAGGGTAGCAGAAGGCTCAAACAGGTCCTACCGATCCATCTGCAGGCCTTAATTATCGCACGTCAGGTATTTATGAGCTTGGTGCATTGCTACCACTGACACTAAAAGTCCTCTCTTGCTGCTGTTAATAAAAAAAAAGCTTTTCACTTGTGAATTGCTCATTGTCTCTGTGCTGCTTGTGATACTCACTGATGAAAAATAGTGTCTGTATTCTCTAGCTGGCTGTTACTCTGTCAAGCATACTCAGTAGCCCTCCCAGACTGTGTATGTGAAGTAGCTAGGGCTTTGAAGAGGGATGCTTGCTCCCTGTCAGCATCTGAGGTGTCAGTAGCCCAATTTAAGCCTGCAGTTGTTTCAAGAAAAGAAACTACTGTCTATTGATTTATAAATCTGCTTCCCTAAAAGAATTGCCTATTCCTTATCTGTCAGGAGAGGCAATATCTGCTGCTCAGTGTAAGAAGGAGGAAAAGATGTGAATGATGGTGATTTGAATTTACCTTTCAGTACTGTAATATCCAATAACTTAATTCCTATGCAAAAACACACTGCTTTTAGCTTCAAGGTACTATATATCTGTGCATTCATTTTTTTTAATGTGTTAAATTGAACTAAGTATATACTCCTAATATGAATACTCTAAGAAGATATATAATTTTTTGTGTAGGGTTGGCAGTGTTAAGTAATGTATGCTGATTGTTCACTTGGCATGGTGGAAGTGTATTTTAAATCTCAAAGCAAGTGAGAGAATGGAAATGTCTGAAGGATCTCTGAATAAGTCTGTCTATTTTTAGATAATTTTCATTCAACCTGGAGAGCAGACAGAATTAAATTGTTGCCTCAGTCATTTGAAAGGTGCTTTAAAGTCAGAATAGGAGTCTAGTGAACCTTAGTTGTTTATATGACAGCAGTAGTCTTTGTACTTTGATTGTGTTCTTGGTTTCCAAGCTATCCTCTTAAATTCTTGCAATATTTAGTGATATTATATAGGGAATATTCTGTCTCCCTCCTGGATCAATTTATTCTTTTTCTTGAGCAAAAATTATTCTAAAAAAGAATGTAAAACAAAAAATATGTGGATTAAATTGGTTTTGAACCTTTATTTGATTAAAAATATTGTTCATCTGGACCTTTGAAACCTTGCCTATTGCAGTTTGGTTCTGCAAGCAAGGTAGGACTTTAAGTCAGTCCAAAATGTATTGGATATGGCTGGGGAAAAGAAGCAACTTAAGCCTTTCAAAGAGTTTTTTTTGTGGAGATCTGCAAATTTATTTTTTCTTTTAATTCTCAAAATTGATCTATTGGGAGAATCTAGCATTAGGGAAGTCCTTAAGTGTGGATATTTGTGGTTTTTTCCTTGGGGTTTTTTTTTTGTTTGTTTTGGAGTTTTTTGGGTTTTTTTTTTTTTTGTGTTAATTCCTAAAAGACCAACTTAAAAACCGACAAACACCAAAAAGCCCTATCCCAAACACTGAGCTGGTACGGAGGAGTTTTATGACAAAGGTCTGGCATCTACATTTGTTTCTGGAAGCAATTAGTTTAGGCCTTTTCATTTGTGTTCATTATTCTTCTATGAATTCCAGGATGGAAGAGGGATTAGAAAGAACTTCTGGGATCACTGTGTTCAGTCTCCTGTGGTGGTCTTGTAGAAATCCACAAAGCTCTTTGAAGCATCATCTTTGCCAAATACCTAGCTCTCCCTTTGCCCTTCTCTTGTGATTATCTGATGCATCATGCAATTGTTTCTGCCATTCTGTCCAAGGAGAATACTTAGATGATGCATCCAGAAATCTCATTGCCCTTTTATCCATGGCTGGGTGACGGCGGGGGGCTCGCAGCTTAATCCTTATAAGCCTTTGCTTTATTGAAACTCTTGAGCTGATAGCAAAGTTAGCATACTCCTATGCATACTGTTGAATGTGTTTTATTAAATGTCGTCTCGATTCTGTTATTCCAGTCCACAAACCTGTCTGTTTTCCAACCTTATCACTTGTTCCTCCAACAGCAACTGGTCTCAAGATTGGCCATCTAGATCTAGCACCAAGATTACAAAAAAAATAGTCACTACATTATGGAAGGTGCATTCTTGTCACCCTACAGAGTTTTCTATAAGCCTTCAGTCTTTCTTGTAACCATCATATTTATCCATATTTTTTTTATTAATTCTGTCTTCCTCACCTTAAATAAGAATTTTATTTGTGGGCACTGTATTTAAAATCTTTTGATCTAGCTGACAGCAGTAACTTTGCAGTCAGTTATAGATGGAATGAAATTTACGCTGTTCTAAATTTTTCAAAATTGTACTGCTTTTTATTCAACTTCTGATGTACTTCTATCGCTCAGTGCTAGATATATTGGCAGGATTTATACACTATATACTGTATTAATTACTACATCAATGTATATTATGCTAAAGCAGTGTTAATATGCTTTATTAAACCATATATAGAATCTAGAATGGTTTGGGTTGGAAGGGACCTTTAAAGATCATCAAGTTCCAACCTCCCTGCCATGGGCAGGGATACCTCTCACTAGATCAGGCTACTCAAGGCCACATCCAACATGGCCTTCAACACCTCCGGGGAGGGGGCAGCCACAGTTTCTCTAGGAAACCTGTTCTGGTGCCTCACCACCCTCATAGTGAAGATTTTTTTCCTAATATCCAATCTAAATCTACCCCCTTCCAATTTAAAACCATTCCTCCTTATCCTCTATTTTTTTGCCCTTCTAAAAAGTCCCTCCCCAGCTTTCTTGTAGGCCCCTTCAGGTACTGAAAGGTCACTAAAAGATCTCCCTAGAGCCTTTTCTTCTCCAGGCTGAACAACCCCAACTCTCTCAGACTGTCATCATAGGAGAGGTGCTCCAGCTCTAATCATCTTTCTGGCCTTCCTCTGGATCTGTTCCAACAGTTCCATGTCCTCCTGTTCCAACAATTCCATGTCCTCCTTATGTTGGGGACTCCAGAACTGGACACGGTACTTGAGGTGGGGTCTTACAAGAGTGGAGTAGAGGGGCAGAATCACCTCCCTTGATTTGCTGACCATGTTCCTTTTGATGCAGCCCAGGATATGGTTGGCCTTCTGGTCTGCGAGCACACATTGTTGGCTCATGTCAAGCTTCTCATCCACCGGCACCCCTAAGTTGTCCTCTGCAGGGCTGCTCTCTATCACATCATCTCCCAGCCTGTATTGATGATGAGGATGGGCTGGACCCAGGTGCAGACCCTTCCACCACTTCTTGTTGAACCTCATAAGGTTCACATGAGCCTGCTTCTCCAGGTCCCTCTGGATGATATCTTGTCCTTCCAGCATGTCAACTGCACCACTCAGATTAGTATCATCTGAAAACTTGCTGAGGGTGCACTCAACCTCATTGTCAATGTCATTGATGAAGATATTAAATAATACCAGTCCCAATACAGACCCCTGAGGGACACAGTTTGTCACAGATCTCCATCTGGACATTGAGCCATTGATGACTACTCTCTGGATGCAAACATCCAACCAATTCCTTATCCACCAAACAGTCCACTCATGAAATCCATATCTCTCCAGTTTAGAGAGAAGGATGCTGGGGGGGAGGGGACTGTGTCAAAGTCTTTACAGAAGTTCAGACAGATTACATCCATTGCCCTTTCTATGTCCACTGATGCGATCACCCCATCATAGAAAGCCACCAGGTTGGTCAGGCAGGACCTGCCCCTGGTGAAGCCATGATGGCTGTCTGGAAACACCTCTGCCTTAGCATAGCTTCTAGGAGGATCTGTTCCATGATCTTCCCAGGCACAGAGGTGAGGTTGACAGGTCAGTAGTTCCCTGGGTTGTCCTTTTTACCCTTTTTAAAAATGGGCACAACGTTACCCTTCTTCCAGTCACTGAGGACTTCCCCTGACCACCATGACTTTTCATAAATGGAGAGTGGCTTGGCAATCACATCAGCCAATTCCCTGAGGACTCTGCAACTCTTACTGTCTGTACAACTCTCTGTCCTTGTGGATGTCCTTGCATTTATGCCCATTTTGGTTAGTATGTGTAGTAAATTACCAGCCTCTTCTGCTGTCACATTTTGAAATTTCACACAGCAGTTCTTCACCCTACAGAAGGGATTATGTTATCCTGGTTTTACTGGAGTAGCTAATCTCAGCTGGATTTATTTCATTTTGGGTTTGATCATCTCCATTTCCTTGTCCTTGTTGCAAGTATTTTTCACTTATTTCATCTTTAAGTGGAGTTAAACTCTATTTCCACTATAATTAACATTTGGGCCGTACAAGGTAGCTCCTAATCTGCAAATGATCACTTTTGCTTGAATAACACTGATTAAGGACAAGATCAGGAAGGACTGTGTTGTAGTGGGAATTGCTTGAAAGTGTTGACCAAGTGCTCGCTTGATTTCTTGGAATATTTTGAGGAGATTTAGTCAAGATAGTACACACTGCTTACTGACTCCTTTCAGAAACTGTTAAGTGCCCTAATTTGCACTGTTGATAAACTGTTTTCAAAAGTTAAATGAATGTAGTTAAGATGTTTCTCAGAAGTAGAGGTACCAAAATAGCTGTGTCTTTTAAATAATTTCCTTGCAGTAACTGAAAGAGCTTGGTTTTGCAAGTGTTTCTGCTCAGTTTAGAAATGTTGCTTCCTTACTATGTATCTGTTGAAGTAATTGGAACTAATAAAAGTTAAGTGGTTAAGTAAAGGCTACTTATCTAAGTAAATCAGGAGAATCAGATGTTCAAATGCAGTGACTTCACAATTTTGTCAAACTGATTCTAACTGTATGGAACTGAGTACATACCTGTTATTTTTATGCATTACTTTTCTATGTGATGAGCCAGACTTTCATCTCACAAGAGCTTCTACTTTCATAAGCATGTTTAAGTATTCTAATGTATCCATAGGAAAGCCTTTTATGAACTCATTACTTCTGTCTGTGTGTATTAAGTTCATCCTCTTTTTTCAAGTGTAGTCAGCTATTCATGTTTCTGTTTTATTCTTCCTTCATTTCCTTCTACCAGTTTTAGAAACATAATTGATAGTTTTTTCAAATGGTCGATTTAAAAAATTGACTTATGAATTGAAAATTCACTTCTGATGAATTAAAAGGGTAGCTGTCCTGCACAGAGCAAGAAGAATAGAGATTGATTTTACTGACCTACATTTCTCAGATTTTTCTGAAGACTAGGTTTGTTTTTAATGAATTGTTCTCATATTGCTCAAACTAGTATGAAGTGATGAGAGAAAACGGATCAGAACTTACTGTTGCTGAATTGCACTGAACAGTTGACTTTAATACTGAAACCTTTTAAAATCTCTCAAACAAATGTAAGCCAACGAAGAGTACTTCTCTCTGCATTAACTTCTGAGCAGAAGAGTGTACTGGAACCCTTGAGTTTGTGAATACTTTTTAAATGTTTTTATCTTTGTGTTTTCCACAGGTGATGGGTTGACCCTATGATGTGAATGGCTTTTTATATTTGCTTTAACACTGAAACTAAATAACGCTTTCTTTATCCTCAAACCAACCTATTTACTGATGAGCTGATGGTAATGAGCTCTCTGCAAACAAGCACTTGTTTGCAACAGGCCAGAAAAAAGAAAAAAAAAAAAAACAACGCATCAGCACAGTAGTTGTGAAATCTGAGTCAAGTATTGACATCCCTTCTGTTTTCAACTGGATAGGCCTCATTAATAGTTCAGATATATGGAGTTTTGGACAATGCTCATATTGACAATATGAATTTGCTTCATTTTTTTTAGAAGTTTGCTCAAAAATCCATATATACGCCTAATATGTTACCTTAGAGCACGCCAGTCTTTTCTCCCACATTATTAAATAGGCTGAGAAGCTGAAAATTCAATTTTATGCAGGCCATCAATCTTTCCTTACATGCTGTTCAGTTAATCACTTTCCATTTGGTTTAAATTGATATTAATAGCTTAGAAATGGCAAATGTTGTGTCAGGATTTTGAAAAGCCCATAATGTCTGCCAATTTCTGTTTATTTGCATATGAAAGTTTGGAAAACAAACTTTGCATGAGTTTTGTATGCTTAGATGCTGCATGCAGTGTAGAATACTGATATAGTTGAATAATGACAATTAGGTCCTTTGACAAGTCTGTTAAAGCCATGTTGAAGACTGATCATAAGTATAAGCAAAGATAAAGTTGGTGTAAAGATAAAAATGACTGAAAAGTTAACGTGTCATACTGAAAAGAGTAAGCGTTCTTTCCTGTGTCAGCTGTGTTGGTAAAAGAAGTGGTGAAGTGAAACAATGCACATATGAGCTGTAATTTTAAAGTTGACCTTTTTATACAGTGTCAGGTTTATAATGGATTTTGTGAGTGTGGAAATCACTTGACCTTCAGAAGCAGCAAGACTTGAATGTACTCATTTTTCCTCCTTTCACTTTATTCTCAGTAAGTTACAGCCTCTGTTTCTACTCGTTCCAAGGTGTTTTTAATACTCCTTTGACTTCCACAATATAAAGTCTTTGTTATGGTTTTGTGTGGCATGGTTCTGAGGGGTGGGGTTATTGCTTCGGCAAGGAGCAGCCAGAAGCTCTCTGCAGGCCCCACAGAGCAAACACCAGCCGGCTCAAGGCCGGAGTCGTTGCTGACCAAGGCCGAGCCCATCAGCGACGGTCACAGCGCCTCTGGGAATTGCAGTTAGGAGAAAGAAAACGCAAGCAGCTGCGTTTTGCCACCAGAGAAGGGAGTGAGAAGATATAAGAAACTCTGCAGGAACCAAGGCCAGGGAAGGGTGGGAGGAGGTGCCCCAGGTGCCAGAGAGAAAGATCCTATCTACAGCCCATGGAGAAACCCATGCTTGGATCAGGTGGAGATGTGCAGAATATGCTGTGACCCGTGTTGGAGCAAGCTTCTGGCAGAACCTGCAGCCTCCATGGAGAGAGACAGAGACAAAGAGCGGCCCATGCCAGAGCTGATTTGCTGGGGGGCACTTGTGACTCCAGGGAGCCCAGGCTTGGAGCAGCCTGGGCATGAGAGACTGAGAGGCATTCTGTGATTTATGACAGCACCCCATAGAAGTGACCCGTGCTGGGGCAGCTGGTGAAGAGCTGAAGCCCCGTGGGAAAGGACTCACATTGGAGAAATTTACAAAGGACTGTCTCCAGTGGGTGAGACCCCCAGTGCAGCAGGGGAGGGGTGTGAGGAATGCCTGTGCCACCCCCCACCCCCCGGCTAAGCAGGAAAACAACTCATGAGGAACTGAACAAACCCCTGTTCCTTCCCCCGCTTTCCTCCTCTCCTTTCCTCCCCCAACCTTAGGGGGCAGAATAGAGAGAAATAATGACTAAAGTGAAGTCTGCTAAGAAGGGAGGGGTGGGAGGAGGTGTTCTAAGATCTGGTCACACTTCTCATTACCCAATTCTGGTGTCACTGTGTGTGCAGTGCAGTGTCATAAATTAGAGAGTTTCTTTCCTTTATTCAGTGCTGAGTCTGTTTTGCCCATGACGCTCATTGCAGAATGATCTCTCCCTGTCCTTATCTCTACTCCTGAGCCTCTCAATATATATTTTGCCCCCATCCAGCTAAAAAGGGGAGTGATAGAGTGACTTTGGGCATCTGGCCTCCAGCCAGGGCTAAACCACCAGAGTTATCAATTATCCAGTATTTAGAAGGGAGGAAAAATATCCGTTTTTGTAAAAATCCTCAGTTTTATTACATTACTCAGTCACAGGGGCAATTATTAAATCAATGCATTTTGGGATTATTGCTGTGGTTACAGGACTTGTTTATAGGTGTTGTTGACTTTCTTTTCTGTAAGGTCACACTGCTGATTCACGTTAAAATTGCCAGCGTGCTCCAAAGGTTTCTTTCTGCATAGCAGCTTCCTATCCTATTGATTCCCAGACTATATTGAGATAATAAGGTTATTCAGTGCTGGGTACAAGACTTTATAGGACTTTGTACTTCATTAAACTTCTTGAGGTTTTCAACCTGCCTGTTTCAGGATATAATTTGTATGCTGCACCCCCAGTTGGGTGTCACCTGCAGTTTTGCTGAGTGTGCACTTGGTCCCATTCCCCAAGTTCTAAGTAAAGACATTAGCCAGGATCCGCTCCAGTTTTGACCTCTGAAAGACGTGGCTGGTGAATGTCTGTCAGCTGGGCTTTGTACTGCTGGTCAAAACCCACAGACCCTGCTGGTCCAGCTAGCAGACCAGCAGTCTAGGTAGCCCTACTTTTTTAGGTCATGTCTCAGTTCTGAGAAAGTATTCTGGAGGATTGCCATAGTCCCTGTTAAAATCAAGGTATCCACATTTACTGTTCTTCCCTTGGTCACCAAACCAGTCGTCCCCTTAAAGCAAACTGCCAGATTGGTGAAGTACGATGTGCTCTCAGTGAATCTGTACAGCCTGTTCCTGGTAGCCCTTCTGGATTTTTTTGTGTCTCTGTATATAAGTTCCAGGAGGATTTGTTCTGTAATCTTCACAGGGGCTGAAGTGAGACTGACTAGCAGATGGTTTTTCAGATCCTCCTTTTACTTCTTGATGATAGGGGTTTTTTTATTTTTCCTAATCCTGAAGCAACTTTCTGGATCACCATGACGTGTCAGAGATGATAATGACCCTGCTAATAATAAGACCAGCTTGCTCCTTCTGCACCCTCAGATGACACTCTTATCTAGTGTCATGGAGTTGCACATGTCCAAGTGGCTTAAGAGACTCACTCTGTACTGCATGTGAAGTTTCACTCCCACAGACTCTGTCACTAGACTCAAATCTGGGGCATTCAGGAGTGTATCTTACTAAAAAGCAAAGCAGGCAAAAAAGGCATAGAGTATCTTACCCTTATGTACACATGTTGTCACTAGGTCTGCTGCCCTACTGATCAGTGCATCTGTGTTATTCCCAGTATTTTTTTTCCCCCGGTATCTTTACAGGTGCTTTTTTGTTTTTTCTGCTTATCTTTCTTCTGAACTTAAACACCAGGGCTCCTGAGTACCTCCTCACATGTTCAGGAGATGTTTGCATATTCGTCCAAAGTAGCTCTGCTTCTGCCTTCTATGTATTTTGCAGAAATGCAACAGCCTCTCCATGATGCTGCCTGCATCACTTTGTCACGCAGATCCTGACCAGGAGCCCTCTTTCCTCCAAGTGGGTCCTGTTGTGTTAGAAGCCTACCTTTGACCCAGCTCTACAGCCAGATGTTGACAGACTGTGTACCCCTGCACGAATCTTGTCCTTCCACTGGAGCAGCTGAGGAGAGCGGAATCTGGGTCCCATACCTCCTACTGTCTATCCTCTCAGGTTCTGCGTCACTGCTTACATGCTCATGTTCTCACTTGGCAGTATCATTGATTCATACATGGATGAATAGCCAAGGGAAAGTTGTCTAAGAGCTGAACTTCAGCAGAGTCATCAGTCTTTCAACAGCAGCCCAGTCAGCGTAACTGTTTTGGAAATGAGTGTCTGCAGGCTTTCCTTCTATTGTCACAAGTCACTAATTTCCTGGATTTTTCCTTTTTACCCTCACTCAGTTTCCATTCACTTACCTTTTGAGTGTGGTGCCTATCTGTCTTTTCTTCCTTCCCTCATGGGGCTCAGGCTTGTGGTGCTGCAAGGTCTCTATGTACTCTTGCTCATGGTATACCAGTCTGTCCACTTGGTGCTGTACCCCCTCCCACTGAAGAAGCAGCACCTGAAGCAGAGCACACCTCCTGTCTTTACTGCTCTCTCTGGTGCTGGAGGTACCTTGTGTTTCTTACAGCCCAAGCCCTGCATGATGGACTCCTCTTTCTGGAGCTCTGTTTGGGTCAGGGCTCTGGTATGTTGACAGCAGCTGCTTCAGCAGTTTCTGGGCACCCCTGTTTCACTGCTGTGCTGCCTGAATTCTGCTGGTAAGCAGACAGCAGAAGTGCTGTCATACACTGTATTTTTACCACTCGTTTTCATTAATGAGTTGGTTAAACTGCTCGCAGGAGTGAGAGCCTTTGTCTAAAGGTACAGGGAAGGTACTTACTGATGGTACCTGGTCTGTGTTGAACTTTGCATTGATGTATCTTGATCACTTCCCTGAAACTTCAAAGGGTTCACAAAGTGCCTCTTTGACATTTTACTGAACTCTCAAAGGAATTTTCTTGTATTAGAAGCAGACATAGTGCCAGGCAACACTTGATATAGTTTGTATTTTTATAGATATCTCATGAGTCTGAACTTCAAGAAGTCTGAGATTATAACAATTTATTTAACTTTCTTTTCAAATGCATTATTTTAATTAGTATTTATTTTCTTTAAGTACATGCAGAGTGGTGGCATGACTTGATTCTTTGCCAGATCACTTCTTTGGTGTCCTGAATGAGCAAAAGAAACCTATTGCATGAAGAGTTTAAGTACAGTTGTACCATGTCAGACAGACTTTATTTGCTTACAGTTGTTTCTGCCAGTGGTTGATAGTGTATATCTAAGGAAGAGAGCAGGGGAAACTGTAATGATATTTCCTTGTGGTCCTCTCCTAGCATAAAGTGACTTGAGGGTCACAGTCAGGAACTGCCCAAAGTAGGTATTTCCTAGCTGATGAATAGACTGTCAGCATTGGCAGGATACTGTGGCAGGTAGTTCCTCTCCGTAACTACATGTTGTGAGCAATACCTTCCTCTTGTTTGTTTTTTTTTTTACCTTTTGCTGCCCTATTTACTTGATTACTTCTACTATTTCTATTGACAGAAACAAGCAACTGTTTTTCTTGACCATCTCCATGCAGCTTCTGATTTTATAGACCTGCCAGCTGGTTTATATTACATCTTTTACAGACAGGAAGAATGCTACTCTCTTCACTTACATCTTATCATGAAGCTATTCCTTGCTGTCTACAACCTTTTGCCCTTCTCTCTGGTCCTTTCTAATCCTTCTAGATCCTTTTTGGAATGGCAAGACTGGATGCTTATACAGCGGTCAAGATGAGAAGGCAGATAGTCTGTAATGGTTTAGTGATGGTTTGGTTTCTGTTTTGTTAGTCTGTAACAAATTGTTTTTCTTTCCATTCTGATCACCAAGCTGAGGGTTTTATAGACCTTTTCAGTGCGAGACCAAGATCCAGAGTTTAGTCCCATCCTTGTGTCTAGTTAAAAAACCCAAACAAACCCAACCAAAAAAAAAACCCAAACCAACAACCCTTAGGTTTTTTCCTTAATATATTTTACAAAATGCTTTTTCTGTGGTAATTTCATTTGCTAGTTTATCATCAGTAATTAAGCACTTGATATTTTTCTAGTTCTTAATTTTATAGTCATCCCTGTTTAGCAAAACTATACAGATTTAAACTCGGATTATCCCAAACAAAACTCTTTCTTGGCATTTGATACACCCCTACACAGGGAAGAGGGATATACACCCTTCTAGTCACATGCAACTGGAAGCCTCTAGGCTTCTACATTGCTGTGCCATCCAAACCTATGCTGCTTAAGTGTATAGGGATGCACGGAGACACGAACTTCTCTGCTGCCAGTAAGAAGAAATAAACTGTATTTAGAAGAGGGATGATGTACTTCAAGAAGGGGGTGGGGAGGAAGGGCAGGAATGAAGTGATGATCATAAAATCATGGAATGGTCTGGTTTGGAAGGGACCCCAAGGATCATAGAGTTCCAACCACCCATTTCATGATGATAAAATACTAAAGGAAAGGTAGTCTTAATGATAGTTTCTTCTGTGAGGTTTTTTGCATATTCATGTCTTATGATTAAAGTTCTCCTTCCCAAAAAATTCTTCAGTTTAGGGAGAAAGCATGTAAAAGAAACAGTGTGCATGTCAATTTTAAAATTTTAGTGTATTTTAAGAGAGACTTAATTTCTGTTTATTTTGTGAGTATCTGCAATTCTGGTTTTAACTAGTAAGCTATTCCCACTGGGAAACTTTGGGAGTACTTTGTGTTGTAACATGTCAGCACTGGTGGGGAACTTGTTAGTAAAAAAATATATATTTTTAAAAAATCCTATTTTAGTGTAAGTGAACAAGCCCAAAGCCATTCTTGATTCTGTCCTACCCAGTTGTCAGTCATGGCAATAAGCAGCTCTAGTAATGAAATCTGCTTGTAATTTATGTGGGACAGAAGAGAATTTCAAAGAAGAGAATTTCAAAGGTTGGCATTCTGAAATTTTAACTTAGGTATGTTGAAAAATGTATATGCTCTCTAATCAAGCACTACTAAACTAAACTATTAAAGCCACTTGAAGCATCAAAATTATTATTTGTTTTGAATGCCTGGTAAGTGATCACAGTGGGTTTGTGTCTAGCTTCTTCGCTTTGCCTGTCCTTTACCAAAAGGAATGTTTATTTTTGGTTTGCTGGAAGCAATGCATTTGTCTTTCTGGTGAAGGTGTAATGTGCTATTGGACTCTAAAATACAGGCACTGATAGGCTTGCATTCCTAGTGATAGGCCCAGAAAGTCAGCAGGCACTGTGTAATGGGAGCACGAGGAATATTAGCCATGGGTGTCCCGAGATGTTCCTGTTTTTCATTCATTCAGCTTGCTCTGAATTCCAGAGGGTTCCTTTTAATTTCACTAGATGTGTCTACTCTCTTCTCCAGTGGCTCAGCAAAGCACTCTGTTTTGGTTGCTCATGTTAATGTTTCAAATGATGAATATTAACATAGGAAAAGACTGGAGTAATGCTGCTTTAATTGACCTTGTTCCCTTAATCTTGTTGGAGTGCATAGAGCATTCATTTTGATACTTACAGCACTTGGTAACTAAATTGTTACCTTTAAGGTATAGTTAAAATTTATGTTTTTAGCTGCTGCCCTCAGGTAACTTTTTGTGACTTCTTTCTTTTTCTTTTTTCCCAGGTATAGAACGTGGTCTCTCAAACTGGATTAAAGCAACCTGTTGATATTTTTATTTATACTTTTTTATTTTTGTATTTGACTTGAAGTGCCATGAAAAAATTTGCATATTGCAAGGTGGTCCTTGCCACCTCTTTGGTTTGGGTCCTTCTGGATATGTTTCTATTGCTGTACTTCAGTGAATGCAACAAATGTGATGAGAAAAAAGAACGAGGCCTTCCTGCTGGAGATGGTAAGTTTTCTGCCCAAGAAATCTTTAAATTATGCTTATTTAAAATTACACTCCTTTGAAACATTTGATTTCACTCCCTCTGCCACCCCTTGAAAAGACAGTATTGCATCAGTATTGAGGGTTGCAGAATGTTCAGTATTGTTTTGAATGACTAGGGGATAAACACATTGCCTAGGATGTATGTTGCAGACTTAAATGCTTGCTGAAGCTGTACAATTGTAAGCACTAATGTACATGTAAAAATAAAACTATGCAACAAACAGGTCAGGAATGTAAGCAAAGGTAATGTAGTCTAAAACATATTCTAAATTCCCACAAGTGAGGTGGCAAAGGCACTGATACACTTGACTAACTTCTTTGTGCTCAAACAAACCAACCAATGTTACTTTACTTCTCCCCCTGTCCCTGCAACACCACCACCCCCCTGCCAAACCCACAAACTAAGCCAACATTTGGCCAGTGACTAGAACAGTGGCAATGAATGTTGTAATGAAAATAAATAGAATAAACCTGGCTGCAAAAGTGACAGCTGTGAGGAGAGTATCAGAGTGTGTGTATGTGTGTGCATGCACATAGGTACATGGTTATTTGTGTGATTTTTTTCTCTTTGGGATAGAGGTGTGCTATTCAGTACTAGCCCTTCAGATAAGCTTTCTGTTTGGTTACTGCCATCTTTGCTTTTGGGTACCAGTTAGATGAACTGAGTGTGGATTTTTTGAAAGTCAGTACTATTCATGTTGCCAACATCATTTTAGGGAGCTCATTCTAGTTGACCACATAGGAAAAAGGGTTGGTGCAGGGAGAATCAACCCGGCACCGTCTCGGCACAGGCATTTAGAACTGCAGGCAGCTGCTGCCTCCAACGTGCTTGTGAAACACACAGATTTGTAGTGTGGTGTCTCTCCCACTGGAAGGTCTCTGTATGTTTCACTGCTGCTGTAGGGAACTTAGGCACTGATGATCAATGTTAAGTCTTGATCAGACAAATGTATTTAAGGTTATTGATGCTTTCCGATGCATAAAACTTTTTCACCTGTTGTACGGACAACTCTGACATCCCTGGGAAAATTTCTGAAATGTTTTAAGAACACTGTTGCTCTGTTACAGATCAGTAACACTGGGGAGGTGTTTAGGGAATGTTAGATTTGTTTTGTTTGGTCTTCTTGTGTCCCCATCCATTCCCCCTGTGAAAACAGAGAACAACAATGTATAGAAATGTAGAAATTCCTTGTGTTGTATGTCTGAGCAGTTGTACGCATGCAGCTGTGGAAACATTTTAGAGAGGCTCCCCTGAGTTTTGCAGAAGGGACTTAAATTTTCAGTTACTTGTGTTTCATCTTTTTGATTTCTTTTTCAGTAAGTAGATAAGTGATGAGAAAATGAATTAGGTTTAAGTAGAAAGTATGCCTTTAATAGGAACTCAATCTTTTTTTGGTCTCTCTTCTCAGAAGTTGAGAGATTTTCTTGAGTATAAAGATGAGTGATAGTCTGTTAGGAAATGGATCCACTTTTTGGATTCCCACAGAGCTGTTACGTGATGCTAAGTAGATAACTTAAGTCAGTCTCATTTAGAGCTGCTTTGCAAACACGATTTTTAGTGTGGCTGGTTTTTGGGTTTGGGTTGTATTTTTTTTGTTTTAGCTAAGAGCAGTTGAAGTAAGTATATAGCAAACTTGGTTTGATATATTGATGACATTGAAAGTTCAGGTGACTTTGTGATCCTGGGGAACCTTCAGGCGAGGGGGAAATCTGAAGGATTTAAATATTGGTATTATGATTCTCTGCATGTGACACTCATTTTGGTCAGTTGAATACAGTCTCCGGTCTGACCATTCCCAAACGTGTGTGAAAATTTCTGATATGTTTTTAATATCTTGTTGGCTTGTAAACAAACAAACCTCAAACCAACCAACAAGACAAAGCTTTGTGTATAGTACTGTATATTTTTCTTGTTTGTTTAAATGGCTAAATTGTCAGGTACGTGAAAAAATGTCTGTTAGGAACTGTGGTTGTAGTTGAAAGTGTGATGCTTCCTATTAACCTAGTTGCATGCCTGATCTTAGATGTTCTTACATGTTCCAGTAGTTTGCTGGTTTGGAATCTTTAGTGGTTTTATTTCTACTCATGAATAGAATCGAGAATATCCTCAGATAACATCAAAGCTATTTTTTTTCTGCAAAGCTTTTATCAAAATCTGCTCTTTCAATTCACTTTTTCCCCTCTATATATTTCCATAATTTAGTTTCCTGATTCAGCATATATTATGTAAGTGTTCTGAATTTAATAGTCTCTTTGTCCATGTCACTCTGGTATATAGCTTCTCTTTGCAATTCATGGAAGAATTCCATGGCATTTAATGAACCTACTCAAAACATGAGTAAGTTTTGCTGAAGCGTCTGTAAGTTTATTTTAGGCTGCACTTGCCTAGTTGGAAAAAATTGGTCCTTAGATATTTCAGTGGGAGCAAAGGATTTTGAGGATAGTTTTGGACAGTTCAGGTTTTTATGAATTTAGAAGGGTGTTTTCATTATGTTTTTAATAAAGAAAACAAAGGAATTTTCTTTTTTCAGAATGAGGCTTAAAGATCCATGGTCTAAATTGCCTCTGGGAAACATCTTTCTCCTTGGTATTGATGGCATAAGATATTACCATCTTAAATTATGAGCTTTAGCTCATGTGTTTAGTATTGGATTGTATGTATGCTACTGTTATATTTTACAGATTGCTCAAAATAAGAAATAATAAAGGAATGTGGATTTATGGAAAAATGTGTACATGATCACAAGATGAGTGGGATACAGGTATTTGTGTCTGCTGTTGGTAGTTGAAATGGTGTGATCAGAACACCTAATAGCAGTGGTGATTCCATCATCAACCTGTTGGAGCTGAGAAGGAGCCTGTGCTTGTCCCACCTGATACTGCTGCTCCTTTTTTCTGCCCACTATGAGAGAGGGAAACATAGAGCAGGGGGAAGCTCTTTACAGTGCTCAGCTCTGAGGTTGGAAGGAAACCTTAGCAAGCATCATCCGTGTTTATAGTAGTTTTTTTCAAAGCTTGAACGTCGTAGGTTGTCTAGGTGAGTACTGTAATTTCCAGATGGGGATTTGGCATTACACTTTGGATTTCATGGCCTGGAATGGAATTTGATAAGTCTGAAAGAGTTCTAGCCTCAAAGAGAGTTCAAATTGTTCTCTATCAATAGAAAAAGTGACTACTCATTAAAAAAAAAAACAACCTAGTACTGTTTTGCTAATAAAGATTTTGTGTGTGCATGTGTAATTGTCTTCTGTAAGAATCCTGTACGAGTTGTGTATGTGAGTTCTAAGATCTTGATTTAAATGAGGATCAAATAAGCCCTTCCTTTACACCCAGTTACAAGCTTTTGAACAGTTTGACTGCAAAAGAACTTCCAGCTTTGGCACATGATGCAATTTCTAAATAAACTTCAAAATTCAGTCTTTTCCTCTTTTTTTTTTCTTCCTTTTTCCATGGGGCATTCCACTTGAGTAATGATTAGAAGCCCCAGGGGAAAAAAACCCCGATTTTTCAGACCTAGGATTAGTATTGCAAGAGTCTTGTGAGCTCAGCAACTTGCTATTTACACTTTTTGTCTTGGGGCAATGACAGATTTAAACTAGGACCAGTCGTTTTTGTCAAGTGCCAGACAAGGCCTTGTGCTCCGATTTTTGACCTCTTTGGTGAAGATACAATGTCTAAGTTGTGACTTGGTTCAGAACATTCTTATTTGCATATAAATTGTGAAGAAGACAGGAGGGCAGGTTCAAGATATGAAACACACACATATATATATAGGAACTGTTCATCAGAAACCAGGCTTGTTCTGTTAAGCTAAGGTGTGTGCAAGACAAAACTTACGTGACTTTTTATCTGTCCAGACAGCTTGCATGCAATTGTGGTGGTTCCTCCAGAGGTGACTGAATTTGGTGTTTTGGTCGGTTTACCATTGCTGTGTCCCCTAAAGATGGGGAAAATCCATCTTTCTGTCCTTAGATGATCTTAGGTTCTGAAATATCTGTTTTTTTATCAGGTATATTGCCTGGTAAAAAGGAATTTCTAGTCTAGAGACACAAAGAGTTCCTGATTTTTAATGAAGATCTGGAAGATATCATGCCACCTTTGAAACTAACGGTGTACTGATAAAAATGAGAAAGGTCTAGAAAAACATTACTAAATTTCCTGTCAGATCAGATGATCAAGTCATTTTTCTTTGAAACTTGTGGCTGTAAATTAAACTTCAGTTTGTTGGAAGTATGTAATCAGTACATGCCTACAGTCAGTTTTCAGAAGAAACTTTTTTTTATGGTTAACTGACAAGGCCATTGGGGTTTGAAATCTTTAACAAACCATATTAGTCATTTTGAGAGAATATGGGTTTGTGTCTATGAGAAAACTACACACTTTTGTGAAAAAACACATTGTAAACAAAGAAGTCTGAGAGAAGATGTTAAACTCCTTGGAAATTCATCTCTGCATATCAAGCTTGACTGTCTTTACATTTAGTGAGTTTCATAAAATATCTACTTACCTATTGCTGGATTTTTCTACAGGAGGAATACTTTATTTAGGTAAAATGTGTAATCAGGTAGTATATATTTGCTAATGAAATTTAAAAATTAAACTGATGAACTTGTGGAATTGTCCACCTGGATCCAACTCAACTGCTGTGCTAAATTAGCATCTTAACAGCCAGATCTGCAAATGTGAAAGATGAGTTTTCAGTTAACTGTTCAGTTTAACTGGTTTAATCAAAGTTAAGGAAAAACCTAAAACTATAGGTGAAATCTCATTTTTTCTTCCAAATAGAAAATATGGTAGGATTAGAATGCAGAAAAAAAAACCCCAAACCTATTCTGATAGCATTTGTTTAATCATTTTAGGTACCTATATACTAATTGCTATGCACTTAATAAAAATACTTATCATAGCTCACATCATAAAGTCAAGCTGAATCTATAAAATTAAACCCAAATAATTGCCTTATAGTATACCATAATTTTATGTTGATTACCCCCAAAAGGCACAAACTTTAAAAGATTATGGAATTGCAAATCAGCAAGTTTCTTAGGAGGTGAAGTTGCGAAACAAACGGTATGCTTGTTTTAACCATGGGCTAAACCAAGTGCCTAAATCGGTCTGCTCAGGATATGCTTGGACGTACTTACTGTATCACTTTTTTAGTGTGCAAGTGGCTGGCTGGCAATTCCTAGTATTGTGTAACTCTACTTGCAGTCAAGGGGAGTTTGGTTAAAAAAAAAACAAACCAGCAAACAAACCAAAAGGCAAGGAATTTCTCTACTAAATGTTACTGTGTTACTGCAACTAGTGCTGTTGCTTTGGGTAATGAAAAAAAAGTTTCCCAAGAAATGCATTGTGCTTGTCACCAATTGATGCGGTACACAAACCAGTCAAATGTTCCAGTTCCTAGTATCTATTTTAGGTCTTAAGTGTTTCAGCTGTGATGGAAGGGTTGGGAGGCTTTTTTTAAAATTTATATTTTTATTCTTTATGGCTATTTGCTCTTGGCATAAACTTTAATTACACTGTGCTGTCCTGGAGGCAAATCCAAGTTAATTTGAAGCCAGGCTTATATGGAAGGCTTTGGTGCCTTTATTTTAAAACACATCCTGTTCCTCTGTTTAGATCTTAAAATACTTTTTCAGTTAAAATTTGTGTGGAATTTGTAATGCAGTAATTATTTCAAATTCAGCATCCAAGCATTTAAAAACCTTCAGTTCAGGAGAAAAGTAAATGGGTATTTGTAAAAAAAACCTTAAATCTACATGGTTATCTTAATGGTTTAGTTTATAACTTATTTTCTTTCAAATAAATAATTCAAGAGTCTGGATTCTTTTTCTCCTCCCTCTCTCCCTCATCAGTTTGATCACATATTTGATATTTGAGATTTCTTTGGTTTAAACATGTCAAGTGTTACTGTTTCTGTTTCAAGTGCTAACGTCAAACTCAACGATTTAATTATGTTCACTGAAAATGTGAGTAAAACCAAGATAAACTGTTTCTAAACGGCAAATGCTAATATTGTTCTGTCAAAGCAAAAATGTGAAAATTAATTTAAACCTACAATTTTACTTTAATTTGATCTTCATTAAAATCCCTGTAAGGGAAATTTCAACTTTTCCAGAAAACCTTGTGTGTGCAACAAAAACCTGGGATAGAAATGTCTCTTGTTCCAGAAATTTAATAGTAAAGTCAACTAGGACATGGTGGATAGTTATAAACCTTTACTGTTTTCTTTTTTCAAATGAATTGTGGTGTCTGACTAGCTCTCAGCTGCTTCTGTTAAACTCCTCCCAGTTTGAAGATTGTTTTCAATTCCAAAACCTGTTGGTTTTAGAACTCTGTTTTAAACAGGAACACTCCTACAGTGTAAAATAAAGTATAAACAAACAAAAGCAAAGATAAAAGTAGTTACCAACTTTTTCTTTATTCGTAGTTCCAGAACCCATACAAAAACCACATGAAGGACCTGGAGAGATGGGGAAGCCTGTGGTCATTCCGAAAGAGGAGCAAGAAAAAATGAAAGAAATGTTTAAAATAAATCAATTTAATTTAATGGCAAGTGAAATGATTGCACTCAACAGATCATTACCTGATGTCAGGTTAGAAGGGTAAGTGCTTTATGTTGTGTTAAAAATGTACTCAAATGAAAAATGTGCAAAGTGTCACCTAAAACAAGAGTTCTGTTCAGTAAGTTACTGTGTTGAAGTTAAAAATGGAAGGATTTCCTTTATGTATGGTACTTATTTGTAAAATAAGATTGAATAGCAGAGAACAGTTTTCTTCAGTGTTATTTAACTTTTAATCTGATTACAAATATGAAACCTATTTGGAGAACAAAAATTTGCGTAGTTGAAAGGAAAAAAAGTGAAGGTAAGACTTGATGTTTCAGGAAGACATTTAACTTATTTGAAAAAAATCATGTACTGCTTATAATGAGACAGACTAAAATTCTGCATTATATGAAATAGAAAAGATTTTATGATGGGAAATACTTAAATTTCTCACCTAATGAAATGTGCAAAGGCTCATTTAGATTGCTTTATAATGTTTTCTAATATCCATCTGGTTTGTTTTTAATCTTGCCTCTGAAATAATATTGATCCTTTCAGAGCTATTTGAGTCATAAGTAATTAAAAAGAAAATTGTAGCCTTGTTTTAAATAAAACTAAGATTGCTTTACTCTCCTGGGGCTACTCCAGCATGGCAGCTGATGACTCCCCCAACCTCTCTTGTTTATGAAAGGGACTCTCAAGTTAAATAAAGCTCATGAAACAGGATTTTCCCAGCCAATTATCTGCATTCTCCTGCAAAAATCAAATGCTACAGAAAACCCATTTCTTTGGAAGCTCTGTTGTTGCTTCTGTATATGCAAGGCCTGTCTGCTGGCTGGATTCATTTGTTTTAATTTCCTACCTCAAAAGATAATATTAGAAGAATGAGATAAAGCTCTGACCGCTTCTGATTGATAAAGATTGATTTTGAACTGGTTTGTAGGTACTTTTATCTAGCATGATGATTGTGATTCTGTGAGTTTCTGGTAGTGCTGGTGTTCTTATTAACTGAGCCAGATATTTTTTCAAAATACTATTTCAGAAGTTTGAGTGAATGTAACATTTAAATTAATTTTTCAGGTATATTATTAGTCAGATTTTATAGTCACTACTTGCATGCTTCTCTGTATAGTGGAAAAATGCAAATCATGAGAACTTGGAGGATTTTCTTTCAAAACCGACAGATGTTTTGAGTGGGTTATAACCTTTTCTCTCACTTCATTACTCTGATGGTAGTTGTAACTTGGCAGGGGGTTCTCTTGGCATTCATGCGGATTCATATGTAGCGTCCGCCCCTTTTATCACTCTCTCTGTAGGATAAGAATCGCCTCACTGTAAAAGGGCGATTTCCACTGGCTGAGAACTTCCACTTCTCCTTCTCAACTTGCTTTAGCTGTGAGGAAAATTGTGAGTTTCATTGGAGACTTTTGTCAAAGCTGGGATGCTAATTTGCAGGGATTTCTGTGAGGTTTTTTTCTGGAAGAACTGAATGGAAGGAATTAACAAAACTTTGGGGAAATTATAATTACAACAGATGGTTATTTGGAAGGTAAACATGAGTAATTTGTAACTTTGACCCTAGATGTATGGAAGAAACTAAATAACATCATCTGTTTACCAACATTCACATTGGAAAATTTGCATGTATATATTCCACCTTTTTTATAGTGTAAATACAATAAATGATAAAATAAATATATGGATCTAAAAAGCTGACTTAACTGTAAGCTTTGTGAAGTCTAGACTTTGAATCAACCAAAAATGGAAAGAGAAATTGTTATAGAGGATTAAAAATGTATTCCCATCGCTCAAGCTTTCACAGACAAATGAAATTACAATTTTAAAAGCAAGTTGAGCTAGAAGAATTATTTTTTTTTCCTGGCACAGTTGGCTATGCTCTGCAGTTGTGTTTTGCAGAAAGATGCATTTTAAATTTGGTGGTGCTGTATTTGTTTCTCTTTTCCATTTGTTTGGACACAAATACTGTTACTGTACTGTGTGTTTGTGTAAGTGGAATCTTAGAATAAAATTTTAGGTGAGGTTTCTGGTCAGAGGTGGACTTTCTTTTCTGTTTTTGTAAATTCCAACAATTTTAATATTTATTTGCTGTGTGCATTTTTAATAGATTGAGAGGAAAAAAAACCCCAAATGCCTCCTTTTGTCATCTTTTTGGACTCTGTAAGGTCATGCTTATTAAAAGTGGGGAGTGTGTTTCCCCAGTGCAAGAATATCTTAATCTGTGTATGTGGATTGATGTTACTTTTCAAGAACACTGTGGCCGTTTTCAGAATTGTAAAAAACTGTAATTAGGCTCCAGTGTTGTATGTCTGTCTTATGAAAGTGTTCATCTCATTAGTCAAAATACTCACATGGTCAGAAATACTTTCTGCAGCATTAGTGGAGTTGTTTCTGTTACGACTTGTTCTATCTATATCCCTGCTAATATGAAAATAGTTTGGGGAGAAGGAGAATGGGTAATTTCTAATCATTCCTTACCACATTTATGTGCTTAGAGCACAGCTGCCAGTAGCACTTTCAGTCAAGGTTTTGAAAGAGCTGGATGTGTTCAAAGGCAACTTAGCTGTTCAACCATGTAATTATTTTCTTCACAGGTTTTGTGGTTCCTTGCTTTGTGGCGTGGGGAGAAGACATGACTGTTTCAAGTCCTGTAATTCTTCAGCATGTCAGTTCTTCTGAAATACAGAAGCCTGTAAAAGTTTTGCCTGATGGCTAATCATTGCAAAGCTGGTGGAATTAGGTGTGCCGGGACCAATTTGCCATATCCATTTAATGGGCATGACATAACCTGTCAGCTGGAGAGCAGCTTTTGAAGTAGTTTACATTATCCTTCACATTAATTTCTAGTTCTGCCAAACCCCCCTGTCATCTGTGTGAAGGCAAGCACATTTGTGTACCTGCTCAATCTGTAAGTGCTCACAGGTTAATCTCTATAGATGACTCCAGGCATCATGTTTCTATTTTGGCCAAGAAATTTTGTTTCCTTACTAGAAGAACAAAAATGTGAGCTGTTTTAATAACTTCTAGGCGCTTTTCCAGCTCAGGGAACTCCTCAGTATGAGACATCTACAGTTCTGCTGAGCGGTGTCCCAGTCTTATTAACAGCTTTATTTTTATTATTTGGTATTAAATTACCAAGGCATTTAAAAATGTGACATATGCCTGAACTGCTAGTCATTTTGAGACTGTAAGTGGGAACAATATTCCACTTAGTCTTCTCATTATCCCAGCTGAATGATTTGCTTAACAGAAAAAGTTAACCCAGATGATTCTTGCTGTGGATACTTTCAAGAACCTGGAGCAAGGCAGGTTGGTGTAACTGATAAAACTGAAAAGTCTGTGACCTCTGGAGGGGTGGTATTGCAGGGAATGAGCAGCAGGAGTTAGCAGATTGGTTTTAAATTCTTAATAGAATAATTCTTGTAAGCATGTCTTGTTCTGGTCTGTGAATCAGTCATCAGAGTGGGAGTTGATTCACAGTTGCCAGGAAAATATGCAGCTGTGGGCTTGACATGACAGCAAAGAGTAAAAGATGGGCGATTAGAGTCTTTATTGAAGATGAGGGAGGCAATGAATAAAGTAGGTGTCAGTGACTGCAACAGGGGTTCAGCTGTGCCTATGTGTCTTAGACCGGTGTTCAGGCTGGAAAATGGTGTGATTCTGTGCATGGAATTTGTATGTGTTGTGTGACTTGGTTTTGCTCTCAGTGTTGTTTGAGGTGATGTGGAAGCCACTTTGCAAAATGAAGAGTGAATACTGTGTTCTAAGGCTGAGCTTTCCAGGCTGTATTCATTATATAATAATTTCTGGAATATAGAAAACATTTAAGGAAACATATGTTTCTGGTCCTTGGTCTGAGAATTTAAACCCAATCTGGACTTTTCTTACACTACAAAAGAGCATGTCAAAACACATTTCCAGGCACAAGTGGTCAAGGCTGGAAACAGTGCAGGCATGGCTGGGACAGAATGATGTCATTCACATAAGCTCTGGTCCCCACTGCATGCAGCGCTAGGAGGGTGTTATATTTTGCAGGTTGAGATGTCTTGGAAAGGTAATGTGCTTCCCCAAGGAAACCTGCATCAAGGAGTGGTGTGGATAACTTTGGGATTCCTTAGTAACCTTTTTGCAAGGCTGCAGGTTTTGTAGAACTTGGCATAAAAGTTCTTCCTTGTAATTTTGTTCCTTAGTTGCTATAATTTTGTCAGAATTAAGGGTATATGACATGTTATTATACCCCAGTTAGTTCTGTATAGCATTTGGGATCTTTTAACTGTACTGGCCTCAAACTGTCTGTATTTAGGAAGTAGGTCTGTTGGGTTTTGAGTGGTGTAGATAATCAGATTTTATCCAGATGGCTCTACATATTTGGGTGCACTGGGTTTAAATGTGTATGAACTGTGACTTCAGCCACTTAATAGAAAAATAAGATGGGGATGTCTAAGAACTTAATGTTGAACTAGTACAGTAATGTGATCAGTTTAAGTTACTGGTGAAGGCTTCCATGCTGGATCAATCTACCCTGCTGAGTTCCTGCTGCCAAGCTTGCTTCCACAATTGTGAGGAAGTAAACTTTTTTGGAGGGAAATGAGGGGTTAAAAGACATTCTTCTTGGTCTAACTTGCATGAATATTATGGAGATTACAGCAATTATACTCTGCTGCTTTCTGAGGAAGTTCTTCATATGACTAATTCTGTCATCTCTTTGCTTAGAACCATATTTAAATTTAGGCTTTAGATTTAGGCACTGTTAATTATACGACACGATATAATGCTTTTCAGTTATGGGGCTGCGATCTGGTTTTCCTGTGTGTGCTTTAGAAATGTATTATTGATGTTAAGCCTGAAATATACATGTGAGAATACACTGGAATTTGGACTTTTGGCTTCTCAGAGCAATTTGAATTGCTATATACTTTAACGTACTACTGTTGAGTCATAACATGACACATTCATAGAATTTACACAATCTCTGTGTGAGGAAAATAGTTTGAGCAAACCTATTTGTAGTGAAGCTAGTAAATGCAAACATGTAAAAGCGTGCTTTTGGATTCAAATGTGTGACATTTTAAATGGCAACACTTGAAGTATTTACTTCTATGTGAGACTTGTGTAGGTGTACTGTCTTTAAATCATTTTAAATCAGGAGAAGAGCAATGGGCTTAGCTTTATACTACATATACTCTGGTGTGGACTGTGGCCAAAAGTCTTTTTGCTTCCATTGGTACCGATATGATGATCGTGTGGCCTTGGCACTCACTGACTGGTTGAAGGATTTCACACCAAAAAGGGGAAAAAAGTATGGTTTATTGTATCAGCAAACTGAAGGAACACACCCAGCAGTTTAATGATTCCCAGATCGAGTGCAAAGAAAGAGATGGGGTAAAACTGTAATGGTGAAAAGTAGGATTATTGCTTTTGGTATCAGTGCATGGTTGCACCAGATTAGGAGGAACTTTCTTTCAGAAAGTGTGGATTAAAGTCCCCATAAGGTCGTAGGAATTTAAATAGTGTCAGACATTGTGATATGCTTTGTGAACTTTTGGCGTTCATTTAGCTCAGGTCATACTGTTGTAGAAGGTAATACAGAGCAAAGTTGTCCATATAGGTGGTGGAAGACTCCAGAAGTGTATCTAGTGTTTTGTTACAAATTAGAAATCCAGGCTGTTAATTAACCTGATGTCTGTAAAAGGGTATCTGCTGATGTGATAATCAGCAGCCTCACACTGAAGTCTGAAAGCCTGTGAGACATTACAGGACTTCACAATTCTTTCAGGCAGGACTATTGGGATCTTTTGTCTGGCTTTCCTGGTGCATATAGCTTGCTACTAGCCCAGCGTGGGATCAGCATTTCAAAATATTCTTGTTCATTTTGACTTAATGAGTTAGTTGGAAGAAATAACCTATAAATTGCTTTCCTGGATAAAGCTTACAGGGGAAAAAAGTTACTTTGAAAATTGGCTTGCTTCCTGTAAACTTTTTTAATATGTAGGTATATATATACACATACCTATACATGCATGAATATGTGTGTATGTGTACATACACATAAACATGTGGCAATCTCATTCTTAGTTATGAGTGTCTTACATTTTGGATGAGCAGCCATATCTTGAATTTTACTCAAATCGATATGTCAAGTATGGAGGATAATTTGGCTAGAGTACTTAAGGTTCAATTTCAGTCTTGGAGGACAGAATTGGTTTTACTTCTGTCAAGAGATGCTTTCCTATAATCCCTTTCAGGACAAGGAAGATAGTCAATTGCAGATTATTTTTGTGAAATTCTGTTTGAATTCTGTAACCACAATGGTTTTAAGGACCATTTTGGATTTTGTTTCCAGGGTCTAAAGAAGATTTCTACTTGACTCATGAGATAATGCGACCTTTCTTATATCCAAATCTTTGAGATCAGAAGAAAGGAAAATTTCATACTCTTGATGTCAGGTAAATTACATAATACTCTTGAAGGCAGACATTAAGCAGGCTGGATGGAAATGTTTAAGGGACTTGCCTGCAATCAGGTCACCTGTTCAGAAAGATAAATTGGAGTTGTGGTATGAATTACAGAAATGAAGACCTCTTTCTAAACCACGTTGTTGGGATTTGATTGGAGAATGCAGCTTCAGGGGTAGCATAAAATTTCCCTGCAGCCTTATCTGCAGTGCTTTCTCTTTGTGCAGCCACAAGCTAAAGCTGTGGTTGTATGCAAAGTCTGTGTAGTGAAAAGTGGTTTGGCATCTTACAACAGCGATTCCATCTTTCTCAGAGGTGTGTTGCTTTTAGCCCTTTCAGCTGCGCTGCTTCTGTGTGAGAATTACATCTTGATCCAGCTTCATTGTTTTCAGTCTGGGGGCTGGGGATATTCTTAAAATTTGTGTCAGAAGGAGATTTATTACCACCCAGATCATAATGATACCGTGAGGCTGCTGCTCATATCCAGGAAAGACTGAGTGTTTACCAGAAACACACCACTCGAGTGCTGGTGGTTCTTGCTGTCGTGTTTTGACACTTTCTGACACCCCTGTTAAAGGGCGTTATCCTCCAGTGGAAATGTAGGTCAGTCTCATCAGCTTCAGGGTGACTCTGAGTTTTACTTCAAAACTTTTCACCCATGATTTAAGGAGAGAGGAGTTTTTGCATTGGCCATTGCTGTCCTTCAGGTTTGTTACAATAATTTCATTGCAGGCTGTTACTTTTGGCAAATGGGTAAACAACAGAATACTGATAGTCTTTTGGCAATGCAGTGATATTTTTCTGATATCAGTAATTAAAGCCTGAGGTGTCATGAGGAGTTCAGATTTTCTGATTGTATTTTCTTTTTCTCTATCCGTCTGTAATTAACTTTTTAATTAATCCTAATAATATAAATATTTTCAAGTCTAAGGATACTGATCCTGAAGACTATGTTGTTTGTACCACATCTGCAATACTAAACAGGTTTATTATAGGAGCTGTGCTGTGTAGCATTTCCTCAAAACTTCAAGTCTAACCTGATTTTCAGCAAGACTTGGATTATTTCTTTGCCAAACTTAAATTCTGAGATGCAGTTTATACCTTTTTTGTAGTGTACAGATAGAAGATCACACTGAATTTGTAAGATGACTAAATGTGTGTGTGTGTGAGAGTCCCTGATTTGTTGCTTTGAAAAATGCATTGGTACTGCATTATCATACTGCCCCAATCTGTGCTGTAGTGCCGTTTCCCAACTAAACGGCTTAGTGCATGGGAGATGCTTTTGCTTGTGTTCCATCTCTGTCCTTTATCCCAGTGCTCTGGGCTGTGTGCACTGGGCAAGAAAACAAGGATTTCATATGTGTTTTACTGCTGTTAATGTTTCTGAGCCACTGTAAATTACTGGTCGTGCCTTGCTCCTGTGGAAGGCTGGTGGAATCTGGGAATAAAATAACTATCCGGTATAGCAAATATGATATGGCTCAGGAAACATTTAAGTTTATTGATTTTTTTTTTTTATTTTTTTTTTTAGTTTGTTTAGGTAAACATGAGTGGCCTTGTTTTGAAAATGTCATATTTCGAAAAGAGTTCTCTGGTGTTACTTGTCTCGTTGCTCCTCTGTGGAGAATAACCTGTTGGCAGCATCAGAAGGGGTGGAGGTCTGCCCCATAGTCTTTAGAAATTTAGCATCTATTTCTAATACGAAATATAAGTATGACATCATCCTCTAGAAAACACATACTTTTCATGTTTTCCTCAGTGAAAAAGGCTTTTCTTGTTGTGTCTTGCTGCATAAACATTAGGGTAGTATGTAATTGATTTTCTGCAAGTCCTGTACCTTGTTTGTAACTTTTTTGGAGTGCAATTTTTAGCGTATGAAACAGAAGTACGTAAGAGTTATGAGGATATTAAATCTCATTTTATGACATCACTTTCAGAAATTATTTAACATGACTTTGAAGGGTGTGCAAACATATCACTGCTAACATTGTAAATATTTGTCTTTCAGGATGTGACAGTGTTACATGTGTAGCACTCAATCTTCAGTTTTAGGAATAATTTCTAAGTGATCCATGAATACAATTTCATAGTATCAATAAAATGTCAAGTAGTATTCTGTAATAAGATGGCTGCACTTTCTTTGGTCACGTTTTCTTTGAAGTGTTTCTCAAAGTCCCAACAATAGCCTGAAAGAGGTGGCATATTAGGGTAGCAAAGGGACGGTGTCCTGAATTGTGATGCCTCTGCATGTTGGGTGCCAATGGTTGGAGCAGGTAACCATTGCTGATATTGGAGCTGCACACTGAGCAGTGCAGATGATAGATGTCAGAAGAATTTCACCTTCAGGGGAGTTCAAGTGAAGGATCTTGTAAGGTCACCTAGTAGATTTCTTCTGTCCCTACAGTAGTGAAATAAGTTTTTTTTCATTCCTTTGCTTTCGTAAGAGAAGCTCCTGGTTCTGCCAGATGCAGAGGAGGGTTGAGAGTATATGGTTGTGCTGATGTAGGTAGCACAAGATGAAGAGTTGTCTCCTTTCCTTGCAAGATTGTGCTGAAGCAGCACTTAAACTCTGAGATTTAATGGCTTAATTTTATTTGGACAGAATTGCCTTACTTGATGTCTCTTCTAGATTGTTTTTGTAATGTCTCCTGTGGACTATTTGTACCCTGGGCTGAAAGAAAAGAGGAAAGCAGTTTATTCAGAGGCTCTTCAGGTGCATTTGAAGTAGCATCAGGTAGTTTTCAAGTGGATACACATAATCCATTTAATGAAATTCTCCTTGAGACTTTTTTTTCCCCTAAACATCTTGCTCTCCAAAATGTGCAGATCTTCTGCATAAGATTCAATTTCACAGAAAGTTGCGATCATGGAGAAGCATGACCCAAGACATGGTTGCTTTTGGCCTTCCATTTTAAAAACTTTTGTAATGGATGCAGAACTTTAAAATCAGGCTACAGTCAACAACTTGTATTTATTTTGCTGTCACTGTTCTTTATCAGTGTTACACACATAGATGCTAGCTTATGACCTTTCTTTGCTTGTAGTCTATTAAACTTCATTTCAATTTATGGTGGATTTGGACCTGTCACACTGCCTTATGCTCTTGGGGAGATGGGGACCTATGAGTAGCTGTGTATTTATAAGGGACCAGGCCAAAGTATTTTGAATATATGGTGCGAAATTACAAAAAGATGAAATTCTGTGAAGAACATTTATCTTACAGAAGCTGGAGAAGAGTCTGTCGTGTCTTTATCATCTTGTGGCTCCTTCGTAAAACAACTTTTAAACCTATAGCTCATAAACTTATTTTTTTTCTGAAACCTGATTTTGATGAGGCATTAAATAACTTGAATAGCTTTAATTTATTTCCTAATTAATTTTCCATTTTATTTTCTAATTGCATGAAGGCAAGAAATCGAATGTTCGGGACGAATACAAAGCTAATGCATTTGAAGTTGGGGATTGCAGTGCATGAGAGGTAGACTAGCTAGGAAATAAAGAGCATTACTGTTTTGAGCACTGGAGTGTGTACATGGAGAAATGTGGACTAATTAGGCTTTTTGTCTTGATCATACTTTTAACAATCTGGCATATTCTTTTTCTTTGTCTTTAGGTAATAGGGCAGTAAGTCTCTTCTTGCATGTGAAATGCCTGACATTTTGGGGGAGTTTCCACTATTTAAACAATATATGGAGTCATATTAGCTAAGAGTTTGCATGGTGAATGCCACAGATTAAGGAAAGGATGATGCATTCCATGTGAAGTAAACGTTCTCAGCTGCTGTTTGGAACCTTCATTAAATTGCTGAAGATGGTGTGCCTTCCTAATGTTATGCACTCAATTTTAAAACCGTTTGAGGCCTGATCCAACAAAAGGAGTATAATATATTACTAGTGAATGAAATTTCAAATTGTCTTTAATTCATACCCTGTGTGTCATACCCCTCATGGTTATATTCTGCTACTAACGTTGCATAACTGTTTGTTGAAACTAATGTTATATATTAAATTCTCTATTAATGCTTTCTGGGGTAATTTACTTTCATTTGAAAGACAAAAAGGATTCTTAATTTAAACATTTGTTAGTAAGGATAAAACATGAAGTTCTCATAGAAGACTAAAGCTCTAATAACAGGTGTCAACTGTACTATTTTGTCTTATGTTCTGGAACAATATATTTCAGGGGGTAAGGCGTGTATACCAGTGTTTTCAAAATTAAAAGCCGGGTTTTTAAATATATGTTTTTAGGAAAAAAAATTGTGCAAATCTAGCTAAAACCTGTGTATAGAAAGGCAGGTGAAAGGCGTTTTAAAATCAGGTATCACACTGTTAATTCTTTCCTGTATCATGCCTACATTAATGACTCTTTCCAGAAGAACTTTACACCAAACAGCTTTATCAAGAAACACCCTCTTGTTACAACTGGCAACCTTTCATATATTGGTAAACAAGCAATCAGGGATGCTCTTAAATTGTCACCCCAGAAAGGCTTGATCTCTGGGGGTGGGAATCAACAGCTCTCCTTATAGAAAGGAGGATGTTCACTTTCTACATGATGGGCCAGTGGGAATGCTGGGGTGAAAGGGGAGGTCCCAAAAAGTTCCTGTAAACCGCCGCCTTAGCGCTAACAAGTTCTCCTTCAAAGATGGATATTAAACTTTTTGATACATTTATTCTTTGGACAGCATAATGGTTTATAAACATGGTAGTCCCTGATGACTTGGCTGGCTTTTATTATACCAATTCATTGATTTGAGTGCAGTAAAATAAAATCTTCTGTAAAACCATAAAAAAAGGAAAGGCTGGAGATGAAAGATTTAATATTAAAATAGAAGTACCTGTGACCACCCCAGCAAGATATCCCTGGTGAATGACACATTGTTATTTCTTTCCAGGGAGAACTGTTAACAGGCTTCTTTCAACTTTTTACAAATATTCTTTCAAAAAGTAGTGGAGCTATTGGCAGATTTGTATTATTACTATAGCTGAAAGTCTACAGTCACTTATTTTCTGGTCTAGGGAGCAGGGCAGCAGAAGGAATAAAACACTGAGAATGTGTCTTTAAGTAGCAAAATAGGCTGAACAAGTGACAACCATGGGGGGAAAATTATTTGGTGTATGTATTGAATTTTTCATCTGAAATTCATAGCATCTTTGTGAAAAGCTATTTTATTTTTCAAGCGATACCACAGAAATAACTTGGCATAGTTCATGGGCTTTTTATATTTGAATTAAATTGGAAAATATAGGGATATATGTCTGCTTTCCCTAAAAATTTTATGATATTCAATTCAGTATGGTGAACAATTAAATTTGGCCATAGTTGTAGGTAAGTGTAATATTGAAGACAGTGTTTACAGGTCCAATGATATGATTCAGAAATGAAACATAACTTCACAGGAGTGAAGAAATATCTTCCAGACATTTCTTGAATTGTACCTGGTTTTACTGATCTTTTCTGGGTGACAAAAGCACACTGGGCTTTTGTCACCACCTCAGAGCTGAAATACCCATGTGTCATGAGAGCTGCTTTCACTGGGAAGAGCTCTGGCTAAGCAAGTTACCCAGCATGCAAAATACTCATGCCAGGAGCCCAGTTTTGACTCATGTTCCTGGTGTCACTGGTTGTGGTGGGATTAGATGCTGATCGTGCACTGGCAGTCTGTTCTTTCAGTAGTGCTCTTGTCTGTTTCAGGTAGAGGATGTGCAGTAAGTACTTCTCAGGTCCCCAGCACTGTTAAGGTGATGGTTACGAATACTTGTTAGCATATTGTAATAGCATTTAGATCAAGTTACATTACAGTGAATTGACTCAATTTGAGATCTAATAAAAGTTTTTTTGTTGGAATAAAGCTCCAATGAATACATGTCTCTTTCCACTTCAGTGTTTTCTTTGTGTTTGAGATCTTACATGTATCTCTTTAGCTTTGATTCTTAAAGGATTTAGTACCATAAAATCCTACATAAGCTTCTATGAGATTTTTTTTTTCTTTTTTAATATACAGGAGGAACAGATCTGTGCAGAGAACACTTACATTTGCATGGTTATATTTTAGAGCAGAATTGTTAGAGTACTTTATGAACAGCATATTGATATTTTTTTTCTAGGAGATACTGAAAATATCACTTGTTTTAAAATAGTATTGTGGAGTGTAAAATGTCAGCTGCATATGGGCTTGCTTGGCATGTATGTCGTGTTTTGCATAAATGTCCTATATATGCTATTAGGAGAGCTAAACCTATATTCTTCCATGCACTATTTGGAATGTCAATATGATTCTTTCTTAATTTGAACCCTTACAGCACTTCCAACATGTATTCAGTGAGGAGGGAAGCCCTCTTTACGTAATATAAGCACATTAAATGATGAAATATATTTAACTTACCAGTATTATGGGTAACATGCATGCAGTCTTGGCTTTTTTCTAAACATCAACTGTCCAGAATTCTGAACCTTTTAGTAGTTGTTTGGTTTTGCTCATTATATACTTTCTGTTGGATTTACTTCCTAGTTTGTTTGCCATTTCTTATCTTGTGTGTGTCTCTCCATTCCCCCTTTGTCTATTAATTGTTTTTTTAATTGTTTATTAATTGCAAATCCCCATTTGCATTTCTAGGGGTTTCCCCATTGCCCTCTGCAGGAATGCAGATCTAAATTAGGGGCTTGGATTAGAGCATCTGGACATGCTGCTATTCACAAAAACAGGGGTAGCAGAAGTAAATAATCTTTGTGTTAGCAGTAGGGAAGCTGCTTTCATTTGGCTATTGAATTGGGGTTCTCCTTTCACATTGTATACATAGATGTATACATAAAAAGTTACGGTGTTTCCTAGGTAATAATATAAATCCGTGCACCATTTGGTCCTTTGCCATACTTTACATACAGTTGATGTATCTTGAATATTAGCATTGATATTCAGAGATAAAACTCAGTTCTAACTGAAGGCTTGACCTATACAAACACGTGCCTTGTTTTTGTTTGCAGGTGTAAAACGAAGGTGTATGCAGACAACCTTCCCACCACAAGTGTTGTCATTGTTTTTCACAATGAGGCTTGGAGCACACTTCTACGAACTGTTCACAGTGTGATAAACAGGTCACCACGACACATGCTGGAAGAAATTGTCCTCGTGGATGATGCCAGTGAAAGAGGTAATGATAACATCGATGCCTTAACTTGCTGCTCTTTGTACTTCAAAAATTGAGACTGGCTTTCTGCGGGCTTAGCTCTCCTCAGGGAAACATGGTAGCTGAGGGGAGGGAAGACAGAGTGAGCAATACCCACTTTGAAGTGCAGGTGGGTCATTCTCCACTGAAAACTAGTGGAGGTTTGTCTGTTAAACTTTTCTGTTGATAGTACAGAGTTTGTGTGTTAGTAGGTTTATCCCTTTCCATTTAGGATTTTAACAAAATCCTAAAGCTTGAAGGCATTTAATACTTGAATCACCTGGTGAATAATAGCAAAGGCGACTGTTTGTCACACATCCAAATTTACTGTCAGCACTACCATTAAACTTCCTGCTCAGAGGGATTAATTTTGATTATTTGGTTACTGGGAAGTTGAAATTCCATGTCTATGCTATGAGCAGTTCTACTTTTTAATAACTAGTGTTCAAGATGGAAAGTTTCATTATGTAGCATAGTTTTCATGTGTAACAATTAATAGACAAAACTTGAAGCTGTTTATTTTTTAAAAAGTTTCTGATTTTATTCTTTTCATGTAGAAATACTATTGTAGACAATACTTTGTTTTTACTTTTGGTTAATTGTTGGCTTGTTCCATGCTTAATCTTCCTCAGTGGTATGGATTATAAAGTACAAAGATTATATATATGTGTATTATGTATGTGTTTCTTTCATCAAAAACTTTTCTATATTTTTATATTGAATCACTGTATTTTTTTCTGTATTTTTTACAATTAATTTTTCCCACCAGGAATAATAGCTAGTAGGCCACTAGAAAAGAAGTCCTGGTAGCCACCAGCTGTGGGCTGTTGTCTGTATCAGCAGGACACGTTTTAGTCATGGAAGGGTTTTACACCCTGCATGGTGACATCCCTGACTGCTGGTTCTCACCAGTGCTGCAAAATCCATATTCTGATGCTTATGCTAATTCCAGCTTCAGAATAAGACAGTGACTGTTGTCCAAATGACCAGATCTGTCAGAACAAGATCAACATGTGAAAAGAGACACTGGATTTCAGGTCGTATGGTCTCAGTAGCAATATGGTGTATGGATTTCAGTGATTAACAAGACGTTTTGGGATAGTTAGTAATCATTGCAATGTTTTTTGTAGCTGAAGAACTTCAGGAGTGGATTTTTGCACTAATGTCGTAGAAAGTAGGAGTTTCTTCTTAAGGTTGCATGTGTGTATGATGCTTTAGTATATTAACTAAGCTATTCCTGACTCTGTAGTTCTAGAGTACATCTGGTTATGGAGTAGCTGAGTAGACTAAAGAAAGATTGTACAAGCTAACTGAGCTTTGACCAACCTGTTTCCATTTTGGTTGTGTTTGCATTTGGGTCTGTGTTCCTTTCTTCTCCCTGGCACTCTCTCTTGCTTTTGCTCTCTCACTTGATACTAATTGTAAGTGCTTCAGCCACTATCAGTGCACAAGAAGGGACAGAGACCTTAAATACAATTACACTCTGGCCACAGAGGAAGAATGCCCATACAAAGGGCAAGGCTGCCATATAAATGGGTTCCAGATTACATGAGAGGCATGATTAGCTTTTGCTTTTAGAAGGGCACAAGATCAAACTTTTACTGTTTTCACTTGTGGGCTATTTGTAATTATACCCCACAACTTCTTGAAGCTTTTCAACATTTATATAAAGAAGTAAAAAATTCTTTGGTTCTAATGCATGTGAAATTGCTCACCTCTCTTTGCATTGTTGCCAGGAACAATCCACTTTAACACAGATGCTGATATTTGGGTTCCGAGTGTCTACCCTAGATTATTATATAGATATGTTTCCTTAATATAATAGAGATAGTGACTTTCTGTTTGGTTATTTAGCTTTTGTGTACAGACACTTGCTAGGAAAACAATGGTTGTTGCTAGTGGATGTCATTTCATTTGTAAAAACAGTCCCTGGCACTAATTCAAATTAGTGTTAATTATTAATTGTAACAGGTCAGCTTTCAATATAACCTAGAAATAAAGAGCAAGCTAATATTAAAATAATGTATATATAACACTTCTTATGTTTTGCCTGTTCAATTTCTGTTTTAGAAAAAACGTATTTTAATATAGCAATAGGCATGCCCTCACTATGAAGTAGAATTTTAGTCCAGTAAAAAAAAGCCTGTGGCTTTCTCTAGATAACTTCTCTGTTTCTGGGTTTGAGTTAGGTAATAAAAGCAAAGTAATTTAATTCCAGGCTGAAATATATAGCATTTCAGACTTCTTTTTTTTTTTTTGGTGGTGTTATTGAACCCATTCCAGTATTTAGGTTTGAAATCTGTGATCTTCCTTTCATAGCACTCAGGAATCTTTCATTTGTAGTTATTTTCAAGAGTTACGGAAGTCTTTTTTTTTTGTATTTTGTTTAAAAAAAAATAAATGTTATGGTTTCAGCAAGCATGCTTTCACATTAAACAAAATGGAATGGGATGATGCCTGAAAATTTGAAGGGTTTAGCATATGCTACTTAAGCATTCTGTTTGTGTTGTAGTGAAACAGCAGACTTTTCCAGAAAAAGAAAGTGTTCAGCCTGAGTGTAGTGTATTTTAAATTCTAACATCAGAGTCATATTAATTGAAATAAAGTAAGCATTCACTCTGCCTGAAGCACACTTTGTACCTGCTAGTGTCATGCTCTTAGAATAATGAATTTGCATAATACCAGGCACTTATTTATGCTGAAAAGAAAAGCTGTGGATAAATAAGGCATACCTGTAACCTTGTTCTCTAGTTACCAATCATAACTGCATGGGGATTTTAAAGTATTGATCTCTGGTAACCAAAAAAAAAAAGTTAAACAGGAAAATTCAGGATTAGTCAGTCCTGAAAACTAGGTCAGCACTGAATGGCCAAGCAGGGCAGGCAGCTTGCATCAGGATAGAATACAGTTACAGAAGTTAGTTGGATATATCAAAGCAATGTTACAAAAACTAAAATACTGCCAATGATTTTTTATTAAACTATTCACAATTCTTAAAGCTGTGCTTCCGTGCTTATGTGCGATAAATCTGTGTTTTATGGTAGCTTAATTAAAAAAATTGTTTGAAACTTAATGTTTTCTTTTATATTCATGTAAATGACTCAGTAGTAGAGTGGGTAAGGTTTTTTCAACTTATGCTCTTACTTGAACTATATTTATTTTTTTTTAAACTTAGTAGTTTAAAGAAACTGCAGAAGAAACTCTTTTAAAAACTGTCCATAGTGCTAGGTAAAATTATGTGCTCTTTTAATATAAAAAGTTTGAAAGGCATATCCAGCAGAAAGAGTAAAATGAAAACTTAAGTTGTACCTCTGAAAATATATGAATTGTTATTGTTCCCAAGTAGAAGTATTTTTGGTTTGGTATTGTGTGGGGGGGATTTTTTCTTTTTTTAAAATTACTATCAAAACATCACTCTGAAGCATATGAGGCAGTACTAGAAGTTTACTCAGCTGTCATGCTAGGTCACTCTGTATAATATATATAACGTTTCATTTGAGTGTTTAATATAGGACTTAGTATAAATATGACCAATAGGTTTGTATAGAAAACAATCTCTATAGCTTGATTCTGGCATTTCTTGTAGAACAAAATGTATTAATGCATTAAAAGACTATTCAAGTACTCTTTTTTTAAAAAAAGAAAAAAATCAAGTCTTGACTTACAAGAAACTGTTACCAGTTTCTGGATGTATTACTAGTCCAAAACTCCAGAGACTTTTCTACTTGGACTAAGGGACCAGACTGTGGGGTATGTGTATTGTTATGGAGACAGTGCCAGATCTGGGCATTGTTTGGATTTGACCACTTAACCCTAACTGTGGGTAGCAGAGGAATCTTTATACCTGAGTTATTTTCCATCCTCTTGTAGGGATGAGGCATCAAACTCTGCCTTTTTGCTTATTTTGATGAAATTCGAGTAATATTTTAAGGGCAAAGTTACTGAATGTCTGGCACAGTGTTTTTTTTTTTTCTGGGAATACTCCATTCTGAAGTTTTTAACAATGTGGTAGCTCATAAGAATATTGTTGTAGACATGGTTAAATGTGGTTAACTCTATTCCCTCCATAGTGAAAACACTGCACCCATCCCTGGGATGCATACTTAAAAAAGATAAATTCAAAAGTACTTAAATTGAAATTTTAAGTACTTTAAGGAAAAAATGTTGGCAGGACTTCAGATTTCTATGTGCAATATGTTGGCCATGACTTTCTGTAACATAACTTTCTGGTTTATGTTAGTTCTTGACTGGCTGCAGTTGTATTATTGAAATCTTTCCCTCCTTCCTGGGGGAATTTTACCATTCTGTTAAAATAACTGTGCATTTGAGGACCAATGTCACAGCTCGTAATCATTCAGGCTTAAGTGGTTAGAACTACCTCAGAAGTTTTTCTGCACTACACCTGAAATGTGCAGAGGAACGTGTTGGTTTGTGTGGTGTGATCACGAGGTGGTTGGCATAGAAAGAAACGCTTCCCCGTGGCGTTCTCTTTGTGTATCTCATGGAAGCCATATACAGTAGAACTATAAATGTTACTGTGATTCTACTTCTTTTATATTGGTGGCTTTGGAAAGCTACTCTGTAAAGAGATGAGGCTGCATTGGCTACAGACTGTCAGCCAAGCAATCTCTGTGCTCAGCCCCAAAAGGGGTAAAATGTTCAGACGTGTACACTTGGTTTCTGCTAATAAACATTTACTCATTTGAGACTCTGTTAATATGCAAAAGAAGAATTAACTCGCTTTGAGTTCCTCTGGAGACAAACATTTAAGATCTATCAAACTCTTAGCCTCTTCTAGCACAGTTCAGCTTTCAAGTTGTGTCAGAACTAATTTCTGTGGGTTTTAGTGACAGTCCAACAATGCACAGAAAAAAATGAGGAGGCAATTAGAACTCATTCATCCGGAGCAGTGGTGAGGAATGGTAATCACCCTCAGGTCAGCTCTGCCTCTTGAGATTTACAAAACAGCCACTAAGAGTTCATGTGGTGCTTTTTTTACCCCCTCCAGTGTCATGTTTATTCTTGTATGAGGTACTTACTATCTTCTGCTAAATCCTACTACAGGCTTAGCAATGTTGTAGTACAACTCCCATGTGCCTTGAGTGTATAAGCTAATATATTCCATAGCTGTGTTATAAGACTATTTAGCCTTTTTTGCAGATTTCAAATCTGCAAGATATTGCTATTGCAGAAGTCTGTGACTGTCAGTTGCATTCTCCCTCAGTTCTTTGTTCTTTCCTTGGCATCATCCATTGTACTCTAATTTTTCATGATGGACAAAAACTGTGCCTGGCAATGGGAAATTTGTTAATTTGGCAGCCCTTTGCAATGCAAGTAACATAGCATCTCTAGGCATATGGTAGCCAGTTATGGATGATCTGTTTTGAATGATTTATTCCTCAGCTAAGTTAAGGTTTGTTGATATTACAGATATTCATGGAGTGGTTTAGGTTGGAAGGGATGTCAAAGATCACCTAGTTGCAACCCCTATTGATGTAAAGCTGATTTTGGCTTTATATTTGGGTTTTGGTGTCGCAGTGATAATATTAAAAAAAAAAGCCAACTCTAGAGAAAGCACAATTGAAAAATTGATTTAATCATGTTTTAAACTGCTTGCAAAGAAATTATCTGTAAGTTACGTTCCTGTAGGAGGTAATTTTCTGTATTTTCTTGGTGGAGGAGTGTTCTGTCCGAGAACACTTGTGCATATGTTTTTAAGAGTCACATCTACTCCATAATGAAAATTTGCCTATTCCATCTGGTTTCTGTGTAAGTATTCTGCCCTGTCTTCACTTTTGTGTTTCCTGTAATGAAGAAATGAAGAGGGGGAGAAACTTCCTGCTCTTGCAAGTGGAACACATGGAGATGTAGAAGGGCATATTGTGAAATGTAGAATAAGCAGCAGAGGAAACTAGCTGAGAAAGTAGGAGGACAGAAAAGAAATGAGGAAAAGTCTCTTAATTTAAAAAAAAAAAAAAGCTGGACTATATAACTGACAATTTCCATGGTTTTGATCATTCTTTGCAGACTTCTTGAAAAGGCCTCTGGAGAGTTATGTGAAAAAATTAAAAGTACCTGTTCATGTGATTCGAATGGAACAGCGTTCTGGATTGATTAGAGCCAGATTAAAGGGGGCTGCCGCTTCTAAAGGCCAGGTCATCACCTTCTTAGATGCTCATTGTGAATGTACAGTAGGCTGGCTTGAACCTCTGCTGGCAAGGATCAAAGCTGACAGGTAATTATCCGTCTATTGGTTCATATTGGGGTTTTTTGGTTATTAATAAATGTACCAAGAATTCTAGTGTAACCTAGAAGCAGATATTTATTTTCTGAAGGGCTGGATGAATTATGTACTTCTCATTCGTGTATGGATAAAAGATGAGTTCAGTACAGCATCTAATAAGTAAAACTTGGTTTACAATGATGCTTGTATTAGGATGCATAGGACAATGTGCAGGAGATCTGAGCATGAATGGAGCTGAGAGAACTCAAATTCCATGTGAGTTCTTACATCTGCAGTTTGGTCCATTTCTTCATGAATTTAGGAAGATATTCCTGAAGAAGAAATGGAGTCCTGATCCCATGTAACACTGAGCAAGAAATACCAAGCCTACTGTTTTCAGATGCTCATGATTTCTTTCTTTCATAATGCAGTTGTATTGTAGAATTCTATGCTGTGCTTTGGTCTTCTGGGATGTAATTTCTAAAGTTAGAATGGTTACTGGAATCCTCTACACTGCAGTAACATAGCCTTGTATTTTTATTTTAAGTCAATATTCACAACACTTGTATCCATGATAGTGTGATGGGAATTGTATTGGGGAAAAAAACAAACAAGTGAGAGAATGGTCTGGTTTATTAACCATTCATATAGCTGAGCACTAACTGTAGTTGCCTACTTGTCTGTTAGTAAGCAGCATATTAAATAGACTAGCTGTTATGTATGTTGTTAAAACTGTCTTTGTTCTTATGATTGTAGATAAAACCACTTTTAAAACTGTCAAAAAAAGCATTATATAATGAAAAAGCTGGAAGTAATAAAGAATCTTTTTTCAGAAATGTGCTAAGACATATTACTAACCTTTAAGTAATTGCTAATACAATTTTTTTTGTGAGACTGCAATACATAAGTTGTCACAATTTGTGCAAATGACCATGCTAAGTAAGTCCTTTGAGTTCAGTTGCAACCCTTGAATCTTTTTACAGAGCTTTCTGTAAGAGGAAGCATGCTTGAGGCGGGTTACTTAGGTATCTTTATGATGATTGGAATTAGTTTCTGTGAATATATATGCTTTAATAATGTCAGTATAGTGACAAGAATGCCTCTTTTGGTTGACTCTGTAGTAGTTTTTTAACAATGACTATCATTTCTTAGTCCTGAAGGCATATGAGAGTACTCCCCCAGGGCTAATGACCAAGTTTTAATTTCAAAACATGCAAGTTACATTGACCACTTAACTATTAATGAAAGCTCTTATTTTCTGTACAATCACTGTGTAGCAGTAAGAAAGCTGCATTCATTTTTTCCTTCTGTGGAGGGATGAATATTTATTACTCATAATAATGCAAATGCTATTTTAAAAAGGAGCTAATTTTGCCAAAATCAAATGAGAATAACACCTTTTCCTTTAGATGAATTAACTCTCATTAGGGAGCCAGAATTTGAATATGTTTCGTGCTAGCAATCCATCGAGCACCGTTAAGAGATGGCATTTGGAGTTTAAATTGCATGTGGTAAAACCAAAGGGGAAAAATATCAAACAAACCCAACCTTTTACAACACTTTAACTAATAGGTTTTGGTTCTTTTCTCTTTCTAGGAGAACAGTAGTGTGCCCCATCATTGATGTAATTAGCGATGACACCTTTGAATATATGGCAGGTTCTGACATGACCTATGGTGGATTCAACTGGAAGTTGAATTTCCGTTGGTATCCTGTTCCTCAGAGAGAGATGGATCGTCGGAAAGGAGATCGGACCCTTCCTGTCAGGTAAGGAGAAATTAAATTGGTTAAAATGTTCACCTGATGTTTGCTGGTATCTTTGCTGGGTTAGTCTTGTAGGTAGTGAAGGAATTGCGTTGTAGCATAAAGTTCTCTTCCATTGGTTGGTTACTTTTGGTGGCAGCAAAGGAAGCAGGTTGTCACTTTACAAATGTTTTTATGTCAATTACTGGTGAATTACTAGCTCTTACTATTTTTATACTGATGCTAAGGTTTTAATTGAAGCTTGTTTTAATCTTGATTGAGCTTTATTTTTATCTTTTTATTTTAACAAAGTAAACAATATTTTGAAAAGATGTATCAATTTTTGGTGCATATGTTTGTGTGTGCAGACACATGTAAACTTCATGTCTTCAAAGTGTGAGGATGGGAGGTGGATTTATGCTCATGTTATCATTTAGATGTTACAACAAATACAAGAAACACAGGTTACTTGTGTGTAATGTGTATTTTTAACAAATGCAAACTTAACGTTTTCTGGCCTTACTGTTCTCAAAAGTGCGCATTTACTTACCATAAAGTTGAGGATATGGCCCTAACTTTTGTTGGTTTTCATTTGAGAAATCCATATGCCTTCTGAGGATACAGCCAATATTCCCTGCCCTGCAGTGTGCACACACAGTTCCTCTTTAGGGGAAAAAAAGCCACGTAGATTTTTGGTTAGATTGTGACCTAGCTTGTATTTCAAGTGTCTTTCAAAAAAAGCCCAGAGTGTTTCAGGAAAACGATTAGTGATAGAAAATCCTTTTTACTAGAAGTGTAAATAATTTGTGTGCTTGAACTGAAAATTTACATTGTCTGCCTATTGCAGAATTAACCTGTTCTATGTTTGTTGATTTAAAATGAAAATTTAGGAGGTGCTGCTCAAGTTAGGATAAACTAGCACAGGGTAATTTTTTCTACAAAATTAAATCTCTAAAAGAAGACACCATCCCCCCCCCAAAAAAACCACAACCAAAACAACAAAACCCAAACAAAAAAACCCCACCCCAAACCGTGTATGTAACCCCGACTGTACAATTTTCTTGTATAAAGCAGTAAGAGGGAGAGCATGCAGGTCTTTTCATGGCTTCCAATAACTTTTTCAGGAATAGTTGCTAGGAGTGTAAATTTCCTGTAAGAAACTGGTCTCTCTTTCATGAGTTACCAGCACTGAAAGCAGAAGTCTTTGTAGGAATGGTAGCAGCTTTCTGGGGGCTTTTTTCTCTGCCCAGATTCCAATTTGAAGTGAGAAAATAAGGAGAACTGTCACTAACTCGTTCCATCTCTGGAAAATTTTAAGCTAGCAAAGTAGATCAATGGTAACTGAATTTGGATGGAAGCCTACTGTGAAGGAACATGTTAGGAACTTGGGAAATACACAAAATGGCTTTTAAAGTGTGAAATGTATTTAAGTCTGTTTTCATAGTGACTGTCGCCTATTTTTAATTTTTGTTCTTGTTTTATTTTTCTTTCTAGGACACCTACAATGGCAGGAGGTCTCTTCTCAATAGACAGAGATTACTTTCAGGAAATTGGAACATACGATGCTGGAATGGATATTTGGGGTGGAGAAAACTTAGAAATTTCTTTCAGGGTAGGTAAAATCACTTTCAGTGTTTCATTGTTCAGGACAGTGCACCCTGAGTTCCGCCTGATCGGTATCTGCCGCCCGCTTCAGTGCCCTCTCGTGTTGCAGTTATTAGCACTTGGCTTCCTGTCACGGTCCTCCAGCGGTGATACCTGAAGACTGTGTCTGTCAGTGAAAGGGCACAGTGAATGGCTGGCAGAGCCTGGTGATTAACAGATTGGGATGGTCATTCTGAAGAGTGAATGTGTGTGTGTGTGCTGAAAGGAGTTGGGTTAGGAAAGCTATCCGGGGACCGTAAGTTAAGGGTGATGTCACTGGTGTGTCAGTGAAATGTGAGCACCTGTTACAAACTCTCCTTGCTGTTTTCTAGCTTAATGATTGCATGTGTTCAATTGGGTGTGAACCTGATCGGCACTCTTCTCACTTTCTCTCCTACCAAACAGCACTATTTCCTTTCCTTTCACTTAGCAGCTCAGTGTATGTCAGTGGGTGCTTCTGAGGTAGCTCAGCTTTCTCACTCTGCCATTTTTAGAATTCCAAGATAAAACTGAAAATATCTTCAGAAACTTTACTTGGCAAACAAATGGGGCTTTTACATGGAGATTCTAACAGACTTTTTCAGACAGAAGGACAGTAACAGGACCACCTGTTACTTCCCTGTGATTCATAAGAGCCTTTTCCTTCACTGTCAGCTCACACAGTTCTCTGAAGTAGCCTTTTGCTGATGCATTAGTGCTGTGAGGCCTGACATACTCTTTCTTACACTACCTTACCCAGGCTTGTGAGCATCTTTATCTGTTGGCCAGGAAACAGGCATGCCGTTCTTTTCCGTGCAGTGTGTGTTTGTTCTAGACCTCAACAAATGTTGTTTCTCCAAATTGAACAGGAGCAAGTGATTACCAATTTAAATGACTTGAAGCTCTGCAATAATTGTTCTATCATTTTCAGATTTGGCAGTGTGGTGGCACTTTGGAAATTGTAACTTGTTCACATGTTGGGCATGTGTTCAGAAAAGCAACACCATACACTTTCCCAGGAGGTACAGGGCAGATAATCAACAAAAATAACAGGAGACTTGCAGAAGTCTGGATGGATGAATTCAAAAACTTTTTTTACATCATTTCCCCAGGTAAGTAAACCTGGTTATTTGAAATACCTATTGAAAATTAAAATGCTACTACTACTGATAAAGAACATGAGTGTTTTAAAAAAAATGCTATTGCTTTGAAGTTTCTAAGACAATGCTCATGTAAAATGTACAAAAAGGAGGGTCTTGACTGAAAATTAATTTTATTAGCCAGAGAGGTACCCTGAAGGTGGGGTTTTGTGGTTGTTTCTTGGGGGTTGTCTGGGGGGTTTTCTTGTAAATGTTAATGTGATATCTGAATGAGCTTCATGTGGAATAGAATTCAAGTTCAGTGTAACATCAAATAGCTCAGCTGTAGTGCAGCAAACCAGCCAACCAAATACATATCAACGTGCTGGAGTTTGGCTTCTGGCTTCTGAGTTGTAGACATTCCAGGTTGAATAGATCAGAAATGATTTAAGTTAAACCCCGTAGCAGAAAGGGCAACAGTTAATACATCTTGGCTTGATAGAGTTTGCACTACGCTATCCAGAGTATAGGGGCAAGTTGCCAATATACTTGACTGTGATAATATTTATTATGGTTTTTAAAATGGCTGTAAACAAAACAAGAGGATATAAAGCATGAGAGGAAATTTCCTATGAACTCAAACTTTATGGGGGAAAAAAAAAATCAGGAAAAGAAAGGAAGCCTGGGAAATACTGAATCACTTTCCACTACAGGATACTTCTGTTGTTGTCAAAAAAACCCAACCAGATACACAAACTTTGGGCAGCACCAAACAGCTTCTCTAAATACTTGAGACATTCAGCTTTAAATATTAAGCAGCAGTCCCACATGCCATGCCTGCTTTTCCAAAGATGTATCTTTAAAACTAGTGTTTCCTTATGACTTGCTTATTAAGCCCCCATTAGTATTGAAATTTAAAAGCTGTAATACAATGTAGTGTGAGCCTGAACAGCGTAAAATTTTAGATTACAGGTTTTAAGAATACTTGAGAACAAATAACTGCAGACTTATAGTTTCTTTTTTGTCTTAAGAGAATGCATTACTCAAGACTGTAGGATTTTTTTAATTAAAAAAAATAGTTCTTCCTCCTACACAAAGCCTTTTAGGTGAAATCAGAAGTGAACAGCTTATGTTACTGGCCTGTGTTGTTGCTGTTGAATATTGCAAATTCAAATGTGAGATGTATGGATATATTGTTCAGAAAAGTTGCATATAAATAGGTGAAATAATTTTTGGCAAACATTGCTTTTGTGCATCCATGTCAAGCTAGATTTTAAAATGTACCAAATAGGTGGAGCACCTCACTGTTAAAATAATGTAATTCTTCAAAAAGATCTAAATTACTGAACACCATGGTAAGTCTCTCTTATGTAAAATCTCCATGGTTGTTCAAATTCATGTGGTAACCACAAGCTACCAAAGGAGCTATACTGTTTGTATTCTGTAGGATTGGGGTTTTTGGGTGGCACTTTCTTAGCTTTGCAGTCTTGTGGAATATACATGCATTCTCCTGTTGCAAAAAAGGAGTGAAAGAAATTAATTTAAAATAGAATACGGTAAAGACTTTGAAATGGTGAAAGTATAATTGCATTGTATATTTTCTTTCCTTTCAAAAGATACCTCTGCAGTTTGTATGCAAATAACCTGAATGATCAGTGGATAGGAACATGTTCTTGCGAAGCTCCTCTTAAAGTGTAAATTTCAGTCTTTCTGGCTACTAGTTGTGTTAGGAACTCAGCGAATCTCTGCTATGTTGGCTCATTTAGCCATAGCCTGCTTTTCCAGGTATCCTTCTAAGACAAAAATGTAAATGCTTAGTTCCTGCAGAATGGTGTAGTGACCCCTCTGCTAGACTACAGTATGTCCTGTGAAACTCTTTGCTCGCACAGTGTGTACTTTCAGTATTACTGTGACAGTGTCACGGGTTCTTGCACTGAACGAGGTGGGAACTTTAAGCTGGTGCTGGTTCACAAGCCTGGGTGCAGATGAGCGAGGAAAACAGGCAGTTGTCTCTGCAGTCAGTTTTGGGGCTTCTTTTCCTTATGAGTTGACGTGAGTCTCATGACATGGATGAGAAAATTGGAATTTGAAGGATGTAATATACTGGCAGGCATCTTTGAGCCTAGCTAACAAGGTATTTGTTACTGCCATTATATATTTTTTTTCTTCTGCTCCCCTAACAAAGTATGTCAGAGGGATTGGTTCAGGAAATCAAACCTAAGATTCTCAGGTAGCTTTCCCACTTCATGTAATCTGTGTTGTCTAGAAGGAGGAAAAAAAAGAAGGCTTACTCCTTGAATGATAGGAACTCAGGAGACTTTTTACAATTGATGTAATATAGTGAAATGGAAAGCCACCCTCTTGAACAGTAAGCCTGTAATCCTTTTTTCTTTATTAAGCACTTCCTAGTAGAAATTGTTACTTGTCTGTTTTAAGCTTTCATGTGTTTCAGAAGCCCTCTCTCTCTGCTTAGAAGTGGTTAGGTACAGGTGGAGGTTGGGCAGGAAAGTGTTGCATCAGATGCTGCTCAGCCAAAATCAAGCCTATCTCATTGCACACCCCAGCTATTCTCCACAGCAGCAATGACACTAGCTGTAGTCTTTTCTCCTTAGCTGGTTTTCTTCACAGCCATGGGTTACAGCAGGGCAGTGTTTTCTTTTAGGCTTTCAGGAAAATAGATCCAGCACATGCAGGTGAATAGTCCGATTCCTGCCTCCAGTCATTGTTTTGTGGACTCTGCCACTTCTTTATTTTCTAGTCCTGGCCTTACATCACTTTCTCCAGTCCAAAATACTAGGACTGGATTGTCCAAGGTGAGGCTTAAAGAGATTATGTCAGTCTAGCAGCTTGCTATAAGGAGAGTGCCTTGCTTTTCATGACAGGTGATAGGGCTTCACCTCTGCTCAGTTATTGTTCATCTCTGTCAACTGATTCTACGTGCTGGCCTTGTCAGGATTATTTGCCCCATGAGCTGGCTCTCTACTGCTTTAGTCAGCACCAGTGTCAGCACAAGAGGTGCATTAGGAATCTGAAGCTGAGCAAAGGAAAGCTGCACCCCCCCCGCCCCCGCCCCCATTGCCCCCCCTCCAGGGCAGCAGCTGCAAAGCATTAGTTTGGCTTACCCACAGCTACCTCCCCTTTACCTTCTTCTTACTACTTCTTAATGATAAATTAACAGTCGTTGAAATTGTTGGCATCCCTATTCTAAGTGTGAAGCATGGATGCTTTTAGACCACGTGGTTTCCCTGTGCTGCATGTCAGTCTGATGTCCAGCCCTTCTGCTTCTTGGCTAGCATGCATCCTTGTCATTCAGCAAGCTGGGGAGCTGAAAGCATCCCAAAATGCAGGTCCAGTGAGTTTGGGTTAAGCCTTGTCTAGATTGTATGGAAATTAATTTTATTGCTGACCAAAAGTTTGCCCCAGAAAGCATCTTCCATTCTACTGGGGCTAAGTGGGCAGGCAGAAGGCCTGAGAAGACAGCATTGCAGAACTGCCTAAGCAACAGCCACCTAAACAAGCACATAGATGTGCTGGCCTACTGATCCAGTTTTCAGGGTCAGCTTCTACTCACTGCATGTGTGTCTCTATCCAAGCATGGTAAATCAAGGCTCAGCATGTACACAGATGATGTTTTTATTTGTGGGTGATGGGGAGGACAGAGAAGGGGCTGAATCCATTATGGTAGATCTTGCAATGCCACTTAAATAGGTTCAGAGCAATTCCATGTGATCTTGTTCTCAGCTCGTATTCCCTATTAGCTTTAATTTGAAATGCAAATAATGTAGCCATTCAAATTGGTTTTATATTATTATTGCTTATTGAATTTCACAATGCTAAATAAAAACAAGTTCTGTGATTTATTTAACAGGAGACTAGTTTTAGATGAAAGTTCTCATACTGTGCTTTTGAAAATGGTTGAGCAATTTATAATGGTAATGAAAGCATGATACTATTTTTCAAAGTAGTTTAGCATAAATATGTTGCCACACATTGAACTTGGCAAACCATCGTCAGCTCTTTTGAAATATTGAGGATGGCAGGACTGTTGCAACACAGCTGATGGGAAGCTTGAATGCAAGGTGGCAAAAAAGTTAAACTGAAGAAAGTGTCCTACTGATAGACATCTTTATATGTATGCTTTTGTAAAAGCATGAGGAAAGACCATTATGTATTACTCATCAGTGTAGTTTGGTATGGCACACAAAACTTCAAGAACAGTGAGAGCACAAGCAAGTGGAGAGATGAATCTTACAGTTGCCCAGCAGAAATTATGATTGGCTGAGTGTGTGTTTAGTATATTTTTAAGCACAGGTGTGGAAAACACATGCTCATCCCACAGCAAACAGCAGGCCCTGTGGCAAACAATCATCAAGGAGGTCCAGGCTTTTAATGTAATTAGGGTTTGGGGGCAGGATATGTATGTATTGTGTGGTTAAGTATAGACAGGAGTAGCAAGTACTGTTAAATGCTGTTTCTGATTTTTTAAGGCTTTTTATTTTTTAAAAACCAAACCCAAATACTTGAAAGAACAAGTAGTGGACATTCCTGTCTTCCTCATACCTGTAGGGTCTGGCATAAATGCCCTCTGGGAGAAAGTTTTTTTTTAATTCTGGTTTTGTGGTTTGTTTTGGGGTTTTTTGTTGGGTTTTTTCAGCTGAGCCTTAAAAAAAAAAGTACAGAAACACTGGAGGGCATATATCAGTTATGTGTATATAAATTTTCAGGTCTGTAGAGGAAGTAATAATTTTGACATGTACTTAGTTTTTTATATAATTTATATTTTCCAGCTTTCCTAGTTTGCTTCCATTTTTTTTTCCCAAAAAAAGAACTGTTACACATAAGTAACTACTGCTGCACTGTATAGTACAAATGTACAGGAACTCTCAAGCTAGTTTTGGTAACAAATATGGCACCAGAAACCTAGGAAATTGAGTAATTCAACCCCTAAGGCAACTATACCAGCTCTGCTGCTCAGTCTGCCTGCCAGCCCAATGCTAACTGTAGTCTGTGTGCCAGTACATGGCTTGGCACAGACCTAAGTTGAGAGGATTTCTTAAAGCAATCATTCAGAATAAAAATGGTTAAATGGAGTGGTACCCTTTATTTCACTGTGAAGAAGGGAAGTGCAGCCGGGCACTTCTCATTCTAGGTGGTGATATTTGAAACTGCTTTAGGAAACAGCACGCTTGTGTGCCACTAAGTGTTACTTCACAGTTGATTCTTTATGGTTGTGACTTTAATCCTTATTGCTGCTCAGTGATCTGATGAAGCCTTAACTGTGGTGTTTTCTGAAGGTCAGTACAGCAAACTCTACAAACTGAATGAGTTTTGAAAACTGTAAGGTGGTTGTAAGGATGGCATGATAACTGTTTCATCCATCAGCTGCTCTTTCATCACTGAAAAATGCAAAACTCCATACATAGCTGTGTCTGGTACAGCTTCCTCCTCTTACTTCATCTGTTGAGAGAGTGCTCCTTCTGGTGTAGAATAAATATTTGCTTTTAGGGCAGTGTTTTGGGGTCAGGTTTTTTTTTTTCTTGTGGTTATCTTTGGGTTTAGGATTTCTTTTGTGACTGGAAAGCCCAGATGTAAGTTTTCTGAGATTATATCCCAGGAGATTTTAAAATTTCATTTATGGTCTTCAGAATGTCATTAAAAACCAAGATTCTCTTTGCTTTCATTCCCTTACTAACATAGTTCTCCAGCATCTTTTTAAAAAAGTCTTTAGTTCAAAAAAAAAAAAAAGCCTTAAAGACAGGGTAGCATTTTTTTTTCTTTTTGGAATATTGAAATTACTAATTTTTTTTATTGATATTTGCAAACATTTAGCAGAAATTATGCAGTTGTGTCTTAATTGAGTAGAAATACACCATCTGCTGGCAGATTGATTTAATAACATGGTATGCCAACTTTGAAATGTCTCAAACTCATTTTCAAAAGGTCAACAATTTTAGAGGTAATTTACAGTGCTCTAAGTGGAAGGATTTCTGAAAATGGTATGCAGCTGGAAATCTATAGGTGTGGTGGCCAATTGAGCCACTTGTGGTCTGTGTGGGGAATTTAGGACTTGGTTCTTGCTTGGTTTGGGTTTTTGTTTGGTTTGGGGTATTGTTTTTAGTGTATTACTTCTGGCCTCTGTGGTATGGAGTGTGGTGTGGAAAATAATAGAATGTCATGCCTGAAAATGAAAAAAAAAATCCTACCCTTATTAGTTGAATGTTAATGGCAACGGTGCTTAATTCTCATGAGGCAAAAATACCTGCTGATGATACACACCTTCCTCAACCTATTTACAGAGGGGACTTGCACAAATTAATTTTCAGAAGGAATTAAAGCAACCATAGAGGGGGGGTGGGAAGATACAGGAAGAATGAGCACTTTTGATAAATGAGGGGCAAAGGAGAAAAAAGGCAAGCAAAATACCACAAAAATTGTAACGTTCCTAATGGTGAACATACTTCCTGCAAATGCTGTAGTTATATTGAATAAATACTGAATTATTAAAGGATTAATTCCCTGTATGAAGGCTGCCTTCTGATTGTTTCTTTGTGCAGTGAGACAGCTGATGGAGGGTCCAGCAGAGGTGGTACCTGGTTTGCAGAATGAAATTGAAGTGGAACTCTCCTTGCTCCACAGAAGGCCACTGCTCTGTTATGCTGCAGTTGCCACTGGGGATAGAAGGGCATTAGTGACAGTAATGGTTCCACTCTTTTTCCTGTGATAACTTAGTAAGCAATTGCATTAAAACTGGTTCACAAACCACAAGTAAGAAATTGTCGTGTGCAGCACAGATGTAGTGATTCCATCTTTTGCATAATTATCTGGAAAATGAAGTCATAAGTAGCAACTTCTGTCCTCTCTGAGAATATAAATAGCATAATGCTGTATTAAAAAAATGGGTATAATTTTTTGTGTAGAGATGACTTTCTAGAGAGAAAACCTTATGTTATGCTTGCAAGAGTAATGCTAATCACTTTTGTATTAAGTGAAATTTATAGGAAGTTTACTAGCAGCCAGTAATGAAACTATTTTGTTTTTACAGGAGTCACTAAAGTTGATTATGGGGACATATCATCACGACTGGGACTGAGACGCAAGCTCCAGTGCAAGCCTTTCTCCTGGTACCTGGAGAATGTTTATCCTGATTCCCAAATTCCACGCCATTACTTTTCTCTGGGAGAGGTAAGATTTTTCTCCTACGTATTTATCTACCCTATGTGGATGTGTATCTACCCTATGTACTGCACAGCATGCAGTAAGCTTGTATTCTGAACTGACTAGTGCCAACAAGTTCAAGTCTCTTGCACCCATGTTCCTGTCATCTGTAAAATGACATACCTGTTTTCTCAATGGGGCGGAAGACTGGGCTGTACAGCACTGTAATTTAATTGTTTTCAAATTACAGTACTGTACTACCCAGTACAGTATTGAAAGTTGGATAGAAGAGCTTTAGAAATATTCCTTCAGAAATATATAGTTGTAGCTAACTTTTCTTTATAACATTCTCTATGGAGACTATGAGCTGTTTTATGTGGAAAAAAAATAGACCAGGTCAAGCAGGGACTTGACCTAAAAACTACTCTGAACTTTACCCCCAGAAACCCTCTTCACTGATCCCTAAACATTGTCAGGCGTGTGTCTGTTTCCCCTTAAAGTTTCTTAAGTGACTGCAGAGGTAGAACAGATGATGCTGTCCTAAGTAAGCAGCCACCTACTCTCCCTTACAAGTCATTTTGAGACAAATATTGAGCCTGTTGTGGGGTGACTTTGTACTGTTAGTTTTTAAAAGATAATTTTTTGACAAAATAGAGCAGGTATTTGTGCTGCTGCATGACGGTCAGGAGACTGACACTCATGCCAGCTTACTATATAGTAATACAGGGATTAAGGCTGTAACTTCAAGAAGGGATGAAATTGAACTCAGTCACCCATGGTTTCAAAAGGAATTAAACCCACCGTGCCTAAGAGAGTGTTTTAAAACTTTTGGCACTTTGGGGATGGAGATTCAGTTATGTCCATTCTTCTTGTGGCTGAGTCCTTGAGCAAAAAGAGTCCCCAAATGATTCTGTAACCTGGTTGTGCTGGAATTTGAGGCTCAGATAGGGGTGTCTCATTGCAGTACTACAGATCCTACGTGTTATATTTCATCGTGTCATTCGTGTAACCTCTGCGTGTGTAGCAAAGGCTATACTGGTCTGGTTTGAGACTGGAATGGTTCTTTTCCCAAAACAACAACTTTTGGTGATGTGCTCTTTTTCAATCCCAGATAAGAAATGTGGAGACAAATCAATGTTTGGATAACATGGCAAGAAAGGAAAACGAGAAAGTTGGAATCTTTAATTGCCATGGGATGGGAGGCAATCAGGTGACAATTCTTTTAAATTATCTTAATGCATTGAATTACTCAGAATGCTACTTCTCATCATTACAGTTTTCTGATTATTTAGGTAGTTATCTTAAACTTAACAATTTTAGAGTCTTTTTGGGAAAGCCTGATTGAAGAAGATGCCTGCAAAAGGAAATGCATGAGGAGATTTGTTGGTGGCTTGTCGTTTGCAGGTTTTGAGACCTGATTGCAATAGGTTTTGGATCAACTTTCAAGTAAAAAATGAAACAAGGGGAGGATGAGGCTGTTACAAGCTAGGCTTCACCTACTGCAGGTTTTCTGGAAATGTCTCTTTATTAGACCACCTGATTGACATTGTTACCTTCAGAGAAACTTCAGATGCTGGTTTTAATTAAGGTTTTTTCCAAGTTTCACTTTTGGAATTTGTTTTATGTATGTTTTTTCACTCTATTAAGAATTCTTGATTAATTAGTTTCAGGTTTGCAAAGATTACCTGTGTTGAGGATCCTCTGTTTTTATGCAGAAAGCTGCCTGCAGTTTGAAAATGTCAATTTTGTCTAAAGAACTCTTCTCATATACATGTGTGTATATATATATACACACACACCATAAAAAAAAATATATATATACTTGCTGAAGGGCAGGGTGGGAGGAGGTTAGCAGATATTAATGAAATAGTGCACAAGTATTTCCCCATTCTCCCTGCTTCAGGAATCTTAGTTGAATGAGTATTTTCTCAGTTCCTCTCTTCCTCTTGTTCTGCCTAGGTGTTCTCATATACTGCCAACAAAGAAATTCGAACAGATGACTTGTGTTTAGACGTATCAAAACTCAATGGCCCAGTAACAATGCTCAAGTGCCACCATCTAAAAGGAAATCAGCTTTGGGAATATGATCCAGTGGTAAGTCTTTTAATGACTTGTGACATTAAAATGAGACAACTTGTGTTTTTATGTGAGCCTATAGAGCAACGTATTCCAGAGTGGGACCACTATTACAGGAACCAAAATCAGGACTATGTTCCCTCTGTCTTTGATTCACGGTGCAGTCACTTAATGTGCTTCTGTGTTGATGCAGTTACCTGGTGAGTTTTGGGAGAGCTGTTAGCAGAATATTTTCCATGTGTTTTGGATCATCTGGAGATAGTCTACTAGTGTTGTTTTACAGTGGGAAAATATTCCAGGTATAATAAAAATGATCCTGTAACAGTTTTAGCACCTGGTGCCTCTTTTTGTATGAGGTTGAAGGAAATACTTTTCTAATTAAAAAAATGAGTATGCTATAAAACAATAAAAAGTCTTTACATTTCTAATCATGATATGTTTAAGGTAGAGAAGCTTAAACCAGCTTTATTTTAATCATTCTTTTTCGTGTACGTGATGTTCAAATCTGTTTTGAAGTTCGTGTGTTGAACTGCCAGACCTAGAAATCATTGACTGTTGATCCATTCATCACTAATTTGATTTACAAGCTCTAAAAAAAATATGTGGTTGGGTAGTGCAGTCAAGAACTCTGACTTACAGAATCACTAGCTGGAAAGAAATAGTTATCAAGCTGGCTAATTTAAAATCAGTTATTGTGAAAAACAGTTCCCAGACAATTTGTGGAAGAAGAATCTTGCCAGTGTAATCAGGATGACTCCTTTGTAAAGGGAACGTGTGGATATTTCGCTACTAACACGTCATTTCACTGATGTAAAAGGAAAGAAAATGGAGTGGGGGGGGAGTATTTCTAACTAAATAGGCTTGCTATAGATTTTAGGGGCTGATGTGTTAGCAAAACCTACAGCCTTTAAAACTAAAAGGAAATACGTATGAATGGTGATGTTTTCGATTAGGGTGGCAGTTAATGTGGATGTCAGCTAGGATTTCTGCACACTGCTAGCAACTGCTGATGGGAGACTGAAGAAAGCTGTTGAAGGCTTTCAGGAACGAATGTTAATTGAAATGATTAAATTTGAGTCTTGGGAACCATTCATTCTAGTTCTTAATGTAGTTAGTTTACCTGGCTTAAGTAAATAAGTGGAGTAATATTACTACATGCAGCGATTCATCAAGCAGCAAGTGCTTTTTATTTTCTTTCTACCTTTTCAATGGTAAGATCATTGCATCCTTTAGACAGCAAATTGCAATAATCTGCCTTGAAAGGTTTGCCACAGGCTGTAAAACAAACTTCCCCTGTGCTGATCCTCAGCCATAAATTTGGTCATATGTGGTTTTCTCTCCTTATTCTGTCAATGGAGAATCTAGGAGCAATCTGTAGAACTTTACTAAAAGCAAGAATTCCTGCCTATGTAGTTGGGTGATTGTTTTTAATAATTTTTTTCTGTAGGGGGGTTCTTGCATGCCTCCTGACCAGAGGCAGAAGGAAAAAAGCCCCTTTACCTTTGTATGTACTAGGGAAAAAAAGAACAGAGGAGGGAAGGTGTGTGCAGAGAAAAAAGCTTTGTGTTATTTGTCTTCTGAAGTCTATTCTGTCTCCCTTAATCCTTCAGCTGCTGTATGAGTGGAGGAGGCTGTACTCAGGTTTTTGGTTTGATGGTTCTGAGGATTTTTGTTGCTGGTGGTGTTGGGGTTTTTTTCTTATCCTTTGCTGCTTGTGCACATGAGGCCCACCTGTTCTGCCTAGGTTCTGCTTACCTGTGGAAGAATTTTCACGGCCACTAGAAACTTTTTGGTTAGCTTATGCCTGGTGACTTTTGTAAGACTAATTTGTTTTTGTTTTGTCTTCAAGAAATTAACCCTGTTGCATGTGAACAGTAACCAGTGCCTGGACAAAGCCACCGAAGAGGACAGCCAGGTACCCAGCATCAGAGACTGCAACGGCAGCCGCTCTCAGCAGTGGCTGCTCCGCAATGTCACCCTTCCAGAAATATTCTGAGAGGTTCTGAAGAAAAGCAAGGATTGACTGGGCTACCTCGGCTGATACTTTGGCTACACTGTTAAGTAGCAACAGAAGAAACTTCTGCTCCTCAGAACCCACAGTTGGTCAGCTGTGAGAACTCCTGCAGCTCCTGGGTAGCTGTGAACCAGCCTTCCTGTGTGAGGATGTGAAACTACCACACGTACTAGTGAAACTGCGCCCACTGATGTTTACAAGATCAAAAGAGTTTCTTCCAGCAAATAACGTAGAGAACGTTTGGACAGTGGAAACATAATCAATGAAATAGTCTCTCTGAAGAGCTGCATATCGTTGTAGTTTGCTTGCACATCAGTATCCTCTGCTGAAAGTGCTGTTGTAATGAAGAAAGAATTATTATTTTTTTCCTGGTTAGCAGTGGTAACTGGACTACTAAATAGAGATCCACAAATAAATGAAAGAGAGAGCTGGAAACCAGGTTCAGTAACATGAAATAAGAATTCTGTGGTTTAAAAACAAAAAGTAAACAGGGTTTAATGGAAACTAAATCAGAACTATGAAAAGTACAATTTGTTATAGTGAAGTATCAAATTTATATGTAGATTTTATACCTCAGTGGGGAAAAATATCCAAGTCAAAAGGCAATTGTTTCTCTTTTTCAATTGTGTGATAGTCCATAAATACTTTTTTTTTTTTTCTGGTGGGTCTGAAATTATTTTGGGCACAAACAAAATGAGCATAAGAATAAACTTAGCTCTTGAATGTCAGATCAACTTTTTTTTTTTGTTTTTAAATTTTAGTTTCTTGGCTGTTGAAATTGTATCTTTTTATTACTGTCTGAAAACTGGAGGTTAACATGCTGTCTAACTTTTTTTTTGTCCAGACCTGCCATTTCAGTTTATCCTTGGGTCTGTCAGCTTATGGACTTTCATGGCCAAACAAAAGATTTAAGTACACTTTGAAATTACTAAGTTAACTTGACAGAACACACTTAGTGCCCAAGACTCATACTACTGTACTACAATTTTGTTTTCATAGCAATAAGTCTTTTGTTCCTTGTTTGATTTCAGTCATCAGAAAGCCAGAAGATACGATGCCTGATTTGGGTAGCAGGAGATCAGGAAAACTGCAGGTTTTCTGGAATCCTTTTTCACTTCATATTCAGATGTGCTTCATTGTCAAGTGCATATTTAGATTAGACTCTGAACTGTAATGTTGATCTGCTGCTTTTTTCTAATAAAATCTAAAGAAAAATAGCTAAATTGGCATGGTTTTTAAAGTTAACATAACCAAAAGCAACATGACTATGTCATTACATTGGTCTGCATTTTTTTAACTGAATTGCTTTGTTTTGTTAAGAAAAACCTGTGTGGGCTGATGTTGAAAACGAGCCACTGAAAGCTCAGAATATATGTTGAATTTTCTTTTGGAAAGAAAAATGAGATTTGCTCAATGGAGAGGATATTTTTATGATCAATGTCATTGTTTGGCCAACTGTCCTGTAAAGCAAATTAAACCTAGACTCATGCAAAAGTTGTGTGGAATTATATTTGGCTGTTGTGGCCGTTTTAGATTTGCTATTCCAGGTTGCTTTGGTCCATGTTACTCTGTTATTTCTGCAGCAGTGCACGAGAGTTTTCATACACCAAACAGGGAAAATGTTAAGAAATTGCAGTATTATGCTGCTGCTTTAAAAATACCCAGGGTAATATGATGTGGGGTTAATATCGGATAAAGCATCTAAATATCATAACTGTCTTTCATTGACCCCTCATTTGGATAGCCCTGCAAATCTTAGGAGGTCAGAGTGGATTTACAAAAGTAACGGTGTGGTACATTTATCAAAAAGGTACTGAACTGTGCCAAAATGACTTTAAAAAGTCAAACCAACCACAAAAACCCAGGAAAAAAAACCCAACAAAACAAAAGAAAGCCCCCAAAAGGAACAAACAAAAAAACCCCAAACAACTGTCTTGATAGTTTCATGAGAAGACTTTTGCCATTGGTATGGTCATTGAAAAGGGTGGGGTGGGTGATGTTGTCATCATTTGATGTATTTTTTCGCTCCTTAGATCCTTTGCAATCCCTCCTGCTTTTATACTGTTTCTGAAATACACTTTGTAGCTGTCTGATACTGCATATTATCCCACCAAAATACTGTTTGCAGCCTTCTGCGGTGTCACGAACGCATGATGGTTTGGATCATGTTTTGGACTTTATTTTAGCTTCTCTTAGCAAACTACCTTTGGGTTTTTTTGGCAGGTGAGTAAAACTGAGGTTATGTTTTAGCTCAGAAACAATTTCCCCAAACCAAAATACATCCCTTAAACATCTTCAGGGAAGAGAGACTGAATCAGAGGTGTGGAACCAGTCATGGAATGAGAAGTGGGAGCATCAGAAGCAAAGTGTAAAAGTGGGGTGTTTTTATAGATTTCCTAAGTACATGGCACATAACTGAACGGACAAAAAGGAATGTATCTTCACTTTATATATTTAGCTCTTATGAATACTGCTGTGGTATCCTGTTAATAAAAATTAAGTTCTGTGACTTGTGCCACAACTAAACCTGTAGACAGGCCTCACTGTTACCATGATTTTGACCCTTGTTAATTTGATGAGTCATTTTATAAGTTGGTCAAATAAAACCCACATATGAAGCTGTTGGCTTCAGAAAGCTGAAGTAGCAAGCCCATTTCCTGCCTATACCTTACTGACCCTTAGCTGCAGAGGAAGTTCCTTTGCCCTGCTGAAGGTGAGGAGGGGAGAGCATCTGCACTCTCTAGGCATCTGGCTCAAACCCCTTCTCTCAGCCAGTCAAGCATGGTGATGCCAAGCATGGTTTTCTTCTACCTTCCCTCACCTAGCCCAAATGAGGATAGTGAGCTTCCTTGGTGTCTGTGCAGCTGTAGTCTCCCAGTGATGGTCCTTCACTCACAGGCATCGTGCTTCTACATCCCAGCTCTGAATAGGAGTGTTAGCTGATTCTGTCCCTTCGGATTTTTAGGCATACTTAGTTCCTCTCTGTCTGATGTGCCTTCTCGTACTGAAGTCTGAGGTGGGATTTTTAGAACCTCTAGCTATTTTTATTTAACCTGTTCTGAAATAAACCCCACAACCTAACCTGTGTTTTTTCTTGCTGTGTACCATACCTGTGTTAGACCTATGAATAATTTCCAGTAGAAATCCCACTCTGATCTGAAGTGCCTCTGTGTTTATTGCTCCTTCGTTCAGATCAGATGTAGGAGGGGAACAATGAGACCACTGCTATCTTGTTTGACATTGACAGCCAGTACACATGGGTGAAGTGGCAGAAAGGGTGGGTAGCTGTATTTTGTAGAGAACTAGCAAACTTTTTGTTCTCCTTCTGTCCTGCACTCCGCGTGTTTCGCATGAATTGCCAATGCGTGCTCTAAAGCCAGTGTTCTGTTCTCCATCTCTTCTCATTTGCCTGTGCAAAGACATTTATTGAGAAACACCAGTGCCTTTTTAGCTGAGTTGAAGGGTGTTACATATTATGGTGCAGACTTTGGGTGAGTACACTGTGCCAGGTCTGATCAGGTTGTCTTGAGTCTGTTTAAGTACTGAAAGGCACAAAGCAGTTATCTGTCTGTACGTACAGCCATGAAAGTTTTTCTCTCGGTCTGCTGGTTTGCTTTATCAATATGAAAATAAGCTGCATTTTAGTAGCTTTATTCTTACGGTAGTGCTGTACAATGGGGCTTGGCAGTCACGTTTCATTTTATCACAGCAGTGGTCCTAATCTGCAATGTGTACTGTAAGCAAAAAAGAAGGACCTCTGTTAGAAGTTAGCAGCAAAAGTAAAATAATCTTTCTAATTCTTGCTGTGCAGAATGCTGTTGAGTTGCTCCATTTGTTCAAGCGATGTAATGCGTTTAGAGAGATGAGAAAAAGCCTGGCAGATTTATTCTGCCTTATTTCTCCTTCAAGGTAAGTAAAAAGATGCAGATATGCTTCAGAAGATTGTCTGAGAAGATAGTTACTCAAAGCTCTCCTTCGCTGCATTAGCAATTTCTCCATGCCTTCAAATGAAGAAATGCAGGAAAGTTTGTGTGTTGAGGAATAGATGGGAATAGCTTTAGGAGCCTTGTATTTTGTTTGAATGTAATTGTAACACTAGAGATCTAGGGTAAGGCAGGAATACGTCAAGTTAAAATGACAGAACTTCGTGTCAGAGTGCTGTTTGCTCTCAGCTCTGTAAGACCATTTCTTACAACATTCTTAAGGAAATAGTTTGTGTCTTACTCTAAAAATTGAGAATTGCTCAGCTGACCTTAGCTGGGGTGGTAATGTGACGGTGGTGCCCGTGGTGTGCGCTGCTTTGAATAACAAAATAGTTTTTCTTCTTAATAATTGCTTAATGTAGAAAGCAAAATTGTCACATCACCAGTGGGTTATCCTGAGACGAGAAGTTATGAGGCTGAGATGAGAACTGACTCACTATATTGCTGCTTTTCCTTTTGGATCTTGGAGGGTGCGTTTGCAGCATTCTGTTTGCGATTCCTGCAGTGTCAACTGATCCTCACTATGCCGAGCCCTGCAGCCAGGTGATGCTGCTCTGTATCAAAAGCAGACACTGGGGACCAAAGCAAGTTGCTGCTTCTGACAACAAACCAAGTAATTGTCATAGCAGCTGTTTGGGGCAGAGATGGTAACCTGCCTCTGAAATGATCTGTAGTGGTTTCCTCGCCTTTGCAGCAACTAAAGACACGCAGAAGAACTTGTTCTGTTCAGTTTTGAATGCATTTTCTTTGGGTCTTTAGGAGGTATTAATCTTGATATTATTTATGCCTTGTATTTGTATTCTTCGGAAAAGCTTTTTGGTCTGACCTCTTGTGGAGTTCTGTCTCATTTTTGTCACCTTCCTTTGAGTCTTCTTTTATTATTATTATTATTTTAAAGATTGCAGGTGAGTTCATGTATTGCTGTTAGAGATGTACATTATTTCTATGCTATCCACTATGCATTCTAGTAGTGCATTAAGTAAATGTTTTCATGAAGTAATTCTCAGTGGCATTTTAGTCTTCTGAACGTTTAGCTGATAACACAACAATTCTCCTTTCCATTTCTCATTAAATTGTATTTATAGATTTTTTTTCTTTCTTTCCTTGTATGCTGTTTAACCACCTACCTTTGAGTATTTTACTGTCTTAAATAACTTGGACTTCTTTCTCAGTATTTAATGATACTGCTTCAGTTGCAAGTTTCTTGACATTCTCACTTTTGCTTTTCTCTTGGGTTGTAATGGACCTCTGCAGGTCATCTGATCCCAACCCCTACAAAAGCAGGGATGACTTCAAAGTTAAATCAGGTTGCTTAGGGCCTTGACGAGTCAAGTTCTCAGTTTTGGCCAACCTCTTTGTGTTCAACACCCCTTGTGTGTGAAGATTCTCCCCCCCTCCGACACCTAATTGGATTTTCCTTTTCTGTGATTTGTCTGTTGCCTCTCATCCTTTCACTGTACATTTCAAAGTTGATAATAAATCTTCCCTCTTCAGATACTCTGTCTGCTATGTCAGTTCCCCATTTCTGGGACTATATCCAGTTGGCCATGTATAGTTTATATACTGAAAGTGAACTGCTAATAGAAAGGAGGTTAGAACAGTGTTTTAAGAGACTTCACCACTGCTTCCTCTATATTCTGGAAATGTGTTTTCCTACAAACTTAACTTTGGCTAAGGCAGACACCTATCCTGTTAAGTGGGCCAAGAAAAACTCCTGGGTCTGTGTCCAGCCCACAGGAAGTGGGAAAGGAGCCCAGCCTTCATTGCTGCGGAGACTTCAGCATTGGAAATATTCAGACCAAAGAATTTGAGAGTAAGGCTTGTAGTTGCCTTGGCTGCACAATGAGGAGATTGGGATTGTTTCAGAGCAGGAACCTTTTTTCAGGTTCGGTGAAAACTGGAAGAATTTTCTAGCTGCTGTTTTCTGTCATAGTTTTGCTCTATGTCAATTGATTAATCACAGGATCCGGGTCTGTAATGGATCTTTTTAGTCTGAAAGTGTTTTCAGGTAGCTAACCAGATTAGTAGTATTAGAAGTGGTATTTTCACATCTGTACCGGTTAGATGGACACAGCTCAAATGACCAATATTGGTGGTAAATTTCTAGGATCTCAGGATATAACAGCTGTCGCTGTAGGTGACTGTCATAATGAGGTACATGATGGCTTGTTGCATTCCAATGAACCCTTTGCTTGCAGTTTCTTCTGCAGTCTTTTAAATCAGAGAAGTGCTGGAAGTGGAAAGTGTCATTTCCATTACCAGGGTAAAGAACCTCTCCCCATGTGAAATGAAAAAGAAATGTATCCTTGGGGCGGTGAGATCAAGTTGCATGTGTAATTCCATTCAGATGTGAATGAACTGGAGGCAAGTCTCAAACTCAAAAATCTTCTCTCATTCCCAGATGCTGAAAACCACAGGAACCAACTCTGTATTACCACATTTATGGCTTGCTTAAATGTAGTAGCACTCAAAATTGCCCTTTGTAGTCAAAGCCAGTAATTCTTCTGATCTGGCCTGGGTCTTTGGCGATCTCAGATGTAAACTACACAACAAAAAAGCAAAGAATCGCTCAATTGTGGATTGTGCATGTGTGTGTACTTACCTGAAGTCATTTAGACAAAAGACATTAAATTACTTCAACTGATTATAACTGAAGTGCAGCCCTGGAGCAGGAGTGTGCACACCTGGTCACTTGAGGCTGTTTTCCTTCTGTATGAGCTGCTGTCATGCACAGCCCTCACTGTCACGTGTGGTACTTAAGGTGTGTCAGTGCCATCCCAGCCTGCTCAGTCAGGTCCCTGGTGTGACGAAATGCTTCACTGTTGTTCCTTTTCACAATTCTGGACTGCTAAGAGGCATTGTGTGCTACTTCCATCTTTCTGTGTTGCATTCTTGCCTTGAAAGGTTCATCTCAGCCCTGTGCAACAGTGCAGTTGATCGGTGATTTTGGTGCACCGAGCCTCAGATTTGCTTGTGGTTCACTTACTGCATACTCTGAATATGCTGGTGCCTGGGCTGAATTGGTTCAGGTTTCTGTATCTTGGGTAGGAAATCTCAGATGAACATGTAACTGACGTCTTTCCAGAAGTGGGGCCCTTTCAGTCTGTCTGTTAATTGTGTGTTTGACTTGGACATGGAGAAGACACATTAATTGTTCTCTTCCTGTCAGTGGTGTGTGGGAAATTACAAAAGAGTTCCAATAGAGGTGATTCTGGCTGTAGGACCGGAAAGGCTGGTGTACAGCTTTCTGCCCGTTTGGAAAGGTGTCACAGAGAGTGACTCATAGCAACGATGGCAGTGTGGTAATAATCAGGGTGGTTTGGTGGGGTCTGCAGTCATAGTGAGAATGTCTCTGTTGCTCTCAAAGCGCCTTAGGGATGCTGACCCCTTCTCCCAGACCTGATGGAGAACTGTAAAGCACTGTGCCTAACAATTCTCCCATGGCTGATAGCACATGTGGGCACGAGACGGCTCTTCCAGGGGGGTGCATCTCCTCTGCCCTGTGAGGTACGCTCATCAGCGCTGAAAGGGGTTACGCAGTGTGTACCTGTGTATGATGTTCAGACTCCTGTTCCTGCGGTCCTTGATCCTGCTGGTTAGAGCAGCAGGAACTGAAGGGGACTGGTTTGTCCTTAGGTTTTGTGGGCGTCAGTGTTGTAAGGGGTTTGGTTTGTGGGGTTTTGTTTGCTTTACTGTCTTTTGCTGTGTTCCTGTTTTGTGATGTTACAGCTCCGTAAGGAAGGTAGATGAGCATTGCCCTGATGGAACTTACCTGCGAAGAGATCTGTGAGAAGATCAAATTCTGCCAGAAATACAGAGAAGGTAAAAGCACTTATGGATAAAAATACCCCTACCCTGCACCAACCTTCACCGAAGCCTTTTTGAGATACAGTAGTTCAGATTAAATTTCTTCCTGTACTAATTTGAAGTCCACATTCGTTGTAAGTGTTCCTGGGTTTTTCATACGACCCCGTACCTCAAAAGCCATGCTTCACTCTGTTGCCACAGACAGTTTTGTCTTTCTCAGTGGTATGAGGGTCTTTAAATGAGCCCACCCAGGGGGGTTTGCCACACTGGTTGACCAAGCTAAGGAAATGGTCATCTCTGCATATACACCACTGGTTTGTTTTGAGAGTGGAAGGTGTTGTCCTCCTTTGCAGATTACTTTGCTGCAGTTGGGGTAATATCAAGTGTTCTTCCTGCCTCTTCTCAGGAAGATCATGTGAACGCCCAGGGCTAACATGGCATCAGTAAAGTGTGTGTGAAGTTGCTCTTTGTGAGAAGAAACCTCTTGACAGGTCATAAATTATCAGTGTGTCAGACACTTCATGTTAGCACCATAGGTGGGTCCATACATCTTTCACTGCATAATAGAATAGCTGAAAAGCCACAACTGGAATCAGTTCAGATATCTCTACTCACTTGCCTCCCCTTGCCCCCCCTTCCATAAGAGTCTCTACAGTTTGTGGCTATGAGTGAAGCGGCTGAGAAGGAACTTAGGTGGTGCTTAGGCACATCTGCTCCCCAAATATGACAAGCAGAAGAGTTGCTTTTCCCACTGTGGAAGTAGAAATAAAGAATTGTGATACATAATTAACCAAGGTGCAAATGTGCCAGCAGACTACAACTTGAAAAGCTCCAGCTAGAGGTAATCTCACTTTAAAACAAATTTGTGATTCCTTTTTTTTTCCTAAACTGATGAAGTGAACCTTAACTTCTGACTGTGTTGATTATTCAGAGCATGAAGCTTATTGGAAACGAAGCTGTTGCAAAAGGCCAATGAAGTTGATTGTTCCTGTATCCTGTGGATGTAGCTTGATGACTGTAAATTTCAACTTAGGGCTGCTGTTTTCAGTTTTTTAGGATGTGCCTGGACTAGGAATGTTATCTGCCTAAAATAGATTTAATATAGCTGTATATAATCAAGGAGAGAAGGAATAGGAGCTCATATTCTACCTGATGGAGCTTGGATTAAAAGGTAACAGGATAAACAAACGTGAGTTGGAACAGACTTGTTCCTTACTGGCCTACCAAAAAAAGACCATCCCAAAAAAAGCCAGCCCTGCTAGTGACCATACAGTGTCTGAATAACTTCTCACAGTTTGGGGGGTAGTAAAAATAAAAGCCCAGTGAACTGTTGAATATGTTACTTCTCTGAATTTCTTGAAGATTGATTTCTAATACTTCTCTACTTACTGAAAGCAGGATTTTATCTGGGGTTTGGATTTTTTTGTTTTAGTCCAAGGTAACGTATCTTCTTAACCAACTTTTGCTGAATATGTAGCCACGCCAAATGGGAAATGTTCCAGGTGAGCACAGAGGCAAGTTATGCTTTCCTGGGACTTGTTCTGTTGATTCAAATAACCTGCAATAAATACATACAGCTGGGTCCCAGGAAAGACAGATTATTTTCCTTTAAGTTAGAAGAGCCACGCTGGAAAAAGAGATGTCTTTGTAAGTTTCAGTTAAACTCAAACCTACTGTTTTATGATCCTTCCTCTGAAACAGGTGACTGAGCTCACATGTGCCTTATGGGCAGGTAAGTAATGCTGGTCACATCCTTGGGGACCACCCAGCTCAGTGAGAAAGACCAGCTCTGTATTGCTGCCACCACAGAGACACGCAGGGCGCTTCTGCTCCCAGCTGCTGCTGCTGAGCAGAGCCCGGGGATCCAGGCTCCGGCCTATTTGTGGTAGGCACGGGGTCAGGCTACTGGGAGACAAGAGCAGAGGTCTGTTAAACGTGATGACAACTGGAAACAAACATGGAATGTTGTGAACTGAAGCAGCATCCCTCTGAAGATTTGCTCATCGTGACTTCTCGTCACTCTCATGGTGTTGTTTGTGCCTGCTTCACAGGAGGGATTGCTGGATACCCTGAATGAGGTGGGCGTGCTGAGGCTGGGGGAGTGTCTGTCTAAGGGTTGAAGCTGCACCAGCCCTGGGAACTGGAATTTCAGTCACAGGAGTTCCTCTGAAGCACAGCAGCAGTGGTTGTGTCAGAAGGGCCATCTTTGTTGATCTGTGCCCTGCTCGAGTGTCATTCACAAAAGGGGTAGCTCACAGAAACCATCCTTCTCTTCTCAGGGAAGAGATACCGCTCATCTCCCTCTCCCTCATTTCCCCCTCGTGCATAGACTAGGCTGGTTTTCAAAGAAAAGGCAGCTTTGCCTAACAGTCAAAGGAAAAACAAAGGTTAGATGTCCTTTTTGTGGGAGGGGAGGGTGCAGGTACAGGGAAGCAGAGAATGTAAGATGCTGTGCTTAGTCTTAAATGTGTGCATTGACAGAAAGCCTCGTTAGGCAGGATTCTGCAGCGGTCAGCACAAGTATCTAGTTCATGGGAAGGAAAAGCCACAGATTTTTAAAGACAAAAACCACAACACCTCCACGGCTAATTATTTTGAACTCCTTGCCCTTAACGAAGAAGATCCAGTGTGTCATGTTGCAAAGAACTGGGAAAGTATTTTGAAGGCAATGGCAGCTGAAGAGCTTGTTTTTTCCTTTCTGGGTCTGGTCCCATTTTCTTGGCATTGCAACTTGTCTTTGTGCTTCCCCCTTTCCTCTCCCCCAACACCTCCACCACCACTCCTCCCCCCATCGTCTTGAGTGCCAAAAATGTAACTCTGTGGTTACATCAGAGACCTAATCGTGGGCAGAGCAGGAGGTAAGCAGGTGTGGTGTCTTGCTGCTCTTCCATCGCTCAGCACTTCCCTGGGATGTAATTGTTCTTGTTCCGCTGCCTCCCGCTGTTTGCGCTGCAGCAGGCAGTTGCTTCATGTGGTTTTTCTCTCACCAAATCAGAAAGAGGAGGGTGGGTGGTTGCTCTGATCTCAAACCAGGGGTAACCAAAGACACCATTAAATTTCAAAACCTCCCCAGCGCTGGTTATATCTCCCTGACATTTATCATCCCCTCTCTGCTTTCCCTCCCTGTTGCAAAATTACTGTGTATCGAAAAGCCAGCGCGGTGTTCAAAGGGAAGATCTGTTTCTGTGGTCTCATCTGACTGCCTTTGTAGCTGAACCGCTGCGGTGGAGGCAGCTGGACCGGCACTGACGCCGGCCCTGGCACGCTGTGGGTGCCCGGCTCTGGCCGTCCTTGGCTCCTCCTGTGAGGGACTGCGCCTTGACTGGCATCGCTTGGGTACTCCTGGCATGAATGGCTTCTGCTGCACCCACCTGTAAGGTGCAACCAGCCCTTGTCAAAGTGGCAGCTTAGCGCTGCTGGCGAAGGCAAAAACAGGTTGATGGCAGCGCTGGTTCCAGGCAGTGTATAAAAAGAGCCTGTGAGCACTTTGATCTTTTGACGTTTTAAAGGGGTGGGGTGGGGGGAATAAGAGCTCTTTGGTTTGGTGCTATGAAGGCTGAAGTGATCTTGCTGGTGGCTGTTAGCCTCAGCATGGTTTTCATACTGCTAGCAGCACCTCTGAAAGGCTAACTTAAAAATCAGCGAATGTAAACCGGCCCAAACTAGGTCCCTTTATCGTTCTCCTTGCGTGGAGTTGCATTGTGAGTTTCTCCGAAGACATACGGTATTTTCTTTTCCTCTGCGTAACGAAAACCTTTCAGAAAACTTCTGGGCATTTCAAGCAAAAATCTTTTGCAGAGCAGCAAGTGATCAAATCTCAGGGAAAACCATTTTACAATTGTTTTAAACAGATTTGAAGTGTTTGCATTGGACTTACTTTTGGTGCCCTCTTTGTTGTGAAAGCCAGGAGCATCGGTTACTATAACTGTGCAAGGCCAGAGGCAGCCATAAAATCATATGAAATAAATTAAAACCTTTTCTGTGTACCTAATAATGTTGTAAATTCTGTGACCTGAAATGTTAGGATTCTGTAGAATTAGCAGTAATTACCAGCTGTCCTGTCAGGCTTTGTCATAGCTGGCTTAGTCCTGTAGTAAGCGTGGAGTTTCCTCATCCGAACTGCTCGGCTCCGTCCCCTTTCCAAAAAAAGCCAGGGAATACAAGGAATGAGAAAGCAAATCTTTCCAGTTCCTATCAAAGAGCTTTCTGGACAACACTGGAACTGCTTGCAGCTGGCTGTGTAAAACCAGTCAGTTCTTGCAGTTGACACCACATTTGGAGCGTAATGGTTAAAATTTTCAAGACTCTGGTCGTGACTTTGACCTAGTTTGTGAATTTTGCTTTGACAGACGGCAAGTACCCTAATTTAAAGACTAGAGGTAGCTCCACTTAATAATTCTCACTGCTGATAAATGGTCTCTCCTGTGGTCTCTGAGTAAGTAAATCAAAAGTATCTGTGATAGTCTTTTTTTTTTTTTAATTTTTTTTTTGGGGTGGGAAGGAGAGGTTGGGGAGGAATGCAAGAAATACAGTTTCTTGTGTTTTATAAAACAAAAATCATCTGCTGCTTTGCTTTTCTGTTTGGCTATGTAAAGCAGAACCTCAGCCCTGAAGATGAGGCTGTGTACAGTTAAGTCTTGTTTGTTCTAAAACCGAAAAAGAAATGTGCAGAATCTTATGTGGTTTTTCCACCCTGCTTTTCAGGAGGAAAATAGGGGTCATTCCCAGGAATTTTCTTTTCTGTGTTTATATTTTACCGTACTTCAAGAACTGGCATAGAATCGACTTAGCCTGTCCTATTGCTCAGCTGAAGGAGGCGAGTTTTCAGTCATTCCTGATAGACTAAAAACAATGGAGAGGAGAGAGAGAGGATTTGAATAAATTAACATGGTCTGGTTTTAACCTTATAATACTGCTCTGAACCTGTAAATGAAGACTAAATAAAGCCCTCTGAGGAAAGCATTGTTTTTTAACTGAGATACAGTAGGACTCCTTTCGTGAGGCATGGCCCTACCAGAAATGCTCCTCCAACAACTGTACCATGTGTCGAAGACTTAAGGTGGGGAAACTGTTTCACACCCTGAGTTTGACTTTTTTAAAAGTTAGATCAGGCTTTTGTTACAGAAAGTTCCTCAGCTGCATTTGAATGATACCAGAGTTCAAAGGAGAAGAGAAAGGGGGACGGAGAGCAGAGCACATGTTGTCCCATCAGCCTCCCGTGCATGTGATGCCACGTCAAGAAGTGTGAGTGTTCAGTCTTAGTGCTTCCACTGTCCTAAATGCCTATGTGTGGATTTCATGTGCCAGCTACTCTTTAAGTAGGTGGTTTAAAATTACTGTATTTCAGAGTCCATTACTCAGCATTTCTCACTCTTGTTTGCTTCACATAGTGATTGTCATCTGTTTGAAATTAAGGCTTCATATGGAACTAATCTGAAGTGCAATAGCTATGTTTTTATTTGGATGTGTTTCTGTTACTTTTTTTACTGTTATATATCTAGTTCTGGCTAGAAAGAGAGCTTAGGGGAGTATTTGGGGTGTTTCAGTCTCAAAAGCCACTCAGAGGGTGGGTAGCTTCCCCTGACCACCGGCTACTGAATAAATTTGCGTTATTGTTCCTCTGTTTGAGCACCGCTTACGGTGAACTTTCCCTTCGTCTATTTGCATTGTGCTGATTCCCTCAGTTTGCTCCCTGTGAGCCTCCTGAGCTCTGTCAGGCAACGTTTCCATCAGACTGCGGATGGTTTTGCATGAGGGGTTTGGCGGGGGAGCGTTATCAGTATTGTCTCCTCCTAATAGGCAGGATGTGTTATCTGACCTTTTCTTTCCCTCTCTTTCCCTTACCTCCTGTGTTTTCTTGGAAGGCAGAACATACTGTACAATGGAAAGGTAAGGTGTCAGCAAAATTGTTATCTCAGGGCTTTGAAAGAGGGGTAGGTAGCCTGCTGAGGATGGTGGTCCCCATGGCGCATCCGTCTTTTCTCAGCTAAACCCGGCTCCTCGGGCTGCTGCAGTACAACACAAGCTCCCGAGCTCGCATCTGGGTTTACTGTTGATGCTTTGCCTGGCTTCCTGGGCTTGCAACAGAAGCATTCTTATCTGTTTATTGTTGCACTTTTCTGACCTTGTTTAATCTGCTCTGGTTGTTGCCTGAGGCCTTCCAGGGAAGCTAAGTCCTGTTCTCAGCTTCTCTTGGCATGCTTCTGCCCCCACGCTGGGAACAGTGTTGCCTCTTATCTCCCAACGCGTGTTCTTCTGGAGAGGCAAGAAAGTTTCTGTTGCAGAAACTGGAGGCAGGTCCCAGAATAAAAAAAATCAAAGAGCTTTCTATGAAGTTTTATCTACTTCTTATATAGCCATAAAAAAATATATCCTCTGATCTCAGTTTTCAGCATCACAGCAACGCTCTTCTTGATCTGAAAACACTTTATTTACCTGAAACCTGTGTTATTGTAGATCTGCTCTAAATTTAGCTGCATTATTTATGGTTTAGCCTCACATCCATTGTCAGTTGCTGCTTCATTACTTCATGTAGTTCCAATTACATGAAACTTGCCTTGGTTTGTGTTTGCCCTGGCTCTTTCTTGAGGTGCCAATTGTCACTCCTCATGCTGTCCGATACAAGTGGTCATCCTAAGAGGGAGATATTTGGAGGTGAAGCTTTGTAGGGTGCAATTGCATCATTGACTTGACTTAAACAGGTCTTTGGGGTTTATATATTTGAACATTTGGAATTCTGCCTCCTTGCTGCAGTGATGAGCAAGTATTCCCATCTTCTGTCCAGTAAAGGTAAGGTACTGTTTCCCAAACACCAGTACAAATATTTTCTCCTTCATTAATATCAACGGGGGTTCACTCACTGCAGCACATCAAGTTTTCTTTCTCCTCCCACAGGACAGACCCTGAAATCCCTGACAAATTCTCAATGCTTGGATCTTCGTTTTCCCACTTGATACCCTTTTTTTTTGGCAAGAGACTTGTAACTGTGTAACAGTGTCCTATTTAACATTAATAATCTCATTTGCCTTTCAGAGTGCTTTGCAGCAGGTTATGGGCAGACTGTGAATTCCTCTTAGCTCCCAGTGCTTGAGGTGATCGTTTGCTGTCCACTTCGTGCTTGCCAGAAATGAGGTAACCCATTACATGCTTTTTCTTTTTTTCCTTTCCTCCATGTGGTAATATTGTCTTGACCTGCAGAGCTCACCACAGCTTGCTTGGCTGGCTTTGAGCTCTGCAAGGCTTCCTCTTGCTGGATTTTGGAGGCAGGCAGTCATGACTGCAGCATCAAGGCATCAGCTTCATTTTAGGTTGTGTGCAACCTACAGGAATCAAATCTAGTTATCCAGGGATAAGTACAGTCTCTTTATGGCTGCTGCTTTAGGTCCTGTTGCAATCTGATTTGTTTTCAAGCCAAGTCAGGAAGGCTTGGTCAAGATCAGCCCTGGATCAGTCATGAAGTCAAAACTGCTCATCTTCTCATCATGGACCTTTGAGGTCCCTTCCAACACAAACCATTTTATCATTCTATGAGTCTTCCTCTGCCTGAGTCAGCTGATGACTGCTAAACATACCAGGTACACCACTTCTCTAGATGAGGTCCTCATCTTTGTTGCTAGCGAGTTCTTGTTTCATTTGGGGTAAAACACTGCTTAAATATTTCTGTTCCAGAGGAGCTCTATACGATACACTCAGTACCATGGCATTCAGCTCTTCTATTCTTCCAGGCATGCATAAACATCAGCTATTCTTTTCATCAATTCTTATTAAGGTCCAATGTTTGAGAAGCACACAGGGCAGAAGGTGCTTGAAAACATGTCCTCAGTGCCCAGCGAGCAGGTCCCAGGGAGCTTGAGTACCAGAAAGTGCCTTTCTGCCTGCCGGGCCCCCCTGCTCGTTTTGGGTCTGTAGTAGCTAAGCCACCCCCTTGTGGGCTTGCGCTTGTCTTCTGGCCTCGGTGGGTGCATGGGGTTCAGCTGATACTTTCTGATGGGAATCAGTGAGCTCTTTGAACGTGGTGGAAAGGTTACTTATTTTGCAAGTTCCAAACCTGTTATTTTATGTGCAATAAAGCCTAAAGGACAAAAACAAACTGAGATAATCACTGGTGTTTTCAATATTGGGTGATTTCAGGAATGTGGAAAGAGGAAGAAACCTTAATCAAATGCTTCCAGAAGTCTAAGGGAAATCACATGTCTAACCCTGGAGGTAGAACTTCTTTTAACTAGATAAGTAATATTGGTCTCACATGAAGAGAGTGAACTCAGTTGAAAATCAGCTCTGGTTTCACATTAAATGAAAGTCTCCAGAGCTGGCAAAGGTTTGGAATAACAACAGCACTCAAGGTTACCAATAGTGTTTTGAAAGTGTGGTTGTATTAAGCACGCTTTGGATTACATTGCCCTTATCAAAGCAAGGTCCATGAGTAGGAGTATATGCATATTAATACACACCAACAGGTGAAGCAAGTGATTGTCTCAAGTACACATCATCTGCTTCATGCAGACTGTATGTACGAAGGTACGTGGCCATCCGAGTGCATTTCTGCTTAGCTGATGTGCAGCCCTCACGTTTTCATTACTTTTCTCCTACCCAAGCAGCCTCCATTAATCTTATTCTTGTTCTTTGAATGCTGGCAACAGTAAGTTACAGGGGGACAATGTAATTTCTCTGTCCATTTTTCTTTCTGTTCTCAGGCCTTAATCTGCAGTTTGCAAATTCTTCACTGTGCCTGGGTTTTCCTTTACTTGACTGGGAGTGCACAGTGGTGTGGTCTCTCCAAGCATTTGGGCAAGTCCTTTGGAGGGCAAGGTGTCTAAAAAGGGAGCAGAAGCTTAACAAACTTAGAAAAAGTGATTGCACATAGAAAAAAGTGCGTACATATTGGGAGCAGGTATAGTGCCATACTCTGAGCAGGCCAGACTTCAGGTCCATCTTTTCTCAACCAGTACTGTGCAGCACACTGGAAGTAATATAATATCCTTATATCACATGGAAAAATTGCACTCATGTTTATGGATAAAAGTGACTATTGTCATACATGGGTGGGATTAGTGCCATCTGGCTTTTTTTTTTTTCAGCTGAAGTAGTTTAGAACTTGGTCTGTATTCCACTAAGTAGCTGTTGTGAAAGCTAAATCACAGAATCACAAGGTTGGGAGAGACCTTGGAAGATCATCAAGTCCAACCATTCCCATCCTATGCTAAACCATATCCCTAAGTACCTCATCTACCCTTTTTTTGAACACATCCAGGGAAGGTGACTCAACCACCTCCCTGGGCAGCCTGTTCCAGGCCCTGACAACTCTTTCAGTAAATTTTTTTTTCTAATATCCAATCTGAACCTGCCCTGGCACAGCTCTGTGCCATTTCCCCTTGTCCTGTCTCCTGTCACCTGGCTGAAGAGACCATCGCCCACCTCTCTACAACCTCCCTTCAGGTAGTTGTAGGTGGTGATAAGGTCTCCCCTCAGCCTCCTCTTCTCCAAGCTGAACAGCCCCAGCTCCCTCAGCCGTTCCTTATATGATTTGCCCTCCAGCCCCTTCACCAGCCTGGTTGCCCTTCTCTGCACTCACTCCAGGACCTCAATGTGCTTCTTATGGTGGGGAGCCCAGAACTGCACACAGTACTTGAGGTGTGGCCTCACCAATGCCGAGTACAGGGGCACAATCACCTCCCTAGACCTACTGGCCAAATCAAAACAGAAAAGCTCCTGATGTGTTGAGCAGTGTTGGCTTGTGTGTGCACCCTTGCTTCCTGCCTTCCACTCTTAGAGGTTCCTTTGATCCACTCTGCTCCATCCATGCTCCCATCTTGTCAGGCTGTATCTGTGGAAATACAGTTATTACAAGACCCAGAGTTCATGTAGACAGCATTGCATTAAGAGAGTGTGCAACACCTAACTGCCATGGTATGGTGTGGTACAGAGACAGAAAGCTTCATAAAGGTTGAACTTTACCCACTTCCATGGTGAAAGATGTGCTCAAGAGCTGACCTTCAGCCAGGCACCTCTGAAAATAGGGTGCATAGGGGATCTCTTGTCTGAGCAAGGGAGCAGAGTTCAGAAGCGAGCACCAGACACAAGCTCATATTTTTGTAAATAAAGTGGAGAGGAATAACCAAAAAGCTGAGAGGAGTTGATGTTACAACACAGGCTTCTAAGAAGCAGTTGTTAATCAGAGCTAATCAGTTCAAGGAAGTAAAATGACGAAGAGACTCTTGGCTTGCAGATGGAGAACGTCTGTTACCACATATGTAACCCTTTTTTTGTTTAGCAGTTCAAACTCTATTTTGTCCCCACCCTTCACCCCAAAAAAACCCCACAGATCCATGTTTGTCTCAAAGGAGTTGAAAGTTGCAGCTCAGCCTCAGTGCTTTGAAATAGGCGTTGAGAGTTCAGGATGCTGTAACGCACAACCACATCAAAAAGGCGTGATGAGACAACAGAATCTCTCTGTCCAGGCTTCTAGGTAAGTATGTGCACCAGGGTTTATCTAGGATGGGCAACATAGGGCGACAGCCTGTTTTGACCTGTTCCTTCCTTCATCTCCTAATAAATTCCTCAAAGTGTCTTGGCAGCTGAGTAAAGGAGGAGTTTGTGTAATTTGAACTTTAAAAAGCAAGGATGATACTGCTCCCACGCAAATGCATTGTTGTGGTAAGGAGGCAAGGGGGGATTTAGCCAATAATAAACATTAGCTTATGCAATACAAAATTGCTGGAATGAAGCAAACAGGGTGTTGGTGTTTTTTTTTTTTTTTAGTTGGGGTTGGGTTTGGATTGTTTAGTTTGGGGTTGTGGGTTTTTTTCAGAAGTCACAAGTTCACATGGAGTAAAAAGGTGTCTGTGTGTCATGGTAAAAGGTTACTGCTCCTGGAACTAAATATCAATACAATTTTAAGTGCATATAGTACCTGTAACTAGTGTTTCGGGTCACTTAGAAGTAACTATTGCTACCTCTACCTTTCAAAACTGAGGTTAATCTACAGGAATCTAAACAGACTTGGTGTGGTGCAAGACTGGAACAGACCAGTCAATTTAGCAGAGCCACAGGTGTGATTACTGGTGTTGAAATGAGAAATAGGCTCTGGAAGTGGATTAAACATATAATTTTAGCTCTGATTTTTGAGATATAAGGGTCATGTGCATTTCTTCAAGCCTCCTCTCAGATCTCCTTACCAACATATGTTGGTGGCAATTTGTAGGCTGGCACACATAAATTAGACATAGAAAATTCCTGCAACCCACACAGGCTCTGGGATAGTGAAACTGAAGCCAGTAGTTCCCAGTTAACCTACCTGAGTTATGGAAGACTCGGAGTTGCCTACTGAGTGTCTGAGATTGAGACACCTTAGCAAGCAGAGTACAATGTACTGTGGTCCCTGGGTATTGTGTTGCCAAGAGATTCTTGGGGGTTTTGCCTGTGATGCTTCTCAGTGTCCTCTTGCTGCCAGATGTCCCTTTTCCCATTAGTAACCTAGGACTTTGCTCTCACCAGCAGTTGCAAGGGTGAATGTTTCCCTTGTGTCTTGTCTTTGACATTATCAGCTGACATACAGGCCACGGTTTAGGTTCTTTACAGTGACCAGTACCGCCCTTCCAACTGAAAACTGCCATAGGGAAGACTTAGTAAACCATCATAAATGGCCCCTTCCATCAGTTTTGCTCATTCTTTCTGACTCAACTCAACTCAACTCAAAACAGATGAATAAGCTATAACATGATTTGGCATTTGCTGGAAGAGCTGAGTATGCTTTTTTTTCCCTTGTAGTCTGGATTTCCTGATGTTTAAAAATACATGATATAAAGGCAGGAACATTAGGGGATGTTTTGCAGATACTTAGAAATGGGAATGTTGAACTTGAGAGTGTCCTTACAATATGCTCCCAAACAATCCTCTAAACCAAGAAAACAAAAAGCTTTGATAAACCTTGATGCAGCTCAGTGAATCCCAGTTTGTTCATGGCTCTTTCCCAAATGATGAGTTATTTTGTCTGCCTCTGTCCTAAAATTTGAAGGTCAGGACACTCTGTGTCTTTTGGATGTCAACAGAAAAACGACACTGTGGAGTGTTAACAATGTGGTTCTTGTGTTTTGGTAAGCAATCCATACTCATGTTTGCATTCAGATTTTGCTTAAGATCTGATGAGGTCCACTCTGCACCATGTATGATTGGACTGTATTATCCAATCAAAATGGTAGAAGTCCTCTGAGGTTTCTGAGAGTAAGGGGTCTGTACCAAGCAGGTTTGAATCCATCACATCCCTTAGCTAGCTACTGGGTTACCAGCTAGTCCCATTCATGATACGTGGGAGTTCACACTGGTTCTATGGTATATTGGCCTCATTTGAAGAGGATTGCAAAATTTGCACAGATTTTTAATGACAACAGGCTGTGATGTTTAAGATTATGCAAGCCTTCCCGTTTGGTTGGTCATGCCCTTCATACTTCTCCAACATCCACAATGCTATCATTGAAATTATACATAGTACAGCTTTGCCTAGTCCTTAAAGAAATGATCTGTATATTCTCTGTGAATTTGTTTAATTCCTCTTTTAACCTGCTGACACTATTGACATCCACACTCTGCTGTGGCAGCAAGTCCCAGAAGTTTGCTACCTTCTATGCATGTAATTGTTTTCTTTTAACATTTCTTAAGCTGGTTTCCAGCCAGTTTCCTTGAGTGTCCTCTAATTCCTGGTGAACAACAGTTCAGCACTTATCATGGCTACTGACTTCCATATGTGTCATTATATTCATATTGTGTTGTATGATATAAAATCATGGGATGGTTTGGATTGGAAGGGGCCTTAAAGACCATCTAGTCTTTAGATGCACCAGGGCAGGCTCAGTTTAGATGTTAGGAAAAAATTCTTCCCCAAAAGGGTTATTGGGCATTGGAACAGGCTGCCCAGGGAGGGGATTGAGTCACCAACCCTGGGCGTATTTAAAAGACGGGCAGATGAGATGATCAGGAATTTGGTTTAGTAGAGGACAGGTATGGTTGGACTTGATGTCAAAGGTCTTTTTCAGCCTTGTGATTCTGTGAAAGCCCCATCCAACCCATTTGCCTGCAAGCCTGTAGCTGTACTTGGGATGCAGAACCTTGTATTTGGTCTTTTGAACTTCATAAGGTTTTCACAGGCCCACCTTCCAAGCCTGTCAAGGTCCCTCCAAATCCCTTTCCACAAGGAATCCCTTCCCACAGCAGATTAACAGCAACACACTGGTGATATTGGCAGACTTGGGGAGGGTACACTCAATCCCACTGCCTGTGTTGCTGAAAAAAGATGTTAAATATTGCAGGTCCCAATACTATCCCCTTAGGAATGCTTTTCTGAGTGGTATCTTCTCTTTCCAAGCTTCACATTGCTTAAGCACAGGTAGGCTATTTTTCCCTAAATGTGTTTCCTTGCTTGCACAGACAATGAAGCTCACCTGCCATCTTTCTGTCAGCTCAGGTCCTTCTGAAATTCTTTTTGATATTAAAAAAATCATAAAATAGCTCAGCATCATGCACAACCATGGAAGCAAACATTGAAATAGCCACTGCTGAGAAGGGTGTTGTCCAGAAGCAGTCCCAGAACTGATTCCTGGGAGACTTTTCTACTAACTCTTCTCTCTCTTCAAAACTGACCCACTGAGGCCTTCCATTTCCTTCCTGTTTCTTCATCTATTTTTAATCCAGAGCTGCTTCTAATTGCAAGTGAGCTCTCCTCCTTCAGTCACCTTTGATACAGATCTTTGCATGTGGAAACCTCCTCTGGTTGCGTTCCCCAGATCCTCCCTGCTCTGAGGGTAAGCAGCAGAGGCACAGAGGCTCTCTCCCTCCCGGAAAAGGTCTGTGCAGGCCCTTCAGGTGCCAGAACAGCAGTGCTGTGTTTTGTTCTGAGGGGCTGAAATGCAGGCAGCGCAGCCAGCTGGCGTTGGAAGCAGCACCCCTGGAACAACCCGTGGTAAGAAGCACACAGCAGGGAGACGTGCCCTGACCGGATTGATCTGAGGCTGTTAAATGGGAGGAACGCTGCCGATGAGGTATGTAGATAGCGGAATTGCACAATGCTGCTAGTGCTGGGGGTTGAGAAATTTGCCACGTGTGAACCTTCCTCTGCTGCGCTTGAGAAACAAGCGGCCTGCAAAGGGCCCCAGCCCTGGTGGCTGGGCACTGCACCCCTATTTGTCACAAACATCAAGCCTAAATAGCTGCGGCTGGTAGATAAGGGACCTAGGATCTGAAGTTAAGATGTGTAAGAAGTCCCAGGTCACACCTGGCCTGCCAGCCCTAAGCTGCATAATGGGGGGTTGGGAAATTAGAATTATTTTTTTTAAAATAATTGGCCGAAATGGGCTTCCAATAAATCTGCAAATTTACCTGCTGCTTAAGCTTGGCCTCCTAGGCTGTAATACGGGTTGCAGGATTAATTTTCGGAGCTAGCTGTAAAGAGATGAGTCCTGTTACCCACTCAGTGGGGTGTGACTGGAGGGGCCACCCTGACCCGGTAGCCAGCGTTGTTACTTTCCCTGGCACCCATGCGATAGCAGAGCTGGGAAGTTTGTCTCGGGTACCTGCAGCACCATGGTGTGTGCCTTGCATATTCAGGGAGCAGGCTGTACCCGTGGCTTCAGCAATACACCAAACGAAAGCTGATTATGCAAATATGCCGGAAAAGGTATAGTATTTAAAGAAAAGCACTTTGGTTATATTGTGATCTGGGAGATGTGTGTGTTGTATTCTGATGCCAGGTGCTTTAAACTCAACAAATAGCAGGCAAGGCATGTGATGGGTAAAAAAAAAAATACAAATCAAGGTTTTGCTTGCAGTTGCTGCAGTGCTGAGAAGCACAGCCTTGGCTGTGACTGGAAGAGCATGCAGGCACCAGAGCGAGATCTTCATTGCCAAAACTTGTCCTGTACCATTGCATATATAAAGCTGGTCTTTTTTTAAAGGAGAGCTGAAATCTCTTCCTGTAAACTCCCTTTACAAATGAAGCTTGCAAGGGCATCCTGGGAACCACAGAGCAGTGAGTCTGACTCCCAGTAGCAGTAAGATGATGGAGTTGATAGGAATAAGAGGCAGGTAAATACAATCATAGCCCATGGGAAGCAGTCAGTATGGGTTTTTTAAAGGGAAACCCTTCCTGCCTAGCCTCCTGGGTCCCATGGGGCTGTCGCTAAGTGTGTGGATAAGAAGGACCCAGAAGAGGGGATGGGTATGGATTTTCAAAGAGCCTTAGGCAAAGGTCCACACCAGAAGTTACTAAAAAAGTTAAATTTCTGAGGAACTGCAGGAACGTTGGGGTTTTGGGTTCTTTGTTGGGGGGGGGGGGGGGGGGGGGGTGTTGTTTTTTTATTAAATGACAGAAAACTTGTTAGAGGATGAGATGGTCTGATATGTACTCCATTCACATTTCAGATGAAAATTTGGATCAATTCTAGTCCAAGTTCACAATGAAAATTCACATTTCAGCTGCCCTTGATAAGTACTTACCAAGAAGCCTGTTCCACACAGTGTTCATTGAGCAACAATCATGTTCAACATCATTAATAACGAGTCTTTTGCCTGTTCCTTACAGGGCTAAAAAGAGCACATAGACTCAGCAGGGAATTAATCATCTACAGATTTGCAGAAGTCAACTGCATAAACAAGAATGGATTTAGGTTCTTGGACCCTCACAACTGATGCTGGTTGGGCCACCCAGCTCACCCCATCTGTGAAACAGGGACAAGATACTTGCAACTGAGCTACCAGATAAAAAGGTGATATAAGGAGAACATCAATTTCCTCTGTTTTATTCCTTCTTTGTCTATACTGTTGAAAAAACTGCTTCACTAATATTCAGACTCTCAGATTCTCTGCAAATAACATTAATAAAAATATTTCTGAGGTGGGAAAAAGTATGTGAAACCAGTCCTGATGAAAGGCATTATGTGCAAGTGGAAATGACTCTTTGCACTGGAAATGTTTGCCCAGCCCTAACGGTATTCACTGGTCCCATGAAACAAAGAGCAAAGCTGAGTGAATCCAATGCAAGGTTTGCTTGTAGTTGGCTCTGGGTTGTTTTTTTTTTCCCCTTTTACTCAGAGTTGAATTTGATCCATTTTCTTTTATTTGTTTTAGAATAACAATGATCTTCTGCTCCCCCAGCGGTAAACACTGCAGCCTGTGCGCATCAGGCTTCAGCAAGCAAACTTTCAAAGATCCCTTTGCAGGGTAAATGTCAGACTGTTGTTCAATTAATTATTTTTAAAAGTGAATTCACATGCAGCAGTGACCTTTAGCTGTGCTGCACACACGCTTCTCTTCATGATCTCATTTGGTGCTTCATGCAGTGGCTTTATAGCAGGGATGGGTGCTCTGTGAATAGCAGCAGAAGAGGTGCCTGCAGTGCTGGGGGAGGGGAGGTGCTTTCTTTGCCCACTTTTTTTTTGGGGGGGTGCGGGGAAGGGAGGTCAGTGAGAGCCCCAGTGACCATCTCTCCCTCCCCAGGCTTAGACCTCACCACCTGAGACCTGCTGGGGCCGCCTTGGCCAGAGTCACCTGGGCTTGGGGAGAGGGGTGAAGTGGCTGATCCCACCTGGCATTGTGTCCCCTTTCTCACTGCTGTCATCCTCTGTCACCAGGGAACAAGGCACTGGTGTGCTGAAAGGAGACAAAAAGCTGTCCTGGAGTCCCATACGTGAGACCATGCTGTCTTGACCTCTCCATCTGGCACACTTTGTCATCTCACCTGGTGTCGCTTCAACATTCAAATGAGAAAATAACAATTCCTCTTCCTGGGTGGGCTGAAAGCAGCTCTGTTGGCACGAAGCATCTGTGCACATCCCAAGGGAGCAAGCAGCCAGCTGAGGAGCGCTGCAGCTCTGCGGGACTCCTCACAAAGGTCTGCGGGACCTGAAACAGTGCACTGAATGGCAACAAGAACATTCACCTGCAAAGTTACCTGATGAAACACCAGTGATGGGGCCTGAAGTAATTGCAGAGATGTCCTGGGCTCTTGCTTGCTCTGCAAGAACAGAAACAGTCAGCCTCGCCACGCACCACAGCTGCTCTCCTGACCCCTGAAACTTCAAGAAAATTGTACCTTATTAGAAGGAGAAAAATAATATGTGTTTTTTTTAACCTCCTGACTGTAGTGATAATATTAAAACCGTTTTGGTATCCTCTCAGAGATGCATGGAAGACCAGCAAGAGGAAGCGGGGGGAATTGAGGCAGGAAACAGGAGTGGGCGAGTCCGGAGCGCCCTGTTGCGCACACAGGGCACTGGTGGAGCTCCACACGCTGGCTGGAGGCATGGCTGCTTTGTAATATTTAAGTTCGTCAGAGTTTTGCCTAACTCAAACCCTTACTTGGTGGTTTGAACTTCCCAGCTGCTACCAACTTCGTGTTTTGGTTTCTTTTTGCCACCAGACAGTGATTTGTTGCCTAGGTACCATACTTCAGAAAAGAGCATTTAATCTTATGAAACCCCTTACCTTCTGCTTCCTGGAGGACTGTTTTTTTTTCCTAGGAAAAGCTAAATCTAAAGTTTGATATCAAACTATTTCTGTTTGTCTTCCCTGCTTTCCGTAATTCTCATGCTCTCTGTTATTTATATTATAGACACAGATCCCAGTAGTTACTGTGCAAGCAAAAACCAGTTAGAGGAAGCACATCCAGATGCAAATATGTCCTTTGATCTTTATTTAGCCCTAGTGCTCAGCTGTTCCTTTCTTGTGGCATGTATATTCTCTGATATTGCTTAATCCACTTAAAAACCCTCACCAAAATAGTGTAAATATTCAGAACTCTAAATCACCCTATTTCTTACCACTTGCACTGAAGACCAGAAGGAAAACACATGCTTTAGCTGAAAAATTAGATTCTTTCTTCCTTCCCTTCCTTTGCTAGTGAAGAAACCAAAACTTACAGCAGGGGAACGATTGGCAAAAGGCCTCCCAGTTGTTGATCATTTGCATGCTGTATGTGTGCATGTGTATGTCCCAGCTACATGGAATCATCAAGGTTGGAAAAGACCTTCAAGATCATCAAGTCCAACCATCAGCCTTATACCACCATAATCACTAAACCATCTCCCAAAGCATATCATTCTAGCTGGGTTTTTTTTAAACACCCACAGGGACAGTGACCGCCACCTCCCTAGGCAGCCTGTTCCAATGCTTCACCACTCTCAGTGAAGAAGTTCGTCCCAGTATCCAACCTGAACCTCCCCTGGTGCAACTTGAGACCACTAAAACTACAAACCAGGTAGCTGAAGCACCAGTGCTTTTCCCAACACCCATAAAGCACAGACCCCATCCTAGCAGGAAATGGTGTGTGCACAACAGTAGTGCTCCTTGTGATTTTGAAGGATTCTCGGTACAGGATCCTTCAGTGTTCACTTGTAAGTTACTCCCCTTTAAGAGTGGGGTGGCAGTTTGGATTCCAGCTTGCTATTATGATTAATGATACACTAAAAAAGGCGATGTTTTAATGTATATTAGGTTTGCACCCAAATTTGTATGTGATGGCCCAGCACTCGAGCCTGCTCTCCTTTGGGGTAAGAGGAGACCTATGTATCTTAGTGGCACGAATATAATTTTGTCTCCTGAGTAAGGTTCTCTTTGCTATAATAACTGCTGGCTTTCTCTCAGCTGAGTGTGATGGAGGGCGGCTGAGGGGTGCATGGGAACTGAGGGCCTCAAAGCGCATGTCTGTGAGAGAACCTCGGCCTTGTGCGCAGTCATTTCCAGCTCGCTGCGCCTGATGACAGCATCCACCCTTCCACTGCTTTTGTGGCTGTGCAACATCATCAAGGGGTCGAAGTAACTGTTTTACCCGCTATTAAGGGTGATGGTGAAGAAGGTTCTGCGACCGCTACTTCCTTTGAATATTATTTAATTGAAGAGCGGGGAAGATCCTTGCAGTAAGAGATACTTAATATGCAAAGCCTCATTGCCTGGGTCCATTTCCTGTCATTAGCCTTCCTGGAAGCACATTCTGTGACTAATGTGTCCCTTTTATACAGAGCAGGGGTCATGCAGTTTGTACCCCCGGGGTAGAAACACCTGATTTCTGAAGCGATGTGGCAGCAGCTGCTGCCAGTATGATGAAGGGGGGCTGAGGTGGCAAGATTGAGGGGTTGGGGGGGGGGCCCATCTCACCAAATGTCTGGCAGGAGGCGAAAAAAACCCCACAACTTATAAGGGTAAACAAGAAGCCAAACGGCCAATGGAAATATTCATTTTGTGTGCACCTCTGAGGAAACAGGGCCTATTTCCTAGAGGCTGATACCAGTGGGAAGCCAAAACATGTCTCAGGCCCGAAGGTCAGATCTGGCTCCCCCCTCACCACTCCAGGCTCATTCTTCTGGGTATCTGGCTCCTGATGCGCAATAGCAAAAAACACCTCCATGCTCCTATTGTCTGCCACCTGTTTAACTGAGAGATTAGTACAGTGCTTTGGTTTTCTGTGGTCTCAGTGTGCCATTCAAAGCTTGCTGTTGCCCTCAGGAGCATGCAGTCCCTGAGATAGTGCACCTTCTCCTGGCATTTTGGTACTGCAGAGCCTCAAACATCTACTTGGGTGTAATCCTTAGCCTAAGTTTTCTCCTGTTCTCCTGAACTGGACTTTACTGTCTCCCTTCAGAAACATTAAAGCATTCAAATGCAAAGGGACAGTTCTCCCCTTTTTTGCTTGTCAAAGCTAGCAGAAAAGCAGGGCTCTACCACTGAGACCTGGCCTTGAAATGCAAAGGTCTTATGTGTCTGGGTTACTCCCCTCATGTGCTACAGGTGTAGTGCTGAAATGCTGCTGGTTGGTTGTTAAATCTTTCAGTCAGTGCCAGTAACAGCACTCATCCTCAGATCCAAACACATTAAAATTAAAATTCAGCTTCGGTAGCTGGTCACCGGGGTAAGCTTTATGCATAAAGCTTAAATACTGATGTGGATATGGAAAAAAAAAAGGTTCTGGACAGAAAAAAAGCCAATTGCAGAGCAAAGACTGGATGTCCACAGTGCCTCGCTTGCTCTGCGATGCTTTTCTTAAAGCCATCCTCAGCAAAGAGGCTCTGAAAATGCCAACTCAGTCTGGAAGCAGGGAGTGGTACTAGTCTAGGTTAACCATCCAGGCTTGGAGAAGAAAGCCAAGAAGCCAGACATGACATCATGATATACTGGATGTAATAAGGTCTTCCAGTGGCATTAATATTAGATGGTAATGTCCAAGCACAGCTGATAATTAGACAGGACAGCTGCTGAGGCCAATCATTAGTAACATTGATCTATTCACTCAGAAAACAGAAAAAAGTATTTCAGGTGTTTCTCTGCCATGTTTGTTTTGGCTGTAAAGGACAAAATAGCTCTCCCTCTCCATTGCAGGTAAAAAGTTCACCCTCCATCCTCTAGGCAAAACAGACTTGGATTGAGTTGCCACAAGATGTTCTTATTTCTTAGTTGAGTTTGGCCTAGGGCTGTAAATCACAAATTCCAGGCTGTATAATTCTGACTTTTATTGCATTAATGTATTTTAAGAGCAGGAAATCTATAGGCTCTTGGCTCAGTGCAGCAGAAGCAATGTTCAGTGGGGACTCTGTGGTCAGGAACATTCTCAGAAATATGCCTCTTGCTGCAGAGGTGACCTCAGGATAGTCTTTTGCTAGGCTTTTGGTCTGGGGAAGGAAGGGCATCTCAACCTCTCCACTCAGGTGTGAGCTGGGACATGGGTTCTAGGTGGAGAAATCTGTTCCCTGCATGGAGTGAGGGAGGGAAAGGTGAAAAAATTGATGTTAACCTCAGTTCTGAGACCAGCTTGCGGATGCAGGATCCTGTTTGTGCAGGATCACTGTAATACTTATTACTGCATAGTAGCAACGGTGTAGTCAGGATGGCAGCTGCGGGCCCCTCGCTTCCCAAACAGGTGCCTTTCCTGCTGGGCCCACGTGGTATCATAGTATCATAAGCTCTACCCACAACCTCCTCAGGACAAAAAATAAAGCAGTTTAAGTGTAAGGTAGCCTGCATTAGCTCACTTAGCCCCAGTGAGCTCCTGGTCTCTCCTGTGTTTCTCAGCCAGTATCTGTATCCACAAGCAGTTCGGGTTGCTACACCAGGAAGGGGGACAAAGCGTGAGCCCTCGTGCTGCTGCAGGCTGTGTGGGTGGGCTGAGGAACAGGTTTGAGTCTGTAGGTAGTGAAAAAGACAAAGCAGCTGAAAATTGTCTCTGTCCTCCCTGTCCTTTGTGCTCTGTCTAGGACTCCCAAGTTTCTGCTCTTGTTAATGGATGTCTTGCAGCTTTTCGGGCACTAGCAGGAACCAGGGGGACTTTGCTGCAGCTGGTGTTCAAAGGTCTGCAGAGGTGAGGCTGCGAGGGACAACATCATGGGAGGATCTTTCTGGTGTCCCTTTTTAATGAGATAAGGTAGAGGGACTATATGTAGAGGTAATAATAATTATCTCAGCTTAAACACCTAGAAGGAGACGAAGGAAGCAATCTTAAATAAACCTGGGGTTCTTCAGGAAGCTTCCCTCCAGCCCCCCCTCCCCATCAGTGGTGTCACATCACACAAAATTGATCTTCATGTGCCATGGAAAAATCCTCCAGACTTGTGTCTGGCTACTGCAAAAATGTGTATTTGGTGGATGCAAGTGCTGCTGAACTCATTAACAATCTCGAGCTTCTCCACAAGCACATCCTTTTCCCCTGCTTTTGCATAGCTCACATTTTCAGGCTATTTAAATTTGAGGGGAAGGAAGAAAGAGGAACAGGGTTGATAAGTGCTTGGTCTGCAGAGCCAGGAGTGCAGCATCCATTTAGGATATTGCTCTGCCCGGGGGAAACAAAACCTGCCCTGTCTGCCTAGAGAGAAAGTCAGTGACTTTCAATGGGCTATGCTATATCTATAAAGTTGCCAGCGAGTACAAATATTTTCAGGAGAGCTGTTCAGCAAGCATCTGTCTTCTCAAAGTCATAAAAAATCGATTGTTCTTTTATATATATATATATGTATTTTTATTTTATCGCTTCTGAATATCCTACCCTGAATTCAGTGCCCTCCTTCAAATGATGAAAGCATGCTGGAGAGTCTTGAACATAACAGAGTTGTGTTATTGCTCTTGATCCTTCTCGTTCGTAAGTACCCTGCCTGAACAGGAGTGCCTCGGGTAAGTAGCGCTGAACTACTGGGGCAGTTGGAGCACTGCAATGTGTTTTAGCCTTTCTTTTATCCTCTTGTATGCTGAGAGAATTATGCTAAACCAGATCATAATAGAAATGGAAGTTGAGAGAAGAGAGGCCTACTTTGGTAAAAGCAGGAGTGGAGAGGGAAGGATGCGGGAGAGAAGGGGATTTGAACTGCCTCTCCAGGCTCAGGCTCTAAAGAGGAGAGGTAGTGGAAGCTAACACAGTGAAATGAGCTGTGACAAAGCCACGCCAGGAATTGTTCAGCTGTTCACAAGAATTTTACAAGAGCTGTAATTGGGAAATGATGTGAATATCAAACAAAATGTCACTTGACTGGAAGCTTTGCAAACAGGGGGAAACAAAAGAAAATGACAGAAAAGCTGTGCTACGTGTCACCATCTTAGGCACACTCTGAAAGAGTTCCCCACACCCCACTTAGACCCTTTGGCACACTATTGTGTAGCATTGTGTATTTCTGTGTGGGGTGCTTCTCCTTGAAAGAAATTAAAATGATGGGAAAGCTGGCTTGTCACATCAAATAACATCACATGCTTTTCTGTTGGGGAGAGGGGGGGAAAAAAAAGGAAGAAATACTCCGCTGAGTTCCAAGAAAATAACTGCTGAGGAAATGAGTGCAGTGGCTTGGGTCCCATCCCTGGAAAGTACCAGCCATGCCAGTGTGGGGAGAAATGCTCTGTATCCTGACTGAGCTTGTTGGTAGGCTTGAGTTTCTTCTGTGTGATGTCTGCTGGTAAACCGCAGGCTTGATTGCCCACGATGGTCTCTCCATCTCTCTGTAATGAATTCCCAGTTCAAATGTTGTGTTTGGTTTTTTTTCTAAAATTTGAGATGTATTTAAAAATATCAGGACTGCTTTCCACTATTTCTGCTCTTGTTTACTAATATCCTCTCTTTTCCCTTCAAATTCCATGTCTGCCATTCTTGTCTGGAAATACGTTATTCTCAAAGCACTTTGTCACTCTCTTCTCCCTCACCATTGTGCTTCACAGCCAGAGAACACCACTGGATCAGGTTCTCTGGGTGCCTTGATGTTCTCCTCAGTACTTGCAGCCCTTTGGAAGACCTACAGGTTCTCCATCTATTTAATTTAGTGTAACCCTTCACCTAGAAATACTGCATGTAGGAAAGTAAGGACCACTGTGCCCATTGAGCCCACTGTTTGTTTGGGTAGGGTAAGAGGACCAGGGCCAGATTTGCTTTAAGGTTTGCTTGAGTGGCAAGTTCTCCTTTCTCATGAAGGGAGATGATGACAGCTTTCTGTCATGAAAAGGGTCTTTTTAGGTAGTAAAAAGGATTTCAGTTGGACAGAATTTCTCAGTAACATCACTGTGCTCCTTCTTGTCTCACTTCTGCTACAATCAAGAACTTAAAAACCAGGGTAATACGGGTTTTGATGCTGCAATTGGGGCTAGGCTGGGGACAAGGTGTTTCAAGGCCCTGCAGTAAAACACTGAGTTGACAGAATGTTGTCATTTCACCCCAGCTGGCAGCTCATCCCCATGCTGCCACTCGCTTACTCCCCTTCCATGGGATGGGGGAGAGAATTGGGAGAGTAAAAGTGAGAAAACTCCTGGGTTTTAAAAATGTTAAACTCTTATAAAAGAGGGAAATAGGAAAAGCAAAAGCCACGTGCACAAGCAGAACAAGACAAGGAATTCATCCCCCACTCCCCATGGGCAGGCAGGTGTTCAGCCATCCCCGGGAAACTAGGACTCCATCATATGTAACAGTTACTTGGGAAGACAAATGACATCACTCAAAATGTTACCCCATACCTTCTTCTTCCCCACCCTGTATATGCCAAACTTAATGCCATATGGTACAAAACATCCCTTTGGTCAGCTGGGCTCAGCTGTCCCAACTGTGTCCCCTCCCAGCCTACTCACTGGTGGGGTGGGGTGAGGAGCAGCACAGGCCTTGGCTCAGTGTAAGCACTGCTCAGCAGTAACAAAAGCATCCCTGTGTTACCAGCACCGTTGTCAGCACGAGTACAAAGCACAGCCCCACTCCAGCTGCTGTGAAGAGAATTAACTCTATGCCAGTGAAAACCAGCACACAGAAATATGTATTTATAAAATATAACATACATAATACTATATATATGAAATATCTATATGTTTGCTACTGAAATATGATATATAATACTATCTAAACTTTGTTATGCACCTCTCATGATGGTAACTTTACAGGGAACTCTTCAGGCAAACATTTTTAAAGGTCTGAATGAAACCAATCTGTCAGTATTTATCCACAAACTGTAGTGATTTTGATAAAAGTATCTCAGCTTGTTTCTTATAACAATGCTTCATATGCAGTAAGCAATGGAAAAATCCTGCCCCGAACACACCAGCTGGACAACAAAACACTAAGTCCTCCTGTATTCTTCCCTCACCTCCGTATTTTCGCTACAGAGCTGGGAGACACTGGCCAGCTTTAAAAGAAGAAAGAAAATGAAATTATTGCTGCAAATTCCAGAGACTGAGGTCCTAGAGTAAGGTTTTAAGATTTCTGGCTGGTTTTAATTCTAAAATTTGTATTATTTTGTTTGGTTCCATTCCTAGTCTCTGAAGACACCACCCTTTATACCCCCAGCTGGGGCAGGGCACAGTTACCATACTTGCCAGCATAGGACCATGGGGGGTGGAGCTCTGTTCCCATGTTAGCCCATGTAGCAGGCAGTGTACAGCTATAGCCTTGCCGCAAGCGCGGCGTGGGGTGCGTTGGTTTGGCCTGGTGTGCTTTGGTTGGCTGGTTGATCCCTGGCTGTGATTCAGCTGCCGTGTCAGAGCCAGGGCCAGGCGAGGATCTCCCTGCACCCCTCGAATATAGAGGGAGGGTGGAGATATTAGGGAAGGTGATTTGGGCTGTCATCGCTGTGGGTATTTTGGTCCCAAAGGGGGAAGCCTAGTCAAAGGGTGCTGAAGAAGAAATTCTGGTGTAAAAGGCCCAGAGATATAATTTATTCAGGGCTGGTGCTTAAAAAAAGAAAAAGTAAGTGGCAGTGCAGATGAGCATTAACAGCCAGCTCCATGCATCTTCTTAGTGGAAGGTTTTGGCATCTGCATCTCTCCCATGCAGAAGGAAACATGAGGAATGCAGATGATTTGTGGCCAGTTCTTATTCCTGCTACAGAAAACGAATGTCGCTTGAGTCTGGGTGGGAGTGGGTCTCGTATCTCCTCCGTGCCTGAGCAGTTCTGCTATCTCCTCCAGCCACACAACTCGTGTTGGTTTCTTAACCAAGCTGAAGGAGCTTACAGGGGCAGACCCCCAAGTCTATTTGTGCTTTTATCTACGGTTTCAATTATTAACGGCTCTAATAGTTGACATTCGTTTGGATGAGACCTTATTAATCTGAGGCTGCCTGCTCTAGTAAAGGTCTAACGGTGTTTTGATGCTGCTCTTCCCAGAGCTTTGTCTGTGGACGGTTAACCAAAGTTTTCCCTGGGCTCTGTAGCGTGTTGCTAGGCACTGGCACTGCTGCTTGCCCTTGCAAGGATGGCTGCTTTTTGCCTGGTTGGAGATGCAAAGGGCAAGATAGAACTGAAATATCTGCTCTGTGTTTAAGTCAAATAACGGTGCTGCCGCTGTCCCCAATTCGGTAGCACTCGCTGAAATAATTTCCTGGGAAAGGGTTTGGAAGGCTTTACTTTCTGGTTCACACAAACACAAAGCTGTTCTTGCTGCTGCTTTTGGAGTGACTGAATGGAGGAGTTTGTGCTTTTGATTTCCTTTTACCTTTACCCCTGCCTTTTCCCCCCTACAAAAAAACCCCATTAGAGAATGTTATGAATTCACTTGAAAAGCGCTGTGAGTATTTTTACCCTGTTACATTACACAAAGCCATACCATCAAATACTACAATTTAGTGGGACTCCTTCCTGGCTGGCTGCTTGACAGTACAATTGAGAGATTGGCAAACAATGGCGAGTAACCCTCGATGTCACCGTAACGTTCGGTAAAGCTCGTATCAGGCTCAAGTAGTTTTCAGCAAAGTTTAACTGCAGTGCACAGTAAAAGACAAAATAGATGCATGACCACACTGTCCCCAATGGCTTTGTTCTTGTAGCATCATGTCTTCCAGGGGCAGAAACTGGTTGCTGGTAAGTGCTACTGTAGTGTCTCCCTCTAGCAATACATCACGTGCTGTTACTCACCCAGGAGCAGAGTCCGTGCTCTGTGCAGTGAAGCTCAATGCAGCCCTGGTAATTAATTCAGCTGCCTCATGTTCTCATTGAAACACCCAGCGTGGTGCTGGGGGGAGAGATGCCTGCTGCCCAGTCCTAGGGGTAGTAGTGGGTTTCACCCACAGAAGGGGGGCAGGAAATCTGTTTTGGGGAGAGCAGGGGTGGTGGTCTGGGCTTGGGGGAGGTAATGGGGTGCAGAGAGGTGCTGATGGTGAGTGCAGCAGGCTGCTGTTTGGCATCTGGATGGCTTCATTCATCAGGTGTCTTGGAGAAGGAAACCTGCAAATGGGGAGCAGTCTTTTGGCAGTTCATGGCCTATGTTCTTCAGTGGGGCCCTGGAAGGAAAGAAATGAGCCTCTGGTTATGCTACGGTGTCCCCCACCCTCTGATCTTTTCGGCAACCTGAAAACATGCCTCTTTCCAGCACTGGTGCGGTCAGACGCTGCTCTGCGTTCTATCAGACACCTTGCTGCAGGAGACAAAGCCATGCCTATGAACACCCTCAGAAAGACACTGGAAGTTGCTGGAAGCATCCCAGGACAAACAGATGAAGTGAACTTGCAGACACACATGGGGAGGGGCTGGGGGGGAAATATTAAAAGAGGATTGACAATATTTATCCAAGGTGTGAAAAGAGCCATTATTCCCAAAGCAAGAGGTAATCTGAGGAAGCTGAGGCTGACATGGAGGAGCAAATCAAATGGCCTCTCCCTTTGTTTATGTCCTCCCAAAATGCGCCAGGGGCTTTGCGAGCAAACAAGAGGTAGGGCTCAGATCCGAATAGCTAACAGCTTAAGGCCAGAGCAAACAGTGCGTGTGTGCAGGTGCCACTCCACAGGCTAGGGGCAGGGGAGGGGAGATCAGAGAGGAGATAATCTGCACTCCCCAGCGGGGAGGCACACGGACTGGCCAGATAAGGTAGTTCAGATATGGCAATAAATCTGCCTGCCAGCTTTCTGGGTTAATGCGTGCTTTTTTTTGGATGGGTATTTCCTTCACTGCTGGAGTGATCTGACCCTTGGGCATTCCTGATTTACAGGGTGCTCTGGAGGTGAGGCAGCTTGCTCCAGTTCTCTGACCTCGATGAGAAAATACTGTAGGCTCTGCCCCTGCGGGACACTGAGTGTTACAGAAAACTTTAAGATCTCAGTCCCGAGTCTCTGATCTAAAAATCATACAGCCACAGACTGGTTTGGGTTGGAAGGGGCCTCAAAGATAATCTCGCTCCAACCTCTGCCAGGGACAGGGACACCCTCCACTAGACCAGGTTGCCCCAAGCCCCATCCAACCTGGCCTTGAACACTGCCAGGGAGGGGGCAGCCACAGCTTCTCTGGGCCTCACCGCCAGGGCCTCACCACCTTCATGGTAATGAATTTCTTCCTTATATCATTTCTAAATCTGCCCTCCTTCAGCTTAAGGCCATTACCCCTTGTCCTATCACTACACTCCCTGATAAACAGCTCCTCTCCAGCTTTCCTGTAGCCCCCCTTTAATTACTGGAAGGCTACAACAAGGTCTGCCTGGAGCCTTCTCTTCTCCAGGCTGAACAACCCCAACTCTCTCAGCCTGTCTTCATAGAGGAGGTGCTCCTGCCCTCCGATAACCCTTGTGGCTCTCCTCTGGACTCGCTCCAACAGCTCCTTGTCTCTCTGGTACAGAGAGGCAGGGCAGAACTGGATGCAGTACTCCTGATGGGACTTCACAAAAGCAGAGAAGAACAGAATTGCATCCCTTGACCTCTGCTGGTCATCCTGGCTTTGATGAAGCCCAGGATATGGTTGGCTTTATGGGCTGCAAATCCACATTGTTGTGTTTTGTTGAGCTGCTCATCCATCAAGACCCACAAGTCCTTCTCAGGGCAGCTCCCAATCTGTCCTCCACCCAACCTGTATTTTTGGTGATGATTGCCTCAACCCATGCATGGCACCTTGCACATGGTCTTACTGAAATTCATGAGGTTCACAAGGACCCACCTCTCAAGCCAAGGTCCCTTTGGATGGCACCCCTTCCATCAAGCCTCTCAGCCTCACCACATGGCTTGGTGTCGTCAGCAAACTTGCTGAGGGTGCACTCACTCCCACTGTCCATGTCTCCCGCAAAGATGCACAGTCCCAGTACCAACCCCTGAGGAATGCCACTTGCCACTGGTCTCCAGTTGGGCATTGATGCTTCCCATCACCTTATTTTGGAAGGACCTTTGCACTAAACCCAAGTTCATATTGATCCCGTTTCACCTTGTTTATCAAGGAATCCAAAGCAATGGTGCTAAAGTGGTAAAATGTAACTAATTTACAGACATGCCAACACCACTTCAGCCAGGACCTCTGCCAGGACCCTCTGTGCCCCTATTCCCACCTATTAGCTATTATCCCTGTGGTTTTTAACGATTTTTGATCACAGTGTTTGATTCTGTGGCTAAGACAATCTTCCCATGATTCTAGCCATGATTCAAGCGATCCATGAAGATGGGTCATCCAGGCAGATCGCAAGCAGGACAATGATGTCAGTGTTCAGCTGACCTGATGTGATCTGAGCACTAGCCTGTACTGCATGTTCAATAACCTGCAGCAGAGAGATTTTTATGCTGGAGTGGTTAAATCAGTAAATTTGGTAAATGAGGCTGGTCCGGACATTTTTAATTGCAGTCCCCACAGGTGTAATGTCTCATCAGAACTACAAACTATCTGGAGGAGTTTCCTTTGCAAACAAGGTTGTGTGTAATCAATAGCTCAGGACGTGTGTGGGCACAAATACTCATTTAGTAATTCTGGCACACTCATTAACCTGACCGCCTGGTGTTAGCCCAGCCTCCCTCCCCTCTGCACAAGCAGGAAAGGGGAATGCATTCATTGATTACACTCCTTTAATTTATTTGCTTGGCTCTCATCTCCGTGCAAGGTAAGGCTGCTGAGAACTGTCAAGTTGCATTCTTTAGAGAACTGAAAAGGCCATTTCCTCTCCATTCCCTGAGTTGTATGATAGCACAAGGCTTGGAGTAGCATTCTCCTCCCTGCAAAGCATCCGTTAATGGATAGAGCTTTTAGTGTCACTGTTCTGTGATAGTACATCCCATCATTTATGCACAAAGAAATTAATTATTTAATACTGGTGGAACACAACTGAACTTTGAGTAAGCAAACAGAATGAATTACCTACCGGTCTAGCTCTTTGGGAAAGGCTGGCCCTGATTTAATAAAAACATGCTGGCTCTGTTTGACCCACATCATTTGGATGTTCTAGGTTTATTTAATTACAGTGGTTTTAATTCTGTCCCCTGTGAGTTACTGCTTTATTTCCCACATACACACCCCATAGTCCAATATTGCCTTTCAATGGCAGATTGACGTGCCTGTTGCTTGTGAGAACAAGAAAGTCTTTGCAGCAAATTGTCCTTTGACTGATGTTGGAGGTGGTCCTTGTTACCAAACGCTACAGGAACTGGTGGTTAAGCAGCTGCTGGCTTGAACTTGAAGCAGCTTTTATTTGCTTTTATTTCAGTGGACAGGGGGGACAGAGCACTGGCACTGCTGGTATTGTAGGCACAGAGCTGTAGGTAAGCACTGGCCTAGTGATTTCCTGGGCCTCTGCCCTGGAGTGCGGTGTAGTGGCCTCCCAGGGGTGAAGGCCAACCTGTGGTTGAAGCTATGGAGCATAAACAGAGAAGAGATGCAAGAGGGAAAGAGATATCAGTGAAAAGGAGAGGAAGGTATGGGAACAGGCTGGAGGAGAGAGGAACAGGCAGCACTGAAGGCAGCAGGTAGGGAAGGAGGATTAATCCTCCAGACCTTGATAGTCCCAGGAGTATGGATTACCCCAGGCACTGACCATGGCACCCACATAGCTCCAGGAACCTGGAGATGAATGTGTGGAAGGCACCACTGTGCTGTACCCTTTCTTGAGGTGCAATTTGATGCGTGTTTCATCGTACCAGCTGGGAAGTTTCCCCCTTCCACCCTGCCTGCAATGTGTAATGGCTCCAAACCCTTCCCAAGGACACCAATGTTGTGCTTTGGCTTGTTCTGGCTAAAACATTTTCCTGACTTGGCCACGGATGGGAATCGTGTCTCACCTGCCTTGAAGCTTGGCCGTATTCCTAAGGCAGGGCTGGAGGTGGACCCCAAGGGGTGCTGGTCCAGGTCTGTGAGGGGCTTGGTGAGTGGTGGGGTCACGACACTGTTCCCCAACCTGCCTTTCTGACTGCTTTTTGTAGATACCTCCTAGTATTAGCCTCACACAGGTGATGTGTCAGAGAAATGAAATTTCTGATCCATCTGACCTGTGTCCTCTGTGGAAACAACAGTGGGGCTGGCTGTTTCCAACTGGAGTTAATAGGAGGTCCTGCTTAACCCTGCAGCCCAAGAGCCTTTCTGAGCTGAACTGTTGGGGAAAGAGGGTGAAATGCCTTTTGCCTCATCCCCCTGGGTCATGAACTGCACGGGGCCTTGACAAGTTGTGGGGTTTCATTCCTGCTTGACACAATAAGAGCACCTACATGCACAGATGTGTGAAGCTGCTTTGACATGGGTGGGGTTTTTTTCAAGTGTCTGTGTCCTGGATGTTTCTCATCAACTCTAAAGTTCCATTAACAACCCTGAAGTTATTGTGGGGGAAGTTTTAAGGGGGGGTGGAGGGTATGGGGAAGAGGGGAGGGAATCAAAGCAGAAGTAATGTGTCCCTGCCAGCACTTGCTGTGTTCAGCCTGGATGCAGGATTCTGAATGTGGTGATGCCTATTGTATGTGAGATGCTCTTGTATCCTCTGAACAGCTTCATGCACTGGGGAAACACAGCTTCCCCCTAAAAACAGGCAGAAAGGAAGGAGAAAAGAGAAGGGGGAGTGTTGCAAACATCATTTATATATCTGGAGGATGAGCTCATCTCCTGTTCAAATGGGTATTGAGAAGGTTCATAAAAAAAATAATTCATGTAGTCATTCCTGAAAGGTAGAGAAAGCACTGCTCTCTCCTGGTAATGGGCTTAGAGGAAAAGGAGGAGAAGGCTGCACTTGTAATATTCTCCAAGAGTGTAAACACCTTCCTGCCTTGTAAATGATGTTTTTTCTTTTAAAGCAAAGCCTGCAAAAATCCCATAATGCTGAATTTATATCCTCCTGGCCCAGTTGGGTGACTTCTGGTCAGCAATTTCCACTGTCAGATAAATGATAGATGCCGCCTGCATCTGGGATCCAGCCCCACCCACCAGCACCTAGACACCCACGGAAGGGATGTGTTTAGTCTATGAAGTAGCCCCTCTATTTCTTTCTAATTACAGTAACTCTCTGTTGGACAGATGGCCAAATCTCTGCATCATGTCAGGGAATTTCTGCTGCTTTGTTGGTGTGCTGAGCTTTATTGCAGTGCTTCCAGACACATTTTGTGTGTTTTAAGTTAACTTCAACTACTCCAGAGCTGCATAGGAGTAAGACATTTTCACAGCAGCACCTTCTGCTCATTTGGCCTGTCTGGAAAAAAACCTTTGTGCAGCTCCTCCAGCAGACTTTGCTCGATGTTTTACTCCCATCTAGTGCTTTTTATTAAAATTGCTGGTGCTCTGCTTCTGACACAGGACTAGGCTGGGCTGAGCTAACATCAGCTTGTCTCTAGCCCAGGGGTTCATGAGATTTCTTTCCATTTGGCTATAACCCCCCCCCCCCCCCAGCTCTTTGTCCCTCCCTCCTGGGCAGGGTGGGGATGCAGGAAGGAGGGAAATCTCTGCAGAATCTTGCTGCTGTCTCTCATGGACAAGAAGCTGCTTTCGTGATGTTTTTCTTGTCAGAGAAAACGTGAGTTATGTTTGTTTGAAGTGTTTAAAGACATTCACGCAGCTATGGATTGGAATGGCAAGGCTGCTATACGAAATACAGCTATTTCTCCCCCCCCCCCCAGATGTTTGGTGAGGCCTGTATGTAAACACTGATAAAAAAATAGTGACAAAAGGGCATTTGTGAGGAACCAGGTGAAACTTGGTTGTTCTTGGCCTCATATCATTTGCAAAACCCCAGCCATGTTCTTCCAAATGCTATTAAACTGGTGAGCCCTCAGGACCATGCAGCCCAAGATGGAGGCTGAGGATCTCAGCTGTTGTGAGAGCATGTGGGTATCTCCAGATGAAATACGTTGAGTTTCTCCCAACTGTCTCAGGGAGGCTCTGAGATAGTCCATCCCTAGCATAGCTGGTGTAACAGAAGGAAGCATCCAGAGGGTGAACTGGGCTTGCAGACCCACTTGAACCAGACAGACACCCCACAGACCTGCATGGATCCAAGCGGTGAGGTCCCCCAAGCTGAGTGGAGCTGGCCATGAGCCCCACCAGTACCCATGGCTGCTGGGCCATGGGGAAGCTAGTCTGTATGCATGTGCCTCTAGTGCAGCTTTTAGATGAAAGGATACCCTCCTCCCCAGGCAGGATGTGTTGGACAAAGCTGTGTCTTCCTCCCTGGGACAGTGTACTGGGCACTGGCTTTCATATGTGGTAGCATCCTGCACCAGGATTGGTAGCACCCCAACGCCTCCTCAGGAAGGTATAGAAGGGAGGTGAGCATCCCTGGGCAGTGACACACTGGCACAGATGGGAAGGGAGAGGCTTGGCATGGGGGCCTGGCTTGCCTGCCCCACTCGCTTTTTGGATGCCAGTCTCCTGCCCCCACCAACCATGCAGGCAGACTCTCCCCCCTAACTGGTTGAGGTCACAATCACCAGCCTGGTGACCTGTGGCTGTACTTCCCCAGCTTCCTCAGTTTGAAGAGACCACCCATTTTGCATGGGAGCTGCAGGCTTCCATTTCACTTGGTCGCCTCTCCTTAGGCACCTTTCACAGCCCCTCTCAGAAGTGACCTCTGGAGCCTTGCACACCTGCAGCAGCCATACTCTCAGTGGGTGCCCACAGCATGTGTCCTTGCCAATGGGGTCTCTCCAGAAGATTGGCCTAGAAGATTGGCCCCTTGTCAGTCACTATGGATTTCAATGCCTGGGCATCATTATCCTGCTCTGGGCAGGGTGAATGGTATTGCAGAGGAAGACAGTGGTCTAGTGACACCAGATGCCACTGATTTACAATGAAACTCAGCTTCCTAAATTTGTCAATGACTTTGGAACCACAGACACTTCTGAAAGCTTGATCCCACGACTTTCCTTTTCCTTTCCTGTTGCACTGCTGCCAGGATGCGGTGGTTTAGGGTTTTTTTTTTTTTGCCATTGACTTTATGTCTCTTTATTCCTTCTAATCGAAATTCTTGACCCAACCTTCTCTTTAAACTAATTTATACGATGAATGTTTTAGGAGCATGATGAAGAAGTGTGGGAAATCTTGTGACTGAATATTTACAGGCATAATATAGGTTTCAAGCCAGCTTTGAGTGTTTGACAGCCCATGCCCGAAAAAATAAGAGCCTGGGTAAGATGACTGATTCTCATTGAAATTCAGTGCAAGTCATCAGTTTGCTTTTACCTCATGAATTTTCTATGGGTGGCATATGACCCAGAATGGCACAATAGTGTAAATATGAAATTCTAGTGCATAGGTTGTTTTAGAGGTGTGCAAAGTGGGCAAATAGGCTGTGTGGTCCTGATTGTAGCTATAGTTTGGTCTCTTGATACAACCACTAGCACATTAATTAAAAGGACATTAGAGGAGGTGATCTCATGGTAGAACTGACAATTAAGCCCAACTACTCGGACAGAGGTGCTGTGTTTCATAGCAAAGCAGCCTTCTGATCTGGTGGGGATCCTGCACAAACCTCATCTCGGCTGTCCCTCTCTACTTTGGCCTCTCCCACCTTTTCATCTCCCATCTTCATCTCAGTCTTCATGGAGAAGACTGAACATGGGATAGTATGGTCTCTCCACTGATAACTCTACTGGTCTCCCAGTGCTGAGGTTCCAGTCATGCTGAACACAAGTGGTTCCTCATTTTACACTCACCACTGAACCTCACTGAGACATTTTGCTTTTTCTCCCAAGTTTCTGTAGCCTCTCTCTCTGTCACCTCTGTTGCTCACACCACCACTTGTTCCAGCTCGGATTGATCCAACCTCTGCATTCCTTCCTTAGCTGGTGTTTATTGCCCAGAACACTGCTCTTTGCTCAATCTTTGGCCACCTCTGGCACCACCAAAACCCCCTGCTGCTACCAAAAATTCAAGCTTATTTCCGTCTCTGCGTGCTGCCACCCTAGTGTCCCCAGCTTTGCTCCTCGTATTTCTGCTGTTGCTACTTCATGAGTAAAATCCTTTTCCCTAAATGCTCCATATTTTCCTTCTCCATATCCTTCATGAATCCCATTTCTTTTGTCTTCCAGCGGGGTGCACCCTGCTCTGGTTTTTCTCCCCTTTTCTCCCAGTGAATATCTAGACAAAGCTGTTCTGCTCTCTCCACTGTACGACAAGGCTTGCCTTATTTATTTTCTTTTTTTGTTGTTGTTTTTATTTTGCTTTTATCCTTCTTTCCCTCTCTTCATGGTCAGTTTAACCACATCCATGAAACCTCAACTGTGTTCCATCTAGGAGCAGAGCCCATATTGCTTAGAAGCTATAAAGCTCTGCGTTTGTTTGGCAGCAGCAAAGATAATTTTTGCAAGAAGGTGATGAGACTGCAGAGTCAGAGTTCTGCCAGCAGCAGAAAACACACTAGGGCAGGAAAAATGTTAAGCTATGTTTATAGGCAGATAGATATCAAATACAATGCACTGATTAATATTCCAGTGGGATGGACTTTGATAAACTGGCATGCCATTCTGCAGGTTTTATTTTTAACAGATGGGAAAGAAAAACAACATTTGGTCTAGAGCCTCTGTCTGCCTGAATGAGGTTTTGCTCATTTTGGGGTCTGCAGCTATTCTAAACATGGCAACCTGATTTAATTAGCTGACTAGGATCTTGCTTTGTCAGTGGTTTGTTTTGTTCATGTTTTTGTTGGTTTTTTTAATTTTTTTTTTCTTTCTCTTTTTTTTGGTGCCTAAAAGCAAAGCTTTAGCAAAGCTGACACTAGTCAGAGCTCCCAGACTGCTCTGGCCAAGTTTCCATCTGAAATGTGCAAACAGAATAGCAGATGAATAATAGACATGTTCATGCTGGAAACCTTTCTCTTTCCTTTTTCAGGGCAAATTGAATATCTATTGATTCATCGTTTCTACCAGATGGGGAGCACAGCAGTAGCTCCTCTGTGTTTTCGAAAGCAGTAGCTTTCACAGAGTTTGCTTTGGTTGACAAGTTATTTTCCCTCTGATTTGAATCTGTCTCTAATGTGTGCTTTTGGAGTATTGATTGCACCAGCAGACAAGCTCTGATTATGGTTCTTGCATGGCTGCCAAGGTCCTGCAATGTGCAGGGAGACTGCTTCAGCCTCTTCCCCTTGAAAGCCCGAGACTTCTTAGGGGTGGGATGAAAAGCATGAGGTCCATTAAGCAAAGAAGTAAATCCTGATGCCTAGGAGAGATGCAAAGGCAGTCCGGCTAGACAGTGATGCTATGTCCTTAGTGCATATTTAAATGTGGCACCACAAAAGGACACAGGCCAAATCCATTCAAAATGTTTGAGGGCTGCCTTGCTGGAAAAGGTCTGTTGTCTTAAATATGAGTTATAATTCCAGCACAAATCTAGCATTATTGGGTTTTGTTTTCAAGCATGTTGTGCTGAGCTAAGGTTGTAGGAGAGAAGACAAAGGAATGAACGTGGGTTTATTAATTTTATATGACATTAATAGTTGCAATATCATCATCTCCCCAGCTAGGCCATGTGGATACCCACGTAAAGCATTGAACCGAAGGAATGGTTCCGAGAATTTGGCTGGCCAGTTCTCCTAAGCCTCATGTGATATGTGTCCCTAACTGACTGTCCTTTCCACCGTCTGGTTTCAATCTCATTTGAAAGAGACATAAAAGTCCCCAAAAGCAAAGTCCCTGTTGATGGTCTAGGGAGAACCAATGAGAAAAAGACAGGGTGGTGTTGGATCTCTCTGAATCTCTTTGCCAGCAGTTTTCTGTGCCTCGGCATGCATGCTCACTGGCTGACCTGCTCACAAGTGTTTTCAAATTGGCCACCACAGATGTTTCCTTTTCTTGGTGCTATCAGAGGCAAATGAGAGTAGGCAGTAGGAGTTATTGCACTCTGGGGAGAAGAAAGCTTATGGGACGTGTCACAAACCCATGGGAAAGAAAGTATCATTAGTTCTGCTGTTCACAGAACAGTTTGGGTATTCAGTTGCTTTTTTTCTTAAAAACCCCTCAACAACAAACCTCTGAATTGTCCTGTTTGGGGGGGGGGGTGTGTGTGGGGGGGGTGTGTTTAATATTCAGGTGTAAAAGTTGTTAGAAGAGTCATGCAGAGCAGGAGACTATTTTTCATCACTTTTCCCCTCTGCATGTTCCAGATAGCTCCCCACTCCCATGAAGTGTTCACAATAGAGAAACCAAGCCAACAAGTTCATGGCTAAAGAAGAGGTCTTCTGCAGGAACTGGAGCCATGTATGCGAGGAGTAGTGAGAGTTACAACAATGCTGAAGCTGTGGAGAAGGTTACAGAAGTCCCAGAGCTCCATGGTTGCTCATTCAGGAATTCAATTTGTAGCCATGCTGCCCACTATTGCAGTTTTTTAATGCACTTGAAAGTTGTCATTGCAAATATTTACATATATTTACACATGTACATAAGCATATGCCTTGTTTCCTGGACACGAGGGCATTTATTGCCTGGACTCACGTGCTGGACAGCAAACATATCTGAAATCTGCTGCCAACATCTGTGGGTAGGTGATTTCCTTCCAGTTACACTCCGTGTAATGAGCTCATTGTTGGGTGGCAGAGATACCCCCCAGCTCTGGTACAAAATCCTTCCTGCATGGAGCAGCCCCGTGCAGGCCAAGGGGCTGTGCTCATGCCAACACATTCCTCTGCAGCCACATTCCTGGGTTTATGTGTTTTTAGAAAGCTGAGGCACTCCTACCTGTGCACAGACCAGGATGGGAGGAACGTTTTGGGCTCAAATACCAACTCTTGGGAGTTAGGACAGAGCAATATAATGTAACTGTAACTTGGTCCTTTGTACACACTGTAATGTAGACTTTAATTAAAATATCATGTTTTGTTGTTTTTTCTGCAGATGGCTTCCTCAGTAGGTGCCCAAGAGAACAGCAGAAGAAAGCAATGAAACAGAGCAGGACTGTGCAGTGAAGACATTTGTTGTCTGGAGGACTCCAGCTTTGCTTGCTGGAGAAGTCTGGAAATGCATAATGAATGAGGCAGGATGCTGCAGAAAGTCATAAAACGGTCTCTGAGGGGAGTCTCGACGCCTTTGTGGAGAACTAGGATCTGTATCTTGCTCAGCCACAAGCTCCGTTTCTATCCCTTAAATGGAGAAACTGACCACAAAGTGCTTGCTTCTTGTTTTCAGTGTGGTTTTGGTTTGTATTTTTTTTTTTTTGTAGGGAGGAACTTACTGCAGAGGAAGTTGGTGGGAGCTTTGCCTAGGTGATGGGCTATAAAAAAGCTCAATACTCTGGAAATGAGGATCTTAGCCTTGTTATTCAAAATTAGCAGATACTTTTGTTAGGCCTATACCTGAGTTTCTCACCTCTTGGTCCTCTGTAAAATGAAGAAAGTAATTCCTTGGTATCATACCCAAACTGTAGGGAATCATTAGTATTTGTGGAATGTTAGATGCTGTGGTGGGAACAGTTGGGAGGAAAATACCAGTTTTGTTTGAGGCAGGATTTGCATGATGCGAAGTAAATAAGGATAAAGGATACATATTATAGTAGCAGGGTAAAAATAAATAGAAATATTTAGCCACTCACTGAGGAAGACAGGGGCTTTGTATAAAAATATAGTCTACAATCATGTAATTAAAGGCTGTATTTCAACTTGAAACTGAAGTGAGGAAGCTGTGTGGGTGGTTTTAGCTCTGATATTTCTCAGTCACTGAGTTTCTGCCTTAATAGGTGGCTTTTCGGATGTAGTTGTGTGTGTAATGACATGGTAATAACTTTCGCAACGTAAGCTTAACATCGTGTTAAAAGCACACTTTTTACTTTAAACCAGACTCAGCTCACCAGACTTAATCCTGCCCTCCTTTTCCTGGCACTCCCCACCTCTCTACCACCAGTTCTCTTGTTGTCACCTCTGTGCTCTCTGGGACAAGCTCTCTGAGCTTGCGTGGGCCAGCGTCATGGGTTTGCTCTCAGTTTATCTAACTCCAGTGACCTGGCACTTGAGGACCCCCCCCGGCCCCCACCTCTGGACCCACACAACTCCTCAAGCAGGCTGCAGCAGAAACGACAACTGGCAGTTTCATAGCTGACACTTTGGTTGCCAGCCCTGCTCTCTGCCCAGCTTTTGAAGCCTTCATGATATCTGTGATTTCCTGGAGCATGTTTGCTGAGCGTGAAAACTATCGAGTCAGCGGCAAGCTATGGCATTGATTTTCTTTTTTTTTCCCTTTCCCTTTCCCTTTCCCTTTCCCTTTCCCTTTCCCTTTCCCTTTCCCTTTCCCTTTCCCTTTCCCTTTCCCTTTCCCTTTCCCTTTCCCTTTCCCTTTCCCTTTCCCTTTCCCTTTCCCTTTCCCTCTCCCTCTCCCTCTCCCTCTCCCTCTCCCTTTCCCTTCCCTTCCCTTTTTCTTTTTCTTTTTTTCCTGAAATGCTCCTGGATTCTCCCACTTAATCCCACTTGAATTGAGGTTTTTGTTTATTTTGTGCAATTTTCTCTGTATGTATTGCCTTTTGTCCAGCTGTAGTTTGTGATGGATGAGTGATTTCTCTTTCTTTCTTTCTTTCTCTTGCAGAGAATAAGGGGTGATGAGAAAGCAATGCTGATGCCCCCCCTTCCACCCCACTACTGTACTTTTTGAGGCCGTGGAGTTGTGTGCATCTGCAGGAGGGAGTGATGCTGAACACAGGAAACCTGAAGCCTGGATATATTTTACAGCATGGCAGTTATAATGCAGGATGGTAAGAAATGTTTGTATTTTAAAGTGCTTTATCTTACATTTAAAGGATACTGTTTCTGGCAGGGAAAGAATATATAAGGGCATTAAATGGCTTGCTTTGCAGGCAATTAAACAATGAAGCCAATCTGAGGCATTTAAATAATTGTAACAGATGTTTATTGCCTAGTGCAGTTTACTACATCCTATTATTCCCCTTTACATACAGGGGAGAACACATGGCAAACTATACCGTAAAAGAAATTCTTTACTGCCTTGTGAGCAATGTGGCTGCTTCTCTGACTTCTTAATCGAATCACCTTGGAAATGAGTCAGTAATAAATAGCCTTTGGAGAGCAGACAAGTGACGAACTGCCTGAAGGAGCATCAGCAACTGGTGTGTAAAGATGTGGGGCTGGTGGTAAATACCTCTGAGCAAGCAAACTGCAGTGGGATTGCTCAAAGAGTGCTGCTTGGCTCACTCTCATTGAGGATTTTGGTGCCTCCTGAGGCCATGTGTTTCGGGAGATTCTTCTTTCCTGAAATTCCTGTTGTGTGCTCCATCAAGAGAGGAAAGACAAGCAGGGTCCTTGGATAGGCTTTGGACAGAACTTTTGTAATCTCTTTACCACAAATTTGCTGCGTGACTTTATTTCTTGTACCTCATCTCAGTGAGACAGGGTAACAGCTCTTCCCAGTCTGCTCAAGATGTTGCATGCGATGTAAGGGTGGGTGTCCTGGGTCAGGTGAACAGTGCAGGGACCCCTGTCTCTTGTGATGACCTCTGCAATAGCCTCAGGTAGATGACTAGGCAACAGTGAAGGAAAGTTTATGTGGTATTTTCCCCAAATACTCTCCAAACATTTTTGATGTAGGGTCAGGTCTGTTTTCTGTGTCTTTAATAAAGTATTTATTAGGTCATGTCTTTTATTCTATGTATTTAATAATTATTTTTTTGGTCCACTCTCCCCTTGAATTCATGAAGATTTCGAGTGTTCATAGTAGGCTCGGGCATGGTAAACGTCCTAGAGAAACTCATGAGCTTTTCATCACCCAGTTAATAAAAAAGTGCCTGCTTTCTCTAAACAAACCTACCTCTCACACACAACAAAAACATTGGCTTGGTGTGGCTCTTTCTCAGCTACTTCCCTCCCTGTGAGGTCCAAGTCTAAGATATGATTGTCACTCTCCCTTGTTACACTGAAATAATTTTTGTGGATGAAAAGCAAACACACCTTGTAGATAAATAGAAGGTTTATTATTAGTATAATTAAAGTCTGAGCAGTCTAATGCCAGAATTATTATTCGGGCTCATCTGGTTGCAGAAAAAGAAGAAATACTTTTAGACAGAGAAGGACTCAGCCATAACACTAATGCAGTTAAAGTTGTTATTTACAGAACTGCAGAGTCGTCAGGGTTGGAAAGGACCTCTAGAGATCATCTGGTCCCATCCCCCTGCCAGAGCAGGATCACCTAGGACATGTCACACAGGAAAATGTCCAGGCAGGTTTTGAAAGTCTCCAGAGAGGGGGACTCCAGAACCTCTCTGGGCTTCATGTCTTCATTTCTCTACCTTTTCCTTGGTGTTGTACTTTCTCTGACTATACTACATACTATACTTACTCTTTGATGGCCCTCTGGGCCCAAGTTTGGAAGCTGCAGTCTGGCCAGTGTGGAGGGGGTGTCAGGGACATTCATTGGCATCTGGAGTCTTTCACTGAGAGGAACACAGTGTTGAAGGTTGGTTTCTTCTTCCTCAGTCCTCTTTCCTTCCTTCTTTCGTTCATCACATCTGATTTCTCAGTTTGATTCCAACATTCTTTTTGACCTTGTTCTTTTTCCATCATTTGCAGCAACATATTACACATAAATTTACTATTTATGCTGCCTTTCATCTATGTTAGATACTGGTGTCTTTGTCCTTACTCCTAGAATAATTTTTTTTTCCAGCTCCAGGTTTGCATTTGTTTGACTGACTGTTGGTGAGTTGTTTATAACCATGGGATCCCCAGTGCCAGCCTGTGCCGCTGGTGTTACCACCCCATGTCTGCACTCCTCCACACCACCTCCTGTGTCTCCAGCTCTCATGGCCTCTGTTCTCTCTAGTGCATCATTATGTTAAGAGTTGTCAATATCCCATTCTTTATAAAACAACTGTTTGTTACTGTGACCTGCATAAAATTAGTCTTGTATTGTGCAAAGAAAAACAAAAGAAATACAAAAGTAAAGCAAATCAGCCGTAGCCACTTGGTCATCAGAGAAACTGCCATTGCAGCTGAGCTGAGCTTTGATGAAGTTTCTGAATTGCTTTGGTCTGGTGGTACCCACCCTTTCCTGGTGCAGCATTTCATCCTCAGGTAAATTGCTATTACATGGGTGACCTTCACAGGGGTCTGTCCTTGTCTGGGTGGAAGCTGAGCAGGGCAAGGAGAGGAGAACCAGTCAATGCCAGCACTGGGATACAGACCAGTGCCTCTGCTTCTCAGTATAATCAGGAGCTTCTATGAAGTGTCCTGTCAGTTTGTCAGAAACTCTCTAGCAGGTTTCAATCTTCCACTTGTCCTGGCAATGTGAGAGTGTAGCAGATGACAGCTGAACTGGGAGTATTTAAAATTTCTCTCTTCTCTATCCTGATTACTCAAGGAAGCCTGGAAAGGGTGTGTCACTTACTAGGCATTTTCTTAAAGCTAATGAAATCCCAGTGTAATTTCTTGGCTCCAGTTTGGGTTTGTTCCTGGGTGTGCTGCTGGACCTCCTTCAGGAACAGAAACCACCCCACATAAATCGGGATGACAGAAGGATGCCTGAGTGAACAAGGATGGCATGTGGCTGAATAATTCACAGAAGAGACAAGCAAGAGCCTTACTGGCTGCCGTTCCTCGGGAGCATCCCCACAGGCAGCATAACACCACAGACAGCCGAGTGATGTGTGCAGGTAGCACCTCTGCTGAAAGCAGGGCAAATTTTTTTTGCAGTGGCAGGACCTGGAGTCTCACCTCAGCTGACTGAGTTTGGCAGTGGCACCCTGGGAGCCAGAGGGTGAGAGAGTCATCTTGGCCCTTACCTTTCCCATCTCTGCCTTTCCCTTTCCTTGCTAAAACCAGCTTTTCATCATTTCTCTCTTAAGCAAGAGTCTTAGCAACAACCTTGTGTGTATTAGAAAGCAATAGTCAAATCAGTCAACTTTCTCGCTGAAGCAGAACTAATCCATGGCTGGGTTCCCAGCTGTAAACAAAGGTAAACAGATGTGGGACTGTGGTCATCTCCTTCCCAGCAAGAGGGATTATTAGAAAAACTCCATAAATAATGAAATGGAGCATAAAATTCATTTTTAGACAAAACCAGGAGCCCTTTGCATACTACTTTTTCAGTTTAGGTGTCTCACCTTACAAAATTAAGAGTAATTTTCTTCTTGGCAAATATTTTAAAAGTACACAAATACCTTCTCATGCTGGTTTGTTTTCCCCTTGACATGTTTGCTGGCTAGCTAAAATTAGGAGTGTTTCTTTTTTAGCCATTCCCATTTTCCCCCTTCCCTCCCCCACATTTACACCTCTTCGTACTGTTCAAGATCTCTCAGCTGCGCGCTAACACCTTTCCTGGCCTCTGTCCCATACTTTTGGTCATCAGTTCATGTGCTTGGTTATGTGTTGTCACAAGCAGTGTCAAAGCATCAGGCAAGAAAGAAATTGGAAAGAGCAGAATGTCAAGGTGAATGCAGCTGCATTCTCAGTACATCTCATCACTGAATATAGCATTACTATTCCTTGTGTACATTGTCATTGTCCTTGTCATTAGCAAATCATTTCACAGAGTCCATGAGGAAGGAAAGCAAAGCAGATCAACCCACCCTTCTGCTATACCTCTGGTTCTGACACAGTTGTGGCAGATTTTGTATTGCAGTAACATCTGCCTTGAAATTGAGGAGTGGCTGGGCTGGGGTGGCTCTGAGTGCTGCTGAGTGCTAAGAGGAGACAGAGGCTCCAGAGCCCCTCTGAAACCTGTGGGTCCTCTCTGGGGATTAGCTGGCCTGGGAGCTGGGTTTCCCTCACCTGCACAAATGCTCTGCTTCTTGCTTATTTGGAGCAGGGGGGAGAAGCCTGAGTATCTATTTTCGTGCCTGAGCTGAAAAGTCACGTCAAATTTGGCATGCTCCCACTACAGAGAGTACATTTCAGTCTAGTGGGGGAATTTTTTGTTTATTTTTTTTTTCCAGCAAATGGGATCAAGTTCCTCCCGATGAGCGAAGCCAGAGCCCAGAAGATCAGCAGCTGACCTTCACGAGGAACCTCAGCTGGAAGCCAAGGACTGGGCAAGTAGCTAAAGCACTTAGGCTGCACTGCGTGATGCTGTAACACGGGGTCCTAGTTTCTGGGGAAGGAGAAAGTGCAACTGCACAGCAAGGCTTGGTAGAAGGGTTTGGATCTGAGGCTGCTGTTGCATTTATTGAAACGTGGAGGATTTTGGCATTTATTGGGGCGTGATGAAATAGCAACCGGAGTCTCGCTCATCATTTGGCTCCCTTTAAAAACATGCCTTGCAGTGAGGCTTCCTCTTTCACATGAGCAGTGTGGGCTTCCACTTGCCCAGGAGGGCCAGCAATGGTTGGAGCTGCTTGCAGGCGTCATTCCCACGGGGTGCGGGAAGCTGCTGGAGTGTGTGGCTGTGCTTTGTGGGGGAGTTCATGGAGATGATTTCCAGCCACCTGGAGACGCATCCCTCTTGTCAGAGGGCACTGAGCTGCGCTTGCACAGAGCTCTGCCTTGTCTGCAAGCATCACTTCTGGCCACCAGTCTGCCCCAAGAGCATTCCCTGTCGCTCCAGCAGTAAGAGCGTGTCATAATCCACAACATGAAGAGCATTAGTGCCACACTTCTGTTAGAGTATTATGGATTATAGCAAGCCTACCCCTGGGGAAAGAGTTTAAAATTTCTCCTGTTTCAGATTGGAGAGAAAAGTAGAAAGTTGTGGCTATTTCTGTGGAATGCAAATGAAAGAAAAAACAGTTCAGAAATACTCACGAGTTCTGATCATCTCAGGTTGCTTCGTTATTTTTTTCCTTCTCTTAATGTCAAAATATTAAATAGCATAATGTTTTATAAAATGGGTAGGTACAATTTTGAAATATGAAAGCAGATAGAATGTGGCGCAATAATCAGATCTATTTAAACATTATCTAAAAGAAAAGATGTAGTTGGAACCTCCCCCTGCTGCCCTGTTCAAGTTTCTTCTCTCCCAAACTTATTGTGAGTTATTATGTTCCTGTGAGAATATCTTCATTTTCACAAAAAAACCCAAAACCAACCCCAACCCAAAAACCAAACCAAACATTTTTCTATCTGCTTTGTTGAGAAATCTCCCCTGGTTTGCTTATGCATCCATAGCATACCGCATTCTACACTGCATCTTTAAAAAAGCTGATGAGGATGATGTCTCTGCAGGACACATTCCCTCTCCTGAGCAATTAGTGAGGTTTTTACTTTGGGGTGGGGAGAAAGTAAAATCCAGTTTGATCCAGTGCAGGATAACACTGTTGTATTCCTGTTGAACTAAATACCATTGATTATAGATCAGAAGAAAAACATCACTCTAATAATTTAATTTTATTTTTATTCTGAGCATCCCTTTCCAAAAGCAAGGCAAATGCTGGTTTGGGCACATCTCACAGGTTGCTCTGGGTTACAGTTGACCCTTGGGCCGTATAACTGAATGTGAAGTCACCTCCTCTGGTGCTTGGACCCCTTGGAGAACCCAGTTTAACCTCATCTTTTGTGGGAGGTCATTTGCACCCTCGCTTCCCTGGAGACTCCACTAGCAAGCACCATGAATCAGGCAGTATCCTGGGATGGAGAAATGCCATCTCTCCTCTTAATAGTTTCCAGTATCTATAAAGCAGCTTAATGTTTATTGGAACAAAGTCTGGAACATAAGGGTTTCTCCTCCAAGCCGAGTGCCCTCACCAGATGACAACTGATCTGGCTCATTGAACGTTTTAGTCTTTGTGGAAATGATACCAATTCCATCAGGAGAAAATGAGGAAAATTTACCCCTGAGTGCCCAGAACCGTGCTGGTAATGTTGCTGTCTGGAAAAGCTGTTACTCCTCTAGACCAACAGACCTGAAGCAATGCTTGGTATCATCCAAGCTTCTTCAATTTCACTTTATAAGTGCTCCTAGCGGCTAGTGTGGGGGGTGGGGGTGTTAGGGGTCCCCAATAGTTTTAGGAAGAAGCAAGAGATTTAAATTGCAATTGTAATGCTACCGTTTGATCTACTTGCAGGCCAGAGTGGTTTCTCCTGCTCTTGCAGACAGAGACACAATGCACATGTCACTTTGGCCTACTGGTCCTAGCTTCTTCCCCTCTACATTTTTGCATTGACTCATGCCTGGATAAGCCAATCTCTGCAGTCACTTTAGGCAACACCATGAAGAGAGCAATAGAATAAGGTTTGGTGCCAGAGAACAAAAAATCGGGGAGATGGTGATTTAAGGTCCCAGGTTGCAGGAGAAAAAGAAGACAGGATGCTGGCAGCTTGGGGCCACAGACCATGGTGCTGGTGCCAGAGCAGAGCTGCTCACTGGACAAAGTCTCATGATAATGCTTATTTTAAAGGGCTGATGTTATGAGTCAGCAGTGCTCGGTACACACCAATGAAATTCCAGAGAGGGGACTTGCCTCATCCTGTGCCATTTCTTTAAGTTCATGTCTTGTGGCATCTGTGGGCAGAGGGATAAATGATTTGTTTGTATTAATAAAGCTTATTATAGCACTGTGGATTTACATGCTCCTTTGCAAACTTAGCTGCGTTCTTTACCCCAAAGAATTTATACATCTAAGTCTCTCATAGAAAATCCATTGAATAAACTCAATTAATTATTTGGAGGGCAACAGTGGTGAGATGGGACTCATCTAACCCTGACCTTAGAAGTGAATTGACATCTGCATGAGGTGAATTTGAAGCATTATGCTGACTTATTTGCTTGAGTGCCTGGCTAAAAAGCCAACTTTCTGTTTGTTTTCTTACTTTTGTCATCATTTGTGTCTTGTGCCCTAAACACGCAAAATGTTGCTGTTCCCTAGAGCTGACCCCTGCCATGTCTGACCAGTAGGTCAGGTTATTAATTTCTTTTCATCACATCATAGAAATGCCATTTTTAGGGGTCTGCTTCCTTGTTATTAGTACCTCATCTAAGAGAAACATCTACTGCTCACTCAGTTCCCCTCTTAGACCCGTACCACCTCCTCGTTCTGATCCAGACCAAGAACATGAACAAGAGGAACATCTCTGACACCTCCATGTCCCCAGCCCTTAGATGTTGTCTGTCTGTGGTTTCTGGTGGTGGAGGGAAACTCCAGGGAGGTGAGGTGGGTCTTAGCTTTCCCCCACTGCAGTCCTGGCCATGCATCTCTCAAGATGCAGAAGGTTTTGGATGGGAAGCGTGGACAGCAGGAAGTCATCCAGTCCCCAGCCCTTGTCCCCTGCCTTCCCATCTGCTCTGTGGCCTCTCCTGCCAGCTGCAAAAAGTACCCTTCCATCCCTGCTGGCCAGCAGTACTGGAGGTAGGTAATTTTTGGCTAAGCACCATGCCAAAGTATTTCTGGGACCAAACAGGGAGGAGGAAACCTTGCAGAACTGAATTTTTCCATCCTCAAGGACCCAAAAAAGCAAAGACTGGGCACTGACTGAGCTGAAGGCAGTGATTTTTCAGCTTCATCAGTCTGCTGCCCAATGCTACCTCTTGCCTGGATCATGCAAAAGGAGAAGTCTGTTTTTCAATTTGCTCTTTATTGAATACTGATGTCCTCAGCATCACTGATCTAGCAAGATTCCTGGGTCTGAACATCCATGCCATAACAAACCTGTACTTGGCTTCCCTGCTTCTAAAGGCCTTTCCCTTAAATAGAGAGGAAGAGATTTGTGTCCAGTTGAGTGAAATACATATTTGCTTGGACTCATCTTTATAACAAGCTGCTCCCAAATTTGAGTCACGTTCAGATCCAAAGGCTAACTTTGCAGCTGAAGCCCACCTGTAGCATTAATGGAAGTGTTTCATTTAAAGCAGCATGGAACTGGCTGGCAATGCTCATGAGAAACATCTCGTGCTGTTAGCAGGCACTGGTCCTGCTGGGAAAGGGGTAAATGAATGCTGCTGGCTCTGGGAGGCAGAGAACTCATTATTGCCTGGAGCAGGGAAGGAGCAGAGAAGGTGAGGTGGCAGCTAGACATAGAAAAAGTTTTTGTATGTGGACTCCTAGCTTCTTTTGACTTAGAGGTGTGTGTGCAGGGATGGGATGGTCAGGGTAGATGCTGAATAGGTCTGGGCACATCCCCATCCCCCCTGCAGGCTCATGTTTGGGCTATGTGTCCAGAACTGATGCTGGAAAGATGGCTCGAGTCTAGTGTGTGCTTGGTGAGCACAAATAGTTGCCCAGGTATGTGTGAGCTCTGTGGGACCCCTGCAATGGGCTTGTTCCTACTCACCCAATACACCCAGTTCTGAAATGATGTAAGTTGTGACGTGATGCCATGAGGGGCAGCAGCAAAAGCTCGGTTCTTGTCCTCTCCTCCTGCTGTGGCCCTTGACTTGAGTTTGAAGGAAAAATGCTGCACAGATCTGGACTTTTTCTTTTTTTTAATTTAGTCACTCTGAAAGATTTTATATCACTGTGATTTATATAAATTGGGAGCTACAGCTTCCTGGCGTTCTTTCTTTTCTGTATTAATGGCTTTTAGAGCTGCATTACAACCAAAGAGAAAGAAAGAGAGAGACAGGTGTTAATTTAGGGGAAAAGAGGTCACCAGGAAACTTGACTGTACATCTACCAGGCATCTTTTTTGTGTTTAGGAAGTTTCTGCAACCGAAGGAGTGGCTAAAGCAAGTTTGGCCATAACTGCTGCTTGTTTGCTTATGAAAAGCAGGAACCAACTCCAGAATTATGGGTCAGTAGCTCCAAAATGCTGACCATTTCTCTGGGATGGGCTGTATCAGAAGGTACATGCTACTTGGTGAATTTTCCCTCCCGAGCACAATAAGCATTGGCTCCAAAACCTGCAGGGTTCTGTCTGAACACTGCCCTTGTGCAAGGGGTGATGATGGGTCAAATAATCCCCTGCATGTTGGTGGTGAAATTTGCTCACACAGCTGGGTCTGTCACACACCTTGTTCATAACCTCTGTGATTCCTTGAACGCATGAGAACAAAGAGAGTCTGTGCTTCCAAAATTACTCAAGAGGATCTATGCAGTCTAACACTGGACTGTCTCTCTCATTGGCAAAGAGGTTACCCTTGCTATGCAGTCAAAAATTGATCCGGGGGGAAGCATTTTACCCCTCTTTGACTGTTCAGTATCTGGTCCCTAGACTGTATGATTGATATACAGCACACTGTATATTTTATTAGGTGAAAAAGTACCCACAGAGGCATAGTATCATTTCCAAGGGTGACCTTGTGACAGCGGGCAGCAGCAGCACACATAAAAATGATAAAAGTCTGGCTAAAATCCCTGGCTGCTTGGGTTGAAAAGATGGCTCAGAACCTGTTGATAGATGGGTTAGATTAACAGATACACGTAGGCTGACTTTTCTTCAAACAAAAAAAACAGGCAGATCAGGAAAAAAACCAAATGCAGATGAGCCCACAGAAAATCAAGAGAAAGGCAAATGCAACAGAAGAGAGAAGAGTGGTTTGCTTTTATAGGAGCAAACACCCTTTGGGAGGAAATATAGCCAGACCAAGGCATTGCTGTGCCGGTTTGAGCTACAGAGGGAAATGGGAACACAGAGTGTACTGAATAAACTGCACATGGGTCTCTCTATCGCTGTTAATCTCTCTCTCTGTGTCTTTACTTCACTTGGTTATTTGTGGTGTGCGTTTGTAGTGAGTTTTCTGGAGTGTAGATAAATTATCACATTGATTTTTCTTTCTCACTTTTTTTGGGAGGCAATAGGGAAGGTTTCTGTATATTATATATAAAGCAGAGTGGCTGTTAACAACCTGCTGTGTTTAGATTCCCACTGTACAGGAGAGATGCCCGAATCAGAACTTGGAAATCAAACCCCTTCAACTGTACAGGGGAACTGGGGGTCTGCATCTGAACTTGTCATTCGGGACCATTTCTAGTCCCCAGTACAGGTATAAAAGGTGAATACTGGCACTTCAGAACTGTGTCTTGATTGTAGCTCAAGACAAAGAATATCATAAATTGATAACATGAGTGATAGATGTGGTCATGGTGAATGTAACAGATCTGATTGATTGGTGTTTGAACTGTCATTGTAGTGGGACTATAGAAATAATGCTTTCTGTTCAGCACTGTTTGGGTTTTCGTGCCCTACTCTGGCAAGACAGAGATATTAAAGGTGAACAGCTGAGAAAAGGGCTTGAAGCAGCCAAGGGAAGAGAGAAGAGATTAATATTTCTGCCCAGAAGTTGAAGATGAAAAGGGAGAGTTGTGCCCATGACAAACATTACCTTGAGTCACTCACCACTGACAAATGGGTTTGCTGGACAGAGTGCGTCATTTCTCATCAGGGAAGTGCAGTTCAGACAGGGAAATGGTGACCAGGACTTTGTTACCTGAATTTCCCTGAGTTACTTTTCAAAGCAGAGGTATCTACTAGCAGATTGGGAAATACACTAACTTAACCTTCAGTTCCCTAACCTGTCCCATAGAGGGTGCAGAAGGCAGTGGAAGAGAACTGATCCTCACTGGAAATGTTTATTTATCATTAACGTTGCCAATCTTCCACATCTAATCATTCTCTCTGAGTTTGTTTTTGGCAATAATGTGACTCCTACTCAGTCTTTCTTGCCTTTTGATATCCTAGCAGGCTCTGAGGAGCAAAAGTGGTGCCTATAGCCAAAGTGTGAATCCAAAAGGAAGTATGGGTGCACTGCCAGTTGTGCTGTGCTGCTCATCAGATCTCCCTGAGGCTGGGCCATGTTCATTGCGGTTGTGGTGGCTTCAGCTTCCATCACGTTCCTGCCTCTCCTTGTGTTTTCAAGTCTCTGCTCTGAGGTGCTGGATTCCCACACATACAACTTGGGGTTGTACGTGCTAATGTTTAAGGCCAGTCTTAATAGTGTCCTGTGCCAACATGAGCTGAGGCCTCTCTGGGGAGTGACTCTGGCCTGGACAGAACCAGGACACCTGCCTTGCCTGCTTTTGTGGGCAGCAAAATGTTGATGCAAAGGAGTTTAGAAGTGTGATACTTACAAGGATGACAACAATGAGGGCAGGGCTTGCTGTTAAGGAGGTTCATACCTCCTGCGTTGCCAGCCAGGAGGTTGTTCCAGCTGCCCCTGCATAAAGTGGCACATGCAGGGCCTAGAGCTGAGGCCAGCTCCGTTCCTGATGGCTCAGGAGAGCTGCTGCCTCCAAGGCAGGAGTGTCCAGGAAGTAAAGTTGGGATTTCAGGGGAGCAGGAAAGGGAAAAGCCTGGGGATGGCATGGCAGTCAAACTCAGCTGTCAGGATAAAGAGAGTAATGATATGATCTTATGAATATTTACTCCCAACTATTTATATGGCCATGCGTTAGATGTTCTTCATGGTTATTTTAGTAGAATTAATGCTTAGAGGATATTCTCAATGAAAAATATTTCCCAGGAGCGCGTCAAATCAAATAAATAAAGTTGCTGCTCACTATAAAATAGCGAAGGTACACTTAATTTTCCTGCTAGGGTGACAGCATTTCTGCAGAGATGCTAGCAAAACATCTTGAGTGCATACAGTGCTTTGAAATGAAAATAAGCAGAATATATGGAATTTTGAGAGCAATGCAAAAATGACTGTGAAGGCTAAAAAGAAACATGTATGTTTTTGCTTTGAGTTTTACGACAGTTTTAGAACTGTCTGGATTATATACAGCCACCTCAATCAAAACTGGTACAGAGTAATTAACATTTCCATGTACATATGCCAAGGACGTTGAGGACAATAAGAATTCAGATACCAAAATGAAAACCATCCCTTAAGAAAACACAGGTTCATTACTTGTACAATTGGTAATACTGCAGTAAAAATGCACTGTTTAGTGAATATTCATTACAGATAAGGAAAGGTGCTTTATCACACATTTGGAAGTCACAATAATATTGAAATTCTATTTTTAAAACAGGTAATGAAAATTCTAGAGACCCATTGCCGTCATTAGACATCTTAAAATTTCCATGACCAAATAGCTCACACCCAGGAGTTCAGAAAAAAATCAACCAAGAAGAGCACACATTGGTTGTGAGCAAACCATGAAGGACACATCAGAGGAGGGTGTCGGTGTGTACACAGACACATTTGAGAGGCATTGGAATTCCTTAAGCTTATACCAATCTTTTAAAAAACCCACTATGAAACCAAAAGTAACTAAAGGCTGATTTGCTTAGGGTTAAATTTGGTCCAAAAGAGGAGAGGCGCAATTAGAGGAGAAACAAGACAACAACTGATGCCTTTTAATATTGTTTTGTGTAAAACATGTATCATGGAATTTCAACAGCTTTTTGATGGGATTACAAATTTGTGTCATGCTGGTAAATGTTCATGTAAGGTGGTTCTGTTAGGGTTGGTGCCACAGAGGATCCTAGTTAAAGGTTAGCAGTGGGTAAACTAAACGCAGCGCACACTAAATGGATTAAAACCAGCTCAACAATAAATCTCAAATAGTAATTGCAAATGGGGAATCATCTTGCAAAAGAAGCGTATCCCACAAGGGTCCCCCTGGGATCTCTTTTCGGCTCAACTCCTTTCATCTTCCCCAGTCTTTCCAAAGAAAGTATAAAATCATTGCTAATAAAGTTTGCAGATGACATAAAGGTGAAAAATAATAAGGACAGTTTAGTTCTACAGACTGAACTGAATTACTTGATAAGGCTGGACTTTTCTGAGCAAAATCCTCTTTGATGCAGCCAGACTCAAGGTCATGCATCCAGAAGTGGAGAATTTAGGTCACGCTTACAGGATTAGGGGCTGCTTCATGATAGATAGCAACTGTGAAGAAGACACATGGTAGATAAACCACCAGCCCCTGTTGGGATATTCTTGCTGAAAGCTGCCTTTGAATACCTAGTGGGAAAATAAAGAGCCCTATTCCCTTTTTGTAGCGCCACGTGCGGGACCAGCAAGACGGCTTGTGGAAGCCTGTGAGCAGCAACATCTCTGGGAAAATTCAGAGAAAGCAGGAGGCATTTACAAAGAAAAAGTAAAGGACTGGCTTAAAACTTGAATTATACCCAGTTACTGTGTTTCTTTTGTCAGTTCATATTTTTGCTCCATGTATTTAATGTAACTCTTGGGCAGAGGAGGAGGATGGAAATTAATGTCAGGTTTAATGCTGCTAGCTGCTTTATTGCTCAGCAGTGGATAAATACAATCCCTATCTCTAATTCTAAGTAAGCCTGCACGACTGTACACGCAATTATTCCTTTTATCTCCACACTGTCTGTAATACGTGCTTTCCTTCTCTCTTCTAAGACTGGGCCCAGATGTTGCTTGCTGCTAGAGAGTAGCTGGAAGTCCAAACCCTCCTGACTAACCAGCAGGAGTTTCAGCGCCTGTCACAACCTGCTGAGGCAGGTTTGCTTCACAGCGTCTCTCCTAGATCATAAGAACTAGAGACAGCACAGAAAGAGAAAGGGTGCAACAACCAGCTGAGCAGCAGAGACCTCCATGGGTGCAGAAATCTTCTGAACATCGTGACTGCACAGTGGAAACCATGCAATTATGGTCACTTTTGGTGCTTTTGTTTTATGTATGGCCTGAACCAAGCCCAGCTTAGGAATAAGCCAGGATCTACCACTAGACCTGAATGTCCTCATAACCCACAGATGACTTCTCATGCTATCTCAACAGGGAGATGTCTGGTTTAGCAGCAACATACCCAGCATCACTGGTGATACTAAACCCCGGATAAGTTTGCTCTGTACACTACACTAAAGTGGAAAGCAAGAGAAGGAATGGCAATTATGGTGAGCTAAGGGCATGGGCAGAGTGGCACAAATAGGACAGGGTCCGTATGTCCCTTTGGAAGAAGATGAATAAAAGGGTATTTTTTAAAAGTATAATATAGCAAAGTACAATATCAAAAAAGTATAATATAATAAAGAATGGCCCGTATGTAAGGTGGCACTTCTGTTTTCCCTGTTTCATGAAGTAAGACTGACAAAACTAAGGAGGTGCAATCCAGTACTGAAAAAATAAAATCCTTCCTCTGCCTGCTTGTAATTAAACTACGGAGCAGATTGCCACAGGTTGATACTGAAATACTTTATTAAGCCTGTGTGTTTGAATTATATTATGCTAATGACTGTAGCTTGTGCTGCATTCTCTTGATATCCTTATGTCTGCCTATCAAGAATACCCAGAGTGGTCATAACAACCATTGTTAAAAACGTTGAGGGGAGGACAGATCTCTTAAGCCCACAGCTTCAAGGCTTAAACTAATCTTCGGCTACCAGAGATGTGTTTGGAACAGAATGTGGCTTGGAGGAAAGCTGTGGTGGGCTAAGGTGCAGGATATGGCCACAGCCAAGGCATGGGACTGTTTCACTTCAGTTCTGGTGTAGCACCCTCGGTTTACAGCTCTGGGCTTGCCTTGCTGGTTTTTGCTACTCCATGCGGTGTAAAGCAGCATGGTGCTGCCGTTTTCAGCAGTGTGCTACTGATCTACACCAAGCTTTGCCTAGTCATAAATGCACCAACACGGTGATTTTCCTTGCTCCCTATCCCTAAGTCAAACATCTTAGTCCTTTTTCCCAATGCCCCCAGAGAATTTACACTTGGGGAAATCCCTCATTTATTTCCACCTAAAAAACCCCTAACCCCTCCCACCTAGATCCAGGAAAAAGTTTTTGCTTCTGGTTTTGCTTTTTGTGGTGGTTTGGGTTTGGGTTTTTTTTTTTAATTTGTTGGGTTTTTTGGTTTGTTTTAAGGTGGGATTGAAGATACATGCTGTGAGCAACCGGGCAGGGAATTTTGGTCCTGCTGAGTAAGTCTCACTCTTCAGGCACTCACTTGCAATTTGCAGGCACTTCTGGATATCTTCTGGCATGTGAGCTGTCGCTTCTCTTGTTTGTTTGATTCCTTGTATTGTGCAAATATTCTCGCAGGAGGCAGGCATGCTGCAGACAAACCTTTTGATCCTTTGGAATCACCAGCCTCTTGTAATCTTGTTTTCCAGCTTTGTAAACGTTACCCACACACATACAGCTTCTTGTTGCTCTCAGATCTTCACCGTTACTTCTTCAATTTCAAACAGCATCTTTCCCTGTCAACGTGCTGCATCACATCTCCCCAAGAAAAAGAGAGAGACTTCTCGAAATGATCACTAGATGGCTACCCTACCGCACAGGATTCCACAGCTCTGTTTTTCCGGACCTTCAAACCATTTCTCACGGCCCTCTAGTTTGTAATATCGTTGGTCTGAATTGCATTTCAGCCTCAAAACGCCATTTCCATATCTTCAATTTTCTTCTCAGCATGTTGCAATATAATTCCACACCGTTCAAATTTATGGTACAAAGAAGTCGCTGGGGCTTAAATGGCATCTAACCTCTCAAGCATCTGGTATTGTCCACTGCTGGAAACAGGTTCCTGGGCTGCATGCACCATCGGTTTGATCCAATAGAGCAACTCCTGTCTTTCTGGAGTCTCTGCAGAAAAGCTTTGGAGTCAATTGGGCAAGACCCGGTGTGTCTATTGACCTGGCTCTGGCTGAGCAGCTCTGAAAACCCCAAAGATGGGGACAGGTATGCAGCTTTACAGGGATTTAAGGGGATTTCTGAAGGACAGGGGAAAAAAATAAATCTCCCTATTTGCCTATTGTAAACTAGAACAGACTTTAGGGACAAGAAGTGGCAAGTATCAGAGAAGCGTTTGCCTTCCTCACTACCTTTTTTCCGTCTCTCATTCAAACTGAAGACTAATGCAAATGTTAAACTTCCCAACAGAAGTAATTTCTTCCAATAGTTGGCAGGAGGGACCCAAAAAAGGCATGCCAGGATTAATTATTAGCACGTATGTTGTGTTCAGAACCACACAGAAAAGAAACGCGTTCCTCCTCCACCAAAAGTCCCTGTTTGTGCCCTCACACAAATCCTCCCACGTTCTCGTGAGTAGTTACAATAATGACATTTATGTAATATCACTAGGTGTTTATAGCTGCACAGTCTGAATGTGAATCTGGATATAAATAAGATGATCTAGCTTCTGCGAGCTAGAGAAATGTTATCTATGTTTTACAGGCGAGGGAATTGAGGTAAATGGGGGAAGTGAAGTCAGTAACTGCTTTCACCTACAACCCGTGGTACCCTGCTCTGCTCATGGGTGCCATAGGGAGTGAGAAAGTCAGTCAGCTGTGGGGTGTCAGCCTCCAGCTAGAGGGCAAGCATCGGGCGCTATGCTAGCATGGGGGCAGGAAACCAAAGGGGAGACCATTTCTCAGTGGGTCTCTTCTAGTGAAGAGACCAGTTTTGAGTGAAAGAAAACACTTGGCCAAGGAATAAGGTGTGTGGTTTTATTGGTGACACCATTGTAAGGGGAAGGGGACTAGAAGTCTTCAAGATAGTTGTGGGCTGGTGCTTCTGAAACCATAATGTGAAAAGCAGGGCCATAGATACGTCTGTTGGTGTATTTTCAATGGGAGTCCACAAGGGAGGAAAAATATCTGAAAGGGAGAACTAGCAGAGTATGGGCTTAAACTCAGTCACCTGGCCATTTGGAGCTGGGGAGGGAGGCTAGTTCCCCTCCCAATTGCCTGGGTTGGGTACCACAGCAGTGGTGGCTGCACACTAGTAGCAGGTGAGGAGTGGGGACACCCACTTGCTTACAAGGAAAAAAACAAACCTGAATGATTTGCTTGTGAATTCCCCAGGGGAAACAAAGCTCCCCATTTGGCAAACATTCGGCCTGTTGTAAAAGGGAAATTGAAACAGGAATATCTCTCTGTAAGTGCAGATGAGCTCTGTACTGTGGATTCAGAAAGAGCATCCCAGTTGTTTGCTCCAGGCAGGCTGGAGCCAGGGATGCACTTTGTTTGGCTCTAAAAGGTATTCCAGTCGTTTCAGAGGTGAGACAAGTTGGAAGAACAGCTTCAGGCTGGCATGGGCTGATTTGCTCACAAAGCTTCAGAAAAATATTAAAACCTGGTATGGTGGTGTAATTGTGTCAGATATACAAATGCATACGTGAGAGTTCCTAGGAAGCATGGCAAGTTTGACTGCCAGGTGAACCCAGTATTAATTTCAGATGGTAATCTGTAGCGACAACAGCCTGTTTTCAGGAGCTGCTTTGCAGTCTGTGCTACTGAAATTTAGAAGCAAAGGAAGGTATTGACTGAAGCCCATGTCTCCAATGCAGCCATCTCAGCAAAACTCTGAACGTGGTGATCAACATCACGGCAATCATTTTAATTTGCCAGCACAAAGCCATGAATCAGCAGTGGCTAATGAGAGAAACCAGTTAATAACAGATGGGATTGTGACAGAGTTGTACGGGCTGCTTTAGGCAGTGGGGTGTGATTTTGTAAACGGAGCTGGCACTTGATTGAAGGAAAAGGGTTTAAAGGCAAAGCTGTTCCTTCTGAACCCTCCATCAACCTGCCATAGAAGTATGGGTGCATTGGTGGTAAGGACAGTTCCTTGGCTTTCACTTCTTTAAGTTTCTGCTACAATCCTGTATCATCTGACAGGATGCTCAGTGAACAGGTCCCATTAAAATCCTACACACCATTATGCAAATAGCAAGAATCCCTAATGACATGATGGGTGCTGTGTGGTTCTCCCAAGAGGCTGATGGCTGCAGAGGTTCTCACTTGCACCAAGGAGGTAGCGAAGGCAAGTAAAGCCCTAAAGCAGCTTATAGAACACTGTCCTCCACTCCACAGCTTCCCAGCCTCCTAGGGACTTCTTTTTCATAAGTGGATGAATAGTTTTGGCTTTACTTTATCCAAGACCAGAGGAGAAAATAGCGTGGGCTAGGAGCATGGCCCAGGACTTTAATAACCTCTTGCTGCCCTTCCAGGGCTGCTGTGCATAGAGTTTTTCCCAGCAGCTCTGCCCTTTCACAGTTCACAGGGTATGGCCGAACACACAAACCATTTTGCTGAGAGGTTACAGCCAGCTGTGGAGCACAAAGAGAGATGTCAATCATCTATGCAGGAACACGCTTGTTGCTGCAGCTCTAAAATTGACCTTCCCTCCTGGAATGAACAGTTCTGAGGAGGAGGAGGACGGGTGCCTGCACCCCTGTGATGTGGCAACCCCTGTCCCAGCTCAGGGACTGGGCAACGCTCCAAAAGCCTCGGGAAAAAAACCCTACCACCAAACCTAAAGTAGTTTATATTCTCTGATCCACCCCAGATCTGCCTGTGGATTTCTTACAGCAGCAACGTGGCCTCAAAAACTGCCAATGCATAACACAGTGCCTCACGTACCACACACTAGACAATTATTATGAGAAGGCTGTTTCATATTAGAAGAGTTACAGAAATTGCCTCAGCAGTCACCTTTCTAGCCAGAAGTTATTGCCTTCCTGGCCTCTGTACTAGTCTTTTCTGCCCAAATCTCAGGGACTTGTTTCATTGGATATTAACTTTATTCAGCTTCCTGTTTTGAGATTAATAAGAAAGTTACTGACAAGTAGGTAAGTAATTTTCCTTTTTGTATTTTTTAAACTCAGAGATAAAATAAGCGCTGAGTAAATGTGGTGGTCACAAACATAAGATGCAGATTTCCCCATGATTGTGCTTAAACCCCACTTGAAAGAGAGACTTTTTGGAACCATAAAATACTTTTATCTGCAGGATTGAAATTGGGTTAGCAATTTCCTGAAAGAACAGAAGAAAACTGACTGCTCTGGGTCATGCAGTGTGCTTGCATGCCTTTGAAGTAGTCTTTTTAAAATTAATGTCCCAATGCACAGTTAAACTTGCTGCCTTTTTTTTTTTTTTTTTTTTTTTTTTCCCTGACACTGAAAGATCTTTGGAGTCAATAAGGTTATTTTTCATCTCTTTGGATAACCGGAGGATGGTGATGGGAGCTGAGAAGTGTGCAGATCTCCAGCAGCACCGGGCAGTGAGTTTCAGAGGAACAATCCCAAACGCTCCTTCAGACTTCAGTTAAGTGTGAGCTGTTCCTGATTCTGGCCACAGTCACTGTCACTGCTGTAGATTTATGTTGTTGTGCTTTCTCTGCTCATTACAATTTTTCAGGAGAAAAAGTCATTCATCAGCTCTGAAATCAGACAAAAACTAATGAGTTGTGTTACTCGAGCCTATTCAGCCCTGAGAAAAGTATCGCCGCTCGCTCTGCCCACGTGGACCCTGATAATGTGTAAAGAAGCGTGAGGTCTGGAGCAATTACAAGCAGAAAATAATTACTGAGCCCCAGCCTTCAAGAGAGAGCGTGGTCAAACAATTTTAACTCTGAACTAGTGGGCAGGGCTCATAGATCAGTGCTTGGTCCTGCTAATGGCTGTGGGCACGTAATTTAAAATCTCTACTTTGACTTCTCTGCGAAGGGCATTTGTGGTTTCTGGAGGGAATGGGCACTGTGTAAATGTGGGCTTTCATGTTCTTCGCTAATTGGAGGTGTGCTCTACTGAATGAGAGAGGATGATAAGCCTTTGAGTATTGCAAATAATTCTGAGGGAACCTGGAAATGACAAATACTAAAAATCAAATGGGATTAGCAATACATGGAGATAGTATTTATCAAAGAGATACATTGTCTGGACCAGAGTAGCTTCTTTCAGAGCAACCACTTTCCTTCTCCGGCCCATTCCAGAACTTCCATAAAATTTGCCTTGAGGCTTGTGATGCTCAGGAATCCCACAAACCTCAAATGTGTTGATGCTGTTTAGAGTTTAGGTCCACGCTGTCTTACTGCTGCTTTGTAGTCCACCATCTCTTTTATGTTCGCCTGCTTTTTGTCCTGTAATATTTGTGTTTGTCAAAGCCAGCTTGTCTTACACCCAAGCGCGGTACCTGCTGCTGTGAATTGAGGTCATACTGTACTGTCATGTAGTTAATAATTGGGTTTTCTGGTCTGTGCTCTGGCAGATGACACTGGACCACCTGGTCCTGTTTGGGCTGCTGACGCCCTGATGTGGCATTCCTTTGCTTTTCTCATTTTCACCTGCACTGCGGCCCAAGTAAGCTGTTAAGTACAGCTGAGACGGAGCAGGGGGGATATCGTTGTCTTCCTCTGAATACACAGATGTGTTCTGACACCTCCTAATCCTCAAGGCCAGGATGTCAATAAAAATTGGAAACACTGTGGCATCATCATATCTCACCTCCAGTATAATCCTAATGCAGGGTCTGCGGCCTTCGGTATGTGATGGATGAGTTTTTATGACTGTGTTCAGTTGCTTTATAATGGCGTGTGATGATTGTGCTGTCAATAGCAAGCTATAACCTCTGCCTGCTCTACGGGTGGTTCTGTTCCCTTAACTGCTGCTCTATAGCCCTGAGCCCTAAATTTTAAATCTGTGCAAGAAATAATGTGCGTCTGTGAAATTAAGACTTATATTCCTCTCGTCATTAATCAGCTCTTCCCTGGCAGCTCCTGATTATGCTCCATGCCATATTAGCATGACTGCAATGCTTGAGATCCATCCCCCTGTCCTCATCCTTTCCTTGCTCTGATTCCTTTTCTGAGTTTTAGTCTAAGAAGGGCCATTCAGTCAGAAGGTGGCAGGTGTGAAGTGGTGGAGTTAAACAGAAAAAAAAGAATCAGTGAACAATGCATTTATTAGACTATTTCATGTTAAGAGGGCAGGGAGAGGTTTTTTTTCCAGAGAATGGCAAAGAAAAATTAGAGAGCAGAGTGACTAGATCTGAATTCAGATTGAGGTTAGGTACCTTCAGAGAGTTTCTTGTCTGTTCCCCCACCCCTGCCCCCACCCTGACTCAGGACAGCCCTTGAAGAAAAATCAACAGATTAAAGAGAAATAGGTCTAAACCTAAATCCTGGTCTTAATTTATAGAAACCCCGGGGAGTCCAGATTTTGCTTTGTGCCTGAACTTTGCATTTTGTGGCCAGGGAAGAGCCAGTTTGGGTTTTTCTGCCCCAGTTTTCTCTAGCAAAGACAAAAAGAAACACATTGAGTCATAAAAATGAGCTTGATCATAACAGCATGTCACTGTCTGTGGTGACAATGCCAAGAGCCCTGACACCACTAACAGGTCATGGTGGCCCCAGGCACCCTCACGGGGGATCCACATACACCCTCTGCCACTAGTCCATGGGCTCCATCTCATCGTGGGTCAGGGCAGGTCACACCGTCCAGCCCTGCTCCATGTCAGACCCTCACTGTGGGCATCTCATTTCCAGCATGGCCTCAGGTCCTTTCTCCTCAGCAGACCTTGGGCACACAGTACTGCAGGGTCCAAGTCCAGCTCTACCTCCACTCTGTCTTGTGCTGCTCTTGGTCAGACCCTGGCCAGACTGGAGCCTGTCACCTGCCCACAGCTCTGCCCACCTGGCTCAGACCCCAGGGGATGGCACCCCATCAGCAAGGGCATGACCCACAATGGGGTCACCCTGGCACAACCCCACCTGGCACTACACCCTGGTGTAAAAGGACAAAACAAATGTGTATGAAAAGTACCATGAACATAAAACTGTGTGGCTAGCTTGGAGAGGTAACTGTCTATTTTAATCTTGCATCAGACTTCTTTTGGATTGTCTCATAGTTAAAAATTATGGTTTTTTTTCTACTAGAAATAGTAAATACTGGGTAAAAAAAAGCTGCAATTTTTTAAATTAAAGCCATTCATTCTTCAAGTTCAAAAATAAAGCTAGCTTGATTATACTGCTTTCAGAAGTATATTTATCACAAGTTTGCAAGTGGAAACTTCAACTTTTTCCTGATTTGCTTATTCTTCCTTGTTTCATTTTCCTTGGGAAACAAAAAAAAATGAAAGGGCAAATTATGATGAAAAGGAACTAGGTTTGGATTGGGCAGTGGGAGAGCATTACTATTCCTACTACTATTACTACTACTACTTCTATTGTTTTACTGTATCTTTTCTAAATTTTTTAAAAGAAAAGTGACTACTCCCTATATTTGTTCAAAAGAGCATCCAGATCATTATAAAACATGTATTTTGCAAAAGCTTTGATTTTTAAACAGCTCGTCTATTGAAAAGCGGATTCTGCTGGTATAAGCCTATCTTCTTGTATGATAGGCTTGAAATAGGGGTGAAAAAAGGTCTTAACATTTGATAAATTAAAATCTTCCAGACAGAGTAATGATCTCTGTGTATGACCCATGAGGGTCTTAGAAAATATTAAGAACATAGCTATTCTAGCTTATATCTTGAGAGATTTTTGTTAGCCCAAACCTGAAAATAAGAATGTGGTTTTCAAGGGTGGTTTGTTTGCTGAGCTTTCTTCAAGTGTGGGTCCAACCAGCCTAGGTAGTACAGAGCTCTGGGGACAGCCAGCTCAGTTCTTTGTGCTGCAGATGGGAACACTTTACTGCAGTATGGGCACAGTCTATATGTCTTCAAAGGTTTGTCGAGGGTTTACCTAGACTATCTAAACCATTCCAGCTCCTGTGAAGGTAAAAATGACATTCCAGCAAGGATTATCAGTTAAACTGTAAGTGGCTTCTTGCTCATCACTTTGTTATTTCCAGAGAACAGGTCAAGAGGAACGATCAGGTATGACGAGGGAATAATCCATTTGCTTCTGCTAAAATATGCCTAACAGAGCGAAAGGGAAATGGGCTATTCTAAAGATAGGGAAATAACCTAGGAAAAGAAAGATGGTTTCATAAATACTATTGCTGAAGGAGCAGAAACTGTATTATTAAAAGAATTATTCTTTTGACCTCTAAATAATTCCAAGTCTATAAAAGGCAGACTTTTGTCAATAAATGAGTGTCATTAAGACAGATCCATACAGAAAAAAAGATCATAAATCAAAAGGAGGAGGGCTGCAGTATCAGAGCACAGCTACAAATTGCTGTTCTGCTCATTTCTGCGTTGTTAGCAACCAGCTGATAAAGAGGAAATGCACACAAAATGTCTGTAGCTCTTCCATCAACAAATGGCCCCGCGTTTGCAAATGGTGTTAGCTGAACAGAGACCTGGAAGAAAAGATGGTTTAGATTGTGTTCCCATCTTCGATGTGGACCCCCACAGAGCACTAACGTATTTCCACTGGACTTACTTTCACTGCACCCTGCTTCTAGGAGCATCCCAGAGAAGGCTTGTTAGGGTGAAGCAGCCCAGCCTGAGAGGCATGGCGGTGGTGCTGTCCTTTAAATGCTGCACCTGATTACCTCCAGGATGTCTTGGTACAATCTGGGTGCTCAGGGGCAGAACTGGGGGTGATAAACCATTAAGTGAAAAAAAAAGGGTAGAGCTTAGACCTCTTAGCACGTGCACACGGACACTTCTTCAAGCCCTAAAAAACCAAGGAGGTGGGGGTAGGAAGCTACCCCAGTGAACACTTTCAGACTGCTACTCCCATCCTATCTAAGACCTACTGAATAATATATCATAATGTGCATAGCATTCCCTCTCAGTGGGGAAAATAAAAATAGTTTTGCTGGGGGAAAGTGGGGTCTACAGAGCCATCAGCAGAGAAGGGAAGTGAATTGGAGGATGGCCCAAAACCAAAGGAGGGGGAGGCAGAACAATGGTGGACAAAGCTCATGAAAGATGGGGGAAGAGAGCCAGTAGAAAACCTCTGATTAAGTGGTCAAATTCAAGTGTCCAGCCTAGGCTTAACGTGCACAGTGGGCTGGTGTGGTGACAGTAGGCATTTTCTACAGCTGACAGAGGGAGACATGTCTTGAAATGTGCCTGGTCCTCTCTGGCATCCAAACCCATGTAACACACTGACGTTGATTTAATTGAGGCAATGGCTAGTGTTGGATGACGTCCTGGACCTCCTGGCCTGAGCATCCTGACCTCTGTTCTGTCCCAGTTCTCCTTCTGGACTTGTGTGGAAGGGCTGGCCCAAGCGTGGGGAAAGGAAACTCAGCCAGAGACAGTGTGGTACGGGAAGAGGTGGGCACATTTGCATAGGCAGATAGTAAAAGAAGAGGTGGGGGCAAGGGCAGAGAGGAATATATGTGATGCTGGTCCTGGGGTGTCACAGTGGGGACTGACTGAGGGACACAGAAGTGTCAGGGGATGGGGACATAAGAAAAATGTGTCCTAAGAAGAACAAATTCACTTTAGCTTGCAAAGAGCTTGGCCTACAGAAAAATGCAACTTTCCCCCATCCTGCCAGCCTGCCAGATAACATTTGTCAAATGATTTGGGACCAGAGCATAACAGAAAGATAAAGATATTATCATCTTCCATTATTAAATCCTGATTGAGGATTTCTTAAACGCAGTCGTTTCAGAGGAATGTGTTATTTTTTCCCTTGACATGTGAGATAGTGAAAAAGTAGGACTTTCTCCTCCAAGTTTAGATTGTGGTTTGCCACTGATTAGAGGAACCAGAACTTCTCTGCGCTCAGTGGCTCTGAGCCATCTTCATGAAGCTGGTGCAGTAAACACACTCTGACAGTAGGAATTAATGTTATAATCATATCAGGACTGTGAACCATAACTTGTTGATGAAGTTGTGAGAAGTGCTCTTACCAGATATAGAATGTATGCAGAGCATTTGATGCATTAAATGTCAGATCCCCACAGCCTACATTCCAGAAATAAAAAAGGATAATTAATTTCCATACATCTTGGCACACTCCATTAGAACAGTGACAGCAGAAGCAAATGCTGTTACAAGTGGTTGCTGAAAAACTCTATTGAATTTGGGGAATAAGAACTGCAGCACAGGGTCAGTCTGAAAGTTCATCTCCCTCAGTATCTTCTCTCCACAATGGCTAGCAGCAGATGTTTAAGGAAAACATTTAGGAAGTGAGGGAGCACAGGGTGCTATTTTCCCTGATTTTGTCCTACCTTCTAGCAGTTCACGGTTCACGGACTCCATGTATTTTCATCATGTGTTTAGGAGCCCTTGTTGAACCTATTTTTTATTTGTTTTAACCGTTTTATTTTTAACCTGGTTTTATTTTTCGCATCAGCAGTGTCTCAGATCAGTGAGTTTCACAGCTTATGTATACATGTGTGAAAGAGCAATTCCTCATGTCTCTTTTTAAACCTGGCACCTGATAATTTCCCTGCTTTCCTCCTACTTCTTTCATTGCTCTGTACTATGAAATTGAATAGCAATCCCTTGTTCAACTTCTCCAGGCTGCTCGTTAAGACCCCGAGCTAGTTTGTTTCCAGTTTGAGAAGCTCTACTCCATATATCATGTTCCCTCCTCTGTCTCATCATAGCACAGCCTTTCAGTACCTCATGTGGTAGGCAAGGAACAGCTGAACTTCAAAGATACTTCTTCCCAGAACTGCTTGCCATCTCATGGCTAGCAGCCATTCCCACTCACACCAGTGTTTCCCTTCCCACAACCCCCACCCTACGATGGTTATCTTCATCCTACTTGGTACCACATTTACTATTCAAGACAAGCCATTTAATTTGGGAGCTCCTTATCCTTCACTTGAGTCCTTTTGATGTAGAGGTGAATTTCCCACTCCTAGAAGCTCTTTTTTGAATGGGGGCAAACCCAATGCAGTATTTGATAAACAAGGCACTACTTTCTCATTTCAGCCTCTGGAGAAGGAGTGAAGTCAGCCAGCAGAGCTATGCTAACCTGCCTCAGGGTAGACATCCTCTTTCACAGAGAAGAGGGAGGAATACCAACAAGACATAGAAATGTCAGCAAGACGCAGTGAAGATCTAAACATGTTTCTAGATCTAAACAGCTAGAAAAAAAAAACAACCAAACTTAAACTTAAATATTCTTAAAGAAAATTGCAATGCCCAAATAATGACTTCTGTCATTGGCTTGCCAAGCTGGTGAAGAGAGCTTTAAGGTAGAATTGCTGAGGGAGTGGAACATCAGTTCTTCCCACTCCTACCAGTCTGAGGCCAGGAGAGGGGTCACAGGTCAACTAGAGACCACCTGAAGGGCAACACAAAGGAATTCCAGCCACTCCAGCCAGCCAGCCTGTCAACTTCTTTGGGGGACCAATTGAAATGCCTCAGTGCAAATGCACACAGCATGGGGTAAGCAAGAGGAGATAGACATATGCATACACCAGCAGGGATGTGGTCTTACTGGCATCATGGAGGTGTGGTAGGTTGGGATGGGTCCTATGACTAGAGTGTTGAGATGGGAGGATATAGGAAGGAAAGGCAAGAGAGATGAGGAGAGACTATGTCCAGCTGATGTGCATGAAGTTCTACCTGGGGATGGGTGAGGAGCTGACAGAGCTTATGGGTCAGGATTAAAGGGAGGGTAGGGACAGGGGACATTGTAGTCTTAGGCTTGGACCTCACAGGGAGGGAAAGTAGCTGAGAAAGAGAGCCACCAAGACAATGCACCAAAACCATCTGGCACAACACCACACTGGCAGCTTGAGCTTTAGAAAGCTGTAGTGCAGGGAAGGAAGGAGAAATGAGCAAAAGGAAGTCCTGGGTTTGTAGTCACAGCTGCAGTGACTAGAGCACAAGCATACCTGTGACCGTGCCTTCGTGCCGTGTAACTAGTGCTGGGCAAACAAATGTTTTGTTTCTCTTGTGATTTACATCACCAAAACTTACTGTCCAAATGCTATGTAGGCTATAAACACTGACACTTTTCTGGGAAAAAAAATGAACATGTTTAGACTCTTGAAAAAGTCTCAAATTTTGCCAAATCTGACGCAAATTCAGAACGCAGCTTTGGCAGACTGAGTGAAAAAGATGACAGGAAATGCTCAGTGAAAAAAACCCTCAAATTTTAGTCAAAGCCAAGATAAGTCCACTGGATGGATAGTAGGTGTTGTGGTTTTGTGTGGCGAGTTTCTGTTGGAGGAGTGGAAGCTGCAGGGGTGGCTTCTGCTAGAAGCAGCTCCAATTCTCCCCTAGGCTCGACAGAGTAAACACCAGCAGGCTCAAGTCTGGATGTGTCACTGACCAAGGCCAAGCAATGGTCACAGCGCCTCTGTGATAACATATTTAAGAGGAAAAAAGAACTGCAAGTAGCCAGGATTTGTCAACAGAGAAGAGAGTGAGAAGATGTAAGAAACTGTGTAGACACCAAGGCCAGTGAAGAAGGGGAGGGAGGAGCCGCTCCAGGTGCTGGAGAGAGATTCCTCTGTAGCCCGTGCAGAAGACAATGGTGAAGCAGGTTGCCACCCTTCAGCCCATAGAAGAAAATGGGGAGCAGAGCCCCCACCTGCCGCCCATGGAGAGGGCCCACCCTGGAGTGGGTGGGAAGATGCTGTGACCCACACTGGGCAAGACCTTGGCAGGACCTGCAGCTGATGGAGAGAGGCCCACATTAGTGCAGGTTTGCTGGGGAGACTTGTGACTCCGTGGAGGACCAGGCTGGAGCAGTCTGGGCCTGAGGCACTGCACCCCATAGAAGTGAACTTGTTCAGCCTGGGGAAGAGAAGACTCTGAGGAGACCTTATAGAAGCCTCCCGGTACGTGAAGGAGCCTGCAGGAAAGCTTGAGAGGGTCTCTTTACACAGGGAAGAGTGATAGGACAAGGAGTAATGGGTTTAAACTGAAAGACGGTAGATTTAGATAAACTATTAGGAATAAATTCATTACTGTGAGGGTGGTGAGGCCCTGGCACAGGTTTCCCAGAGAAGCTGTGGCTGCCCCCTCCCTGTCAGTGTTCAAGGCCAGGCTGGATGCGGCTTTGGGTAACCTGGTCTAGCGGAGGGTGTCCCTGGCCATGGCATAGGGGGTAGAACTAGGTGGTCTTTGAGGTCTCTTCCAACTGAAACCATTTGGTGATTCTGTGATTCTTCTGGAACATTTCTGAAAAAAGACTTTTCTTATCAAGGTCAGGAACATAGAAATACTCGTTAGCTCTCAGTGATGCTCGAGCATGGATCTTCTAGTCAAACATCTTTTGCAGAGAGACTTAAAATACAAAGTCACAGTCTACTCTTACTGTTCCAAGTTTTGGGTTGTGGCACTGACTGAATAGTAGCAGAACCCATTTTACTGCATGGGGATAGTTAAATAAATGTCTTGTTTGAATTGAATGGCAATAAAGAGTCCTGTGATGAATACTCCTCGCATACATCAACATTCAAACAGCATTACTAGGCTAAGGAATTAAAGAAATGAGTGAGGAGAAAATCTCTGCTTATACACAACACAGCAGGTGTTGGGAAAAAAAGAATAGAGAGATTATTATTTCAGGGTCAGCCTTCTCTGTTTGTTCTGTAAGGGCTAATTACTAGTGACAAAATTAGCTGTTGCTGTTATCAGAATCATTGTAAACTGTGGAAAAGTGGTGTGATAGTGGGGCAGAGAAGCAGGAGGGTAAGAGTGCACACTTACACCAGAGTTAGATTCTCTTTACAAGCATTAGCATTTCAGTGAGCAATCAAACCTCTGATTTGGGTCCTGATCTTTGGAGGCTTTTCAACCTGTGTAGGTTTCTGTGGGTGAGCAATCTTCCCGAGGTTGTGTTATGATGTAAATTACCTCTACAGATAGTGCTCCTCTGTGCACATTACATCTTGGGAAGATTTAACCTTTCAGGAATATTCCACAGCATAAAACATGCCAAAGCCTGCAGTGTGCATGTTGTTAGAGGCTTTCCTTGATGACTGCTGATGGAGGCCTTTCTCCTGGTATCAGAAAACACTGTCTTTTTATCACACCTCTGTGGTACAGATTTGAAAGCCATCAACAGAACAAAATGGGAACTTTGCTAGAATCTGTCCTGGTAAAACACTTGGCTTAGAAGCATTAAATGAGTCTGCTTAAATGTTCCCATTTTATTTGTGTGTTATGCAGGAGCCCCATTCACTTGCAGAGTTTTCAGCAGCACCTTGCTTTTCTTGACCTTCAGACTCTGTTTTGGAAAGCTGCATGAATTTGCCCTTCCAGACTTCTGCGTTTAGCTTTGAGGTCTTTTTAAGCTCACAGGTAACTCATTCCTAAACTAAAGACACTTTTGGGGCACTAGAGAAATTGCAGAATTGTTTGAGATACTGTATGTATTGTTATGAACTCCTCCTTAGACTGGTTGTCAAAGTTGTTTTGTGCCTTCTTAGAGAGCAGGCACAGCTCTGCCATTCTTTTCTGCTTCAGGACAAATGAACTGATACTGGAAATGATGTGTGTGTGTGTCTGTGTGTTCCATTTTTGTTTATGTATGTTACCACTGGAGTTTCTAAGGTATCTTTTGTACCAAGAATGAATACATGGAGTGGCATATCTTGGTGTAAATTAACTGGGGTCAGGAGTGTTGTGCTGGAAATTAGTATGATCCATTACATTGCTTTCCATAAGCGATGGACCAAGAGCTTATTCCAGGTGTGCTTAGTAGGTGGAGAAAATAGATCAGCTTCCTCCCAGCACACAAGGCTCTGCACTGTGCAGAATTTGTCACACAGTCCTCACAGTGTAGGTCTCCATGCTATCTGCCCGAAGCCAGGATTATTTGCCATTAGCATCTTTCTAGCTCACAGAAAGTGCCTTGCAGCCATTCCTGTGCAGGGGACTGGTGCCAGGAGAAAGGCATACAGGTTGATTCCTTCTTAAATGAAATACTGTGCCTGCTTACCTTGGTAGCAGTTTATGTCAATAGTGGATTTGAGTAGTGGATTAGAGGGCAAAGGGCATGTAAAAACTCTGTCTCTCTCAAATGCTTTCTGAGCAGATGATTGATGAACTATGAGAGACTGATTGGAAAGCCTGTAAACTGGCTTTTTCTTTTAGTCCTCGTCTACCTTTCTCTGCTGCCAGGAGTATTTTCATGCTTTTCATGACCTGCTGTCCTTAGGTTTTCAGAAACATTTGGAAGAAAGATGAACTCCCATAAGAAGCAGCTGTGGCACAAACTTAACCATCAGGAAAGAAGCATTGAGTGGGCTGCCTCAGGATTTTTTAATTATTTTTCGTATTTTTCCTCTTCTCAGCATGCCTGTGCAATGTCCTTCTTCATCTAAGGTGTCCCAAGTTAAATTTTGACTGATCTTTATTTAACACCCATATGCAGCACTGGCACAAGGCTATCTATTTCTCCAGGGAGCTGAATAACTAGTTTCTATCCTCTGACCACTGAGAGCAACCGCCCTTCATCCAGGTCCTCAGCAGTGAGTTTGTAGGTGAATGGCATCATACTGCTCCATGTTTACATGCAGATAAAGACTTCTGAACACTGTTGTGGTTGGGTTTTTTTTGTCTGAAAGAGTCAATATGTCTAGCTTGATATTAAAACATGTCTAATGATTTTTGGCAGAGATATCTGCAGGAAAAATATTGAGCACCTGTAGTCTGAAAAGCTATCTTTAAGATATTTCAGCCAAAGAACAACTGTACTCCAAATCATGAGACTCTGTGAAAAATTGGTTGGGCTCTGTTGGGAGGAAACACTGACTTATTTCTGGAGGTTTTGAGCAAATACTACTTTCCCTCCAGCACAAGACCCTCTCACTGATGAGGACTCTGATTCCCCAACCTCCAGCTGGGCTCTGCAGCAGATGTACTCCAGGACTTTTTGCCACATTACTGGTGACACAGCACTAGACTGTTGCTATACCCTACTACAGGCAGCGATAGCAGCTGACTGGCAGAAGACTTTGGCTCTTTTTGTCCCCCTGCACAGTATACAATATCCATTTGCATTTACATTTGCTTTTGGACACAGAGTTTGCTCATCCATTCAGCAAAGGCAAATCATTCCTCTGTCGTAGGTACCCCTTCCCTTCGTTATCCTCCCACTTTTCAGGGAAAGGGGAGGACTGGCTGAGCCTGCAGAAATGCAGGTATCCTGTTAGTGCTGGTTCCTACCTGGGAGTGCTCAGCAGTGTCGATGCTCTTCGCATTTTATTTCCCATGTATGATCCATGTGATCCACTGCACAGCTTCACTTCTCTGTTACCAGGATTTTTACTAATTAACTCGTTTATAGTCTAACTAGTCCCAAGCTTACAGTGAAGACATTTAACCATTAGAATATTTTTAAAGCACTTTTTCAATTATTAGGGATGCTTAACTTTATTTGAACAGCTGTAGAACTGACATGACTGGGGTTCAAAAGTGTACATTTGGCATGAAGTTGGCCTTCCTTTAATTGCAAATTAGTGTAAATCTAGCCTTCATAAAGCCCCAGAAGCAAGAAGATGTCAAAGACTATTACACTGTGGTGTGTTAGATGGGTGCCTGAAACGTTTGGTAAAGACCCATTTCAATTATAGGACTGTAATAGACAGCTTGTGTTTTTTTAAATGACTGGAAGGGGAGTTGGAGACGACAGTTAATACCATATTCCCTATCCTCCCATAGCATGGTTCAAATATCTTGCCCCACTGGAGGAAAATATATGTGTTGCTTTGCTCTGGTTCAAACAGCCTAAAGATTAAGGCCATGTAGTGACTTTAAAAAAAGTAAATGAAACTGAGAGTGGGGGTAGATATAGAGAAACAAGTGAACTTGTGTCTGTATTCATGTGTCCCCTATCCATTTTGTGTCACTATTGCCCTAAAAGAAATAGCACTGTGCTTTGCCAAAGTGAGCAGAGCTACCTAGCTGTGTCATTTTATTTATTTTTTTTTTTCTTGGAAGTACCATGACACATTTCTGAGCTCTAATCAGGCCAGATAGATGTTAACCACCTTTAAAACCTGGTGAAGGTGAGATGGAAGGAAAAGAGTGAGGGCTGGAGGCCATGCCAGTGTCAAAAATGCAATTACCTTATAGATGTGGCAGACATTTCAGAGAGTATTCTTTTTTTATTTCATGGATTTGAAAAAGCTGTGTATTTGGCCTTTCAGAACACTTTTTTTTCTCAACAAAGCTTGGAGAGTTTGGAGTTACACAGGAGTGAATCCTTTTTCCTTTCTAAATACATTATTTTGTATAACATTTTTTGTAAAAGCTTGAAAATTCCCCAGTCTCTTCCACAGCTGGCTGAAGATGTTAATTCATGTAAAGAATTAACATCCTCCTTTTGTCCATGGGATGCAGAAATTTAATTGAAAAATTGCAAGTCTGAATACCTCTCATTCTTACCTTCACAATCAGCTTGCAGAGTCTCCATATTAATTTGCCTGACTAAAGAGACTCTTTCAAGTGTTTAAATGTGGATCTATGTGATTTTTTTCTTTTTTTTTGAACCTTTTTCCAAGGATGTCTTATTTCAAAACAAGATGGAAATTTCTCAGGACTGAAACTTTCCCCGGTTTTTGATTAATGTCTTGTGGAAACTTGCAAATTTCAACAAAAACCTTCTTACTGCACCCCATTTCAAAATCTCCTATTGAACTTTTATATGAAAAGCCATGGGTTTGTTTTTTTTTTTGCAACTCGGCTTTACTTCAAAGGCTGTAGGAAAACATGTCAGAAAGCACAGTTCTGTGTATGGGTCAGCAGCTCCAGTTTTGCAGAACACAGGCTTTTCTCACCTGGGGGGCAAATTTTCCCTCTTTAGACCTCTGAAGCACTTTAGATACTGATGTTATTTTTCCTTAAAAACTATGTGTTCAGGTGTGTGCATGAGACAAAAGGTGCAGTTGAATATCAGAAGCCGGATCAGGTTACATTAGTTTTAGGCTTGCAAAGTGAAGTCAGAAAATTGCATCCCTCAAGGACAGAAGGATGTGAAGGAAGGCAGGCATCAGCTGTGCCAGAGGGAAGCAGGCAGCTGTGATGCCTTCAGGAGGCAAGAGTTCTTCCACCCCTTCCTTCAGCTGGTTGCCTTAGCTCCCATGGAAGCAAGGTGTCGAGACAAGGTGTCCTCAGAGTGCTGTGTAACCAGAGAGTCAAAGGAAAATGGTAAGCAGAGAACACTTAATACTTCTAAATGACTTTCAGTACTGTATTGTTAACTTGGCAACAAAATGAGTTTGGAATAGATCCTGGAGATTTTAACTGCTCGAGGCTATCACCTTGGTTATTAAGTCAGTGGGGAGGATTCACCCAGGGGAAGCGTACGGCAGCGCGATGATTGCAGCCCATCACTGGGAGGTGTGAAATAATTCTTGTGTATAAAATATTTGTTACTTTCCTTCGGGTGCTACTACCAAAGTCATCACCATAAACTCAGTGGACAGCGGCTGACCTTTCTGATATGTTACTGCTTGTTATAGAGGCGTGTAGGAGGGCCAACAAGCTCATGACATGATACAGCAGGTAAGTAGGAGGGAGGGAAGTTAGCAACTGATTAATGAAATGTCAAGTTACCTGTCAATAAGGGAAAGAAGAGCCAGGTGTCTACATTCACTAGATGATGCCATTTCTGAAAGTATGAGCAGCTTTGCCAATGCCTGTGTGAGTAAGATGGGGTCTGGTTTCCTGCGTAACAGAGCTTGTGCATCTGCAGAGCACATTTAGAGCAAAATCTCTCTGAGAGGCTTGACAAGAAGGAGAAGATATTTCAAGGACTGCCTTAGACAATGGACAGCACTAGATGTGTAGTTCAAGAGGTATGATATAAGCCATAAGAACAGATGGATAAATATGTTTACAGAGAGGCATCCTTAGCTTTATCATTTTTTAAGTGTCTACCACTTGGCAAGCCGTTGATCTCGATTTACTTTTTCTTTTGTGAGAAGCTTGAAAACTCACCTCAGTTTTCACTTGCTGTAAACTGGAGTCGTTCTGTGAAAGCCAGAGGGTCTCAAGCACTTTACAACAGCTGAGGATTTGTGTTTTAAAAGCAGACAAGCTCGCAGTGCCTTGCAGGGAAAGAATAAATATTTCAGCAACCTCCGCCTCTTCCTGCAAGGTCTGTGCCACTGCGGAACACACCAGAGCACCAGCAACCCTGACCAAGGCCTGCTTTGGCTAGTCTGGATGAAGGTGGCTGAGGTATTCCAGATTTTTGCTTTTTCCAGTGCCCCAGCCATTTTACAAGAAAGATACAGGTGAATGGGAATTATCCCAAGGCAGCAGCACAACGAGCTGAGCCCTGCCCTGTGCCGGCTGTTTGAGCCAGTGTACTAGACACGCTTCACCTGGAGGTGTGTCCATCTTGCAATGATGGCAATTTGCTTTTAGAAAATTAAGTGCATGTTCCTGGCAGCGGTCCTGGTGCCCTCAGGAATCGGCTTCTGATTTTATGTGTATAATCCCAGCTACAGAACCCTTTGAAAAGTCGCCTATTTACGTGCATCTTGACACACACAGACAACTCTTTGTTGCTTTTCTAGAGCAAATGTCTTATAAAATGCAATATGCATGAGAAAGGAAGGGAGGTGAAATCAGAATTGTAAGGAAGGTGGAGGTCCTCAAAGCCTCCATGGTGACGTAGTGGGGAATTTACAAGGTCATGTTAAACCTACTTAGAAATGTGCTGATGTAGAGATGATGACGGCAACTTTTGGAGCCAACTGGGAATTAAGTCACTTGTCCCTGCCTGCTGCTGCCTCCGCTTGTGACTAATACTTGCAGCTCACCTTTTTCTTCTTTAAGCAGCTGATGCAACTGATGCTGACTCAACTCCTGGGAAAGGAAATGTAAGCCAGATTGGAGCCAGAGGTGATCTTGTTTCCATGCATAGGGTTTTGTTTTTCATTGTTTGATTAGGATGCCACATCAAAAGCACTGAAAAAAAGGAGGCATGGGATTTAAAGGAGGCATGGGATTTGCCCTTCATGAAAAGCCTTTGGGAATTTTTGCTTTGCTGGGGTTGTGGAGGAGAGGGGGTTGAGGGTGTGGGGAGGTGGGAGGTGGTGGGTGGGGAGAGGTAGTAAAGTTAACAACTAGACCAGGTAATTAATTTCTTTCTCCCCTGCCCCCCATTCCCACACTTGTCTGAGCTTTTTTGTAGGGAAAAGATAGGGGAAGGTGACTGCGACAGATGAAAGTGATGTTAGTTATGTCAGCTGCTGCTGGAAATGGAGCTGAGGAATCCACCTACTAAGAAATACAGCCAGAAAATAATCTGTCCCAAAGAGTTACTGCAGTCTCTGCATAGGGCACCTGAAGAAGCTTCTGAAGGGCGTCTTTTTTCTTATTACAGTAATATTTTTCAGGTTCACAAGGTGAGCAGTGTGTATGGGATGCAGCTGGCTACAGTGATTAATGGCTCTTTCTGCTAAGAGTTCCTCTACAGATCCTTTGGCATTTCATGTATTCAGCAAAGCTTATTTCCACTTAACCGCAGTCTCTCTTGGTGGCTCAGCATCCATTTGGACCCTCACAAAGTGCATCTGCATGCTAGTTACTCTCTGCGGTTGTCAAGGGGTCTGCCTGTGCAGTTCTTTCTTTTCCCTTGCCCCGGGCTTAAGATGATATCTTCACGCTAACACAGGCTTGCTAGCTCAGCCAACAAAATCTGCTGGTGAAAATAAAACACTGAAAGCCAATTCCTCTGAAGCACTTGCTTATTTTAAACTTAAAAAGGAAGTGGCATTTGTCTGTTTGGTACCATGCTCCTTGGGTTCCTTGAAGAGGTATCTTTCCTTCCTACAGATATCTAGCGAGCTTCGCATGTGGCAGGGAAGTTGTGTGGTTTAGCTCATATCCTAAATGTGACCCACTGAACAGCAACATCATTTTGCAAAGGGGCAATGGGCAAGGCAATGTGAGAATCTGCTTTGGAGGCAGAGCCTGTTGCTGAGCAAGAGATGGGGAGCGTTTCTCTGCAGTGTGAGGTATCTCTGGCAGTGGCTGTTACAAACCTGCAGAACTTTGCAGGAGAGGCTTTAAAGGCACAAAGGATGTCCTTTATCTGTCCCATCTCTCTCAAACACTACTCCTGTAGTGCTTTCTGTCCCTGCTTTCTGACTGCAGCTCAGGCTGTGAGCAGTGGAGAGGAGAGGAGGTGCTTGGAACATCATCACTGAGATGTCTTTTAAAGAAGCAGCAGGTAAAACTACAGGTCTGTGAAGGTGTCTTGTGGCTGATAAAACAGCGATCCTCTCTGCTGGTGGGTGGTGGAGATGGCAGCTGGGACATCAGTAGCGGCACCTCCTGGTTGCTACAAAGAGTCTCTGTAGCCACGCAGTTGTCAAGAGGTGACTGAAATGCTCACTCATCCTTTGTATTCACACAGCACCGTCCTTTCCCCCAGCCATGGATTTTGGCTTACTTGGTGGTGCAAGCAGGGTGAGAGAAAACCAGAGATGCAGATTTCCCTCCTTTCCCATGTGCAGCTCTGCCACCCCAATGTGTGGGTATTATTTCCTGTCATCTTTCTTTTCTGACTGTCCCTGCTCTGCGCCTGCTGAAGGATGTGCTGGGGGACGGTCGGGTTCCCGGACGGCTCTGGGTGGCACGGCCTGAGTTGTGTGGTTTGGTGAGAAACTGCATTGTGTATCAACAGCTTCATATATTTTTGCTCTAAAGTCCTGTTAGCATTGTTACATTGTATCTTTCTGTTATCTTAGTAAACTATCCTTATCCCAACCCACGGGCTTCTTAGTTTCTTGGTTTTGGGGTTATTTGCCCCTTCCTTTTCCCTTCCCTTGCCTCTCACCCCCCACTTCCCTCTTCCCCTGCTCTTTTCCTTTAAGGAGCAGGCAGCTGCGTGGAACTCGGCTCTCAGCTGGGGTAAAACCACGACAGTGCTGCCTGCCATTTTTTGCCAGTTTTGCCAGTATTATTTTGAGACATGATCGTGCTGCTCCATGTCGAGTTCTCTGTTAAGTTTGGGTTCACCACAGCAACATGGCCTGTCCACTTATACCGTGTTTGCACAGAATCACAGAATTGTAGGGGTTGGAAGGGACCTCGAGAGATCATCGGGTCTACCCCCCCCCTGCCAGAGCAGGCTCCCTAGCACTTATTGCACAGACAGGCGTCCAGACGGGTCTTGAATATCTCCAGAGAAGGAGTTTTACTTCTAAGTCACCCTCATCCTTTTCAAAACACTCTCTGGATTGCTTGAGGTTAGCTCCTCTGCATCACTCTGCTTCTGGCCATCTCTCTGACCTGACTTAACCCAGCTTAACTCTAGCTGGTGAGAGGTCTGTCTTCTCTCAAACCCGTGCCATCCCGCAACCTATATTTTCAAACCTCAACTGAAACACATTTCCCCACTTCTGCTTCCTAATTCACTTCTTCTCCCCTTGGTTATTACTATTAGGGTGACTAATACACCGTACCTGTTTCAATATGTGGATGTAGCTAGAAATCTTGGTGCAAGGAGCTTTTGTGTGTGTGTACAATGGCCGCGTTTAACTCTATAAAGCAGCTTCAAATAGTTTTTTCAAAAGCACACAATGAAGAAATCACAAATTTGGTCCAAAATTGCCTATGGTGCTATGAAGGCTAGGAAGGAATATGTAGTCTCTGCTACCTCCTTTGCTATAGCTTTTGACCCTCTGTACACCCTTGAGGATATCACCTGGATACCTTCATTGCAGTGCAGCCCAGTCTCCATTCAGAAGCTATTGCTGGGCTGACACTGCCTGAAATGTTTGAGGGTGTGCTTTCATTGCCTTTGCTTCAGACACCACAGCAAATTAGCTGTAAGCTGCAATGTGCCCAAATGTTTAGTGGACTTGCCTTTTTTTTTTTTTTCCTCGTTTACTGGCATCTCTGCTGTCTTCCCAGCCTCACACCGCAGGTAATTCAAGTGAAAGTGAGCAATGCATAGGCAGTGAGCACGGTGGCTATTTGGAGACAGAAGGTGATGCATTCCAGGAGTGGTAGTAGTTGCTAGACACAGGCTTGAGGTGCTGGGGTACAGCTCTGAACTCCTGTAGGTTTTAAGGATGGCTAAGACTTGAGTTTAGTGAAGAAAACACTCGGAATGAGATCCAAGTTCATCTCAAATGAAGGGGTTAATTCATAGTATTTGTTGTGGTTTTGATGATACTTTGGAGATGTCCCCTGGAAATGAGCTTTGCCATTACATGCTCCTTTGTTTGTGTGGTAGGGGAGCCGGAGGAAGGTACAGCATGTGGAAATTTATGGCAGAATAGGGAAGTTCTCCTGCCATCTTCATATCCTGCCTTACAGACTACAGTGCCTTCTCATGTGTTACTGGTGATGGTGGCATAGCCAGAGAGACAAAGTGGGGAAGAACATGTCCTCCCACTTCTTTCTGTATGGAGAAGGCTGAGAGCGAACCAGACAAAATTGAGATGTACTTGTAAACACTTGGCAGACTTTGAAACCAGAGTGTGCCATTTCTATGTGCATCCACCTTCTCAGAGGTTGTTGTTGTGTGAAGGGGAGGTATTGCTCATGCAAACCAGGATGGCAATTTCAGCCCAATGGCTGGAATTCACATAACTGTCAAACTAAACGAGTCTGGAGAACAAGCAGAGGGGGTTTCAGAAGGTTAAATCTGGAAGCAAACACCACTACGTGCTTCAGGCTTTAAATTGTGAATCATGAATGTCAGACACTTGAAGGTATCAGCATAGCATGCTGTTTATCACAAAACAAACAACTTAACTCACTGAATGCATTTATAGAGGCCTCATTCTTCTCCCACACTTGGCTTCCAGGCAGATGCAGAACTACTTGTGTAAGGAAGGGCTCCTTTCCTACAGGGCAGAGAGACACGACATGGCTAACATTGAGTGCAGATACTGCTCCGGGGGTGCTCTATAATGAAACCACAGGCATTCTCCATAGTGATCTCTTGAGAGTGCATTTACTCTCACACTATACCTGAGCCAAATAAAGGTGTATTTAGGTGAAATGAAGCCCCATTGTGCTGGCATAAACAGAGCAGGTTCATCCCTGTTGACTGCTGCAACAGAGAATGAGGATGAGAGGAGCGGAAAGAGGTCCTGGCCTTTACATGCTCCACCAAATCTCGTACAAGGTCCCCAGGGATCTCATGTCCTGGCATGGCTTGCAGTGTCACCTATGCACATGTTTTCTGGTGTAGCTATTCTGTGATAGGGTTAAGCCTTCTCCGGCTGGCTCCCTCCAGCTTACTTCAAAGGAAGGCTTCGTCACATCCAGAACCTTGGTGAACAATGTTAAAAGTATTTTTATCTTTAAAAAGCAAGCACTGGGCTGGGTTAGCTCCTAGGTGATAAATATTGCTCTGCAGGATCCTGCCAGAGCCTGCCAAGAATTTCTGCTTATAGGATGGGGGGGGGGGGGGAGGGGGAGTCTACACTCTGGAGCATGGTAGCAGCCAGGAGGGGCTGTAGGAAATCTGAGGGCACTGGGTATCTCTGAAAGGAGCACTCTGAGCCCTCCCACTGTGGTGGCTGTGCTGGTTTTCAGTCCTGCAGAGGACACCCAGCCCCCCCCCCAACCTGCCCCACTGCTGCTGAAGGCGGCTGTAGGACCCCTGTCCAGATCACCATCTTCTGTACCGCTTCCTTCGTGTGGTTATGAGTTGAAAGCCAGCTCCAAAGAAAAGGTTGTGTGATCAGTGTGTCTTTTAAACCCAAGCGTGTATCTTAATCAGTCTGATTTACTGTCTGATTCAGCACATTAGCTGCAGACTGTGCAGCTTCCCAAGCTCCGTGGTGTAATGAATATGCATACATTCAACAGCTGCAATTAGCAGGCAGCCACTGCTGGGGAAAACAAACAACCCAGGGTCTAATTCTACCCTTCCCATAGTGACTTTGGTGGGACATTAGCTGAAATGCCAGCCCCTGGATTTGCCCTGCAAAGCAGTGGTTAATAGACCTTCATGTTTCAAAAACCCTATTTAAGTAGCAAGGCTTGGGTCAATTCTAATTTTACCTGAACCAGTTTGCCTATTCCTCTGTGACCCAGGCTGGGAAATTGAAAGTACAGCGCACGTATGGTGCCGTACAGTACCTACGTCAGTGTTTGTTTTGGGACCAGCCATTTGGGTAAGCTGTCTCCTCTCACTGAAAGAAATAGAATTAATTATCAAACTTCAAGAAAGTAAAAGGGTTAAGCCTTCCCTTTGGGATTCCCAGCAGATAGGTTCAGCATTATGCAACTGTCATGAGAATTGCTGAGGCAAAAGCTACTGGAGTAGCTAGGAAAAAATATGCACAACGAAAATTACATTTCTTGTTCTTGTCCTTTGGTTTAACCCCTTGGTGGACCATAAGATGAAATGTTTATGGGTTTGGGGTTTTTTTTGTTTGTGGGTTAGGTTTTTTGTGTGTGGGGGGGGGGGGGGTTGCTGGTTATTGCTGATTTTTTTCCCCAGAGGCTTTTCAGATAGCCTTACACAGAATTGAAGCAATGATCGGTCTATTCAAACCTTGGGTTTCAGTTTTGCTCACAGACGACAAAAGTGATTTGCAAAGAAGCACTTTCACATAGTTATTTCATAAACCCATTTATATTTAATATAAGTCTGTCAAGCATTCAAAACCATATGTGAAGTAATTTAAAGAGCTTACAGAGTCATAGAATATTATGCTTTATTTCATTCAGAAGCAGAAAGTAAGGGCCTGACCTGCAGCAATAGAAATCTGAGCTCAACCTTATCCAAAGCTGAAAGAGATAAAGGGATCCCATTGCTGTGTTCCCATTGCTTGGGAAAGGAGATGGGAGTTGCACCACTGCATAGTTCTGCTTCCTCTCTTTGTGTGGTTTTCTCTCTCCTGTTCAGCCCATGCTAGCCCCAGCCTCTGAAGCTGAGTATGGACTGGGGCTATTGAGATTTTTAAGAGGCTGCTGGTCTCTTGACTGTCATAACTGTAAGTGCCTGTCCCTACATCAAAATAATGCTTCTGCTTCATCTCGAACGCAGCCTAAACCAAACCACCAGTGTCTACTGTGTGAGCAGGTCAGAAGCGGTCCCCAGTTATACAGCAGTCACTCATCTGGTCAGACCCCCTTCCTCGTACATTCAGTAACATGCCGGGTCGCCAGTTCCTTGCTACCTCTCTGTCTGCTGCTGTGGGATTTTTCCAAAACCTTTACGGGGTGACACAGCCACAATGCACACAGCAAATGTGCATTTTACCCATGCAAAGCCCATAGCACTCGCAGAAGCAAGCTGGTACCTTCCCAGCACAGAAGGTGTTAAGTGTCAGAGAAGTAAAAATCTCTTTACAGAGTGCGGGACCAGCTTCTTTTCCTTTCCTTTGAAGAGTTACTAGGTGTCCTGGGAAAAGGGAGACTAGTGGCTCTTCACAGCACACTAATGCATCTAAAGATAACCAAAGAGAGGAAGAACTGTGAATGCTCACCTCTCCTAGCTGTCTCGTCCCATTTGCTTCCAAACTTTCCAACAGAACTGCACACTCTCATCAAATCTGGCCCGTGAAAATTCAAGGAGGCTGGTTTATCTTTTGCAAAGCTAAATAGTGACAGGGAGACAAGATCAGGCTTATAATGACAGGATATTTTCTACTCAAATATGGTGATATTAGCTTCTCTGCATAATATGTGCTGACTCTGTAGAGGCTTTTAATTCACATTTCTTGCATTTATTTATTTATTTTAATAAAAAGGCAATTGCTGCATCTGTTTAAAAATTTAAAAAAAACCCCTGCTGTATTCATGTTCTACCTCAAACTTGTGTCATTTTCCCAAGATATGGATGGAGTGGGTGGGAATCTGCCTATATGCTGTTGGGAAGTAAGAATGGGATGAGAGCTCCGGGTCCAGTCCTGATGCCAGCTCAGATTTTGGTGCTATTTCTGCGGAGGTGTGCAAGGGTTGGGGAGCAACCAGCTTCATGATATTTGGACTTGTCTCTATTGCAGGTCTGTTCACCTCTTCGTGAGCTGGTGGAAGACTCTTGAGGTCGTGTCCAAACTCAGAAAAAGAGCAGATTGAAAACTAACTAGTGGGAAAAAAAACAGGGTTAAAACTGGAAAGCTAGACTGGAAGGAGAAGGAATAGAGCATCGAGATGGATGCGAACACAGAGTTGGCACTCTGGCTTGCCACTCCTCTAGTTACATCTCCTGTACCTGTATTCACACCCAGTGCTGTGCATTAGATCTACTTGTGCCAGGCTGTTGGTAGGACAGTGGAAGGATGAATATTTTCTCCCTGGTTCAGGATGATGGGTTACTTTTAAAGAAATGTGTTGTGTGGAAAGGAAGATATTGAAAGGAATATATTGAATTAATTCCTGAAGGGCAAGGAGAGAGAGGGAAAAGGGATGGCTAATGAATACAGTTTAAGAAGAGTTATTTGGCAGATACAGACTCCTGGTCAATTTGTACGCTCAAGCAGCTACTGAGATGTCAACGGGATGGGAGAGAGAGAAAGGAAAGGAAAGGAACTTAGCTTCATGATTGGGCATAAAAATAACGTTAAATCTGTCCTATAACCCTCTTCTATCCATCTCTTCCAAAATGAAAGTCTGAGTGGTTTTCAAAATCTTTTCAAATGAGCCTGCCCTGGTTCAAACACTGGGAAGTGCCGCGTGACAGGCTCTGAACAGCAGCAGGCACCGTACGCAACTGCTGCCGATCTTTGTGTGTGTGCCGTGCATGCATACGGCCCGCAATGAAGCATGTGGAGGGAAAATGAATGAAAAGCAGCCCGGGCACTTGCTCCTTTTTTGTCCCCTCTGTATGAGGCAGGGGGATTTGTGCCTATCAGGGGCACATATGTCATGATTGGGAGAAATAATCAACGGGAGCACTTGAAGGCTGTTTGTGGATTGCCTGTCCAATTCCCGGAGGTGTGCCTTGCTCATTTTATTTTCCCCTTAGGAAGAACAATATTTTTGTTTGTTTGGTTTTGGTTTTGCTAGTTGCTTAATAAAAAGAGAAATCCCAGCACCTAGAAAATGTGTGTGTTTCTAAACAAGCACAGATGTAAATGCAGTGGGCGGAGAACCTCTAAATTAATAGTTTTCAATTCTGCTACTATTTTTGAATGTGGATTCTGGTGCCCAGGATGAGCGTTAGGAAGGGACTGGATTGTGGAGTGGGCTGGCTATGTCTTGGAGGTCTTCCTTACGGCCGCAGGGTGGTTGTTCTCTGTGGAGCAGAGCAATCCGCATCCCTGGGTTGTGCAGCCAACCTCTGGAGACAACCAAAAGAGGCATGATCCTGGGCACCTACGGGAGAGATCAGTCCCAGTGGGAGCCTTAAGTAGATATCGAGGGCTTGCTCTGTCTTCTGATCTTTGCAAGGTCCCTTCTGGGTATCAACACCACTCACTAAATGAAGGGACCTGCTCCCCCTTCCAACCAGCCCTGCACAGTGACTCACTTGTGCCAACAAGGAGCTCCCCAAGCATCCTTTGCAGGGACATATTATCCTTATTTTATGGCAAGCAGCAGCAGAAGTACTGTTGCTCTTCCCTGGTACAGAACAAGTGACTCTCCTGGGAAACTCAGTCAGTATAATCCATTTCACCTTTGAGGAAACAGGACCCCAGGGGCGGCACTTGATGTGCCCAGGCTGGTGTGGCGAATCCACAGTGCCACGTGGCATCTGCAAGAGCCAAGATCCTGAACATTTCTTCTTGACGCCGGTTTGTGTGATCCATCAGCAGAGCCCAACGCGCCGCACCATGGTAATTGTTACCTAAGCCTGCATGGCTGGCTGCTCTCCATGCTTCTGCATGCTCCCCGTGCATACATATTGACTGATGAATGCACACCCTGTTGAGTGTTATTGCTTTCTTAATGTGCTGCAATTTTCCCCCCAATATCCTAACCGAGAGTGATTGTTACTGTTGAACATCCTTTCTCCATTTGCCACGGCCCATGTTTATTTACATGAGCACATTTTGCATCAGCTGTCACCCCGTTCTCACTGAAATAAAGTTTCAAGTTCATAGAACAATAAAAGGTTTAAATTAGCTATTATAATTAACTGAACGGCATGAGTGAGCTTTCAAATACCAGACTGTTGGGCCCTAAATATGCAATATGCACACGAGAGCTTAAGCATCTCTGCCCTTCTGTCTGTGCCAGGGACTGGGCACTGCCTCCATCCTCAGCCCAGCAGGCAGCATGTCATGCCACCATCCCAGCTGGTGCCAAGCTACAACTGAGGAAGATGAGGGCTTGTCCAACCTAATGACTTTTTATCACCATCCTCATTGGACCCCGTGAGCAGGCCCAGAAGGGGAGGAGGAGGAGAGAGAAATGCCTTTTCCTTGCAAAAGAAGCATTATTTCCCAGCTCGTACAGCTACAGACAGAAATCCTGGCTGCCACTGAGGTTTGTCTGCTGGCCTTTTCTGTAGGGTTCATGTAGCCAGGAGACCTTGCTCTTCTTCTGGAGGGGATGGAGCAGTGTTCTGTCAGAGTGCCCTGAAACTCCCCATCTGGAGCTGTGCCACCCAGCCACCCCAGCTGTTTATCCAAACATGTTCAGCATCTAGAGCCTGGCTGTGAACATCATGCATTACTTTCCTGTACAGACTCCTGCAAACCTTGCTGCTCCTCATTGGTTTGATGCACGGGTTTGAAGAAGCTGAGATGGGCCTCTACGGGTCAGTGGCGCTGCTTAACCTCCCCGCAAGCTGCTGGTGTGTCTGTAGTCAGTTGTGCCTTTCGTCATTTGGACAGGAGGTGATTCCACACAGGCAGACCCAAGAGGCAAGAGCATTGCTCATTTTTAGAAGAGGACAGTCAATAAGCGTCTGGAAGGAGAGTTAAAATGTATGTCTTGCCCGAGTTATAGACTAGAGAAAGTCAGAGGCAGGAGGTTTGACTGACTACAACCAAGGGAAAGTATATGTGGCCAGGCAACATATATCCCCAGATCAGGAGCATCCTCAGGGAAGGATGCTGTGCTTAGCAGGTGAGTCCTTGAGGTGAGGCTTTACAGGTGTTAAGACAGCTTGTTCACAGCAGGAAACACAGAGAGAGAGAGAGAGAGTGAGAGCGAGCCCTTTGGTGGCTCATTAAAACCCAGGGTGGATATATATTAGGTTTGTGCTCTTTCTTGCACTTCTTTTTGGGCTTCATAGTGCATGATCTGTATTTAAGTCCGTGTAATGTGGATCTTCCTTTATTGCTACCTTAACACTTGCTGTTTTGCTGTAGGACGGTGTGATGCTAATAGCCCCATAAGTAAGAGCTCCACATCCAGATGTCTGGTAACCCTTACAGAAACGGGATATTTGACTGTTCCTACATGTCCCCAGCCAAGCCAAAACCATTTTCTAGGCTGTCTGTGGAACTGGAGAGGTGTCTTGATGAAGTATCATAGTTACGAGTTTAGAAATGATAATTCATGAATTATCATTAGCATTGAATAGTGGCTTCTCAGTGTACAGCATGGACATGGAAAGAGAGCACGAGGTTTCAGCACAGTCCAGAAAGGTCAGGAGACAGTTCAGCCTATCCAGATCTTTCACAGAACAGCTATGCCTTTTGATAAAATTCTGTATTTGAGAAAACCTGACACATTTATGACACATCTCTTTTCTATGATACTGTATTATATTATTGGTTTATATTAGTATTTTGTATTGCAATGTTTTGATATTATTAAAACAAATTCTTATTTTCTTACTGAAGAAAGTAACTCATGAAACAAAATGTTCTGAAGGCTCTAGACTAGATCTGGGTTTTGGGTTCTTTTTTCAGCTTTGGTATTGCATGGCAAATCTTCTTTTTAGAAGAAAAAAAAAATCACATTTGTATATTGGAATTCCTGACCAGGGCTACTGTAAGATTGTACTACACTAACCCTCAAAGGATTAACAAGCATTTAAATCAAAGCTGACTGAATAAATTGTAATGAATAATTTATTCAATTAAGTTCTCTTCCATTTTCTCTTTACCAGTTTGTCTACTAATAGATTGGGACTAATTTAGTTGTTGTTTGAAATATTTTACTAATGATTTCTGTAAATTATCTGATCAGGAAAATTTTTATTAAATTTAACAGAACGTATAATCATCATACAGAATTTAAAAGGGAATTTTATAGTACTATAGTATGTAGATATTCTTGAATTGCTTTTTGCAAAAAAGGAGAATACTTTCTGAAACCCACAGGTACTTGAAATAATTTCTATTTCTACAGTTTCTGTTTTCATTGCTATTTATATATATAAGGAAAACAAAATGTAAGAGACTCTCAAGCTATAGGTGGGTGTTCAAAAACAAGTCACAGGATGCATTTGATATTCAAATTTCCTTGAATTTAATTTGCATTCATAAGATACATACCCTGTATTTTTTCTCTGATTGGGTGATCTCAGCCTTCCAGATAATTTTCTGATGTGACTACTCAATTACATTTTGAGTCCCAACTTCCAACAACATCTTAGAAGTCAACATTTCAAGGAAAACTTCTTCCCTAAAGCCACTCACAGGTGTTTTTGCTGTAAGTAAACATGGATAAAGGTTTTCTTTTATTTGAATCTACCAAGTCTGGAAAGATTTTGCATTTCAGGTTTGCTTGTTCTAATTCCCGAATGAAGTCAGAGGTGTTTGTTTTGGAAAGGCACAGAGTAGTATTTTTCAGTGTTTAAACTGACTTTACCCAAACCAGTCTTGACCATTACCCTGCATGTCTGTCCTCTGAAGAAGGAGACTTCTTGTTTTGCCTAGAAGCATGGGGTGGTTTTTTGGACAGGCTGTCCCTTCTCACTTCCTTCACAGCACTGGAAAACCTCTTTCAAGCCTGTCCCCCACAGCAGTGGAGAAGTCCCAATGTGCCACTGGTGGCGAGTCCTCTTGTGCCACCAAATGTGTTGGTAGGTGGCACTCTGGGTCTTCATTCTCCAGTTCACCCCAGCACCTCAGGGCTATGTCCCACAGAGGTGGGAGGTGCATGGTACATTAAAAAGAATATAGAGGCAAGTAACTGGGAAGTAGAAAGAAACGATGCCGCCTCTGTATCTCAGCTATGGCCTGGTGGTGTGGTGCTGTGCTTGCCGGGGCTTCTGAGGGCCTAGCAGGCAGTGGAGGGGTGGCAGCGAAGGCAGTAGCAGCGAGGAGCGTGCTTTCTGCAAAGGTGGTTGTCAGCATCGGGCAGGCCGCTGCACGGCAGGTGTGTGGTGGCACTGTGCTGCTGACCAAGGAGCTGAAAGCTTTGTGGTGAGTGGGGGAGAGATAACAGGTGGCTTGCTGTGCTTCATGTATCATGGCTGTGATTGACAGGTACAGCAATACCTATCCTTAAATGCCTGTTCCACGTCTCTTGTGAGCACTACAGAGTCTCTCCTTGAAGCTATGTGATATTGATACAAGGCCTGTAACTCCTGCCTCTGAAAACTCATCACATATATGAATAATTTGCTGAATGTATGCGGTTTTCAACACGTGTTCATAGCAAAGCATAACTGGCACCACTGAAAACCGGGTGGGAGTGGAAGAGTCCAGGCATCTCAGATGCTGATCCGTGATGTTTTGAAAATGCTGTCCCCTGACTAGTATTTCCATGGTGTTTTCATTAACAGATAAAAATACTGACCCTAACTATGAAGCTTTCTAAGGATTTATCTTGCTTCCTAAGTTCAGTTGCATGAAACAGGATGGCATTTTTAACAGTCTACAGAAATTAAATGTCTAACTTAGCATTACTTTTAAAATCTAATTTTAATTGGGCCTTTGTTAGAAGCTAGAATACTTTTTCTGCCTTCTTTCCTCATCAATGCTGATGTGGGTTGAAACTCCTCTGTATATTGCTGTAGCCTACTCGGGCACAGCTGAATCACTGGTGAACAGAGATAAGCTGCAGTGTCCCTCCTGAACATCACTCCACCACTCCTATGCCCAGAATACGTCTCTGCCATTTGCTATCCTCCTTCCATGCAGCTTGACTCTACTCCTTGAAACAGAAATGTTTCCCCAGTGAAGACAGCTAGGTCAGTTTTGCCATCTAAGTTTCCCTGCAACAGTCATGGGATTGTGTCTGGAGAAGCCTTTCCCCTTCAGGAAGGGCAGGATGTGCCCCCAAGTGGGGCTGGGGCAAGAGCTGAAGCAAGTGTATTGCCAGGAACACGCCTTCACAGAGCACCTTGAGCACAAAGTGTGAGGAGCTCAACCATGTGACTGCTGCAGTTGTAACAGTTCTTCCTCAGGAACGCTCAGATTTCCAGGCATAAAATAGAGCTGGGTGACACCATGCCCAGGAAGTTTCCCCAGGACTGGGCTCAAGTCCTGGGGAAACTCAGCTATGTATTTAATAATGCCTTCAGGAGCAAAATAATTGCCATGGGAAAGCCTCTCTTTTTCCATTATGTTTGATATAGGATAAATATATCTTTCAGCTGTAGCTTTCTTGGGCAAAAGACCATCTTGGGCACACTGATGCCTGTAGAGGTGCTTCAATTGATTTTGAAGGGGTCAAGGCTTTTCCCCTTTCCCTGTTTAATTTGTTTGGACAGGGCTCCACGCAGCCTTGGCACTAATTCAATTAGAAAGGACAGTGTGCTTTAGTAAAAAGAAGACTTCAGGATGGTCCTGTCAATGCAGTGAAGCCAATTTAAGCAATTTTGACTTAAGAAAAGTCTAACAACCTCTTCCCATAACAGTAGGATGGTTCAGGAAAAGTTAGCTGTTTCAGAGTCATTAATGAAAACTCACCTCTCACCTGGAGCTTAATTAACTCTTCTGTTGTTAAAAGAATTATGGTTTTTGCTGTTAGCTGAAAGCAGGCTGACCTTCAAATAACATGATATATTCCTGAGGAGGAGAAATATTTTAGGGCCCGTTGGTATCAGACCATCTCCATGTGCTTTGCAGGTATTTGCACATTTCTCTTCTGCCAGTTCTGATAAAGACCCCGCTCTGAGCAAAATCTAGTCCTTAGCAGCTTTGGGTTATTCAGCATTTGCAGTGTATGAATGATGCAGCCGGTGACAGTGGACATTGACTCTACTCTGGCCATTTTAAATTACAGTTTTTGTAAGAGTTTAGGCTTACTCCCAGTAATCTTTCCTGATTTGGGATTGAAAGGCATTTCCTCAAAGCTTTTCAGTCCCCTAAAACTCTCTGCTTTATTAATGTAACAGAATAAATAAAGAAAAACAGGATGTTCTTCTAAACCATGTTCCGTCAAATCATTTAATAAGAAATGAAAGAGGATTTCTTTTGTTCCTACAATTATGGCTATTGAAGCAAACCGTGGTAGTGAACGTTATTTGGGTTTTGATAATTTTGTTATTTGAGAGCAGCTTAGACTGCTGTGCATACAGCTACAACCCGTTATCACAGGGGAACACAAGGCAGTGAATGCCCCACGAGCAGCAGTCTCGTACGGGCAGGGAGGAAACACTGGGGGTTTTTTTTGTGGGTAAAGCTTTCAATTAGGCATTTTTAAAAAAAATCTGGTTTACCTGTGTTCCTCAGCTATATGCTTTCTGTGAGTCCTTGGTGGTGCTCTTTAGGGGCAAATATTTATTTAAAGACATTCGGGCCTGCAGCTCTCAGAGGATTAAAGGGAATTCAACGACTATGTGCACCTTGTTTTTCTGGGCCTAATGCCTACCAGGTGGTGATGCCTCTTTCATATCCTGTGTATTGCAACACCAAGCTTTGGGTAAAAAGGACTTTCTCTTGGTGTGTGCCATTTCAGCAACTACCAAAATGGAGCCAGGGACCAAACACATGCAGATCGAGTACCAGTTACGGATATGGTTCTGTGAACATACATATATATGTGTGTGTGTGTGTACATACATATACATATACATATACATATATATAATATATGTATATATGTGTGTACATATATATAAAAATATATATGTGTGTATATATATACATATATACATATAATATATCCATGTGCATGTGCACACTGTCTTGTAACCTTTTCTGTCCCTTTCTAACTTTGTTAATGTCAAGGTAAAAAAGCTTTCTCCATATTTTCTGTCTTCTTAAATGGCTTTCCTGACTTTCCATTCTTCATTTTTCATCTGATTTGAATCTAAGCTGTGAGGAAGATGAACCTCTGACCTGCCGAAGAACATCACTCTTGTGAACAGGAATCAGTATTAAAAGATATTTAAATTCCATGCAGAAACAAGTGGTTTCAAAGCAGTTAGATCTGTTTCCTTAGAAATTTGACTTATTTTGCATTATATTGCACTATATAATGTGCGAAGCATGCAAAGGGCAAATTGGAGTGCTATGAATACGCTTCTGACTATGTGTAATCTACTATATTATACAACATGAAATTTGTTAAAAATTTAGGCAACAAATTATTTCAAAACAGGATGACTGAAGTGTCATTTGAAAACATGGAAAGGGTATGCCTGCATATTTTAAGCATAGCTTTTCCCCAGCTTGCTTTTAAAAGGAAATTCTGGAAAATTTTAGGCAATTCCACACAAACCCTTGTTTTGAGGGAACCAAATGAACAGGGTCTGGGTCCATAAAACTTTTTTTTCAATGAAATCTATATAAAACTTTAATTAAAATACAGTCTCTACCAGTGCTACAGGAAATCAGATAAGAAAGCAACAGCACCCAATAGTGTTGGGTAATAATTTCCTATTTAATTTACAGTCCTAATGAATGCTTCGCTTTTCTCTTCATTTAAGTCTCTATACATCTTTCTTTGTCTGGAGATAATATAAGAGTAGCCATTGCAGGTTGTACTTAAACAATAATCAGTTATAAGACCTTAAAATGTAGGATACAGTTCTGTAGGAGCTCCCCTACTGAAATCAGCGGTGCTGTCACTGCACTCACACAACAGATTGATCCAACTGAACGACACCAAGTAGCATTTGTTTTGAAATCTGGAGCAGAGGCAGTCAAATTCTTCCAGGATTTTGCATCATGAAAGAAGAATGCAGTAACCCCCCCCACCCCCCCTTACTGTATTTCTCCTGAAAAATATTTCTCTGAGTGTTATAATTGACACAGAAAGGGTGCCTGACCGGCCTGAGGCCTAAGCAGCCATTGTGCTGCGGGCAAACGAAAAGGAAAGAAAACCCAGCCAAAGTTTATTAATCAGCCTTGCTTCTCTTTGAGTGCTGCTCCTGTTTACACACAACGTGTTCACGTACCAGGGGAAAGGAGATGATGTTCATGGAGGAGTTTATTGATCATGGTTATTAGGAGTTCGTGCGGCATGCCCAGCCTTCGTGCGTTCACGCGTGACCTTTTCTAACCCCGCAGGTACAATCGCTTCCTCCATGACATACATTTCATTAAGTTTTTCATGCTGGGACTGCGCTGGAGTGGTGCTGCTTTTGTCCCCTGGAGTAACACAGGGTGACAGGCTTTTGAGCTGCAATTTACAGAAATGGTCTCCTGCGGATGTCCTGAGGAGGGTGGGGATCTCTTACAGAGTGGAGAAACTACCCCTGCCACTTACAGGGGTAGTCCCTCATGATTTGTGCACAATGTCAGTCTGGTGGGTCCTTTACAGCTATTTCCATTGTTATATATTCTTAACTGCTCTCATCTCGACTGTACATTTCAGTGTCTCTGCAGGGCTTTGAGATCCAGGATTTTCTATTCCAATAGAAACCATTCATTTTCACTGCAGCCCCATAAAACATCCGCCTCTTCTCCTGGGTGTGGTGGGTTGGCCCTGGCTGGAGGCCAGGTGCCCACCAAGCCACTAGATCACTCCCCTCCTCAAATGGACATATAATGAAAGGCTCTGGGGTTGAGATAAGGACAGGGAGAATGACTCACCAATTACTGTCGCAGGCAAAACAGACTTGACTTGGGGAAAATGAATTTCATTTAATACTCATCACATCAGGACAAGGCAATGAGAAATAAAACCAAATATTAGAACACACCACTCCCCCCCCCCCCCCTTTCTTCATTTCAGGCTCAAATTCATTCTTGATATTTCTACCTCCTCCCCCTCCAGTGGCCCAGGGGGGCGGGAAATGGGGCTTGTGGTCAGTTAATCACGTGCTGTCTCTGCCACCCCTTCTTTCTCAGGGAGAGGACTCCTCATACTCTTCTCTGCACCAGTGTGGTGTCTGGAGCTGCGGTTTCTGTGGTCCAAACATCACCAGGAAGATTATTTTTTAAGAGGGACAGTTTGAGACATGAAGTCTACATCTGACTGTAGGCTTCCGCTGGTAGGACCCAGAGATACCCATTCACCAAATCCCAGTCCTAAGCCTCTTCACCGGCTGCGGCACAGTGTCCCAGACTGTGCTCACCCAGGGCTGGAGCTATGCTCTTGCTTCTCACTCTCCAGGACCCAGCTTGTTTTGGATGCCTCTGTGGTAGTCAGCCAGTAACAGCACTCCCAATTAGTAACCACAAAACAAATTGTCAGGAGTGCTTAGTTTGGAACTCTGTGCGCATCCTGTTACGTATCCAGAGGTTTTATGTGGATATTGGCAGCAATCTGAAGGAAACCCACAGCCCTTTTTCTACAAAGTGAGAAATTACAGAGATCCAATCTGGGGAATACAGTAAAAGAGCATAAACCAAACAACCAAAACCCCATGACCAGCCCAACACTGTCCACCTGGCCTGGGTTCAGCTAAAATAGAGTTAATTTCCTTCATAGTATCTTGTATAGGGCTGTGCTTTGGATATGTGCTGACAACAGTGTTGATCACATGGGGGTGTTTTTGTTACTGCTGAGAAGTGCTTACACAGGGCCAAGGCCTGTGCTGCTTCTCATCCCACCCCACCAGCGAGTAGACTGGGAATGCACAAGGAGTTGGGAAGCAACACAGCCGGGACAGCTGAGCCCAACTGACGAAAGGGAAATTCCATATCATGATGTCATGCTCAGTTTATAAAGGGCTTGGGGAAGAAGAAGAATGGGGGGTGGAGGATGGGGCATAGCTGACGTTCAAAGTGATGGTATGTGTCTTCCCAAGTAACCATTACATGTGATGGAGCCCAGCTTTCCTGGGGATGGCTGAACACCTGCCTGCCCATGGGAAGTGGGGGGTGAATTCCTTGTCTTGCTCTGCTAGTGCACACAGCTTTTCCTTTCCCTATTAAACTGTCTTTATCTCAACCCAGGAGTCTTCTCACTTTCACTCTTCTGATTCTCTCCCCCCGTCCTGTCAGTGAGGGAGTGAGCAAGCAGCTATGTGGTGCATAGCTGCCAGCTGAGGTAAAACCACAACACCGTCTTTGTCTTGACCATAGAGAAGTCAGAGGCAAATCTGTCTCTTGTCTTCCAGCCATATATGTTTTGATCATGATCCACAGGTAACTTTACCACTCTCAAAGCTATAGCTGGTCACAGAAGAGCTGGAGAACCCCAGGAGATGCCAGGACAGCATCGCCACATCCCAACAGGAGATTCCTGTTGGGAAAAATACTACAGTGATTGAGCTCCAATTGCCCAGCTTGCCAGCCTTAGAGAGAGCTCTGTGAGCAAAAGGGAAGCACTGCTCTCCTGGAAGGAAAACCATCACTTGTTTGCAGGTAAATAGGCATCTTCCAACTGTAGCACTGTTGTTTGTGGTGATGCTGAACTCAATGAGGTCATGCTTTCAGCTATTCAACTCTATTTATCTGTATTTTGCATGTTTTTTCTCGGTTCCCTTACTTGTCTAGCCCTCCCTCACGGTAAAAACACTGCTGCTTGGCGTTTCCTGGAGGGAGCAGTCTGTTTCAATTACTGCGGCAGCGGTACACCATTGCTGGTAACAAATAGCCATTGTGCTCCTGGCCCCAGAAAAAGCCATTGTAGGGAAATGTGCCTCCAGTTTGCAAGCAACAGTCCAACTTCCTAATTTATGTTCAATATTCCAAACTTCACCCCTGCCCTCTCAGTTTGTTCTGTCATCTACAATACCAAAGAAAAAGACAACGCTCCTACCCATCCAATGGACCCAGATTTTCAGTGGGTAAAATGGGGCTTCACAAGTTCCAAGATGAGTAAGAGCACAAAAAACTCTCTCACCTTCACTTTGCTCAAAAGGTTTGGCAGCAGCCCTTCACAGAAACCACATGTTCAGTGCAAGAAGGTCTCGGATGCTTAACATGTATTGATGAGTGAAGCCTCACCATGACCTCTGAAGGAGAGAGGTCCTCTAGTTCCTGTGTGTACAGGTAGGACAGCAAGAGGTGAGGTGACCTGCCCAGGGCAATAGGCAGCTGTTGACAGAGACAGAAATAGAAAGCCTCTTCCTGACTTCCAGGACCACAACTTTCTGCTTCCAGGTCTTCCTTCTGCCATCTCAGATTAAATGGTTGAGAATGACAGATCAGTGTGAGTGAACATATAAAATAGCACAAGCAAACTTGAGTGTTGGGTTAGCAGCATCACTGCCTGGGTTTAATGATGTGTGCCCAAAGTCGTACTTATCAGATATCCCAAGTTAGGATTTCCCTGGAATCGCTGGCCACGCTTCTCCATGTACCAGCCTGTAATTTCTGAAAACACTACCTTTGCTTCTACTTTTGAGTCACATTTCCTATCATTTCCTTCATGGTTATCAGAGCTGAGTAGTTCTGCAAGAGCTCAGTCAGCATGAGAGAAACCAGCGGTATGCGGGGAAAATGACAGTGATGGCAAACTTCAAAATGTTCAGAGGTTCAGGCAGAGGCGTAAGCTTATCTGAACCTCTTTGGTGTGGAAATTGAGACGATGTGTCATGAAAAAACTCAAGTCGCTGGTAAGACATCTGGCAGATCAGAGTTTCAGCTGGGTTTGAAGTAACTTGAGAGTGGCTGTCGCTGCACTGATTCCCTATTTTGCTTTCCTGTCCACTGCAAACAAGAAGTGGCAGAAGCACTTGATGGTTTCAGCATGCGGGAGCCAGCTTCCTGCTCCCCCATCCTCTGCCATCGGCACATTGAGGTGCCCAGCCCATAAACAACAAAATTCCCAGCTGACCGGTGTCCTTTCTAAGCTTCGTGAGACCGCGGTTTCGCAGGCTGAGAGAGGAAGTGTGCAGAGGTGAGTAATTACTGGAGGTGAGCAGGCTTATTTGTATGGGGGCAGCCAGACCAACTGGCAACCTCATAATGTGGAGGTGATATAAGAGTGAAAGTAATATGAAACTGTGCGGGATAAATTCCCCCTGACATACACCCCACGCCACTTCAGAGAAATTGATGGCTTGCACGGCCTGTAAAAAGAGTAGAGATTTTGGCCTTTTGTTTTTATGCAAGGCTACAAATTCCTGGCGCTGTGATTGTTGCCCTTGATACGAAAGTCGCACGCTATGATTCAGTGGTTTTAGCTCTCCTCAAAAAGCTCGTTAATCACTGATTGTACATGTGTATAATTATTCTGCTGGAAATCTCAATCCATTTTTTTTTAATGTGAGAGTCAATAGTTAGAGGTCTGTCAAGTCTATTCATTATAACAACCCTGTTGTCAAGAGTATATAACTGGGCTGTAAACATTCGTTCTAATCTAAACAATTGCACAGAGAGAGTCTGCTGAAGGAGGTAAATTAAAAAAAAAAAAAAGGAAGAAGAGAAAAAATCCATATGGCTGGTTTTAGTTACATGTACTTTGGTGAAGGTAGTACGAGGCACCCAGCTCTGCGAGCTGGGGATGAGCACAAGGCTATGGTGCTTCTCTCCCTTCCGCCGGCAGAGGGAAAGGAAAGGCTGCTGTTTCCCCCTCCTCCTTCGGATACTGCAGATGGTTGGTTTTCTGTCCAAGGCAGACAGCAGTGCAGCTCCTAGTGCCAAAGCCTGGGCTCCAGGCAAAGGTCTCTGTGCCACGAGTGCTTTTCTAGCAGGTGTCTTTAACCAAATCCAGGTCCATTCTCTATTTTGCCCAAAAGGCATGTATTCTGGTACGTGGGAGATTCCATGAAACAATGTTGTGGCCCTCTCTGGCCTGAAACTTTGTAGTAAAATAATACAAACCAATCCCTACACCGGGTCCCCAGCAGGAAGGCTGCTGCAGAGGCATATGCCAGGAACTTGTGCCAGAGACGGTGTCGGAGCCCCTCTTGCTGTTGCCTCATGCCTGGCAGGGTGGTTTAGTTGCAGAAGCCCAGTGTGCATCTCCACAGTGCTGTCCCAGGCTGTCCGTCCGGTCAGCTGGTGGATCCATGTGCAGATAAAATAGGAGCCTGAGCTTGGCTGGGGGAAGAGCACTTATTTCAAACCTGCTAGTATATGCATGGATCTGCCTATAATTCAGGGTAATTTTAAAGGCCCTATGGACTGTCTCCGCAGCCCTGGGACTTTCATTAATTTTGTAGCAGAGAGCTGTGTGTTGCTGTGTGTAAAAACGGCTTGTTTGGATGGATAAGGAGGGCAGGAGGATGAAACAGCGTGTCCCATCCCGTGGGGTTGGAATAGAGGAGCTCAGTCCCTAAGCCCTGCACACCACCACCTCCTCTGCCTCATATGGCAGAGAGGAGTTGTGCTGAAAATAGCTTTCCCAATTTAAACAGAGAAGTGCCTGATGTTTCCCCTTCCTCTCCCAGAGCAGGCACGAGGGGAATGAGTCAAGCGAGAGGAAGTCTCTGGTTTTTCAGCATGCCATTTGAGGCAGGTGTGGTGCTGTGCCTCTTTGCCTGGTAACCACAGAAGTGATCTGTGCGCATCATTAGACACTGTGATGTGGAATTGTTATGGCTGGAGAAGCACTTTTTGCAGAACTGGATCACTGCATAAGCAACTCCTTGTAATAATAGTATTTTCAAATGGCCCGTGGTTCCAAACAGAGCAATAAAGCACATCAACAAACACTCAGGGAAACAGTTGTCCCTGTGAGCCCTGGCTGCATGTCCCCGTGGGACACCGTGCCTCGAAGAGTGTGCCAGATAAAACTGCCTGTGTGAATGGAAGGAAGGATAAAGCAGCTTTCTGTAGCAAGGCACCGGATTAAAAAAATCCCTGAAAGTTTTCTGCTTCGTTCTGTGGGTGTTCCTGCTTTACAAAACATGATCTGAGAACCAAAGTGATTCAGACTCACCAAGGATGTCTGTGGGAGCACTAAGGCTTGAACGCAGTGTTTCCTGAAATGGCCAGGCGTACAGCATACAAGAGGAGAGAGGACTTCCCTGCCTCACCCCAGTCCTCATGTTCCACCAAGATAACCACTGTATATAGTCATCACATGCCGTGGCCACAAAGCCTATCAATCAGCAGTGCACAGTGCCTAGGAGAACTGCAGAACCATGTAGTCTGGAAGGGAAGAGCTCCAGGGAGGTCCTACCTCTGGCTCCAAGCAGATCTAGTACTGAATTCAGATCTGGCTTCTCAGGGATTTATCCAGTCAGGTGCTGGAAACTTCCAAGGGTGGAGCCAGCACAACCTTTTTGGGTAACCTGCTACAACGTCTGGCTTTCTTCGTGGTGGAGAGGTTTTTCCTTATATCCTGTCTGAACGTTCCCTACATCAGTTTATGACCGCTGTCCTGTTCTACCACCACACATCTCAGTGAAGAGCCTGGTTCCATCTTCTCAATAACCTCTTCATGACTACTGGGAGGCTGCTGGTGGGTCTCTCAGAGCTGTCTTTTCCCCAGGCTGAACAAGCCTTGTTTCCTCAGCCTTGTCTCATGCAGCAAGTGCTGCCACCCCAAACATCTTGGTGGCCCTTTGTTTCACTCACTTTTGTGGGTCATCATCCCTGCCTACAGAAAGACAAAATTGGACGCAGTATTTGCCATGCAACCTGACAAGTGACAAGTAAAGAGGAACAAAATTACATTATTATTCACCATTCTAAATTTAAAGACATCCTGGTAGGAAATATTTTTAGTCCTTTGTGATTAACATTTAGCTCAACCCCAAAATCAGAGTGAGGCCCAAAAGATTCCATGAACTACTTTTAAAAAAACCTGTTCCTCCCAGCAACACTAATGAAAAATTGCTGAAGATGTAAAAAGGATTTAAAATCATAATAGCTCTTCGAATGCAATTAAAAAATTCTCGCCTTTCATTTCAGTGCTGTGGGTTCGTTTGTGCATCAGAGACCACCAGACTGAGCCAGCATCGCAGGTACAGATGTCAGCTCTGAGCCATTTCGGGGGGCGGGCATGCTTGCCTCAGGAGGTCTGAGGGAAGGGAGCAGCCAGCTGAGAAAGGCATGAGGAAATAGGGTGGCCTAGGGATTTCCAGACTAGGACTGTGAAGGAGTTCCTGAGTGTTATATTGCTAACTGAAGTGCACCTCTCCAAGGGGGATATTAAACCTGGCGCTGCTGGGCTTCTCATTCACCTTGGTGAGTCTGAAGGTTTCCTCGTGTGGCTGCTGAAGCCTGTCGCTGGCACTGGAGACTGCTTCCTTAGGACTGTGGTGCAGCAGTAATACCTCACAGACCAGTAGAAATATTAAAATATTAAAATATATGTGTATTTGAAAAATGCCACTGATGAATGGCGAAAGCTAGAAGACTCTGACTTTATTACCCAGACTTTCAGTGAGGTGTTTTTTTCTTTTAATCCTTCAGGCAATACTTCCCCCATCTCTTTGCTCCTAAAATCAGATTTCATTTCTTCAGATTTTAATTTTTGGGGGAATAAACTGCTGTAAATCTTTGGAGGGTTCTCAGAAATGTGATGGCTGCTGTGTCAGGCATTTTGGCTGAAGAAATACTGCGGCTGAGTTGATGGAAAATAACCTATTGCTTGCTTTTATTAACCATTGCCTGATTATTTTTTTTTTTTGCCCTAAAAAGGACAGAACTACAACTGGTCACAAGCAAGTGTTTCATCTAGGAGGAGAATAAGCCAAAAAGTGTCAAAAGTAAATAGCTAACCCACTGGGATAATGTTACCTTAAAAGTGCTGGAGGATTTGAATATATTTTGTGAGATGGCGCTTTTGGACTTCTTCCCATTCTCACTCCTTTGTTTTGAATGCAGATAGGTTATATGAGCATTGCTTCTGCTCACAAAAGCTGTCTGCATCTAAAATGAAGCATTTCAAAATTAAAAAAAAGGCAAAATCAGAAAGGCTGAGACATTGAGCAGCCCCCTTGGAGAGCACCGTTCGGGAGCAGTGTCATTGGAGGTGTTAGCACCGAGGCAGGGGAGCGTGTGCACAAAATGCCCCGCGTCACCAGACACGATTTTCAAAACCCCATAATACCTTCCATAAAAACTACCATCCTGTCAAACATCTTTTTTTCAGCTGATCTCTTTGCTGCTGAAACTATAAAGAAAGCTCCAATAAACTTGCAACTATTTTTTAGCTATAAAAGAAAAGCCACATCCTTCTTCTTTTTGTCTCCTTGTTCTAAAAACCTGGCTGTACAGCATTTGATCAAGCTTTCAAAAAGAAAAAAAAACCCAAAACAAAACAAAATTCTCCCTCAGGCATAAAGCAATCTTGGGAAGTTTTGGCTTAAGATACAGATATTTGCGAGAAAAAATGAAAACAAGATCTTGGAAACAGCATTCTGCAGCAGCCCTAACTGCGCATCGCTATTGTGGATTTAATTATTACGTGGGAAGATGCAGTTAGATATTTAGAAAAGACGGGGGATTGATATTACTACTGAAAGACCAAAATGGGGCTGGCAGCTGTGATAAGGATGGGGGACCCTGCAGAAACAGAGCTGCTTTCTAGCTGTGTCTCAGGATACAGCCATGCAGCAGCGGGCAGGCAAAAGAAGGTGTTTTTGTGTCTTTTGTAGCCTTCCCAGTAAATCCTCTTCCAAAGGGAAATGCTGGAAGGTGAATGCAGCCAGCGTGCTTTCTCCACAGCATTTAGGCACAGGTTTCTGTCCCAAATTGGGAGCTGATTTTTAGCCATCAAAAGGATATTTTACACCTGCCTTGACCTGTTTAGCTGTTGGCAGCCAGGCAGCCTGCTGCTCCGTGCACATGTATGAGCCCACACCTCTTTTGGATGGCTATCTGCTAATAATCAGAGCTGAGCTGACAGCACAGCGGTCATTAACGGTTATTAAGATTTTTGTCAACTCTGACCTGTGTCTGATTTAGATCAGAGGTCTAGAAATGATAGCTGACCACCTCCATGACCTCCTGCCAAGCAGTTAGATCAGTATTTAACATATCGAATATTTCCAGCCACATCTGTTCCCTCAATTCTATGTTAGCCTTTAACTATTTTATCTCCTTTATCTACCTATCATTTTCTTCAGTAAGCTGACAAAATTACTTTGTTGCTCATTTTCAAGGCTGGAGTAAGCATTCTTTAAACAGATGTTAAGCATTAAATATAGCAAGGAGTAATGATGAATAATTGGGATGATCTGAGTGAGAGATGTCAAGAAACGAAGGAAATAATTTAAGGGGGAAAAATTCTATTACCATCAGTAAAACAAAGCAAAGCAGGAAAATAATTGCAGAAGTTATACTTAGGATTCCTGAGGGACCCCCGGCGCCAATACCAGGGACATGTCCGACGTACAGTTAGAGTCTGCCTCAGGTGGGGCTGTGGAGATCATGTTACCCATTGGCAATCTCAAAGGTAGCTCTGTCTTACCTGTATAAACTGTTGGAGTCATCCAGATTTAGAAGCACGGATGTGTGGCTGAGTTGCTCCCCTTTTCTCTAAGCTCAAAGAGGCTGAGCTCTGCCTTTGCAAGAAGCTCAACAGAGTCTCACACTTGCCCTTTTCCGTTTTCAAAGGAGGCATTTGGGCAGTAGTAAACTCATAACTTTTATCAGAGAGTCGTCTTTGTGCCAGTAATGGAGCTACAGGCATCAGAAAAAGTGATTGCATGTGACCAGCCCCCATTCTGCAATTTTCTCTGTGTAGGACACGCAGTGGATGGTAGGATTGAAGTCTTATCATAACTCAGCCAAACTGTATAATGAAACTTTAATGTCAGAATCTCTCCTCAAACGCGGTACCTTGACACCTTAATCATTTTTGCATTATGTTCTTTGAACCCACTCTAGTTTTTCTAATTAGGTTGTCTGGTGTCTAATGAGGGTTCTCAGTGTGCTCCCCCCACCCACCCCCAGCAGTGAGCAGGCAACAAAGTCCATCATGCTTCTTTATTACCTGCCGGATTTCCAGTGTTATTTGTCCATCATTTACATGCAGCAGACAATTTGCTGTCCAGTTCTGTACATTCTAAATGCCTGATGGTTTTTTATTTGGGGGTTCCCCAAAACCCTAGAGGTTTTCCCTCTACTCTGCGTTGGTCAGGCCCCACCTGGAGTACTGTGTCCAGTTCTGGGCTCCATGGTATAAAAAAGACAGGGATCTCCTGGAGAGAGTCCAGAGAAGGGCCACGAAGATGATTAGGGGCCTGGAACATCTCCCTTATGAGGAAAGGCTGAGTAAGCTGGGTCTGTTCAGCCTTGAGAAAAGAAGGCTTAGGGGAGACCTAATTAGTGTTTATAAATATCTTAGACTTGGGACGCAGGGGGATTTGGCCAGCCCCTTTTCAGTGGTCTGTGGGGACAGGACTAGGGGCAATGGCTGTAAGCTGGAGCATAGGAAGTTCCGCACCAACATGCGGAAGAACTTTTTCACAGTGAGGGTGACGAAGCAGTGGAATAGGCTGCCCAGGGAGGTGGTTGAGTCTCCTTCTCTGGAGATATTCAAGTCTCGTCTGGATGCCTATCTGTGTAATATGAGATAGGGAGCCTGCTTTGGCAGGGGGGTTGGACCCGATGATCTCTTGAGGTCCCTTCCAACCCCTAAGATTCTGTGATTCTGTGATTCTGTGATTCTCTCCTTGAATGACTCCACTCTGGGTTATTTCCCCCTGGATGTGTTAGCAGGATGCAGGCTTTGTTTTACAGAGAGTTTCCTTTTGTTACTTCCCGCTTGCGCTACGCTAGCTACACGTGTACTGCTGTGGTTTTGCCCTTTCTCTTCTGTACCCGAGTCTGCACTTCACAACCTCGTTTGCATCCCTAATGAAGGCATTACTCAGAGTCAAAACTGGAGAGAACCTTGTGAACATTTTGCTCCTTCTTCCTGGTTGCTCTCTCTCTCCTGCAGTTTTGCATAGGGCTCCTTATCAGTCTCCCTTTTGCTGTTGCTCTTCTTGTAGGTCTTGATTAAGCAAATCATTTATGGTCATTGCTGAACTTTTGAGAATGCAAACAAGCCTGTCCTTTCATCCAGTGGTTGCTCAAAACTTGCTTGGAAGGATTTAAGCACGCATTTATGTGCTCTGCTGAAGGCAGGCTTCTGTTTCAATTTCATTACTTTTATCCCTTACCTTTTGATTCTAGTCTTATATGTATAAACCAACAATAACTCCCTCTAGAATGGATTCTTTCTTTATCCCATGTCACTTGTTGCTCATGTTTCCAATGCCCTCTTGAAGTTTTCTAATAGCTCTTTTTGTACTGCTCGGTCCATTATTTTACTGGAGATTGAAGATAAAAGTGCTGGGCAGTAATTGCCAAGATCGTTCTTCCTTCTGTGTAAATCAATACTATATTTGCTTTATTCCTAGCCTTTGGGACTTCCATAGTTCTCCATGACTTTCAAAAATAATTGCCAATGGTTCAGTAAATTAACTGGCTAATTCCCTCATCACCTTAGGATGAGTGGAACCAGACCAGCTGATTGATCTGTTCGGTGGATATTCAAAATTTCCAGCCATTCCTTTAACCCACACTACGTTAATGGCTATTTGTATAGGATTTCTGTTATTTCCCAACTGCTACATCCTTTTTTGTCTTTTTCATTCGATAAAAAAAAAAATAGTAAGGGGGTAATTTAGCCTTTGAAGAAATACTGGTTGTTTCATCTTCCTCTCGCTTATTAATGAAACTGCTTTCTGGCTAGCTTTCCTCTCCTTTCCCCTACAATACATTCGCTAAAGCCATTCTTATTCCCCAGTACTGCTTGGGTTACCATAAATTCAGCTAGGTTTCTCCTGTCCTTGTAATTTTTCTTCTTTTTTTCTCCAATTTCTCTTCTATTTGCTGCTGCTCATTTCCAAGCTGTGTTACCTCTAAGCAAAGCAGCTTACACTGCTGTCACTGACCTATTCCTACAAATAATTAGAAACATAGCTGAGCCCAGAAGGATCACAGAATCACTAGCTTGGAAAGGACCTTTGGAAAAGATCATAGACTCCAACTATACCTGTCCCAAACTAAACCATATCCCTTAGCACCTCATCTACCCGTCTTTTAAACACATCCACGGTCAGTGACTCAACTGCCTCCCTGGGCAGCCTGTTCCAATGCCCAATAACCCTTTTGGGGAAGAATTCTTTCCTAATATCTAATCTGAGCCTTCCTTGGAACAACTTAAGGCCATTCTCCCTCATCCTGTCACCTGCTGGGTGAAGAGACCAACACCCAACACTCTATAACCTCCTTTCAGGTAACTGTAGGCAATGACAAGGTCTCCCCTAAGACTCCTCTTCTCCAGGCTAAACAACCCCAGTTCCCTCACCTGCTCCTCATAAGGTTTGTCCTTCAGCCTCTTCACCAGCGTGGTTGCCCTTCTCTGGACATGCTCCAGGACCCCGATTTCTTTCTTGTAGTGAGGGACCCAAAATTGAACACGGTACTTGAGGTGAGCCTCACCAATGACAAGTACAGGGGCACAATCACTTCCCTGGACCTGCTGGCCACGCTGTTTCTGATACAAGCCAAGATGCCATTGGCCTTCTTGGCCACCTGGGCACACTGCTGGCTCATGTTCAGTCGGCAATCAACAAACGCCTGTCCCACTTTTCCCCATGCTGACCTGGTGTTCTCTCACACCTGGACTTTTTAACTGTCTTTTATTTATCAGCAATGGAAAAAAAATAGCTTTAGGGCCAATATTTATGACTGTTTTTCCAAGATGCTTCTGTCTTTCCAGGAGAGAAGTAATAGGCAGGTGCTAAGATTAAGCAAGCTCCGTGTTGCCAGCTCCCCCGAGGTCAAGGCAGAGACCATCCCTGGAGGTGGCTGTCCATTTTTTCTGTAATTTATCACTGTGACCTCAGCCAGTGTGCGATGTCAGAGCCCAGAGCTTTTTTGTTGTTGTCATCTCTCTCTCATGCACTCAATAAGGACACTGACTTACATGACCTAGCAGGACTTTTCCATCTTTAACTTCTTTGAAATGGTTTACCTTTTACAGCAGCTCTCCCTGACCCCTTCATTTCTTGGTTGTTTCTTGTTCACAAAGGCTCAGTTTTGTACTTCCCAACTCACAAAATGCCCTCACTTTAATAAATGATGGCAGTTTATAAGCTGTGCTTTTGCCGCTGTTCTTGTTGTGACTGCAGCATCTCTGAATAGATAATAGTCACAAACTCTCTCCAGATTTAGGGCAGATTTTTTTTACTGTCCTGCTCCTTGTGATACTGGCTCTTAAACTGACCTGTGCAGCTTGTAGAGTAAGGTTGTCATGTTGTCCTCAGCATGATGTAATGTAGTGCGTTGGGTAGCTCACGTAACCTATTTCTCACTTGCAGCTGCTGCTATCTTAAAACTATGATTTTAAGGAGGAAAATGGCTTATTCTCTTCTTTGGTGGTGTTTCATGTTCACATACCTCCACTTTTCCCATTTTCCTCATGGTCAAGTCTGCTTTCTTTGCTCCTGTGACCAGATACTTGGCCATGAAGACACATTACCAGCTACTTATCTTGGAGACAGTGAAGAAAAAGGGGCTGGGGGAAGAGCACATTATTTTCTTTCTCCTTCTCTTTAAGAGCCTTTGATTAGCTTTTCTAGCATAAATCTTTATTACCACGTTCTTGGCTTCACACTGATTATCTCTGATACAGTCTTTGGAAAACATATGGGTAAGACTTTAGAAATGTATTACAGGAAATATTAAAAGTACTGTCTTGTTACTAAATTCATAATTATCCTTCTTTTGAGAGTACCTTATAAAGACCAAGCAAGATACCACAGATGGTGTAGTTGGAAACAAGGCGCTTAATTAAAAAAAAGGAAAAAAAAAAGAAAAAGAAAAAGGAAAAAAACCCTTCTCATTTGTACACTGTCTCTATGTTTCTGGGTAGCCCCTATCACCACACTGCTCCAGAAGGCTTGAACATCCCTCATCAGATTTCTGTTTAATGACTATTGTGCATCTTGCCCTGGCAGAACTAGTCTGTGTCCCCAGTTTGATCTTTCCATACTCACATATGTCTTATCTCACATTGCTTAAATTTCACCACTACTCAGAAGAGGAAGCTGAGTGTTTCAGGACCGTGATAAAGGGGTCACAAAGATGGTCCCTGCTCATACTGCCCAGTCTCTGCTCTTTGGTTGCTTTGTGAGCATTTGTATTGCCCAGAAAAACACTGATGAACTTGGACTCTTCTTTCTTGTATGATTGAAAATATGTTTATGTATGGAAGAAATTCCCAGTAAACTTTAAAAAGAAAAATAATAAAAGTCCAGTATGTTAACACAGTAGGTGACTTACTGTAGTCAGTGGCATCATCTTTGCTTCCAGGCAACTTGCCCATTCTGACTTTGTTCTTTGTTCCCCGCAGTCTCATATGCTCAAGAGTAGAGTCCCAAGTAATATTTGCCAAGTTGCCTCATATTCAGCCATCAGGTAGTTTTGAGAAACTGCCCATTCATTAGGCACTCACACTTGAAATGAGGGAGGTGCTGTGGAGAATGATCAAGAGAAGGTCCCCAAAAGCTAATGGGGTTCAGAGTGCAAGCAAACACTGGCTTTGGGTAAACACATAGGGGAATGCACACCACTGTCATGGAGACATGGAAGTTTGCTGAAGACAGCCCTGGCATTTGTTTCTGTTTCTAGTGTCCTTGATGCTGAAGGGATGATGAAAGGCTGCAAATAAATAAAAAAAAATCCACACCAAAACCAACAAATAAAATAAAAAGATCATAGAATGTCAAAGACATCATCCTCCAAGAATTCAGTTATCACAGAGAAGGTTAAGAGGTGACTTGAACATGGTCTGTTGATAACTATTTGAGGAGAGGTCTCTTAAATTCAGCAGACAGAATCATATAAGCAAAACGGAGCACTGGGACAGTGAAGTGTGAGTTTGGATCAGAGATAAGAAATGCATTTCTAGCAATGAGGGCAGTTAAACGTGTGAACATCTTTGCCTGAGTTCCTGTTCCTCACACATTCTAATTGCAGATTACTGCCTTTCTAAAAATGAGTCCTCCGGCACTGCTGGTTTTAGTGTAGACTTTGTGGATGTATTTCCATGCCCTGATTTTCAGAGAAGGTGAAGTGGAAGCAAGAGGTTTTGATGATCTTCCCTGATAGTATGAACTCCCAAACCATTCCCCTCCCCCCCCCCCCCAGCTTCTGAGACACCCCCTCATTCCATGACATACTCCATCTGCCAGAAGCTCCCTTCAGCTCCTCCTGCAGACACCACACTTTCTTCCTATGTATCAGCTCTTAGGCTTAAACCGCCTGGCAGTACTTCTGCGTGTGAATGGCTAGGGCAGGCAGCTCCCAGTCCCTATCTTTGTGGTGGCACAGGAGCTCAGCAGTCTCCTCACAGGCATGGGAAATGTATGACTGAAGCTTTTGTCACAGTCTTAACTAAGCTGATTGTTCCACAGGATGGCTGTGTAGGCCCCAGAGAGGCTGCTCATGGTTAAACTGCACCTGAGATGTACTCTTCTGTAGGTCACAGCAGCAGGGCAGTGGAGGAGGTGGATGTGTTTTGCCTGCTTGATGGGCCAGTGCCAAGCTGATTATTGGCTGTTTTCCCTCTGCACACCACCCATTTGGGAGTCCCTGCACAATGAAATCTGCATCTGGGGGGCGGCGTGGCTTAGTGCATAAAACCTTAGTCATTGACGCTGTGTCCATTTGACCCTCCGTCTATAGCACACAGAAGTGTGTCATATTTTATTTTGTTACATCTGGGCTGCCTGAAAGATAACAATTCCACACCAAATGTCAAGGCAGAGACAAAGTGTATAATGGTGAAGAAAGGCAGACTTCACTCTAGTCCTGTTATTTAATAAGAAGGTTCCTCTTTATCTTCTCCAGAATTGTTTTCTGTTGCAACACTGCTCAGAAAATAATTTCTTTTACCTTCTGTCTCACAGCAGGTTATGCTGCTATGCTTGCTTTCAGTCTTGGTCTGATTGCAAATCTTCTAAAATATGATGCTTTGTTCTTTTTAAACAAAGGAAAATACCCTCCAAGCTGAATTGTAAGAAAATGGACTGTCTTCCTTTAAAGATATTTTTGAAAAATTTCAAAGGTTTTGAACTGTATAACTAACTATATGGTAACTGTAAAGTTCCTTTTGTCCTGGCTACGTAACCTTGGCAGGAGTTTGGAGCTCCTATTAGTCTAGCTAATGAGCAATAATAATAGTGATAATAACACTTCTGAATGTTGAAAAGAAAATGTGTGACAATGTGTTGGCGCAATGTGAGATAAGTCTAATATGGTTCTGAATCTCAAGCTGAATAAAAATCCCGTTTTGAGATGACATGCCACTCTGAGATAATCTTTGCTGCATAATGAGTTAAGGTGTTTAGGCCCTTCTAAATACCAGTTACTGAGTTTATATGGAATTTATATGATGTTCATCTTGGAATTTCAACACATCAGGAAAGTAATGAATAAGAGTGTTACCAAGAGCAGTACACTGGCCTGTGATTTTAGGTGTTTGAAACACCAGTTATTAGAGGCACTGCCTCACGTGCTTGAAATGTATTTTTTTTAATCTACCAAAATCAGCTGGCTGTGTCTGGGATCCTTCTTAAACAATCAAAACATGTCCAACTCTGCAGAAACACAGTCTTCCAAGCCTGGGACAAGTTGTATGTTCCTGTTTAAACAGCATGACAACTTCTAGAGTGGGTTTGCCAGCAAATCCAATGAACGAGAAGTCCCAGCTTCTAGGCCTGGCAGGTTCCGATATGCCCAGCAGAGAGCTCTTTGTCTCTAAAACTCTCTGTTTCCAAGGAATGTGCCCCAGAAAACTTTAGCATGAAGCACACATCAAATAGGAAGGGCAATAGATGTTATAGCGATGCACCAGGTCTGGTTTAAGCTAGCTAAAATAACCTTGGTTTGTTAGAGTGCTCTCAGCTCCTTTCTAAATGCATTTGACTGAGTCTTCAATCCTGTGATAGTTAGAAATTTAAACAAGTGTGGAGTCACTGAAAGTTGGGGGTTCAGCCTTTGGGTCCAGATAATCTTTCTTTGAGACATGTGACTGTTCACCTAACAGCTAATTACTTAAGGATGCTTATTAAAAAAAACCCCAAAAACAACAAACAAAACAGAACAGAAACAAAAACAATAACCAAAAAGACCAAAATTTGTCTGTGAACATTGATTGAAGACTTTCTCCAGCAATGCTGAACACCTTTCCCTTCCTCCTGGCTGACTGTGTTCCCAGGGTATCCAAACTCTGCAGTCCTGAAGCCATGGTCTCTTTGCAGGAAGGTGCAGGTGCAGCATCTGCACCCAGCAAACTGCTGAACCAGTAACTTGCAACATAGCGCTGAAGGCAAGGAACGAGTGGCAATGACTCAGTTGGTCACCCTCTTTTCCCCTTACCTCATCAGAAAATCTGCAGTAAACCTCCAGTGCAGCAATAAGCACGCCTCTCTCTTTGGCAGCCTACCTACGGGGCTCCTGCCATCCCCAGCAGTGCCACCGCTCAGGGCCCCAGAGCGGTGCTGGCAGCACATGTGGGAGCCCCAGGGCTCAGGGAATGTAGTCAAGATGATATGTATTGCACATGAAAGTGGAGGTTAAAGGATATTACCTGAAGTCAGCTGAAACCAGTGTGCATTAAAGGCTTTTCTGATCTTACTTTTTCTTTTTCTTTTTTTTTTTTCTTTCCTTTTCTTTATTTTTACAGACCTCCACAGGACTCAGGCCTTAAGGTTTTGCTAATTCATATTTATAAGTAACTTCTCAATTTATTTAAAGGAGCACGTACTGAGGAAGCTCTTGAAAGTTTGTTGCAGGGATTCTCTGCTAGCTGCCAATGTAAAGCTGCAGGTAATGAGACATTCGTAGCCAGAATTTCTATAAAAATGAAAGGAAATAAAAATGTTCAAGTTCTGGAAATTTTATACGCAAAATAAAATTCTAGTCTTAAATATTTCTCCTATTCCACTCCATCCTGAATTCTGCATTTATAATCTCTTAGTAATCTCTCCATTTCATTTGCTTAGTTTGCAGGAAAAAGATGAGACGTTTCTCTTTCCCCACACAGCTGCATCGGGTTTGTTTAAACTATGATGCAAATAATAATGAATTATTCACTATTCTTCTTGTTCAGGAGTTATGCACAGACCTATTTTTATGAAGTAATTTGTAGTCTATAGCCACCTCTATTCCCTCCTTGCTGGAAAGTCCAGCCAGATATTCCTCAACAGACTTTCTGCAGCCTTCATTTATTCACAATTCATGCTGCCCAGGCTGCATCTCGTCACCTAAGTTTCAATGTGTGGTCTCAGATTGCTGAATGGGTAATGGCTGGTTTTGATCATGAAAAAAAGGATGATAAGGAAGGGTATTTCCTACATACAACTGTTCTGGTTCCAACACGAGGAGGAGCAGGCTTTGCAAAGACCAGCTCAAACCTCTCTAAGTAGCCGTATGAACAAAGCTCAGTCAGTCAAGGGCTGTTGCAGAGGACACAAGTGGCTGCTGCTCTGCAAAAGGAAGGCTCCTGAACTCACTCCCACCTTGGTCTAGTCCAGCTCTCCACTTTGGACCTAGGAAGATACTCAACCCTACATATGTTGGCAGAGAACCTGGAGACCAAATCACTTTCTTCCTGCTTGCTCTAGAGCTTTCAGGGAAGCAATTCAGCCGAAACTTGGAACGGCACTACTCATTATCAGTTTTTCTCAGTACCCCAGCTAGTTCCTTTCCTTATGGAAAAACCTTACTTCGCCGCTCTTTATCCTTCTCGCCCACAGTCTCCGCCTGAAGGCTGTGATTCTCTCTGAAACCTATCGGTTTGGCTCCCTGGCCAACTGAGAAAGTTAATTAGCTGTTTGCTGCTTTTCTGTGCTTGTGCCTTTCTCTGGGATGGAGAAACAGCCGGGATTTGGATGCCTGAATGACAAGACTGGTATCAGAGCGCTGCCGGCCGTCCCTGTCACGATGTTTCTGCACGCATGTCAGCAGGTTGGCCGCTGAAAATGTAAGCTTTTCTCTCCTCCTTGATCTCACCCAAACCTTAAAAGCTCTAGAAGTCTGTGGAAACGTGCTCCCTGCAGTCTGGGGGAATGTGAAGCTCCTCATGCCTGTCCCTGATGTTTCCCGGTGTTGAGGTGCTCTTCCAGCTTGGGTGGGTGCTGGTTTTCCTGCCAGGAGAGCAGCAGCAGTTAGGAGAGCAGGAAGACTGCAGGTCAGGCTGAAACTGAAAGGGGCTGCTGGTCTGATATGAGGGTCCTCTACACAGCTTGGGAGGAGTAAGACATGTGCATGTTTACTACAGCTACAGGCTTTAGGCAATTTCTAGTGCATTGTGAAGTTACTGAGAAAGAACAGTAGTTGGCAGAGACCTGCATGGCTTTTCAAGTCTCTAAATTTACTCAGTAACTGAGTTTGATCCCTGCCAACAAAGATAATATCTACTTGGGTTTAGTGTGGGATGCCATTAATGCCTGAGGAGACTAATAACACCAGAACATATTCATAAACTGATCCGCAGTGATTTTTTTTGCATGCACATCTCTATCTAACATATCCTTCTACCTTCCCCTCTTAGGCAGACTCTCCTGCTATTTGTGAATCTGCTGTGCAGAGGGCAAACAGACCTCTTTTGCAGTGGAGCCACCATACTGAGCAGTGAAGGTACCCAGAAGGAACAAACAACATTTGAAAAGGTTTGTATTCCAATTCCTGATTTCATGGATTAGTCTGAAAGTTGTGTTATCTATTCTGCCTGAGTGGCAGCTGTTTATAAGCCTTGAGGGAGAAATACTAAATATCACTTCCTCTTTCAAAAGAAAGATGATTTTATTTATTTGAACTGGGCTTTATTTTGTGCTTTTTACATGCCTCAAAGCACCAAACATTACTTCAGCACTCCTGAAGCGCTCTGCCCTGTGCCTTTGAATCAGCCCACCCTGCCAGGCTAAGCACACATGTTCAACATTTCAACAGCGCTTTGTACTTAAGTGGCAATTGACATCTCCAAAGTCCCTACCCAAACTAAACCCAACTTCATCGCTTGTAAAAATGATTGACTATCCCAGTGATACTCTAGCTACTCTTCATGATATTCAGGTGGGAATGTAATATTCCCATGGAGCGGTTAAGAAAATGTAAGATTTAATGTGTAAAGCTTCAGAATTTTTTTATATCATGCATTCAAGCTGGCTCCAGCTTTTCATTGTTTCAGAGCTGATGCAAGAGTTCTATCCATTTTTCTCAAAAGCATGACTGAGACCAGAAAGAGAACAATTTTATTCACCATCATAATCTTATTTGGATAAGACCCGAGGTGAAAACAGTCTCTCAGAGAACAATGTAGGCCAGAAGGAAGCTGGGAAAAGTGTAGTTTTTGTTCTGTGTTTTAAAGGTGGCTGCTTATACTGCTGTCCTTGCTGTTCTAATATGTTTAGTTTGTTCTGGTTCCTGGTCCCTGAAAGGGACCCCAACTGAAAGGGACCCCAACTGAAAGAACCAGAAGTAAAGGATGTCAGCAAACCCCAGGCCACCCAGCAGATCGATAGCTGAGTTGAGATGAGAATATAGCTCTCACCTCCCGGGGTTGTGGTTGAACACAACTGCATCTTCTGTGTTATCAGAAAAGCCCATTAAGAGCAACCCGTTTATCCCAGGACAAACAGATTTAATTTCTTCCTTCTTTAAAGTCCTTTCTAGCTCTCTGTCACCAAACATTGATTTAAAAATGGACATTTATCTTCCTTGGGCAGAAAGCTTTCAGATATTAGCAGTCCTCTGAACTTGCTCTCAAACACTGGAAAATGATAGTGCTAAGGAACTGAAGCCTGCAATAGACTTTTTAATAGGCAAACAATGCCACCAGATTTACCTGGTGTCAACAGAGTTGATGTTAATGGAAGATGGTATGAACCGAAGGAACTTCGGGGTCTTTTCATGCTAAAAGCCTGCAGTGTGTAGGTTCTTAATTTACAAGCTCCACTTGCCATCTACTCCTTGTTGGGAGCCTGAGGCTTGCAGAAGGGTAAGAATGGATAAAAAGCAGTTAAAGAGGTGCTGAAGGGTTATTAGGTGTGGAGCACTGAGTGCGAATACTCTGTGCCATTGCCTAAGTAGCTGGGTGCAGAGCTGCAGGTCATTGCCAGCCAGTGCCAATGCACTTAATGGGAGATCATAGAATCATAGGATAGTCTGGGTTGGAAGGGACCCCAAGGATCATAGAGTTCCAACCCCCCTGTCACAGGCAGGGCCACCAACCTCCAGGCCTGGATCTAGACAGGGTTGCCCAGGGACCCATCCAACCTGGCCTTCCACACCTACCTGATTGTGTGGTCACAGGGACTAGATAGCAGCCTTAAGCTTAGCTGCAAGCCACCTAGCGACCAGCAAACTATTCAGAGCCAGGCTGGGCTTATGGACATTTTATATTTTGCCACCTGTTGCCCTTGGGAAACCAAACTCAGTGCGGATGAGCTGGAAATATGCCCCTTAGCTGGACCAGCCAGCCCTCCAGCAGTCACAGGGTGGCCTGAGTCTTTGGCTGCTCCAGAAGCGTGAGATTTCGTGCGAGAGAAACTGTGCTTCCCCACTTCTGCCTGCAAACAGCAGGAAAAGCCCTACAGCCCCTCGCTGAGGGTGAGCATGACTTGCAATGGGGGACAGGCCTGTGTGCCAGCTAAAACAGGTTTTTGATGTTGCTTGGTTTTTATTTTCTTGGGAGATGTGAAAGGAAAGGGGAGGGTAGAACACAGAATGCGTTTAAAGCAACAGGAGCTATTTGGCTCCTTATGTGAAGGATACATCCGAAAACAGGCACATCAGAGTAAAGCAGGAGGCAATTTGACAAGAGGGAAGTACTTAAAATAATGGGATTGCTTCATAGCGAACAGTAAGGTCAGGGTTATAAAGAAGTCCAAACCAGGTCAGGGCTCCTCATTTCAAACTAATGAACCCCTTGATGACAGGAGCTGGAGTTTCTTGACGAAGGGGATGGACCGTTTGCAGCAAAGTGGTGATGTCAGTGTCAGTAGCAGCAGCATGATGTTAAAGACAGTAATTTAATTCACTTGGGCAAGCATCTGTCACCTTTCTGGTCAGGAGGGTCTGCACAAATTCCTCTTCTGGGCTCAAGTTCAACACTTTATCTTCAAAATATCAAGGCCAAACAGAGTTCAGTTTTACATGCTCACGTAGAAGTTCACCTTTTATTCACCAGAAACATCTTGTTTCATGGCTCATAAATATTAAACTAATATAAATGTAACCTCTGTGCTCTCAGGGCTGATCATGAGTGGGTGAATTTAGGAACTAAAATTTCCAAGCTGCAGCCTCTTTCTCTGTTGTAGCATCCTCTGCTAGAGGCTGAATGAAAACACCATCACCTGTAGGCAACTTAAATTCAGGAATTACCCCTCTTTGATTCCCACCTCCTCTCCTCTGACTCTCCAGTTGTAACAGCTAAACAACCACAAATATCCCAACACGGCTTTGTGAGCTTTGAACACAACAGTAAAAACCCAATTGTCTCCAATGTCCAACGCCCCGTATAGTGCAAGGGCATTACTGGTTTCAGTGGTGCTGTGGCCATACCAGTACCGCCATACCCTTCTTCAGTAATTTGGTGGTAAGGTGCTGAAATGCATCACAGTCTAGAAGTCACCAGTAACAGAAATGTCCAAGTGATTTTGTGCTGTAACTTTTGAAATGAAAAAGTTGGCTGGGAAAAAGCAGAAGTCATAAGTCTATTTGCCTCACCTACTTACTATGCGCTTATCTGGAACAGCTTGTGAAATTCTTTGGAAACCTAATGTATTTAGCAGATAGGGGCCAAGACTCTCTGTGAGCTCACCGAGAGCAAACTTTAATTCACAGTCTTGATATCATGGGAGAGCTATACTTCAAGTGGTTTGATGTAAGTCTTCTCTGACATTTATACGGTGAAATACAATTCAGTCCCATATTTAAGGGGGGAAAAAAAAAGAGTAAACAGAAAAATAAAACCTCTCAGGAAAGCTTTGAGGCTGATGACCAACATTTAAAAGTGACCCCGATCACCCACATTTCTCCCATGGATCTCAGAGAGGTTGCTGAATTCCCCTTTTGTGCAAAGGCAGATATGTATAGCTGGCTTTGAATCTCAAAGAATCAAATTTTTCCACGTGCTGAATGCCCTCAGCTCCTGCAGTTTTTCTTTGCCATCATCCAGTGCCTACGAAATAGCAGATGTGTTTTTGCCATCGAGCACGCCAGATTATTCCATCTAGAAAACCTACATTAGCTCTAAGGCTGCTCTTACTCCTCCTGCTTCGTTCTGCCTTGTCGCTCGTTCTGAGTGCCTTCCTCAGTCTCACCTGCTACCTGCTGTTTGTACAGAGACAGGACATAGAGCCTGCTGCCTGCTTTGGATTGCAAGCATGATGCTCGTATTGTACCCAGAGAAGACCACAAAGATATCTAAGTAGATGAGCAGAGTGATAAAAAGTGAAACTGAAAATAGAATTAAAAAAATATATTAAAAGTTCATTCTCTAAATCTGCAGAGGCAAAAAATAGCTGGCAAGAGTTGACAATATCCTTTGCTGGAGACAGTGCCCAGAGCACTATTAATGCTCTCATGCCAACGATGATGGGTATAGAAAACGAGAAAGTGACAGAAGTACAAGGTGGCTTTTCAGCTGATCTGCTGAATCTCACCAGCTAGCAGAGACCTGGTGCTGCAGTTGTGACTCATGGAGGATGTGCCTGGTGAAACTTACCTCGTCTCAGAGGAGGTAAATGGGGTTAAGTATCTGTCCAAAGCAGGTCGGCCTGCTGGGGGTGGCACAGAAATGGGCTCGAAGGGAAAAGCTGGTGTCCCTGAGAAGGCATAGATGGGTATTTTGCTACATAAGTCACAGGTGACTTGATCTTCTCATGGGGGTAATCTTGAACTTTATGTGGAGTACCTATGCTATGAAAAGCAGATTAGAGCCTCTCCCTGTGCTTTCTTCACAAGCCTTTCAGTGTGCCTGGATGAGCATAGTATTAGGAGGCTGACGCTGCTGGAGGGTCTATTTTTCTGATGAGGCAGGAGATGGAGTCCTGACTGCCTGTTGTTATTTAAGAGCTGATGGTGCTTTCTGTGCAGGGAAAGCCAATGACTCTTGCCCTGTGTGAACACATTATGTTCCACTTCAGTTTCCATGGCATTTTGCTGTTCTTGGCCCAAATAATTGTTCAGTCCTTGTGAGGTCCACGCTAGTGAATAGCAAATCGTTTCGGCCCAGACGTAGAGGTATGACAGGACCTGTGATGGAACTTAACTTAGTCCTGATTTAACAGAGTACTTGTGTCTGTGAAGCGCCACCGTGACTGTGGTTTGTATTCAAAGGCTCGCAGTACGCTGAGAAAAGCTCCATCAGGCCGTACCCAAAAAGGTACCGACGCTTTTAAAAGTCAGAGATTGCAACCCACAATGCTAAGATGAGAAATCCAGGACCTAGAACCCTGCAGTAGACACCTGTATGTGAGGGAAGTCCCAGGCCAGCATGCTGAACAGATGGCCAACACTGACCAAAAGGGTAGCTGAGCTTGTGGGCAAGTGGGGTGGCACCTCCATCCCTCAGAAGTGGTGATGATCATGGGCCAGAAGGTGTTTCTCTGGTTTTCTCCTTAAAACAAACAAACAAACCAACCAACCAACAAAAGAACAGAAGTCCTGGGAGTGATGGCTAGAGCTGTTTCCTCAAGAAGGAACCAAATCCACACAAATTAGGAAGCGTAAACTGGAGGTAAGAGGTGATGTGTGGGTCTGCCTTCCTCTCAGCTGAGGTCTCCTGCCTCACAGAGCTGTAATGGGAGGAAGAGGAGCTGTGGACACCTAAGACAGGTCCCCATTTTCTTCTCACCACGTAGTCTGAAGAAAGAGTGATGTCTGAGCACGCAGCATGAGTTAAGCGTGTTCTGAAAACACCTCTCAGAGCAGCCATCTTGTGGATGATAGCTAAAGGCCTAGTTTCTCTGTAGGGATTGTACCTGGGCATAGGCCAGGTATGAAGGTCAAGGATGGAGTACTTGCAAAAACAAAAAGAAAATCAACCCTAGACAGACATCTGAGACATACAGGTGAGGAAGAAATCAGACCTCTGAAGTCAGCAGTCTGGGTGCCTCCTGGCGAGTAAAGGATTTGTCTAATGGCAGTTTTATATGTAATGCCACGCAAAGAACTGGTGCTTATGCAGACCTTCAGGGTTATCTTGTTAGAGTAGGAAGTTTTCAGCATTCACCTTCTCCTCTGTCATAGAAGGTGGTATTTGATGGAACTGACGATGCACGTGATCCTTTCGATCAAAGCAGCGTGCATTACTGTTTCCACAAAGCTCATGACTCAAGGTTCTATAAAATATGCTTGGATTCTGCATTACAAGATCCAGCTGTAGAGGAATTATCTCACTTTGTACACAGGAGAAAAGCTTTGCTCAGGGACAATTTACAGAGGTTCTGGAAGAGGATTGGATAGAATTTTTTCTCCAAGACAAGGCTGCCGCTTATATAGCAAATTTTATTGGCAAGTCCTTCCCCAAATGTGTTGTTTTGTCATTATTTTCCTATAATTCACACTGAAAAAATATCACCATAAAAATATTGCCTGTTCCAGAATATAACTCGGTTACTAAGGTTACTAGATGAGATCTGTTTGGAATGATTTACAGCTCCTAAATACACTTTCCTCCCCCAACAAGCTGACTGAGAAGAATCCGCCCTAATAAATTAACAACAGTAAATGCAGACTGACCTACAAATTAAGAAATGCAAGGTTAAATACAAACATCGATCAAAGGCAAGAACTATGAATAGATAATGAATTGAAGAAACAATGCCTACAAAGCAAAAGGCTCCTGGAGTTTTCACATTTTCTGGCAAATGCTACTTAAGGGCTCTGCTCAACGAAAGAGGAGGGTAGTGCTTACATGTGTTCAGAAGAAATATTGTTGTGTGGCAGTTCCCTTCTAGCTAGAATAAGTCAAGGGAAAAAAACATCCTCTGTGAAACTTTGCAGGGAGGTTTAGCTCCACCACAGGAGTGTGACCTGAGACACAGTTTCACTGCCCCCCCACAGATGAGAAATTGCTGCTTTGTACATTTTCTATTACTTCTTCCCTGCAGACCACAACTGCCCTGTGGTGTGATGAAAAGGGTGCTGTGTCCCAGAAGAGTAACTGATGTTTTGGGACAGACTAACAGCAAAGTCTGGGTTTCTTCCTTGTGCTGGCTTTGGCTGGCGTAGAGTTGGGGTGTTTTGGATTAGTGGGGCTAGGTTTTGGATTTGTGCTGACAACAGTGTTGATAACACAGGGAAGTTTTTGTTAACTGCTGAGAAGTGCTTAGACAGAGCCAAGGCCTGTGCTGCTTCTCACCCCACCCCACCAGGGGTATGACTGGGGGTGCACAAGGAATTGGGAGGAATCACAGCTGGGACAGCTGATCCCAACTGGCCAAAGTCATATTCCATGCCGTATGATGTCATGCTCAGCATATGAGGGTCTGGGGAAAGAAGAAGGAAGGGGAGGGATGTTCAGAATGATGGCATTTGTCTTCCCGAGTAGGCATGATGGAGTCCTGCTTTTCTCGGGATGGCTGAACACCTGCCTGCCCATGGGAAGTGGGGAATGAATTCCTTGGTTTGCTTTGCTTGGTGTGCAGCTTTTATTTACCTATTAATTTTTCTCACTTTCTCTTACCTGACTCTCCCATCCCACCAGGGGAGAGTTTGCAAGCAGCTGCATGATGCTTAGCTGCTGTCTGGGGTAAGCCCACATCAATCCTGCTCCCTTTGGGGAGCAACCTTTGAGAAGGTTCTTTGAACCATTTACTAAGCTCTGCACCATTCTTAACGTATTTTGTCTTTCTGCTGTGTGTGACATCTGAAGCTATATTTACAAAGGAGTCATCATATCCTTCAGCTTGCAGGTGGAACCAAAATCTGTAAGTGTGGGTGCAGTCATTAACACTGCAATATGAATTACATGGGCAAACAAGGAGATCCCTGTGTGCCATCATAGGCCTATTGCCTTCAGGGCAGTCACGCTGACACATAGTGAGTGAGGGTGCAACCTCCTATGAATGGGACTCTTCTTTTGCAAGATTGGCATCCCTGTTTTGAAAGGAAAGCTCTAAATCTCTCACCTGAAGTGTGATCCTTTATTTGGAACTTTATAATTGCCTGTAAAAACTTTTGGGAACACCTTGCTTCACTGGAAACCTGACCTCCACAGGAGATCTCTGAGCCTGCGTAGTTGTAAATAACAGATAGACAGGTTCCCTTAGAGATGAGGGACAACCACTGGAGAGGTGAGTAGCCTAGGAAATGTCCTCTGGTAATTAAAATCTCATTTTCATATAGCTACCTCTGGCAACAGGGAATATTGTATACAGCAATGGAAGGAATTTAGGAGCAGATTTAGAACTGGTATGGTACTACTTCGATGACAGCATTGTCTTTCATAACCAGAGGAATTAAAACAAAATGGAAAGGATGTGGTTAAAATAGGCTACCAGTGTAGTAACTCAGGTGGGAATACCACTTGGATGGATGCTGTAAAAATCAAGCATCTTTTTTATCCCTTAAGTCTCTCTCCTCTTTTCAGGGCTGTGTCAGCTTTCCCTCTGTCAGGGCCTTGAGTATACAGGAACACCATGGTTGAGGTTAGAAGAAGTCCCTGGAAATCATCTAGTCCAACCCCCTTGCTCAGAGTAGTATCTGATAGAGCAGGTTGCTGAGGATCAGGACATTTGGAAGGTTGCTCAAGGCTGTGTCTAGTCAGGTTTTGAGTATCTCCAAGGACAGAGAATCCACAATGTCTCTGGGCAGCTTGTCCCAGTGTTTCACCAGCCTCACAGTAAAAATGTTTTTCTTTCTTACGCTTAAATTGATTTTTCTGGATTTCAATTTGTGCTCACTGCCTCTTGAGCACTAAGAGCCTGGCTCCAACTTCTTTACTGCTTCCCATCAGGTACTTATACAACGTGGTAAGATCTCCTTGATCCATCTCTTCTCCAGGCTGAACAGTCCCAGCAATCTCAGCCTCCCTTCTTGTATGTCAAAAACTTGAAGCCCTTTAGCATTTTTGTGGCCATTTGCTTGACCCAGTCTGGTACATGAATGAATTTTTGGTACTGGGAGCCCAGACCTGGACCCAGCACTCCAGGCAAGTCTCACCAGTGCTGAGGAAGGGGAAGGATCACCTCCTTTGACCTGCTGTCAGTGCCCTTTATAACGCAGCCCAGGTACCATCAGCCTTTTTTGCTGTGAGGGTGCATTGCTGGCTCATGGTCACTGTGTCATTCACCAGGACCCCAAGGTCATTCTCTGCAGATCTGCTTAGGGTTGGTTGGACCCCCGTCTATCTTGGTGCATGCAGTTACTCCTCCGCATGTGGAGGACTTTGCATTTGCCTTTGCTGAACATGGTGAGATTCCTGTCAGCCCATTTCTCCAACCTTCTGAATGGCAGCACATCTATCTGGTTTATCAGCTACCGTGTCATCCTGGCTGTTAATGTAGATGTAAAACAGTACTGGCCCTGTGGTCAATCCCTGGGGTACATGACTAGTGACTAGCTTCCACCTGGAGTTCGTGCTGCTGACTACAACCTATTGAGAAAATCAACCAGTTTCCAGTCCAACTCACTGTCCATTTATCTGGCCTGTATTTCATCAGTGTATCAGTGAGGGTGTCATGGGGGGCACCATCAAAAGTTTAACTGAAGACAAGATAAACACCATACAGTGCTCTTCCCTCAAGCCATGTCACTGTCCATTTAGGACAGGTCAGCTGAGCATGAAGGACCTTTTGTAAATACATGCTGACTACTTCAGATCACCTCCTTCTTGTCCTTCAGGTTTTTGGACATGATTCCCAGAGGAATTAATTTGGTCATCACCTTCCCAGGGGTTATAAGTGAGGCTGACTACCCTGTAGTGTTCCACAATATACTTCTTGCCCTTCTTGAAGCTAGGAGTGACCTTTACTGTCTTCCATTCCTCAGGGACACTTCCTGGTCACAATGACCTTTCAAAGATAATCAAGAATGGCCTCAAAATGACATCAACAAGCTCCTACAGGACTCATGGGTGCAACCTGAAAGGTCCCAAAGGTTTGATTTTTTTTATGCTCCCTGACCTGGTCCTCCCTCAGCAAGGATAGGTCTTTCTCACTCCAGACTTTCCTACTGGTCTTAGAAGCCTGGGTGTCCTGAAGGAAAATCTTGCCAATAAAGACAAACATGAGGAAGACATTAAGTACCTTAACTTTTTCTACATCTTTTGTCACCAGGACCTGCCCCATTCATCAGTGTATGCTACATTTTCCCTAGCCTTTCTCTCAGAGCTGGATGAGCCTCATCAGTCTCTCCATGTTATCCTGGATCTTCAGTCCACATCTTCAGTCCATGGGCCCAGGATTGTCTTTTAAGCTCATGCCTGGAACCATATTCCAGACTGAGCTCCAACATACATGTGCCTGTGCTCAGCCCAGTCCTTTGGTATCCTGACCAAACATCCTGAATGGATCTTGGACCTTTTGTTGTAGGTAATGTCACTTCCAGTCCAGTCTTACAGATGAACTGTGGGCCTGCATTTCATGTGGGTTGTAGGTAGTTGTGTCTGACCCTGTCTTCTGCTTCCAGGATGAACCCTGATTCAGTGTTATCACCAGTCTGATGGTCACCAGATGATTGGAGAGACGTCACTGTCACATCCCCACTCTGCCAGGGATCAGTGTGACTGCACCCCTTTGGGTTGAGAGCATTTACTGTATTTGGGTCACCCTTGGGTCCCAGCTTGTCCCTCCTTAATCACACAGCCCAGCACTTGCTGCTTGCTGGCATCCTCAGCCTACCCTCTGGTTCTCATCATCCCGCTTCATCCTCTTTTCCTTTCTGGAGAAGTCCCTCTCCATACAAGTGTGCATTCTGGGGAGATCATTCTTCCACCCCTGTATCTATGCAAGTGTAGGGTAACAAACTGTTTACCAGGTTATAGGAGACTTCAGGTCCCACAGGAGTTTCCCCCAGGCTTGACTTCGATTCCTGACAACTGAATGTACTTCTGAAAGGAGAGTTTTTACCCTAGGGATTTGCTACAGGGTGTTTCTGCTACTTAACTCTGTTTCTCCTCCACCCTGCCTCCCTAGATGAGGTCTTAGAGACTTAATTTCCTCGCTGTTATCAACTAAATGCACATCTGCTTTCTGATTCACTTAAGATGATTTTTAAATCAAGCTGGTGCTGCACATGATTCTTTCTAATTGGTATACTCTGACTTATCACCTTGGAGAAATCCTAGCCATGCCCTAAATCCTGATGATTAAGTCAGCCTCTTAATAATATCCCAAATCACTTCTATGCAGGTGTACAATAATAATTTTATGAGGCAGTTTCTTGGCTGCAGGAAGGTGTGGGAGAGGTGTGAGCCTGCCTCAGAGCATATTGCTCTTTTAAATGCCAACTGAGAACCACCTTGTCACCAAGGCATTGCTGTACAGTGCCATGGGGTCTGCCTTTCTATCTGCCCCTTGCCAGCTGCTAAAATATCTTCTTTCTTATCACTCCATTCTGGCCAATTTAGTGACCTGCCTCAGGAAATCAGCAGGCTGGTGCACTGAGCACACCATGTACACTTGTGTCCCTTGGCTCATTGATATCTTCTTGAAGTGGGGTTTGGAAAATTGATGAACCTGCTTTTCCTTGGTTTCTCTGCATACATGGGGATAGTGGCATCTCCAAGAGGGTTTTGTCTCTTCTTGTTTTGACACCATTCTGGATGAAAATACTTAAATGGAAGGGTTTCTCTTTCATCAGGTGAACAATAGTGAGCTCTCTCATGCATGCTGCTGTAGCTGAGTTCACCTTTGAGATAGTGCTCTGTCCTGTGAGGAGAGTCTGGTGCCCAGACCAGGCGCGTGAAACATTCTCCCAGTGTGGCATTGTCTGGCCAGTGCTTATATTTTCTGTGTCACATAGGATCATAAAATCATTTTGGTTGGAAAGGACATCATCCCAGCCTGGAGCTTCCTGTCACTTCAGGTGTGGGAGGAGAGGAAAGAGATGAAGGGATAGGTGATTATCTGACTACCCTTTTCTCTTCCATATTGTGAATGCCATCAGCTGAAGCTCCATGTAGATCCCTTCTTGCTGAAACCAACCCAGAAACAGGGGTACTACTTGCCACAGCTGGCAGGTCAAGTTGTTCTGTGTTGGGCCTTCTTTTTTGAGGTGCAGTGGGAAGGAGCACAAAGAAACAACAATATGCTGTGACCCAGCGAGGGAAGTAGTAGTCCCATCACACTGTCAGCCTAAACGTTGTCAAATGTTCCTCCTCCTCTACTCCCTGTCCTGAAATGGCAGTTCAGCTGGAGCAAACTGAAGAAGGTACGTGATAAACACTCACGAACACACACACACACACACAACCCCCCCTGAGCTGTGCTCAGCAAACAGCTGTCAGGATGTGCTTGCTGCTGACTCTCTGTTGAGGTAAAGCTGGAGGAAACGGCGACAGCGAAGAGGGAGCAGCACTTTCAGATCAGCCAATTTAGATGCTGCTGTGGTGCCCACTCAAAGAGGCTTTGCTTTCTGCTAATAGAAGATGTTCTGAAAGGGCTAAATCCCTCTCTTAATCCACTCCCACACCCTCATAAATTCGTGACAGCTGATGGACATCTTTTGTTCTAGTGATTTAGGTCCTCAGACTACTTCACCCACGTGCCGTTTAGATTTAGACTACATTAACCAGCAGTGTTACTTGCCTGCATGTTATTCAGCTGCTCTGTGTTACAACTAAGGAACAGCAGGCACAGTTGAGTTCACACATTTGTTAAGTGATTTATGAAATTACAGTAAGATTGTTCAGATAACCTTAGTAGATTTTTATTAACACAGCACTAATAATTTAGCACTTTGACAGAAAGAAAAGAGACAGCTCCTTCAGGCATCCTTCAGCCTAATTTCTCTTGTGTCACAGGACAGAGGGCAACAACCCATATACTCTGCTCAGGCCTCATCTTGAAGAGAGAAATAAAAGCATGGTTGGGCAGGTGTGTAACCCTTGGAAGCCCATGCCCAGATTTTAGTGTGACTGTGCTGGCAATAGCTTTCTTATCAAGCTAGATCTAGATGACAAGTCAGTCAAGGAACATCTACTTACTCTCATCTCTGTTTTCCTTAAATGTCTGCAATATTTTGGTTAGAAACTTGGAACACAGTTATAATTAAGAATTATTTTAATGCAGAGATGCCATTTCCAGGACAACAATGATTCATCAATAAAGACAAATTCATGTCTGTCTGACACTACTGCCTTGCATCAAAACAGCAGTGTCCAGCCTCATCAAGGACAAGGTCATCATGGTGAGGATGCATGCTTTGCTGTCAGGAGTCCTGGATTGGGTTCTCTTCCCTATCTGACTCCTTTCTCTTGGCTCACCATGACATAAACACTGTCACAACATCTAGACCTCCAATAAAAATGTTTCAAAATGAGCAGGTATGAAGATACCTACCTCTGCTATCAGGGTGAGCACCAGTTTTCCTGCCTGGGGTTACAAATGAAAGTTCTGCAATATTGTAGGTTTAACAAATATGAAAGTGAAGTGATGTTTAAAGCACAAAAGTTCCAAAGCAACCAGATATAGTCATGTTTGGGCCCTAACCAGATGTGATGTGAGCGCAGGAGGGAGGCTTTGTATTAAAAGCAACCCCTCTTAGCTGAATGATCATAGAATTGAATCATAGAATTGTGGGGGTTGGAAGGGACCTCGAGAGATCATCGGGTCCAACCCCCCGATCAGAGAGCACTCACTTTTTGTAGTCTATAAAAGTAGGTTTATATAGAGGGAAAACACCTACAAAGTATCAATAAGATCAACCTCATTACTGGTTACCTCGGTAAGTGCTGTGCAGCACAGATCTCTTCAAGAGACAGAGTCTGAGGAGAAGAAATGATGCAGCCAAAATATTATCTTCTAGGCTCATAGCCCACTGCTGCCTGTCAGTCAGATGGTTCCCTTAGCCAAAGGGAACATAGTGCTATTGTCTGCGATACGCAGTTTCAAAAATGTAGGTTTCTGTTTGTCATCTCAAACTGTAGTTTGTCTCTTGTAGCTTTTGTCTCTTCACTTGGTTTATCATGTCTAGTTGCTGGCTTGTGGGGACGAATCATGTTCCAGAGGAGAGTCAAATTCGATTTGATGCTGTAATTAATTCTGAAGGAATAAAAACGCTTGCAGGAATCTGACAGCACCTTCGGTCTGCGAGCAGTGACGTTAGGTTCCAGCAAGGCTAAAAATACATCATATTTACTCAAATGTAAAGCAATGGATTAATTTTCAAGCATAATTGTGAACAGTCGGAAGTCTCTGCCTAGCACAGAGGAAAGGCGCAGCCTGTATCCAAATGTCGAGGTCCTGCTGAATTCCTTCAAGCCCTATGGAACAGCGTCAAAGGGGGTAAATTGCACCAATTATTTGGTTGGGTTTGTTGTGTCCTACCTCCAAATAATTCAGTGTTTCTTTTACTAATAAGCCTACAGGAACCCAGGAGGAACCACGTTCTCATGATATAGTGAAGGACCAAAGCCTGAGATCAGGTTGTAGCAGACTTGAAAAGTGGGAGTCGCTGGATGGGCATGTCAAGAGTTGTGTTTTTAAGAGGTAGGATAGGGAAAGAGGAAAAAGAGGGTCTAGAAGTGGCATATAGGTAGATTCTAGCTTTTTACTCTTAAATTGATCTATGTTGGACAACAAGAAAAAGGCATTGCTCTGTCAACCTTACCCAAACTTTAGGCAAGTTGGCTTTGTAAGAAGAATAATGTATGGCTAAAAAGGAGAAATTCACACTGTTCCTGTTCATGGGCAGATTGCAGGATGTTCCTTCTTCAGTTGCTCTTCCTAGCCAAGAGCTAGGGATTGCATGTCCTTTACACATATTGTCACCACTGGGTCTGCTCTGTTGTTGACTTCACTCTGCCCATTTGAGTTAAAAAAATCTGACAGGGAGCAAGGTTCAGAGAATTTCCCTGTGGGCCTGCTCTGAGCCCTGAGTTCCTATTCCCAGTGAAACGGGTCTTGTTCACAGGCTTGAAAAAGGATGATACAAAGGACAGTCCCTATTTTTTGCCCCAGCTCTCAGCTCCCCAAACTCTGTGGGCCACGCCGCTTGCTGAGAAAGCAGAGGAGACACTACTGGCAGACCGATATGGCTGTGATAAGTTCTTCAAAAAAGAAATGCTAAATGTAGATAAAGAAAAGAAATAGTAACAGTGGTTATTTCAGTCAGCCACTGAGTGGACAATTGCTTGTGAAGGTGTCCCATCACTCAATGCTTCAGTTTCACCATGCTCTTTAAGGTCACTTGTTTTAAAAAAGCTAAAACAAGTTTTTCTTTAATCTAGTTCTTATTTGTCAACACTGTAATGTAAGCCATGGGTGACTGTATTAGCTTTGACATGAAAAATATGTGGTTGCAGTGCCTTCCTTGAGAAAAAGGATAACGTAGACATTTATCACTGTAAAGATACTAATATACTAATGGTTTTGATTTTAAATTGTGATATTTCAAGCACCTCGTGAAAACAGAAGAGAACTAGTGTAGGAAGGAAACTGCTCAGCATCGAGAATTGGATTCTTTACTGGAATGACTTCTTTGACTTCAGTGGTGTCAGTGCTAACAACAGCTGAAATTTAGGCATATGCAACCTAATTATGAAAAAGATCTTTGTTGAGCCATCCTGTGATAAAGATGTGCTAATAATATAAGTTTATTCACTTATAGGACTTGAGTTCCCTTTCAGCTCAAAAAGTGGATTCATTAAACATAACGGTGCAACATTTTTCATTCCCACTTTGTTGTTTTAATTTGTCTCACCTGTAACTAGAATGTACCATTTTCATTGCTTTGTCACTTCTCTGTGTCCTTTCTCTTCTGTTGTTTTTTTGTCTCTGCTCCTGAAGTGCTCCCCATAAAGCTGAATGTTTGGCATGGACTGATGCAGATCTCACACTCAACTTGATTTCCTCTATAACTTCTTGTCCTTTCCCCACCAGTATTTCATGGTAAGGACAACAGCTGTAAGACAAACACAAGGTAGCCTGTTTCTTCATGCCCTAACCCAGTCCCAGTAAGGAGTGAGAAGACATGAAACAACTTTGCAGACCCCAAGGTTAGTGAAGAAGGAGGAAGAGTAGGGGCTTCACGTGCCAGAGCAGAGATTCCCCTTGAAGCAGCCCATGGAGAAGACCATGGTGAGACAGGCTGTCTCCCTGCAGCCCATGGAGGACCCCACGCTGGAGCAGGTGGAGACACCTGAAGGAAGCTGTGACACAGTGAGAAGTCCAGGCTAGAGAAGGCTCCTGGCAGGATCTGCAGCCCATGAAGAGAGGAGCCCACACCAGAACATGTTTTCTAGCAGGACTTGTAATCCCATGGGGGATCCATGCTGGAGTAGTCTGGGGCTTCAGGACTGCACCCTGTGGAAGGGACACACACTGGATCAGTTTGTGAAGAACTGGAGCCTGAGGAAAAGACTCACATTACAGAAGTCGGTGGACTGTCTCCTGTGGGACGGACCCCACACTGGAGAGGGGGAATACTGTGAGGAGTCCTCCTCCAGAGAAAGAAGGAGCAGCAGAGACAATGTGTGATGAACTGATTGCAACTCCCATTCCCTGTCCCCCTGTGCCGCGCGGGGGGAAGAGGTAGAGAAAACCATGAGTGAAGTTGCACCCAAGAAGAGAGGGGTAGGGGGAAGTGTTTTTAAGATTTTATTTTATTTCTCATTACTCTGTTTTGATTGGTAATAAATTAGATGAATGTTTTTTAAGTTGTGTCAGGTTTACCCATGATGGCAACTGCTGAGGGATCCCTCCCTGTCCTTATCTGGACCCACAAGTCTCTTGCTATGATTTCTGTCCCCTGTCCAGCTGAGGATGGACAGTGATAGAGAGGCTTTGGTGGGCACCTGGCCCAGAGAACTGTCCATTGCCAGCCAGCCATGGCAGAGAGCACCTGGTAAGACCTGGAGCTGGGATCCCCTTTTTGTGTAATCTCACCTCTGCTGAGACGTGCCTTTGGTTAAGACTAGACTTTGCCATGGTGAGGTAGGGACTGTAAAAAACAACATGCATTTGTGATTTTCCTTGATGTGACCTTGTGCAAGGGCCACCTAGAAAAATAGTTTAGATGTACAGTAGCTGGGGCCATTAGTGTCCAGCAGAGAGGCTCGGGTTTCTCAAAGGCATGCTCCTGCTCTGTGTTAGCGGAGTTGTGTTTGGTAGTCAGACTGTATAGGGTGGTTTTTTTTCAGGAAATGTGTAAAAGAATGCATTGGTGTACCTTCCTGTGAAGTCTTTCTACTATGAAAAAAGATGAATGTCTTCCTTTCACTAGGATGAACCTGGCAACCCCTCCTAGTCAGAGGGTTCTAATGTCGGTTTGGAGTGTGAGCAAAACAGCAGTGGTGTTTTATTTTCTCAGAGGACTCTGCAAGCTGCTGCCAGTGCATGGACCTACCTCCAACCTGCCTCATTCTGACTTAAAAGTTGCCGCCTACCCCTTTGCTCTTGGGGTCACACTCCTGGCGCTTGTACCCTGCCCGATGTCTTTGTTCTTTTTGAATAGGAGAAACACATTGTGTCCAGGCACCTTGGCTTTGTGTCTTATCTTGCCTCTCTTCTCCTAGGATAACACCAGATCTTCCCACGCCCTCCTCCTCCTCTGCAACATTTTATTCACATCTTTTGATACCCATGTGTTCCTTTCTCCATTGTTCCTCTACATGTTCTAATTCGGATGTCCAGCACAGCTTTAATTCCTTTCATTTAATATTTTGTTATCTTGCTCTTCATTCCTCCTTCTCAGGACCCTGTTTCTTGCTGTTTAAAGTTCATTCCTCTTGTTGGTTCTTCCGCTGTTAACAAAATGAGGTATAATGGGCATCTGTCAAGATCCATTTCCCGTTTACCCATGAATCCGTTATGATCACCTTTGATTAAAATACAGATGGTCCTGAATCGAGCCAAGAAATAATTAGGATGAAAGAAAACTCACCTCAAGGCTTATTTAAAATTTCATCTGAATCCTAATCTGTATTTCTGTATCTTTACCCCGTGTCTACATTTTGTGCTCTTTTATAATCCTCAAATCTCTTTGATATTAGGAATTCACAGACCATTTGTCTTACATTACCTGTAGTGCTAGGATAAAGCTGAAACATATAAGTCTCAATTTACCTCCCTAGAACCGAAAGATTAGTCATCTGTAAGCAGTCAATTGTGCTGATTACAGTGATCACTAAACCAGCCGCATCCTCATCTTACTTGCTCTGTTTTAGAACAGGAAATGATTGCATCAGCTTCATTTCTGCAGCATGTTCTCGCTTTCCACCCCTCTCCCTTTTTGCCTTCTAATTTACATTTATTTTGAACTGAAAATGAAGCATCATAGATTATCTATAGAATACAGCTACTAAACATAAGGTACAGCCCTTACAGAAACAACAGCCTGGCGGAACAGTGAATGTTTCTCCTCTACGCTAGTGTACCCAAACCAAAGGCATTCATTATAACTCCTTGATTGGTAGGTTTGTATCATCCTCCTTTTGCTCATTTTTCTTCTGATTATTTTCCCCACCCCAGATGCAACACAATCCATCTGGTGCATCCTGGGCATCTTTTAAGGATGACTTCCCCACCGCACTTGGTGACAGGTGGAGTCATTTCCTTGCAGCTAAACATCTGAGAGGCGGAGGGACAAGAGAGATTGGACCAAGTGCTCCAAGCTGCAGAGATTTCTCTTCATGTCAGACACCGTGAGTATGTAGTACATTCGCTGACTGCCAATGTTAGTGCCAGCATTGATTCTCTCTGGAAATTCCATATTAAATGGCCTTTCAAAGGCGTCATGGGGAGCTGGCTGCTGTTTCTGAAACAGATAGGTTTCGTTTTCTGTACGGTCTGCTTTCCAGTGTCCAGGTAATACTCCCCTGCTCTCAGCTCTGAACAAGGAGCTAAACATGCGTTTACCTTCCCCTTCCTCCTTTTGCTCTCAATTTTCAGACCAAAAATGGATCTTTCCCTTATTTAAACTGCAGCTGCAAGTACACATCAGATCACTGGAGCTGAGGAATCCATGATTCTCGTATTCCCATTTCCCTGTGCGCTTCTGGCTGTCAAAGTTGCTAAGTGTGAGTGATGTTGAGCCATCCAGGTTTGCAGGTAGACTTCGCCTCTGGCTTTCTTCACTGAGACTCTGCAAACTCTCTTTGCTTGAAGACCCATGCTGAGTCTGATCTCTGTTATCTGCTTGAGATGAATTATTTGCTTTTCTCTCCAACCTAGCTTTATGTAGAATAGATATTGAAAAAACAAGTTCCACTCTAAGTATTTTTCCCTACATTATAACTATTAACTCATTGTTCCCTAAATATTAGCTAACAGTGATGAAAAGACCACTGGGTAACAGGGAGCACGTCCCCGTGCTGTCCAACACCAGCAATTGTGTCATGTTGCTTTGTGTCTGTAGGCTCACGGAGGTTGTCTCTGTCGTCCCAGCAGAGGGAAGTTCATCTGGCTGATGATGAGGAGAGACGGCTTGTGGGTGCACCGTACAGGCAATGCCTGAGCTGATACGTCAGATGCTGCAACGCATTCCCAAAGAGCCTGAGTGTTGTAGGCTGTGGGGGAATCTTTGTTAGGGAACACCATAGTCTGGGGAGAGGTGTAAGACTCAAGACTTGTAAAGCTGGAGAACTGGAGGTCTGAGCTCTGCTCTGATGTTGGTGTCACAAATCACTCCAGCCCCAGACATGAAGGTTTGGTCTCTCTCAGTCAACCCCCACAGTACATGAAGCACAAGAGAGGTTGTCTGCATTGACAATGGGACACAGTGATGCCCAAAAGCTTGGCCCAGGAGCCCTGCTGCCCTCTGTCTGCTCCAGGGTGCTGGTGGGATGTGTGCAGGCAGCCCAGATAAGCCCACATCAAACGTTCCTGCGCGGTACCAGCAGCATGTGGCACCTTCACCCGTGGCTGGGCTGCAGGGAGTAGCTCTGCAGATGGCCCAGCAGGAAGCCCTGCTCTCTGCCCTTCAGGAGAAGGAGAGGTTTCCAACTGATGGGTGGCTAGGCTAATGTCTGTCCCAGCATCCATCTGTAGCTGTCCTCCTTTGGTAGCATAGGGCAGGAGAGGGAAGAGTGAAGGGGAGGTACTGACTCTGCCTTTGGGGAATGCAATGTCTCTGTTGCTGGGGAATGCAATTTCCTGGTTCTTTCTGTACTCATCAGGCACAGATTATTTCTGCCTTCAGCTTTAATGAAGAAACGATGTCAAGAGGCAGCAGTGGCAAACCCAATCTAGCATCATCACCTTGCAGGTATGGGGAAAACCAGCTATACCGCCATGCTAGTATTCGACTAAGTGGGGTCCTTTCAGAACGAATGCAGTGTGACTGAGCAGCAAGTTCACCGTTTAAAGTGAAAATCAACACTTTCCAGCAGCGAGATAGATCATTAAACATTTTGTTGCATGAGCCAGCATCAGTTTTCTAAAAAAAGGTGTCGGGATGTTCAGCCAAATGAGCAATTCAGTTGGCTTAACTTTCCTGACCGCTTCCTAATTTGGTTTTAATGAAGATATAATTAAGAGGTAATGTCAGTAGAGCAGAACATTGTCACAGGATAATGGTCTCCTGCTGCTGCATAAATGGTAAACGTGGTAAATACAGAAGGGGAGCAGGAGTGTTTATTTTCAAAGCAAGAGGCATTGATCCTGGGACAATCTTCTGTTTTGATACCTTTATTTCCATTTTGTCAGGAGAATGAGGGAAAGCAGATTCAAACCGCTTTGGCCTGCTCCCACTTCACAGGAGTGGGAGGAAAACTCTCAAGGTGGCTTTGCTGCAGTGGGAACGTGCTGCTGCTAACAGCAGCTCATGGGTTAGACTCACAATGGCTCACTTTAACCTGATTGTTCGATGGCATTCGTGCTGCCATGGGGAACGCAGCAATTGAGCCCCTCAGTCAATCGGCGCAACAGAATAACTTACCCATGATAGTACTGTTTATGAAAGCGAACGTCCTCTCAGAAACCAGCCTTTTTATTTTTTGACTGTCTGGAGCTCATGATGTTCGTCTTTTCTGGTGAATAACGTCTGTCTTCCAGCACTGCAATAGCAGAAATAAGGATTTTATGTTCCAGCACATATCGTTCACCTCCATTGCGATTCAGGCTGCAAAATCATTTCCATTCTGAACTTCAGTTCCCATTTTTCTTTTAAGTTTTGCAAAACTTCTTTGGGCAGAAATTTTCTTCCCAGGCATTTAAGCCAAGTAATAACTTTAACCGTTTTTTGCATTATGAAGGCTGACAAGATATACTATCTCCTAAAGCTAAGACTGTTTTTTCAAGCAGAAAACTGCATGAAATAACTGCAAATTAGACTTATGCTAAAATATGGATAAATCTTGGAAGTTAAAACTTCCTGTGAAATTAGTACTCATTGAAGAGAACCGACTTTGTTCTGTCTGAAATATTTGCTGGTTTGAATTTGAAAACTAATGACAATTTAGAGCACAGAGTAAATCTTAAATCTTCCAGGAACTTGTGAGCAATAATACCTCCTATATTGTGCTCTTCATCAATAGCTCGCAAAGCATTTTAGGCTGATAAGAATGAAGGCTAGCCAGGTACGGGCTCATTAAAAAAATACAGGGCTCTTACATCTCCATTCTGAAGCTGAAGCAAATCCAGCCTTTCAAAAATCTTAATAAAAAATGAGAAACCATCGTCAGGCCATACACTGGGCACATCCAAGCTGAGGGGGATTTCACAGAATCACTAGGTTGGAAAAGACCCTTGAGATCATCAAATCCAACTGTACCTGTCCTCTACTAAACCATATTCCTGAGCACCTCATCTACCAATCTTTTAAACACATCCAGGGATGGTGACTCAACCGTCTCCCTGGGCAGCCTGTTCCAGGGCCCAATAACCCCTTTCGGGGAAGAATTTTTTCCTAATGTCTAATCTGAACCTGCCCTGGCACAACTTGAGGCCATTCCCCCTCATCCTATCACCTGTCCCTTGGCTGAAAAGACCAACACCCACCTCTCTACAACCTCCTTTCAGGTAACTGTAGGTGGTGATAAGATCTCCCCTCAGCCTCCTCTTCTTCGGGCTAAACACCCCCAGCTCCCTCAGCCGCTCCTCATAGGATTTGCTCTCCAGCCCCTTCACCAGCCTGGCTGCCCTTCTCTGGACACGTTCCAGGGTCTCAATGTCCTTCTTGTAGTAAGGAGCCCAAAACTGAACACAGTACTCGAGGTGCAGCCTCACCAATGCTGAGTACAGGGGCACAATCACTTCCTGGACCTGCTTGCCTTCAAGCCCAGAACAGGCCTTATATTTAAATGTGCCCTAACTACTATGTTGCTCTTGCCTAGGGAAGTGTTCATGTTGATGGGGTGAGGTGGTGTCTATAGGTTTGTGGCCAAGCAGTTGGCTGGAAGATGGAAGGTTCCCTTCCAAATACCTGTTTTGGTTCATACGGCTCTGAACTGGATCTGTCATCTTCTGCAAGAGGACATGCTGCCCCTTCATCTGTCCACTAACATTTTGGAGGGCAGATGCTCTTCATCTGTTTCTCCTTTGTGATTTACAACATTTACCAATTCCCTGTTGTCTTGCATGGAGCACCAAGCAATTGTTTTCCATTTATTCCTCTACAGCTGAGGTAGAGCAGTCTCTCTGATGAAATGGGACATCTCCCTCTGGACCACAAAAACTTGCCTGACACACAGAAATTGTTATGACAGATACATTCCTAGGAAAGGCTTGTTTTGTCATATCACCGTTTTACAGCCAGAAGAAATTATTTTACCAACCAGCCAACCCTCAAATCAGCATCTTAGCATCATCTTCTCAGGCAGGAAAGACAAGACATCACAAAGTAACATGAAATCAGTGGCAGAGATGAGTACTAAGAGTCTTGTACTCTCAGCATGTGTTGCCTTACACTTCACTGTAGAAAGAAACTGCAGTATTAAAAGCAGTGAGCGTTTTCAGAGATAATGCTGTGAATCTGGACGACTATAAGTGTCATGGGGCTGCATTTACATCAGGGTCACCCGGTCAGAATTTGACCTATGGTGTGTCATGCAGTTTTGCATCTCTGCAGGCTGTGCCTCTTGCAGTCCTGTCATTTTAGCTGTTGGTGTGGCCAAAGGAAGCAGGAAAAATCAGGTGTGGGCATTGCGTTAGTGTGAAGTTACACACACAGAGCCAACACAGATGTTAAAAAGTGAAACATGATTGCTTTGTCCTGAGCTGGCTCCTGCTGCAACACAGGAGAAGGCCATCTCTCCCAAACTGACCCACTCCTCCACCATATCAATTTAAAAGCCCCTGCGGACAGCAGGAGGCTACTGTCTAGCTGAAGCTCCCAGGAGGCCACCTATTTGCTTCTAAGAAAATACCCCATAAAACTTACCTATGGTGTCAGGAGCTGAAGGAAGTACCACAGGACTTTCCTATGCTTCCTGGCATGAAAGTATCATGCTTCTGAATACTCTGTATTCCTGGGTGAGGAAGCCACCATTTTCCCCAAAGCATGGCCTCTGACAGAGCCCTGGGGGGCACAAGGGGGCAACAGCTCCTCCCTTTGAGGAGGACACGTGCATCTTTGCCCAGCTGAGCGGTTCTTGTCCAGCTGAGGGGTAGGAAGAGGAGGAGGATGGATTCAGAGGGAGAACTCTGCCCGAGGGACAGTGTGAGAGGTGGCAGGAACTCAGTTGCTGTAATGCAATGGGCACCTGTGGCTCCTCTCCATCCTCTCAGGCCCCTGTAGAGAGGGCACCACAGTTTACTGGGGACAGGCAGGGGCCAACTGCTATGCCCCTGGTGCTGTGAGCACCCCGAAAGGTCCAGCAGCATGGAGAGGTGAGGAAACGACCAGAGAGGCTGCCTGGGCTGTCCTCAGCCACTAAGGCAAACCCTGAGGCTTCGGCAGGAGCAGCCCAGTAGTGCTTGCATTAGCACGAGGGGCCAGGGGCGAGCTCCTCCTTGGTCACTAAACCACTGTGGCTTCAGGATGCACTCTCTGCTTACCACCACCACCAAAGGGCTGTCATCCGAACAGATGGATGGGGCTGTCTGCTGGAATGTAAAGCTGGGGAGGGAAGAGCAAGGAGCAACATATTTTCCTTCAAATGAATAGGAAACTCTCAAGACTTTCCCTCACCCTGTGGGAGCATTTCCCTTTCTAGCAAACAGCACTATAAATTTCACCTACTGGTGGAAGTAAAGATGTTTTATGGTTGTCCAGACTGAGCTATGATTGACTTAAAGTCTAACAAATCATTCCCTTGCTCTCCTCCCACTGGCCTTTTAATGATGCTACACACAGAGCTCGCTTTTCCTTTAAAGATAACCAGGGTGGGAGGGAACAGCTGTCACCAGCACTTAATGAATGGATTTTGAGCCATCCTATAATTTCCCTCTGCTTGACTGTAAGGACACGAGGAAAACAGGCATAGCAGAAATCCCCTGGTGAGAAGCAGGCTGAGCTGTGCTCCCGAGCATCGCGCCTGCGCTGTCAGGAGACGGATCGCTCCATGGAAAACCGAAGCAGTAAGGTGCGGGGTGCTGGAGAAGGGATGAGGAGAACAAGGGAGTGTCTCCACGAAGGGCTTTTTGACAAAAGGTGCTATGCAGATCTACATGTTGTGGTGGAGGGGGCACAGCGGAGCATTTCCAGCAAGAGGTGGTGCATTTGTACCAAATCAGTATGCACGCTGTTTTCTCTGTTGGAATATTGTCATTGTTCTTTATTACATTAAAGGGGAACATCTTTATCTCATGGTGATTTGGGTGGGATGTGACATTGCCTAATGTAAAAGGGGCCTGTAATATCAAGGAGACAACCGTGAAATAACATATTACACACTAAATTGAACAGCAGGCTCATTTACATTCCTTTAATTTGGAAATATGAACATTCAGAAACCCTCTTCTCCACTTGCATTCCCTTATTTTGGAAACATGTAAATTACATTTATGATAATTTAGCATTTAACTGGTACAAGCATTGCAAATTCCAGAAGCAAACGTTTCAAAATAGACAGGAGCTGTGCCAGCTTCCTCTGTGGCCATGTGTGGTAAAAGCCACCTCTGTGGGTGACTCCAAACACAGCGTCTCCAGCTTCTGGACCTGTGCTTGCAAACGCTTGCAAAGCAGATGGGACAGCTGGGGTGAGGCTTGTAGGGCTGGACCTGTTGTCCCAATCTCAGCATAGGATGGTCATGTGTGGCAGATGGATTTAATTAATAAACTGGGTATGCCTCCTCTTCCATCGTGTGTGGAGTCGTTTTTTGCAGCCTATGAGATCCCAGAATCACAGGTGAGAGTGGCAGAAAAGGACCTTTCAGATCAGCCTTGCCTGAACGATGCTGAGAGGCCCCTTTTAATGGTAACCCTGGTGCTTTGTTTTCTACTCTCACCTTGGAAACCCTCTGTTGATAGCAACTCGTGTGCAGTTGCTCACCAGACAGCTTATTCGATTGCCTGTGTAATAGCCCTCATTACGAAGTCATTTCTCTTGTATCTAAATGGGATTGTTCCACGTTTAATTTGAGACCCTTTTACCCCCCTGCTGTGGGGAAGGTCCATCCTAACAGCACGCAAATATTCGCGCGCGCCTTGACGCTAGCTGTGTCAGCCCCTGCCCTGTGAGTTGCCCTCCATCACTCCCATCACCTGCAGTTTCCTTCACTGTTCCTGCCACCCATCCTCAAGTCCTCTGCTACTTCCCAGTGTCCTTTCTGGAAAGTAAAGCTTAAGAATGCGTGCTGTGCTCTGGCTCCAGCCTTACCCGGTCTGCATAATGCTGCACTCATCGCTCCCCTTTTGTCACACAACAAATCCCTCTTTATGCTCTACACCCTTGGGATAGTGATTGCTCCCCTTACAATGTGAGCTCTCATGCTCTCCATTACCCACTACAACCCCAAGGTCTTTTTCTATATTCAGATTTTCTAAAGATCTGTGTCAATTGTTGTTATTTCTCCCCAGGTGCATTACTGTCACGTTCATCAATATTAAATAAATTGTATTTTGTTGACATCTTCCCGTGGCTCAGAAGCTGCCAGATAATTCTGCAATGGGAATTAACTGTCCCTTTTTACCTATTCATTTCATATTTTATTGCTTTCAGAACTAGCAAGGTTAAATACAGAAGTGCCTCATGTAGATCACATGTCCAGAGTACAGAGGGGAATAAAAATATTTGGACAAATAATTGAAAGTGGAAAGTAGGATTTCTTTAAAAAAAGCAAGACAAACAAAATCTGTTCTCATTAAATATAAAACTTCTATTTAATTTTTTGCCCCCCTTTCCCAAACTTGAACAAAAAGAGACAAGGTAAAAAACCAAAGAGCTAAATAACTTTGTTAAAATGAAAGGAGTTGGAATCCTTTGTCAAACCTAATTTTTTATGTGAGCATTTTTGTCTGAACTCTACAGCCTTTGAGGGTGAAGGTATTCTGAGAGACCTGACAAGGACTGTGAGAAGGCAACACCTGCCTTTTTGCCTGCTTGTTTCACAGAAGGGACAGCACAGAAACCATCTCTCCATCCATCCCCCCTTTTTTGGGAAAGCTCTGGAACATATGCCAGAAGTTAATCTGGAACTGTGGCGCAACCGGGTCCCCACGTATCTTTGCTGTGCGGACCAGGGCCTGAAGCAAGGACACGTGTCAGAGCCTCAGTCAACAGCAGCTTCCCCAGGCAAAACTGGCAGGGTACTGAAGGGAGGCTCCTGGGTACGTGGCTGCAACTCACTTGCGTGAAGCACAGCGAACGTGTGCTGAGAAAGTGGGAGCCGAATCCAAAACCCCAGATGAAACTCACAACTCACAGAAATCAAGGAGAATTTTACTGCTGACTTGACTTGTCCCCAGATTTCAGCACCTGGCTTCTGACTACAAGATCTGCCTGGAAATTTTACATAATCCCCCCACAACCACCCCCTGGCACCCCCCTCTCCCCAAAAAAAAGCCCCAGCTACAAAAATCCCCAAGGCCGCTGAACATGAAAACAGAAATATTAGCATAACCATTTCTTGGTGCTGTCAATAGCTTTTGATATATTTATGTGTAATTTCCCACAGAAACTGGCACAGATCAAAGAGAAAGGGCAAGTCATGTTGTGTGTGTGGGGGGGGTTCATCGATAACAAGGCAGGCAAGGTTAAATAGAGGTCTAGTTAAAGGAAGAAAGACCTCATTGCTGAGACGCAAGTCGCTGGGCTGAGCTCAGAGGGGCAAGCAAAGATCCCATGCCTGTTCCTCACCTGTGTTCGCTTTACAAATCACCTGTCACGCACTATGCACTGACACCCTCTTAGAACAAGTACCTGCTAGTGCATGAAGGTGCAAAAAGCTCTGGGTATGTGTTGTCTGTGGGGCGCTGGTGGTGCTTCTGAAAAGGCATCAGGCTATGCCTGCTGTTTGGCACTAAAATAACACTAACCCTATTCTTTTTTTTTTTGATGGAGATCCAAAGATAACACCATTTGCATTCCCTGTGGATGTCTGACTCCCACATACCACTACCAGCCTGTGGCACATGTTTTGAAGCTTCGTTAACCTTCTTAGTAAATCCGCCTTGTACCCATGTTGCTCATTCCCAGTGGGTTTGAGGAAAATTGGTTTAGGTTATCCCTGAGGCAAAGATGGGTTTGGGAGGGGAGCCCAAACAGGACTCCCTGATTACGTGAGATTTGCTCTGACAGATTCATTTTCAGTAATTGCATCTGCACACCTGATTTAGGGCTCCTCAGAAGACAGTAGTGGAAGCTGGTTTCTTTGAAAGTAAATATCCAGCAGCCAGGGCTGTAACAGATGTTACGGATGGGACCAGTAATTCACTTAACTGTGTCTCAGAACCCCTCTTTTCTATACTTTTCTCTTCAATATTCTCCTGGGCAATCACTAGCCCTGCTAAATTTGTGGTTCTCATTTAATTCGCTGACATGTTCTTATTTTTTAAAGCTTTATTTTCAACTATTGAAGTACAAGAAATTGCTTTTGGCCTGAAGCCTTGCTTTCCAGAGAGGCAACAAGAGACTCTTCTCCTAGTAACTTAAAGGGAATGCTTTCTGCTTTGCCATGAACGGCTCTGAGGGAGTTTCTCAGCCCACCTGGGCTTTTCCACAGTGGCTCATGCTCCCAAGGGATGCAAATCTTCTGCTCTGCCAGTGGAGGGCAGAGCATTCAGACCAATGCCTCATGATGAAAAAGTAACTTTCTTCGAGATGAAAGGCTTGGGTTTAGGCACAGTCAACATACCTCTCTGCCCTAGGGCTTCTTAATTTATCTCTCTCTTCAAAACCACTACCCAGCAAGCAGTTAGTTACAGTGTGGGTAAACTTCCTGTAAGAAAGGAGCAGACCCAGCTGTTCCGGCCCAGAGATGGGGAGGGTGAGCAGGACCCGTGCCAAGAACAAGCCCCACTGGGACAACCCATGGTGGGGGGAGCAGCATCTCTTAGCTGCAGCAGGTCAGACTGAAATGGAGGGGCCGCAGCTGGGACTCTACTGAGGGGTGGTCCCATGATGGCAACCCCTTGTCATTACAGTGTCTGGGCTGTCACCAAGCTGTTGGCTATGTGGGGCTTCTCTCCAGGTACAGAAACTCCGTCCCAGTCTGTCTCTGGGTCTTATACCAGGGAATCCCTAGGACAGGGGGGACCAGGCTGCAGGGGTCAGGGTCGGGGGCAGCCTTGGTACAAGCCACCCAGTGAGCACAGGTTCACCCTCTTTGGACACAGGCATGTGGTCACATGGCCTGTGGCATCACTCAGGTTAAAAGGTAGGTGCTGCAGACAGCACCTCTCTGGGGGCAGAAGTGTGTGTGTGGAGGTCATGGTTTGGAGGGTGTAGATGCATGTGTAGAGGCCGTGCACAAGTAGTCATTCTTTTCACGTCATTACATCAGAAATGTTACTGAAATAATTACAAATTATGTCTGCTGTATAATCTTTTTTTTCTTTACCTAGTCTGTAATTACAACCCATCCTACAAAAAAGGTGTATTGGATTTTTCTGTCATGATCTATGTTTAGGGCTTGGCAGGATTCAATTTTAATTTCAACTTCAATGATAACATTCTATTACCTGTGTTCTTTATTTATAGTTACATACTGCTTATTTATATTGATGTAAATATTTTTTGACCTGCATCTAAAAAAGTGCTATTATCATTGGTTGAAAGAAAATCATCCTCCCTCTTCTGAATAGCTGGTGTGATTTCTGAGAGATGGGGTCTAACAATTCATCTACCGTCAGAGAATTTAGCTCTTAATCTAGACAGAAGAGAAATGACAAATGTATTACAAAGCCCTTCCTGACAGAGGCTGTCCGTGTTCTGTTTTTCTGGAATACTGCACAAGGTGACAACATGAATTACAAGTAACATTCAATGTGAGTTTGGATAAGCTGGAAAATGCTCCTTAAAAATATGTATCTGTATGTATATCATGCTATTAAAAAAAAAGACTTGATCTGAAAAAAAAGATTATTTTAAGTATTTTGTGTATAACCCAAAAAGATCCCATATGTAATATGAACAAGAGTTAACAGAAAGATCTTTAATCAGGTAATATGCCTATTGGAAACAAAACCTACAACAGCTCAGAGAAAACAGGCAAACAGTTATCCCGTGGTTAGATAAGTAACTAGATGTCAGTGATGGAGCGTTGTATGAGAGAGGATGCAGCATGCAACTGTGGACAGCCATAGATCAGGCATTTCATCATCCAACTCTCTAGTACCCCAGGACCTCAGTATCCAGCCAGTGGAAAAAGTTTCCTGAATCAGCGCTGCTTTCTGGAGAAAGAGACCTTGGGAGTGTCCATCAAGATGAGACCTCTGGTTTATCCAGGAGAATTCAACCCCAAGTCTGCAGCATTATCCATGTGAGGATGGAGACCAAATTTCTGCTGACTCAGTCAAGCTGAAGGACATACCTGCATGGGATAGCAGTGGGATCATGGGCATGTCTTCTCCTACCCAGTCCCTTGGGATGGAGAAAGCCACAATGACCGCCTCCTTCCCAAGAGATTGGGTAGAGAGCTCCTTCCCCACCTTCTGCCCACAAACAGGGCTGTCCAAAGTGGGGGGCTGTTGCTGAGAACTCCAGTGGTTGCAGAAAGCTGAGAAATACTGTGCAGAAATTTTCATGCAGGAAGGGAAAGTCTTAATTTTTTAAAGAATGTATAATAACACAAAATAGTTGGTCCCTACCTGCAGGAAACATGGGAGTTTTCTGTTCAGAGCTGCAGAGCAGGGGGGGGTGGGAAATGATTGCACCCATCTTGATCCTGATGTTTTTTGTTAAATGATTTGGCAGAGCAAATAAAAGAAGCTAAGGCTGTAACTGTTTTCTGTTGCCACCTAATGACCTCAAGTTCTCTGAGAAAATCGCCACTAAGCATTTGACCGAGGGCATTTGTGGAGCAGGCCTTTAGCATTATCGATAGTAAGAAAATAAGAGATATTAATGAGCATTTTCCCCAAGCTAGTGCATCACTGGAGAATTTACAAGTCCTAATGTGCACTAAATTTGAAAAGTACAATTTTAATCCCATCCTTGAGAGTATTTAAATCTAAAGAAAATTACCAGCTGCGTAAGATCTAAAGAACAGTTGTCAGAGTTGAAATGTCCTTTACTTCCCCACACAAAACCAAGTTCATCAATCTCAAAGATTTTGTTCAATACTCCATTGCCAGAAACTGTTTTCAAATTCAGATGAAGGGTAAAAACAACAATACTAAATAAATCATGACAAAGTCTGTGTATTAAATAGGAATGACATTAGATCAGCTTAGGGGGCCTTGATGTATGTCAGAGATGCAGCCATGCAGCAGTGTGAGAGAGTGGAGTGCTCCAGGACTTGTCTAACAAGACATGTTTTTCCACCTGCAATGAACAGTTATATATCAAGTCAGAGGAGAAAACAATCCTCCAAACACTCCTCACTTCACAGGTTTGGTGGGGATGCCTCGCTGATCAATTTTGGTTCTTGGCTAGGTGGAAATGAAGGGGGTTATTTGGTCTGCCCTGAAATTTGGTGCGGCTCGCAGTAGGAGAGAGGCAGAAGGTGTGGGCTGGGGGAAGCAGACGGGATGCATCAGTTTGAGGAGACGGTTCTCTCTGTAACAGCTGCTCTTTTAGCATTGTGTGCATGGGTGAATAAGTACAGATGTGTGTAAAGATCTGGGAAACAAACCAGGGCTTCTGAATAAGCCCAGTCTCTCAGCACGTACTCTGCAGTGTCTTGACATCAGTTCAACTTTGATGATGCAACATTGGCAACAGTCCTCAGAAAAGCATCTGGTTGCCTTGGTAGGTAAATGAGTAGCAACTGGGAAAAAAATGGGATTCACGTGGGGATGGAGACATTGAAGGGCTTTCTGAGCTATTGATTTCCACATGTGCTCAAGGGACCACAATGGAGAAAACAGATTTTGTGTCAGCTCAGGTTACCCAGAAATTTCTATAGTTTGCCATCCAGCCCAGTTGCTAGATTGATTGAACCTGGTTAACACTGCTTAATAACCAGCACAAACAACCTTTGAAGCAAATTATTAAATATTTGAGGAAAAACATGCTCCATATCCTTGCTGAAGGGATTTTGCAACCTAATTGTTGCTACACACAACATTTTGTGCAAATACTGGGACATAATAGGAAAAATCCAGTAGTGACCATCAGCTGGGGTGGCAATTGCCCAGCTGCATGGTCCTTTCCACAGGTGAGTGTTGTGTGAGATGGGGTTCCTCTCATCCAGTTTCCCTCTACATGGCTGGACCTCAGGTGCCCTGAGTTGTTCAGCCTAGCTCCCCTTCCCCCCATACCCCAGAGGATTTCTGTTCCTGTCCAACCTCCTCCTGCTCATACAGGCACTGCAGTTACATTAACTGTGCAAGAACACTCCTGATACCACCATGTATTCCCCAGCCCCTGTGCTCCTTGGATTCACATCACACAGCCAGCACACAGGCTGCGTTTGCTTTTGGGCTGTACCCGCATCTACGTATAGTGCTGTGCTGGGTCCCTCGCTGACACCAGTGAGTCAAAGGTCCTCTGAAAATGCTCCATATGGAGGGTGAAGGGGCAGAAGTTGGCAGCTAATGGCACTTTTCACACAACTCTTCAAGAAGCATCCATACCCAGGGCCAATTCAAATCACAGCTCTGCTGCTCCGCACGTAGCTCTCCCCGCTGCTCGCCCGGCTCTGATCATTAGACCCTGTTCACTTCAGGAGAGATGAATGCATTGACGGGGTTGGGTTGGGGTTTTTTTTGAGTCCTGTTGTTCATGAATCCGGTCACACAATAACTTTAATTATTACTTTTCTGGACCTTTGGCTGATTGTCTTAGCAGAAGAGGGAAAAAAAAAGCAGCAGAAAAAGGGGAGGGAGAGGGGAGGAGGTGTTCAAAGCCAGACATCTTGGAAATACAAATAATCTCTCACTGCCTGATAAGAGAATAGTTCCCTTTAGGTCAGAACCCATACACACACACACACACATGCACGCATTTCTTCCTCTTCTCCATGGTGCCTAGAGTAGTTTGTCTAGTTTTAAATTGGCCAAAGTAGATGAAGGGTGGCAGAAGGTTATTTTTAATCTGCTAATGTGTTATGGGAGACTGTTGCTGCAATGAAGCGTAGAAGGTAGGGGAAGGTGGAGGGGAAAATGTAAAAGAAGTTTGTTTGAACCAAAGGAACACATGATGTGAGAATTTCAAAGTCCCTGGTACCAGATTGTTATAGGAGTGAAAAAGAATATTTCTTTTTTCCCCCTCTTTTCTATTCCCCAAGAGGAGATGTCCCTACACAGAACGTGGGAGTCTTGGCTTGACTGAGTTGGTAGTAAAGGGATAAGGGAGAGCTTCATTAACAGACTTTTCCAGAAAGCTCCTGGTTGGGAAGTTACATAGCTCAGTCCATCAAGGAGCATCACCACTAATGCATCCAGGAGCTGTGGATTTTGCACCACACTTGTATCCTGCCTGGCCCTGGGACATGGAGTGACCTGACCAGATGAGTGATCAGAGGACGTCCTCTTCCCTGGACAACTGCATTTCTTCTCCTTTAAAATACCCATTTATTCCCGTTTCTCATGCTTATTATGTCTTTTTTTATTATTATTCAATTTCTATAAGAGCATCCTTAGCAATTCAAGACAGGTCCAGCCGTAGTTAATTTGTCATGGAGAAAATAATATCAAACAGAGCAGTGCTGGGGAAAAAAACAACCCAGTGCAAAGCCTGCCCCTAATTGATTGATGAAAGGAAAATTGGGGCTGCCTCAAGAAACAATTTCCATAGTAATGGGAATAGAGAGGAAGCTGTGACATGACTTGCTGGTGACCCACCGTGGATCTTTGGCCTCTGAGGTGCTGGCCAGTGTGCTAAGGCTCCTGACAGCAGCGGTTGGTGGATGCACCATGGGACCACTCTGCCACCGACCAGACCCCCAGGGCAGGGCACTGCACAGGCTGTCCCCGTGGTTGAGTCCAGTTAGGGGGCTGCAAGCATGGTACTGTACTGTGGCATGGAGATAAGCTTCCTCCCTGCACCCTGCCCCCTCTAAAAAAGAAACAGATGCTCTCTTTTGTAGTCTTTTCTCTTCCCTTCGCATTTCTTTTAGGTAAGAAACAAAATTATGCCTCAGCCTAAGTACTGATTGCTATCACTTCAAACAGACTGACTTTCTTTTATTTTCTCTAGAACAAAATCATCCAGGAGACTTCCAAGCAAGAGTTTTTTCCCCTTCAGGAAAAAAGCTCTGCAGGTGCCATGAGTAATAGGGGTACACTGGCAATTATTAACACCACGTTCTTTGTTTCTGATGGTTAAGGTTGCTGGCTTCAGGAGTACGGGGTATATCTAAACTTTCATTTTCTTGATTGGAGAAGTCTTAAGGAAGGCTTGCTTTCAGGGAAGGAGGACCACTGCAGGAGTCTCAGGGTGGGGAACCACAGCCTTCCAGTTGCCAGCTGCTTCTGAAAATCTTGGTCACGAACATGTGTGTACAGAAAATTCACATGTGCCTTTTGTTTGCCAAGCAGGCCACAAAAAAGCCAACTCAAGTTCCTGGCAGCCAAATCATGAACAAATGTTACTGTTAATTTGGTGTAGTACAAAATTAGCAGTTTACAAATTATAATAGGCTTTAGAAAAAAAAAAAAAAACGAAACAAAACCAAAAACAGCTCAACGAGAAAAAAAAAAACCCACAACCACTCTAATTCTGGACCTGAGGCTTGAAAAAACAAATTAATCCATTTTCATAGCTGTCCATCGGGCACGCCTTCCCCAAGCTGTACATTTACCAAGGCTTAATTCCCACTCTGTTATGGCTCAGTGTTGACAGGAATTCAGCACCTAGACAGGAGGAGCCGTCTCTCGCAGCACCGTGTGCTGCAGCTCGCTTCACTTCTGGGCTTTAAACCCGCGCCCTTCTCAAAGCCAGAATGTACATTACTGCTTTTGGCGACGTTTTGATTGCAGGCTATGACCAGGACTGCATCTGAAGAGAAGAAAGGCGATGCTAATGTGATTTCCTCGGCGATGCTTTTGTTTGGCTCGCCTTTTCCAGCAGCCGTTTCTGAAATAAGTGGAAAGACCACTCACTAAACAGCCTCTCTCATAATGAGTGGCCTCTTCATTACTGTCCTCGGTACCAGCAGTCTGGAGAACACACAGAAGAAACTGCCTGAAAGGTAACGGTCTGAAAACAGAGAGAGGGAGAGGGAGAAATACAGCCATGACGTGTAATGCACCAATTGACCTGAAGATGGATTTGTCTCAAAGCAACATGACATATTTTTATCTGCTTGAATTTATGGAAATAAATTTTACAGCTCTGCTTTTTGGGGCAGACAACAGTTAGCAGGCTCTGAGGAGCATACATATTTCAGGAATTTGAAAAAAAAAGTTAAAGAGTCAGTGTATTAGAGACACTACTTAAGGGACAAAAACAAGCCAGAGGAAAAGGCAGTGAGCGCAAATGCAGTGGTGATGGGGATGGAGTTGGTCATTCTACTGCTGGGCAAAAAAAAACCCAACCCATTTTTTTGCTAAATACCCTTTGAAAAGCATCTGCTTTCTGGACCTTTCAATTGAAAAGCTACTGAAGTATTGCTATGTTTAGAGCATTTTCTGAAATTCAGCTTTGTAGTGTAGAAATTAAAATTTGTCAGGGAAGGCAAACAACCTCTATTGTTGCTATTGACAATTTTTAGTAAGAAATCTCTCCTCACCTGCCTTCACTGGGGATTGAAAAGTTTTCACTTGATGCAGAGCATCAGCAAAAGGCAAACAAGGAGAATGACAAAATTAGACAAGTCAAAGCACCCTTATTTGTTTTTTATCTACTCTTTAGCATTCCTCTTCTGAGCTGCTTCAGTTTCTTGTTGTGGTATTTTTTGTTGTGATTTTTTTCCCCTACTTGTCAGGGTTCTTCTTTTAGGCGATCAGCTTTTCGTAGCGGGATCGCTGTTGAGTTTTCACACAGTTTGGCATGTTGCAGGCTTGACTGGCAGAGGGTTAAGGGTTACAGCATACGGCAAGCTGCAGACAGCCAGCTAGAAGGAAAGGTCATCTGGGCAACCCTTTGCTACAGTAAACAGCAAAACAAGAAGGCTGAAGTATTTGATGCAAAAAAGCAGCCAGAGCCCTTGTTTGGGAAAAGACGTAGGCAAACAACCAGCTGACACCCATCCTAACCAGCACCCCCGCTGCCTGACCGTGGTCTGAGCGTTCGGTCAGAGCCTGAAAGTGGTGTTGCTGAGGGCTGGTGGATTTGCTGCATCCTGTTTCTAGCTCCAGCTTATGATCTCACATGCCATCAACACTGAGGCAAGACCATGTATTTGGGACTGTGTTACTAGGTCTGGATTGGCAAGGTCCTGGTGCCCATTCACGTGTATTTATGAGGAAGGCAGGATGCGTGGACAGAAACAGCATCGTCTCTTTAGAAAACAATCAGAGCTAATAGGATAGGGACAGATCTGATACGACAGCGTCAGCTAGAGACAGGGGCTGACATGGCATTTAAAATATACTCTTGTATTGGTTTATTTGCAAAGAATGAACATAATGGTGCTCCAAGAGACGAAGAACTCCACCTGCTCTAGAGATGTAGCTATAGCAACCTCCACACGATTACATTGCTAATTCGCAGGTGTTGAAGAGGCATAGATAGATGTTGTTGAGTAATTCGGCTCCAAATAGATACTTTGATCTGCATAACAGCTTGCATTTATGTCCCAAATATGGATCATTTCCAGTGCCACAATTCTTCCTTATAAAAGTAAAGTCCCAGTTCTTATTTTATAAGGGGATTCTTGAAGCCTGCCAGTGCTAACAAGCTAGACAGCTCCATTGCTTTAGGCTGAGGCAAGTGCGGGGGAAACGGAAACCTTTTCATTGCCCAGAATGTCCAAGCTGCTGTATGGTTTATCTGAGTGACTGCTCAACAGGAACAAAATCAAACAGAAGAGAATACATGTTCTACTTTCCTGTATACATGACATATTGACGAATCAACTGCATCTTCACATTAAAGACAGTCTATTCTACCGCCGACACTAGCAGCAGTCTCTGAACATTTACCAGATCAGATCACGCTTCATTAGCAGCCACAACACTGCTGAAAACATCAAGCTAATGTCTGTCCTGCTTTACTCTCCATGAGATGTTATTGAACTTGGTGGGGATGCCTGCGATGGAAGTCAAGACAGAATATGGCTCATGATCAAGCAGCTCCAAAGGAACCTGGACCTTTGATAAGCAAAATCTGCAATTCATTCTCTCAATAAAAGCAAAGAATTCAACAGCTGCAAGAGAAAAATGACCCTTCATTGTATCCCCCACTAATCTGCTGGAGGACTCTTTTAGGAAGGTAGTTCAGTCACATACACATCATTTCATGAAAGCTGGTTAAGAACATTTGATGAAGCCTCTGAAGTCTATGTTACATGCTCCTTTCCTTCTCCCCTTTTAATCCTTTATTTCTTTGCCAACTGAATATCCCACAGCCCAGTTTCTCCCCTCACTTCCTGAAGCAGCCTACACCACCCTGTTTGCCACCCCTGCTTCATTTATTTCTTTGCAGGCTGCTGCGCAATCACCTTTTGTATTTATCTGAATGACTTTGCTGTATTAAAGAGCCAAAAATCAAAAACAGAAAAGCCATTTGAAATATCTCTGTTTGCAAAAATCAGTGGTCGAAGTAGGATGCTTGCCTTTTGCCTGACTTGCATGCATGTGACAATGCAGGAGACCACAGCATGATCAACCACTGTTTGTTCCACAAGACCCTACTGTGTCTCTTGTTCAGGACGTGACTCTCCCAACAGTGTTACCTTATTGTCAAAATCAGACGTTCCTCATTCTGCTCCCAAGTTTATCCTGCTGCCTGTCCGCTGGTCTTGCTTTCACCCCTGCCTCCTGTCCCACTGACCGACCCCCTGGCTCTGTTTCAGTATCCTTCATTTCATTACAGCCCCAGCCTCCTTGCACCCACTGCCAGGCCATCCCTGCTACCAGGAGCCACTGGGCTCCTCCACCTCCCCTGGTGCATTTCGGATACCTTGTCCCTGGTTTGTGTGGCTTGGTCTTTGCACTTCCCATCACTGCGTGGCCCCAGCCATGAGAGCTACCCACCCCTCAAACGATTAGGGGGCAGCTGCGGGCGGGGAATTACAGCATCTCTTTTGGCTAGCCAGGGAAAGCAGTGCTTCAGTATTTGATGGCTTGGTCCTGGGTGTCCTGCACACTCGAGCCTTGCACATTAAACAGATTGGTCCTGCCTGGTTACCCTCTATCAACCACGCTTCCTACCCCAGGTGATCAGTCTTAAATTACAAATCCCATTTCACTAAGACCTTATTAATTATACTCCTGTCTTCTAATTCTTTATTAATTAAATCTTCCATCAATTTCCTCTTTATTTTCCCAGGGATTGGTATCAAGTAAACTGGACTATATTTACCTGTGTGGTTTCATTTTTCTTGGAATTTTTAAACAATACTGACATTGACCTTTGAGAATTTTCCCATTATTTCGTGACTCATTGAAAATTTATATACACAAGCTAAAACATCCTGCATTGGATTTTGGCAGCCACTTTTGCTGGCCTTCAGAAAGTGGTTAACTCTAGTGCAAGTTGTTCAATATATTTCTTAATTAGCAATATGTCAAAAAATATATTATTCTAAATGGAGAGGAGAAATAATTGTTGAACAGTTTTGGATCTTCATGGTTATTAATGACTTGGCTATCTCCAGCTAGTAATGAGACTATGGCACTGATATTTTTTCTGTTACTCTTCATAAACTTTCAAGAAATCCTTCTTAAACAAAGCCTGACCATCCATGGACTTTTTTCTGATGTCTTTAGTATCCTTTATCAATTTTCTACACTTCATAAACTCTTATTTATATGGATTTTTATTGCCTTCCCCCTTTTTCCCATATGTTGCATATTGCTTTTTAATTCGTTATTCCTGCCTTCATTCTTCCGCTGAAAGAGAATGGGTTTTTCACCAATATTATTCAACTCCTTTACTGTAAAGTAATGACTTTTTGGCCATTTGATATGTGCTTCTTCCTAATATTTTTTTACACTCGGTTACAGTTGTAGCTTTTCTCAGCTTGGGAAAATGGTGTCTTTAATACGGAGAGCATGTGGTGCTTGGGGTTATCCAGCCTATCAGGCCAGTGTCACAGAATCACAAGGTTGGAAAAGACCGTTAAGATCACCGGGTCCAACTGTTCCTGTCCTATGCTAAGCCTTATCTCTAAGTACCTCCTCTACCCTTTTCTTAAACACATCCAGGGATGGTGACTCAACCACCTCCCCAGGCAGACTGTTCCAGGCCCTGACAACTCTTTCAGTGACAATTTTTTCTGAACATCTAATTTGAACCTGCCCTGGAGCAGCTTTGTGCCATTTCCCCTTGTACTGTTTCCTGTCACCTGGCTGAAGAGACCATCGCCCACCTCTCTACAACCTCCTTTCAGGTAATTGTAGATGGTGGTAAGGCCTCCCAAAGTAGCAGCAGCCGTCTCTGGGCAGCCTGTGCTTCCTGCTTCAGCAGTGTTCCTTGCCCAATGCTGAAGGACTTCACCAGTCTGCACCCAGAACAGGGCTGCAGAGGCTCTCTCCTCTCTAAAGGACACTGGTTTGGTTTCACAGGCTGATGCAGTTTATGAAGCGGTTCCCTGACCCGCATGCAGTGGAGGTTTGCTGCCTCTGAGATGCCTGCATTCCCCAAAACCCAGGAATGATGGAGAATGTGCCAAGGTCCCTCTTACAGCCTCCCCTGCCCAGGCAGGTTGCACCCGGTGCTATTTCTGCTGCCATCGTACAAACCCTTCCGGCAGTGGCAGTAGACCAGTTACATTGGATTAATTTCTGTTAGCCATTACTTCCAGTTCCTTTTGCTTGCTACTCAAACTCCTTAAGTCGGTCTCCAAACCTGTGGAAAACAAGGGCTCTGATGCAACAGGAGGTGGGAGAGGGTGTCTGGCCAAGGTGGAGACCCTGCTCCACAAAACCCCTGTGGGAACGAGAAGCTCAGAGGGAGGAAGGGGCTGTCTCAGAGGTCAGGCTGGGCAGAGAATTTTGCTTGGCCCTTCAAGCGCAAGGCGATGTGGCAAATCATTCTGTCAGCAATGCTCATCTCCCTCTGAAGAATACTGTCCCTCTGAAGACTACTGTCAAAAACTGATTTGAAAAAGGTTTGGGTAGTGACTTTTTTTTTCCTTCTTTTCTTGACAACAACTCTATTATTCAAAGCCTATTTATGCAAAATCATTTGCTGTAGAGGAATCTTGATTTTAATTGCAGAAAGAAAGAAGCCTTTTTTTTTTTCCCTCCAGAGGAGAAAGCCTTTTAAAAAGATTATTCCTTAAAGCAGGAATAATCTTTTTAAAAATGATAATGTTAAATTGTAGCACTCCCACTCCCATGGTTTTGTATCAGAAAAACAGGGAATAGAGAGACCTCTGGACATTGCTTGGGCAAACCTACCTCCTGAAGCTGGAGCAGCACCAACCCAGGTTCTGGGTTCCAGCTCATGCACGCACACTGCCTCTGTATGTATGCACACACACCCCCCAAATTACAACTTTTATTGTCCTTCACTATTTTTAGTCTTTAAAACCTTACACAGGTGCCATATCTTACAAATACAGCTTTTAACGCCAGCTGGTTTCCCTCTGCTAAGTGTTTTATCTAGAAGATGAGATTATACACCCCAGGGAAGAAAGGGACTTAAACTCATTGTGCAGCAGGTAAAGTGCTTTGGGCTCTGCATTGTGCCATTAAGACCAACACCAGGAAGTGGCAAGACTTATCTTAATCTTGTGGATCGCCTCAATTAGCACGGTCCCTATAGTGTCCTCCTTGATACCTAATCCCCATGGTTTCTTGTTCTATGCATTTTGCTCTGATAATGTTATCAGATCATTGCTAAGGGTACAAAAGTGTGTGTGAAGTAAGCGAGCATGTGACAGTTACTGAGAGAAACCAAGTGCCTAATTAACATGGAAATCAAGCAATGGACTATTAAGCCTTTTGTGTAAGGGAAAGAAATGTGCCAGATACAGGCCCTAAAAATAAAAAGTTAAGAAAAAACAAAAAAAAGGAGGAAAAAGTGCATAGGGAAGGAGTCTAATTATAAACAGAATTCAAAAGCGATGCCATTCATAACAACCTGTCTACTCCTGGCAAACACTTTCATCATTTGTAAATAACTTTTCATACATAGCAACATAAGCAAGCCACTAAAAACAGGGGGGCTGTCCCCCTGCATCTCACACATCCAACACATAGTGAAATTATCTCTGTTCTCATGGGACTTCTCCTTATTCACGAGGGCAGCCTCTACTCCCAGAGCAGTCCCAGGTGTGTTCCTCAGTCACGCAAGGACAAATAAAGATGAAGATTCAGATCCAGGAATCTAGATGAAATGATGATCTGTGTCTTTCCAGCTAATGCTGCAAATGACACTTAGCATGAAGTTTGCTGTGGTTAAATATAAAATTTAAAAAAATTCCCTGGGAGAGAGTACAAGTCAGTTTGGGAGGCTGACAGCCTTGAACTGGCAATGAGCACTGCAAACAGAAGCAATCCTGCAACCCAAATTGCTTTCTGCTCTCTGATGTGCCATCTGATGCTCTGGATGGCTTTCAACAAGTGTCCCAGGGCCAGGCTGCTGCAGCAAGAGAGCACAACCATCGCAATGAGATCACCCTTTCCCTGGGCAGTGGGAAGTCAGGCCACGCTCTTCCTCCCTGGCATGTGCCCTGCAACTAAACCTCATCTCAGAGATTGGTGCCTGTCTGCGTGACCTTTCTTTCCTCTGAAGTCTCATGATGTGAGTGTCTGTTGACTGCTTCAGTTTAGGAGTTTTCTTTCTGTTTCCACAACAACCCCCCATCCCACCCTACCTGCAGCACAAAACACACAGGATCATGTTTAGGAAAAGGGTGGAGGGTGAAATGTTCGTTTCAAATCCTGCATATTTAATCAGGGGAGTCCTTAAATATTTTATCTGGATCAATCTTTTACATCAGCTCAGTCCTTACACCTCACTGGGTAACTGCCTCAAAAGACAGCAGCAGAGGCTCTGATGGTGAACAACCACTGCAAAGAGTTTTTCCTCTTCTCTTTCCTCTGCCAAAATTTTAAGTGATGTACACATGATTCTGAGCTAGGAAACCCATTCTGCCTTTCTCATTACCTTTCTGATCTGACTTCCTGACTATATGTCACAGTGACATGCCAGGACAGCACCGACAGGAAGTATTTCTGGAGGAGGAATAGCCTTCTACTGGTGGGGCTGCACGTAAGAACATCCCACCCTTATTTCTCTCCATACAAACAGCACTTCATTTGCATGACAGCGGTTTAAATGTGGATGGGCTAAGGTAAGTGATTGTCAGATGCCAGTAAATATTGATGAGTGCTCAGGGACCTGGTCCATAACCATTGCTTTCTCTTCTGTCACAGTCTGAGAGCTGCCCATTAGCAGAGATGTCGATGGAGCTTCTGGGAGGCAAACACATACCTTTGCTTAGCCAGTGACAGGAAAGAAGGAAGTTAGGGAAGAAAATTTCCAGATGAATAATGAATCGAACCATGTTGGAGGCTGGTGAATCTTAATTAGAAACCTGACATATCATCAGCCTTGCATCCTTGTTCTCCCTGCACTTGAAGGGGTGCTTGGTAGCAGCTGCCTGCCTGTGTGGCCCCTGCCTAATGGTGACCGTGATGCCTCTGGTTGGACCAGGGTGAGACACAGACACCTGGGTTGGGGATGACATTACTGCTTCTATCACACAGACAAAGGGACAGAGGATGTGACGGCAATAATGATGAGGAAAGGTGATTCTGTGGCCACCCTGCCTCCCTCCAGAGATTATCAGCAGGTCTGGCGAATTGTATTTATCTTGTCTGTTGTGAATAGATCTTGTCACTTATTCTTTCTGCTTTGATTTTTCTCCTAATGGGAGTTTCAACACTTCCATTTGAGATGCCTTAGTGGAGAGCCTGAAGTTACCAGGAAGGGAGCGAGAACATCAGTCTGCATCTACTCTCTCCTGCAGAGACCTGTCATCAGTCATCTTGTCTGGACTAGCAGGTGAGGGACAGCATGACCCAAAGGGCAGCTCCAGAACTAGGAGGCAAGTGAGGTTGTCTCAGACCACGCTGTGAGAAGGTCATGTCCTTGGGCCTCAGTTTCTCCAACTCTAAAATGAGAAAAACACTTACCGCTCCAATTTATTTCATGTTTTAGAGGAAAAGTACTCCGTAAGTGCTACGGATTATTATTCTAATGTGACTGTAAAATCATGATGTCTTTATTGCAAAATGATCTTTAAAACATGAAGCATTAGGATGGTGACTGAAATCATTAGTATCAAATTGTTCTGCTTTTGCCCTGTCACATTGATACTTCAAAGCAAAATTGTCTTGTGGGCGTCTGTAAGATTTTATGAGGATAACTTGTCTTTTCAAACCTTGTTCAGGGGAGAGGGCAAAAAATCCCCCAGATGTTTTCTTAATGAAAAAGGACTAAGGTTCCTGCCTGTTTGATTCTGAGGCTGTCCTTTAATATTTAAATTCCAAACCAAGTAACAATCAACGTGATGAATGATCAACGTGATTAAAATGATCCTCAAATTGTTCAGAAGCGGTGTAGGCAGACATCCTCACACCTCAGTCCCACCCAAGGCTGTTGAGAACACTGAGACATTGAGAGGGAGATGGTCATGGTGCCCCATCCCTCCCTCTGCCTGCAGAGGCCATGTTTCCCTGTTGCGTTTGGTTGCTTGATGATTAGCAGAGGGAAGCCACACCCATGGTGCAGCTCTCTTTTGCATGACAGCAGCAGAAATAACAGTATAAACAAGGTGGCATTGTGAACTGTGCAGCTGCTGGGTTGGCAAAGTGTTGGTACTCCAGAACTGTCCTATCTTCTCTGTTGGACAGATTATATTCCTACCAGGTTAATAAGGGTTTGTGTCTTTGTCTTCCCCCTCCATCCTCTTTTAGGCTGGACTGCATCTCAAAGTCACATTTCCTCTTCTGGCTGAAAGTCCAGGTGGCATTTGAGTGAACTCATTGAGTGCACACTCTGCTATGGGGACACACACCATTAACAGCTTCGCTCCACCAACAGCTCCACTGGGGCAACTTTCTCACTTCCCTTCAACTTGCCACTCCTGGATTTTCTCTTCCCCCCATGTACACGTCTTGCAGACCATGAACACTCTTGTGATTGCCTGTGGTTGCCAGCTTTTGACCTAATGCATATATGCAAGACACCAACTACTCATCAGTGCACATGGCATGCTACTACCATGTTCCCTTTTTGCAGCAGCCCAGTTTTTTAGAAAAAAATAAAATAATAAAAAGGCTACCGGGAGGTGTATCTGTGTTCACACTTATTTCCCCTTTTCTTCCCTGCCAGCTCCCCAAAAATGACTTTGGGAACTTTGATCAAATGGCAGTGGCTTGAAATGCTACAAATATAGCAAAGAATGAAATGTGTCTGGAGCTGCTCTGTGGCACGGAACAGTCCTTACCTGTGTTATTCAACTGATTGTCCCCCACGCTGTGTGTTGGGAATGGTTCTGAGCCTATGCAACATCGTGTTGCTGGGAGAATGTTGGTCAGTGCAGGCCAAAATGGGGTGAGGGATCATCATCACCATTTCCCTGTGTAGATGACAGTGTGCCTGTGGGCATGGCTTAGTCTACTACAATGAATGTAACTAAGAGGGAATGTCTGCAAATCAAACAGAGATGAACCTAAAGGGGCTGTGCTAAGATGGCAGAAGGATCTGAGCAGGACTGTTTCAAGGTCTCCAAACTACAGGGGCCATCCTGTAGGCAAAGCTTGAGAACACAGCAAGCCACCACATATGTTGGGGAAGAGACAAGTACTCCTGGCTTCACCTTTTCCTCGGGTTTCTAAAAGTTCAACTCTTGAATCTACAGTCATATTTCCAACATCCATGTGGACGATTTCAGGTTCTGAGAACTTGGTTTCTGCAGGGTTTCAGGGAAATCTCTTTTTGCTGTGCAGTGGCACATAGGTCTGCAAGACGCAGCAATACTTGTGAATTTATGTACATGAAGTTACAAGTAAAGTCCAATGAACGGAAGACCAATACTGCGACTCCGATGCAGCTCTGGAGTATGACTACTATCTGGTTTTATGGCAAACCAGTTCATTAGCATTTAAATTGATTCTTAAATATTTTCCTAGAAATTCACAGCAATATAAGCCTTAAATCCAGGACTGGTAATGTTGTGATTTTTATGTCTAATTTTAGATTTAATTTTTAGTCTGATAGATTGCAATTATACGTCCATACAATTTCTGAAAGCTGCTTTAAAAATCACATATTTGTGTTTTGCTTTTAATGAGTAAAAGAAGCGGGGGGGTGGGGGGGGGAAGACGTTTCCCCATGTCCCTGTGGAAAACCAATGACAAATACTGAAATTCTTGAACATAAACACCTCATGTATTCTAGTTACATGGTTTACAAATTAACAGTCTAGACAGAAGACACATCTTTTAAGCTGGGAACAGGATATAAAATATAAATCAAAAGGACCTGAAAAATCCTGTGAGTTGAACGGCATATACATCAGTCCATGAATACCTATATTGTTCCAAACTTGGTGTAAAATACAAGTGGAAAGGGTTGGATGGCTTCTGTCCAGCTTCTGTCCATACCTGATAGGCTTCAGCCATCATGACACTCTCTGACTGACAGCATCCGCTGGACCAGTGCCTCTGTCTGGAGGGGAGCTGTGGTGGTGGCGGCTTGCAGGGGGCAAGCCACACTCACCATATGTTGATGCTGGTTGTCTGTGGGCATAAGCATTGGCCTTTGCCTGTCTCAGATGTGCATTTCAGGCCATCACTTTCTTTGCTAAATTTTGCCACCCACCCTAGAAGCATGAAAAAAAATGTCTTGTATGGGTATTCAAAGACAAAACTCACCGAAAGCCAAACCTGTGTGTCTTTTCGGTGAGCTTTGTGATTGGGAGCATGTTTTTCCCTCCATTTGTTTGATTCAGTTAGTTAATGTCACACCATGTCAATCCTTGTGAGCTTTGCAGTTTCATGAGGTGGGTTTTTTCCAGCTGTGGTTTCCATGGCTGAGTACTCCGGTGCCTCTCACCTCAGTCATGACTGAGAAACAGGAAATCCTTTGGAGACCGGCAAGTTAGCAAGTGGACACTTCAGCAATATTGCATTGCTCATCTGCTTGAATCTGTACTTTAATTAGCTTGAGGAAGATATAAAGGCTGCTTTTTCAGGTGTGAGTTACTACAAGACCCTGGGGGGAAAGAAAGAAACTGTTTAAGGGAAGGAAGTGCTTGTGCTATTACAATCACAGAAGGCTGACTTCACGCAGTCCTGCCCTGCTGAGAAGTGCTGCTAATGCTGTATATGAAACACCCCTTTGCACGTTTCTTTGGGAGCTCTGATGTGGGAACTGGTTTATATGACAAAGAACTACAACACTGACAATTGTGTGTCCTTGATATTGCACTAAAAATGAAAATAAAAGTTGCTTGAAAACATCCTCATTCAGTTTTAGTCAGTGAAGACATCTGACTTTGGTGTGGGAAAGGCTAGGTCAAGCTCTGTGTGTTTCGCATCCATTTAACAAGCATTGCTGTAAGGAATCTAAGGGTAGAGAGGAATTACTGACACAGAATTTTATTTTATTGGATGAAATCTTCAATACGAAGGGTGTGACCGCAATTTCTCTTGAACAATAAAAGTTTGATTATGAACTGAATGTCACCAGTTCAGCACAGTGTGTTTCACTAAGCAGTAAAATCACTTTCCTGCCAGGAACATATTTCTGTTCATTAAAACATTAGGGTACTTACATTGGGTTTTGTACGGGTATCAAAGGGGACACTGCAGCCAAGAGATTCACATTTCCTCTCCCACATTTCTTTTACAAGACTCCCTGTATTTGTAAAGATCACAGTGAAAATGCTCAGAAATTTCTGTGAAGAGATGAGGTTAAATTGAAAGCTTACAAGCAAATCCTCTTGATGAGATTTGAATGCAAGGTTACATCCAGGTGTTTCAGACCACTGAAGCCAATCCATAACTCTGAACCATTGAAAATTCACAGAATTCACAGAATTGCAGAGGTTGGAAGGGACCTCCAGAGATCACAGAGTCCAACCTCCCTGCCAAAACAGGTTCCCTAGATGGGAATTGTGAACTTTGCATCTTTGACTACCTATGTGGTTTATTACTATAAAAAGATAATGTGCTTGTTTCTGTAAACCTAGCCTAAACCTCAGTGCAGACACCAGGAACCTCACCACTCATCCCAGTAGACTTTGAACCAAAACCCTATTACATCACCAAAAAAACAAAACTCAACCTAAACAAAATGCCAAAAAACCCAAAACAAAACAAAAAAATCAATTGTGTGTTGCTCTGTCTTCAGTTTTGCATTCACACTTTCACCTTACCTCACAAACCTGTCTCTTTTGTGCATTTTGTGGTATGTCATATTTCTTAAACTCCTTTTATAGGTCTGCCATATAGCAATAAAGTAAAACCAAAACCTGCAAATGCAAAGCTGTGCATAACTTTAACCCTGCAATTCTGGGTGCTATGCTCAGGGCTTCATGCGGACTGGTACAGGGACCAAGAGGAAACCTCCCTCCCTGCTTTTAACCAGGATTGGATTAGGGTCCTTGCTTTGAATATATTTTTGTCAAATGGTTCCCAAAATCAGGCAACTGAATGCTTTTGGTGCTAATGTTTCCCTCATCCAGAGATGTTTGACACTGCTTGAAAGATGCTTCCCTCACTCACAGCCCTGGGAAAAGAAAGGCTGGGAAACAACTGAATGTGTCAGAAGGAAAACTTTCAGATGTGTCTTGTACATCCCAATCTAAGATGAAGCAGATCCCTTGCTGAATATAGAATAAGAAACACAGGAAGGTTTGGACTTGAAGGAACCTCAAAGATCTTCTAGTTCCAACCCAACTGCCAGGGACATCCTCCACTAGACCAGGTTGCCCAAAGCCCTGTCCAACCTGGCCTTGAACACTTCCAGGTAGGGGGCAGCCACAGCTTCTGTGGGAAACCTGTGCTAGGGCCTCACCACCCTCACAGGGAAGAATTTCTTCTTTATATCATCTCTAAATCTGTCCTTCTTCAATTTAATCCCATCACCCCTTGTCCTGTCACTCCCTGCCGTTGTAACCAGCCCCTCTCCAGCTTTCCTGCAGGCCCCTTCAGGTACTGGAAGGCCGCTATGAGGCCTTCCTTGAGCCTTCTCTCCTCCAGGCTGAGCAACCTCAGTTGTCTCAGCCCCCATCGCTACAGGAGCTGTGCCATAAGGATTTGACCATAAAAGGACCATTACTATCTACCTAAATGATCTTGCTGATATCTCTCTGTCTCAGTGACTACATTCTTTTATATCATATATAGCTGGTGTTCCCAATGCATAAACCTTTCCTCCTGATAGCCCATTAGGTATGCTTTTGAGGTACAACCTCAGTAATGACTTCCTTCCAAAGTAATTGTATTTTAATCACACATTTAAGGTCAAATTCTTCCCTGGTCTATCCCAGCTAAAAGTCTTTGAAACCTTATTAATTTTAATTAGATAGAAGTTGGTGCAAAATTCCTAACTGCTGAATTTTGCATTAAAAATTTTAAATTCATTTAAACATGGATTTAATGTCCATAAGCACTTCAATTAGTGGTGTGCTTCCTCATTTAGTCTTTCAAGGCAATAACGTGGAATATATGGAACGTAAAGTCCTTTCCAACAGATGATATTAGGACATAGCCCACCTTTGAATGCTTCCTATTTGCCTCAGCCACCTGAGGGTTGTTTGCTACAGGCCCTATCAGAAATTCTCTCTTATTAACACCAGTGGTATTCCATAAGGGATGCTAGAAATTGCTTTCAAGTTCTTTTACTCAAGTATGTCATAGAATCATAGACTGTCCATAGCGTCAGTTCCAGAGGAGGGAGGGCCAGAGACAAGGTCTGTGCTGGAAGCCTTCAGAGGTGGCATCAGAAAGCATTCAAGAAGGTGACCTGCAGCTGGAGATAAATTGTCCTTTTACAAGAGCTTGTATCATCAGCCAGTGTGGTATGTGCATCACTGCAGCAGCAGCCTTGCTAACAAACTGCTCCATGATCCAGGCAAAGAAAGACAGCCTGGAAACAGAGCATGAAAGCCACCAGAAAAGATTGGGGTCACTGGGAACTCACAAAGCTGGTTCGAGGTCTCCATGTGAGCATGGGTTCTTCAGAACAAAGACTGAATCAATACATGAATTTGGCTGTGAAAGACAATGAAAAAAACATGGAAGTGTAACTTTTTACTGTCTTAGTGAGCAAGGAATGACCTGAGACACGCTATTTTCAAAATTACAGTTGTAACAATTGAACCTTTGAGAAAGTTATTTGAAGACTTGACCTGTACAGAGTAAGACTGCAAAGGGATGCAGTAATTGTGCTGAAAAATGAGAATAAAAATAAATGGCAACAAAGCCTTATGCTTCAGATGTAAAATCTCTGACACTGTGTGTATCTTTGGAGACATTACAGAGCCCCTAATTAAAAACAGTGTTGCTTGCGGGATTCCAGCCTGCAACTGAAATTATTGAGAGAAACGGATCCAGCCCTGGAGAAATTAGCCATCATCACAGGGAAGTCACTGCTGAGTGCTCAGACAACTATAACACATGTCACTGGGACTCCAAAGCTCTCAAGTGAGGAGAAGGTATTGCCCGGCAATGTCTCTGGCAATACACCGAGCAGGGCACGCTGCACAGAGCACCACACAAATGTCTGTCTGCAAAAACCTTTATAGCCCAGAAGGGAGGCTCTGGCAATTACTATAACTTACTGCCTGCGATGAGCACTGCAGGAGGGACCTGTCCTAACTCCCAGCATCATTCTTAAATAGCTACCCAGTAGTTCCGGCATAGATCTGACATTGCTTATCCAGCATACACCGTGCACGTGGGAGACAGGCCTGCCCGAGTACCACCACAGAGTGTATCCAGCCAAGCACCAGTGCCCACAGCAAGCACTGTCAGCGACAACAACGAGCTGGCAGGGATGCAGACCAGCCTGACCTCTGGAAAAGAAGGAGGACAGGTCTGTTTGCCTTTAATAACAGAAATATTTACAGCTTGTTACCCCAGCTCTATTGAGACCAGCTGCCTCAGAGCAGCTTTCTTGATTTTTTGAAGCCATGGATGCAAAAGGAGTGAGGTTGTGGTTTGGAGCTGGGGCAAAAAGAGTGGTGAAATGTGATTTTAGTCTGAATAATGGAAGGAAAAGTCCGTCTTATAGAAATTCCTGTTAAAATAGGCAAAACTGAAAAGTTTGTGTTACAGAAGAGTTGCTTGATGATTCAGGGGAGAACAGGAGGTGGCAACAACACAGGACATTCCAGGGGCTCTCCAGAACTACAAACTGTAAACAATTAAATAGGTACACTTTGTTTCGTGTTAATGTTTGTTGTTTGGTTAACACAGGTGTGAGGAAAGGTTGGCATTGGATGCTCTGCCACACAGCAGAGGGATTGCAGAAGTCCCTGTTGTGCACCTATCTACCGACACTGCTTAAATCTGGCCTCTGCTGAGTCCCGGGCTCTGTGTGGTGCTTGAGCAGCACAGCTAAAGAGCTGTGTGCAACTGCAGTACCTCTGAAAATAGCTTTTTTTTTTTTTTTCCAATAAGGAGCTTTTTTTATTTTTACAAGGAAGGAAGTGCTTTTTGGCTATTGCTCAGCATGTGGTCCCCGACATACAAGACATTCCCAGCAGCCAGGAGGAGGGTCAGGCAGTGAGAAACCAGTCGGTGTACTGAGTTGAACTTACCTTTTTTGTTTTGCCAAGTTTTGGCAGGCAGTTTTTCGAGGTGATACTTGCATCTAAATGCAATACATGGCTCGTTTTGCTGCTGTCTATCCATGCAGTGTGCTACGCTTACAGGGACAAAGGATTGCCAGTTGCTGTGGCTCTGCGAATTGGCAAGGAAATACGTGGTTTTCTACCAGTGACCAAGTGGCTTGAGTTAAAATATTTCATAGTATTGTGCAGTTCTGGAGAAGTTTGAAGCTCACTGTTTCTCACCTGCCTACATAAAGTTGATCTCAGTGGTATGTTTCTGCATAGTTGAAAGTGCACTAACACAGGGACAGAGACAATAAGTGAGAAAACTAACTGGAAGCAGTTTTCTCAGATTCCTTGAGCTTGGCAAACACAACCTGCTGTTTCAAGACATTTAGGCACTATGGAAAAATTTGTTCTGGATATGAAGCACGCTCACCGAGCCGCTGCAACACCAGTCAATAGTCTGTGCCGCAGTCAACCCTGGGAAAAGAGGGGTCCCTCTGTGAGCTGCAGCCAATGTCCTGGGTGGCTTCCAGTCCTTGCCTCCTTCCAACAGTACATAAAAGTGTAATGAAGTAAGAACAGCTAGTACCAACGCCCAAAACCTGATGTTGAAAGGAGGAGCCTGAGAGCAGACAGGCACAAGCAGCATCTCCCCTCCAAGTACTTTGCAGCCATTTGCAGCCCAGACACATCCCCAGCCAGACTCGTTTCCTGTGTATTAGTAGCTCTCAGTGGCCTTCCTCTTCCATGAATTCATCCAGCCTTCTCTCAAGGCTGCACTTGAGAGATCTGCGTTTTCTAAGCAGCCGGTCACACTGAGGAAGAAGAGAATCAATATTCACTTCGGTTTTGGCCTCTCCAGCCCTTGGCTGTTCCCTTGTGTGTCCACAACCATGTGAGAGGGATAGGGATGAGCTCAGCAGCTGGCGGGAAGGTCCCATGCCATAGAAATTTCCAAATAATATTTGTTCTTTGCCTCTTAAGGACACAGGGTTCAGCTGACACTCCTGTCCTGTTACTATGCCTTGTTCTGTGCATACAGTGCATCTAGCAGATAGACACTGAGGTAAATGTAAGGAAAAAACCTTAAAATAAAACCTCACAAATTAAACCAAAAAGCCAAATCAACGCGAAGTGTGCAGTGCAGAGGTTTTGTTCCATGTAGATATATATACATGATAGTTTTAGTAATATGCAGAAATTGCAGATGTGACTTAATCCTTCTAAGATTTTATCCTAGTTTCTTCCTCTGCAAAATCAAATTGTCAGTGGAGGAATGAATGGTATGAAAGAGCTAAGAACTGTGATGTCAAGATGGTCAATATTATTGAAGTTTTTCCTTTCATATTTTAATGTGACAGAATTAGCTAAACACATTTTGTAAAAGAATGAACCCAAATTGGATTCAATTGAGTTACTTAGTGAAAGAATGAATTATTTTCTTAATTTCCCCCAGGAAAGAAAGGTCTCTACATTACTCGTACATGCCATCAAACTCAAATAGTGTGAAGAAGTCTCAAGTTACTCAGCAATGAAATGCTGTGGAGTAAATGGGAGGCAATCGTTAAAAACCCTCATCTGAGCAGTGAAGGAGAAAATTCATTCCTAATACACGTAAGTGAAATTGTCCTGGGAGCACCCTTCCCACAGGTGTGGGGTTTCTTTGCAGATATTCCCCAGGAGAAGGCTGCACATTCTTTGTCAGCATGGCTGTAGATTTGTCTTTATTCTCATACAAATATAGAACTTTGTAGATTCATTGATTTTCAGTCTAGAATTAAGCAGTATAATCATGTTGAACATCAGTCCTCCTGGGCTTGCCATGGACTTTTAAGTTCTTTCCTCAAGCTCATATTTTCTAGCTGAATGGAAGCAAGTCAAGAAGTAAAAAAAAGAAGGAAAATCCAGCCTTGATTTAAAGACATCAGATGTTAGGAAACTGTTGCACACAATCTGATCCCTGGTCTGAGTCGTCTTGTGGTTTTCATCACGTGGTCCACCGGTCTCTGGGCATCTGTGGACTACCTCCAATGAGGTCATGTGATGTGATTGAGGAAAAGAAGTTCTTGGTCTCTACATACCAATTGACCTGTGTAAAATGTCCTTGATATCTTGTATTTCCACTGAAAGAAGTTGAAGGATCTATAAATTTTAAAAATTACTTACCTTAGTATCTGAAAGTGCCAGCACTAGATCCCTCAGAGAAAGAAGCAAGCAGTCCCATATTCTGTAATTATAAAGTAATGTGTCAGAAGGGGGTATTATTCCTATCCCAACCTTTTATAAAACTTGTTTATGCCCTGAAGCACAAGTTTGTTTCACTTTTTTTTTGAGATGACTTTTACTCCACCCTGTAACTGAGGTTGGCTTGTTGGATAACATCAGATTAGTGGCCCGTTTTCTAAACCACAGCACAGTATCTGATGCCCCTTTCTTCAGCACTGTCCTTCAATAAACTACTCATTTCAGTCCATAGTCCTGTATAATCTGAAAACATTTCATAAATAATTTGTATCACAGGTATTTGAGTGCAGTAATTGTCATGACAAAATAAAAATCTGAATGAAAAAATAGCAACGTCAGACAACAACAGAAATGACCTGTTTTGCATACTGATAATCCCAACCTTACCTGAAGAGACAAAGATGGGATGTCTTACAGTGGAAGCTGCATCTTCAGGGATGGGGGATAAGAAGCTGAGTTGTAAGACAGGTTCACATCCGCCTTGAAGGGACTGGTGTCAGACATCTGCATGGTGACCTCAGCAGGTGCCCTACTCAGTCTTTGAAATCTGACCAGACTGGTGGCTTCAAGCCTTGCACCACCATGCTTTCACTGTCCATCAATGGAAGCCTCAACCACCTTATGTCCTCAGTCTTGATGACATTAATGGGCATGGTGATGAGGGAAGCACACAGGTCTGGACCTCACCTTTGTGGGGAAAAAAAAATTAGAAGTGAAACAGATTTTGAAGTAGGAAGCATTTTTCTCATGTTGAAAAGTCACGATGGTTCCAAAATGAGAAGGTGTAGTTTAGTGATTAGTTGCAGTCGATCTTAAGAATGCTTTAGGCTTGGTAATAAGTCAAACACAATATCCTCTACTCCGTGGAGGAGTGAGATGCAGAGTTTCTGAGTGGAAGTACAAAAGCATTAAAAATGAGATATTTGTAATAATTCCTCCACAGCAGCTATCCACAATACATAATATTTCCCACCCAAACAGAAATCTGCCTTGAATAAATGGAAGAAAACTACATTATGAGAGAGAAGTCATATCTGCAAACTACATGTAAATCAGAAGTTCATTAGGGGAACATGCAAAGAAGCTTTTGGAAGGTAATTTTGCTACAAACTAGTTTTCACAAGACTGAAGTAAAGCTTTCAAAAGCATGATTGCTCTAAGTAATTCAAATTATCTACTCTACCTGATACTAAGTCTTCCCATAGAGATTACAAAGCACTTAAATTTTTGCCCACTTTTGTTAAAGAAATCCCTGAGGAAGGTTTCAATCCATTTACAATCACTGCTATGAGAAGGAAATGAAAGATGCCTGAAGTTTTCAAAACTGCCTCCAGCACGGCTAGAGTTAAATGCTTTTTACAGGATTGCCTCTATATCATAAAGCTCTTTGTTGAGAAATTTACCACTGAGTCATGCAAAAAACCCACTCTGGACCGAAACTTGGTCTACAAGAGTTCAGCCAAGAAACAATATTTCCTGGCGCTTTGTCCCCTTCTTTTTTCTAGTGCTGTAATCAAAAAAGATGCTAAGTGCTCTATGGTTTCCAAGTGTGAATGTGCTCCCATTACTCAGAAAATGGCTTTAATTTTGAAATGAAATGGTGTGGGCTTATAGCCTAGGCTGTTGATTATGCTTTAAGCATCAGGTGAGCTCTGCAGCACTGGTGGCCACCGGCAACATGGGCCTCCCAGCCATCACTTGGAGGCATGCAGACTCCCCTAGGACATGTCTTGATTTCTAGCAGTCCAAAATATCACTTTTATTTAGACAACCCCCGCCCCACTGGCACTCTTTGGGCTGTTATAGCAAGGGTTGTTTGGGTTGTCTCGCTCACCGGGGTGGCAGTTTCCATCCCTGTCCCAGAGCGAGACCCACATTCTGCAGCATGGAACTGTGTGTTTTGTGGGGACACAAAAGCACTTGGGTGTCTCATCCCTCTTACAGCCTAACAGAAACATCGAGTGGCATGGTTGTGTTTTCATCAGGCTTGCCTAGAGCCTGAACCAGACCTTGCCAGTAACAGGATTTCCCCACAAGATCTCTCCTTGGGGTAGCTAAAGGGGTTATGGATTGGGGCAGGTGAAAGCTGGCCTAACTTCTAATCGAAACCATTTCCAGCTAGGGTTTTGTACTTACATACATGGGGTTTTGCTGGGTTCTGCTTTGTGTGCTGAAGCTTGACCTGCTCCAAACACAATAGCATGAAATAACATCAAAAAAAAACAAGTGCAGAGGAAGATGCCTGAGTGGAATAAAAAGGCCAAGGAAAGAACCTTCCTAGAAGCTCCCTTGCAAGTGTTGTTGCGCACTGTGCTTTGAAACCCACAGGTGAAAATTCCAGCCCTGCTGAGGACCAGGAGCTGGTCTTAGCAGCTGTGTGAGAGATCCATGTGTCATCCCCAGCAGCGCTGGGGGGGATCAGGCAGCAGAGACGTTGCCAGAAGACACACCATTGTGGCAAAATGGGGAAAAGTCTGTATTATTGTGTCCGGCTGCATCTTGCTGCCTGGATGTATATGTGGCTACATCAAGACTAGTTAACACAGCCAATTGATAGCAGATGGGTAGAAAAAGTAACATAATGTGTTTAAAAAAAGGGTAGATCAGGTACTTAGGGATATGGTTTAGCATAGGACAGGAATGGTTGGACTCAGTGATCTTAAAGGTCTTTTCCAACCTTGTGATTCTGTGATTCTGTAAATAGGGCCTGCCCATGACCCTTCTTCAAAGCAGCTGGCAGTCACCTGGGAAAGAAAATTGCTCCCCAGCTCCTCTGGGGGTGGTGTGTGAAGGAGTCTGCCAGCCAAAGGTATGGTCTGAAGAAAGATCTGGAGCTTTTGAGAAAAGCCATGTTATATTAACAACTGAGGGAATCACGGAGATAAAGGGACAAATACCCTCAGATACGGCATCTGTGCCAGAAATCGGGTTGCATTCAGAGACCCAGCAAAACATTTTTAGCTTTCTTCCGGCGTTGCCTCTTGCATTTACTCCAGCTCTCTATATTTGGTGTGGTTGTTTCTGTAGGAGAGCTACTCTCTAACAACTGCCGTCGCACAGACGCAGCAAACCTCCTCGAAGTTTAAGGCAGCTTTTATGCAGTCCCACGCTTTGTTATGATACCAAGTTTAGCCTCAGCCATGCTGCATACTGAAATCCCACCGTCTGTGGCTGCTCACGAGCTCAAGGTCTGAGTTTCTCCAGTATTTCATGGCGTCACTGCCGTGTAATGTTAATACAAACCTTCGGCTGCAGCTCAGGCGTGTGGAGTCACAAAGATGGCATCAGTGCGCGCTGGTGGGGACAAGAGATGCCACGTAGTTGTGAGCATAGTTGGAGAGAGGGAGGCTGGTTTGGGAGGGTCATCTTTGGGAAGGAAGGGAGGAAGATCAGTTTAACTTCTTTGATGTTCCGTATCTTACTGCTAAAGGTTTATATGCTATTTCTGGATTCCATATTGATTTTCACTACCATGGCTCCTCTTTCTGAGGTGAAAACTATCTCTCAGAGAAGGTGCCTACACATTTTTTAGCTTGGGATGATGTTACTTTTAAAATTACAACATAAATACACATGCGTATGTATGCTCCAACTCACACTATCCGGGGGAGATCTGTATATGGTACTGTGTAATTTGAGTTTTCAATCACAGCAGCATTTAAATTATGGCTTTTCTTTAAAAAAGAAAAAAAAGGAAAAGAAAACAAAACTCATCCAGCTTGTAACTACAACACCCTGACTTCTCCTGTTTGTTCATCTCCTGTTCAGCAGGAGTTTGGGCGGCATTAAGCACTGCAGACCTTTGAATCTGCCCCCTCAGAAGCTCCGACAACTCAGAACATCATATGTTCTCCATTATTATTCCAAAATATCAACTTGTACACTCCAAAAACTGTTTAAGAAATACTGATTTGATTGTACTCCCCCACATTTTGCAACTGCCATCTTTTACTGTGAATGTTAATACTCTGAGTGGGACAATGGTGGTGTTCCGCTGCTGTAAAAAAACAATCTTATTCCTCATAAATTCCAGGAACGGCTTCTTTCTGCTGCTCTAGCTATTTCCTGTAACAAATAATCTTTGCAACAGGTGCATTTGGCTCATCATGCAGATTTCGTTCTTTATAAGTGGAAAATAATAGCAGGCAGTTTTCCCTGTGTGTCAGTGCTTTTATTCCAGTCAAGGTTGACACAAATATTTATTGAGGAGAAAACTGTAAATCAGCCTGTGCAAGGAACCCTGCCACTGCTGCCGAGTGCAAGTTTTGGGTTCCCATTCAGGTGTAGCGCTGTCCCTTCCCTGCGTGAAGCAGTCCTCACGCAAGCCTAAGATGGCACAGCCTAGGCTGGGGCTCTCCTGTGGCACAGACCTTCATATGGGCATGTACCACCCTCCCCTGCCTCTGCTGCATGGACAGAGGGAGGTGATGGCTTGTCCAGAGCAAAGCCACATGTCCCAGCAATGCAGCTCCCTGCAAGCACCAGTTCAGGTCTGCAAATCTGTCTCAGTGCTGCAGACATCGCTCTTCATCAGACCAGCAAGAGCAACCCGCTGCATTCAGAACTGACCATTAAACCTCTCCATCATGCAAATAAACAACTGCGTGTCATACACCTGTGTCCACACATTCACACATGCACAGGTACAAATTCCTTCAGCTTTGCAGAAGATCAGCCAGCGCTTGGGTTTCGGCTGGTGGGGCTTGGTAGGAGACCAGTGAAGGTTCTTATAATTGAAATGAAAACCATGCTGGATGCTACAGCTGGAAGAGCTTTTTGGAGAAGCCTGAGCGCTCCCAGAATAGTACAGTTTCTCTAACATAGCTAAAAGCAACACATCAAGCTCCATACAGCTTCTTTTTTTAAGCTCAGATCTAAGGGCGGGGAGAAGGGAGGACAAGCAGCAGAAGGCTGGAAGTGACAGAGGCATTCATTTGAGGGAAAATAATAAATCTACTAAACTCCTAAATACTTACAGCATAAAGTCTTGGCAATCTCATCACTTTCCCCAAATCACTCCCCCCAAATCCCTCCAAGGAACATAATAATGTCAGGATTCTGGTGTCTTTAGGAATAAAGAAACAGCACAACACTTAAGGTTGCAGCATGGCATTTTGTAATGGCATAGTAAAAAATAAAACCCTATCCAGAAATTATGAGGAATATTAATTTGGTTTTGTTTTTCTCTTTTGTTCTTTTTTTCTGGACTGAATGGTCACAGTTACTCCTGCATGGTCTATACCCCTGAGACATGGTAGCACATGGAGGCCCTAACACTGTAGGAGCACCACTATATTTTGCTATAATGACTCTGTCTTGTAATTTTAAGAAATGTTCCTACCTGACAGCACCCTGTTGTGTGGCTTATTGTTTCATATATTCACAAACATTTAAAGCCCCTGGGATGGTTTTTGCTGGGGATTATTTGGTGGTTATGTTTTTCACTGCTTCCTGAAGGCTACATGGACCTTTCCAAGTTCCAGTGAAGTCTGGTGAGTGCAGTTCAGCATGTCCCAGATCCTTAATGGAGAGAAAGGAAAGATCTCAAGGTTAGACTCAGCCATTTAGTTTTCTTAGGCATCAGATGCTTCCCTACTCTCTAGACAGCTTAGTTCTCCAGCCTACAGCTCTGGGTTTCCATGCTGTCTTGGTCGTTCGTGTGCAGAAAGTACAATCCAATTACTTCTTCCATGTGGAGAAGATGCAGAGAGTCAGCAGTGCTAGATAGATCCCTGCAGGGCAGAAAGACCCATCCTCTGCAAAATAATGAACCCTGTAGCAAAAAAAAAAAAAAAAAACCACCCAAAAAAAAAACCTAAAAAAAATGCAGCTTCAGAGCTGAAGAGCCCGCAGCCCTGAGTGAGCTGAAGTTGAAAGTTCATGTAGTTTTGAATCGTTGCTTCGGGCTCTCTTCAGAGTCAAAGGGATCTCAGTTTATACATTGGTTATACATTTAATCTTGCTTTAGTGGCTGCAATCAAGTCAAAAGTTTTTACTGTTTGGGAGGTTTTTTTGAGTGAAAGCTGATAGTGCGTGTAGGGAGAGAGGGCTTTCTTCAAATCCACAGACCCGATATAATCAGTACCCTGGTGTGAGCTCCACTTTGTTCAGAGGCACTGTAGGCCAAAACTTCTTTCCTAGTCCTGGACTACTGTTCTGGATATTCTTCACAGAGGTGTGAGCATGGACATTTCTAAAGCAAGCACTGGCATTATCAATCACAGCAGCTCCCAAGCAAGTGATCTGATTTTCAAAGCGATGAAATGAAAGCTGCTGGTGCTTTTTCACTTCTGAACTGCAGGCAGTGTGCTCACAGCCTTCTCTGGATGGAGGCATTCGATATTAGCCACTGTTTGGAAAATTACCCCCTCTTACTATGTTCCAACGTAGGTGCAAAAACCTGAGCACTGCTATTGTTTGCAACGAGAAGCTGTGAATATCCACTTATCATGGCTGCACCATGATCACATTAGTTATAAACTCAGGTAATTGACTGTCTTTGATGTAATTGCATTCATCTCTAGGTATTTCTTTGACTACTGTGGAAAACAGCATATTTGGAGATCTTCTAAGGGAAGCAGTGCCATTTGGATATGTATAAAATCACAGATCTTACAAAACTGTCCTCTAACTGTAGATTTTTGAAAAATGTCCCCTCCTTACAAAGCCCAATTTTGCCACTTAGGGGGTTGTGAAATGCAAACATCATTCACCACGTGTCAGAGCACAGCTTGGAAAACTCTTCTAATGCTTTTTGCCCACCTTGCAGATGTGTCAATGCTCACTTTACTGGCTTACTGAGGAGCCTGAACTTCACGACCAATAACTGAAGACCAGACACTTTAGGGTCCCAGCACCTGTGTCACACCTCCTGTTCACTGGTGTCATTCACAAGAAGCAGCGCAGGCCGTCTGAGCGCTGCCTGTTATCTGGCCAGTGAAGAGAACTGTTCCCCATGCAAGGCACAATGCCCTCAGCAAAGCCTGGGCTGGGTGACAGCCACCTTGTCCCCATGGAGGAGCATCTACACCTGCAGATAGTTTCTGAGAAACCGGCAGATGATGACAGAGTCCGAGTCTGCAAGTGCAACCATCTCTTCCCAGGTGGCCTGCACATCAGAAATGTCTTGGGTTTTTTCTGAAGAAGCTGGGAAAGGCATTTGAAATACATGAAGAGATTATATTTTTTTTCAGCCTGGCAATAGCCAGTTTAAGCCACAGAGAGGAACTTCTGTGGGCTGCAGAACAAGCGGGTAGAGTTTTCAAAAGCCTCTGCCCTTTCTTCATGGTCTGATGCCTAGTAACTGGTGAGTTTATTAGCCTTTCCATCTGTTTCCATCCAGCATGGACAAACTGCATTGCTTCCAAGACCGCTGACCCCCCTGACAAAAGTCATTGGCAGCAGGTCAGCAGGATCGAACTCTGGTGTGGGTTTGTGGAAGGAGCAGCCCGCCACCCACACGCACCCTCGCCCAGGCGAGCAGGATTGCATAAACCTCATTTCTTTAGGAAGTCAAGACTCAAAAAAACATTTGATTTTTGCCCTCTTTACATTATGCATTTCGTTCAGCTGTGCCTCAATCACTGTTCGCCAGCCTTCCTTGCTCTTGTGAGACTGGAGAAGTCATAAATACGGCAGCTCCCTTTGAGCGCTAATGCTGGATGCTGTCCATGACTGCTGAGCTGCAATATGCGAGCCAGCGATACCACGAAGCGAGAGTTTATATTCCTTCCCCACTGCATATTTTTAGTGTGTAAATCCACAGAGCAGAAAAAAATTACAGGGGAGAGAGTGGTCATGGGGAAAGTAATCCGCATATAAAGCAGCAGCAGACACCTCTTTCTGCCTGGGACTCCTCCTTTTGGGAAGTTTCACACCAGGCTGAATGAAACCTTCAACCACGGGTGTGTTTTTCTTGTGCCTGAGTTAAGGGCAGGGGGGTCACTGGTGTTGTTTATCCATTATTCATTTAGCAGTGGCTCCTGGGAGCAACTTAATGCCATGTGTTTTTCACTTAACATGAATTGCAATAGGGTCTCTTTTTCTTCTTCAAGCCTGCCTGCGCTGGGGAAATTTTCTAAGTTATTTTACAACTGGCATAGCTTAAACTGTTTGGGGGCTGCAGCAAAAGCCAGGCTATAGCCAGCTTGATGGGAAGGATCAGTTTTTACTGATGTCGTTTCAGACCATGGCACTAAGTATGCATACCAGACCCTGGATTGTTAAAATTACTTAATCCAGAAATATTTTGGCTTTGTTGAAATGCACAGGATCTATCTCCCTTGAACTGAAAATATTTCTATTCCCCAAATTGCTCATTTTCTTTTGAAAGGACTGGCTTTCATTGGGATTTGAGTTTTTCTTACTTTGTTTTCCTACCCTTCTTTAAACTGGGTATTTTAAGCCAATATATCACTAACAAGCCCAGATGAGATTTTTTTTTTTCAGTGGAGCCTTTACTGAATCAAAATTACATGAAGGATTGCATTTTGAGGCGGTGGTATGTGGGCCATCAAGAAAAGGTAGATTCTGATCTGGCTGGATAAAATGCTCCCAGTTAAATCCCATCATTTGTGAGGCTCTGTGCAACCAACACACTTGAGCACTAATAAAACTGAGTTGGAAAGAGCAAAACGTACTTTCTGGGTCTAATAGGACACATGCAAATAAAAACACAGCTGAAAACATGGAGCAGAAAACTTTAGTGGATCCTCAAGAGACAAAGATCGCAGGTCATTTGCTGAACGAAGGCAGAGGGGGAGGTGAGGAAGACGAAGAAGAAGAGGAAGAGGAGGAGCAAGAGCAGCAGGTGCCACACAGAAGGGAATGTGCATTTCTGCACTCAAGACCTCCTGGTCCTCACATAAGAAGGATCTGAGTTATTGGATATGATGGGAGGAGCTGTTGACTCTGTTGAGGGTGGAGTAGCCCTGCAGAGAGACCTGGACCTGCTACAGATCTGGGAAATCACCAACTGCATGAAGTTTAACAAGGACAAGTGCAGGATTCTCCACCTGGGAAGGGGCAACCCTGACCACACATACAGACTGGGGGATCAGAGGCTAGAGGGCAGCTATGCCGAGAGGAAACTGGGTGTCTTGTTCAACAGCAAGTTAAATATGAGCCAGCAGCATGCCCAGGCAGCCAGGAGGGGCAACTGTATCCAGCATCACCAGCCAGTCCAGGGAGGGGATTGTCCTGCTCTACACTTCACTGGTGCAGCCCCACCTCCAGTCCAGTGTGCAGTTTTGGGTGTGTCCTGGCTTCTTGGAGAGAGGCAATTCAGCACAGCTCTGGAACAACAACAGTCCTAAGAGTTCTCTCTTCAGTGCCCAACTTGGGTTGAACTCACAAGCTCAAGATTAAGAGTCCTATACTCTACCACTACCCCAGCCCTTTGAGCCCTTTTTATGGGGGAGTGATGTCAGGTGGTGTGGAAAAAGGGATGGAGGCCAGATCACCTGTGCTGGCTGCTTGAGGAGGTTAACTCTGGCCTGGCCAGAACCAGGACAGGGTGCTACAGTACAAGAGGGACACAAAAATATTGGAGAGCACCTGGAGGAAGGCAATGAGGATGGTGAAGGGTTTGGAGGTGAAGACTTATGAGAAGATGCTGAAGTCCTTTGGTTTGTTCAGCCTGGAGAAAAAGAGGCTGAAGGCAGACCTCATTGCAGTCTATGGCTTCCTGATAAGGGGGAGTGAAGGGGCAGGTGCTGATCTCCTCTCTTTGGAGACCAGTGACAGAACCCAAGGGAACAGCATGAAGCTGAGACAGGGGAGGTTTAGATTGGATATTAGGAAGAGGTTCTTTACTCAGAGGATGGTCAGGCACTAGAACAGGCTCCCCAGGGAAGTGGTCTCAGCACTGAGCTTGGCTGAGTTCAAGAAGCATCTGGATGATGCACTCAGTCCCATGCTCTGACTTGGCTGGCCTGGTGTGGAGTTGGAGTCGATGATCCTTATGGGTCCCTTCCAGCTCAGGAGATTCTGTGATTCTATGAAATAGGCACAAAGACACATTTTCTGAAGATCAGTGAGATTTGCTGAATTTCAGCTGAGTCAGATGCACGTGCTTCACTCCTTTAGACAGTCTCCAAAAATAGTGGAGGCAAGGTGGGATGTTAAAGCATCAGCCCAAGTCCTTGTGTGAGAACACTTCTGTTGGTGTGGGAGGCATTCCTGACTCAACATAAGGTACTGGCCAGATAAAGGTAGCAGAGACCATAGGCCCAAGGGGCCATGCTTTGTTTGGATGTGCTCCACCCATGTCCCAGGAGCACTGGAAGACTTTTCCTGCAGCTTCTGCCTCCTTTCCCCACTGGGCTTCCAGCATAGGGAGGTGAGGGCTGTGCTTTGCAGCACGTCAGGGATGAGGCCACAGGGAAAGGGAGAAGGAAGGCACAGAAAATAAGCTGGTTCTTAGCTTTTACCACCCATTAATGTCTGCATGCCATTTCCCTCCTGGGAAGTGATCCAGGGCTCCCTGTGACTTCAGGAAGCATGTGATCTTATGAAGATGAGCTAGGTCCATCCCAAAGGAGGGAGAGAGACTAGTTCAAAGCAGAAATTGGCTCTATTTCCCCTCAGTGCTCTCCTACATTCTCAGTTGGGATGTGGACTCACCTCAGCACTCCCCCTGGAGAAGGTTTGCCTTCCAGGGTCCCCAGGACTGTATGACAGCTTTGGGGGATGGTAAGAGGTAACTGGAGCTGTTCACCTACCTCTGCAACAAGACTGCTGGTCACCTTCTCCCTATGCCTTTTCTTGCCAGGGCTAGCCATCAATAATAACGGATATTCAGTAGTCTGCTGTCGAGGCTGTAAGCCCTGGTTTACATCAGCTGGTGAGGACCTCTCTCCTGCATACAGAGGCACCAGCTTGTTTCACACCTCTGTATCCTCTGCCCACCCAGAAGGATGCCTGATTCCCAGGCTGGAGTTCCTGGCTGTCCAAATGCCCCAGCACAGGACCCTGCCCTCCGTGCTGTGACACCCCACTGGAAAGAAACACCTGCCTCTCCCCTCTGGCTCCACAGCCAAACCGACTTTACAATGCAGGCTTAATGCTAGGTGACCAAAGACAGGTCATGCAAAGGGCTCCCTCTAGCTCTGTGTTGAGTGCAAAGGATGCCTGAGAGCACACATCACCTTTCCGTCATGTCAGAATTAGTTTCTGTGGAAAACAGATTTGTACTTGCAGAGACCATAGGATGTCATGTTCCTCCTTTTCTTGCCTCTAAGAAGCTAAAATTCTCACATAAAATCTGGGCTAAGATGTTTTTGGCTGTATAATCCATAAAGCACATGCAGAGTGATGAGACAACAAACACCTTATGTCTTCTGAGAAAAGATTGTATGTGGTCCTTGGTGCTAAACTGTCCAGACTGTCTTCTCTCTAATGAAATCTCATCTCTGCCTCCACCAAACATTTAACTAAACTCTGGGATTTACACATTTAGAGGTTTGTTCTTACTCCAGCTGACACAGTGTGGTGGAGAACTACCTTACCAGTTTTCTCAAGGCGAGAAATTTCTGGTGACTCTCCAGATTGTTACATCATGCATAGTGTGTCCATGCAGTTTTTCTCAGAACTGTTGGCTGAAACAGAGCTCCTGAGCCTTCCTTTGATTGGACTGGGGGTCAGGAGGGTTACACTGACTGCAGTGGAAAGGGCACCTCTGATCCTTGCACAAATTCTGCTCTGCTCAGCTCTGAAGTGAGTTCAGTTCTCCCCATGCAGCTGGTCATACTGATCACAAACTGTGTCACAAACTTTACTCAGTTTCCTCCAGGGTAGGAAGATGTAGGCTTCAGGGTGGGGGTTCAGTCTCAAAAGCCTTCAACTTACAGATAGACTAGCAGGAGGTTTGGTGACTCCATTTTTTTTCTTCTTCTAGAGTCATGTTTGCTGGTTGTGGTGACCAGCTGGCAAGCTAAAGAGGAAACCTTTGAAGCGAGGGTGTGCTGGAGTCAGAGAAGCCTTTCCAAACCTTCCAGTGAACAAGGACGCCTATGTCTTCTGTGTCATCCCCTTTAAATACAGCCAGGTGTCCCCTTGGTTAGTCTGGGTCTCCCTGTGACTACATGCCAAAAAAAAATGATCAAAGGGCTGAAGCACCTTTCCTATGAAGATAGGCTAAGAGAGTTGTTCAGCCTGGAGAAGAGAAGGCTCTGGGGGGGTGGCTTATAGCAGCCTTCCAGTACCTAAAAGGTGCCTATAAGAAAGCCGAGGAAGAACTGTTCATGAGGGCATGTAGCAGTAGGACAAGGGGTAAAGCTTTTAAAATCAAAAAGGGTAGATTTAGGTTGGATATTAAGAAAAAGTTCTTCAATATGAGGGTGATGGATCACTGAAATGGGTTGCCCAAAGAGGTAGTGGAGGCCCCATCCCTGGAGGCATTCAAGGTCAGGCTTGATGGGACTCTGAGCAGCCTGATCTAGTGAAGATGTCCCTGCCTACTGAAGGGGGTTGGACTAGATGGTCTCTAAAGGTCCCTTCCAACCTTACACATTCTATGATTCTGTGTAGGCAGTATGTACCTGCAGCATGCAGAAGCAGGGGAGTATGAAACCCTTTTGAGGCTCTGTTGGAAGCTGTCTTGTCAGTATCTTCCCACCCTGGTCATGAGGAAGTGCCAGATGCAATCATCAAGCTTTCTCCCAGCCCCATCTGGGCTGAGCCATGGTGTGTGAGAGCTACACCATCCTCCCCTGGCTTGCACTGCCCTAAATGGTGGTGCAGCTCCAGGGTTTGCAGGTGACCCCACTCTGCCAGCAGCAGACATCCATATAGCCAAAGCAGCAAATTGCAGCAGTGTGTTAATGTTGCACCCCCCCACCACCCTGTTGAAAAGAGCCAACCCTCCCAAATAGAAGGTAGGCTGCTGTGAGCCTTAAGCAGGAATTTGAAGCAGCTGGTGTTGATACACATAACATCAACTACAGACCACTGAAGAGCAAAGAGCAAGATCCTTTGCCACAAACACAAGGTTAATACTTTCTCTCCCTTTTATTAGCTATGCTTAATTTACATTCTTTTTCATTTGGCTGTGAAAACACCACCATAATTGTGAATGCAAGCTCCATTTAAGGATCTGCATTTAGTTCCACTCTTCCCTTTCCAGTGGAAGTTTCAGTGGCAGACAGAATTCTGATGGACAGCTTATGTTCACAGTGACTGTGGATTGTGATCTGTTGTAAATATAAACTAGTTCATAGCCAGGCAATGCCTTATCTTAATTATTTACATACTAACTGGGGACAGATAATGTACAGGCTTGGCTTTATTTAGCAATTTAAACTTGAAGTTTTACCAAGTGGTTAGTAGGCAAAAAAGTTACATTGCAAGGGTTTTTTTCCCCCTCCCCTTTCCCCATAATATTTTACTTTGATTAAAGCTGTGCTGAGGTAAAATGGCACATCTCACGCGAAAAGCAATTTACCTCTGCTCTTATTGAAGTTAGCCGCACTTATTTGTCCTGGCATAATGTATTTCTCCAGCTGCATTCTAACTGCAGTGCTTTATCATATGAAACAAGTTAGATTTAATCAAATTCAGCCTGTGTTGTGAATTTTAAGACATTTGTTCAATTAGTTGGAATAAAAGCAGAACATTTGGAAGAAAGATTAAAGTTGGAAATCGCCGGTGCTGAGCTGGACATACGGTGCTCCTTCTGCTCCTTTCTTGCCCCGAAATATTTCTTATGCTTGAAAAGGCTCCCTGGTGCTTTGGTTTTTTAATTTTTTTGTTTCTCAGACTGATGATGATGTTCATGCTATCAGGAAGAGTCATTTTTATCAGGTTGCAACGCCTGGGTGTGCATGGGACCTGACATGTTTTCCTCCTGCTGTGCCTGCCATAAGCCTTCTCTGGGCACTGATGGACAATAACGAGACAACATTCAACCTGGGGCTTGAGTTGGGGCTGCACTGGACTCCACTGCGAAGCCACAGTGCTGCTCCCCAGTTGCACTCTTGCTTTACCAACACCCCTTGACTGCTTTCCTATTGCTATCCTTGTTGACACCTGGTGGGAAAACTGCCATCACTCACTCGTGTTGGCCTTTTGGACCCAGGAGCCAAGCTCAGGGAGGCTGCTGCAGGAGCTGAGGGACACCAAGGTTATCCCCTAACACCTCTTTCCAGCAAGCAAACTACTTTCTCCCCTCACCTATTGCTTCCCCTTAAATGGCTTATTTGCACAGGTACCGAGTATTTTTAGGGCGTCAGGATGTTTTTACTGTGTTATCCTGTGTTCTGGATGCAATTAATCCATTAATTATTATTACCATATTACCTTTATTAAGAAAATTTTGACGCTTGCCATTACTGTGTTTTTATGGTTGTAAGCATTCCTCATCTGGGAATGGTTGATTAACTTGGCTTAAGTTCACCAGCCTGAATGATTTGAAAAGGCCATTGTAAAATAATAGAGAGAAATAAAAATGTCTTGATGCAGTCGGGCTCCACTCCCTCAGCTGAAAAAACGTGGTGTTTTTACATTTTGAGACAGTTTCTCAGACAGCCAGACAAGGTGACATTAAACAAATCATGCTAATTACAACACAATTTATGTAGAGAGATTTTACTGGCCTGCTAATACTTGGCAGGAGCTGCCAATTACAAATATTTCAAAAAAGAGTGTTTCCAGCATTAACTTTTTTGGTTCTTGGGGAAATGGAAATACGGAGCCTGTTGAGCTCGCTTGTTTGTGCCAAGGGAGAAAGAGGCGAGTCCCAGCACAGAAGCAGGAATCAGAGACCCGGGGTCAGGTCACGGGTTTGGATAGATTTGCACAGACTGTGAGGATCACTCCTGAGTGCACCCTGTGCCAAACGAATCGGCAGGACTCTGTGTGACTCCTGGAGGCTTTGCAGCTCGCTGCAGGCAAGACATTGCAGTTCTGGCCTGGGGATATTTTGCATGGTCGATGGTACAGCAGACAACAGAGGGGAAGATCACACGCTCTGTGCATTAGCTGCCTCATTAACAGAACAAGGATGAAAAACTTACCTATAACACTTGCAACAGCATCATGAAATTTGTTTCTCATGAGCCTGTAAAGTGCTTTTAAGTTTAAACCTTAGAGATACATAGGGCTTTGCCTCCCAGTCACTTAGCTTAAGGCTGTGACCATGTAAGATGCTCCTTCCCCCCATCCATTCACAGATGGTGTTTACCTTCAAAGAAATTCCAAAAGCGAATGGGGCACCCACTCCTCACCCACATCAGTGCTCATACCATAGTTTAAATGCTTTGCAAGAAGCCACCATGTCCTAGGAGGTTTCAGATGCATTCATGGTGGTTTTGCTGCAGGGACAACAGCAGCCTGGTAACAGCAAAAGGTTTTGGGTGCAGGATTAGAGGGAGAAAGCAGAAAGAGAAGGTTGGTAACAGCTTCTCACTGTGGGAGCCTTACTGAATGAGTCTGCCAGCATCTGCCTGGGGCTCCACTCTGTGCAGTGGACACTGACACATATGGGATTGCAAAGCTCCAGGTTAGACCCATAAGTCAAAGGAGGGTAAGGTGGCACAGGGAAGGGTCCTCAAAAATCTGCTTCTCAGAGCTAAAGGAATTCAGACACTTCCTCTGTCTCCTCTGGGACAGACAGGAAGAGAAGTCAATCAGGTAATCAGCTTACTCTGCCAACGGTAGAAGAGCACTGGCAAGTTTTCCTCATGTGCTCAAAGCAGGATGGTGTGAACAAATGTGATTTGGAGCTTCTCAGATGGGCCGGTGGGTGAGACACCTCACTATGGAGGTGAATGCAAATCCTCCTCTAAAGCAATCCAGACTCAGCTCTCCAAACTGGTAGCTGAATGGGGTGCTCTCAACACCCCAGAATGAGTTGTCCTCATTCTCCCACAGCCTGTGCCTGGCTTTGGTATCTCATGGTGTCATGTCCTAACAGGTGAGCAAGCCAGAGAGATGCAGACCTATCTCTCCCATTGCAGCAGATGGCTGCATGTAGAGTTAACCTTTTCTATCTGCCCCAAGGGCCAGCTTAACCCTCTCTTAGCTAGTCTCTTTTAACTACCACACCGGTGAGATGAGCTTCTGTAATCCTCTGCGCAGTACTCAGGAGTAACAACAATCACCCAGGAGGCCCAAGCAAAGCACAACTTCACTTAAAAGCCAGTAGAATTAGAAAGCTTCCAAACAAAACCACAATGCACTATATATTCAGAGCAATGGATTACAATAGTACAACTTAGCAAAACTGGAAATGCTGCTACTATTGTGTGCCAAAAACAAGGTTAGAAGTTGAGAGAGAGAGAGAGTAAAAGAGGAAAAAATAAGAAGGTATCACCACCCAGGGATCCAGCATAGATCATCATAAAGTTGTGGGCCTTGTGTGGTGTGCACACACCAGATGTCTTGAATCTATATCTTTTATGGCCCTTGGCCCCAGCCTTCAGGGAGGCCGAGTATATCTTGCACAGACTCAGTGTTGAGCTGCAGAGTGTTCTGGAAATGGGTCGGTGGGGAATGGGGGTCCTAAGTAGTCATGTGACCACCCCCCAACTGGGCTGATGGAGCAATGACACTGTTCAGTGGCCTCACCCAGGTTTTTAGCAAGAAGTCGCAGGGCCCTGCTTGCCTGTTACTGTTCCTTATTGGACAAGGACCGTATCTTGGTTATCACCATGGCTGCTGAATGAGGGGCTGCCCTTGCAGGGGCAGTGTCCAGATGGCTTACCAGATGAGGACCCCACCTAAGCATAAGGTACAGTTTGTCAGAGTGGCTGCTTTGAGTTTAAGACTCTACAGGCCCTTCCAACCTTTGGAGGATTGAGGCCCACAGATGCTTGCAGGATCAAGCCCCTTGTGAGGTAAGTGCCACTCCACAAAACGTCACCGTGTCTCTGCAGGTTCTGTTATGTCACAAGACAGATTGTTTGAGACAAAACACTCATTCCAGTTCCCACAAAATGGTATTTGGAGCAATACACAGGGGCTTGGACCCGATGATCTCTCGAGGTCCCTTCCAACCCCTACAATTCTGTGATTCTGTGAATGCCTACAAACATGTGCATATCTCTGAAGATTTTGGGAAACTTCTTGCTGTGCTTCTAAGGTAGCTTTGCAACCCATTCTGTACTTGTGCTTTCAGGTTTTCACGCTGCCCACTGGGACTTACCATCTCTGGTGACTCCTGGACACTTACAGGAATTGCCCAGGAGGTGACTGGCAAAAGTTACACAGAAGTTTGGGGAACAGGCCCCTACAGGTGGTAAAGCTTCCATGGGGAGTGAAGTCTCCTGGCCTCAGCAGCTGTGGGACTTCCCGGGAACTGAAAATGGTCAGCACCTCACCTCAGCAGCCTCGAGAGGTTACACCTGGATACTCGCAGAGGGTCTCCTGTGGTGGTGACACACAGAGCTAATTTGACTCACGGTCAGTCCAGCACCACAAGCCAACACTGCCCACAGTTAAATGGAAATTTGGTAGGATAGGGAACACATATAAGAGGGAGACAAATAGGCCAGAAGAGTTATTTCAAGCAGATGCTGGTGGTAGCAACAGTAAGCTACAAACAGGAAATAGATACGTATATGCATCTTCAGAATACTAAAAAGCATCTGCACCTGAACAAGGTTTGGTGATTGTTAAACGGCTCCATAGGCAAGAGGAGAGCTTTATGGATGGAAGGTTTTGCATAAAACAGTTGTTGCTTACACCTGAAGCTGGTGTACAAACAAAGCCATTGCTCTTTACTGCCAATCCTTCTCTACTCCAAGCCAAAGCAGCCTGTGGAGCTGCATGACAGCGCTCCTTGAAATTGTTCCTCTCAGGTGTAGCTTTTATAAACGTTCACCAATGGTTGTCGAGGTCAAGTCACATGCTGAGCTCCATTTAATCCACAAAAAATGTGTTAAGAAAAGCAGGGAGGGCACTATCCAGAAAGAGGAACCTTGGCGTGGTCCCTAATTCCCTTTGGACTGAAAAAGGAGAACATGGAGTTCATTTTCTGCTTTGAATTGCCCTCCAGGAGAATTTCACTTTTTCCACTAAGTGTCAGAGGAGCCCAGGGAGACAGGCCACCGTGGACAGAAGTCTCCTTGTACAGCTGCCTCCCTTGTCTTCCCTTCCACAGGCAGCAATCACAGCCCCATGCACTGACCTTCAGATGGATGAAAAAATGAAGCCTAAATTGCAAAACACTGTAAAACTTTAGGCCTGAAATTCAACGTCTTTCTCCCTCCCCATTCCTGTTCCTTTTATACAACCACCGCCATCATCTGCTACTCCTGTATCTTGCTTCTTGCTGTGGTAGATCACATAAGGTGCCTCAGTTTTGTCAGTTGTGATCCTCTGGTACCACTCACTGCGGTGGCAGATGCTTTGCAATGGCAACCCCCAGCAGCTATGGATGCACTAGGGCCCCCATGACCCAAACTGCACCAAAACTGCCCTGTGCTGGGGTTGTGTTTGACTTCAAGAAGGCAACAAGCACAGGATCACATGCAGACAGGAATGATGGAGACTCCACAGCCTCTCTGGGCAGCCTGTGCCAGTGCTCTGCCACCCTCACAGTGAAGTTTTTTCTCATGTTCAGACAGACCTTCTGTGCTCCAGTTTGTACCCATTGCCCCTTGTCCTGTCACTGGGCACCACTGAAAAGAGTCTGGCTCCACCAGACATAAACCCTTTAGATATATGTAATTGTGGATCAGATCCACACTCAGGCTTCTCCAGGCTAAACAGATCCAGCTCTCAGCCTTTTCTCATATGAGTGATGGTCCAGTCCCCTAACCTTCTTTGTAGCACTTCACTGGAGTCTCTCCAGTAGCTCCTGTCTTTCTTGAACTGGGGAGCCCAGACTGGAAACAGCAATGCAGATGTGGCCTCACCAGGGCAGACTAGAAGGGGAGAAGAATCTTCCTCAACTTGATGGCCATGCTCTTCTTATGCACCCCAGGGTACCACTGGCCTTCTTGGCCATGAGGACACACTGCTGGCTCTTTGAGAGCATATTGTCCACCAGGACTCCCAGGTCCTTCTCTGCAGAGCTGCTTCCCATCAGGTGAACCCCTAACCTGTACTGGTGCTTGGGGTTATTCCTCCCTAGGTGCTGGACCTACAAGGTGCTTGCCCTTGCTGAATCTCACATGGTTCCCCTCCACTCTTTAGAGTGTCCAGATCTCACTGAATGGCAGCCCAGGATTCCAGTGCATCAACCACTCCTCACAGTTTAGTAGTCAGCAAACTTGCTGAGGGTGCACTCTATGCCTTTGTCCAGGTCAATGATGGACTTGCTGAGTAAGACCAGACCGAGTACCGACCTCTGTAGCACACCCCTAGCTACAGCCCTCCTTATACTGTGCTGCATCAATGTAACATGATGTTGTTATTGCTATGCTTTAAAATATCACAAACTAGATCTCAGAAAAAGCTCAACATTAACTGCTACCTAGAGACTGCTTAAAAACAGCAAGGTTGACTCTTTTTCCTTTCACTTGTCATTGTGGAAGGAGGACTCTTGTCACATTGTCAGGCTTTTTTCTTGAAATTAACATTTGAGAAAACAATTTTCTCGATGCTGGGTGACTCAAAGAGCTGGAACTTTGAGTAAAACATCAGGTATCACAGACCTTACCGCTGAACTGCAGGCACTAGCAGGTGAGGCATTAGGTTTTCTCTGGATCTGCCCCTTTAGGTTCCTGGTATCCTTGTTTATTTGTGGAGGTAGCTTTGATTTAGCAGCAGAGAACTGAGGTGGGAGCAACAGGCTCCCTGCTGGATACTTTCCTTTTGTAGCTGCATGTGACACTGTCACTTACTCTTGGCTAGAGATGGAGACAGACATTTTCTCCTTGTGCAGAGAGCATGGATAGTTCTCATGTAGGCATTCACAGTCATCCATCCACCTGAAGAGGCAGTGGGGAACAGGGCCCAGTCCCAGCTTGAATGGCTTCAAGACAGTTTCCGAGCAGAAGCTAAGCTGGAGCTTACAGCCTGGGTGGGCATGCAGCAAAACAACCAGCCCACGGACACGTACCTCAGCTGTTAAGCACGGTGAGGGACAGCTTTGTCCCCCTGGCAAGCTTTGTTTACCACTTGGAAACTACTGATAAACATCCAAAGTCTCCAAACTGTGTCTGGACCAAATTTCTGGATGGGAAAAGAGCATATTTCTGGAGAAATCTTGCCTGTATCCAAAGCGCAAAAAATCCAGTTTCCCATTCCGACACTGAGTGATAGCCAGCCCCAGCCCTCGGAGTCATAAATCAAACACCAGGTCACCACATCCCACAGACACAGTGAAAGCTAATTTGGGCATGTGCAGAAAATCTGGATACAATCAGGCTCATCTTCGTCTCTTTCATCCAACAAGACATTTGATGTATCTGAAAGTTTACCTCATCTTTTAAAATCATCCGTGGCTCCCTTTTAAAGTCTGAAATTATCACACCAATACAAATCTCTCTATGGAAGTTCAGGTTCTTCAAACTGAATCAGAATAGGACACAGATGTATAGACAGACACACAGAACAGAACAGGCAGGGTGGCTTACAGTGATGCATAATGTCTGTAAGGAAATATATCAGTGGACCCCATATAAAAAATACCTTTCTGTCACTATGGAATGCATTAAATGACACTTTAAAATGTTGGGGTTTTTTTCTTCACCAGTAAGAAAAAAGGGATTTGCCTGGATATCTCAGCTGCCTGAGTCAAACCCCAGGGCGTGCAGTGTCATCCATGTCACTGCGAATACTTCTGGCAGTCTCAGCCACAGAGAGAGAAAGACTTCATTCCAGCTGAAGTGACCCAGAGCAACAAATAAGAAATGGCTGCAGTGTATTTCCTTGCTTACATGCTTCCTTTCCCTTGAAATGCATCTGACAAACACAATGAATATGAACTGGAAGTAATTAATGAAGATACGCCTACATAAAGTAGTCCTGTGCTAGATGAGACTACAGGACTTCCCTGTAAAAGGTAAAGTACTTACTTCTCCATTCCACATCTGCCCTTTTTAAGACTGTTACATTTTCTGAGATTCGATAGATCTCCCAAAGCCACAGATTGTGTTGCAAACCTCAAATCGACCCTCAGGAAAGTCTTCATCATTCTTTGGAAATAAAATCATAGTTTTGTTAACTATATTCAACTACTGTTTAAACTAGTGGTTAACTGATGCTTAAATAGCTGGAGCTGTATGCTGGTGACACCAGGAACCGCTGTGCAGAATTGTGCTAGCTCCGCTCACCTTTTTCATCCCAGGAGTCAAACCAGAATCCCCTCCAGGAGACACTGCTATGAAATCGAAACATTTCCCTTCAGATACAGTTAACAAAGGCTCAGTGGGAGCCCTTTCTGTGGTGGTCCTCTGTTCAGGAGTGCCCTTGGACTTGTGCTGAGGCTCTTTGGATGACCTGCATTGCACCCCCATCACTGAGGGTTCCTTTCCCCTCTGCCCCAGCTCCACCAGGTGACAGTCTTTGCCCCCTGTCTTCTTCCAACCAGGCTGATATCCAGCATCTTCTGAGAACTTTCTGCTGACTGAGTTTCATCTGCACAGCGACAGTGGATTTATGGCTGCTTCTGCACGGCTTACCGGCTGTGCCAGCTCCAGTTTCCCACTCGCTGGCTCCTTGACCGTGGCTGGCAAGAGAGGCGAGTCAGCAAGCCCTCTCTCTTTTCAGTGGTTTCCCAGGGAAAGAAACATTAGCACATCAGACTGCCAGACAACACACTGCAGAGATTCTCCCACATATTGCTTCTTTTCTTTTATTTTTTTTTTCCATGTCAGGAGCTAAAGAGGTGGGTGACAGATTTCCAGTGGAAGGGGGGTATTTATGCTGAGCACTGCTATTGCGACTGCTCCTTCTTTTACACTGGAACAGGAAGGGGCCCTGAAGTTAGGCACTGAAGCCAACAGCTTATCCATAAAGCCCCTGGCTAATTAGTCATTTAAAAAAAGAAAAAAAAAAATCTCTGTCAAGAGAGGAAAGAGGGGCTTAAAAGCATATACCTTTATAGCTATAAATTGCTACAGTTCAATCCTGAAGAAGAATTACTGGATAATGTGGAAAGGGTCAATTCAATAAAAGGAGGGAAAGAGACATCCGAGTTTCCTTGAACTCACCAGGGAGGCAGCTGTGTTCGATGCGCTTGCTGCACATACATGTAGCTGGATAATTGCTAGGTTAGGAACTGAAATAGCAGCATGTGGGCACGATCCAAAGGAGCAAGCAGACACACAGGAAGAAAAAAGTCACCAGCCCAGCCTTGGGCAAAGTTTCACTGCATTCAAAGTAGATCAACTATTTATTTCTGAAATTTACACTTTGTAAAGCATAAATAAGCAGGGAGGATCAGCATGCTCCCCCAGCAATGTACATACCCTCCAACAGATAGAGCGTTTGGCTCTATCTAATGAGTGCAGCCCCAGAAATGAGACTAGAGCCCTGCAGGAGTTCCGTGCTCTCACATTGCTATTTTTTTTAAGAGAAAGAAGCTCAATTAATTTGAAGGTTAACTTAATTAAGTAAAGCTCACCTACTTATCTGGCTCTTCTAAGCTTTTACATCATTCCAGGTACTGTGGAGCCATTCATTAGGCCTCACAATGTGCCTCTCAGGTAAATAAGCGCTAATCGTATTTCACAGAGGGCTTGGACAAAGGCAGAAACAGTTAAGCCCAAAGTTTTGAACATCAGGCCTGTGGGAGTTGTGAGGGACACAAAGGAAAATGTGGGTCAGGGGAGGGAATCCCATAGCACCCAGAGGACTGCGGATACCAGTCAAAGGAGGAGAAAGACACCAGAAATGAACAGTCACCCAAAAAACCAATGAGTGTTTACTAAGCTCCAAACTGTGTGCTGCATGTTCAGGGTGGTCCACTATGGCTCTTGACTGGAGAAAATCCACAGCTGCTCCTGTTCCTGCAGAGATCCCAGGATGCAAAGGGCACCAGGACAGTGTGGTACTAAGCATCGTTTCAAATCCATTTAAGGGTCCTGCTTTCACAGAATCAGAGAATGGTGGAGATTGGAAGGAACCTCTGGAGATCATCTAGTCCATGCCCCCCTGCCAGAGCAGGATCACACAGAGCAGACTGCACGGGATCACATGTATGCAGGTTTTGCGGATGTCCAGAGATGGAGACTCCACAGCCTCCCTGGGCAGCCTGTGCCAGTGCTGTCACTCTCAGAGTGAAGATGTTTATTCCTCATATTGATACAAATCTTCCTGTGTTCCAGTTTGTGCCCATTGCCCCTTGTCCTGTCATTGGGCACCATTGAGAAGTGTCTGGCCTCCCCTTAAGAAAAAGGCTAGCTCACACTCATCTGTGGGTGCCAGCCCTGGCAGGGCACTCCCAGCACAAACCCCAGTGGAAATGCCACATTCACAGGCACATTCACACAAGCTCCTGTTGCTTTCACATGGTGAGCAGTGGCCAAACCAAGTCACGAAGGCTTGTCCTCTGCCACTCAGGCCGACGTGTTGGGGACAGTGAAACACCGAGTCTGGTGCAGGGCTGTGTGTGCACGTGAGTGTTGGACACTGGAGGGAACTGTCTCCTGTTCTTACATGATGGAGAGGGGGTTTTGTCCTGCTGTCCTGCAGTCACATGTACTGCAGCAAAGGAAACCTGATGCAACTGGACAAGGTCAACAAGAGAGACAAAACCAAATCTGAAACAGGTTTTTCAAGATCTCCTGCCTTGAATCCATGTCCCAGTTATGCTCTTTCTGCCTGTCCTCATACACCCAGGTTAGAAATCCTTGCCCACTTTTTCTTTTCCTATAAAAGAACAAAGCAAGCATGAAGTTTATTGTTACAAGAAGCACGATGCCATAATCAGGTTAAGAAAACAATTGACTGGATACTGACAGATATTACTGAATGAAACTTAATTCTGAAAAGCTTCATTCGCTCATTGGGGACACTTGTCTTGTTTACAATGACACTTCTGTTACAAGTATTTTTGAGGACAGATGCTTCTGAGAATGAGAGGAACCTGATGGTTTTGTGAATCTGGCATGCAAATTCATCTGGCAGGTTCAACCGCTGTTTCTTCACTTATCAGTGCTAATAAAAAAATCACCTTTATTGGCCTCATTTGAAGAAAGAGAGAGGGAGATGAAAAAAGAGGGAAAAAAAGCAGAGACATGAAGGGGAATAAGGACAGGAATAAACATGGGCCTTGATGAGCAGCTCTGAGGGGTTAGTAGCAGAGGTGCAAAGAGCTCCATGTATGTCACTAACCCACTGTTCTGTCTGCATTGGGTCTCTGCCAGTTCTGTACCTGACTGGAAAATTCCTTGGTGCTACTTAATTATTCCATAGTTCCTGGAGTTTCATAGAGAAACACATCTCCTGATAACCCTATTTTCATCTTGTCCTATTCTCGGCATTTTCAAACATGCACCATCTCCCGCTCCTGCCTTGGCCAGTCACATTGATCCTTTCCTGTCTCAGCAAAGCTTCCTCAGCGATTTTATACCTCTTTTCATGAATCAAAGTGGTTGCTTTAAGGGTTGATTTTTCCCTGAGTAGCTGTTCTGTAAGTAACAGCCTCAGCAGTTGGTTAGGTATCTTCTCTAGGTTCCCTTTCCCTGACTAGAACAGAGGCTGTATTTTAAGGACACATTTTGACACTCGTATCCTCCTCATTTTGAACAAGCAAGCAATTTTTTTTCCTTTTGAAAAAAAAGGAAAAAAAAAAGGAAATCTGTGGTAGTTCTAACCTCCTAAAACTTCTCCTTGAAGAACAGCCACATGTGCTCCAACAAAGGAGACTGGCAGCGATCATGCCTCATCACTGCCTAACCTGGAGACATCCAGATTTGCAACTTCAAGGAGGCTTCCAAGACTTAGTCCCTTTTGAGGGGACTTTGGGATATCGTAACGTCAACAGTTTTTGCTTTCCTGTGCTTGCAGGAAATGACATGGCAAGAGCAGCTTAGGTCTATGCAGACCTCTCCTGGCCAGGAGAAGCACTCAGGGTGGCGTGCCAGCAAACTGAGGCTGAGAAGTACATGCTGAAGCAGTCCTGCAAAGCAAAACAAAACAGAGGGGCAGAGCTGCAGACACTGTTGAAAGAAGCCTAAGTGGAAATTTCTGCCAAGCAGTGCCCAGGGAATTAGCGGTGGGACTGCCAAACCCAGAAGTGGTTTGAGAACCTCCTGGATCATAGCTTGGAAAATGCACTCCACATTAAGAGCTACACATGCTCCTAAGAGTCCTAGTTTAGCCTAAAAGTCAGTCTGATTAATTTATACACTGGTCAGGAGTGGGAGCAACACGGAGTGCGGAGCAGCAGAATGGAGCTGGGGGAAGGGGAAAAAAAAGAAGCAATCAAGAGAAAATACTGTTTGGAGCTCTGTGGTGGTGGAGAGACTGGATGTTACTAGCAGTGAGCAGGTTTGATGCTGGGGCTGTTCAACACTGTTAGAAAAGGCAGCAGATAATGAGAAACAGCATAAAGTATAAATCAAGGTAGGAAAAATTTACTGCAGTCTCTGCTGAGAGACTGTGGATAGAAAATTTGGAAAGATAGGGTGAAAATACTAAAAGAGGCCAAAGAAACGAATTCCTCTAGAACCAGCAGAGTGTTTTTAAATAATTTTCCTTAATAATCTACTATTTGCATTAGCAGAACATGCCATTGCATTATTTGGGCATGCAAACAATTGTTGAGTTCCCAACTTCTGCTACTGGAAAAAAATGATGACCCGGGGGAAAGAATTTCTGTAGTAAATACCTCAGCATGAATAATAAGATGAGGTTATTTAAGTGACAGCTCCTTGAAAAATTAGCCTAAGTTCCTAATAACTGTACTACATAGCTTAAAGAAATCTAATTTTATCTCTGCCTCCCACACAGTAAATCTCCCTATCACATTCTTTCCTTGCTTCATTGCTATTTCTTTGCTTAATAATCAGCTACTTAAAAGATCGAGGATAATGTTAATAATAGGCAAATTAGATACACAAAAAAAGAGAAATGTTTTCTGTGCTTTCAGAGGTACCCAGCATGACTGTCATAAAACCAGAGCGGAGGCTTGAGGAGGGAGCGTGGAAACCCGGGCAGGCTGCGGAGGAACAGAGCAAGGGCTCTGGCTAACTTAGTGTGGAGCAGACAACATTAGTCAGTGTTGCAACAGTAAAATATTTAACAACGGGAGCTCAGCTCCCCTTCAGCATTTTCCTTCCATAAACTAATTAAGCTATAATATTATGAGCACTTCCTTTCAGCCTGGGCTTTCCTTCCAGCGTTACTACCGGCAGGCTGGGCAAAGCTGGGTTATTGCTGCGATGAAACAAACCCACACTACATTTTGCCTCAGTCTCCTCCGTTATTATTTTCTTTCCAAGCCCTACACAAAGCCACTCACATGCCCAGTGGCTCAATCTCACTTCCAATTAAGTCAGCGGTGGAATTCACATTGACTTAAATGGGAGCAGGTTTGCATCTCAAAGGCTAACAGTCAAGGCTTTTAAGAGTCGGGCTACTAATAGGGAAAGGAGAAGGAGTTAGGAAATGTCGTAGTCCTCTCTTTTCTTCGGAGCGGTAATTCAAAGTGAATAGAGTAGGCAGCTTCGGTTTGAAATTATTTGCAGGGAGAAAAAAAGTACGTAGTGAGTCTATTTATAATGTGGTGATTCAGCTCTTCTTACATAGTATGCGTGGAGGGATCTGCTGCGGAGAGGGAGGCAGCACATAGCAAGAATTACCGACTCTGCCTTTAAATAGTTCGCAAGCCCTTTCTTAGCCCTTACTACACTGGGTCCTTAGCATATTGCCGAGCTTGTGCAGCAGCAAACACATGACTGGGTGCTAAAATGTTCTAGCCGATTAACTTGGTTATACTGGAGTCTGCTGCTCAATAAAGAGTGGAACACCCAACACTGTCCAGGCACCTCCTCAGCACTGGCCTCCTGCTATGGACAGGGCCCATACAAAGCCCAGGAAAGAGAGAGAATTTTGGCTTTCTTTTTACAAAACTGGCAAGTCAAGCAAAAGGCAGAGATGAGACCGATTTCTCTCATGTGAGCCCATTAGCTTTTGGGATGGGGAAGGTTAGTGCATGGGTAAAAGACTGAGGAGGTCTTTGGAGAGAGCCTGGCAGAGGCGTCCAGCATTTCAATGTCCCACAGACCCTCCAAAGGTAGCTGCTTCCACTCAACCCAGTCCCTCACAATTCCCACTCCTCACAGAAGAGGCACCCGCCCAGAAGGGCAGCCCTTTGGGAGCAGCATTGTAGGTGGTGACAACCTGCTGGCAGCAATAACCAATTTGTCCTCCTCTCCTCTCTCTCCTGCCCCTCACACCCGAGGAGGAAGAGGGATGCAGGGTGCAGAGTGACTGAGCCATGGTCCCTGGCACACAAGAGCTTCTCCCGGCGGGGAGTGAGTAGGGAGGACATAATTACCACCACCAATGGGGCCCTGAAAGCTGCTGCCATGCGGGGTGGGGTGCTGCAGTGAGCCCATGCCCAGCGGATGCTTGGCTCAATTCCAGCAGGCATGCAGCTGGAAAGTTCTCAGGAACCTGTGGCTCCTGCCCAGCGCTGCCCCATTACGTACAGTGCCGTCATTCTGTGGAGGCTGACACCATGGAAAGTTTGAGACCCTCTCCCAGCTGGATTTTATGTTTCTGCAGGATGCCCACAACAGCGGTAGTTGTAAGTGCACACCACACATGGGGGGGCACAGGAAAGCCTGCCCTGCCCTGCCATGCTGTTGGAAGAATTGTCCATCTACTCTGGGTATTGTTTGTTCTTCACCCCACTGATGCGTTCCACCTGTAGTTATGTCTTTCATGTCAGTGCCTTTTCCCCTGCTAGCAGAGTGGAAGGAAACATGTTTGCCTTTTGCAGTGTTTATTATTGAGCTCAAATGGAGAATGCTGAAGTGTAGCGCTGCCCGAGTAACCCAGTGTGATATGCCCACGCAGGAGGGAGAGGTAAAGGGAACAGCTTTTTTGCTGTTTTGCTCCAGCTTGCAGGTTTGAAGATCTTCTGAAGAACTGTAATGGCTCGTGCAGCAGAACTGTGGGCAAAGTTTCATTGTCTTTCACTGTGAGGGGAAGCCAGGTGGCTCAGCAGAAGTTGAAGGAGCTGTTTGAGATGAACACGAGGGTTAACAGGCATCTATAGCATCAGCTCCCAAATGTTTGCACCTCTTCCCTCCCCAGTTTGTGATTTGGAGAGTCCACATGCATGCACTCACACGTGTTGTTTTTCTCTCCTTCTTGGCACCATTCTGCTTTCCAAACCTTTTTGATTTTCAGGGCTTCAGAATTCAACAGTCCTGACCTATTTGTCTAATTAAAGCAGAGCTCTTGGGTTTGCATTTCTGCATCAAATGCTGAGGGCTGATGTCATTCCAAACAACCACACAGTTGATACTGAAACAGTAGCTTGGTACATGTACAAACTGCAAAACTTCTTGGGGGAGGAAGCAGTGCAGTCCTGAGGGCCATAGGTCTGGGTCCCCTTTTCTTCCTCTCTTCTTCCCTCAGGCCCTGAATCTTCCTCTCTCCCTTCCTCCTTCCCTCCCAGCCCCCCTCAGAGTGGTACAACCTGAGCTGAGGGCCCATGCCCACTCCTGTGCTGTGGGTGCCCTAATGCCAGCACACCTCCCTCCTGCTCCAGCTGCACCGCATGACCGACAGACCCCCTCTGTCTCAGTGTGCCAGGGGAACAATGAGGAAAAGGTGTTCTGTTGACGTTGCATACCAAATCCCACCGGTGTTCCTGGCTGCTGCTGACTCCACCTCGTCTTCGGAGAGCAGAAGCAGAGGAGAAAGGCATTGGAAGCACAGTGGGGTCAGAGAGGAGCCTGCCTTTGTGGTGAGGGCACCCAGCAGCTCCAGGATGGTTTGGTACTGTGTGCATGCAGGCCAGCAGTGCTGCAAGACGCTGCCACGGCAGCTACTCTGCCTTCACAGAAAGTGAGATGACTTTGAAAAATGTCGTCCCTCAGCTGGCTAGCTTTGTGGGGCAGCGTGAAGAGGGAAGGAATCTCCTCCCCGCTTTCCTGCTGCCATGGGCACGGATCTGACTCAGCCTGTCACTGCCACTGGGATCTTGAGCCACCCCTGTGTCAGAGTTACAGCATTGCTCTGCCAGATCTTGCCTTGCACCCTGCCCTCACCCGCGGCGGGGAGGGGGGGGGAGGGATGTCCCCTGACCCTCCTGCCCAGCCTGGCCCCGTGCAAGTAGCGCTGCAGGGGTTCCCATGCTTGCTGTGCCCCTCTGGCTCAGCTTCATTTACAGGGACACTCTCTTCCTGACTACTGGAAGTCCGCCCAAGGCTCTTAATGGATGTTTCCCCTGCATCATGACTACTGATAAACATTCTTCATTAAAGTACTAAATTAATCTCTGCTGAATATATGCGACGCAGCCTGAAGCACACCTCAATCTCCATTAACTGCATTGTTCTTGCAGCCGAGAGAAACAAGATTTATTTTAGTCAGTAAAGTGAACAAACACCACCTGTGATCCACTCAGGAAGCTGACCTGAGCTAGAAGGTGACATTTTTACTGTTCCTTTTTGACTATAACCAAGGCTAATGGTGCATGGATTATTATGCTTCCAGCAAAGCCGTCTTTTTCAGTCGAAAATGAGGTTTTTGTCAATTAAATTCTCAGTGAAACAAAGACTTGTACACCATGCATATAATAATTCAATTTAAAAAACACACTGAAAGAAAGGAGCTTTAAATAATGGCGCTGTAAATGACAGATAAGATTATTTTTTTTTCCCGGTGGCTCGAGTGAATCGCCCCTTTTGTTTGCGTGCTCTACATAGCGATCGCCAGCCTGCAAATATGAACAGCCCCTTTGCTTGCCAAGCAGCCCACTGGCTAAAGCAACTTACCCAGCACCACTGGTTTTTTGGATGAACAGGTTAAGCCAGTTCCTCCTCGTCCTGTCAATGTGGAGCTCTGACAATGGGTTCATGTTTTGGAGAGGGATGGAGAAATGCTTTCAGCGAGCTGTGTGGGACTTTCCAAGCACTAATAGAGCTTAAACGAGGGCACAGATTACATCTCTTTATCATGGTTACTCCCGGGAAGTTCAGAGCCTGTAAGAGCACAGGCTTTTTCCATGCGTGTTGTGGAGCAGGATTGCTCCAGTGGAGTCAGTGTGAGCCAAGCAGACAATGCCTTCAGGAGGTAGCCTGCTTGGTCTCCTGCACGTGGCACGACAGAGTTAAAAATGCAGTCAGGAATTACGTATTGGAGCTTCCATTCTGTTAGGTGCTCTCCGCCAGGACTGTCGGAGGGTCTGAGCCTCAACAGGGCTCAACAGCTTGAGCGCTCCTTAAATCAGAGGGGGCTGAGGAATGCCTAGAGAAGGGGGGCAGGAGGCAGAACAGGGAGGTAGAGAAGAGATGAAATCACAAAGGTTTGGGCGTGCTTGGAATAAACTTTTAGATTTTGTGTCCCACGCTCAGTGTCCCTCTGTATCACTACCTGGGAACACAAAATGAAATCAGAGCCCCTGTGAGCCAGGAAAATCATGTCAACTTGTGCTGAGCTGTGCAAGGAGCCGGACCAGGTGGGAATCACATGCTCTGATTTGGGACACAAAGGACATGTATGCCTCATGTGAGTGGAGATGGGGAAAAAAAAACCACCCAAGACTTTTAAAGGAATAATTTAGGTCTGTTCAGGACTAAGCTTTGGTTGGTTATTGGAAGAAAATCTTGTGAGGCAGATAAACTATAGACAGTACGACTAATGCTGTAATGATTATTACTGTCAAAGGCACCCAGCTCCTTCTGATTCCCTTGAAAATCCCCATATCGCTGCGTGTTGCACTGACGGAGCAGAGTAAGGCCTCTGATTAATACAGGAAGAAAAATCTCCCACCATTTTCATGCTTCATCTATGGTTTCCATAGCAGATTTGGCACCATCTCAAACCTTCCTCAACCCTATACCTATTATCAGTTACGTTATGTTACAGTGCTGCATTTTAATTGCTGTTTTTTCTGAGACAGAGGGAGCTGAATCTAAATATATCTCAAGCGCCGGCAGTGGTATTTAGCACAGCTACTGTAATTAAGTATTCAGCCATCGCCAACAAATAAACTTCTCACTTGAGCAAATAGGTTCTCTGAAAAACACGTGAGTGTTTGACAAAATTCCATTTTCTGTTATTTTAATATCATTAGGAGGCCTTGGCTTTCTCGATTGGCGGGGTGCGCATCTAAACTGCCAAGAAATTACCCGGGTTTGATCACAGCTCTTTTCCTTTTATGAATGCAGACACTGACAGCTGTAACAAAGATGCTCAGCTAGGAAGCTTTTTCTCCTTTAAGAGAAATGAAATATTGCTGAGTTAAAACCACTAATTACAGTTTATAATAACAATACTTCCTGGAAAAAAAAAATTAAACTATACTTAACTGCTGAGTTGATTTTTTTTTTAGTTTATTTGAACTAGGGGTTTGGCTACAGTCTGATGCCTAGCTACTTGCAAAAATCTTCTCAACTGGTACAGTCTAGCTGGTAGATCCCAGAGGGAAAAAAAAATGCCTCCCTCCCCTAATATAGGATTTTTATATTTTTTTTGGCCAACCATTTGCTCTGTATTTTTAGTGCAAAACTTAATGTATGCTTCGGGAAGCAAAGAATTTGAATAAAGATCACCCCAAAAAACCCCAAAGTACATCCTTCATTTTGAGTGTTTCAGAAGGCTCCTGGAATTTTTGCTACCTCCTATTGGATACTTTAAAAAGGGGGAAATCACTAGGCAAATTGCTTAGGCTGGAGTAAACTGGTGTACCTGTGGAGATTTATATGCAGAGCTCCACTCTTCTATCCAAGTGCACATGTCCCTGTTTTCTCCTTACATCTTGTCTCCTCCGAGGTCTCCCACTGGGACTGGGAAGTTTTTCTCACTAACTTTTCCCTCAGGAAATGCCTGAACATGACGTGTTTGAGAATAGCGAGAGATGGAACTTCTCGAGCAAGAATTTCCAAATGATCAGCTTTTATGCTCCTGGGATTGAAAGGCTGGCTGGAGGCGGGGATAAGCACATGCAGGTGCAGCAACTAGGATTTTCAACCCAATGGGAATTAACGGGGCGTTGGATAGCGCTGGAGCGCCAGTCTCCCATGAGTGATTTTGCCAAGTCTCTCTGCCGACTTGTACCAAGGATCAGGAGGGCAAACTGAGTCCTGCAAATGGCATTGAAAACTACGCCAGGAGTACCAACCCAGGCAGCCACTTTCTGAATGAAAGCACTCTCTCTCATTCAGCACAAAGTGTGCAGGAAACACTGAGCCTGATCAGAGAAGTGAAGGAGAGAGTATTTCTTTGCCTTTCTTTTAACTACCTTGTTAATCTTCCCTGGGGAAATAGCAAACGGAAAAGGACAACAAAACCACAGTATTTATCAGGTAAGGGAATATTAAAAAAAAAATAATCCGCCTTGTGAGGATCCAAGGACCAGCTCCTGCTACTCCTAATCTCTTGAGCAGAGCTTTTTTTTGTGTATATTGCTACTGAAACCAATGAGTACAGAATGGGGAAAAGCGTGAATGATCCTAGACAGTCTGTAAACATGTTCTAAATTATTCAGATCTCACCTCACCTTATTGCCACATGAGGAGACATGTCTTTGTAGGTTCTTAAAAGATGTCAGACCAGAAGGATCTGAACATTTCTAATCACCTACGTTATTTTAACAGCTCAAAATACAAATCCAGAGTCCTCTCCTGAGTATTTTGGTGGCATACACGAGTTTTTAATGCAGATATTTAAAACATCACATCCCAGTAAATCCAGTCTAATGCAGTATTAAAAGGAAGGTGTCAGTTGAGTATACTTTAATACTTTATTAGATGGGACATACTGGCACACAATGTTTTAAACAAGTGGCAAAGTTAAGTCGAACCAAAGAAATCATGTTGCAGCTCCTACTCAAGCTGTGGCTCACCCTGCTGAAGATTTGTCCCAGCAAGAAACAAGAACCATACTAATAAAGGCATGTTCTCTGCTCAAAACATGTGAGGCTACTCGACTCTGTTTCTACTGAAAGCTCACCCCTACAGCTGCTGAGGTACAGAAACAAAACTGCTGAGTTTCAAAAGGGCAGATGACGAGATACTTGTGAAGCCGCCAGTGTTTAATTCTTGTCAAATTTGCAGAGAGAAACAAAAAGACCAGCGCCAGTGGCACTACTACCTGGTTCAGCTCCTTCAAATGCATTCAGCAACAGGCAGGAATCTGACATCTCCTCTGGATCTAGGAGAAAGCTTCAAAGGCTAATGCCAAGGATCACAGTCCTGCTTCTGCTTCTCTCAGATGTTCCGTGAAGGAAGTCCCACGCCTGTACCCGTCTCTCGCTCTCTCTTTACACCTCTTTCATGTCGGTTTCTTCTCCTTGTCTCAGACTCGGTTGAAAAGATGTGCCCCTCTGGCTGCAACACAAGACACGAGGGTTCAGAAAAGCTCCCATGTCCTGTGTTGTAGCCGGAGGTCTCACAATAGTTTAGAGCGAACCCTCTGGAGCGCAGGCTGCTTTCGCAGGCACAGCTCTTTTCCCACTTCAACCTAAGTGTCAGTCTGTGAAAGAGAAGCGGAGGAGAATGGAAATCAGGCACTGGCGGACAGCAGGCAGGCAGCACTGTGTGCTACTGCTACTGTCAACATTGCCAGTGGAAAAACGACCCAAGTAACTGCCAACCCCAGGGCAGAAAGGTCAAGTTCAGACTCGGCGTTAAAAGCTGTCACTCTGCTGACCTCAGCAAAGACCGGCCAGCTCGCAGCAGTTGGAATGAGCCCTCCTGCCTTCCCACCAGGATCTTCAGAACCTGAAGACCAAGAGCGTCTCTTTGGCAAATTTGCGGGCACCTGTTCTTTCAGGGGCAGATAAAGCTGAGCGGATAATTAGCAACTAACCACGTATTAACAAATTCTGCCTTTTGTTTCTTGTTTGCAAATTGCCCTTACACGGATCACAACATTTCCAAATTTGTTATGCAGAATTATTTATGAATGCCTTCGTAATTAATAATTCCAGGTCTGCAGATCACTCGTGAGGAGTTGTGAGCGTTTGGAAAATCACACTGCATTTCTTAATTATGTAAGCTGTGTAAAACTTAATACCTGATGAGGTTAGTTGTCTAATTAACTGATGCCATGGATGCGCAGCACAAGAATTCACTTTTAGTAAACATTCAAACTTTTGAATTTAAAAAGGGCACTGTTGAGAATAGTTTCTCCTAATAAAGCCCTGTGCCAAATAGCTGCAGAAAACACCCCCTAGGAATGGCCCAAAGAGTTAAATCGAAATTCACTTATGAATCCAAGTGGATATTCACAGGACAGCATGTTATTTACTGCTTGCTCAACTCAAGTCATAAATTAATGCTAACAAAAATATTCAGAGCTGTTGTTGAATTTCTTATGAGTACAATATTTACTTGTATGTGTTCTTTTCCTTGTGGACTTGCAATGCATTCCCAACTGAAATGCTTTGAGAGGCAGAGCTTAAAAAGACTTTTTTTCTCTCTTTTTTTTTTTTTTTATAAATGTCAATCCAGTACAGTACATTGCTGTGCATTACAATAAAGATCAGCAATTTGGAGCCAGGTATACAAGACAAGATTATTGCTATCTCTGTTCAAAATACCTTTGGCAGATTTATTGCTTTTTTGTCCCTGACTCTCTACATATCACTTTTATGCTGCCACTACTTCGTTTGGTACTTTCGCTTCTCCAAACAAACTTGAAGAAGCCGGAGAGGAAATGAAATGTACTTAGCTGCTATTTTTATGAAGGTGACCCACTGGATGCCTGTTCAGGCACTCTGATGATAAGTACTCACATTAATAGAATTTAGTAAATTACATAAGCTGTTTGCTCTAAAGTGTCAAACTTCTGTTCAAAAGATTTTTAATTTTACTTTTTTTTTCTTTTAAACTTTCTTATCTACTTCAAATAAAACTCGCAGCTATCAGCTTTGTTCATTTCCAGTCCTACCTCACGTAGAATAAAGTACAGTTCAACCAGTCACAGCTCAGGTTAGCTAAAGGACAGAGCTATGGAGTAAAAGATCTTTCCATCTGAATGCATCAGAAGGAATGATGTCAGTGGGTCTTACAATCACCTGGCTCTTAAGGCTGTCTAATGATAAGCGCAACAACAGTTTTCCAGCCGTTAGTCTGAAACTTGAAGAACCCCCAAATCTTTTTGTGTATGTGCTCTGAGACTTTTGCTATGAACTATATAGTTTATCTAGAAATCAGTTATTTCCAGCCACCTGCCTTTCTTATCTCAGCTGCATAGTAAAAAAAAAAAAACCCAACCACAACCACTTTTACATTCAGAGTGAAAAAAAAAATCATGCCAAGCTCCATCTGTCTTACCAATTCCCCAAACTGTGCCTAGATAGGCACTAAAAGGAAATCAAAACACAGAGTACTAGAAACTTGGGACCCAGAATTAATCTGCTTTTTACAGAAAAATTATGTTCAGATAAAGCTAAAATATTCAGTTCATCCCCATTACAGCAAGGAAATTCAAGGTTAGAGCTGATATTGCATCCTTAAAGATTTGCTGATGCCCTGTGGAAAAAGCATGAAAATCATTTGGGTTAGAGAAGATTCTGCCTAATTAGTCTATATTTCCTTCTTTTGTGTCTCCTCGTTTTTGTTCACGGAAGGCATTTCCAGGAGAAGTTGCTCTGAGTTCACGAGCCTCTCCGGAACGTCCTCGTGCGCTCCGTGAGACGTCTCAGATAGGAAGCAGGATGCATCAGCACTGCGACCCGCTCTGTACAATGAGGCCTTTTACCTGCTTTATACCACCGACGGGGGTAAGTCGATTTACAGCTAAATGGGAAACCTGTGCCTTCCTCAGGATTCATTTCCCTGGTCTGACAGTACAACCATCTTTCACTCCACAGCTGTAAACTTTGAGTCACAACGAACACTGATGGGAGGGATGGTGGGGGAGAGATTTGCAAATCACCTCTTGCGCAGCGTTTCGCTCCCCTCTCCCCTGACCCCAGTGGGAATCAGGTACAGCAAGCTGCAGGGAACAGTCATTGAAATTTGGCCTCTGAGCTAAGCCAGTCAGCGAAACCTTCACAGCGAGCCATTCGAGAGCTATCAGTGACGATATCATTAGGCAGACAGCCATTACTTCTGTGGTGTGCTTAAGGAGCAAGAATGGATATAATGTGCTCAAAACAGTACAGAGGTGTCCGAGGGGTCCTTCCCCTGGGGTGAGGAGCTGCCATTCCAGAGCCGGCTGTCAAATCAGACCTAAACTAGAGGTCCGAGAGGAATTCTGACTTACACTGCCAAACCCACACTTAGAATTCGGTGGTGTGGCTGGACCCAAAATGGGAAGGGGGTTATTTTCCAGTTCTGGAAACACATCATGGGGATACTGAAGCCACAGAATGTGAATTCGAAGTCAAGCCAGGATGATTTGTCCTCATCTTCAAGACATTAAATAGTAATGGGCAAAGAAGTAAGTATCCAGATCCAAAGGACAGCTTCAAGACATTAAGACATTACTGTCCAGATATCCAGATGTCTCAATGTCTTGAAGCTGTCCTTTGGATCTGGATACTTCCTTCTCTGCCCATTACTATTATTTGTGAAGGGAGACATTTCTTGCCACTGCAGGAATCAATTGTCTTTCCCAGCCCCTATTCCGTGTTGCAGCTTTTGAGTTTGTGACAAATACCCTTTTATTCTTCTAATTAAATTTCACATCTGTTCCACACCAGTTCACCTTATTCTTTGGAGAGGACAGTCTTGCTGGGCCTCACTGAAAGTTTCAGTCATTTTATAGAAGCAAAAAAAAAAAAATAAAATGTATGTGTTCTAATTTACCTCACCACTGTGAATTAATTTGCAATTTGGTGTTTAAGGTGACACTAAACTAATTACATATTAGCACATTAATGTAGCTTCAGGCTGTAATAATTTCCTTTCGAATGAACAGTGCACACTTCCAGCAAAGTCCTTAAGAACTGTTTTGGAATGCAAGAAAGCGATGATCAATGATCAATTCTCCTGCTGCTGCTACTTCAATATAAAGTGAAGAATTGTCTAACTTTATTTTTAAGAAAATCAATCTCTCTTTATTATTAGTGAAACATTTTTGACAAATTATGCACCTTGCCTGAACACAAACCCTTTCTGTACTCAACAGGTACACATCCCCTCAGACAGAATTTGGCCCTCGGTGACTTTAAGCTCGCCATGAACCCAATCCTCTCATCTGTATTCACTGTGGGATTTCCCTCATTCCAGGCTCCAGAGCCTTATAACCATGCAACTTGGGACAGGGCCTCTGTGGGACACGTGGCAGTTCTGCTTTGACATGGTCATGCACAAGCATTTATCCATGGTGGCTGTTTAACTAGCATAATTCAAGAGAGCGAAAGGCAAGGAATTTACCTTTAAACATGGGAACGCTTTATACGGTATTTTCTGAATTAAAGACTGTGATTTAAAATAATCCTGTAAATTGAAAATCTGTATCTGATGTGGCTGAAGGGGGACTTCTAGACCTAACTGTCTTAAATATAGATTTTAAATCAATATGAGTAGTTTTGGAGCATTACCGTTCAAGGATTTTGTGCCACCGCTGTTAAAGCATTATTAATTCATGTTCTTATCTTTCTCATTTCATAAAGTGTAAGTGGGTTTTTTGGTGCAAGTCTATTAATGTAGGAGCTATAATCCATCTTTTTCTATTTTGCCTCGGTATTGTCTCCCCAGATCAAAGTTAGATTATAACACAGAGTGAATTTCATAAATTATTTTGAATGATTTCACGGAAAAAAAAGAAGAAAGGGGAAAAAAATGCAGGTTAAAGTCAGAAGCACATCACATATCACACAATTTACCAAGAAACAGTCAAGACTGCTTGAGATAATCTTCTAAAACTCAGCAATAAAAAGTTTGTTTAATTTCTAAAGATGGCAGATGTCATAAAAAAAAAAAAAAAAAAAAAGAGGCTGATGTAAAAATAAAGCCTCCAGAGTCTGGCAGTGCTGTTCGGATGTCAATAAAAGATAATGCAACCTGTCAAATTTGCAAGCATGTTTTATCCAACCTTCGCATTCTACCTTCCCCACTCAAGCATTACCTTCCAGGAAACATCCGCATCTGTCTGATTATCCTAAAGTAATTCTGATGAAGAGAGCAGGTTGCAAATTAAAAGCGTCTTTCTCTTCCCAGTTATCTCTCTCACCCCCCCATCTCACTTTTTAATCCTTCATTTCTTACAGTTCAGCTAATTTTTTCTCGAAAGGTTAAGGAGCTAGCAATTATTTCAATGGCTTTTGCAGCTTTAGGGTAAGTGTCTCATCTGATCTTTATTTTAAGGAGCTTCCCTTCATGCTTCATATTCAATGCCTCTTGTCGAACACCGAGGTTATTCCAGAGTTGCAGTACAATGGTAACTTGGGAGACACCAAGTCTTGTACCTACTAGAGCATGCACACTGCAGTATGCGGGAGGCCTGCAGTTGCCATGGATGGGTTGTCATGCCTCACACTCCACTGAGATGGTTTTGCACCACCAGATAAAATACTAAAGTCTGCTGCTGGTTTTAAGCTGATTTAGATGTATTTGCTTCTGGGAAAAGTTTTTTCCTTCCTGTATCCACTAAGATTTTTCTATTTTAATTTGTCTTCTATTAAGTCAGCCTTCACATTTTTTACTGGCAGCTCATAGGTTGTGACTACAAAGTTTAGGAGAGGTTGCTTGGCTATTTCCATTGTATATGTTCAGTTTTGGAAAGAGGCACAAAAAAAAGCGCACAGTCTCAACGAAATGAGCATTTATTTTGAGGCTTCTTGCTGACAGCCCTCATCACTGAACTGAGAAAGTTTGCATCATATCCCCACGATATCACTTTGCGTTGTTATGCTTGATGGATTCAATCACCCTGGCCACTGTGTTTCAGGAGAATCTGTCCAAATTCTGCATCAACCTCCAAAGAAAGTCTGAACGTCAAAAGATCTGCTGCTTGCTTTCCAGCTGTACAGCAAGCATACATAAATGGCATGAATCACTCAAGATCACAGATATTTCAGGAGCCCAGGAGGGTGGAGCACTGGGTCAAGGAGAAAATGTTTGTGCTTGTCATTCTCCAGCATCTGTACTTAGCAAACCTGTCCCTGTTCAAGCATTCCCTCCTTGGACACAGCTGGTTTATGCTGTGAGGGGGCTGCAGTTCATTATCCAGCAGCTTGGGCAGCACAGAGAAAGTCCATCTCCACAGACAAAACCAAAACTGAGATAGGCATCAATTTCTCCCCAAAAAAGTGTCTGTTTCCTAAATCTGGAAAAAGAGAGGAGAAGCTGGCCCAGCATTTCCACTGACTGCAGAAGTCGCACAAAACAGCCACTTTCACCCCAGGATTGCCGTCAGTTTGGGGGGGACAAGCTCTGTCTCACCAGGCAGCGCTGTGCTGCTGTGGGTTTGCTCTGCGTGGCTGTGCTGCTCTCCTCACTGGGAAGCCACTGGCACATGCCCGCTGCCACGTGCACACACCCTGCGACGGGGATGCTGCGGCTTGCACAGTTCAGGGTCCTTTGCCTCCCTGTTCCTGCAGGGCGAGGACACACAAGGAGACTGTCTTTGTCATTATGACAGGCCGTAATTTTTTTCCCCACTTCTTATTCAGCTGTGATTCGAGCTGTCCTTCTCCCACAGAAATGTGCTTGTGTAACAGCATCCTCGTCCTGCTTGTGTGCCCTTAGCACCGCCTTTCCACAGCTTTCGGGGTACCAATTTGCAAAGCAGAGGTAGGCAGCCCTCTATTAAAACTGGCCTAATTAACTAAATGAAATAGCACTGAGGGAAGGCATGTGGCTATACCCGTGGACTGCTATAAAAGTCTCATCCAGTCATACTCTTCACTGATACAATGACCCTCAGACAAACATCTCCATGGGCTGGAGACGTGCCACTGGATATTGCTTCCTTGAGAACTGAGCAGCTATTACAGACATTTTATGTCTGGGAGTGCTGCCACTTACCAGCTTATCTATAGTTATAGTATGGGGCAATGAAAATAAGATTTTAAAGGTGGTACTGAACGGGCATGTGTTGATGTGTGTAAAAATCTGCTGTGGGTTTTGAGCTGGTGTCCAGCAGGCACCAGAAAACAGAGCTGGACACAGTGTGACCAGCGTGCTGCACCGACACACGCCAAGAAACCTCCCAGGTGCTGTCAGCCCTGGGCAGCACTTGCCACGTAGCTCCTCCCAGCTAGCCACCAGATCTCTGCTGCAAATAAAACCTCTAAACTTCACTTCCCCGGAAACTGATTTCCATATTCACCATTAAGCCCCTGTTGGGGCTGTCTGGGGTATGTAATTGAAACATGGTGAATAACAGAGCCGATGATGGATATAGAGATGTTCTAAATTTGCCGGTCTGTAGGTGGTTTTGTCCACTGCTACTTCCCTCCAGTACTAAGCCCTGACTGTAGCCTCAGAATTAAATACTGTATATGAAAAAATTGTTCCCACAGCACAACTGACAGAAATTTGAAATGATATAATAATAACGTACAGTCCATTTGCTGTCTAATGTATGTGTGGGATTGAATAGCTCTCTGCGATATATTCCCTTCTTGCTAAATTACTCTAACTTCAAACTGAATTAAAGTAGTTAGTTGCCACTACACCGTTGAACTTTGATAGTTGGATCCATTCCAAAGCCTGGGACTGCTGTCCCTTTTCTTGCAAAACTTCACAAATAGGGGGAAAAGACACAGTTTAAAAAAAAAAAACCACAAAACAAAAACAAACCAAAATAAACCACCCCAAAACCCTGAGCTTATTCCATTCTCTAAGCTGTTTCTTCACCAATCTGGAAAGTGTGATTAGGACTGTGAAATGTGGATAGTTGGAAATGTCCCACCATGGCAGGGATCTGCTGTATACATGCTTCCATTCTGTTCTTCCACTGCCACGGTACAGCTATTTCTCAGACTGTGGCTCTGTTTTTACCCATGTACCAATCAACACATTTAAGAACAACACCCTAGCTGGCAATTGTTGCTTACACAGTGACTTGAGATCAATGCTATGGCAAAGCCATGAGGATACCTGCTACCAAATTCAGCACAACAGTAATCAGTGCAACCCACTTGCTCCACGTAGCCTCAGTGGCATGATGTGTGGAAAGGACCTTCCCTTTGAACATCCAGCCCAGCACCGGCAGTCGGGGTGCCAGGAGGAGCTGGGCTTCAGTTCCAATCACTTCTGAAGCGGCTCGAACCCCTTCATAGGCGGCCAGTATTTCCTTTTCTGTTGGAATATAATTGGCCTCGGATCCTTTGTAGGTCCGACTCCAAAGCCCCAACGGTCGACCTCGAGTCTCCCCTTGTGCTTTCTGCCAGAGACTCCAGGTAGGGCCATTCTCTCCAGCCGCAGTGTAAAGCACATTTTTAACATCTATCTCTGTCCAGACAGGCCCAAGGGCCACTGCATGGACTATCTCGCATTTGATCTGCTCAAAGGCTTGTTGCTGCTCAGGGCCCCATTGGCTCTTCTAACACCATTAGCTCAAGTCCCTCTGTTTTCCACTAGTGCCAATTATGCTGAACTGCGTGGGCACATACCAAACTATGGGGCATACAAAATTATTGCATTAAAGCATTGCATATAGAATCCTACCCACACGGCACACGTTAGCTCTGGCTTTGTTACTGCTTAGGCACGCTAAGCCGCAAACGTGACTCGGGTCATAGCCATTTACTGAAGTGTCTATTCTACCGCTGACTACAGCACTGGCTTTTGAACAGGTCCCACTGTAGCATGTTGGTGGAGGGTCAAAGTCAGTAACTGTTCATGCTGGGTATGTCTGGTACCTCTCTGCTCAGCGCAGACCTCCTGTTTTATTGCATTTGCTTGGCAGTGAAGGAGGTAGGCAGATACAATCTGATGAAGATGGTTACTGGAGAATCATCTTGTTATAATCTCCATGTCTTTGATTACTCTTAATTAAGTGAAATTTTTGTGCAAAGTCCTTCTGACTCAGAACGAGCACAAGTACGTCCATTCCAGTTCTTAAGAACATAAAAGACTATGCCACCATCCTGCCCATAGATGCCCTTCTGCTACCCATCCCTCTTGGAGAACAAAAGCACTCAGTTAAGGAAGGAATAACGTACGAGGCATTTTTTTGAAGTTCAGGCTATTGAAGTGCAGCATTTGAGCACTTCGTGTACTTCAATGACTATTCTTTCAGCTAGCTGCAAAGGAAGAAGAACAGACACACAAAAATAGTAAGTACATAGTCCGAGGTCACACAGACCACGGCAGCAGGGTCTGGCAAGGGCAGTGTCAAAGCTTACACGTTCTCAAAACCCATAATATTTTCACGCCTGTTGTACAGAGGTGATCCTGAAAGCACATTCACTGCTACAGCCAGGAAATGCCTTCCAGAGCATGTGCCCTGGCAAGACCAGCATATTAGAGCACGGCTTTCACGGCCTGCTCACACACATCGGCCACTGCTTGCTGCCGAGACAGCTGAGGGGGAGGAGACGAGGAGGAGGCAAAGGACATCACCCTCACACCTACTCTGGAGACAACCTTTTCAGGGTGTTGTAAATAGATCAAAGACACTGAGTGGGTTCTCTTGAATACCATGTGTCTCTGTTTGCCAGAGTCAAAGGTGCTTTGGGCGGAAATTTTGGGCAAATTTGATGGCATTGTGTTCAATGCTGGGAATGAAAGGAACAATAAAACAAGAGAAGGTTCCCAAAAATACCTGTGGGGGTAAAAATGGGAAAAGGGAAACAGAAAACAAAGGAAACATTCCTTATGGGAATCATTCAGCGATCTTTGGCTGCTACAGATGTCACTAGCTCTTCTGCAGCATTGCTAACAAAAACCAGCTTCAAGAAAACCCACTTTGGTTGGACTTGGTATCTCAGTTAAATGGCTCAGCTTAATCAGCATCATATGTTTGCACAGTGTGCGCATGCTACCTGTGGACAGACCCTCTAAGTAAATCTAGATTAGAGCTTGTGGTCAGATTTTAATTCAAGTGAATTGGCTGTAAATTGAGTTAAAGATGGTAAATGGTGACCAGAGCATGCTAAGAACGTGCAGTGCAGGCTGAGCTCCAGTGCAGAGGCTGTCCAGAGATACCAAATACAGGTGAGCTGCATGCCAACAGAAAGCAGAGGAATCTTTGTCAGGACCCGAACTTGGAGCTTGGTGCATTTTCTACAGTCAGTCAGCTGAGGGTACAGATCTGGAGAAGGTTTACAGCTATGCATGCATGAGAGACAGTGAGAGTAACTGGAAGTTTTCATTAGGACATTCACAGACTGTCTGTGCATGACAAGTAGCCCAAAGTGACAGCACAGACTGTGGGTGAGCCCTGGCACAGGCTGCCCAGGGGGGTTGTGGAGTCTCCTGCTCCAGAGATATTCAAGACCCATCTCTACATCTACCTGTGCGAACTATCCTAGGGAACCTGCTTTGGCAAGGGGATTGGAACCAATGTTCTCTGGAGGTCCCTTCCAATCCCTACAAGTTTGTGATTCTGCACAATGCAGCAGAATGTGGTGCTGAAAGCTGACCCTTGTGATGGAGCTGGTGATGAGCTATTCTGCTTCCATTTTTGCCAGCATGTTGGTGCAACAGGGCTAAAATTTGCCAGGCACCAACCTCCTGCCAGCTTGAACAGAAAATATGTGCTTAAATAATCTTTGAGGATCTGTGTATAAAATGGTATTACTGTTGCAATCCACCAGGGAAGTCTTCATCTCCAGCTTGGGAAGCACTGCTTATAGAGGTGGCGGTCTGGGAAATACGTAAAATAATATATTTGTATAAGCAACAACAACAAACCAATAAAGAAAATGCTAGTATTCAATAAATGAGGACATATATTTCTCCTTAAGATGCCATAGACAGGTAAAAATAGCCCTATGCCACTTCTAGCATTCAGACAGACAGATTACTTTTGTAGACCCACATAAAAGAATGGAGGTAAAGGAGAAATTAACTACTGAATAAAAACCTTCTCTGAGGTTCAAATGTTCAAAAATTCTTCTTCCTGTAAATACAGTTTTTCTAGCTCAAACCTGAGTAAAAAAAAAGCAAGCAATCTCCATCACTCAAAATTATGTTCATTTACAAAGCATATACAGAAACATGCTCTACAAAAAATCTCTGTGTCTTGTTATAAGCAAGGAGGCATCAAAATCCATAATAACAGCATTCATAAGAGAAAGATCAATATAGCATCTGGTATTTCAAAGGCAGAAAATGATTCTATTAAATTTCTACTGGTAGAAAACGCACTGGACAAAATACCTAAAACCCATAGTGGGTTTTAGCCTCTCACAATGTGCCACTGAATAAATCACAGAGAAACCATCACAAAATTCTTTGCAAAAGATGCACTAGGGCCTGCTTCACCCTTTTCTGCTTGAAAGAGCTCTCCAAGGCAAGACTGCGGCTGGGGATGTCACTGACCTTCTCCATCTAAAATCTTATCAAAACATCTCTGCTGTCACTGGGTTGTGGGGGTAAAGCCTAAAGTTTGTATTTTTTTTTTTCTCCCTGGTTGCTATTGTTCTGATATTGTGTGTGTGTGTGTAATTAATTTAGTTGTGCTGCAGCAAAAATAATAAAAAGAGAGTTAAAACTGATTTTTATTCCACTTTTTAGATACATAAAAGCAAAACCTAAGAAAGGCTACAGTGAGTTAGACCCAAGGTCTGCCCTCCCAGGAGAGCACCCTGCCCTTACAGAACTGACATTAAGAGATCTCTGAATACAGTTTTGCCCTTAGGACTGTTGACAATCTCTTGTTCTGGTATCTTGATAAAACTAAAACCAAACTATGGCCATAGGTGAATGGTTATGGAACAGTAAGAATAGGACAACCATATATGAAACTTCTTTATAATACTCTCTCTGCCTTTAAATTGTTTTAGCTCGGCACCTTACTTCTCTGAATGTGGGCTTTATGCATTTTGCAATGCTCAGTGGATTTATTTTACTGAGCTTCAGCCATCTGTTGTAAATTTTTAGTATCTACCATGTCCTTTAGCAAGGAATTTCTCAAGTCATCTACCTGTCATGGGACAAACAAAATGAGACAGCCCTAGCCAATGGGCAGCTACAGTGTCAGCCCACTGGCTGTCAGTGTTGTCATGTACTCTGTTGGTAACTCATGGATGGAATTACACAGGAAAATAGCTTTGAAGTGTGATGGGGAAGTAGATGTTGATGGGTATCTGCAGAGCAAATATGCAGATGTTTCCCCCAGCATGAGGGACACCAGAGGAGAAAGCGAGGAAGTCGCTGTTTGCAGACCTTGGAGACTGTGGACGCCAGTAGGCTGGACCAGCCTACTGGGTTACCAGCAGGGAGATGGTGCCCATGGCTGCCTCCGACCTTCCCGGGAATGGATGGCTCTGTGAATACAGCACAGAGGATGAGCTCGGGAAGAGCAGTATAGAGTCAGGCTGTGTTTCAAATAGAAGACAGGTGCTGCTGGCCCAGGAAGAAACCAGGAAAGTCGTATTTATGTTCCTTATCCTTTATATAAGTGACCAAACGTTCCATCATTTCTGCAAGATCTGGCATGCCCGTGGAATCAGAGAGGAAGCTAGGCCGAAGCGGCAGCTCCCTTTTTTCCCCCTGAAACCTGTGCGAAGGCCCATGTTGCTGCCATAAACTCTGACCCTTTGTGCAGTCAAATACAAACCCAGCTATCCACAGCACCTGTAAGTGGCCTTGTCTTAGAGTAAGGCTCAGTGCCTTCCAGCCAGGGACATTAAATCAAGCTAGAGCCTGCATTTTTAACGGGCACCTGAGATAAAACATAGCAACTGGTACGCGGCCTTAGAAATTTGTACATTGGTAGTAATTAATACCAGTCATTAACCTGGGAGCCACAAGGGCTTATGGTGTTTGAAGGCCTCCAGTGGATGCTAATAAAGCCAGGCTTTTATACAAGGAACAGAGCGGTTATGGATAAAAGCAGTAGGATAGATGTGACAACCAGCAATTTTAACTTATCACCTTGGAGCTTTATTTTTGAAAGCTTTTACTTCCCACTGATTGCAGGCTTCCAATTTTGTGTTGTCATGTAATAAATTACAAAAATTATCTTCCTTTTTTTTTTTTTTTTGGCATGGTACTTCATAGACAAAGTGTCTAAAAAGCTTCTTTTTTTTAACAGAATGAGTTAAGTATTGCTGCCATGGTGATTATAAGAAGAAATCAGCACCAAACAGCAGCCTGGAAATCTGGATACAGATTCAAAATTCTCAAGTAGCCAGGGTATTTGATTTGAGTCCTTTCTAACTGGAGGCTTTTGCTGCATGTATGGAGGGGGTGAGGGTGGAAGGCTGGGCCAGAGAGGTGCTTTGGGAAGGCAGATCTTTAACCCTTTTCCTGAGAGTGAGGGGACTGTCTAACATGCTAATCTATATGAAGGAGATCTGAAGAAGATCATTCCTAGCAGGGAAGTGAACCTACTCCTCTCAGAAGGCCAGGTGAAGGAGGAGGCATCATCATCCCTGAGGTGGCTGTAAGGACGGTACCACTGTGCTGATCACTTAAAAGCTGTCCTGTTTGACCAGGACCTTCCCAATTTGGCTCTAAGGTAACTCTGACTCTTGCATATACCAAGCACTTACAGAGTGTATTAACATTCACTGCCACACTTACTCCCCACTGAATTTATATTCTAAATAAGTATTCTGGACCAAGAGGTCTTGTTTGCTGACAGTGCACATGCTTGATCATAACCATCATAAAAAGTCAGCAATGGATGCAAAGAGAAAAATTATACAAGAGCCATTGTGAAGCTAGTAAAAATGTTTTGATATTTAATTAATTATATTCCATGTATCACCCACAACAAGAGGACAAAGACGTTGTGGGAAAATTAGAGGGCTGAAAGCGTGAAGCCGTAAAAAAATGCCTTACTCAAGCCCTGCAACTTACCTAGAGCAGATATAAAACCAGCAATAACCTGTTAAGCACCCGACTAAAAGGTAAAGTCTTTGCATCAGAAAAAGGTAGCAAGATCAATGATGGAAAGCTTCTGCCATGAATGTCCCCCATGGCTGGCTTAAGCAGGGAGCCCAGGGACTGACAGCCAAACTGACCTCTGCCAGGCACATGGAGATATAGGGTCACTTCAGACTGCTTTGTTCCCTGCCTCGCAGAGTGGTGTTAAAGGATTAGTCACATTTTACTGTCAGTGGCACTAAACTCGTTCATAGTGATCTATGTGTTATAACTTATAATATATTATTTATAATATTTTAATCACCTAAAGTTCAGGGACCTCAAAGCACATATTAATTAATGCCTACTCTAATTAGCTCTGCCTCAGAGAGAGGAAGAAGGCAAAACTGTGCAACCTGATTAGCACCACACTCCAGCACCATAATTAAACCAGAACATACAATGTAAGACATATCAGGAGTTAAAGCAATGGAAGGTTGGTCATCACCATGGCAGCCTCCCACTCCTACAACTTCCTTTTTCCTTAATGTGATTCTTCTTTTTCCTTTGTGTCTTCCTATGAATGGCAGTTTTCACAAGGGAAAAGGGGAAAGATCTGCTCCTCATGGGCCAAACTCAGCTCTGTTCTCACAGTAACAGCATCATCTTCAGCAGAGTTACTCTATACTCCATTGTGCCTGGAAGAATATATTATTATTATGAGGAAAAAAATCTCTTTGTGCCATTGCCTTCACATCACATGTAATGGTTTTTTTCTTCCTTTTTTTTTTCTTTTTGGCTACCAGCCACTCTACATCTGTCTGCAGGCACAGAAACCTCTGCTTTGCTGCCTTCAAGCATTCTGTCTCCTTCCCCATCCAAGAATCCCTGAAGATACTTTGTGTTAAATTTCACAGCTGTTGGATTCTGGAAGGAGGGGGAAGAAAAAGAAAGAAAAAAAAGTTCTTCCTATTTTCTGACTCTTCACAATAAATTAACCGTGGGCTGAAGGGGCAATGAGTGTGCGAAGGTCACACAGCCAGTCAATGGAAAAGCATCAATACAGCACTCAGTAGTGCCACTCTCTCACATCCTTCCCTTGTCTGCTGAATGACCAAGTTAGGAAATTCCAATCACTCCATTCAAGCATCTTCTTACATACATTTTAGACATTAAAGACAAAATTCCAATAAACTGAGCTGCTGATCCTAAGTCTCTGGAAGTCACTAACAGTTTTCCCATTAACTTCAATGCTTTTAGGATAAGACCTTAAGAGCTTTCTAATGATATTAGAAAAAAAAATGCCTAACTCTGTAGTGCTATCATATAGCATTAGTTTTCCACCTTTTTTGCTTGCAGCTCCTTAAAATTTACTCAGTAGACTTGGTTTTCTTAGTGAAGTTCTACAGACACCTTAGGAATAGTGCCTACACTCTCAGACAGGAATAGGTTATACACTGAAAACATCTGTTAAGAGGAAGGAAAGGCCATTCATTAAATAACCCCCCCCCCCCAAACCTTACCAGTAACTAAATATAGGAAAGTTCTGGTATATCTTTCTTATTTCATGCTAACTACCAAATTCTTTAAGCTCTAAATTGCAATTAATTTCCCTCAATTTCACTTCCCCTGCCCTGTTCCATAAAATTTCTCCAAATAAATAATGAAATTGAATAGTTAAGCTTGCAGAAATTGCTATTACTTTATCAATGCCAGAGCCAACAAAAGCATTTTTCATGCACCTACATAAAAGAGAAGGAACTGAATAGCTTTTAGGAAATGTGCTACATTTTAATATGCCCTGGTGACATGCAGAAGCCTGTCTACAATGCTGAAAGGAATGGAAGTGGAAGAATGGGTGGAAAGGGCTCCACTGATAACACTATCTGAGCTCAGAGCACTCGGTAATACCAAGAAATTTTGTACACTTATGCTGCTTTGTCATGAATTTACTGTTGGTAGAACAAACAGTGGTGCCTTGCTCCAGAAACAATTCTCAGCCAATAGATTTTGCATCAAATCCTAAATCATCATTTTATTAATTTTGAAAACGCAAACCAATGCAAAATGTTAATGTTTCAGTATCCTTGACTCTTAACTTGACACTTTACTTGTGTTTGCTACTATTTTCCTTTACTGTACTATAATTTATTTTGCTATTTAAACCCATTTGGTGATATATTTAAGGTGTTTTATTAATTCTGATAGGTTTGTTAACATGACCCAACAGCGTATTTTGTCGATTTCAGCAGGTTTCCTTCCACTACTCTGCATCAAGTAACTGAAGAGACATTCATGTATGCCTAAATTAGACCAAGGCAGCAAGTGAGTTTAGGCTCACTTAACCTTCCCCAAAGTTTTAGAGGATCTCATTAATGTTGCTCTGCAAAGCATCTATACTCTTATAATGGAGCCATTATGTGATATTGTTACGATACTTTCTTCCCAAGCTCCCAACACCTTGCAAGTAATTACTTTTTATGTCCTGTTATTCTCACTAGCAATTTTCAGGTTGTATCATCACAATTTTCAGGTTGTATCATTGCAATTTTCAATTTTGACTCCTCCCATAAAATAAAGTTTCCTGAAGTCCTCTGTATGTTTTGTACCTTTATTAGAAGGAGCCAAGAGGAAAAGCAGAAAACAAAAAGTCAAGGTGTTGTGTCGTGGTTTTACCCTGGCTGAGAGCTGAGATCCACTCAGCTGCCTGCTCTTCAAAGGAAAAGAGGAGGGGGAGAAGAGGGGGGAGGGAGGGGTGAGGCAAGGGAAGGGAAAAGGAAGGGGCAAATAACAACCCCAAAACCAGGAAACCAAAAGCCCATGGGTTGGGATAAGGATAGTTTATTAAAATAGCAGAAAGATACAATGTAACAATGCTAACAGGACTTTAGAGCAAAAGATATATGAAGCTGTTGATACACAATGCAGTTTCTCACCGAACCCACAACTCAGGCCGTGCCACCCAGAGCCGTCCTGGAACCCGACCGTCTCCCAAAAACCACGCGTCTTGGAGCTGCCCCTGCTCCTTCTCCCATCAGCCCCCCTTTATACTGAGCATGATGTAATTGGCATGGAATACCCTCTTTGGCCAGTTTGGGTCACCTGTCCTGGCTTCGCCCCTCCTTTCTCATGAAGAGCTGAGAAAGTCCTTGACTGTCTGACAGCAACTAAAAACATCAGGGTGTTATCAGCACTGCTTTCAGTTTAACTCTCAAACACAGCATTCCATCCGCTGCTGCAAAAGAAGTTAACTCCATCCTGACTGAAACCAGGACATGTCGTTACCCTTATTTGTATCTACAAATAATGCTTTGCTCCATAAATGATTCTCTGAGCTCATAGTGTTAAGGTTCAGTTGTTAGCTTGTCCCAGTTTAGCCTCATATGGATATAACCAGTATATTCATGAACCCTTGGGCACTGGGAGAAGACTTCCTTGAATTTTGAAGATGAAAATAATTTAAAAAACAAAAAAAAGCCCTGTTTACAAGGTAAAAATGCATGGCTACATTAGTGCTTCAGTAACTGAACCCAGCCTGAGGCCACGGGTTGAGACAAAAGCTTCTCTCAGAACCCCTTGAATTTGGGCAGATGCAGATATGAACTGGATCCTGGGGACACAGTTAACTGGGAGCAAATGCGACAGCCACACTTCACTGAAAAACCTACAGAATTTTTCACCCAGCTGCTTCTTTCTCACGAATGCAGAACCGTGTACAAATTCTGAAAGCTTAATGAAGGTTTTCAAGAGAAAACAGAAAAGAACAGTTTCCATCACCTCTGCAGAGGATTTGCAGAAACCAGCGGATGCCGGACTAGGGGACTGGATGCAAAGACTGATGTGGCAGACTGACTTCCCACAGAAAGCTGACAGTCATTTTGGAAATACAGAGAAGAAAAATGTCATCATTTTTCCCATCTGCCCCCAGCTTCTCTCTTCTTTTTAACCCTCAGGGAACTAACTTTTTTTTTTTTTACCAGGAACCCAAGCGCACTGGGGTAACGTAATTTCAATAAATTAAGCACCAGCTGTTCTTTTTAGAGCTCTGTTTTTTAAAATTTATTAATTATTAAATATTTAAGCATTAATTATACTTCCTGCATGTGTGCATGCTAAAACACAAAACGCAGGGCCCGCTTCTCTGGCTCTCTGCATTCAGGTGGCAGAGGCAGAAGTGGAAACCAGATGGAGCACGGCAGATGGGTATTCTGCTGCTGCAAAGAAGTCCCTGGAGCTGTAAAAGGTAATGCAGTCCAGCTTCTGAAAATTATGCTTCAGGCAAGATGACTAACTAGAATAATCACAAAATCAGGCAACAGAAAGGAAAAAAATAACTTCCTGTAATAAAATGAGAAGGGGACACAATGATGGAGACAAACTAGGAGGTTGACTTAGCAATACCTCGTGGTAATGAGCGGTGATCATGATTACAGTGAAGAGACCTATGCCTGAAAGCTGGCCTGCTTCTTCCAAGTACAGCAGATGATCTAATAAAAAATAATATCTCCCCTAAACCCTTGCCTCTCCTAGATTTTTAGTCCATTCTGAGTAGAAAAACTACAGCCATTTCATTTTTCATTTGGAGATTTTAAAGAGCTTTTTAAAGAAGCTTACAGATATCACTGGGATTCTTGATGGACTATATCCAAAGAAACACAAATATTCCTTGATGCTTTGATACTTTACAATCTATACCCTGACTTAGAACGAATGTTCTATTAGATAGAACATGGGTACAGTTAGGTGCCTCCACATGGGACAATTGTAAAGTCAACCTGCCGAGTCTGGCCAAGTGGCACTGCTGGAGATGGAGGTGCCCCTCTCTTCTGCCTCACTTCCACAACATAGCTGCCATCTTGAGCTGCAGTGGACGCCACGCTTCTCCTGCAGTTCACAGTTATGAACTCTGTCCTGAAGATGGACACTAAAGCCACCCCTTTCTCACAAAGTAGAGAATTACAACTACCTTGGAGCTCTCACTTGGGTTCTCAAATCCCAGATTCAAATCCTTCAAATGTCTGAAGATGTTTGGCCTCTTCTCCTCTATCCGTTAGTACAGTTCGTTTATTCTCTGCCACTTCCAATCCAATGAACATTTAGTCACTTCCTAGAAATTGGAAGAGCTTCAACTGAGGGAAGGACAACCTTGGCTCCATGTCCCATCACCCCTTCTCTCAAAGCATACTCTATAGCCTGGTGTTTAAGCTGCTTCCCTTGTGAGGCAGAAAATGCAAATTAATATCTACTCAGGCAGAGGTGGGATTTGAAGTGGGATCTCCCAATTCCTGTATGAATGCCATTAGACCAGGCCGAGGGTGTCAGAGCCATGCTTAAAGAATGTCTCCAACACTGGATGCTACACAGGAGACAAACATTTCTAAGTCTGAAATTCTGACAGGTCTGAGGTGCAAGACAGATGCTGAACTGCTCAGCAATGTCAAGGCTGGAGACATTCTGGGCATGTAGAGAAGCAAGACTTAAGGTACCTCAGGAATATCTTAACATTAGACAGACTATATCTGATATTCAGAAGCAAGTGGTTCTGCACATATGTGATTGCAAATATCTATATATTTTCCTATCTTGGGAACACTTTCAGCATGTCCAAGCACCACCAGCTTCCAAATCTAAAACACAGAGCAGCAGGCTTTGAACAGAAATGTAGGGTACATTAATTCAGGCTTTGTAAACTAAAAGCTAAACTGCTCATTAAGATCCTTGGATACTATACATATGTGGAGAACGTGGTGAGGTCATGAAGGTGTGCTAGGAGACAGAAAATGAGCAAAACCCTCTGTATACATGGGGTCAAATTTCCCAAGCTGTCTCAGCTGAAGTTCTATCTTTTGTCCATATGGCAGTTTCACATGTATACATCACCTGTGCAGCTGAGTACAGCTGGGCTTGAACTTCTCTGAATCCACTCCCATTCAACTGCAGGCATAAACCCAGTGAAGACCATGAATCCTGCCATGAATTTGGTACAAATCTCTCTATATAAGTAATTTTACAGTCATACAAAAGGAGGTTTTTAATATCCTATGCCAGACAGCTATTGAAATTTCATGGGTGTATGAGATGGACACATTTTATGACCTCTTAACTAATTATTGTGCCATTACTACCCTTAGTGCTTTCTACATTTGCTGACCCCATACTACACTTACATACCTCTCTTCATATGATTTCAGACTGAATATGACTTTCCTCTCATCCCCGTTTTCATTTAACTCTGATCTGTCCCTTTTTTGAAATTCTGAGCTGGTTTTCATAAAAATGTTATCTACAATCAAAGTTCTGCTTCTCTTTAATGCCCTGGGATATGGCCTTATCTCATGCTATTATTAAAAACCAAAAGCTCTTTTATACAGGTATATTTTTGACCTCTGCTCTTCTCTATTTGGAACAAAACCTGAAGCAGCACAGACAAGAATAGAAGCGGCATCGCTCAGCTCCCAGTTCTGTACTTTAACCACTAGATGATGCTTCCTGTGAGTATATAACATTTCATTTAAATGCAAAACTCTTGCTATGTTTGCTTCCACTTATGATGTGTTAATATTATTTTTTACGTCCTGTCTCTCCTTGACCTCTTCTGTCCTCCTGGGCTTAGCAGATTTTTACAACAATGGAGGAAGGTTTACGTTGCTACTTGTCACTCAGCCTGTATGTGAAAGGCTCCCATCACACATCTGGGGGTAGTTATTACACCATAGTCAGCCCTGTTTGAACAAAGGACTCTCATGGCTCTGTGAACAAAACTTCTGATAACACTGGCCTTTTAGGAAACAAGCAGAAACCTTTTGAGGACATTGCCACCAGCCAGGCTTTTTTATGTGAGAGGAAATGTCCAAGAGTCCCTTTTTTACAGCCACATGGATAAACGGGGACACAATCCACTTAAACTGAAGGCACTATATTTGTACAAAACAGCCTAAAGACAGAGTCAGCCCCAGTCAATCAGCATTACAATAAAATAAAAACAAACACTGTGGTTCTGTAGATAAAGTTACCAGGTAAGTGGATAAAGAGCTGTTGGCATATTGTGCTCTGCCAAGAAAGTAAGACTGCCAGGAAATTAAGGAATAAGTAGAAGTGAATAAAAGTCTCAATAAAAGAGGCTACGTTGCACAACAATTTATTAAAAGGAGCTTTTAAAATAAAACTATGACCTTGACTTATTTGTGGCTATGACTTATTTCTGACTGTAGATCATGAGGCTGTTTTCCAAGTGCAGAGGAAGGTAAACGAAACATGCTATTTTCTACAAAAGCCTGGATTCCATTTAAAAAGCTTGTCAATCAGAAGTGGGGAGGAGATATGAGTAAGAACAACCATAAGAATAGTCATTATCTTCTGAAAAATCAAAGCACCTCAGGCAATGTATTTGACCAGCAATATGCTCAGATGTTCGCATCATTTTGATCGGGAATAACGTTAGGCTGCGAAGCTCCAAATTTGCACAGCACTTTAGCACCCAATTCTTCATTGAGATGGCAAACAGCCACGGTGAATTAAGCACTTGATGCATTGAGAGATGGTCAAAATTGAAATTTCTGTTCTGCAGAATCCTGACCCTTCAGAATTTGATTATGCTCTAAATCAGAAAGAATGCCACTACTTCAGAATTTCCCATTAAACAAGTGTCTTGAAGAAAAGGACATTCAGGAATCCGAAACAAAAGCATTTGGGTAATGACAAACCAATTTATTTTTATATGATTGAATGGTTTTAGTTTGATGTAGCAAGAAGCTTTACATCAATTGTATCTAAATGCTATCTAAACCACTTAAGATAACATTTCATGTCATCACAGTAATACGGTTAACATTAATAAGTAATGTAAACGGCGGGACAAAATAACGAATGAACATTAGTAAACCAGAAGATTTTTATGAAACTGGAATAATTATTTCTGATGACTCTCCATGGATATCTGCACTGTATCTGCTACAGAACCTTAAAACAGTTGTTTGCCCTTTGTTCACTGGTAAAAAAACCAGACAACCCTTCCATTGCCCAAAACTGTTCTGGCCTCACTGCAGTGAGCAGGGATTTTGGCATTGACATCAATGAAGTCAGAACTTTACTCACCAATTTCAGAAGGACCACTTGTGTAGTGGAATACATGCAAATATTATTCCTGTATTGATCTGAATCCTTAACGACAAAACTTCAAGGAAAAAGACCTCATATCAATCTCAGCTGAGAGCATCGAGCAAGTATCTTAAAAATAGTTCACAGACTTTCAAACCAGCAAAAGCATCCAGACAGATTCTGAGACCACTTTCCACGAATCTACATCGTCTGGAACAACACTAAAAAAAATATTTCAAAATCAGTACACCAAACCACCAACTTTAAAGTACTGCCAGCCACAGGAAAACAGCGCCTCACTATTTTTATCATGCACTTAGAAAAAATCATTACTGTTACTGCATTATTAAAATCTGCATACTTATAAATAAGGTATCGACTTCTGACATTACCGAGATACTGTTCTCAACAGTTAATAGAATAAACCCAAACCATATGGTAATGTAAACAACAGGAGAATTCACCAAATGGGGGCAAATACGCCTCAGGCACCATCTATTGTGTGCACGTATGCCTACAGGGCAGAGTGCTGTCACCCAGCATTATACAGAAGCTCCATGTATTTCTCAGGAAACAAGTACAAACACTCATAACAAATCATGGTGCTAATGATATGTCCCTCTCTCAGTAAGACATTGCCTTCCATCTTGGTTATGCCTGAGAAGAGAATATTTCTTTTTTTGCAAGTTCAAAAAAAGAATAATAATAATAATAATAATAAAGAGAGTAGATTCCCTTCTTCCCTCCTGCGTAATCCCTCGAACAAGAGCTTCATTACAGACCTGAAAAGCCTCATGAGGCCCTTCTGTCAGGGGACAGGCATCTTTGCCCATCTACACTGCCCACCGCCTTTCTCGTGGTACCTTGGAGACTAAAGATCTGCTGGATGTCTGCCAGCATGAATATAAGCAAGAGGCTAAAGATCCTTACATTGTTTTAGGCCAGTATAATCTGAAGTGACATCCTCACTGCTGCAGATAGAAGACTAAAAACCATCTACCTCCAAAACCAACACCCAGAGCAAGGTAAAAGGCAAGTTAACTTGAAACAATAGAGAATCATATTTGAGGAAAAGTAGAAAACAGTATTTCAAGCCCAAATCATGCTACATAAATGACTGCCAAGTGCCATTGAAATTTTCATAGTGATCACTTAAAAGCTTCTTTGTTTTCTTTAACTTAATGTTTATTTTTGGTACATTAAGCCAGTATTTTTGGTATCAGTGGGTGGAAAGTAGTCTATAATGTCAACTTCATATGCGTATTAGCCAGAGCTTTGCAACTACTTTAATCTGAACAGATGACTGTGCTTAATAATACAGTATAACCTTTCTTAATCTCCAAAACAAATTTGCAAAGGGAGTGGAATACTTTGAGGATAATGAATGTGATAGGGATATTATTTTTTTTAAATCTTGATGTCATTATTTGAAACTGACTCAATTAAATTTGTTAAGTAACTTGGGGCACCAAATGGAAATGGAACCCTACTTCCTAGGTACAGAAATGCAGTAGGAAGCAAAGCCCTGACACAAAGCACACAACCCAAGCAGCCAGGGGATAGGACAGAAGCTCTTTCAACCCTCTTATGACTGGTCTGGAAACTGAGCAGGGATCTCCCAGGTGCCAAGGTGTTAAGTACAAGTCCCAACCACCACTGACCCCACTGGATGTATAATTGAACTGTGGCAGCCGGATACAAGACAAAATGGAGATGGAGAGCAAGTCAGCATCCACTGAAATGCAAGTCTAGGACCAACTGCCTGTGTCACAGGTGTGTTATAACACATCAACAATGCAATTCCACTGAAGTTCTCTATTCATCACATAAGTATTGCTGGATATTGATAGTAAATTTGACACAATTGTAAATGTGCAATATTTATCCTATGTTCCTTAATTATCTCTAAGGACAACAAAAGCAAATAAGGTATTTTTAACAGTGACGAAAATTAATTCCATGATAAAACATGCAAAAGTTTCACTGGAAACTTGTGGATAATGGTCAGAAGTCAACAGCACCTCAAGCATAAACTTAGAGTATGTGCAAGCATTATTCCGGGCCAGTTAAGGTGCAGTAAATATTTAGCATCTGTGGGTTCCTTATGATTTTCATAAAGCCAGAATGAAAGGGTTAAGAACATAATTCTGTACTCCTTTTTCCTTTCTCCTTTATGTTGGCTTTTTTTTGGTTTGTTGTTGTTGGGTTTTTTTTAAGGAAGAGCCTCCCTAGAGGTCTCCCAAGGTCTGAATCCATCGCTGCATTTAATCACTTTTGGTGTCTCTCCTTCTTCTTTGCAGCAATTTTGCCTGAGCACTCTTGGGACTGGTGTTGCATTACAGATTCATCAATGATTTGCTGCTTACTCTACATTATCCCACAAGTGCTGAGGCAAACAGTTCTTTGCCAGGATCAAATGATGTTCTATATTCGCCTGCAGTTTAAAATCTTGTTAATGTTGACACTTCTGAAGAAAGCTCCGCAGTGAAACTGGAATGAGGAAAACCTGCAGGCTTTGGTGACTGCCAAATAAATGGGTTCTCAGGGCACTAAGTTTTTTCCACATCCTCTGTATGCCCACAGGGGCATCATCAACTTCGGTGACATCTTTACCAGAAACAATGTCAAATAGAACACCTAGTGCATCCTGTCTGTGGGTGATGTTGCTGATGGGTGACTGCTACCCTAAGTTGCTAAACCAGCGTGCCTGAGAAGAACTTTGCTCTAAAGTCAATTAACTTTAATGGAAAGACTCCAAATTACTTCAATGATCTTTGGACCAAACTCAATAAGAACTAATTAGGTCTCCAATCCAAAGGTTAGCTGTCAGAATTATTAACGGATTTTTGTTTGTTTGTTTTTAATATTGGATGAGAGACTCTTTTTAAAATTATTTAGAGGGACCAACATCACTTTGAAAGTCATAAGTTGCAAATACAGATGCCAGTATTAAAAATACTCATTTCAGATAATAAGCAGTGAAATTTTACACACTGGGCAAATATGGGCCACTTCATGGGGATGAAGTAAGTACAAACTATGGATAGTGACACCTGTAATTTAGTTCTGTGGCATTTACTGTGCTCCACAGCCTAACCAAACCTTACATGTGCTCACCGTGAGTACAACTAGGTTTACTGACAACAGCTTCCAGTTTAGGACTGGAGATGGACTTCTTGGAACTCACCTCACTCCCTCTTCTTAAAACTCCTGACACAGAAGAATGTCTGGAAAACTTACCACAGGAGAGAAGACACTTGAATGACGATGACAATACAGGTGGGAATGATACCCTCAGCAAATGGCTGAGCAGTCTTGGCACTTTCTAAGATTTATTTATTCTGGTGGCAGATCATCACCTGCAAAGCAAATTAAGAGATGTTCAAAATCTGAAAGACACAAGTTAGACTGGGGTGAATTATGTGATGTCATTTATCTGAAGATTTTCCTCATATTTTTTCTTCCTTAGAAATTTTCCTAGTAGGCTTTTTCTTTTTCCTTTTCCTTTCTCCATTACTAACAATAAATTGCTAAATCATTTCTACATATTGGTCAGCAGCTTATTTCTTTTTTAAAGGAAGTTTTCCTGGAAATTGTAGGAAATACTTAAAGTTTAAAGTATAATAAAGGTACTCAAATTATAGCATACAAGAGGGGGAACAGAGATGTAACTCTTCCCTATGAATTGGTCAGACAATAAAATGATTTAACTTGGAGCACAGTGTTCAAAAAAAGACCAAAAATCTGCTTTTGGATACTGAAGTCCAAGTCTCTCTGGTGTGAACAAAATGCCAAGTCATATTCTGGAAGAGCATGGGCCAGCACCTTTTCTGCTGAGCTCTGACAACCCAGTTACAGGAGCAGAGCCTGTCTTTGTGGTGTAATGGAGGAAACAAGAGGGAAGACATAGCTCACGCCCTCCCATGGTGCACACAAAGGCAGAGAGCAAAAAGCACTAACTGTGGGCAGAGACTGTTCCTTCCTTTCTCCCTGATGGGTACTAATCCCCCTGAAATACAAGGGGGGAAGGGAATGTGGATGTACCCCTCTCCTACATCTCCTGTCCCCTCTTGTACCCATCAGAGGGACAAGGTCAAGTGAATTCTGGCAGAGGTTTTCAACAGGCTGCCTCCACCTGCCCCTTCTCCAGAGGCCATGTCAGCTGCAATGTGCATCTGGTCCATAGCCCCTTCAAGTCACAATCTTAGAAGGGATGAAACAGCGGGGTACAAATGGGATGCACTGAAGGTCACCTGATGAAAGTCATGGTGGGCGTGGGTAGACGCACTCCTCGTCTGCTCTGTGTGTGGACCTGAACCACTGGCAAACCTGTTTGGCCTGGAGCACTGCTTTGCAGAGCTAACCTGGAGTAGCTGCCAGTCTCTTGCAGAGCTACAGGCTCACTGCAGAGCTGTGCTGTACCCTCTACAAATCCAAGCTTTGGAAGCAGCGACACTGTTGACTTGTTCTAAAGCCAATGAAGATGTGGGTGAGCAGCCTTTCTGAAAATCCGTTTCTCTACAGTCTTGCAGCTGCACTGAGCAACAGTTAATCAGATTTCTAATTAATAGACAGACAACATAAAAGATTTTGGGTTAATGAAAAATTGGAAGAGCTTGGATACACTAAATACCTGTGCCGACTCCAGCCTAAAAGCTCAATGATGATGTGCAAGTATCTTTGCAATTTGTGTTAAAAATAATAACAGAACTGGCACTAATTTATGCCCAGTCAATCAGAATGATCCATAATGTGGAAATTTTAACAAGCTGCTGTCTAACAGTTTTGACATGTTTTTAAAACAGGCCATCCTGATCAGCCCTGTGGAGGCTAGTGCTTCTAAGCTTTATGACTCTCAAAGGAGGAGGCATAAAGATTTAGTGACTCAGTAGACATGGCTGTGCACAGACCTCTGCATCCAGCTTGGAAATGACAAACAATTTGTTAATACAGAAGCTTTTTGGTTTTTTTTTTTTTTTTTTTCCCCAATGAAGTGAAAACAGAGCATTGATTAAGCAATCCAAGCTGAGAATATCCTATCCAAATTGGAGAGCTTTCAGACTGGCAGCTGGTTTCAAGGCTTTGAAATACAACTTCTGCTCGTTGTTCGATGCTTAAAGATACCTATCCCAGAGCCACAGTCAGTAATTGATGTCAAGCTGACACTGTAGCTCACAGATGGATTTCAGTTGTGTGGGCCACGCCACACACAAAACACCTGTGTAAAAAGTGGAGTTTGTCTCAAATGCTACAAAGGGAGAGAAAGGATTAATAGAGCCATCGACAAAAAAGTTCTCTGTACAAACAGAGTATGGCTGAAGAATACCAATAGCCCAACGTGCTCTTAACTCACCATCGGCCCTCTCTTCCTCCTATCACGTTCGTACATAAATTCAGGCTGAGCCTTTCACGCGCATCACGTGCCTTTCACTCTGCACCGCACAAATTCTAAGCTCATTTCCTGTGAACTAATTTTACTGAAGCCACCATGTGTATTTAGCAGTAAATGGGAACTAGGTGTGTAGAGGTAATTAGAAATATTTGTGGGGTTTTTTTTCCTTGGCAGAGAAGAATTCAATTTTCCAGGGGAGCTTTAAATACAAGCTTTTGTCCCTCACAGATATTAAATTTTGAATGACTCATATTCTCATTCCCTTGTGTAGCTACATTATTAGACTGTATTTCCCCCCAATTCATCAGAGAATAGGCTATGTCCATAGCCATAAAGTAGAGATAGTGGCACGTCACAGAAGATTAGGTCCAGACAGGAAAACAGGCCCCTAAGTACAACGGGAGGAAGAAGCATCTAAATTGTAATATTCAGAAGGCATTATGGAGCCTTTTAGGAATTAAACATAATATGATTTTGTGGTTGAGTATTTGGGTTTTGAGGTGGTTTTGGAATTTATTAAAATAAACCTGCAAAAAGAACATACCTTTCACTGCAATTCTCCTTATGCACCAATAGAAAATTGCTGCAATGAAAATATTTCACTTTAATCAGGTCAGTTTGTTTGGACAGACTGTTGAGTAAATACCAATGCCACATTATTTGTATTTTAGCTCTGTCTCCACAGCTAAGAAAAATCAACATAGACATATAAGCCAGGTAAAAAAACCCACATTATTTTTAACATAAAAAGCATTAAAAGAAATGATACGTTTTCCAACTAGTGATCTGTACATTTTACGTGCCTGAAAATTAAACCAGTTAAATCAGTCTCTCTGGATTTTAAATCAACACCATCACTCTAACAGGCTTTTAACAGAGGGAACATCCTTGATGTAGATGAATTGTTTTCCTGAAAAGTTCATTCAGGACTACAAGATCCTGTTTCCTGAAAATCTTGCTGAGAAAGCTAGCACACATACAGGAAGGGCCAGATTTCCATTCATCATCCCATTTAACCAATTGTCTCCACATTCTTGATGGAAAAAGTTCTAATTATATGAATACTTTCTTCTTCTTCCCTGGTAAAAACCAAAGCAAAACAAAACACCCATCAGTACAAGAGATGAAAATAAAGATTTGTGTTGGCTACTTTAGACCAGAAACTGGAGGAAAAAACTTTACTAGTGGTAAAATTATTGGATTTTTCTTGTCATTGTTGAGATGAGTAAGATTTGTTGGGTGAGCAACTGCAACACTGCTGCTCCTGTAGTGTTCTTTACAACACTGTGCTGGTACCTGACAATTCTGTAGGTATTCATACCCTGAGTACCATCTTCATCATAATTTCTTTTAAATTCTTTATTATAACAGAATGTAAACACTTTATGAGATTTGTTACTGTTCTTTTGGGAAATACAATATGTAGTTTTGCCACCCAAGAGCGAAGTAATGGCTTTGTTTGTACATGAGATGACACTCTTCAAAACAAAATTCCATTTCCTTTTCTTTCTTACGACCCAGGATCCTGCCTCACTGTGAAGTTGACACAGGGATAAGAACTGAATCACATACAGATTCCTCACTAATCTCTCCTGACTCTTACTGACACACACAGAAGTGACATTCTGGCTAAGTTTTATTGGTCAAACTTAGATCCACTGAGATTCTGACGAAATAAAGGGATGTATTTACACACAGAAGAGATTTGGAGGGTTTGAGGTTTTTTTCCATTCCTACAGCAAAAAATGACAATATTCAAAGTAGCTGTGTCCATTAGATTAAAAAAATATTATTTTTTCATTAACTCATTATTTTAAATGTATTTCATGATTTATTTGTAGCGGGAAAAGGATTTATAGTAAAAACCACAGGAGAGTCATAATTCAGGTCACATTTGTGCAGCTCACCAGCTAATCTGAAAATCTAAATGTACTGAGACTTTCTAATATCTTCTCAGAACTGTGAGTAATATTAGTTATGGAAAGGCTCAATCTAAAAGGAAGATATTTATATATATAAAAAATATTTTCTGCTTTGTCATCTGCTTCTTTGTTCATTCATTTTAATGCTTATTACTCAAAAAAAGCATCCACTGCCTTCCCCCCATAGCTGGTTAATAGCTAATGTATACTACCCTACTGGATTGGCTAAAAACCAGAAAGGCACCAGTGTGCTTTCTCCTCCTACCAAGTACTCTGTCATAGAGTGACAGATTATTAAAGTAAGTGATCCAGGAAAAATATAATGAAATGTTGTATCTTTTCATTTCCAGTATTCTTCTGAAACTTCCAACTCCTATTAATGACCGTGGGGGATGAAAATAGGAAAACTCTTCCTGCAACTGAGAGGGAGAGAGAGTCTGAGAAGTCGAGGAGACTGGGTTCAGCTACTGGTTATGCCCTAGACAGAGAGAGACAGGTTTATTTCGAATATTTCCCGTGACTGTCAAAACCTGTTTGCATCCTTTGGCTTTGAATGTATTTCACTGACTTCAGTTGCTAGCTCTTTGGGGCAGAGTCTGCTGCTGAATATACTTCGCCAGTGTTAACGCAACACAGCCATGACGTATCTTAAGACCTGACAAAAAAATCCAAGTAATAAGTAGTTACCAAGGAACTTTCTCCATGCAACAATTTAGTTCTGTGAAAGACCATTTTCCCCAGCACTCAGTGCAGCACTTGTACATTTGCAAATCACCAGGGTGCCAAAAGGAAATCTAATAATACTTAAAAGGACATAAATAAACCTGAGTCGAGTGGCAAAAGGCTATTAGAGAAATACTAGGGAACTGGACAAATCCCTTGCATCTTGCAGTTTCTGAGCAGTCCCACCTTCCACAGTATTCTGCACTCCTTGTGATACAGCACGTCTATCTCTTAAACAGCTTTTCCCCCTCAGCCAAAAATGTCATCGCCATGAGAAAATGCTGCACCCGGTGAAAGAACTCTAAGGGATGTCGGCCCTGATCTGCAGCCCTTTTCTCACACAAATAATCTTCATGGCTTTGATGTTGACCTGCGTAGGATTATTTATGTGAGAGAGAAGCAAGGTAGGCACCGAACTTAGGAATTGCGCTAGCACACTGAAGCATTGTACGACGACAATAAAGACGCCCATTTAAGCTCTCTCAAGTTACATCTATTCTGCAATGAAGAAAAGGGACAGTAAATTGAACAGGTAGCTTTTACAAAGCTGCAGCCAGCAACTAGTGGGACCTTGCAAGCACAGGTCCCAGGTCTAAACTTGAATGAATGACCATGTCAAAAAGAAGGCACTGGAAATCAGCAGAGTCCACAGAAAATGCCCAAGGTACTGCACACAAACTAAACCGTCTGAGGTGTCAGGAAATACAAAGACAAAGAAGACACCTCTAGGTGGGAGAAGTGTTATTTAAGTTAAAGATCAACAACAGCATGAGGGGAAAGTAAGAAAAAAACCCAAAACCAGGCACTATACAACTATCCATAACTATACATGCTACACATTCATTTGGGCTGCAAAGAAGGGACCAAGCAATAAACCTATGAGTTTCTCAGAGGCTCTCAGGTAGAAGAGTGAGGGCGAAATTACAGCCTTCAAGTTGGAGCGTGAGATACAGCTGGAGTATCACATGCCCTTTACAACTGCCCAGACCCACTGCTTGCACCCACTGGTCACAGAATGTCCTGTGAATAGCATGGTCCTGGTATTGTTACTGCTTTGGTGTTACTGGTGTGATTTTGGGGGACATGCCCAACAACATTTACCATTCCATTTTTCACATACAATCTTCATTACAAAATCAATGTAAAACTAATTATACAGATAAAGGCTTTTGTGATAATGCAGGCTAATGTAAGTGAAAAAAAAAACAAAAACCAACAGAAGAATGTAGCGCCCAAGATTATCTGAATAGCCAGGACTCACAGAAATATAATTAACAGAAGCTTTAATCAAGAATAACTGAATCTTTTGTGAAATAATCCAGGGCAACTATGAAATTGTTTTAAAATTGTTAATAGTTGCTCAGATGGAGTTCTTCAGATGAGTTTTCAGTGCTCTAAAGCTGATTAATATAAATGTTATCTTGCTGTATTTTCAGAACTTGTAGAGATGTGTCTCTCCTTCAGAGAGTGGCGACTTGGCACTCTGTGGGAGCTGAGAGAATCTGGCCCAAAGATTCCTGTTTGCAGATGATGACTTTACTGTATTATTCACTTTGCCTTGGCACAGTCAATCAACAGAGGAAGCGCAGCGGAAATAACAAAGCCTTTTCTCTATTTGCTGATAACACTTTTAGTACGTTTGAGGAGAAATCTGAAGAACCGCAGTAATCTCTGTACCTCTGAAAACGTGCTGAACAGAGAGGAAAGGACAGAGAGGAAAGGACAGAAAGGACATCAGTACTTGCAAAACACAAAACAAAACCCAGGAAAATTTCTCCTAACAGGCAATGTGAAAAATAACTCTTAAATACATTTAAGGAAGTACTTGAACAAGCCTTTCCAGGACATAGTGCCTCTTTATACCCATTAATTTCACACCTATTTGAACACAAATCAGTGGATTTAAACTAGGGATGAATCTAATCTATGTTGTGTATTCAAAACAGTAGGTTCAAGGGATTAACCAGGACAACAACAGGGTCTTTATCAAACAGGATTCCTTTGTATCCATCCTGACATTATCAGAAACGCAGCTACCTCATAATTAGCACATCTCCAACTTTAACCTTTTGTCTTGACTGCAATCTCTTAGATTAGTGGTGATGTTCAGCCTCCTCAAAACTTCTTTCAAAAATTGACTATTTCCATGGTAACAGCTGCCACTCTCATTCAATGAGCATCAAGAAAATGTGATTTCCTTCGTAGCAGTGGGCCAGGCTGGGTGCACAACTTTGGCCTTTGTCAATGCGCTTTTCAGATAAATCTGTTTATTCCAGAAGAAGAGGAAACAGGTGCAAACACAGCTCGGGAAGCAGGATTGGCAATGGTCCGAAAGGGAGCTGTCAGACGACCCACCTGCAACACCAGTATGTTCTGCAGCTGCAGCAGGGAAGGACAAGCACATTCAACACCAGCCACCAAACTTAAATCAATACTTTCTAGGGAGGTTTCCCCCCCTCCTTCTTTTTGCTTGTTTCTTTGGTATCTCCACAAAAAGTACCGAGACAGCAGCTTAATACTTGCCCCCAAGAATAGCTGAGAAATACTTAACGTAAATCAAGGGTTCTCAGTCAAAGAGCACTGATGTTAAGCCAAAAAGAACATCAGCTCATTGCTGAGAAGCTGACACAGCTTTAATGATCAGTGTCTTCATCTTCAACACTCACATCAGTCTCTAACCAAAGTCCTTATCTCAGCTGAAGTCAATTCCCAAAGTAGCATCAGCTTCAGCGGGACCAGCAAACACTCACAACAAAGCTACTTTGTCTCCTGCCAGTCATGGGAAATTTTTATGGAAGTTTATCAAATTGGAGGCTTTTCCCAGAAAACCCATCTGTTCCATATGAACTCATTCTGACACCTATACCTTCTTTGAAGCCAAAGGTTTCCGAGTCAATCTGTTAAGACGAGAATGGATAAAGCAAGATTCACATCTCCTGCTGCAGCAATCCACCGAAATAGGCAAGTTTTCCCTTAGTCACAAATGCAAGAACGTGTCAGAAAAGAGAGCTGCAATTTTCCAAAGTTAGCATTGCATGTTCACTTTTCTTAAATTGGTCTTTGAAATAGATATTTTTAACTTTTTTATGAAATTTTTAGCACTCATGTGAAGGACTGGCAGACAGCAAAAAGACTGAAATATTAAACATAACTCTAGCAGCCTTTTTTTTATTTATTTCCTCCTTAATTCCTCTTTAACACTTTCAGGTCTAGACCAGGTGAGTTCTTTCCTTCCCTTACATACTTCCAGGTGTACCAATGTACCAATACCTGTTGTTATTTAGACACTTGGAAAACCTGAAGTCAGTTTGGATTTGGGCCTACCCTTTTAAACCAAAATTACCAAGAGTTTGATGAACAGCAGTTTGTGAACATACTGCAAGCACTAAGGTAATAGTATGTCTATGTAAGTATCACAGAACCTGGGTGCCACTCAGATTCAAAACCTAATTCCATCCCTGGACCGTAATTCACAAAGGGCCAAATTAAAACTCTCAGTTCTGGGCTCACACTGGAAAAGCCCAGTTTTGAGTGTGAGGTCAGAGTCCTAACCGCATGTTTATTTTCACTTCAGCTTACGTAAAAACTGGTGCATAATCCAGAAGTACTGAAAGAATCCAAAGGCTTGCCAAGTTCCAGACAATAGTCAATGGAAAAAACCAAGTGTACAGATCTGCTGGCAGGAGATGTTTCTATGCACTCCCATCTCACACGTGTTCCTAGGGTGGTTCTCAAAAATGAAACTCCTTTGGGAAGGGAAGGATGAGGGATTTAATTGAACTGTAGCTGTGAATGCCACGAATAGCCTTCAGATTTAGTGCAAAGGAACACCAACAAACTGCTGTGGATTAATGAAAAGGAGGAAATGGTTGGCAGGAAGGGGTGTCTGCGTGACGGGTGACATCACAGCAACAAAAGCTTTTTACAGGACAAGTGAGATCCTGCATTGTAGGTGTTTGCCATCTCAACAGTCATAGTCTATATTCTGACACCGCAGCCCAGTTTTGCAACCATACTACAGGCACCAGGACTGTTAAGGTATTGCTGTGACACCCCGCAGTGCTATCCTGCACCCTGTTTGGTGCAGTCTGGCCTGACTCCCACTCAAGATAGGCGAGTGACTCTACCTGCACTGGCTCTGGGAGTCAGGAGAGGCACAGGAGGCAAGCAGTGCTCATTTCCCACCTTCTTCAAGGGTTGTTCCTTCTCTCCAGTAAAACACCAGAGCAGAGTTGCTGTACCTGCATGGTTTAGAAGGTTTTGTGGAGTCTAGGGAGTTCAACGGCTGGATGGTGCCAAGGTGGAAAGTCCTGTACTGCAGAAGGACAGGAAGGAGAGGATCCCACTTCTAATGCCTTCCAAATTAAATCTTTGAAGGGAAAGTTGTGGCTTCTCTCCCATCACCTCTAAAACAGCATCAGCTCTGATCTCAAAATTTCATAGGAAACAGGCTAGGGCGAAGACCACAGTCCTGATGCACAGGTGCCACAAATGTCACTCACCCCTACTCAGAAATGTTAATGCCATTAACATATTTAGTGTCTTTAATTATTTTTTTTTCTATCAGTGACATGGAAGGTTCAAATAGAGTTGCTTTGTCTTTATGCCGCTTGTAAGTCTCTTCAACTTCTAGCAAGCCGTGCATCACAGGCCCCTCCTACCTCATGCCAGGGAGACATAAGCAGCACCCCTGCACCACTCCCCTAGTTTTGCAGTTTTCTGCACACTTTTGCCATATATGGATGGAACTTGTCCCACACCAATTGGTGAGATAACTGCTGTCAGAGCAGATGGTAAGATAGGCCTGAACAAAATATTTGCTACCTTTTTATCATATGAAGGAGATGTAAGAGGGAAAGGATGTCTTTTCCATTTCCTGAGGGTTGCAACAAAAGTTAAAACAAGCTTTAACGATCAGTGGAGTTGGAGGAACAATTACCCAGGTCCAGTGGATGCATACCTTACATCTAGCTCTATCTCCTTCCCTCCTCTGTGATTTAGTTTGCCTCCAGAGTATGGCACTTGCTGGGGGAGTTCACAGACTGCCAGTATGCTAGTTCAGCCTGCTCCAGGCACCGATGTTCAGAGAGCAGCATTGGAAGCAATTCCAGATTCCAGCTCCAGCAAAACCAGGAGCAAACTCATAAGGTGCTCATGATAAAGAGGGTAACATTTGTTCCTGTATTCTGTGCGATTGTCTCGAAGGGATGCTAGCACAGTAATGCCCTCTGTGGGAAGCTATTGCTCAGCGCTAACTTTCCAGTGGCAGTTGAAACGGGGAAAGTTATAGGAATGTTATGTTATATAGGAATGTTAGGTTATAGGAAGGTTATAGGAATGTTTGTTATAGAATTAAATGGTTGAGGGTCTGGCCAGTAAGAATGTCACACCCTTTATTCCATGGATGGCCTGCTTAGATAGCGGGGAAACTCCCAAGGACTGGTATTACCCCCTGCTTAGATAACGGGCGCCTGGTGTTACCCCCTGCTTAGATAAAAGCCCAGCTTGCCTAGTACGCATGCGTCAAGAAGAAAGGTGAAAAGTTCATTTCTGAGGAAGACTTTGAGCCTTCATCTTGGGACCCCCGACGACCACCCTCAAAGGACACTGCGCCTGCGCCACTAGGAGGAGACTATGGAAATGCTCATCTTAATACGAAGCGGGACAGGCCATGCATATGTATAGGCGGGTGGGGCGACCTTATGAATTTTGTAACAATTTGCGGTATAAATATGAGTGCGTTACTGTATCGGGCACGCACGTCTTTGGAGGAGCTATCCCCCGTGCGTCCGCCGGCGATTAAACATACCTTCTTTATAACTTTCTAAGTTGTAAAGTGTGTTTTCCGCGTGTCACAGTCACCATAAATATTCAGAGAGAGATATAAATAGCACCGTGCTATAAAAAGTAACAACAGCAACGGAGGTCTGCGTGAGGATCAGACCTCAAAACGTGACACTGCAGAAGAGATGCTGCACAGGAGCTATTCAGGCAGAAGGCTTCGTATTCGGAGGAGAAGGAAGAGCAGCTTGTCAGTTGGCATTCCAGCAGTCAGCCGTTTGCCAGGGTTTTCAAAGTTGCACTTTATACCCCTAGTTTCACAAAGGTCACGCTAGCAAACCGGCGGGGCTTAGTAGGCCAAAGATGTGTTTGGGTTCTGCTCCAAGGCCCTTTCCCTGACTGTAATATTGATGTCAATGGAACAAATATCTCAATAGCTGCACAGAAAGGCCAATGAAGAAATGCGGTATACTCAACATATGGAAGAAGTTTGAAGCCTTTCAAACCACTTATGTTGCCGTGAGAAACCCATGAATATCAACAGCGGAACAAAAAACCTAGCATGGGAGAAAGAAACCTGCATCCTACCATGCTAATTTCCATTGTCAGAGAGGAAAGTCAACAGTAACCTTAGCAATTCCAGGTTTTCAAAAGTTGTATTTATTTTGGGTTTCCTTTCAAAAACAGTGTTCTAATGAATATGCAGCATGCTGGGTCTGTGGCACCGGTAGTATGTCCATCACCATGGTACCTGAGCACTCAAGCAAATGATTAACCAGCAGAGCAAACAGAACGGAAGCAGAGAGCCAACAGGCACTGTGACAAGCTCTTCATACACCTGCCAGTACATCTCTATCTGGACCTTCACTCCTTCAGGCCTTCCACTGTCCTGTCTTTATTTCATCCATGCTCTTGTGATAACCACGTCTTTCTTTCCAAAAGCTGCTAAGGGATGCAGAGATCTCAGACTGGCTTAGAAGGAAGGGTGAAATTAATAACAAACCCCCAACTTTGCTGAGGGGCGCAGTAAGGAAATAAATAAATAAATAACTTCTTTTGCACAAACTAAGCCAAATTATGAATTGACAGAATTTTTTTGTGCCTGCCACGCCACCAGCCTGGCCGCTTTTAAAATGACTATTCTAAAGAGGGAAAACAAGCCTTTTCCTCACTAAGGGCCAACATGACCTTTCAGGAGACAGGTGCAGACCACACATGAACAGTACTGTTAGCATTATCTAATAATAATGAAAAGAATACAGAAATACAGAAAGAATACATTCGGGAAAAATTCTGGAGAATGTATCAGCCCCTCCCCACACTTCAAGTAAGTAGCAAGTTAACAACAAAAATGTTTGTTTAACATATGTGCATGTAACTACTTCAAGCCTTTTCTGACTTGGGATCCTTAAGCAGAGACCTCTGGGGTTTCAGAAAAAAATATACTGTTGAATCATCTACCCCTTGCTGGCTTGTTTTCTGTACCAAAGCTCCGAGGAGCACGGGAAGGCAGAGGGCCTTGCGTGCAGGCCAATGTCAGAAAGGCCAGCTCCTTTTGGTGGTGGGGAATGATGCAGCTGTAATACAAACCTCTCTAAAGAAGATGTCTATTTTCCATTACTAGTCAGGACAATAACACTGCAGTCTAATTAAATTACTGTCATGCGGAGTTTTTCCTCTTCACTGAAGCTACTTCAGACTTAGGGAGTAGTTACATCCTCTCCATTCCAGGCTGCTTATATTTTTCCTTTAAAAGAGGGATATGTTTTGGGGCAATGCCACATTACTAGAAATGAAGACTCAAGTGGTCTCTCCCCAATGTAAATAAAATACACTGAGCTACCACTGTGCCTCAGTTTTGCAGCAGCTAAGGAGCACTGCCCACCCACCCTATTTTGACTGTGAAACTCTGACTTAAAGTTCCCTCTAAGCACCAGTCTGATTTTGCTGCTGCTCCTGTGTCTAAATTATATCCATTGCTGTCATCTCAAAGGATGCAGATCTTCTGTGTACTTTATCAGGTTTTATAATCGAAGCTAATGGCAGATCTGTTTGTTTAGCTGTTGTAAGCGGCTTTGAAGATCTCAGTCTCAGCAAGGGTGATGAATTAAGGATGTCAGCTGGGCAAACAGTTTAATTTTGAATGAATTTAACCAAAATTGATTACTGAAAAGCTGATACGAATCTTTCAAGTTCATATTATTTCACATACTTTAGCAGTAAATATTCCGCCCCTTCTTGCCATCTGACTCACCAAGCATAAAACTGGAAGAATCAGCAATGATGCCAGCTCCTCAGACACGAGACCAACTGTGGATACTATAAACAAGCGTGAGAAGCCACTTCCCGATTGGAGCAGGGAGTACAGCCTTCATCAGCTGACTAAATTTCTGCGTAACAGCAACTCTGTTCAGCAGCCTAAACATGATAGCCAAAGCATTTACAGCATAACCCAGAAAACAGGAACTGCAGAGAACTATTCCATGACACAGTTACTGTAGTGTACCTGCTTTTTAATCTCTCTGGTCCATTTTCAAATTAACTAAAATCATGACTTAGAGGGGGAATACAACATTCTTAAGATAGTATAAGGTTTTTTTCTTCTCCTAGGTAACCTGGAGTCAGGAAGAAACCAAAATAACAGTGTCAGTGCTGAAAATTACAAGGTACGGTTGGAAATCCAGAGGTCATCAAGTCCAACCTCATGCTCAAACCACTGGCACTTTAGAACAGGTTGCTCAGAATTAAAAGGAAAATAATTTAGAGCATAAAAAGAAATAAAAACCAAAGACTTCCTCTATTCCCCTTTTTTTTGCACTAGATTAAAAGATAAGCAAGAGAATTTCTCCTCAAGCATATAGCTTTTCTGTGTTGTTTTTAAGTAAATAAGACCACTATGGAAAACACCTACAGCTGCCTCCTTTGGTTGACCTAGTTCCCTTCCTCCCTTGATGCAGGTAACGTTTAGCACAGTGTGTAGTAAACTCCAACTTAGTTGCCAGCACTGCTGTGCCACATGCCAGGCCAGAAAAGGCTAGGAATGCAGCACGTTCAGTCCCAATGGTAGAGGGGAACAAAATAATAAAAGAAAAATATGCTTCCTATCACTCATTAGCCATCTCCTCCAAGTTCATTAAGGAACCAAGCCGACAGCTGCTGAAGAAGGTTCCACCCCATCTTTCTGCTGGGAAAGCAAGTCCTCTAGGGCAGGGGCTGGAGTGTACGGCAAAGAAGAACAGGGTGGGGGAACCTTAGGAGATCTGAGTGAAGCCCAGATGACTCATCAGAAAGTAGAATGTTCCTATTTTGGCGAGAGGCTGAAATAGCAGCCCTGGGTTGTGCTGCGGCAGAGCAATAAATGACCCTGAGCGCTTGGGACAAACTCCTCTGTGCACGGATAGTCTGAACAGTAGGGGCTGTTTCACATCTCATTAAGCAAAGAGGTTTACATGACAATTAACACATTAATTAGCAGTGTCTTTTTCACAGGTGGAACTTCAGCTTGAGATTTCAACACTTTTAGACAACTCTTTTGTGAGCGAAAAGGCAGGAATAGTTTCTCATGACTCAGGGTGGCAAGGACTCAAAGAGGGATCTGGCGTAGGAGCCTTGTTTTTGTCCACATAGTGAAGGACGCTGCAACCAGACAACAGCCTTTCCTGTAACTTCAGAGGAACAGTACATCCCCAGCCTGCCATTCAAAGCCTAGCCCTCAGCGTGGGCAAGATGCCAGGCTGGCCAGGCTGGCCACTCCATGAGCTTAATGTACGGCCTAACGTGCCACAAAGTCACACAGAGCCAAAACAGAGCTCGGGCTTGAACAAGCAGTAGCTCCATTTCTCAGCTCCAGCCGCTGACCTGTGTGGTTCTCCACTACAGAAATCCCTTTCATTGTATCTGTAGTGATACAACCCCTGAGAAAACCCTTCAACAAACACCAAGAAGCAATCATGCTAATTTCACTGAAAATAGGTATCAGCTATAAGAGAATGTTTATTGCCCTAGGGCCTCACATTTTTGACAAAGAACTAGTAATTTCTACCAGAGGCTGCTTTAAAAAAGAGTTGGTAACAAGTATGAATTTCCTTAAACTGCAGGTATGTTTCTCTCTGAGGTTTTTGTTCGATACCGTCTTGAATTTCTATTGCTTTTTGAGAGAATGGGTTTGCAGGTATACAAGAAAATCTAGAGCACTGGAAATGAATGAAAGGAAGAAAAATACTGGAGACTGGAACTGAGACTTGTAGCTTTCAAGAACTAGGGGGGATTCCGATACTTAGTGGGTCCCTTCCCTGCCAGAGGGATGTTGCCAGTCCATGGAACATAGTGACATGCTCAATATAGGCAATCTTTCGCTCCCCTCGGGTACATACTGCAGGGAAGTTGTGTTCTAAACAATGTATAAACAATCATACTTGCCTTTTACATACTTCGGCACTCAAAACACAGATAAATTACTGTGCCGTAGCCTCACCTATCACACCACTTAAAATAAATCCAGGCTCAGGAGGCACACTAGATAACTTTTCTTTTAATTAGCTTTTCGGAGACAATGGTATGTTTTAGAATATGATTTATTCCTTTTATTTATCAGCCTGTCTTGTTTCAGATGGGTACTGTCTGACTGACCTCTAGATACCCTTGCACTTGCTCTGTGATATCCCCAGAATGTCAATGCTTCAATTCTTCATCTTTCATTTCCCAAACGTTTCTTATTGGTCATTCTGGTACCAGTGGCAGCTGAAGTGGAAGTTTATCCTCCGATAATCTGTACTGCTTTAATGGATCCCAGCATCCTGAGGATATTTTCCAAGTGTTATGGTGACACCAGCTGAGATCTTGGCAATAGAAAAGTGTTTCATATGCTTATTTCCTAACTTAGTCTCTTGGGTTTTTTTCTGCTTTCCCAACCCTCTGTCAGCCCCTTGATTTCTATGGCTTAACTCCTTTTGTTATTGCTATATTCTTTGTAATCACTTCGAAGTATCTTTCTGATAAGAAAGCCTTTGAAGAATCTGAGGGCATTCCCACCATGCATCCAAAATCTGTTAATAATGTTCTCGCAACCTCCAAGTCATATTTGTCCAAAAGCTTAGCAAAAATCCCCTCTAAAAGGAGCGGCAACAGTCACATCTTCTTTACATATTTCTCTGTAAAACCAGAGACTAGGAACTACAGCACATAAACCTTGTAAAACGATGAGCATATTTCAAACAGCTCTAATACAAAATACTGCACATAAAACAAGCCACCAGTTTTAGCTTGTCTCCAAAACAAGGTATGCTTAGAGATGCCTATCCTTGAAGCATCACTGTCCCTTATTATTTTTTTCCCCCAAGATAAAATTAGCCTTGCACCGGCATGCCTGAAAAAGCCAAATTCTCGTATCATTTCAATCACCCAGTTTGCTCATGACTTTCATCCAGCTGACTGAACACCTATCATCTCACCTGAAAGAGAAGCTGGGAGTTTGCTCGCCTCAGTCACCTGCAGGATCTTTGAAACGCCTCCTCTTGTGTTCCTTCCAGAGAGCGCCTTCCCGCATCCCCCAGTCCGTCCCCGAGTCCCCCGAAAACACGCAGTCTCCCGGTAAGTTCTGGCTAAGTTATCCCACGTAACTCCGAGGAAGGAAGGAAGGCAGGAAGGCAGGAAGGAAGGAGAGGCTGGCGGGTGAAGCCTTTGAAACACTTTGTTTCCTCGGTGGTCTGTCACAGTCGGGTCTCCGGTAGTAAACTGAACAAACCTATCCTCCTCCTGGCTCTTCTTTTCTTCCTCTTTTTTTTTTTTTTTTTCTTTTTTTCTTTTCTGTAAACACATAATCGGCGCTTCAATTCCTTGAGGTGCCACCAACCGCACTTCTCTATTGCCCTCTGCTGCCTGCTACCTGCCACCGCCTTCCCGGGGAACCGCCGGGCCGCGGGCACGGGCACCGCCGCCAGCAGCGCATCCCACCCCCCCACCCCGCCACCCGCCTCCGCCGCCAACCCCCCAGTCAATACTCATACACTACGGCCGAGACTCAACACAAATCATTGTGGGTTTTATTCCCCCCCTTTGTTACAAAACGCCGGGCCAGATTTACAGCTTGCTGGGCAGCCGCGGTAGCTGCGAAGCACTGAAGGACGGAGGCGGGATGCAGTTAGCGATGCGGGGCTGCGGATGCGCCGCCTCGCTTATTAATTCATCTATTTATTCGGGTTTTGGGTGAACAAAAGCCAGGAAAAAAGTAGAGACAGATGCGTTCTGCCTTGAAATGTGGGCGAATGCACTCCGCTGCTGCCATAAATACTCCAACCAGGGAGCTGAGGGTTATCTGGATGTTGGTTTTTTGTTTTAAGGGTCTGGTCCTGCCAGCACCTAATGCTCAGAAATAGTGACTCGCGATGGGGTGTTCGGTAGGAAGGGGGGACCCACGAATTGGAGGCCACGGTTGCGTGGTCATTTTACCTTTTTCTCTGGAGTTTTATTTGTTTAGCTCGTCCAGTACCACACCTAAGGTGAGAAGCATAGTTACTGCCCCATGAGACAAGGCTCGGGATATGCTGTAGATGGATGGCGTGGGGCAGAGCCGTTTGCACTGCTTTTCGGACAGTGACGACCTATAATGCAAAGAGAACCCAGCAAACTACCCTAAACAGGGGAAACGGCCCTAGAGCAGAAGAAAAAAAAATAATTATAAGCATTTCAGACAGACTGGGAGAGAGCGAGGGGAAGAAAAAAAAGGACAAGAAGAACATAAGAGCAGGTTGGGGGGAGGGGAAGAAATAAAAATAAATCCTTTCTATTGTATTAGTCACTGCCTCGTTAGTACTGTAAAGTGGCTGTTAACCAAGTCATTCAGGTACTTGTTCTCATAGGAAAAGAAAAAAACAAAAAAACACTCCACAAAAAAGTTGTCCCGAGGTGCTGGTGCAAGTGCTGCAGCCCACCTGCACCGCTCCAGGGGCTGGGGGCAGCCAGGGCCAGCAGCTCCCAGCGCTGGTGTTTGCCAGATGCTGGCAGAGAAGGAACGCCGTGTTAGCTCTTCCTCTGCCAGCCCAGCTTCCTACGGGGCAAGCACACTCAGGCGGTTAAAAATCGGTTTAAAACCAGGCCCACCTCCCAGACAAGCTTTGAAATGATTTTTGCTCACTCTTCGTCTCGTGTTTGAATAATATGTTTGTTTTCCCACCACCGCTATTAATAACCGGGGATGTTTCATCTGCCGAAAAATCTGTTGACTGACGAGCGCTGGTTGTGTTTTAAATAGCAGGGATGTCACGCAGCATCCCTTCCACTCGGGAACGGCAGAGTTCACACCAGAACTACCATCAGCAAAGCCAGCAACTTGGCAACGAAAAATGTAATATTGGAAGGCCCCCTAAAAAAAATGTGGGTTTAATTCAAAAATAAAGTCAGTGGAGGTGCTAATTGGAGCTATTATGAACATTTCATCAACGGGTTCTGATTTATTGTCTGCGCCGTAAGACTCTCCTATTAAAGGAAGCTCAGAAACTCCGTTCTTTCCATGCTTTCTCAACTTGCAAAGCCCCCGGCTTTTCTCCGTGTTAGAAAATAGGAAATAATTACATTTATTCAAATTCCTTGATAGCCTATTGAAGGCTGCTCAGGTGAACACCTCCCCTAAACGAACACCATTACCAACAGATCAAAGAGGAACGTCGAGCAAATGAACGGGGCCGAGGGAATTAACAAAACACACATCAAACGCTGAAAAGCTGAAGGTTGTTTTATTTCTTTTTAATAAGAGCACATTTGCGCAGCGATAAAGGAAAAAAAAAAAACCCACCCCAAACCCAGAAAAAGTAGCTGCCAAAATTCATAGGAAGGCACCTAAAGAGAGTGGGAGGCAGCTGATGTGATGCTCAGCCCGCTGAACATCTCTGGAGCCTCTCCGAAGCTGCCGGGTGGCGTTTTTCATGTGGCAGCCCTTGGCAGAAAAATATCTTTGTTATTTTTATTAGTTTTGTCTTTCTTCCTTTCTTCCTTTCTTCCTTTCTTCCTTTCTTCCTTTCTTCCTTTCTTCCCTTCCCTTCCCTTCCCTTCCCTTCCCTTCCCTTCCCTTCCCTTCCCTTCCCTTCCCTTCCCTTCCCTTCCCTTCCCTTCCCTTCCCTTCCCTTCCCTTCCCTTCCCTTCCCTTCCCTTCCCTTCCCTTCCCTCTCTCTCTCTCCCTCCCTCCCTCCCTTCCTTTCCCCTAAAAGTTTTCTTTTCTACAGCAAGAACCGACCCCAACCCCTCAAACTTTTGGGGCGGAGGCGGGTGGCTCCCGGGCACGGTTGCTCCTTGCCGGCGCTCCCGGCCGGCCGGCGGGCTCCCGTCTCGCCCACAGCTCCGCCGTCCCCTCAGCCCAGCGCGGCCAAAGCGCCGGCGGCACGAACCGCAGCGGCTCCCCGGCCCGCGGCCAGGCCCAGGCTCCCCGGCGGCGCGAAGCACGGGCGGCCGCACCGGCTGCCTCCCCGCCGCAAGCACCGCGCTCCTTCTCCCTCTCTCCACCGGCCGAACGGCGCTAAGCGGGGCACCGCGGGCGCCGTCCGAGCCCGGAACCATGGTGCTGCAGCCGCGGGTACAACGCCGGGCCGCGGCGAAACGCTGCACATCACTCCCTCTCCCGGGTCCTTTCCCCTCCCCTCTCCGCCCCCGGCCGCCGGACCTGACTGGAGGCGGCTTCCGGCGGGGCGGGCGGTCCGCGCCATGGGGCCGCAGCAGCTGTTCCTGGAGGCGGCGGCGGAGAGGCTGGCGGCCGCCTGCCCGGGCCAGGCACGGTTCCTGCTGTAAGCGCCCTGCGGCGGGGCGCGGGCCTGGGGGGAGCCGGGCGAGGTGGCGGGGAGCGAAGCGGCGAGGGGCGGGAGGGGGCGGGGGCGGGGGTGGGGGAGGGGGCTAGCTGGTGACGCGCGCGGAGAGCCCCGCCCCCTGTCCTCGCGCCTGCCGTGGCGCGCCGCCGCGTGGCCGGGGCCGCTGGGGTGAAGTGACGTGGTGTGACGTGGTGTGACGTGATGTGACGTGATGTGACGTGACGTGACGTGATGCCTTGCTCTTCTTCCCACACAGGTGGACACTCCGCAACTCCCAAGGTGAGTGAGGGGACCGGGGGCCGCAGAGGAGGAGGAGGAGGGGGTGACTCCAGCCGCGGGGGGCTCCAGCCGCGGGAGGGCGGTGCCTGGGGGGCACCAGGGCAGCTGGAGGGCGGACGCGTGGGCCTGAGACTGGGGGCCGCCATTCCCTTTCTCTCCCTTTCCCCCTGTGCCACCCAACACGCTGTGCTTTGGGGCTGCCTGCAGCAAGGGCGTACTTGGGCTGGCTGGGCAGCAGGGCCCACGCGTTTCCCTGGGGACTCGGGAGGGATACCGGGGTCTGGCGCTGGCTGTGGGGAGTTGCCAGGGCAGGTGCAGGGACGTGCCTCTTGTTACAGGGTCTGGAAGCGATCTTGGTGCCTTGTTTCCTCCCGGATTGAGGCGCCACCATCTTCTTGTACTTAAAGTGGGTGAGGAGCTTTACGCGGCTTCGGTGTCGCAGGTCACCGGCGCCTGCGGAGCTGGGGGTCTCTGTCGCTAAAGGTTTTTGGGAAGGAATTGCTTTGGGAAAACCCGTAACCACGTACTGTGCGAACTTCTGTCCTGCCTAAACTGGCCCAGGGCTGGTGCCCATCCTGGTGCTCAGCTTCCTCTTGTGTTCTAGATGGGTCTCAGGCATAAAACCCACCTCCATGCAGATAACGTTAGGACAGGGACCGTTTCAATGCTTTCCTGTGAAACACAACTGCTTCAGGGTTATCCATTTACCTTTTCCAATCTGTAGATTGCAAGCGTGGATTAGATCGGACGTGTCCTTACTGCTTCCAGTTCCTGGTTCCTGACAGCCACCGGGTGCGGCTCAAGCCAAAGATGAGAGTCACTCCGCAGATAGAGAAGATCCTTAAGCGAGAGGCGAAGAACCACAAACTTAATATGAAACAGACCAAGCTCTTGAAAAAATACAGGGAGTCCAGCAGCGTTCTGGTAAGGATGTTGGCTGGGAGCCAACAAGCACCTGATACTTCCCTGAAACCTTCCGGTGGCAGGAGAAAGCAGATCTGGAAATCTTTCTCTGTGAAGAGGAGCTCACACCTACACGTCACTTTTCTTTGTGAGCACATAACTCCCTTTTCTTTTGGGATATCTTCTATTTGCAATCCACACTATAGAGATCACGAGCACAAAGACAAAACATGAAACTTCCCCCCCCACCCCCCCCCCGCCCCTGCAAGAAAACCCCAGCCCCACATGTCAGGGAAGCTGCGTGGCCAGCTCTGCCCTCCCTGTGACTCCTTTGGCAGCAGTCTGGGTAGGCTCTGCAGATGTCTGAAGAACTTGCTGAAAATCCAGTATGTGTTCTCTTGCCAGGGAGCTCTGGCATTTCTGCTGTCAGCTGCTGGTCCTTTTGCATGGCTTTGCAGAAGCTTTGCCTGTATCTGTGTTTTCTGTGAATATGATAGAACTGGGACCAGGCAACCCTGCTAGATGCAGAGCCTCGCTACAGCCACGCAGATCCTGAAATCCATTTGAATCCTTAGAGATCTGTTGCTAAGGATACTCCCAAAAAAGCATGCTGCCCTTGACTGCAGTCATGCTGGTTTGGCCAGTGTGTGGGGCTCGCCAGAGAATCATGGGCTGGTTTGGGTTGGAAGGGACCTCGGAGATCATCTAGTTGCAACCCCACTGCCAGGAGCAGGGACACCCTCTGCCAGAAGGGTGTCCTGTGCTGCCTTGGTTTCAGCTGTGACAAAGGGGCTGAGAGGTCATCAGGTTTTTTTCAGTTTCATCAGTTACCTAACTTTTTACATTGGAATATTACTGTTCTATTGGAAGTCTTTTAAAACTAAACCACATGGGGAATTTGAAGAAGTTAATGTTGCTTTTTGGGCTTCAGTTCTTTTTCCTAAAAATACTCAGGAGTATAAGATTTAATTACTGTTATTTGAAGAATAATAGTATACATTTAATCTGGTGTTGCCAAGGCCTACATACACTACTATTAAAACAGGATATGTGAATGGAATTTTTAATAAATGAGACAGCGCCCTATTGTGCCCAGCAGTCGCTGGCACACTTGGTGTTTTCTCAGATGAGGGTCTGTTGGTTTGGGGAGTAACATTTGCAAAACAAAAAATTATTAAGAGTCAGGAACACAAAATTAAAGTGAGGGAATGTCACAGAGGTTCTCAGATGTCAGGACCCAAAAAAAAAATAAAAAAAGGCACTTTGACATCACTCTTTCCAAGCTGCAGATCACAGCTGAGCAGCAGAAAGGGCCTGTGAGAAGCTGAAATATTTATTTTTCTGGGATCACAGAATCGTAGGGGTTGGAAGGGACCTCCAGAGATCATCCAACTCCCCTGCCAAAGCAGGTTCTCTAGGACAGGTCGCACATGGAGGTGTCCAGACGGGTCTTTAATATCTCCAGAGAAGGAGACTCCACCACCTCCCTGGGAAGCCTGTGCCAGGGCTCTGTCATCCTCACTGGGAAAAAGTTCTTCTACATGTTGGTGCGGAACTTCCGGTGCTCCAACTTGCACCCATTGCCCCTTGTCCAGTCTCCACAGACCACTGAGAAGAGACTGGCCCTTTCCCCCTGTGTCCCACACTTCAGATATTTAGAAACCTTGATCAGGTCCCCAAACAAATCATGGGATCACAAACCATGACTGTACATGAAGTGCTGTCTCTTTAGAGAACTGAGGAACAATGTCCTACAGAATTGTGATGGGTTCTCGGATTTGTTCTGTGGCTGGAGAAGGTTGTAGGATGCCCTGTGCATCCATATGAGTAGTTTAAAATTCAGGTTTAAATAGGTCTGCTTTAAACTCTGGGTAATACTCTAATCTTGGGATGTAATTACAGTTTCCTGCACTTATGTTGTGCCCAGTTCTGTGCGCATTCGGGCTGTAGATTATGATTTAAGTATTTCTGGTCTCAAGTGTTTAAAATACTGCCAACAACTGACAGCTTTTGAAATTAGCAATGCAGATCCCTCTAATCTAATACCTGAGACCTGAGAAAATGAAAATTTGACCGTGGTTGAAAAAAACCCAAGCAACAGTGTGACAGGTTGTGCCTCAGATACCTCTCTTTGCAAGCAGGGCTCGATTGGAGAATGCTTCTGCCATGAGAAGGCGTGTAACGTAGGAACTAGTTCAGAGCTCTGGAGTTAACAGCAGATGCAGTTCAGGGAGTGGAAACTGGCTGTGTGGTGCTGTGATTAATCCACCAACTCCTGCACTGCACTGCAAGGTGTTCACCTCCCGTTCATGTTCCATGGTGTGCTGCATCGTCATGTGATGCTGGGTTTTTCCCCCCCCGCCTGAATTTCATTTAGAAGAAATAAAACCACATCAGGACCTGAGCTGTGTTAGTTAATGATCTTTCTCTTTTTTAACTTGGTTAGGCTGACAAAATAATGTCTAGGGACAGTCAAAACACGAAGCTGAAAACGTTTCATTTTGGCACTTCTAAATGTTGCTCTCTCTAAGCAATCTGAGTTGGGGTAAATGGAGATGAGGAATGATTTGGTGTCGATGTTTTTCAGAAGAGCTTAGGCACTTCTGTGACATTCTCCTGAGTTTGTTTTGGTTTGCTTTGGTTTTTAACCAGAAACATCACCTAACTCTTTTTCAGTCAGCGTAATTGTGTGCCTCAGAAAGTTGTCTTGTCTGTATTTCCCTCTTGTCTCTTAGTAAGGGTAGTTGCCATGGCAGTGAGGGATATTAGGAATATCTGACGCGCTCTGTGACTGTCGGGCATTGTCTGTTCTGGTGCATCTCTGCAACATACTGTGCTGCTGCAAGTTCCCTGCAGCCCAGAAGTCAACAGAACAGAAAGTGCCCTTTGTTCAGAACTTCCTCTGTGTTGTACTATTTTTGCACTAATAGAAAGCCTCTTTTTTTTTTTTTTTGTTCACTGAGCCTGGGAGAGCTATGGATGACGGGTTTTTCTTAGAGTTTGGTAACATAAATACTTCTCTCTCAAGAGTCCCTGGAAAAGTATGTAATCATCAGGGGTAGAAAGTGCTGATGAGCTTAGATCACACTCTATGTCATGTTTTTTAGCAGAATACAAGTAGGCTTAAGATACCCTACATCCCATTCAGGTGCTGTTTCACTTCCCCTTCTGACAGGGTTCTTCTCCATACTTCACCATGTGGCATCATGTACAGAGTTATGGGTCTCCTGAAATCAGTAGCTAGGGGCTTGGAGTCATTTCTACATAAACCTATAGGATGTGCTGGGCTTAAGCAGCCTGAATGAAACTACCAGGTGTAAAGTATATGTTGGTTTTAAATATCTCGTGTTTCACTTACGTAGATACATAGCTTTTGTCATGGTATCTGGAGAATAGTTCAGATAATGCTTATAATGGCTTTATAATGTAACAGTGGAAAGACTGGAAGAATGGCTGGTATTTCTTTCTTCTCTCTGCAGCTGGTTACTTGTAACTCGTGCAACAAAACAACAAGACATTATGGTAAAAGCAGGGATTTTCTGGCTGCCAGGACACAAAATTTTGGCACTCCAAGTATTAAATCTCACTCGAGGACACCAGATGTCAAAATGATGTCTGCAAGCAAAGTGACTCCTGTAAGCTGCAGCAGGTTGGGATCTAAAGGGAACAGCCCCTCATCACTTCCCAGGTACCTCTTTCTCTCTTATTTAAGTAGGGTGTATTGTATTGCATCTTCTTGGGAAAGGGAATCATGTGCTGACTTCATATCAGCCACTTAATAAACTTTTAATTAATAACTAAGATTTTTTCTTCGGTGGTCTGATTGAGGGGATCAATTTTAATTTTCCAATCTTTAAAAACAAGGATTCTAATAAAAACGACTGTTTTTGTCATTAATGTGAAATGTCTAGCTTAAAATTTGCATAACAAAGTTGGACCTCTGACTGCTCGCTTGCATGTGAAAACACACTATTTATGTTCAGATTTTTTCCACTCTGATTATATAACTGCACTTTGATAGTTACTTTATGTTAATTCTGATTCATCACCGTTAAGACATTTGTGTCTCTTGTTTTTCAGAACACATGTATCTGGACAGATGACCAACTCTGCTTCCAAGACTCCCCGGAGCTCCAAATTTCACTTTTCTAAGCTAAAACAAATGCTGAACCTAGAAGAAAAAGAGAAAAGCCAGAAGACAGACTTTAAAGCCTTCCTGACTTTACTTTAGTTATACAGTATTTCCAAGTAATAAAGATTACAGCAATAAGTATTCTTTGGGTTTTAGTAAATCAACAAAGTGAGTTCTGTAAAGCTCCAGCCAACAGCGTGTGCCCTGTGAATGTACCGACCCTATTTTCTAGGAGCAAGCTCTGTTTCTCAGGGGACTGACTGCCTGCAAGAGGGAGATGGGGAAATAGCCAGGCTAATGTGCTTGGGGTATCTTTGCTTTCCCTAATGCCCGGATAATCAAAAGCCCGGGTGTATTGTTGGAAGAAGGTGGCAGCTCTGGGTCCGGCAGGATGGGCAGATAGCTTGGCAGGCCTTGAAAGCGATTTGGGAGTGAGGAGGTTGCCATTTGCCCCACCTCACTCAGCTACTTTAAGATCACAACAGCATTTGAAAGGTCTGGTCACTGCTTCACACCTTTGAGTGAAACAGACGCTTTTGGCAGTAGTTTCTGCGGATGCAGCACTTCCCCCTGCCTGAGGTAGTGTCCCCAGCTGCTGGGCTGGCCGCTGGTACCTGTGATGGTTTAAGCACAGCCTTTAACGCAGGTGATACAAAGGTTCCAAACAACCTGTGCTCTTGATGTGCTGCACTCTCCCTGCCAACAGCTCTGTGCCAGGCTGCTCTCAGCACCCTCGGTTACTGCTCTGGGCCTGCAGAGTCACAAAGGGTACGGGGTGCTTCCTTCCCAGCTGCCCTGGTGCTACCAAACCGGGTCGCTTGTCTCACGCAGAGTTGAGTTGAGGAGGGAACCTTGTCCTTAGATGTCTTTCAGTTTTACCAGGCAGGCTTCAGAGTTGCTTCCTTCCAGGGCTGCGATCTGGAGAGCTGGGTTTGCCCTGGACAGTAGTTAACTCACTGCACCAAAGTGCTTTGACATCAGCAGGCGACTGTCAAGGTTAAAGCAGTCTCTGCTGTCAGAGGAGAAAGGACGGTGGAAAGTCCCAGCTCAGGATGGAGTTTATAGTGGAGACAGTTCTGCAAATCATGCTTCAGACTTCCCCTCTGAAAAGAATCTGCCAGTTAAAAGCATTTAAATTCTTGGGTTTAAAGGTATTTTCCTTTCCTTTGTGTTCTGACAGTTTCCTTGGAGTGTGTGCAGGCTCGGTGGCCACTGCTTAACTTGCAAGCAATCCAGGGAGCTGGGAGGAGAACAGTTTGTTGTGAATTCTACTTACGGGCAGAAAGATTGGCATGTAACCTTTTTGTGCACATCTCCGAAAGGTTCACTGCTGTTTGTTTCCAGTGTCCATGTGGGATCAAATCAGCTGTCATTCTTTGATCAAAATACAGACCTGGGACTTACGCCTTCTCCAGTGTAGAACGTGGCATTGTTCTTTCACCTGTCGTTGATGGGTGTTGTCACCCAGTCTGCTGGAAAAATACTTCAGCCTCGTTGATAAAAACCCGTGTATTATACAGAAGCATTTGAAAACCAAGTTCTGTAATACATTTTTATATAAAAAGTGTACCCATCGCATATTCTACTGCTGTGCTTCCCGTGAAGCTTACGTGAAACCAGCACGGGCATCACCTGCTCCATGTGTAAGGTGCACTGACATTTATGTGGCGGATGGAGAGCTTGAAGCCCATCTCTCTAATCATCCCTGGTCCCTGTGTGTTTTACACAACACTGTGTGGGCTCAGAGCATGTGACCCACATTCCTTTCGGCTGCAACTACAAAGACATGCTCCCGGGCAGCGCTGGGAACGCTAATGGGCCATCTACCCCCAGGGTCACAGGAGAGCTAGCCTCAGGTACCCAGCTCTCTCATAAGCATACTGTAGAGGCCAGGCACGGAGCTCCGGACACACTGCACTTCGTGTGCATTATGCTACTGTAATGTGCCATTTGTTAATGCAGACAGGCTCTGTCACGCTCCAAACCTCTCCTTCTTGGTACTCACCAGAGTTGCCAGATGTGCCCAGATGCGGCTATAAGGGATGGTGATTGCAAGCTATTGGACTTTACCGTGGAAAAGAAGTGGGGGGTGTGTGGGGAAATAATAATTCCATGCGTGCCATTCCGTGTTTTACAAGCACGCTTCAAAGCACTGGGCACTAACAGAGTCGGTATTCTCTATCTGAAGTGCTTTTATGTTATTCCAAAGCCTCTAATATAGGCTTTTTCTGGTACAGAACTTTCACATCATCAGGGTATTTAGGCCACACACACCTCCCACCCCTCCATATATATGATATGTATAGGTACATACATACATATACACACACACATATGTACACACATGTGCACTTCCCTTCAGAATATACAATGTTCCTGTACTCAATGAAATACAGAAGGTTAATTAATTGTTGGCCATGACAGAGACAGCTGAGGAGACTCTCCCTGCCAAGCCACTGCCACACAGCATTGCTGGTTTGCGCTGGCAGAACAACTCTCCACAGAGGTGAAATGCCATGCTGACTTCAGGAGGCCAGAATTTCACAGCTTCTACTTACCCACTGCTACGCTGTCATCGACAGTCACTTACCCACTGCTACGTGTGTTGTTGACAGTAACAGCATCACACCACATACTGAAAACATGGCAAAGTGTGTCTGAGATAACCAGCTCAGCTACAGGATCACTCCGAGATGTTTTCCCCTTTTTCAGTATGGGGAACCCCAAGCTGGGCATATTGCAGCTGGTTCCCTCATAGCCAGCCCCACCTCTGAAGAAACAAACTCCGGCCAAACTAGATGGCACATGAACAATGTTTCCTTTTGAAAACAGCTGCAGTTCCAGAGAGATCACAAGATCACAGATCGCAGGGGTTGGAAGGGACTTCAAGAGATCATCAAGTCCAACCCTACTGCCAGAGCAGATGACCTCAGCCTTTCTAATGCACTGCTTCCTCACTGAAAATGGTCCCACACGATACAAATGCAGAGAGTAGTAAACTTCAGAATTACTATTGCTCATTTCCCCAGCAGCGCCAAGGTTCTGGTTGGCTCCTCAGTGCAGGGAGCAGGTTACCTTCAGGCAACATCACACCCTGAGACTGAGCAGACAAGCGACACACAATGATATGTTTTTACAACAATGTTTTATTCTATTAAATATGAAAGAGCATACATAGAGGTGTTATTTTTGAAGACATAAATTACACAAGGATTACACGTTCTGTCAGAAAAGCACAATAATGAAACATCTTTACATGTCAAACTTTTCTTGTTAGCTTTTAACAAATGAGTCTATTTCGGTTGCAAACAAGTAACGAGTGCTATTGAACTTTTGCAAATTCCCACAAAAACATCATGCTTAGTAGGATACTTTAAGTATTATAAAGATGAAATCAGAATTAGATTTCTAAGTAACAAGATGGAAGAGATTTACTACTTAATCAAGATAAATGACACACTGAAATAGGAGCCGAGACAAAAATTGGTCATTCATTGAAAGAAAACAAATATAAAAAATTCCACTTGAGACACCACATTTGAATCTGCTTCCTTGACTTGCAGGAACAGTCGCTGTGATTATATGCGTGAGCAATGAGCAGAACTGCCCCTAAATATTTATAAACCTAACTGCCAAAGTTTAGACATGCTGGTTTTCTAGTTCGCTAATATTTTTAACTGACAAAACCCCACACCTGTCAATCTATTTCCTTACGTCTCAAAAGGCTGCAATCCAGCCCCTCTGCAGGGGGCACAAAAGGCTGCAATCCAGCCCATCTGCAGGGGGCACAAAAGGCTGCAATCCAGCCCTTCTGCAGGGGGCTGCTCAAGCCCGTGCACGACTTCTGTGTCTCCCGTGGCCATCTGTGCAGGGGGCTACTGCGTCCTACCTATGTATTTTGGGTCATCGTCGAGGGGCTGGACTGGGTTAGGGCTGGCTTGGGAGAGCAGTGTTAGCCTGTGGAAGTCCTAACACACCACCTTTGTATAAAGGCCAGGTAAAGAGGAACACAGTTACACTGCCGTGAATGCTCTCTGCTTGACATTCAGAAGACTACTCGGCTAAAACACGAGCTACGCAGGTAGTTTGGGCTTGTGTTGCTAGGGATTAACTGAGGTGTTTTAATAGCCTAACACAAACATCAACGGAGCGAAACAGACAACCTAATGTTACCGCAGGCTGTAGTTTAGTGTTCAAAAGGAGCAATGAAACACAATTTCTAAGAATGGTAATTTTTTTTGTAACTAAGGACTTCACATTTATTAAAAAGCAAACAAACAAAAAAAGCCACACAACACAGAAGTGGGTAATATTCCTGATATCTTTCAAAACATTCTGCAAAAACAGGGCTGGAGGCTGCAAACACTAGAATATACAAGCAGTCCCAGGGACCTCCAAGATGAGCGTTCTCACATGGCAAAGAGCTGCAGGACTGTCTTTGCTTTTTTTTCAGAGAAAGCTCAATAAAAGTGCAATACAGTGAAGCAAGTAATCTAATTATTATGCTGCTGTTCTCATTAGATGAAAAATGTTCAGATATTTTATAACTGTGCCTTTTGTAGGGCGGCGTTCTGGTGTGAGCGGAGCCAGAGCAGGTGAGAAGAGCTGGGCAGGGTTCACTCACACACCTTCTTTCCCCAGGGCAGTAAAGCCCCAAGGGAAAGTTGTGCTGCGTAATCCCACCTGCCCAACTTCACCTCCAGCATTTCTGTTTTGACAAAAGACGACCTTTGTTTTGCTTTTCCTTTGCACTCTGGGGTGTTCCCCCTTTCAGCTCCGAGGCACCCTTCCCTCTTTTCTTCCTGAGATGTCAGAAGTACGTACCTTAAGCTTTGGGACCTGAGAATGTGGAGGTATTTTTTGATACTACAGGGCTGCATTTGTATCGTACCATATTATCTCCTGCTCTACTATTGCAGTTACAAGATACATTTCCTAACTAGTTGATACCTGATGCCTTTCCTGTATAAATAAAAAGCAACGTACCACTCAGCCACCAACACGTGGCACTTGCTAGAAGAGCAAACTTGACCTTCCGCAAGTCCTCTTTTCCAAACAAATGTTGAGGGATCATTACCAAAAATCCCAGCTAAGAAATATTCCTTTAAGTAAACAATTTCACAGTAAAATAAAGAAAAATATATCCAGAAAATAGCACTCTCTCAAAATTAAAACTTATATACATCAAGAAGAAGGTGAGAATTTTTTTCCTCATTCTTTTATCAGCTCGACATTATCTGTAGATAAGCAACATTGTCACTAAGAGTTATGAGCAGGAAAAACAAATCTAGTGAAGTAAGTGTTGGGCCCTTTTTAGTACTCTTGAGAGATCAAGGAAACTCAGCTTTCAACTTTATTATCGTAAATATTGTTTAATTAAGGTAGCAAAAGACTGATTAAGCTTAATTTCTAATGGTTTTGAGTATCCAAGACTTGGATCTCTCAGTGCACTGTAAACAAGCCATACTGCTGCACTTACAATCAATCAGCTCTGGGTTCAAACAGAATTTTCCATGGATGGGCTTCAACTGTGAACTCACAATTTATCCTTCTTGTTTTATAATTTGTTTTATAATTCTTAAAAGACTAAGTTCTTTAAATCTTTTTCATAAATGTGGTGCTATTCTTTATCAAGCCTGAGCTTTAACTGCAACTGTAATGCACATACATGCACGTACATCCGAATCTCTGAACTGAGTTTGACAAGCTAGAAAAGAAATACTTAAAACACAAAACCTGTTCCTGAACATTCTTTTTCTTATCAAGAATCTATAATGCTGATAAGCGTTAGTTGATTTTGCATATTAGACTTAAGCAGTGCTCCTCTGGATTCGTTACCTCTTTCTTCCTATGGAGTGGAAAATCACCACTCAAAGCTAAGAAATCTGTGGACAGCGGGTGAGCTGGGATGAACGCTTGACAACAGTCCTGCCAGTCAGAATTTCTGATGAAATTACTGTTCCACATTGTGAGCTATGGGGTGCTATGTCAACAGCTGGCATTTTTTTATCCTTTTGGGTTTGTTTTGGGTCTTTTCCCCCCTGCTTAACTGAGGTCTAATTCACAGCAACTTCCATGAGAAAAGATGAGGTGCTTATGTCCAAGTGTATCTATTTTAAAGAGAAAGATTATTCTCCATTCGCATCCAACAACTGTTCTGGCAATTAGCCTCGCAGAAGTCAGTAACAAGTGACAGATCAATCACTATCTTCGACAGCTTCACTCTAGGACTATTTTGAATTGTTGTGGGTTTTGAAAAGGAAGAACAGATGTTTAAAAAAATAAATAGATAAAAAACATTGCTTTCATGTGAGGAGGAGTGTTAAACGTGTGAACTGTGAGCTTAACCGATGCCAAGCAACACCTGACAAATGCAAACCCATGAACCAAGCGGTATCAATAAATACTCCCGACGGTAGATCCAAGTCGAACACTTGCAGCCAAGGCTTTTAAGGCCACCAAAACACCAAAGATACAGGCAGGCGTTTCTTAAATCACTCCCCAGCGATTACATGCCTCACTCCAACTGACTGAAGAGCCCCCATTTTTCTGGCAACCTGCTAGACGCCCCTCTGGATCTTTAAGTTTTTAAGTGAACATAAAAGCTGGCGCACAGTGTTTCGACAAACTCAGCTACCCGCAGCCAGACCCCACGTTTGTGCCACGCGAAGGACCTTCTCCAAAAACCAGATGCTCAGCAATAATTTAACCAGCACAGAGGCCCGAACTGTCGCCCCCTGTTCTGCAAGAAAAGGCAGTGAAGAACTAGAAACGTGTGACTGGAGTGGGTGAGGGGTGTGTGTGTAGGGGGGGGGGGCTGGAAGCCCATGCAGGCCCCTGAGGTGTCGCAGTGGGTGACGAGGTGCACGCAGCACGGCTGTGTCATCGTGTTGCCGCGTGCGTGGATGGTACGTGGGATTGTCAGATTTTAATAATGGGCACTGAACAATTGGGACAGTTTGGAGAATGACCTTTCAATTTAATTAAAGCTGGAAAATGGCTTCACATTTCTGGGATTAACCTTTTTTTAGATGGAGACGGATGTTCCAGGAAGGGATTAGAGTACAAATGAATGGTCCCTCAATTTAGAAACTGAGCGGCTGCAAAAAGAAAGTCAGGATTTTGAAACATAATTGAACTGGTCAATTGTATAGCTTCCTACGCTGGCTTTTAAACGGTACTGAAATATTGCAGCATTTTGAGTCATTTAAAGACTTGCCCAGCACCGACTTGCCCAGATTTATGCTTTTCAACACAAAGTTGGTTACTGATATTTCCTCCGGGAAACCCTGCCTGGCTTGTTTTGGAGTGGGCAACTTAAAAGTGAAGGACAGTAAGATCGCTTCTGGCTTTGCATTAACGTGCATCGACCTTCTTGCAAACACAGGCCTGTGATTTCCACATGTCACTTCCCTCACTAGCAACTGAAATGTCTTCAGTTAGAAGTATGCATTGATTATATGTTGATCTACATTAAATGCAGGGTACATAGGAAAAATCTTAGCATGTTTTTTTTTTTTTTTTTTACAGAGCACCCAACTAAAATCTTTACAAAAGATAAGAGAGTTACCCATTCTTCAATGTAATAGACACAGATGCCACTTTTATAAATGTACCCTTATGTCCACTCGCCAATAGAATAGTAAACAAATCAACTTTTTAAACCATTTTTTATAAATTATTAGAGTATTTTTACTGACACTCGCCAACAATATACAAAAATAATACTACAAGAGTACCAATCAGTCTGACCTACCCCTCATTTCACAGAAAAGTAGAGGTTTGTGGAAGGATGTTCTTGCAGTCAGTCATCGCTGTAGATGTCTCCTGCGAACGGTAGATGTACGTGGCTGCCTGTGACGTTGGGAAGGCGAGAGAGGTCAGGCAGGTTCTGGATGCGCGACCGGAGCTCTTTCCGTACCTGGGACACTCTGGCTAGCTTCCGTTTGTACTCCTGTAACGCAGAAGAATTCAGCGTCAGACTCTCTGGCTAATACCAGCCCTTCCTATTTACCACACTTGCCATTTTCTAAGGAAAGCATTCCTTCTGTGAGCTAGGTGACTAAACAGCCCTTCATAGGTGAGAGCCCAGAGAACTGGGTATCCTGGAGGCAGAGGCATCAGCTCGAGCATTTTGTCAGCACCCGGCTTTGGAAGCACAGCCCTGGGGTTACTTTTCTTTTTACTTTGAAATAACGCTCAACAAGGCAGCCAGTCCTTGTTAACACAGCTACATGTGTTCCTCCATGTGACCAGTGGAAAGGAATAATTCTTAGAAACTGTGTTAAGGATCATGGATACATGTACCCTACTACCACTCTCAGTACCAGGAGGCAAAATGTGAAAGAAGTTACTTTCAGCTCATGTGATGAACAGATAAAACCCAACCAAATACCACCGAACCAGGCCTGCTGATCAGCCATTCCTATTTTGTATCAATTGTATAATAAAAACCACATTTCATCAGTGTGTTTATGGACCTAACCCTAAGTTTCCAGGCAGTTTGGAACTGGGGACTCAGGCTTTCATGAACTGCTCATAATCGGTTTGTTGAGGCACCTTTCACATGACACAACATTATACAAGGTATGGTAGTTACCACTGTAAACCAGTGCACTGGATACAGTTAGTCCTCACCCATTAAGTATACAGCACACAATGCAGAATACATAAAACAAAAACAATCCAAATCATAGTAAGATTAGGATACAATTTACAGGGATATTCACATTTCAAAACCTTGGAAACACATTTCTTTGGAGAGGAAGAGAGGCTAAGCATTAGCAGGCAAAACACCGTTTCAGGAAAATGCATTGTAATTCACAGCACATCAAATGCAGATGCTTCCTAGTGTTGCTGCAGGTTTTGCTGCAGCCTGGGAATGGCTGGAAATAACAAGAAATATTTAACGTACAACTTGGACAACCAGCCCATGGATAACCAAGATCTCATGGTTATAACAATTTCTCAATAGAAGTTGGGAAAAAAATTCTACATCATCCTGTAAAAGGATGTAAACAAATACATACACAAATCAAATACAAACACTTGAGAGTTTAAAAACACTGTGCCCAAGTCTGTAAAAAATAATAGCCACGTTATTTACAAGGTCTAAACATAATTTTAAACATTTTTTTTCCCACTGGAAACAGCATGGAGCAAAAAAGAAGGCCAATCAAAAGACCTTTTGGTAGTAGAATGCAGTACAGTAGTACAAATGTTAAGTACCTGGGACATGATCAAGATTATTGGACAAGGTCCAACACATGTAAAAACAAGGTCTGTGACTATTAGCAGCAGCGTGGCCTCCTTACCAAGGGCAGCAAGAGAACTGTGAAGAATATGAAATTCTTAATGAGAAGGTATTGCATAGCTAGAAAAAAGTAATAGCTAAATCTTTACATAGAAAGAGAGGGAGAAAAGCATCCCTGAATGTTAGTACCACATCCTCGCTATTGTTTATATTTAAAAATTAAATAACATGTACAGTTCAGAGTCTTACCAGACACTAACCACAGTGAAAATCCCAGAGATGCCTAGTTAGCACAACTATAAACACCTGATGAGGGCACACAGGGCAAAGCAGAGTTCCTTTTATGATACAGATGACCAAAGACATCTTAAAACTGCCAGTCCCTTGGCCCTAGGAAAACTGTCACTTGCTCACACTTGCCCTAAACATCCTCTCTGGCATAACTGACTTCAGGACATGGCTGGAAATGGCTGTGGAAATGAAGGGCCATATCCTGATACTGTATCCTTACAGTGCTGTCCAAAGGCCATTGAGTAATTTACTGTATCATGTGTAATGTTACAGGAGCATCCAGAGGCCTCAGCAAGCTGATTCTTTGCAAGAGCCACAGCTCTTTGGCAGCACATAAATAACCCAGCAGCAGAATGCTTCTTGCCCTTTTCACTGTTTGCTTTAGTCCAGAGATGAGACCCCCTGACTACTATTTTAGGGGACAAAGACAGGCTTCCTTGTTTAGTAAAACGATTTAGCAGGATGGCTGGAGACTGAGCACTGGGCAACAAGGGAGGTGGAAGCTAGGAGACCTGGCCACGGCTGTGAAAGGCATGTGGCTGCACAGAAGAGGATGAGGGGAAGTGTAAGCAGAAACAGAACACTCAAAATCCCAAAAACTAGTAAAAGAAACTAACTATAAAACCATTCCAGCAGTTAACTCTTGTAAATGGTGTCCTGACGAAGTTCGTTCTTTGTCAATGAGGAATGAGCTGGCAGCGTGATGCTGGGCAAATGCACACCGGTCACGCTTGGCAGCTGTATTCTCTGAAGACCTTACTCCAAAACGTCCCTTAAATTAGATTGCCAGTTGCTTGACTCCATTAAAATTCCCTTTAGCTGATAATAAATCATTTCTATAGCAACATAACATTTCTGACATCCAGCATTTTCCATATAAATTTTGCCTGGGACTTGTTGCCAAGTGAATATCAGCTTGATCAATATTGCTGACAGTAGGTTCCTTTTTCTCACCACGGAAAATGTTCCCATAAATTTGGTCTCCCACGTAACACAGCCTTCCTCTGGCCAAGACCTTTAGCATAGTCCCAGGGAGGCAAAACTTGTTCCTTGTGCCTTTCTGGAAAAAAGACACCTCCGAGAAGGTTTGCTCAAGGTTTTTACTATAAAACTACAGTGAATAAAAAAGTTACATGGGTTTTTACAGTTCACTATGTTATTGGTGCAGTATAAGCTACAGAATGCAATTTTAATACAGTTTTGGCAATCTATGGCATATGTGAAATCTGCAACTACAGGTTAGATGTCCATGATGGTCCTCCCTGCCTCACATGTAGAAGTGTTATTCACCTTACCAAGTGCACCTCGTTTTTCATGATACTCCCATTATCATTCTAGAAATTACTGGAAATGTCCAGTTTTCATGACTGGAGAGCAACTTCAAAAGGGCTGATTTCCAAGTATAGTGACTTTGCAGTTGTGAGGTACTTTCAGAGAAGCTGCTTTTCATAGCTTGGATTCTATTTAAAATACTGATACATTTGTAAGGCTCTTGGTATAGTCCCAGCATTACCTGAGTAGTTCTGGACTGCTGGAATATCAAGTACTTATTATCAATAATACTCATTATCATTTAATCATAAACACATGCATGTATCTACAACTTTTTTCCTCTGTGAAGACATTGAGAATGTGACTTACTTATGGCAGCAGAGTGGAAATAGAAATAGCTATGTGTCATTTCTGATACTTTTGCTCCACTGGAAATGCTGGATACTATACACCAAAGTAACCATTTGCCCCTGTGGTTCACACTTCTAACTGCAGAAATCCTCAGGGAAAATTCCAATTTTGTTTTCATAATGTTGATCTTCAGACATACTTCAAATTACCCCCATGTAAATGAGGCAATATTCAGGCTATTCACTTCAAACAGTTAAGGACAGGCAGAAGTATGATGTTTTCTTTTGCTACACTGAGCATAATGTGCGTCACTTGCTACCTATGGAGAACCTTACTCTTGGGATATATGTGCAGCCTCATATATGGAATTAGTGTCTCTTCAATTATTTCAGTGGTCTAAGATAACACTACTTTCAAGCAGTAATTTTGGGTACTTCCAGTCATAAAAGTAGGTATATGAGGTAATTAGAAGAACTTAGTTTGCTCATTAGAATCCCACTGATTACTACATTATTCGAAGGGGTAGAATATGGGTATTTTGTGAAAGCTATGCTAACAACCTATGGATTTCTCACCTAGATTTACTGTAATTCTCTATCGAATAAGTACCAGGCAAAAAAGCCGAATAAATTTTGATTAGATGCTACAATCATCATGAGCAATAAAAATGTGGGCAGGCCCAACAGGCTGAAAGAGGCTGAAATAGGACTTAATACAGAGTTTATGCAATTGCCATGGAGAGGTGCCACAACTGAAACAACCTGGTGCTTTTCCTTTACAACATTAATTCGACTTTGAACCCTCACCTGATCACTGAGGCGACGGCACGCATCAAAATACCGCGTGGTAGAAAACGTGTAGCAAAGCGAAAGGAAAAGAAGCAAAGTCTCATTCCAAAGCAAGAGTAAAAGATTTGCAGAAAACACACATTTAATCTGCACCCTTGCTAGCTACAGAAAGAGAGGTAAAGTGGAAATCAATACCCTCAGGGCAGGAAAAAACCCAACCCAGAGGGCTTAAAAGGCTTTTAAGGTGTTGGGGGCACAGGTGTACATCAGCATCCACGGCCTGTATGTACACAGCATTTAAAACCGAGCCCGCTGCCTTCGCAGGTCTGTTTGGGATGCAGACATCAGAGCTGTGTGACAGCACAAAGGCTGCCCAGGCACCGTGTCCAACAGCACAGGAACCACTAACTCTCCAAAGGCTCAGACGAAGGCCAATGGCATGCGACACTGATACTCAGATTACAACATTCAGAAATTGGTTTATAGTATTGGTTTATAGATTCCACTTCATTAAAATCATATGCCTCACCTAGCCTGGGTATTTTCCTGGAAGGGAGACTGACCTCTAAACTTGAAAGAGTCAGACAAGTCTCGCTACCACGCTGGAAACCAGACGAGCAGGGTTAAATTTTGTGCTGCCTTTACAAATTTGGCATGGCTCACATTCTTCACCAGTATGATTAAAAGCTCAACCTATTTTCCAATGTTAATGATGACAAAGCAGAGTATGAACACAACTATATGCATCATACACACAAACAAGTTTGAAAGATCAAGGACAGTTATGACCAGCTTCGGTAAGGACTGACTTGGCTAACTTTCCAGGACATGTTTTGCCTGTTCCCTAGGAAACAGATTTTTCAGAAGAAAGCTTTAGCTTTCCAGTACGTAGTTATCTATCAGTTTTCCATTAGGTCTTATCACACTCCGAGCAAAATAAACAGCACTGAAGCAATGAGCACCTACATACTGACTGCTCTGTTTATTCCTTGTTGTTCTATGTGCTGGCTGCCCCACACATTCACCACTGTACACACATTTACATGTTCTGATAGGTTTTCTAATAGCATACTTCACCATCACAAAATGCAATTTGTCATTCAGAAAACCTCTACAACCACACAGATCAAAATGAAGCATCCTCCAAGTACCTCATTTTTCTTAGTACTTAAAATTACCAAGAACTTAATGCTTCAAAGCGAATTTTCTAAATTAAGTTAAAGTATTAGAGAGTTCCCAGCTTGTCTGCAAATGAAGCAACAGGAAACAATGAACTCAGAAGCTTGAAACCCACAAATTAAATTAGTGACCACCTGGGGAACGCTCAATTGAGTGACTGTCTACTGTCAAATGTTGTGCTGTGGTACAGACAGGCACACACTGCAGATCTGCAATTCATGTATCTCAGATCTTGTTCACCCCAGTCTTGAGTCCTGGTGTCAATCTCCATTCCTTGAATACTGTTCCTAGAAGCTATCTCCTTGTCCAGTTCGACTGTTCAATGCCTCTCATCAGACTCAGATCCTGCCTGTACTCACATCCAATACACTCACAACTGCCTTTTCCCTAACGCCAAGGAATTACAGTTCCTCCCATTTCAGTCCTTCATGACATTAGGCTTTTCTGGCTGGTCACTCCCTTTCTTCTCAGCCAGCTGATCTCTTGCTCCTTTCTTTACTGTAATCTGTAATCTCTAATCCTGGATCCCTTCTTAAACTCTGCAGCCTCTGGTGCCAAGTTCCATGGGCACTTGTCCAAGTTCTCTATTCAAACCCACTGACATCCACCCCCCCATTACTCATGGGAGCCATGGGCAACCCACCCATGGAATAAGTTCTCTGCTCTCAGATCAGGCATTTGGCCCATGATTAGCCCAGAGAAGAACTGTATACACTTGCACCTGCAGGAGTCGTCGTCCAAGGAGTTAGCCCAAGATGGACAACTCTCCAACAGAGAAGCTCTTCATGGCAATTAGTAATTTCTTAAGAAATCTCTGATTAAGAGTAATAATTTTCCAATAGTTTGTCATTTCATTGAATTCAGGTTGATTTTCACTGTATATCAAACTGCATGCCCCTGACAGAAAGAAAGATTTTCCCATTCCATAATGCTTTGAGAAAGAACACGTATTATATAATCTCAAATAAAAGGTCATTTTTAAGACTGATTTATTACAAACTTGTCCTTAGCTTTATTCTTGAAGACTGTGTTGGCAAAAAGCTGGTTAATGTTTGGGAAAGTGAAAATAAAAAAAAAAAGAAGAGAATAGAGGGGATTATAGACTTAATTACCAGGAGTATTACTATGCTTACTTTGTTTATATTTACCTCCATTCAATCACAAAAGGTCCACAGTGATGAAAATTAATTTATAAAATAAATTACTATTTAAAGACATTGATTTAATTAGATAATCTCTACAGGACAATGATTTAATTTAAAGCATTCCAGGATGGGAGATATGAGCAGTGCTTTGAAAGAAAGATGCCTGCTTGAGGTGAAATTTGCTCTCCTTGCCTTTTGTTATCCGATACAGCATTTTTACTTGGTTGAAAATTTAGCCATTATAATAAACTCAAAGCTACACACTTCCAAGAGTTGTTTATATTACACTGAATTCCTAAGTCTCAACTCTTGGCTGACAGAATGAAGTTCTGGGGAACTAATAATGGCAAGCCATCAGGTACTTTAGAAAAATTCTGAGCAATTGTGCTCAAATACTCAATTTGATACTCTATACAGACACACTTACAAGGGATAAAGCAGAACAGTTTTGAAAATAATAAAAAAACCAACACCAAATGGCTGTAAAGTTAGAGATGGGTTCTTAAAGTTTAACCATTTCACAAATGATCTCAAGGAAATCCAAATTAAAGGATATCAGGGTTCAATGTATAAGGAATCTATGAATGCAAAACTTTGATAGTCTATTAGAAAAACCACACCTTTAGCAATGCATTCAAGAGCAGCTGTTTAAAGTCTTCAGCCTCAAATATTTACTGTGCCTAACGGCTGAACTGTAAGAACTGTGTCTGTCAGATGCACGCTCCTCATTTCATGCAGTCCTTGCCTGCAGGTCAGTACAACCAACAGTCTCAGTTCCGACTTCAGATTCCACACACGCAACTCATCCTTCTAAAGTGAATGCTGTGGGTGTTGAACCACAAAAACGGGGACTTTGATGCTCGTTATTTAACAGAGACAAATGGATAGCTGAAAGTATGAAAATTCTGTAAAGCCAAGGCTATGTGTAACTAATCTGGAGATGAAAAGTGAACCTGAGCATGAAAGTAACACCGCGGGTCACTAGGTAGGGGATTTATCTCTAGCTAACCCAGAGACAGCTGTTCCAGATCCTTTTCTTTCATCCAAGTCAGGCCTACATAAGGTAAAAGTGTGAGGTCTAGTTTTATTGTAGCAAGGCTAAACACAAGCAGCAGCCTAATCCAAGCAGCAGAGAGCTTGAAGCAGGCGAATATATACAGCTTTTCAACCACAGCGTAGGGCTGCTCAGTGTTAGCCTGTGAGCAAGGAAGAAAACGAATGAGAAGTGTTTGAATCAAGAGTGTTCTATTGACCTGAGGTAAGGTATTAGCTATATTTCAAATGAAATAAATACAAGTAATAGAGGTGGAGTACCTCAACTTTCTGATATTTGTGAGCCTGGGCTGTTGACCTTGTTCATTTCAGCAATCAATCGGTGCAGGTCTGTCTGTGCAAAACTGGCCTTAGACTTTTTGAGTAAGATCTTCAGACTACATTTTTTATAACATTATTACTTATTTCTGCCTTTTACCTTCCCAGTTTGTCCAGCCCAAAGAACCAGCTGTGAAGGACAACTACCTGACAATGTCAGAACAGTCGTACTTGGACAGCACGTGGCTACTTCCTAAAGAGATTTTTAAAGAATAGTTCTCAAAATAACCCAAGAAATGCCAGGGGGTCATCCAATGTGCATATACTAATTTTTTAAAGATGGGCAGCTTCTTACTATACTTGCCAACTTATTCTCACTACTTCATTAAATAGGTTGAAACATCCATTTTAGAGATGGAGATTCTGAAGAAGAGAATTTCTTTACAGCTCAAAGATAAGTGTCCACAAACCCAATCTGCTTTAACAGCAGTTCAAAGTGCTCAGCATCGAGGGAACACTGAAAATTATAGTTTACACAACTAATGAGGATAATTATCTGTGTGAGATAAACTGTCGATATGCTGCATGGTAATTTTGTTTTTCTCTCCTTTCTTGTGTGTGAAGTAAGAGATTTCAAACACAGTGTTCAGTGATGAGGATGGGGATGTGAGAAAGGTAACGCTGGGAAGGGAGAACTGCAGAGCAGCAGGAGATACTCTGACTGACTTCTTGAAGCTGCCCCTCACATGTCCTGTGGGAATATCTCCAATGAAAACTCTACCCTGCAGGAAGCAAACAATTGGGACCCTTCCACAGCCAACGAGAAAGGAAAACCCCTTCATCTTCTAACAAAGCACAGAGATTCAAGTTTTATAATTTAAAAAAAAACAAAACAAAAAAAAACCCTCCAACCCACAGTAGTGCTTACCCAGTTCTAATATTAAAAAAATACTATGATGAGAATGTCTTGAATAAGGGAAGTGATACCAATAGGGAGCACACAGCAATTAGAAGAAAAACTCACTATGTTACAGTGCCTTATCCAACAACCGATTTCGGGGAGCACACTTGCCACACCCATCCATTTTCGACACTATTTACCCGATTATGAATTGTTCAAAGAACTAGTTTTATTTGATAATAAAAGGGGTCTAAAAAGAGGTTGCCAGGGCAGGAATGATGAGTGACTAAAGAAAAAGTCTAGAGAGAAAGCAGAACACAGAACAAGTAAACAACATTAAAAAGAACAAGGAAAGACAGCATTTTTCCTGAAGTTTTCTTTCCCATTATGAACTATTTTCCTCCCAAAAGCCTACACCTTGCAATAATGCCACTAATGCACATCCTTCTGTGATCTACTGATAAAAAGAAAACAAGTATCAGAGGTTAGCAATCCTTTCTATCCAACATGTCTTAGCTTTTTAAAGCAACTTTCATCCATTCAAGCCACCTGCATTTCATTAAAAAGGTCTTTAAAATTATTATCCTGGTTTATATAGAAGCTCTAAGAGTACCTGTGGGATCTTCTGGTGTTTAGGTCTGTATTTCTACCCAGCTCTGGATGAAGTGACCTTGGAAGTTGAGGTCATGAGGAGAACACAGTATGTTAAATGTCATTAAAGTAATTCACTACTAAGATATTTACAAATGAAATCACGAGTAATTCAGTACACATTGCATATGTGAGAAGTTCTTTCATTTTATTTTCATCCAATTATTAATAAACGTCTAATTCTGGAATAGAGTGGAACATGGAAGAAGAGACACTGTTTGCTAAGTACAGCAGCATTTCACATAATCCTGATAAAGATTCTGATGACTGAGCTTTCTAACTATTCAGTACACTGTAATAAAAACACCTGTAAATATCTAAAATATCTGTATCTCTTACACTAGTTATTTGGGTTCCACAGTGTTTTTTAAAAAAAGGAATTATACTAAATAGTAAATCACTCTAAATTCCCTCATTTGCCATGTGCTTCTCCATGCCCGTCACTTGGGTACATTTTTGCCAGGTACATTACCCTGGGGTTTTTTGTATGACAGACACTCCAAATTTCTCTTGTTCTTACAAACTTCCCACTGTTTTAAATTAATCTCACAGGTTGCAGAGAACAAACTAGGGCTCTACTTCCATTTGTGCAGGCCAAAACATGAACCTAAAGTCTTTTAAAACTATATTCCTTACAGTACCTTAGGAAAGCAGGAAAGAGCGTGGGTTTTATCAGATTTGATGCCCAAATTGCAAGCTCGTTACATCTGTCTCATTCTGCCGGTGAGCTGTTTCAAATTCTCTGAGAAAACAAGGCCTGAAGCAGTGATGGAGAATGCACATTTGCTGCAGACGAGCACTCACCGTTGAGGCAAACTGAACTGAATACCAACTGAATATACATGGCTTGTAGAGCAAGTTAATAACTTCAAAAATACTTGTCCACCTCTTCCCTACTTGTTCAGGGAACCAGCAAGACTCATCTGTCCTTGAGTTCGTCATTCCTGATCTCTCATAAACATGTATTTTGAAAGAAGTAAAAATAAATCACACCTGGCACCTGATGACTGCAACTTCCATCAAGGGAAACAAACCCTGAATCTGCACCTGAAGTTCAAAGCAGGAGCTGGATTGACTAATTGGCACAGCAAAACCAGCCTGCCAGGACATCTCTTAAGATTTCTGGTCTGCTGGACATGGTGAATTGTGGGATAGAGTACATGGTTATGAAGAATGTGGGTACGTGTTTTATGTGCTTTGGGCCTGCTCCAAGGCAGCAGGTGTGGATTAGGCCGGCATATGCCACTTCGCTTTCACTCTGGGGCAACAATCATGCAGAAGGGCAACATTTCCCCTCATGGCGGAGGGGAGACACGATAACGAACAGCACTAAATCCAAGGTACACTAATAGCAAATGATTTATGATCTGACCATGGCATAGTAAAGTATAAAGGCTTGCATCCAAGCTTAAGATACTACCTTAAAGAGTGACTGTAAAAGTCCCCATGCATTCAATTATTATTTATTTCTTTAAGGCTTGTAACCCAAAAGCTAATTTCTCTACTGGCATTTTGCAAACCCATCTGCCAGTGAAAAAACAAAAATCACGGTAGCCAGGCACTGCGAGCTGAAGGGGCTTAGCAGCCCAAATGAGCCCCTCAGACTTCCAGCCAGCTCTGGCTCATCCTCAATACTGCAACACCATTGTGAGAGGAGGCTTTCCTGAGAAGGGTGCATCAGGAGAGACTAACTGCTGATGGAGCACAGAGCACACAACTGTCCCCCTTTCCACAGTTAAAAACTACAAACCCATACCTTTGCCACTGTTCAGGGAAAGTGACATGCTTGCAGCTACGCTATCAAGAGACAAGACATCAGCACCAAGTGAAGCCAGCTAAAAAAACCCTCCCCACAGTCATTCACAAGTAGGTTGAAATCTGAACTGTGCAGGGCACACTTCATTACGTTTCTAGCTCCAATGAACTTCGGAGGAGAAAGTTGGCAAGCACAGCAAACACTGTGTGCTGTAGCACAAAAGCATGCTAGGTAACCAAATACTGAACAGAAAGTCTTGTTAAACACACGTGCCATGGAAAACTGGGCAAGGTGCTTTGACAAACAAGGCTGTACCCAGCGGCATGAGAAAGCCATCCTGCCATTACACATTTTTGTGGGCTGTGTAGAGTGTGTCTCCTGCAGAAATCACTTGAATGTAAGCTTTGACCTCACAGAGTTTTCAGAGTTGTATGGACACCGCTACCTCCCAGGGCTGCATGGAGAGCCTGCCTGCTGTCCCTCACAGATCAACTCTGCAGTTATGTTTTTATCGGAGCTCCAGAGAAATTCAGGTAATTTCCTGTAACTTTCTCCTACTGAAAGATGGCAAGGGGTTTACATGCAGAAAATAAATTTGCTCTCACAATTACAAGTTCTTCAATTAATACATAATTAAATAGTGAACCTTTCTCAGTTACATGGAAAGATGCAAACCCAGAGTATTTTTTAACTGAAAATAGCTAAAAACTATATACATCCCAGCCTTTATTACTTCCTGTATTTTTAGGAATAGCTTCTATAAACTCTCTTGCTGTTTTAGCTATTACTTAACTAGATGCTAGCTATTCAGACACCAGAAGACAATGAATACTTACAGGTAACTCCAAAACTGAAGTTCAAGTGACCAGGATTGCTCTACAGCCAACATACAGAACCACCCTTAGAAGCCCAAGAATTACTGCTTATCATTTAACAGAAACATAAAATTAAAACCTACTATTGAGCATGTATTTCTGATCACATGCATGAAAAGAACATTAATTTTCCACAGACTACAGTGGCTGTTACCCAGCATGTCTTCAAGGATTTGGGTCTAGGATATCTGCCAAGTTGTACATGCCTACATGGAGTGTGAAGGACACAAATGGAGTAAATGAAATGCTCAGTCAGCACACCAGTGACAAGAAGCTTCTCGAGCTTCAACCATAAGATTTGAAAAAAATATGCTAATAATAATTTTATGCTTTGCACATACATCAGAGCAGCAATCTTTAACTACCTGGTCTGAAAGCAGTTGCAAGTTCCTTTAGAGTCCAATCTCAGTAACAGCGACAGCTAGTAGTAACAGAGCAGCACCCCTCTAGGACTCAAGGAGTAGCACGAAGTGTAACAGCTCCTACTGTAGTGTGGGTTGAGAATAAATGAAGCTCCATCAGAAAACGTGGAGCTTAAAATGGGAGGGCTTGGAGGAGATGGGAGGAGAATTTAACCAGGTTTCTCCTTCATACTCTGGACTCAGGCAACGCATAGCACCAGCTTCAGCTTTGCTGCTGAGTCTCGACGTATAGGGTAGCAAAGACGAGGTGGAAGGAGGGAAAGGAAGAGATTTTATACCAGTGCAATGTTCTCAGTGTTTTATTAGCGACCGTGGGTTGAGGAGAAAGCAGAGCAAAAGCTGAGAAAAGAGTAAATAAAGTGATAGCTATGATCATAAATAACGAATTAGGGTATGACGCAGGAAATGACTGATACTTCCTATCTCATGCCCTTGAAGAGTCATTCCTCCTCCTACTCCAGTAGTTACTAGCAACCTAGAAATAAATTATATTAAATCTCTGTTTGAAACATTGCCAACTGTAACACTTGGGGGAGTTAAGATCATCTGCTCAGTCTTCTGCCTTCTACTGAGTTTACGATCAAAGGGCTCACATTCGTCGTGGTCAGGACAGCTCTGAGGCTTCTTTTTAAAGAAGCTACAAGGAGCTCATTGCTCCATGTAAAATCCAAGAGCTTGTTTATAGGCACAACTCTGGATCAAACAAGTAATGTTGCTCCTCTAACTCTTTTGCTGTCTGATGAAGGAAATATTTGGGGCACAGTAAAATGAACTGACTTAAGGATGAACTGACAAAGGATGAAAAGAAACACAAAATTAGGAATGGAAAGGGATAATAAGAACCTAACATTTGAGGAACTAAAGCAAAGTAGTATCTACTTGTCCTCTAGGACCAGTCAGATGTAAATCTTGCTTCTCCAGCCTCCTTCACTTTGCGTTATTGCTATTCTTGATGTGTCATTAATGTGCTATTTTTAGAAATTACTTCAAAATAAAAATCTTTTGAATGGTGGAACTCAAAGCTCAAACACTTTATCTCCAACTTTCAAATCTGTGTCTTTCAAAACTTTACTCTCCCCCTCTTGCAATGTAATAACAAAACACCACTAAACGTCCCAAGCTCTGGATGCAGCAGAGCTTTAAAACCATTGCACGTGCTGACTGCAAAACTGAATCTCCACATCTGGGTTACAGGCCCTCAAAGACAAAGCAGCAGACAAAACTCTGATTTGGATACATGGGGAAGAGAGAGAGAGAAAAAAAAACAACCCCACAAGCAAAAAAGAACAAAACCCCAAAATGCAGAGAGGAAACATGTAACTTGCAGGCAAGACCAAAGGCTTAATTTTGTGATTTTTACCAATTAGTTAACACTAGCCTATACTTAATTCAAAGACTCACAGAATAGCTGAAAGTACTGCAGGACTTGTGCTAAATTACAGAATATTGATCAATATTCCAGCCCCCTGGTGCACATCTACTGTAATTTCCATGATTATTTCTAACAGCATGTGGCCTTCTTCCTACTTCTCAGCTTCCTCCCTCATCCCCACTCACATGGCAGGCACGCTGCGTCAAACCAATGCAGCTTTGGAGAGAGAACTGATCTCTCTACACTGCAAACCCAGTCTGATTGAGGTAGATAAGGCTGGGTCTGGATAATGCTGTTAACTGTAATTTACCTCCTCAGAGTCATCATTTTGTTCACTAATAAATAAAATGTGCCTCATGTTCACTAAATTTTCTGCCTAAAATCTAACAAGACATTCCTCTCATGTCCCTCAAAAATACCATTCTTACTGGTTTTAAAAAGTTCGGTGGGTTGGGGTTTTTTTTTGTTTTTAATTTGATAATGTAGAAGTGCAGAAAATCAAGTAAGTACAATTACTTCCTCACAGTGTTAAACATTGCCATCTAAATGTGTACTATCCCCTTTAAATACTGAAGCTCTTCTTCAATTTGAAAAAGTTGACAGCAGATTTTTCTGTTTTCTTGGAGTAGTGTACTGTATTTGATAACTGTGCAACAGTGAGGGGTTTTTAAATCAATCTGAATTCCTAATATATTGCTAAATTACAAAATCACTGAGAAATCAGAACCCCGACAGGTCAATTTCACAGATGAAAAAATATTTTAGAAGGTGCATTTGTGAAAGAAAAAAAAGGTGAATCAGGCAAGAAAATAAAGCGGCACGCGGTGCTGGAGACCAAGCAGCTCAAATCACTGGCTCTTCAGACTTCTCTTTCAGAGAAATACCATTTCAATCCTATTGTCACAGGCAAACATTTTACATCCTCAGTGGTAACCATTTATTCAATGTGAGACAGCACAGAGGTAAAACAATATTCAGTGAATGGTGATGCTATTTGATTCCTGTAAAGAAACACCTGAATGTCCTAACTCCAACCCAGAACTAGCCCAACACTCCATGCCACAGCAACCCCCATCCCATGTGCCCCCTCCAACTCTCCCCTCCCCATCCCAATATCCCTCAACATTTCCTACATCGCCCAACTATTGTTTTGGCAGAGAGCAGCAGAGAGCACAGCAGGTTCCATGCTCCACAGGCTGACCAGACAGCAGACTGAGGGAAAGAGCTACTGAAGCATCCCTTCGCGCCTCTTCTATCCGCTTCTAACCAAAACTGATTTAATCAAACTTTTAAGGAAATTATTTTTAAGATTGTTTCCCTGTCATGTGTAAGGACTAATAGACTGGCAGCACGACTGCAACAGTCAAGTCTTCTGAGAAATCAGACTAGCGCAATACCTATAAGCCTCCTGTTATAGCAGCTCTCTCCCCTTCCTCACCATGCGCAGCCAGCAGCAGACAAGAAGTGTTGAAAGTGGTTTTTCCTCTCTAAATCACCACTTAATGCACTTTTTATCTGGGAGACATCTTCATGCTATCTTAGCAGAATGAAATTCCAAGATAACATAGAGTTCATTTACAGGATTTCACATCATACTGATTTGTTCCCTGCATTGTTTCTCCTTATTTCCATAATTTTAGTACACAGCATTCCAGATTTTGGCAGTTGAAAAACTTTACCAACAACTCCAGTGTAGACTAATCCAGTGTTCTTTTACTTTTTGCAGGACTGAAAAGCTTCACGACGGTTTCAGCCTGAACAGAGAAATCCATGTACTCTGGCCCTTCCTTTGGCCTAGAATTAAATTTTAAGGCAAGTATAAGGACCGCGTTACACCCATGTTGGCAATGGTGAGCTCTCCCAGGACAAAGAACTTCTTCCATTTTTCCCTTTCCACAGCTATCAAACTACTTCTCTGCAAGCACAGCGTGTGGGATGGTTTCCTCACGCTGCTGAAACAGCTCTTCCAATGTCTCTTACTTTTCCATTACTGGCCCCCAGCTCTGCCCCCCCGAAACAACGCATACAGATTCAAGACAGTCAGTAATGAGCGCTGGGGTTTTTGCACTGTGCTGAACATTTGAATTCACAGCTTGCAAGTTATTTCCCCCCCCCAACTCATACCCCCCTGCCCCCCCCCAGACACCTGTACCATACCCCTCTCAATCACAGAAATCTAGGTATGAAGAAAATAATCCAGCTTCTAAAACAGCATTTTAAAATAAAGTGCTAGGGAAAAAACACCCCAAACCAAACGTTTGTGTTTGGATACTATACTATAGATCTCAGCTTCCAATTCCAATCCAAGCATCACTCAAAAGCCTTGCAGTTCTCCTCCTCCCGTTCCCCCCTCAGCACTTTGATTCATGTTTCAGTAAAGAGGTAAGCTTCCAGCTTGGCTTCTCCAGGAAAAAAGGCGATCGTTCTTGGGAGATCAATTATCAGAAGCAGGACAGTATTAATTAAACTACAGTCACTACTACCCGAGAAGAAGAATTCAGAACTCCACCTTTCCTCTGCATGCTTTAACAGAAAGGTACAGACTGTTTTTAAGAACTGGATTCTTCAGCAACAGCCTGGCTAAGAGTAGCATTATTTTCTTTAACAGTTTTGACCTTTTCTCAGCTGGGGCTCTACTGCTCCATGAAGTGATCTACTCCTCTGTGAGCTCTTCAACCAGGAAGAGCTGATTTTGTAAGATAACTGGATATATGTATTTTAATTTTTTAAGTCAAATGCCCCAGGTTTACTATACTTAGACATTGTTGTGTGATGTTTTTGATCTATAAAATTCAGTTTCACTCGGAATCCTACAGAACAGTATTTCTGCCCCCTACGTTTAGTCTTAGCTGAAAAGACATGGAAGTTTCTTTCAGGATCTGCTACTTAAGCAGCAGTTACTTAAAAAACAGGAATTGTAGAGCTACTGGAAGACCTCACTACTACGTTAAAACTCTGCCTGTTGGCTAATCTTTGTCTGCTTGCTTGTACCTCTAGTAAGAACTTCAGAGGGAAAATTTTTAATTCACAGGAAAGCTGAAGGTGTCCTTCAGATCACCAGTAGCTTACTTGAAAAGAGCATACAGACCATAAAATATATCTGGAACAGTCACAATAAAGCTTGTGTCAAGTTCGGTAGTACCACTGCGCAAGATCATAATGAATTTAAACTAGAGAAACAAGTTTTGGTGTCTGATTAAAGTAGCTCGAATATGAAATCAAGTCATTTTGATTTGACAACAGAATTAAACCAAAAAGTTATCCTTGTCTTGGTCACACTGGAACAGGCTGCCCAGAGAGGTGGTAGAGACTCCATCCCTGGAGACTTTCAAGGTCAGACTTGATGGGGCTCTGAGAAACCTGATCTAGTGAAGACAACCGTGTTTACTGGAGGGGGGTTGGACTAGATGACCTCTAAAGGTCCCTTCCAACCTTACACATTCTGTGATTCTACAGTCATGCAAATTTCACATGATTCATCAATGTTTTTTGTAGGTTCAGTGATATTTTACCCATATCTGGTAGACTACATAACAGCTGCATTTCAAGTCAAGCTCTGGGTTTCAAGAGCAAAGACCACATGGCAGCAATACCACCAAGCGTTGAAGCATTCTGAAACAAGAATATTTCATTCCTACTGCATTTTCTTTTCAAACTGCAAACACCTTTTGTCATAAAGACAAAGCCAAACCTTACGAATTAATTTGTGCCAGTTAATATTTCTTCCAGTAAGAATTTTCCCCTATGCTGACATTAAGATAATTTCTTTAATAGGCTCTGAAAATACTTGCTGTCTCAGACTACTATAGGAGATTATTTTCCTACATGTACGTGAGAACACAGGTAAACATGAGCACTCTGCCCAAGATCTCCAGTAACTACACTAGCTGCAAGTTTTCTTTAAACACTGTCTCATAACCATTCACTTGCTGTCCACTGGCAGACTGTTTCCTTGCTGCACATTCAAGTTCTTCAAAACAGCACCAGACCTGTGCACAAATGCAGGAGCGCTACTACATTCTGCATCAGATTTTACATGTATGACGTTTCCTGTCTAACACTGGATTTAAGTGGGAACATCACAAGTTTTTAACTTAGAATGAAATCTGCTTTGTGTTGTTTTAGCAAGGCTGAGCGAAAAAGCCATCTGATGTTCTAAGTATTTCTCCTCTTTCTTCTGTCAAGGGTTCCTGTGAGAGAACTTCTTAACACCCCTTACAACCAACCAGCCATATCACTATCAGAAATGCAGCAAAACAGAAAATTAAAAAAAAAAATCTAACTCCAGCCATAGGTTACAGTAACACACAACTTGAGCGTGGTACTTCCTTTTAACTTCATATATAAACTTGTCAGACCAGAAAATTTATATTTAACTTTCTAGGGCTTAATGGCAGCAGAACATTTTTCCAGGTGTAACTTTTGAGTATCAGCTTAATAACAGTCTTTAATGAGGGCATAATTTCAATTGCACACCAAGGAGCACAGTATTCATGTCAAGCACAGTTCTCTCTGTATCCACATGGGCTTGTTTTCCTGTTAAACACAACTACCAAAGGACACTAGCTAAACTACGAGACTGTTTAGTTTGTTTATACAAGTCATCTCAAATTGTGGAGCAGAGCTTTCTGGGTGCTTCCCTTCCCTTTACCTTTCCATCCACAAGGCCCAGGTTTTTCTTGAAACTACATTACAAACATTTCCTTTGTAACTCTGTGAGTGTAACCAGCAAGCTTTCCCCCCTCCACAGCTGGCTGTCATTCCAGTGTAGTCTCAAGTTCCTATTCAACTCTGAGTTCTTTCAGTAAGTAAAAAAATCTACAGGTGTTTCTAGTTGTGGGAGGGATACAAGCAGGGCTTAGGGTTTACACTTCTGCTGACTTTATATTTACATTCAAGACTTCAAAGATATCTTCTTAAATATTAATAGGTCTAGTGACACAAACATTAGAATTTTTACAGTCTAAACATTACAGTGGGAAATAAAGGCTTGTAGCAAAGGTGTGGTCTTAACTTGAAAATCTAGTTACTACTGACATAAATAGGTGATACAGTTTCAGTATCTTACACCCAGTTGTGAGGTTTTTTTCTTACAGTAAACATCAGATCAAAGGGAACATCTGCTGCAGAAAGACCAAACTCACAAATCTACAGTTGTCCTGTAAAAACTTGAGAAGTTCTAGCTAAAGCATCAAATATTTTGTTTTCAATTTCCCATCCTCTCAGATATTTGTTTGCACAAAAAACAAATCATTACATACCTGAAAAACTTGTTCTTCTGCAGATGACACAAATAGATCCATTCATTTTGGTTAACAGTACCAAGCTGTTGGCCTGCAACAGCCAGGAACATTCTGTCTGACCAGCATCTTCTCTCAGTACTTTTATAACGAGGGATTTAAAAAGTATCTCAAGGGTATTAAAGTACCTGGTGTCCTATATTTATTCCCACCCCCCTGCCCAAATAAAATATAACAAACTGAAAAATGAAGGTTAAAACCCCTCACTCTTCACACTAAGAGTGAAAGTGATAAAAAGTTGCTTTAAAACATCAAGCAAAAGGCTATGCTTGTCCTTGTAAAGTAAGGAAAGTACAACCTACAACCAGTCAGATTTGTTTAAAAAAAAAAAAGCAGGACCTGCACTCAAATATCTTTCAATTCAGTTTAAAAACTGCGAGCCTTCAAGTGTTTCTGTTGTTCTGAATGACAGCATACGAGTTCTGTGGTCCAAGACTCTTTTAGTTAAAGACTGAAAAATTATTTATAATGGTACTTGAAGTCATTAAGTCACAATATTTAAAAAAGAGGGGGTTATTTATTCATGAAGTATAGAGAGGTTAGAAGCTTCTTGTAATAAACCACAGACTGGTTTGGGTTGGAAGCGACCTAGTTCCAACCCCCTGCCATGGGCAGGGGCACCCTCCACCAGAGCAGGTTGCCCAAAGCCCCATCCAACCTGGCCTTGAACACTGCCAAAGAGGGGGCAGCCATGGCTTGTCTGGGCAACCTTTCAGTGCCTCACCTCCCTCATAGTAAAGGATTTCTTCCTAACATCTTACCTAACTATACCCTCTCTCTCAGCTTAAAGCCGTTATGGGGCAAATAAGCATTATTCTTAAAACAGGTACAGCACAGGGCAACCAATTGCACTGACTGCTTCACCTTGCTTTGCTTGACAAAGGCTGCCATTCTCCACTCCAGTCCACCAAACTACTTCTACAAAACCCAACCTTTGTAACTGGTATCTCCTGCTGCTTTTTTGGTACTGAGGAAAAAGCTCACAGGAAAAATAAACAAACTATATTTAAAAGACAGGTAGCAGTAACCTGTAAGCAGAGTCAGCAAGGCTACTTCTATTGCAGGTAAGCAATGCAACCTGTGCATCATTTTAAACATCCCCTCACATTCTTTAACATCTAATCTAATAAATCTTAAGGAGAGATGAGTATTGCAGTGATAGCTCGATTCTCCCCAATCACCTTCAGGCAGATAATCCAAACTACTGAGTTTACTGAAGTTAGTTTGGGGATTGGTTTGTTTTGTTGTTCTTGCTTGCTTGGGGGGGGAAGGGAGGAGGTTGTTAACATGAGTTTTTTTTTAAACTAAAAACTCAAGTGACTAGATTCACTAAGGGACTTTCACTGTGCAACTCAACTCTATGATCAATAGAACACTTAAGACTATACAAAGCATCTCACCTGGTCACTCAAAGCCAACCTATGAGCAAGGACTCTGAAACAATCTACACAAATGTCTGAAGCCTAGGGGCCCATTTCTGATTCCTATTCTGTTTCATACAGGGTAGGATGGAGAGAACTGGAATGACACCATCCATTAGATTCTTAGCCTACATTTCCCTCCTGATGACTAAGAGGTACCATCAGGTACTCCCAGGTACTCTATTTTTTTTTTTTTTTCTTCTTCTCTGAAGAGTGAAAATGACTCAAAATTGCCCACAAAAGAAAAGTCATTCCAGTGAAGGGCCTCCTCCCTTTTCTATTTCAGAGATCCACAGACATGGTGGTCTCAGCCCAAGAATATCCTGGTCAATTCAAACACCTCTTTCAGTATAAGCCACACGCTACCCTGCAGTGGAAGCATGTTCAATCCGGCTTCAGCTTTGGAAGTTGTAATCCTGAATAGAAATTAATGCAATGGTTCATCATGTCAAGAGACCATGCAACACAGTCTCTCCGGTATCATGGGAAGTCTCTGCTGCCTAGCATGCATCTGATCTTAAACACTCTAAACTGTCCCAAGGAGTATGGATGAACCTTCTTGCCCACTTCCTGAGCACAATTCAGTAGTAATTCAAGATTAACTTGAATTAACGTGGCACTGCCACGTTTAGGGAGTTGTAGACTGCACCCTATAGCAAAAAACAGTATAGGATTCAAGCTACAAACCAATCTTCCTCAACTTAAGCAAAGCTCAGCAAAATATTTCAGCTGCAATGTCAAAGAAATTAATCCCAATTATTTTAAGGGGACTGTAAAAGCATGAAGCATGACAGCATTACCCCAAGTGCACCTATGACTCAAAGAAAGTTACTAGAGTACAAGTGATCTACAGGAAAAAAACAAACCAACCCCAAAAAACCAAAACCAGCAGCAAGTGCTACACCCTGTGATAACACAAAAGCTGTGGTGGAAGCAAAAAGTAGACAGCAGTATTAATCCAGTCTTGCACTAAGAAACAAAGCCCACACATGAGCAGCCTGTTACACCACTGTCACCCCTAAACTCTTTGCTTAATATTTATGTATCTGAAATAATTAACAGGAAAGAAAAAGCCTTTGAATCCAAAGCTAGAGACTAAGATGACCAACTACCTGCTGTCTGCCCATAAAAATCCCGTGACAAAATGAAGCCCTTCAAGGAACAAGAGCTATATTGAGCTATAAAGCTCAATCATGAAATAACTATGCCTTGAGCATACTATATTCTCTCAACACGCGAAGAAACCACAATTATAACCAGATGTGTGAATGTAAGGATAGGAATATTGTTTGCACAGCTGTAGAAAATAAGGAATGCAAGATGGCAACATCAGTAAGTGTCTTAATTAAATGCAAGCTGCTAAAACACAGCAGCCCTCCCAGAGTAGCATTTCCTTCATAAAGTATGGATTTAGTGACAAGAATGTTCCCTTAAAGCGGCACGTTGACAGAAACACTACGTCAGAAACCGGGTCACCCAGTTTATACTACATGTGGCAATGCAAGATTTTCTCTGCAACATCTAAACGAAGGCAAGAGGAGGCTTTCTTGTTTTTCCTAGATAAAAGTCATATGATCCCCAGCCCACCATTGTTAACAAGCTGTGTAAGATTTTAAACAATCAAAACATTTATCTGAAATTTATTGAGAGTCCCTTTACTCTTTAATCAATGAAATTGTAGAAAAGGCAAAAGCAAAGCAATATAGAAAAATACTAAGTACTCCTCTTCTTGTCATTCCTGTATTTTTAAGGCCATGCTAATTCTAGAATGTCTACAGGGCGGTCTTTACCACAAGGAGAAACATGTTCCTGGATATTACTTTGTGTGTACTACGTTATCTTCCTGTGTAACAAAAAGCTCTTTTCATCAGCTTTTAGTGAGATCAATACAGCAACCTAGGGAATGGGCAGAGAGGTAGAAGGCGGACACAATGAGGAAAATGCGGAAGCAGAGAGGGAAGAGCCAGCCAAAGTAGTAGAAAAGAGGAAATTACATTAGTCCTCAAAGTTCTAACAAAAAAAAAGTTCTCACAAAAAATAATCTTTCTGTAAAAAGTTCCATTTTCTCTAACAGATTCACATCTACTTACAAATCCTATATAACATCCCATATACAGCTACAGTACACTGAACATTGCTTTTCTAAGTTTTAAAGCAATAGAAATAAAGGGAAAACACTCTTCAGGACAATTCTAAATTTGTGGGAGAGCCTAAAGGGGCATAAGAACTACTGTATCTCTCTTACCTACCTACAATGTAAGACAGATGTACATTAAAGTGAAAGTTCTTTATTGTGCTTGTGAAGGACAAGTTCTACATCCATCACTTCTCATTTCTGTTGTTCATGTAAACCCAAAATCTAGAGTGTAAGTTAAAGTGAAAATCTGAGAAAGTCTTGTTTTCTATTTGGTAATGGTAGCTTCAATGCAAGTGACACCCAAACTTCTGCATTTGGAATTCTGAATGATTTAAGTGAAAGGACTTGTGAGTTTTAGGAACAATCATGTGCAAGTTTTAATCTTCAAGAAAAAGGGAATGACACTGGATAAATGGTTATCCACCTCAGGCATAAACTCAGAAACGTTTGTGAGAGTACAGATGAAAAGAACTGAGGTCTGGTATGAGTAGTTACAGAATTCCTCCTCTTCAGTTTCCAAAAACAACAGACAATACAAGATTTTGATTCTTAAATTTATTTTTAGCAGGATGTGTGTACTAATGGATGGTGACATCATTAGAAGATGGTCCATGTCCACCACCTGCAACAGAAGCTAGACAGATGTTAAAGAAAACAATTTAAGAGTTAAAGATAACACTACTTACCCAGAGCAGACTTAGGAAAACCACCTACTAAAGCAGTACAGTTAGCTTCTGATTCAGTTCATATTATTTATCTGTTGTCAAAATCTACTGTCAAGATTTAATATATACATTACCTTGTTTTGATGGGAATCATGCACTTCTGTTTAAAAATGATAATTTCTCCAACAGTCATTTCAAGTAGTACTCACATAAAGATTGGTTATTCAAAGTTACTTACCTGTACATTTTCTTCAGAAGATAAAACATCTGCACACTTAGGTCTAAAGCTCCCATCAAAGTTTAAAGTTAGCAAGAATCCAGAATCCACACCGTGAATTCAAATTCTAATACTGTTAAACCAGGTCAACAGCAGGTAACACTCCGAAATTCCACTAAGCATATAATCACCTATTTCTTACAGCACTTGGGTGTTTGGCAAAGCAGTAAGGTAGAATCCTCCGTGATATACTCACAGATGGGTGATACTAATTCAGAAAGAGATTAAGACTTGGTATCTTACAACCCAGAGATCATGTTATACTCTAAAAAAGCCAACAGTCAGGAGTCTAAAAAAGGAAACATGCTTGTCTAGAGCAAATTAATTTCACCAGAAAAAACCCAAGCAGGAAGACCTATGGACAGACAGTTCAGGAAATAAATTCTCAAAGAATTAGGTGACAGGCTCTTTCCTAGTGGTATTTCAAATGAGAAGCTAAGAAGCAAGGCTCAATCTGAGGTACAGTATTTCCCAAGACTGTAAGAACAGAGTCCCTGCTTCAGAAAACAAATGCATCTGGCCTTCACATCAGATAATGTCCCTTTCTTAAAAATAAACTAAGAAATAATACTACTAAGCAGAGAATCTAAGTCTGCTGTCCCTACAGACAGCATCATGAAGACATCCCGATATTAAATTTCAAAATTTAAGAATTTGTATCTGCCTGCAATTCCCAAATCAAAGGTGCTACTGGCAGTGAGCATAAAGTCACTTCACTTACCTTAACACAAGTTTGGAAGCTTGATTTTAAGGTTCTTGTTTACAACCTCTCTCAGCTCATACCTCTTTAGCAGTACATTGCTTTAACACCATCTTGGCTCACAGCTCTTCTAGTAACCTGCATTTATGCCACAGTGACCAGTCTAAAATTCTTACAGTATACTTCAACATCCTAGGACTTCATCTGTTCAAAACAGACTGCTGCAGATAGCGAATACTGACTCCTGCTTTCTGAAGACCTCAGAAACCAGTCTGAAAATGGATGTGTACTATATTAGAATGAGATTCTTTAACAGCTTAAATAATTCAGCCAAGAAAAAGTTTTAAGGACCATGACAGTGTGGGAGTAATGAATTGTTTTCTCTTACAGCTATGAACTATTTGATCTAGTAATATGGGGAAAAACAAACTGGTTTGTATTTGTTGAGAACAACCAAGAGTGGAATCTATTCACAGCTGCACTCCACTGAATTCTGACCACGCTCTCAATTTTACAGAAGTATAAATCCCACTGGTCATCTACTATACAAAAACAGAGTATTGTGGCTGGTAATGATCTACAAAACCAAGCAGTATCTCAAGATAATCAGTTCTATGCTGGTACTGTAGAAACTTGCCCTTCAAGCACATTATACAAAGAGAAAAGGGAGGGCAGGTGATTTAAGAGCTTAAGTCTTCCTAATTTTAATTTTCCATGTCCCATTGTGCTGTTGCATCAGTTGCTACTGCAATCAGCACTAGCATGCATGGCATCTAAAGGCTGGTTGATACTCTTTTTGTGGATAAACACAGTGAAGCTGATGGCAAAAACCTTCATCGACTGCTTTTCCAAAGAGGCACAGAGCAAAAGAAGGAAGTCAGGAAATAGCTGTCTAGGAGTACACAACTGATCTGGATGATCACTTCAGATACACCGCAAACAGCAGTTTTCCTGAACAAAGACAACATAAGATGTGAACTCAAGTTATAAAGTTATAAAAGGATAAAGAAACCTCAGAGTGAAGAAAGCGCTCATGTCAGGTAGGATATGACACCTCAAGAGGAATTAATCTGTGTATCAGGTAAGGACAACAAGCATATGCTGCAGATACAGAGCACCACAATTATTCAGCCATCTCCCCTTGCACAAAGGATGCAGCTTCAGTTCTATCACTGTCATACCCAAGTCAGTACTGGAACCTATGTCTCACAGCGGTGATAAGGGATTTGGGAAGATACAGACATGAAATTAGGAACTTAAATTTGAGATACGTGGGATGTTTAACAAGAAGCTTGACAGTGTTATGTGGTAGGAAAGGAAAACAGAAGACTTAACAGTGAATGAATTAGTGGGCCATTTGCTCATAATGATCTGTTCACTCTGCATCTTTCTTTCATTAATACTGCTAGTGCTACAATGCTGCTAATGAGCCTCTAACATGGCTTGTTAGCAGCCTAGGACCTAAAACTACATTTTACTAGGTTTAATGGATGCTTAAGTCATATTAATAAGTTGTACTGTAACTAGTAAATTCTTACCCTTCACAAACCTGAAACTACCAGAAAGATCATTCTGTTCAGAAAATGGGCTAGTATTAAACAGTGTAGGACATAGCTAAGATTTACAACAGTGAAAACATGAAAAAATATGCTCCATGAAGAATTATTTTTGTGCACTACTGAAACTGTCTATACATATAATGAAGAATGAACAGGCTAAAACACAGAAAACACTAACACTGAAGTGGTTACAGTTGTAACAATACCTAATGTTGAGCTGGTTTAATAGATTTAGAACACTAGAACAATAAAAACACCTTGTTAAAAATGCGCTGGAAGCAAAGACCTAAAGATGTCAACTAAATATTTACCTTTGGGGAGAAAATTTGTTTAGGCAAACTGAAAGCATTTGCAAGAATGAGCTTTAGTGAAGAATAGACTAAAACAAAACATTACGCACTTCCAGCTTATGTTCTTTCTCTGCAAGGAATTCTTTTTGACATCGGAGAAAGTCCGACAACATTCGAGTTAGCTGTTTTCTATCATCTATTTCAGCGGCCAACCTGCCATTGTAATCCGCCAGCAACATACACGCATCATCTACCATTTTGGAAAGCTGCTCTCCAGATTCCTTATCTAAAAAGCAAGCAGAGAAAAACAAGTAAAGCGTGATTCTGTTGTATACTGTTAAGTTCTCAGAACAGCATTTCTGTGACTGGATCCTCAACCCTCACCTGTTATTCTGTCTAACAAGGACACATCTTGGACCTCTATAGGCAAGGAAGCTATTCTCTGATGAACTGCTGCATCCCCAGAGGCAGCGTTTTCTAGTTCTTGTAATGCTCTAATGAGATCTGTGGTCTGAAAAAGATGGTAATTTTAAAAGCATTTATGGTATCAGCATTATAGCAACACTCTATCCACTCTCAGACTGAAGCCAGTGCATTCTTTTTAAAGTAGGGCTGATTTTGATAGAAGCCCAGAAGTTTTACACAGAAACATACTAAATTGTCATTATTTGAGGACAGCAATTCCATACCATAACAAAAAGCTTTTAGAGATGGATAAGTACCATAACAAAACACCCACAAGTATTATAAATAAAAGCCATAACAATGAAAGGTAGGCAACAGCTGTTCCCAGCCATCATTACTGCAACATTGAGAAATATTTTATTGATATAATGATAGTAATCTTATTCTCATACCTGTACTACTAGTTACCACCCTTGAAACCAAATGAGAACCTAAGACACTGCAGAAACCAACACTCAAATCCCAATGTGGACAAAGCTAGATAATTCATACATTCTGGTTTAGCATCAAACTCACTAAAGTTACAGCATGCTCAATTTCTTAGCTCCACTTGCTCAGAAGGTGTCTCATTAAAAACAGAGACCATCCAAAAACAAGAATAACAGAAAAATTCTCTATCAAATCATACACAAATACAGACATTTATCCATGTGCTTTTACCTGCGGTGGGTCAGTGGGAGAACTCCGAGGCGAACAGTTATTCTCATCAACTTTGATCTGTTCATATGTGCGTTTCCTCACCTTTCTGTCTCCATCTAAATGAAAACAAACAGAGGAGTCAGAGAAACAGTATTTCAAGCATGAGACTGAATCTTCGTACACGTACAAAATACTTACACAAAGCTTGCCTAAGTTGTTCTAATACATCATTTTCATAAACAGACCTTTCCTCCCAGATAGAGAGCACTCGGCCAAGGTGTTTCTTACAACTCTCGTCAGACTCACTGTTAAAAAAAAACACAGCAAAACGAAAATCAGCCCCAGCCAAAAGTACAACATTGCTGTATGATTATCTTTCACAGGACCTTTATCAATATCAAAATTTCATAAGTCAATCTCAGCAAAGACCAGTTCATCATGTATTCACAAGCACATCCAAAAAGCCAATGCCCAATTCCCTTTGCTTGCTCAAGCCATAAATCTGTAGGTCCGTAATCCTATTAGGCAAATGCTGCAAACAGGTTTGTGTTCCTTCATGGCTCTAAGCCATGTGAACATAATTCTGTATCAAGACTCCAGCGGCCTCATGCAACAAGATGAATGGCTGCTGGGAAAAAACCAAATCATGCAACACTAGTAATGAAACACATCAAATTGTTGTAACATATAAACGCAGACTGAAAGCAAGTTTTAATTTAAAGCACAGCTAGCAGTTTTTTAAGGCAAGAGGGACTGATGACAGAGGAATTCAGTATGTAACTTCATCCAACAGTATTAAGACTATCCAAGATAAACAGCACAGAAGGACTAGTTAGGTCAGAAAAGATGAACCAAGCACTTCTCTAAATCCCCCTTCAAATACAGTATGATGAAAGAAATTGCATGTAAGAGTTTACTGTACCTTGAAACATGCTTAAAAGCTTCCACTATTACTGGAGCAAAGTCTTTAGTAAATTCTGGTCCTTTCCTCTTGCTGTTCTGTATGACATCATTGGCCAAGTACAGGAATGTCAGCTTCCTATTTGGTTTTGCTACAAGAAAGAGTGATAAACAAGAATAATTAGAAACTTTACTTCCCCCATCTAATACATATTTATCCACATTTATTCGAAACAAAAAACCCAAACATGTTTTTCGTATTCTCACTCCTGCTTATAACATTACACTCAAATTATGCATTAAAAAAGACTTTGGTTCCCCATTGGCTTTTCTCTCGTCTGCTGTACCTTTTTGCTCAGATTCTTACTCCTTCATTAAAGGATATGTAGCCCCATCCCCAAAAACAAACAGGAAAAAAACAATGATATTGCAAAATGTTCTTCAGCCCCCAACTATATTCATGTGTTTGCCTGAGCCTAATGCAATTTGCCTGGTAGCCTTCATGGGTTTATCAATGAACTTAGCTTCCTTCTGAGCCTGCATACATCTTACACGCACAAACTCCTCTGATCAGGAGCTTCACATATCCATGTGAAGAAACTCCTCCTTCAGATTTGAATTTCACTTGGTCTTAGAAGACTACCCTCATTCCTGTATTTCAGCAAACTGAACAGTTAATCCTTAGTCAATCTCTCCACATCACTGTGAAACTCCCCTTCATCTCCTCATCATTACAACACTTGTGTCTGCAGCTGTCATATCAATAAAACATTTAGGAAAAAAACCAAATCACTTTCAGGCTGCTGTGGTACACCTCTTCAAGTGTCATACATATTTTACCCTAGTCCCATTAACATGCAATAGATTACAGGCATCTAATTTACAAGTTGCTTTTGAAAATCTATTCCATGTTTTGTAAGTGTTCCTTACTCAGGTATTCCCGTTTACCAAACTTTATCTTCACTAGTCTACAAGTTTCTCAAAGCTGCAGCTTTTACTGTAACACTTCTAACTTTTGATACCCCTTACCACCACACAATCTCTGTCTGTATTCTCTCACTTTAAAAAGAGCTTGCTCTTGAAAGACTTAAGTTTTGTCTGACCACTCAAGGAAAGAAGTACTGTGGTAAAGCAAATCGAGGATTTCTTAAAACTCATGCAGTATGATTCTGTTTTGTTAATTTCCATTCCAGCCTCTCAAACATGCAGAACTGCTACCCTCACATACAAACAGAAAATTCAACATTGATATGCTTCCATTTTAAGGAAATGTTTTTAAGAATAAATTTCTCCTTGGAGTATTGAATTTTTCCCATCTTCTTGGGCAGACATATCCAACAACTTGAGAGTTCTGAATTAAGAGGGGAAAAAACCCTGCACTAAAAGTAAAAACGGACCTCTAAAATGTATATTTTGTAAACTTAGGCTACTTAATTTATTAGAAAACTAACCAACAACATAGGAACACACCTCCTACCTTTGTTTCAGATAAACCGGTTCTGACACATAGAAAGCTTTGAGTTACTCAAAGAGAAAGTCTTAGAAAACACATCTTGTCTCATGGGTGAACCAAAATCAGCCAATGTTTACCAAAGCCAACCCTATCTCCCCCCACCCCCAAAAACTGGAACTCACAATCTAATGAAGCAGACTGCTAATGAAACAAACTGTTTCCCCAGACTACATCCTCTGAACTGTACACAGGATAGGTTCTTGTCCACTTATTTCACAGAAAAAGTCATGTTTTAATCCTCAGTGATGTAACTCATTCGTGACAGACCTCAACTTCCTTGTTTCCAACAAGTAATGAACTTGACCAAGCTGGTAAAGGCAGGAGAGGTATGCAGTACCATGAAGTCAGGTGATGTTGATTGCCACAAAGTTTAAAGCTTTAGCTATTCACTACAGTAAACAGAAATACATTGTTTTTGGAAAAAAAGCATGCTAAAACCAAGTCAGTCACTTTCAAGCTTATTTGCTCCAGTATTACTTTTGCAGCTGCCTACTACAATGCAATAGAACAAAGCTGTACTTAATGAACAAAAATCCTCGAAACACTATTACGCTATCTGTGGTTTTGGTTAAGAAATTCAACTAATTGTTTATCCTTATTTTCCAAACAATGCTAGGAAGTAAAGTTTAATTCCTATTGCTCCACAGACAATTCCAAAGTAAAAAAAAAATATGCCTGCTCTCAAGGGCTCTCTTTCACTTCAGTAATCTACATAAGTTTACATACGGGCCTACTACGCACTCTGCCTTACATGTGAGACTTAAGTGCAGCATCAAGTGAGGCTGCCAACTCTGAGTTGAAAAAGAAGGGCCCAGTGTTCTATTGCAACTATGACTAAATTAGTTAGTGAGGCCTGAAATACAAAATTTAATTCCAGACCAGATAGATCTCCTTTTAATTAAAAAACTCCAAACTCAACTGTTTAAAGCATTTCTCTTCAATAGCAGCTACACTAACTTCTTTTCAGCCCTGGGCTTTTTCACATGCCTCAGCACACTAAAATGGGTCAGTCAACAAAAGCACTCTTACTGTAAGAAGAAAGTGAAAGGAAAAAAAATAAAATGTGATCTTAGGTTAAAGAAGGATCTGAACAGCACATATTGCCAGAGCACAGTGTTCAAAGTAGCTGGTCGATAGTTATATCTGGTGCACTAGCAGTACAGTCTGCAAACACCAAACTGCTAAGACAGCATCCATGCTGGACTGAGTCATCATCTTTCTGGAAGCTCTGTGCAGGGTTCACATAACTTCTGCTTGGTTCGGTTAGATTTACCTACTAAAGCAGTCAATGCAGGTCCCTGAAGCAATGGATTCTGAAATACTTTACGCGGTCAACAATACTGGCCACATTAAGCACACAGTGAGACGAACTGGGACTAGCACCTCACAACTGAAATTAAGTCTGTTCCAAAAACGTGCCTGACATTAAAATCCCAATGAATACTCCACAGGTGGAAATGTTATTTCACCTGCAACTAGTGTAATCAGGTATCTACAGTGGAGGGACTTGGCATCCTCATTATCAAGTCAGTTTTCAGAAATCTCTACTTCTTAGGAACACGTATTGTTATCCCAGCCTGGGTACACCTGGTTCTCTACCAATCCAATACAGATGACCTGATAGTCTGTGCTGGAGTCCGTAATACTTCAAGAATTTGAACGCTGAAAAGCCACCACTTTAGTGCAAGAAACTCTAGTGTTTTACCTTGGAAGGCAGTAAGCATTTTATTTTCATTGAGGTTAACTCTGTCAATCAAAGACAGGGTAACCACCTATATCTGTCTTCTCCAGGTTTACCTCCTAGCATTGGAAACTGAGCTCCCATGAAGACTGATAGAAACATGACCCTGAGTTTCATGTACCTCTTCCCTCGAGCTAAGATATATTTACTGTCTTAGATACATGGAAAGAAACTAGAGGCATAAGGAATTTCACCTACACCCCACTAGAAGCATACAGAGTAGTGACCCACCTGAAAACGTTATATCTGGCTTTAACCTTCTAGAGGCCAGTTTTGCAACACCAACTGACCTTGAATTAAAATCCCATTTAACATAACATTGAGAAAACGAGCATCAGTAGGTTAAAATACCACAACTGTTATCAGCACTAAACAGTTTATCTTTTACTGAAGTTTTCTAATATGGATTCAAATTAAGATTTGACTCAACTGCTTTTGACATATTAGTCTACAAACATGCAGCAGAGCATGCACAGCAGAGTGTCAGCACTTGGACACTTCCTCCATCACAGCATGCTTCATATCTTTGCATAGGAAGTTACATGACACCTTTATAAACATCTGCCAAGCTTTTTATTACAAGACCAAACTCATCTTTAAGTCAAGCAGCACTGAAACTTGAGTGCAAGATCACTGACCCTTCATACTGAGAGCTAAGTTTTTATGCAAGCTGATTAAGTGCAGCACCTTTGGTAACATGACTGAAAGTATCTCTGTAAAAAAAGTACTTTCTGTACTGAAAGTATCTCTGTCACTCGAGAAGCTACCAGCAGAAAGGACAATTCAAAGGTATTATAAACCAGAAAAGACATGTTGTACAAAAAGACTTCATCTTAAAATTCAGTAACCTTCTGTTATGAAAAATTGAACTAGGTGTTCAACACTGCACAGTCAGTTGATTCTTCTGGTGAATTTTACCAAGGTTTGAGAACTGTTGTGGTTCCTTTTCAAAGAGGGAAGGGAATAAAATGACCCAGGGAATATGCATTCAAGGACTGAGGGTCCAAGTATGTTGAGTTTGAGTTTGGAAGCTAGCAGACAAAGGGAAACACAGGATACAGGCACTTCAGGAAAAAAGTCCATTGTTATCAAATTACCATGGGGATGCAAGAAAATTGGTCACAAACTAAGAAAACCATTCCAGCATAACTACCCTGCCAGAGGCTTCAAGATACACTAGCATGCAGTGGGAATTACTTGAACACTTGAAAAACAAGTTCTCTTCATCACCTGATTTGGCTGTTTCAACACAAAGATGTATCAACAGCAACAACAGTTTTAGGAGAAGAGAAAGGCACTGAACTTAAGTTTTCAGAAGCAGAATGACGGAAGACAGGCAGGCAGAGGTTAGACACCAGGACACAAGTGGTACAGCAATAAACGAATACAGATTTCTACACACTGCATACTTTTAAGACTAACAGTAGAGAGTCAAAGATTCTTATATTCTAGTGAGAGGTGTCCCTGCCCATGCCAGAGGGGTTGGAACTCGATGATTTTTAAGGTCCCTTCCAACCCTAACCATTCTATGATTCTATTCTTACCTGTTGCTCTTCACTGTAGGTCATCTTGTAAGTCATATACGTAGCAAATACATTTCTAACTTGACTCAACAATTCAAATTTCACCTGAAATTGCCTGTTGATCACCCACCCTTCTTACAGAGATTAGAAAATTCATGTGGACAAGCAGGAAGGTACTCCCACGCACCTCTATCTCACAAATCTTACTGGCCTACTCAAGAACACCTAGTAACCAGTGAAATCAGTAAGCCAGTAACATTTCTTTAAAATAAAAGCTATTTATTCTCTCAAGTTTATCACACTGGCCAATGACACTATACCACCATTATGTAAAGCAATCCTGCAACCACCAGAAGAGAAAGATTCCTTCTGCTGGAAGAAAACCCACACTATATAATACAAAAAACAATTGCTTTAAATCAGGAACTTGTCTCCTGAAATCCACTTCACATCTGCAGGGCAATGTATTTCCTCCATTTTTGACTGTGGTTCTGTTCTAAAGCAGATGACAGAGTAACTCAGATTTAGTACAACTTTTAAATCTGGTTTCAGTGTTGCTAGGCCTTCTCAATTTGCCTACTAAAGATCCTCTGTCTTCCAATATTCAGCAGCACCGAGCAACTACCACAACAGCCACTAGCTTAAGAAAAATGTATTGCATGAATGCCAACAGCTGTAATGAGTGAGGACCAATACTCTAGCACATGGCCCAGCAGCAGAAGTTGTAGACAAACAGCCATAAATAAGCAAAAATAGTTACTTCTTATACCACTGACTTCAACACCCCCCCAAAAAAAAAAGTTCAAACATAGTAAACTGAACAGTAGGTAAAACAGCAGTCGAATGCCAAAAATACGTCGCTCTGTAGCAGACCAGATGCACTTCCACAATTGAAGCTGCCTTAAAGATGATATACAATGTCTGTTAACCTGGATGAGCTTTGCAGTAAAGAATGATTGGTGTGACACCAGTGGGGTGACAGATGACAGCCAGAACAAGAGGTCAAGTGACTGGGGGTGGGGGGGTCAGGGAAGTGGAGAGGATGTTCAGCATCAGTTTCTGAGACTAATCTATGCAATGCCATGTCAGGCTCTCAGGAAACAGATACCTGAATCTGAAATTAGGTTTAAAGATACAACACAATAGCTACTAAAGTATCATTAGGATGCAAATACCTAAACAAGTGAAAGAGCTGGACCCAGAAAAGCTAACAGGAAAGTCAGCTGACGGGAAAAGAAGATATTCCAGACAACTAACTGGAGCATGAAATAAGTCCCATATTACCACACTCAAACATTTAGCAATTTTATTTTAATTTTCCCTTTTAAACAGAACACATTTTAACCTAGCACAGAAACTACTGAACACGCTCTTACTGTCTGCCCTTAAGTGCTGATGAAGTACAGAATTGACATTTTTCATTTAGAAACAACATATACAAACAACAAACTCCTGTAAGCGCAGAGAAACTTGAAACCAGGAAGCAAGAGATGTATGTAAATGAATATACCTGATTTGCAAATAACAAAAAAATGTGTTGTAACAGCCTCCATCCCAGAAGAGCCCCAAGGATGTTTTTAAGGTTTTCCTCAGCAGCCACTCTGTGGCTGCAAGCTTACATAACAAAATTGTATGTGTAATGCCACTACTTTGTCTAAAAGTTAAAAAACCCCACCTCTAAATCCTTTATTTTATGGATACACAAAATTAAACAGATTTAATGGGCCCACACAGTTACATTTAGGCAACGACTGACATTCATATTACAGTTAATTAATTAGTACCACTTAGTACTTAAGTAAGGTTATGACTACAAAGTAATTAACTATTTAACTTGGAGTGTTAAATTTCATACATCTGAAATCCAGCTGAAGCAGGATCATTTTCCCCAGTACATGCTTTTCAAGTCTTCAAAAAATTCCACCTCATCGTCACTCAAAAGGTCCCAGCAAAACAAACTTATTAGGCTACATTATCACAAAACTTAATCCATAGTTACTCTGAAGCAATCACAAAACTGTCATAACCCAAACAATCCAAAATAACATCAGAATTTCACATACTAAGATATTTACTACAAATGCAGTACTAAGTAGCCTCCCCACCATATTATTTAATCCAGAAATCAACTACAGAATTCAACAGAATGCAGACTCATGATCAGCATAAGGGAGTGCTAACACAGGCTGCAGCCTAAAGGGGTAAAATATCCTCAGAGTCTTCTCTGTGCCAGTACCAGCTTTCCATCAGGAAACTAATCCATTTTAGAACTAATTATTGGTTTTGCCAGATTTTCACTAGCAGCTCAGCATAAGATAGTATCAACAACAAAAAAAAAGCATCAGAAATATTCAAGGACCTATTTAACCAACTGCAGAGTGGAGAAGGAACTATACTGTTGTCATTATAGACCTCTGCTTGTATCTGTCAAAACCAGAGGAATCTTTCTTACTTCATTATAATTGTCATTGAAGTCAGAGGCATTCTTTTATATGGTCCACCAGTCAGAGTAGACAACTGTGGAAAAAGCCTATTAGATACACTAAGATGTGGAGCACCTGGAGTGACACCCGAGTGGTTTTGCACAGATGCAGCATCAGAAATACCTCAGGCAGAGCACCAGCTCTGACACACCCACCCTAGGGCACAGTCCATCCATTAGCACAGATCTGAGGTCAGTCATCAAACAGCATGTTTCTACACTCAGTCTCTTGATGCATATAACATGCAACTCCTTATCATAATTTCAAACTACTGGTTGTGTAAGACAACATCCTCTTCTTTAATATTTGTGACAGTCACTAGGAGTGGCTGGACAATTTGGAGTTATCAGTACTTTCACAAGTACAGTCAATTCCGTAACACATTACACTAGCTTTCCTTCCAATCTTTTACTACTTCTAAGAATGACCAGAACACATGTCAGTATTTCAAGATCTGTATATAAAAGTTATGGCAATAGCAAGGAAAAAGCAGACACACGTACTCCTTCACTAACCTGTTAAATCAGCTGTCTTGACACAACTTCAGCAACACTGGAGTTCAGCAAAACAAATCCAACCTTACCTAACCAATCCAAGTTACAACAAAGATGTGCAAGGTTTGCCCATTCTCCAAGTTTGTATCTAAACACAAGCATTCACCAAGAGAATCAATGGAAGTTAAACTGTAGAAAAACCTGTAGATATGTATAGAACTGATGATCTGTAGAGACATCCTAATACGGGGCCTGAACACTACCAATTAACCCCAGGACACAGAAATAGACTAAGATTTTATGTTGCCGAATAAGTTATATGCACATTGGAAAAGCTGCTGCTTCACCTCCACTCCAACACAATAGCTAATGGCTATTTTAAAAAGACTCAGAACCAAACTATCAGAAACAAAAGCACTGTGATACCAGCACTTGTTTTCATGAATAACTAAAAACATCTTCACCTTCAGACAGGTTCATGCAAGCTGATCTGACATAAGGGATCTTTTACCAAAACTGAAAGCATCCAACTCAGTTGGCTGAATGACATTCCATTAGCCTGAAAGGGACTAGGCTAGAAGGACCGTTTGGAGACAGGAGTAACAGAAGTGAAATTTAGAAATGTGAGGTTCAGTGGCCAGTTCCAGACCACTGCTGTCCAGCAATAGCAGCAGACAATACCAATAATTCTTGTGTCCATCTTCTCCAAGTAGAGATCATTTTCCTCACAGGAAGGAGGGAACCATGTTTCTACGGCTTGGATGATGGCAAATCAGAAGCCTTAAATTTAAGTTTATGGCCTCATTAACAGCATTCTGCTTTGTGATGTTTTATGCAATTTATTTCACCAGAGCATACTGGTTTCCCTTCTCATCTGCAACATGCTGTCTGCCTAAACCACTAAATCCACCCTTTGGGGACTAGGGGCAGTCTTACAACTCTGTGCTGCAATTAACAGCACAAAGTTAGTACTGGTCAAATGTAAGCTAACATTTACAAAACTCAGGAAAATTAAAATATGTCCCACATATCTTAACTACAAGAGCTTAAAATGAGGTGCTACTGGTACATACAAAAGAGAAAATACTTCATGTAAGGCCTAAAAGCCCAGAAGGTGCAGGACCTTGAAAGCTACTAACCTGAGGTAGGCTATCACATGCTTTTCACAGATCACCAGAAAAATCTTTAACTCTGAAGCAGCCAAAGCTGGATGACAACTTCAACAAACTAAAGATAAAACCAATTACAGCAGCTATGTACATCCAAAGCTCCTGAGCTACATCCTCAAAACAGGCTTAGAAGTGGAAGCCAGACCTTGAAAGCTGGGAAACAGCAAAGCATTTCCATGAATTATCATCATTACCCTTGCCTCTTATTTCTCCCATTAGCCAAACAGCACAACGGGGAAAACTATGCTAATACTAAAGTTAAGGACTCGCCATTAACATTAGATATTATTAAGAACTATTATACTAATGTTAATTAAGACAAGTAACCAAAACTCTGGCTCCGTGCCAATTAGTTTAAGATATCTCTCTGGCATCATTCAGAACACCAAAAGTTCAAGTTGTCTCTATGCAGAGGGTAGATCCATCCACTTTTCCCCTCAGAAAAAGGAAACAAGTTTGCAACAAACATAGTTAAAATGTTTATTTCCTAAGACCTAGTAAGTCTCTGGACAACAGAAAAAAACAAACTACTCATGCTTGAAAGTTCAAAAGATAACATTTCATACAAAAAGCCCACTGAAAACCTACAGAGTTTGCAGGAACGTAATTCCATACTATACTGTAAAGTTTAGCATTACTCATACTCAAGATTTTTATTTTCCATTTGCTATGCAGTTATGTCCCCTAATCAAGAGGTAGTTGTGATCCAGCCATGCACTTGTATTCCATTACACATAATTTCTGCAAATTGACTATTCCTCTTAGCAAAACTAAGGGAGTGGTTTCTTTTTCTTAACTCCTATAATGGCTTAGAGCTGGTTCTTCCTCTCCACTTGAAGAGTCTTCTACTTTTCCCCATTAAGGCTCTACACATTAATAGACCCCCAAAGGAAGCTACTAAAAGACAGTAACATTTCCCAGAGCAAGATACGAGTCCTAGCAAGTGATTTTTCTTCTTAAATGAGTCAACTTATCATCAAGTTATTTTCCAATCAGGTCAAATAAACCCTCACATGACATTTCTGCCTTTCAGTCCTTGAACGACTGCCTATAGCTACAAGTTCTTTCCTGTTTAAAAGGAAAGCCCAGAGAGTAATCTAAGTCTGCACACTCTATGTCAAATACTCAGTACAGCTGAAGAAACACACAAGTGTGTTACGCCCACAATGGTATCACCCACCTTGCAAAAACAGGAAGTAAAACCCACTTCGGACACATTAAACTGTTCTTCCTCCACAGTATTCCCACTCTAAGCTACCCTACAAGAATAGGTACCTGCCACCACGTCAGGAAATTCAAATAGAATTTCATTACCGTTATAGATGATAAAAGACAGTGCCTAAAATGGGTCGTCTTGGAAGAGCTGTAACTACCAGCATTAGAACAAAAAGCCCTAACCACCCCCCACCCCCGCCTGACGCCTTCCTTCCTTTTTCCCCACTTTCCTCTCTCCTTTCACAAAGAAGGGGAGCAAAATACAAAAACTTGCATCTTCAGAGGCAACTTACTGCGGGCGGAGAAAGAAACGGAGGAGAGAGACGAGAGGAGCCAGGGGAGTGGAGAGAAAGAGATGCATCTCCCAACCCACAGCCATAAAGAAACCGAGACTCGAGGTTTAACGCTTACCCCCAGCAACTCCACTCCCCCCAGACGCCAGGGCAAGACAGCCGGTCCCCCCTCCCTCCCTCCCTCCCTCCCTCCCTCCCTCCCTCCCTCTCCCCCGGTTTAACAGGCCAAGAAGCACTCTCCATCCTCCCCTCAGCAGCCACACGCCAGAGAACGGCCTCCTTCTACCGCAGCCGCTGCCTCCCCAATCCCGCCGCCCCGAGGAAGGGAAGGCCCCACCCGGCAGCCCCTGAGGGCGGGAAAAAGGCCCGGCGGCGTGGCAGCGGCCGCGCCAGCCTCACCTTTCCGCAGCTCCCGCTCCCACACGCTGACGATGAGCGCCGAGTGCTTGCGGTGGTGGATGAGCCACAGGCTCAGGGTCTGCACACTCTGCTGCGAGTTGCTCAGCTCCGACAGCTTCCGCTCCAGCGCCGCCTCCGAGAACGCCGACATAGCCGGGCTGCGCTCGGCCCCGCCGCCCCCACCGGCCCCGACACAGCCGCGCTCAGTCCCCGCCTCTCCGTCCCAGCGGGGGAGGAGCCGAGCGAACCCCGTCCTTTCCCGCCTCGCCGGCCGCCACTTCCGTGCACCCCGGCAGCCCGGCGCTAACAAAATGGCGGCGACCGACCCGCACGGAGAGCAATACGGCCCCACCCCCCTCTCCCCTCCTCACTTCCGGCAGAGGCCAACAAGGAGGCGGAGCGGGCAGAGGGGGGTGGTTATTGGAGCGGCGTCTTGAGCGCCCGCCGCTCTCGCGCCTCTCCCAGCGGCCTTCGCGCGGCAGTCAGGGTGTGGCCGTTATGGCCAGGGGGGCGGAGCGCGAGGGGCCGCTAGGCCATGGCGTCCTCCGACCTTTCCACTCGCCGGTCAGTCTATTTGAGGGCTGTTTCCTCGCTCCTAAAAGTGTTTCTGTGCCAACCGTGCCTTACCGAGTAACTCTGGAGAGGTTTCTTAACGGAATCTTGATGGCTGTAGGGTGCAGAAACAAAGTCAGGAGCTGTTACTACAAGAGACCGGATGTGTTGTTACATTTTGCCCTGGGAAATAACAAAAAAATCCCAGTAATGAGGCCCCAAAGTAGCCCAGGCCTACCAATTTCTTTCACGTAACAGCTGAAGGAATTTAACATATTTACAGATGGACATGTATTCCACAAATGTGTCTGGCCTCACTTTTAAAAGCTGCCTCTTTTTTCTTTTTTTTTTTTAAATTTTATTCCTGGCATTGGCATTATGTGACAGAATTCAACTGTCCAATAGCAAGATTATGTGTGGAAGTCTTTCCTCTCAGCTGTTTAAAAAATGTCCCCTGAAAGGTTCATTGAATCCTTCCTACTAATGCTATTTTGGAAATAGCAAATAAAAACAGTTCTTTCTTCACCTTCACATTCTTTCATAGATTTTGTGTTGTATCATCTTGTTTTTCAAGCTGAAGGATCCAAGTCAGATCTCCTTACACGAAAGGTACTCCGTACTGCTGAAGAGTAGCATTTCTGGCATTCCTGCTGCTCTTCCATAAAATGCCCGACATCACTTCTTATTTTAAACGTTAACAAATACCTGACATCTTCAGAGAACTGTCCACTTGAGCTCCTACAGGTCTATCCTGAATCTTGCTTCTGTAGCCAGTAACTGTGACTGCAGTTAATGTCTTTCGCAGCATTTTTAAAATATCTATAAAATTATTTGTGTGTTAATTAGAAAACTATGGACGTGCTTTACTCTTGGGACATGCTGGCAATGGTTAAGTATCCACCCTTAAAAGAGTATTCCTATAATCTTTCATATGTTCGGTCTGTTCTCACCAAACAGCAGAAACCCGTTTATAGGGAAAAAAATATATAATCTGTAGAGTATTTTTAAAACTTTACAAAGTTTTTTCCCTACTTCATGCCTGACATTCGAAGATGTCCCAGAGGATTGTTTTCACACAGTCTCCTAGTAGGCATTCTTAGTGAAACCTTTCCCTTAATCAAAACACTGGTGGGGGTGAGGTTGGGAGTGTTAGGAGTTTTAAAGGTGAATTCAATTTACGAAATCGTTTGTGGCATGGATGCTTTCTGAAGAACTAGAAGGGATTTTACAAAAAATGCCTCGACAGAAATTTAAGCAAGAATCTGCACAGATCCCTACGGAGTCTTATTTTCTATCAATTTACTGCATTTTGTTCTCCATGAATGGAAGATCCTGTAATACTTTGATGTGCTCTGCTGTGTATGGCAGAGGACACTGTGCATTAGGCAGAAATAAAGTTAGAGCTAAGATGGGTACAAAGACTAGAAAAATGAAAATAAAGGGTAATGTAATGCAAAAGCTATTTCCTGAAGGCATATATTCTGACATTAGCAGGAGGAATTTGGGGGCAAGTGGGAAAAGAAACATTTCTCTCACAAGACAGTTAAAAAGCAGCTAGAAACAAACAGTGATACTAAGATGTTAAAACAAAAAAGATAAGGAAAAAGAGCAGGAAATTGGCAGAGAATTTTAGTGATGATCATAGAAATGTCATTAGTACTTTCCCTGCATCTCTCATCCCAGATTATTGGAACACTTTACAAATGAGAATAAATTCTCTGAGATACAGATTTGTTCTGTAAATAAATACATTTAAATACTGAGACAGTGATTTATCATCTGTGTATAATATAGTGCATAATATACCGCAAAATTGAGATTTTATTTTCCACACAAGTCTTTATAGCTCATTTTAAATTTAAAATTGTAAATGTTTATATCACTAATCTAATTTTAAAAGCTACGCTCATCCAGTCAGTGAATGGAAATTTACTTACTCAAAATGACTCTCAGATGAGCTTTGAAAACCTCACCTTTAATTCGGAAACAATTCACAGATCACTCATCTGCCTTTAAAACATCACCCATGTCCACAGGGGTGGGATTGCCAACAGGTAACAAGTTTTCTTCTACCCCTTCCTGTCTTCACACTGCGATAACCACTTCCCTCTCATTTCCTAAGAACAGAATTCTTCAGTAGAACCACCCTGGGTTAGCAGTTCTCCTGCTCTTGGAGAAAGGAGCCCAGTGCAAATGTAAGACAATGACTCTGAGTACATTACTCAGTTGATGCCTATGTAGAACATGGAACTGGGAAGCTCTAAGTAGTTCAGAGATGTAATTACATTTAGGATTGCAGTCACCAAGAAGCTGTGCAGCATCCGTACAGTTCTTATGCTGGTCACAGATATTTTTCTTTCTCTTCTCTCAAGGACACCCACATAAAACCTTCCTTAAGAGGGGACTTTTACTCTAGTAGCAATTGGAAGTTTTAAGTTGTGTTCCCTTGAGGAAATGCTGGGAAGTTTTTAAACACTGGAAGGGTCAATGTCTCTAAAATAGCCGTTTTATTCCTTATGGTGCGTTGTGGAAAAGGTGAAAGAAAAAGCCCACATCAGACCACACCATTGCATTTTGATTTTATTTTTCCCAAATATTTGATCATTTCTATCATCCAGCCTTAACCGAAAGAGAAGACTTAGATCTGCTGGGGTGCTGGGAAATGCAGCATCTTGACTCTACTGTAGGGCTCTCTAAAAAGCAACTATTCCAAGCCACAAACCTTTATGTGTGCTCCTTCTCTCCCTGAATCACTCCGGCTCAGCATCAGAACATAGAATCCCGTTTCTTGGACCGCCCTTCAGCACATCTGGTTGGACTCCTGGTATGCTTGGAGGCATGATCAAAACGAAGCTGCCACAAGACTGGAGCATGGTTTTTTTTTTTTTTTCATAAATAAGCATTTTAAAGGTAGGTTAACAGAAGAGAGTACAGGTTTAGCTATTTTCTCTGACACTGGCAAGAAAAGGCAAAATTTAAAACGAGGGCAACATTAAGACATAAAGCAGATTGTCTATACCGAGCCTCTTTCATCTTTCAGACAGAGCCAAGGGAATTGCAATGGCAGTGGTTTGTGTGGGTTAGTGTAGGACACAGAGAGGCAAATATTCTATAATTGACATAATATTCTATACTTCATTAGAATAATTTATGAATCCTATTTCACACCACTGTATAGAGCAGTAAACCAATCTACATACTGGTTTACTAAACATTGTAGGATTTGAACCGAAAGCAGCTCTTGCACCAGAACAGGCCAGATCTTGCTCTGTGTAAGGCTGGCCTTTTGTCATTTTATCTTTGTTTTGCAGCTCTTTCTCAAATAGTCCCACCCAGGAGGTGCAGTAGTGTTAAAGGAGAAATGACGCTTCTTTGGTCTGATTTCCTTTCTGAGAATTTGTGTTAGTCAGCACACCAATTACCACCCGGATCTCAAAAACACAACACTGGAATATCAGTTCTTTTTTATTGTTCCAAGTGTCTGGGCCATCCAGTGTAACACTTTCTGAAGTTTCATATTAAAAATATTTTTCCATCTGTCACAATATGCTTGTGCATCTCATGACCTAATTTTGTGTAAAAGATCCTACCTCTGTAACCCAACAAGAGCATGAAAGATGCAGAAATGCAAAAAGAAGTCCCTGAAATTTCAGTCCAAAATTATTTCTGACTGAGAAATAGTAATTAATCTGTGTCATTTATTCAGAAACATTAAACCCCATTTGTTACCTGTATAACAAGAGGCCATATCCCCTACAGAAATAAATAAATATTTTTTAAATACCCCAAACAAACCAAAACCATTAAATCAATGTGAAGTCCTGCAGGCAGAGAAGAAAAGAAAGCTTAAATGGAAGGAAAGAGCCCACTGAAGTCAGTTACAGGAACTCCCTACTGGAACCAAAAGCTGTGGGGTGAATAATGGTTCTTTTACATGAGTTCCTGCCACTAAGCACTTCACCTTTTAATGTAATTCATCAAAGGCAGAAATTACTAGCTACTTAGGAGATTAACAAGAACCACTTACTGAGATATGTATGTTCTAGCAAGGCATTCCCATTTTTAATAGAGAAAGATAGGTTGTACAATCTAAAAAAAAATACTTCTAGCTTTCTGTGATTTCTTTGGCCCTCTGTGGAGATGTGAAGATGTTTGTAGAAATCCTTCCCTTTTTCCGAAGTCAGGCATTCAGTCAGACAGCTATGTACATCCGACTTCTTCATCATTACACTATTAAATGAAGTCATACCATAAACATACACTGTGATTAATATATGGATGCAATCAAGTCCCAGTTTTCCTTAGTAGAGAGGGTGTTATAACTAGGCAAGAAAGGACTCCAGGGTATGTGTTAACTCAGGTGTGCAGAAAGGCATGAAACATTAGGCTGAGTAATTTTAAACATCTGAGCAATGGATCATTAATATGTGCCCTGAAGTGTATATAGCTCTTAGTCACAGCATAAAAGTAATAAAGTACATTCCTAACAATAAATAATGTTATCTTTGCAAGGAAAAGGAAAACTCTGCAATGTATTGATACACTGTGGAAGAACCTTCTTTAAATTTCTGAAAAAAAGCCAATTTAAATTTGACTTTAAATCAAAGGAAATGGGCTGATTAATCTTTGTGATCCAGTAGAGGACATGATGTCTCAGAAACCAACTGTAGGAAGCAGGCTCTATTTTTGCTACAGTGTACTCAGCTCATGGTTGTGGAGATGGTGGCTGCCAGCATACTGTGCTGTGTTACCGCAATCATAGCCAGAGGGTTGAGGGAAGCGCTTACTCACCTTTACTCATCACTCATTAAACCACATCTGAAAAAATATATTCTGCCCTAGTGTAGGAAAAATAGTAAGCTTGAGTAAGTCAAGTCCAGCAGAAGGCCACCGTGATGGTCAGATAGTTGGAGTACAAAAACCAGGAGAGACAGAGTAAATGTGTCCTGCTTAACATGGAGAAGTAAAGTCTTTGGGGAAACTAATGGCAGCTTTCCAATACCTATGAGGAGGTTACTGAACAAATAGAACCATTTGTGGACATGCATGATGACAGGCTGGCAAATGATGGTGATAAACTGAAATGGAAGGTTCCAGCTAGATATGAAGTTTTTTCCACAACAAGGACAGTCGGACAATGAAACAGATTGTCCAGAAAGGTTTTTGTATCTCCATCCTCGAAGATTTTCAGGACTCGGACAGATAAAGCCCTTACACTCTGGTCTGCCCTCCTGTGTGACCCTGCCTTGAGCGGAAGGATCATAGAGTCACAGACTGGTTTGTGTTGGAAGGGGCCTTAAAGATCACCTAAGCAGTATACTTGTACAACTTTTTTTGAGCTTGTACAAGTTCAAGTACAAATCCACACAATAGGGCTTAGCTTGTTTGACTTGTGTCAGTTGGATCCACATAGCACAGTAGGTTGTCCAGCTACACAACATTATTCTGTCATGTAGAGAACCTCAGATGAACTTGCGTGTCAGTACGATCCTTCAGTACAGAAGGTACTTGTCTTCTGGAGTATGCTTACCCCCAACTCCTACTGATCAATGAGCAGGCAGAGTGGGATGGAAAGGTTTGCTATTAGAACTGTTACTACACAGCCATCAGTCCCATCTTCCACTTGCTAGCCATCAGTTATATTGTCAAGAACATCAATAACTTCAGTAGCCACAGTTTCCCCAAATGTATGGGGGGAGTGTGTCCATAAATAGAATCTGTGTACTTTTTGATGCATAGGAGGTCTTTTCTCCTCCTCACACCAAAAGCACACCTTAGAATTGCTAGTGTGCTCGGTGGCTGTTCCCAAGGGATGTTTATTTGTTCAACATGAAACTATGTTGGAGCCCACATTTTGAGGAAAGAACAGTAAATGAAGGAAGGGTATGTAGAATGGAGGATTGCACAAGTGGTAGTGGTTCTTAGTTTGCTCTTCCAGTACTTTCAGGAACATGACTCAAGCACAGTAATTTGCCAGTAGTTGTTAGTGACATGGTCATCTGCTGTGGGGATTTTTTGTGGTATCATTTTGTCATATCCAACTCAAAACATTGTCAGAGTTGGTGATGGATAAGCAGTTGTGAGCTGTAGTCAGTTGCAAATGCAATGGAAAGTCCATGTTTCTTCAAACATCTGTTGATTATAAAGTGGTGACCAGACATGCTGTCATTGTCTGGTGCTGCCCTAGATCACTATATGCTTTACTGTTAGGTGACTCTCCTATCCTGTTACATCTAGTCACAGCTGCTGCCCAGTTAGGGTGTCATTTCTATGGAAGTGGGACAGGAGCAGCTGGAACAGCCCCAGACCACTGGGGGTAAGAAAGTCTCCTAGATACCTACCTGAACTTTTCCACACACCATGCCATCCATGATAATTCAGCCCCAGGGAAGAAGATCTCTGGGTGTGGGTGATATGCTTAAAACTATTTTTTGTAGTCCTAAACAGGACTTGAAAAATGTTAAGGAGACTGAGCAGCAGGAATATATTGGCCTCAACATCCCAGAGGTGTTCAGAGTTCTCAACAGCTGTTGTATCAAGCCTGAAGGGAAAAGGGGAGATAGAAGAGTGGGAGATGGTATCCCCCTCAGCCCCCTTCCCCATCGATTGGGTACAAATTATTTAACAATGCTGAGCGATGTTGTCCCAGATAAGGGCATGGCAGAAATGCCACACACAAACACCACCTTAGGCCCACGACCACTGATCCAGGTCCCACCCCCCACATCCCCACCCTCCCCCGGAGGTGATAAACGTCACAGCAGGGATTGCATAGAGCAACTGCGGGTTTAGTACCACAGCCATATGATTGAATAAAACGTCATTGTGACCAGCGCCTCTTTAAATAACATTATAAATAATCATCACAACTTTCTTCCTGACATGCTCGGGTCAAATCTGCAGTTATCCCAACCCTTTGAGCTCCACGCTTGGCTGCTGTGGTTCAGCTCCACCAGGGAGCCAAGCGCCGGGTGCCGCTTGCTCCCCCACCATGCCTGGTGGGATGAGCAGGAGAACAGGCCAGCAGAGGCAAACTGTGGGGTGGAGGAAGGGCAGTGTGCTGGGACAGCTCAGGGAGAGGGAACGACACCGACAGCACTGGGACAGAATGGTCACAAAAGGGGATAACACAGCGCTCACCGACCTGACAACTGACCAGACACTCTGCCCATCTTGGAGCTTTTTATGGGGGCCATGATGCCATGTGGTGTGGAAACCCCCCTTGGCCAGCTTGGCTCCCTGTGCTGGCTCCTTGTGAGAATTGACTCTGGCCGGGCCAGAACCAGGCCAGCTGGGACCAGTGTGAAGGAAGCCAACCTTCCCTGGACTCTGGCTGTCTTTGGAGTACAGTAAGCAGGGAAGCTCAAGCCGGACCTGGCTCAATTGCATTTCTGTTGCATGTAAGCTGCTTCCTCTTCAACTCTAAGGCTTCCCACCTGAGAAGCCAGACGGTAGCACCCCAAGGATTGTCTCGGTGCACATGGATATGTACAGTATATGGACAATCAGGCAGTCAGTCCTTAATGAGAAATGAATGATTTAGCCTGTCAGCAGAGACAGATGTGGAAATGTGTCTTATACATTACAGTGTTAGTGCTGAGAGGCCACGACAGCAAGCTCTGAGACCTTTATTGGAGGAGGGATTTGATGAACATATTTTTATTATGAGGACCTATTAGTTTGGGGTTATGCTATCCAGCACCTTCGAATTACCGAATCCGTAGCACAATCTGATGGTTAATGTAGCTGCTGTATTTTTCTTGGAAACTAGGTGTCACTAGTGGTTTAGAAATAACAGATACAGTTTCCCTCCTATCTCCTCTTCCTGCAATTCATTCACAGCCTCTCAGCATCTCCCCGTGCTCCTCCAAAAGTGCGTGGAGCTGCCTTCTCTAACACAAGACTGAAATTAGATCCTTCTTTTCATCAAGCCAAATAAACACAGGTCCCTCATTTTTGTATGTCACCTTCCTAGTGTGCCTTTGTGAGACTTTCTCAGTCCTTTGCTTTTTTCTCTGTCCTGAGGATCCCATGGCCAGACACAGTTGTTCAGGAGTAGTCTCACAACTCCCAGGCAGAGGAGAGTCAAGTTCCTTGACCTGGCCGTGGTGTAATAATACTCCTCAGTAAGGGATGATCCCGATCCTCCTTCATCACATGGGCTCACTACTCATGCCTCTTTCCCTTGCTGTCGTCAGGACCTCAGAGTTACTTCCTTCAGAGCTCCTCCTCAGCCAGGCCAAACGCAGCCCCAGGACTCTGCACCACCTGCATCACAAAGCCCCTCGGGGCTCTGAGCTTTCCTCTCTTGAGCTTCATGATGTCTCTGGCAGCCTGTTGAAGCCCATCCAAATGGCTGCCCTTCCCTCCAGTGCATTAACTACGTTCCCCTACCTGCCCATCTTCCCATCAGTGTGCTGTCAGTGGGATGCTGCGTGGTAGGTCTTCATGTGCCTGGATGTGATTTCCAGGAGGATTTGCTCCCGAAACTTCCTGGAGACTGACATTAGGCTGAGTAGCAGGTGGCTTCCCAGTTTCCCCCTTCTTGCCCATCTTGAAGGGATCTCAAGCTCTATCCTCTTGCTGTAATCACAGCCAAGATTGTCACTGAGTATCACATCTTCAGCCAGTAGACCTTATCCACAAGTAAGGAATCCAACAGAGAGGAACCTCTAGTGCTTAACCCATCCAGCATCTGTGTTAAAGAATTGCATCTAAACTTCAGATATTTCCTGGACTCTTGCACCCTGCATTGTTGCCCTTTCAGCAGATATCCAACAATAATGATAATATACAGTTCTGAAAATCAAGAATGCCATATAATAGGTTCTTGTTTTCAAGGTAGGTTATCAAAGATCACTTAAGAGTCAGAATGTGGAAGCAATCTAAGACCCGCATAGTCCTTTTAAATAAGGAACTTGGCATGTAATTGTTCTGTACTAGAATTCAGAAAGTAGGTAGAAATGTCTTTAACACTCCTCAAAAAAAAAAAAAGGAGTAGAGATTTAATAAAGTGTATGTAACAGCTGCATGGGCTGGAGGATTGTTTTGTATGATTAAGGCATGGGTGTGCACTAATGATTCACACAGTTAGATACATATAGTCTGTCTTGTCTTTCAGAAAGGAACTCTGCTGCTCTGAAGTGCCTCAAGTAAACTTTCTTACCTCACAATAACTTCTGCCATCACTCAGCTGTAGTAATACCCCTCTCACTGTGGTCCAGGCAGAAAATGGCAGAAAGAATTAATTCCACCACCCCACCCTGGGAGATTTGTATCAATGATGCAAATTTAAGCAGTTCCTCACATTTTCAGCTTGCAGAGAGTGATGGTATTGATCAACATTTTAAAAAAAGAACAAATAGATTTTAAAGCATATTTAAATAACGTAGAAGCAGTTCCTCATTGTATAGTTCTTGGTGGCTGCCTGGTATTTTGAATCAGATATTCTTGTTTCATGAATAAATGAATGCAATAATCCAGCTGTCTGACCTAGGAATCACTCAAAGCATTTTAAGAAAGGATGATCATCAGCATGTTTGAGTATAGTTCCCGTGGCACAGATAGGTAAGATTTTCTACAGATAAATACATATTCTAATAAGATTAAACAAAGCTTTGGAATGTTACTGTTTTCAAAACACAATTGGTCACATGAAGTAGATAATTTCTCCATGTTAAGACAGATCTCAGTTTGCTTGCATATAACATGCCATCTTTTCAGCATCCCTTACACACTCCTTTTTGGATATTCCAAAGAACTCAAGAAAGTCATCTGGGCATTATGAATATGAAATGGCATCAGAAGAACTTGGCAAGACAGGGACGTATCGATTGCCAGAACTGCCTGTGTTGCTTCTTTTATAAGGAAGGAGCTCCAGCAGCCTTGAGCTGCATCAGTTCCATTGGTCTCATAAGGTACCGGGACTATGCCAACAGACTTAACATAATATCATCAGGAAATTTGGCTCAACCCAAGCAATCAGTGCTTGCTTCCAGTTAACTCTATGGTTTGTAGAGGAACTATGCATGTACACGATTTGTCAATGAACTGAAATCCTATCCCCACAGTGACTTCAAGCTTTTTTTTTTTTTTTATTAAATCTGAAGCTTGTTGTGTGTACTGAGGGTAACTACACACCATAGACAATTGTCCTGAGTTGCCATCTCCTGTGTCTGTATGCTAGCCACCTCATTTTACTGCATAGTACCTCTCAGGATTCAGTGCATGGCTGCCCAGTGCCCTCATTCTGATGTGTCTGTATTTGCTATCTGCCATCATGGCATTTACCCCTTACCATTCTCTGCCCTTCAGCTGTGCACTGGCATTGCTTCAAGACTTAAAAGGGCCGGCTAAAAATTCCTGAGGGTCATCTCCTATTCAGCATGAAAAATCCCAGAAAGTCAGTGCTGCCCTCTCTTCCCTCAAACTTTGACCTTTTAGAACAGAAAATCTACCAGCCTAAGACCAATTTGGTGCTTGGAGTGGGAATCACTCAGGCACTGAAAGGTGACGCTGCAGGTCTATTTTCACCTTAGCAAACAGGAGTTAGATCAACAGTGAAAACAGGCTGGAAGTTTTATAGAACCCTGTGATCTTCAGATGCCTGGCCAAATGTTTTCAGTCTGAGTATACTTTGAGTTGGTAAATCACTCAAAACAGTGTTTAGCATCAAGAAGCCATCAGGCTTAGGGCAGAATGGGGAAGGTCTGCATTGTAAGTGAAACTTTAATCCATTCTCAGCATGCCAAGGGCAGACTGAGGTCTCCAGTCCTTTTTCCTCCTTTTTTTTTTTTTTTTTTCTTAACCCCATAAACTCACAACCTGTGTTTCTTACTTAAAGCAAGGATCATTGTTATTTTACTTATACTGGTATCAATAAGGTTACATACCCTCAGTGATCTCCTCAGAACACTTCCAATCCTACAACAGAGTTTGGAGTTGTTTGTCCACATCAGTTTGTCCAGCATATGCCTCTCTCACTGATACCAGTGGGTAGTCAGTCACTGGCAAGCGTACCTCTTAAATGCATGTCCTTGACCATCAGATTTAAGATACAATGGAATTCAACTGACGTTGCTGGAGCTTTCCCTACACTCGAGATTATTATGCTGACCTGGACAGGGATAGGCATGTGATGATGCACATTTTGGGTCACAGTGGGTCCTGGTTGGTCCTGGTTTTGCTTTTGCTGATGGTAGCACTTGCCAGAGGAATAGGAACAAACTTCTCAAATGAATCTCTATTGATTCAAGTCATTGCCTTTTCTTTTTGGCAGTTGCATTGTGCATAATCTAAGAACTGCTTCCCAGAGGTTCAAATCACATGCAACTAGCTTTCCCTGATTTTTTACATTTACCTTTGGTCTTGATTAAATACTGCTCTCAGTTTAAAACATAGTTTCGATATTAAAGTATATATATTGTCACGGTAACATTGCTAACAATGTATTTCTTTCAGTCTGCTGTAAAAAGATCCAGTTAACTCCATATTCTCTGTTTGGACTGTAAAATTTATCTGATAGAGTACTAAAGTCCAGAAGGAATAGCAGTCAACATGCCACTAATTGTATTGGTGCCACAGAACAGATTTTAAGCATCAGCTTTGAAATGAAAAGTGACATAAAGGTAGCTGCCAGTGAAAGACTTTCTGAAAGAAATGGACTGTAAAAAATAATTAAAAAGTTGCACAGAAGTCAGAGCTGGTATCATCTTAAATAATGAAAAGAAAGAGAGCAAACTGCAAGCCAGGCAAAACAAGATTATATTTTGCAATTGTTTTCCCAGCTGATAAGAATAAAATCTGCTTTCCTGTTAGGCTTTCAACAGTCTCCAGAATAAATCTTCCCACTTCTACTCGTATTTGTTTAACGAATGCTTTATACTCTGTGTGTGTGTGGTAAGTGAGAGGGTCTGATGACACATGTTCTTATAAATGCTTGGCGTGCCACCAGGTGCTACCCAGGTAGAACCTCTGGTTGCAGCTCCGAGATATCATTCGATAGGTTAGATGTGGCCAGTGGATTTTATTTTCATTAAGGAGTGCTGGATGGAAAATTGATGTCTATAGCAAGACTGGTTGCTATTTCACTTTGTTCTGCAAGTGCTGGTTTATAGACTGTAAATTTTGCCTTTTTATCAACTATTTACCTTTTTCCATTAATAAGAAAATTAATCTTCTCTGGGTTCTAAGTGCTTTTCTGCACTGCTAGAGAAAAACCCATCAGCTTTCTTCTCTCACGAATATGTATAAGAAACCAATGAACCTGAGATTATATCAATCCCAAACTGTAATTACCTTCTCCAATAAATTCCAGACCCTATCACAGCCCTCCCAAAGCTTAGGCAGATCTAGCAGCATGCCTGGAAAGTCAATCTTGAATGCTTGCTCAGTCCAAGAGGAACACAGGTGCCAAAACAAAGCATCCACCTCAAAGAAGCAGAGAATTGAGCAGCTCCCATCTGACTGTAGTGAGAGACCAACTCTGCTGCCTGCAGCTACCTGTGGTTACAGCTTCGTTAGGGTTACAGCCATCCCATTAACATCCTCTGAGATGAGCATTTGGTCACACCTTCTGGTAGACCTGTACTTCATTTCTTCCATCCCATTCCAGCTGTAGCCAAGCCCACTGGCAGAGTGACTGGGTATCACTGCTGTGATCAGACCTCAGAGACTCTTAACCTTTGTGTCCTGGGCAGAGCAATGCCAAACTGTGCTTTAAGAAATGGAAAAGCTATTTTAGGGAAAAGCTATTTTAGAGAAAAGCTTTCATGGTGAAGAAATAGAACAGAGTCCCTGATAGGAACCTTTGGATGAAATACCTCAAAAGAAAAACCAGAGCTTCCAAACAAACTTTTTCTGAAGACAGCAGATTGAAAACCAAGGGTTTTTTTCTTTATTCTTTAACCAGGGCTGTAATAGCAGGAGATATGTAATGAATGACTATTCAGTAGAAAGCTTAAGTTATTGACTAATATTTTGTGTCTAGATAGTTTTCAGAATATTTTAGAGCTTTCTGTGTTAAACTTCTTTGCTGGAATTGCACCTTGTGGTGCTGGAACCTCCAAGAGCAAGGCTAGAAAAAGTAAAAACAGCTCCCAATTAGAGGGCTGCATGGTAGGGCTACCAATTTAATCTTCTAAAAGAAACCACCCAGGTACCTTAAAATTTCAGCAAGATAGCCATGCTGAGTAAAGATCGTGCCAGGAAAACAACAAAGTTCATTTTCTGCCATGAATACCATCAACAGACTTGGTGGCACATGACTGCCAGAAGGACAGCAAAAAAAGTGGGAGTTTTTGCTGCTTCTGTTTTTTGGGGAGGGTGAATGTAAACCCTTTTTATTCTTTCTCTCAGCCTGGGGCAGCAAAGCAGATCTTGCTTCTGCCTAGCAATGCAGCAGGGCTGTTGTGGCTTGGTATCAGAGGAGTAGGTCCACTGACCAGCGGTCAGGAGACCGTCTCAGTCTCTGCCCATCCCCTTCCAGCCTTACCCCTCACACGTGCCCTAAGGAGAAAAATTCTGCCCTTGCCAGAGGCAAATTTTCTCTGTCAAGATGATGGCTGCCTTAGGCAGGGCACATGTGACATTCACTGTTCTTTCACTTCTCTATGCCTCAGACTTTTAAGTGGTGCAGTTGGCTATAGCATGATATTTAGTCTCTGTTCCAGACGGACCTTTCTCCACCACCACTTGTCCAGCCGTTCTGCTCGAAGATGTTTCTTTCTCTCTCTCCCCAGGACACACTTCACTGCTTAGTTCACTGTGGTCTGGATAAAAGGTTTACCAGGAATTTTAATATAAAATGATTTTTAGAAGAAGAGCCATGTGCTCTATGCCAAGAGAACAATTAAGGAATCATTGTTAGACTGCAGCTGAGTTTGATGCTGTGAACATGGAGTGCGTTTGCTTTTGCATGTCTGCAGAACATCATTAATCATGGTGTTTCTGGCTCCCGCGGCCCTGTTCTTGTCATGTTCCTCCTCTGCCTCTTCTGAGCAATCTGTTTACTACTGACTAGCTACAGTGCGAGAAGTTTAAAGGCCGGGAAGCTGAGAGCAGGACCTTGTCAAGCCACAGGCTTTTATCATCTTCCCTGGGGATTCTTTTTTGACTGTGTCTGTCTCTCCTCTCCTTCTCTGTCAACATCTGATTGAGTTATGATTTAGGCGTCTCTCTTCTGAGTACAGTTAGGAATGGTCCATTAGGACGTTCCCCTGACATCAGTACCATTATGTTTCTTTTCCACTGTGATTTTCTTCAGTTCTCTAAAAAAAAACCCCAAACCAAACAAACCAACCACCTCTGCTTCCTTGCCTTGTGGTAGGTTTTATCCAGTTACAGATTTTTGGAAAAACATCAAATTGCAAGAAAGCATCAAATTGCAAAGGAAAAAAAAACCCAACAAACAAACCCCAAACCAACCCAAAACTATAAAAACAGGGAATGAAATGGTAAAAAACAGAGGGACAAAAGAATAAGAATCATTCTTCTCTTTACATTCTGTAGTAAAAATGTAAAAAATTAGGAAAAAAGCACCCACAACCTGTCTCCAAAAGGCAATTTTAAGAAATATCTTCTATGATATATTAAAAATGGTGATCTTTAAAAATGTTTCATACAAAGATATCTTTATCTAGTGTGAAGCGATTTTAGGAATAGCTGTAATGTCATCACAAATAAAAAAAATAAAATAAATAAAATAAATAAAAAAATAAAAAAAATACTGTGTGCAAATACCATTTCAGTAACAAAATATTTCCTGTCTGAAGTTATATCCTTGTATTTGATGGATTTTCTTCCTTGAATTTTTCTAATTCCTTTCTAAATCAAATTTTCCTTTGATGTCCACAATCATCCTATAACAATGGATTCCAGAGTTCAGCTTTACTCTCTGCTACAACATACTTCCTTTTATGTGTGTTTCAGTTGCTGATAACTTCAGTTAATTCCCCCCTATTTTTTGTATTGCAAGGAACTGTAAATAACCACTTCCTGCTCATTTTCTCTCTCCACTGCTGCTCGCAGACTTCTGTTATCACCCCTCTGTCATCGCTTGTCCAGGCTGGCAAATCCTGGACTCTGTGCATCTGGTACAGCAGTTTTTGTCATAAAAGCTCGAATGATCCTAAACCTCTGTAACCTAAATTACTCACATTGCACAAACCACCTGGAAGATTAATTCCAACTCATTTACACTTGAGACCCTAAGTTATTTTAAATAAGTCGCTCCCTCTAACAACTGCAGTTATTTCACCCCTCAGCATATGACCTCTTCTTTAAAAAATCGCTAATGCCAACATTATCCCAGGCCTGTAGTTCATTCCTAAACAATGACATCATTTCAGATGCTCCTGCATTGCTACTGCTAGTGTTCAAGGTTGGTGCAACACACACAACAAGATAAATCGGCTTCAAACCTCTATGATGGTACAGAGTGTACACAACTGTTGCTGCAGACCCGTCAGTCTGAGACACGTATCCTGTCCTCGATCCTAAGAGTTTACATACTTGAGTGGATAAAAGTGTAACACGAAGAGGTTTTGCAGGATTACTCCTGCTAGGGAAACAGTTTTATTCTTGGTAAAGAAATCCTGCTGTAGCTCTCAGCTGAGAAGATAGAATTTAGTAACAATGCGTTGAGTAATCTTTCTCATAAGTATTCATAGCCTAGTTTTTCTCTCCTCTGGAAAAACAAGGAAAAATGTCACAGTTCTAAATGAACAGGGGAAAAATAAACCCCAAATTTTAACACACTTTAAAAATTGCGACTGCTTTAAATTAAATACTGTGTTTTGACTGTGAGAGCTAATCCTCTTCCTCCCTCATTCACAAGACATTCCTCCCTGTGATGCCGTAGTCAAAACATTCTATCATTTGCTTATGTGCAATTTCCATTCATTTAAGTGAGACTGCATGGAAGTGAAGGAGACCTGCCTTTTATGGAGGAGAAACTCTGTTACAAGCTCTACTGTCAGTGAGCAAATCCCATCCTTGTCAAAGGCAGAATAGGCACAGGGTACTTGCAGAATGGATTCTGTTGAACCGTATGAGCTTGGGTTTACCTGTACAGAAGATTGAGTGCCAGATCCTGCCAAGGTTACTTACATGAACTGTACTATTCATTTTGTGCCTACTTGTGCAAGGAAAGCTGGATTTAGCCTGCTGTATTTTTAATACACTAAGAAAAACATACTTCTCCACTCCATACTAGTTTTATTTCAATGCTAGAAGATACAACCAAACAAGAACTAATATACATGAGTGTGAAGGAGCATATAGTTTCTAGCTGTATTTTGCAGCCATTGTTTCTTTGTGATGTTTAGAGGAGATGGAGGAAGGAGAAGAGGAGGAGGAGAAGAAGAAGAAAAAAGTGTAAGGAAGAAGAAGAAAGGAGGAGGAGTAGTAGCAGGAGCAGCAGCAGTACTAATGCATCCTTGTTTTTGCAGTGCAAACCAGAATTGTCTAATCAGTTGGAGCTGGGAAGATGCTGTCCAGGCCTGCTTTTATCTGACTGGTGCTTTTGGGTAGAGATGGGGCAGTGACACAGCTCCACATCAACGCTCTGTCCAAGCAGGGGTCCTGTCACATGCTGCTTACAACAGCTGTGGTTCTATACAGTGTTGGTGCTGGTTGTTAGCTATTAGCTTGAGCTAGGTAAGCGGGATGAATCATCGTGTTCCCGAAAAGCGCTCTGGCACAACATGTGTTGTCAGGAACTGTTGTTAAACGTACAGTCTGACAGTTTGAAGCTGTTGGGTTCACCAGCTCTGACTGATTTCAAAACATCACATTGATTAGCATTTACAAAGTAATTTGCAGGAGGCATTACTCAAAATAAACAGGAATGTGTGGAAATTGCTGAGACGTGTGATGGTTTTTATATAGCATACCATTTAAAAATAAACATGCTTTCAGCTTATCTGCCTTCCAATAGCTCCAAAGTGGTATAATTATTCTTGGATGGTTTAGTGCGTGAATTTGGCCCATAAACCAGGACAGGACATTTTAAACAACTTTTCTTTTTAAAGAATCACATTATTTTCATGCCTTGGCATGGTTTCTCACCTAGTGACTAAGCCAGGTATTTCCAGTACAAAGGTCCAACTGATGAGCTGACAGAGTATTATCATATCTTATTGGAGTCATGCATGGTTTGCTCTTAGAGCTCTATACCAACAGGAATCCAAATCCTACAAGTGTTAGAAATACATTTATTATTTACAAGACAGAAAGAAGATTGCAGACAAAGTTATTTGCGGCAAAACCCAGTCTGGGTTTGTTTTGATTTCTAGACTGTTCTTTTCACATTTTTCCATGGATTTTTTGTATTATGCATTGTAATAAACATTTCTTTGTTGTGAATTCCTAACAGGGATAATGATAAATAACTGCTAATGTATTGTTACAATTCAGTTACGTGAGTTTTCAGTTTGTCCTTATGGGATACTACTGCCTGATGACCCTTCTGAAATGGCAGAACTCCCAAATCCTTTTGGAATTAAATGCAGTGAAAATGCATGATTAGAGTCATTCCTGCCATCACATATACATGCAGCTTTCTGAAATTTTGCTTGATTTCATCCTGGTGTTTATTCATCTAGAAAAGCCCTGGTGTCACAGACATAGTCCAAACACATTTTCTTTGGACTTTAATGGCAAAGTTAACAGGACCTTTTATTCTTCATCCATTTCTCTGACTGCAGACCAATTCATATTCTCGCAGGGTTGTATTTCTGTTTAAATTTAATACAGTGAAACTCCCTGATTCCAAGCACATCTTTGAGTGAATTTTTTTTCTCCATTGGAGCACTTAATAAAACTTCAGATGATTTCTGTAAGGTTCATGAACTTCACCTGTATATATTTTGTTAGGCTTGAACTGCATAATTCAGATCTGGTTCTGGATTTCAAGTCTGAGGAAATCTGAATCCCAACTTTGACAATTGCCCATCTTGCAGGAATCCATATTCATTAAAAAAAAGAACTTTTTGGGACCGAACATACACAATGCTATTTTCTCATTAATATCTGTTTGGGCAAGTTTTTTCTTGGCTAGGGACTATTCACCTTACTGCTGAAGCTCTGTGATTTAATGTCAGAGTATTTCAACACGTCATCCAAACTCTTAAAACCTGCTGGCAGGCTACACAAAAAGATACTGTACCAGTTCCCTGACAATTGCCCCAGTATCCTTTTAACTGCTCTGCACATAATAAGGTATAAATCATAGCATGATTCATACAAGTTCTCTAACCATTAAACATTACTACAGTGGTTGACGTGAGTTTTGTCCAGAATTGAACATTGAGTCCTGACCTGGTCCAAATCATGGAAAAATAACTTTGCAAAATGTATTGCTATTCTGAAGTTTCCTTGATTCTGAAGGCTTAAGAGTGGAGACTTTAGCTTTTCCACTCACATGTTTCTGACCTTTCAGAAAAGAATATTCAAATAGTTAGTTTTTCCTGTTTCTACTTTTTTCCATTGAGTGTGAAAAATGAACAAAGCTCAAGGTTTATTTTGGGTTGTTTTGGGGATTTTTTTCCTCAACTATTTAATTTTTTTGCTATTCTACAACTATTCAAACTTGCTCCAATTCTGAAGCAGTTATCAGATCTGCACTCACATATTTTTCCAAAGTTATGGAAGTCCTGAAAAATTCCCCGCACAGCAAAGAAGCAGGTATAAAAATAAAGGAACAGAGGGAAGGTGGTAGGAAACAATTTCTTGTATGAGGAGGCAAAAAAGAAGAGGAGGGAGAGGAGCAAAAAAAAAAAAATAAATTCTGACATTCACATTAAGCTTATTTCTGTGAAAATTTTAAAAAAAGAGGGTGTGGGAAGTAAATTTTTCATTTAATAAAAAAAGACTTTCATTAAAAGAAAGACTTCCTAATTAAAAATTTGACAGCTCTGCTCTTGAGGCTGATGGCAATGACTCAGTCTCACTAGACAATCTTACCAGAACCCAAACCAAGCTTTACATCAGCTAACTACATCTTAGCTAAATTGCATTAAACAAAATATTTTTCAATAGCTTAATATGGGGATACATTCTTTTCTACTAGAACAAGGCAAAAATTGTCACCTGCTGAAGGATAAAGTGTCCAGAAATTATTGTTCTTTTTGGAAACAGAAGGCATCTGACCACGCCATCTCTCCAGAATTCCTTGTCCTTTGGGAGAGAGATGGATCTACGAGGTTGATCCTCACTTGCTTCCTCGAGGCACCTGTTATGCTACTTCTATTGCCACAGTGGGAACTTGAGAACACAGAGGACCTTGTTCAATATTTAGCTGTTTTACTGGGAATCAGGAAAACAAACATTACTTTTGGGTACAAGCTGATGTCTCTGTATCTTGGATTCATTCATCGTTAGAAAAGTTCAATAGCGCTTACCTGTGGTTACACCTGTTACTGTGCTAAAATAAACCAGAAAAATTAAAAATGACATCATTATCATTATTATTTTGCCAACACAAGTTCATGTCATTAATAATAATAATTTTCAAATTCTATAGCTCTGTATAACTCCTTTCCAGCTGTACCTTGCTGGAAGTTTTTCCAGATCTGCCTGGATAAAGGGAGGAAGTTTAGCTTCTCACTCCTGCTTCAGAATATCATCCTGGAGATGAGCTGTTTATCATTTAGGTGATGGTAAAGATGAATGATTTATGATATTCACTCAGCAGCAGTGAAGTTAGTACAGAGGAATGTGTGGGTTGTCATACCAGATGAATAAACCTATTAACTGCCCAGGAGAACTGGGTAGCTCTCCAGTCACTGGACTGCCTAATGATACATTTATAACAAAAGCTGTCCCTGACTGTGTCTTATAAGGTTATGCTTAAATATCAGGTTTAAGAGAGTTTGTGTTTTAGTGCTAGGGTAACAGAAAGTAATGGGTGAATCTATTGGCTTAAAGTCTTAATTTAGCAAGATGCTCGCTCACGTGCCCAGCGTAAGTAGAAATGGCTCTGTTACAATAAACGCGACTTAAGGATCATTGCAGAATTGCTCTTACCCTGCAACAGTACGGATGCATCATGCAACAACATCAGAATTCAAAAAGGAGGAGATGGAATAAATAATATCAAGGGATAAGCCCACTGTTACTTGGGACGAAGTATATCAATGAAGGATCAGCTGCATTGCTTAGTAAACAACAAGCAAGCCATTTGCAAGCACTTACAAATCCAAATAAGATGATTTATTTATTGTCTCAGGTGCCCTCCAGAATATAATGCGAGATGTTAAATTGCTTCTGTGGCACACTAATGATAGTTTTGTGCTACAGACATGAATGCTATGTGGCAGAATATTGTTGCGTCTTGCTTAGGTTGTTCTGGAGCCCATAAAGAAAAGGACAGAGTAGGAGATTAGTAAAATTGTTGGTTAAATTCCCCTTATGTCTATCCTTCATAATTAGGCTCCTCTGAAGTTTCTTTAAATCAGAAAGTAAACTCTTTCCCCAGATTTTGGAAGTAGACTATACAGGCATCATCCCACTTCACAAAAATTAGCAGTAAAATTCTCTCTTAATTATAGTCTGAGCAAGAGCAGATCCTAAAATGGCTGCTCCTGAAGTGTTTAAGCAGAGAGTTCAACCATACATCTATTTTTTCAGAGGCGGTCTTGAGTCACAGCGTTTAGATTATTTCCATCTGACCCCAGAAGCTGGCACAGCACATGAAGCTGCTGTTGCAGAGCCACAATGCCAGCCAAAAAGGGCATTAGAAGGGCTTTCAAACGAACAAGGAAAGGAGCAAAAGGTAAAATCAGATATCAGTCCTGGAGAAATAAAACTCACAATAATATCTGGATTCTGCATCTGCCCAGCATATGTAATTTCTGGCAATGAGTAACTATTGTTGGAGAAGTAAATAAAGAAGGATGACAAAAGAATCAAGCTCAACACCACGGCTGTAAAAATCAGGCAGGGCCAAGTAAATAATGAAATAACACTGATGGGCGAAGACTGTTGCAGTTTTTTGCCTCTTACTGTTTTTCAGGACTTTCTGCAAAGGGGAAAGCACTGATACACCACATCTCAAAAGCAAAATTGTATTTTGGTCTACCAGGGCCAATTTAGCATAGAAATGGATGTGTCAAAATACTGCAGGTAGTAATCTCTTTTGGGCTTCTTAGCGGGTTGGCATTTTAGGTTGTTGTTCTCATTCAGCAAAAGGAAAAATGCATTCCAGACTAAAAGGCATATGGAAGCCAGACAGTGACAGAGAAATGCTTGCATTTAATATGGAGATGCAGTTGTCTTGGGTGGATCATAAACATTCAGTTCAAAAAGCAATGGAGTATAGAAATGCTGTCCTCATGATTTATCGTTTTATAAAACTCCTCTAAGCTTCATCTCAAAGGTATTTTTCATAGTATGTCTTCTATTCTCTTAAGGCCTAGAAAGAGCATTATGAGAAACTATAGAGCGGTCACATCATATTTTTCTAATGACAGTGGATAATTTCTGCCATTTAATACAAATTCTGGTGTTGGGAGAAGGAAGAATTGCTTCATCCCAGTGGAACAGTATCTGCTGTCAGGCCCAGTTCTAACTCGGAGACTGCAAGAAAAGTTCTCCACTCTTTTCCAGGACACTTCCCAAGTGTCCCAGGTGAAGTCCTTTCTCAGAGAAAATAAACTTAACAGAGTTAATATATTATAGTCCAGATTACAATGACATCTTCTTCTTCTTCTTCTTTATAGGAATAAGTTGCAGAAAGTAACTTCAGCACTTACTTTCTGGTGTGCATCACGGGCCAAATGGCTTTATAATTTCAGGGGAACACGACTACCTTGGAAATTAATAGGCATATGAAGAGAGATAGTACCTGAAGCACCTACATCTCAACTGATAGAAAGCTTTAAGTGTTTAGGGCAGACTTCTTCAATGTGAGTCTGTTACACTGAGGGCTTCATGTCAAAGAAAGCAGTAATATGGTATTTTCCAAGCAACCTGTTCTGTTAGTAAGTTGGCTGCCATATCTCATACAGCATGTGGGCCTTCCTGATTATCTATGGTTTCTTAGTAACTGATAATCATTATGGCTAGGTCTGACCCCAATAGGAAATGATGCCATGTCTAACACTTTTGTAAATGATCACTGTTATTTTCACCTGTCTGTGGGACGTGTTCTCATATAATAGTCAAAGGAGTCCAGCAGGTCAAAAGTCTGTATAATGACCTGTTCTAAAGACCAGTGCTGGATATTGATGATATTTTATATGACACAAGTCCCTCATTTACCAGCATCACCCACTAAATGCATTTCACTAGCCATAGAGGAAAACAGGGGGTAATACTCCTCATGTTCAAAGTAAAAAAAAAAGTCAAGTAGATGATCTCGCCAACACTGGACCTGCTCTGTTCTTCCTGCTTGACTGCTGTGGATCTGCACCTGTGGGGGTTCAGTCACTGCCTCTGCCTGTCTTGGTGTGAATTTTGGCTCCCAGTTCATCTTCTCTTACCTCACAGAGCAGGCCTGAGACAGTAACTAGCCTCAGCTAACAGTCCAGGTCACCAGACAAGTCCATAAGGATGGGGCAGATACAAGGTTGAGCCAGAAAAGTCAAGCGAGTGGGTAAGTATGGGGGCCAGAATTGGAGTGGTACAAGAGTGGGCACAAGTGAACCAGCAGCACAGCTCAGGCAGAGAGTAAGTGCCTGAGTCTTTGAGCACCTGAAAGAGGGGCAGGCCCTTGCTGCAGCTTCTCACAGCACTAGTTTAAGGGTGGACATCTCTGTTATCAAAATTGGCCTTGAGACCCCCCCAGGAGGGAGGAGATGCACTCGGGTCCATGACCATACAACTACTGAAATTTTCAAAGTTGTTGGAAAGAAAGATTAATAAAAGGATGCTAACATTCCTAAAATAACCCATTCTCACTTAATTTCAGATCAATGTAGGCTGCCTTTCTAAACACTGGGAATGTCACATAGACATCTCTTGTAATTTTGGAGAGGGTGTGCTTTATTCTTCCCACCTTAAGTATAGATGCAATGAAGGTTGCAATAGTTGGTTGCAAAAAGAAGGTTGTAAAAGATGCAATAATAAAGCTTTTTCTGAGACTACACCAATGCTCTGGGCATCTGAGCCAATTTTGCTGCCAAGCATCTGTTTGCTTTTCAACTCCTTGCACAAGCTGCTACCAACTTGCCCTGATACTTATCTAAGAGGCCAAGTTCTCAAATACGCTAAGTAATAAAGTGATTAATGGAAGTCACTAGTATCAAGGCACTAAGTTCACTTACACTTACAGTTGTTGTTCTACTCCACTGTTGTTCTACGCCTTCACTGAGGCTCTCCCTGTGTATGCTCTGTACCAGATTATTGAAGATCATTTAAGGGTGAAACATCTAATAGTTTCATCTTCTGAAATGTGAATCTATACAGTGCACAGAAAGGATACCAGATGATCATCTATATTCTTCTGAAGTCGTGTTTCAAGACTTTCACATCTTTCGAAGATGTCTTAGAGAACATTCTTAGATGCCTGAATGACATAAGAAGAGATGAGAGTAGCTAGCCAGGCACTTTTTAATGTGATCAGCCCTCATTAATCTCATCATGCAGCTTCAGAGAACCCTGAAAAAAAAAAAAAATAACCAAACTCCAGACAGATTTGCTGTTGAATTCCCTCAGCAGCCCTGTGGTTTTGAAATTTGTTTTGGCCTTTATGCACCATCTTTTCCAAGACCAGCAGATACTAATCATAAAAAGTCTGATGTTGTCTTAAATGTGTAACAGCTTCCAAAAACCCAAATCTGTCTTAACTTTTGTTGTGTGAAACCTGTAAAATGTGTTTCTAGCCAAGATGCAGTCCACAGCATCCCAAAAACCTTTTTTATTTATCTGACTATATTTCTATCCATCAACTTGTCCTTGCTGGGTCTTCGTGGATCCTGACACCCCAGACACCTGGGAGTACAGCCAGCATAGAATATATTTGGGAATTTGCCACCTATCCAACTGACAAAGACTCATTAAGTGCTTGGAAATTAAGAAGGCAGAATAAAAATAATGTGGTACTATCTTTTTAAAGTATTTTTATTTTAAACCAATATAATGGGGGGGTTAAGTGATCTGGGGGAGGAAGGTCTAAATTATAAATTGACAAAGCAGGATACAGCACTTTGTATTCTAAAAACCCCAACACTAAAGCAAAGCAAAGTCTTTTAAATCAAGAAGGCAGGAAATGTGGAGTGAAGTTTGAAAACTCTGCTTTAATTCCAGCTCTTGTATTTATGCCTTAAAATGTATTTATGTATTTTAAAATGATTTATCAAATAACAAGACTTGCAGTTCGCTGCAACCTGGAATTGTTTATAGAATTTCACAAACAGCAGTTCTGAGTCCTATGGGCAACAGCTGTGCTCAGCTGGGAACAAAAGCTTTTCAGTCTGAAAAAGTGACATTTTGAGAAATCTCTGCATTTCCCATCCCAGGCCCTGCAAAAGAAGGTGTTAAGTCAGGACAGTCTGTTGGAAGAGAAACATTTATATGCTTTCTTTTTTTTTTTTTTTTTTTTTTTACAAAAAAGCTTTCCAGAATACCCTTAAGAAATTGAGGGGTGGGAAGGGAAGAAGGTGTTAAGTATGTGGAAATGTTTATGAAACTGCATATTGATTTCACTCCCTCATTGGAATTTCTTTCAGTCTTCATGGCACAGAGCAGCAGTAGTAGAGAAGTTAGTCCAAGCTTATTAGATGTCAATCAATTCATCATCTATGATTCTTCTGTAGTCAACAAAGAAAGGTGAAAGGTCTTCCAGAGCAAGGCAGCAGCAGAGAAGCTCATTTTATGAACTCTGGGAACCTCTCTTTCCATGTCAACTGTAGACACCTTGGAATTCCCTAGACAACGAATTTTGACATCTCGAGGTGGTTACCTGAAGCAGGGAGGTATGATTATCACCACAGGAAGATTTCTGTCCTGAAGGCTTGCGAAGGTTAATAGTGCAGGGTCTTTCTGTAGTGCACCATATGGCCTCTTCCTTGCTCTGTTTCCAAGAACTGCTGTTTGTCCTCTGGAAGACAGTGTTACATTTTTCCCTTTTTTGGACTGATTGGTTGATATAGTCTGGATGGGTTCCAGAGGATGAACCCTGCTGTCTGGAACCAGTAACTGCCTCCAAGAAGTCTCTCCCCATTTCCCGCATACACTGGAGAACTTGAAGGAGCTTTATCCCACTGAATTCAACCCTTATCTGAAATCTTATCCACAAACTTTCAAACACCAAGAAATCAGGAGCTTGAGGTGTTTTATAGCTTCTGATTGCCTATGGAATTTGGGAATTGCTTTTCATCTTGTTCGCATTTCATTCTACTGAGGGCTTCTGATTTTTCCAGTGACCATGCAGTCTTCTGACAACTCTGTAGGGGACAACACTCTTTGTTTTGGAAAGTCACCCCTGTATAGTCTTGTGTCTTTCTGATTTATTGGGGAAAATACTGGGAAAGGCTCTGCAGAACATTTGCAGCCTTTGCTGTTTCCTTATAAAACCTTGCAGCAAATTTACAGGGAGATTAAGAAATACAGTTCTTGCTTTCTGCCTGTATCTCCTGACCAAACACCTAAATTCATTTTACAAGAGTTTTCCGTGCTGCAGACCCTCTCTGGGAAACTCTTTCAGAATCTTGAAGGCCCTTTTAGCAGGTTGAACTCTACGGTGTCATTGATTATGTTCCAGGTATGGAAGCACCTTACTGAAGCCAATCGGCTGTCAGGCTTTAGGACTTATAATGATTTAGGGGCCAACATCACTCTGTGTTTTTTATGGAATTCAACCATAGAAAACTGCAAAGGAAGAGGCACAGGTGCTAAAAAAATAATCTTGTGTATGCAGTGTTTTTGTGGCATGTCATTGTTGTTTGGGAAGGCTTGCACTGGTATACTGCAGGCTTTGTGATCCTGGCAAACAAGCCAATAGGGAGACTGAAGGTAAATCGTTCCTGCTTTTTTATGCCTGCCCTCTTCTTAGTTTGAAGTCTTGTTTAATGGGAGTACTTTTCCTCCAGATAAAAGCTTCATCTGAGATTCAGACGTATTTGGGCTTGAATTCCAGACACTGACTTGGAAAATCTTGCATTGCACATGGAAAAAGTGATACCCGATTCTCCTGGTTCGCCGTAGCTCTAGCCTGCTCTCATCTAGCAGCAGCGCTTTCTTAGCAGGCTGCGCTAAGCAAAGTTCTCTGTAATGAGGGCCTGCGAGTGATTTGCAAGCCTTGTGGGGAGAAGTTTGCTTTTACACAGTTGCTATTGGGGTTGAATTCTAACATGTTGCAGTACGAAAAACTACTTTTGTACATATGTGTGTATGTGTGAGTGTAAAAGATGTTGCTTGCTATATATATTCTACGGGTATTTCCAGGCCGTACGGCCTTCGGGCCAGGCCGCACTTTGAATGAATATCAGCTATCTACCTTACCACCCCCATGCTTTTTATCACTCATCCACCCATCTCCTGCCTGCTTGCCCTTTGATTTTCCAGCCTGGTTTCGATCAGGCTTGCAGACCATCAACCATCTTTAGCATGGACAAAAGAGCTCAGAAATTAATGCATTTGCAGAAAAGCACTTAGCATACTTACTGGCCTCTTGATTTCATTGCCCTCTGTGGCTGTTTTTCCATATCTTAGCCAGCTAAATGGATAGGATTTTAAAATGTTTTTAGAAATTGCTTAAAAATATAAGGGATGGAGCTATTTAAAATGGCATCTGGTAGACAGGAGAAATCATTAAATGAATACGAGCCTAAATTTTCAGTTACTGAGGCCTTTTCTTCTGTAGTACAGTTCTTGGCAAATCACATTTCTACTGAAAAATGTAAACAAGAATCATCAGGACTTCACTCTTTGGATGCTATTTTTCAGGAGCAGAACAGTTTGTGCCAATATATCTTTTGCATTGTTATGGAGATTTGAAGCAACATGTTCGTTTTGGAGTAGGGTTTTTTCCTTTCCAATGACTATTCCAGTAGATCAAAGGAGAAGAAAAAAAATTAAAATCTCCTCACTTCTCTTGGTTTGGTCCTGTTCAAAAGGAAAAAATCTGTAAGCTTTATTTGCAGCTTGTCATTATGATCAATCTCTTCCTGACAGAAAAGAATAGCTGTTGGCTCAGGTGTCTAACACTGAGGCAAAATGAGATTAGGGAAGGTAATTTTAGCTTGCATATCCCAGAACAGTTCATGGTTTATGATAACTGTTGAATAACCAGGGTCAAATCAGTGTTATACCACAAGTTATTTACTACAGAGGTCCCACAAAAAAGCTCTTGCACAGAGCCTATGATAAGCCACGTGTCTCAGGGGATAGCGTGGCTGATGAAGCAAGCTAGAGAAACATGTCTGTGCATGAGTTTATACATCAGTCAAATGGGAAAAGCCTCCTGCAATTTTAAGTAGTCGATATCTCTAACTTACTTAACAGGAACAGCAGAGTCTTTTAATTATTGTGACTCACAGCTGATGGTTTTCTTCGGTTTACTGGTGACTTTTCTTCCTGTAACCATTTTACTATAGGTATTCTGAACTGTTATATGTAGTAAATCCAGTTGTTTGTACCTTTAGCATCTGTTTGAATTTCATGTTGTTTGATTGTGGAACCAAGTGCCACTTCAAATTGAACAAAAACATACATTTATTTTCACTGGAGAGAATAGTTGCTATTTTGCTGTCCTCTCTTCAGAATGTCAGATGATAGCTGAGACTCAACTGTTTACCACAAAGTTCTGCCAAGGCTCTATTACCTATTTCTGGCTCTGCCTGATCTGTTCAATATGGTCTGGAGATGCCTTTGAACTTCAGCGCTTCATTACATTTCATTTCTAAGCTGATGGTACTGAGTCACTGATTGCTTTTCATGGATTTGAACTATGTTCCAGTTCAAGACATGATTTGAATTGTTTTCTGACACCTACTAAATATTGCTCACTTACAGATGAACAACTTCTACCTTTGAGTTATTAATCTAGACATGCAAATCCTCTAAATGTGGCTATTCTTCTTTTTTTCACCATGCTTAGGTAGGCTTTTATCTGATGATTGCAGGCAGCCAAGGATGCCTGCAACATGTTTAGAAAACATTTCCAAAACTCCACTCTGAGCCTTACTCCCATTGCCATTCATGTGTATTCACTTTGCTCTTTAAATGGCTTCAGAGATTAGTCCATCTTAATTTTTCTCCACTATTGTTTGATAAAATGCCTGATACTATACAGGGAAGTGAACCTGGGTTCTGAATTCAACAGAAGTATATTCCTTCATTTTTCAGATTATTATGTTATATGTAATAGGAAGAAATTCTTCCCTGTGAGGTTGGTGAGGCCCTGGCACAGGCTGCCCAGAGAAGCTGTGGCTACCCCCTCCCTGGCAGTGTTCAAGGCCAGGTTGGATGGAGCTTTGAGCAGCCTGCTCTAGCGGAGGGTGTCCCTGCCCATGGCAAGGGGCTGGAACTAGATGGCCTTTAAAGTCCCTTCCAACCCAAATCAGTCTGTGATTCTAATGCAGCAAGGTGCTAAACTCCTAAAAGCCCTTGCATTCTGTACCAAGACCTGTCAGCCAGCACTCTGGAGGATCAGTCACTACCTCTTAGAGTTCTGATGTCCTTTCAGCCAGCAGTTTTTGGATCCTGTTTTTAAATCAAGACCCAAAATGTTAAGATTTAAGTCTGGAAGGGAAAATAACAGCTCATTTAATACCAATGCAAATTTCTACTTGAGGGATTTTACCACTAGCAGCTAATCTTAGAGATGCTTTTGTTATTGTGTTAAAGCATCCAAGAGGCAACATGGGAATTATGGGGAGTAACTTATAATAAACATATCTGATTAGCATAATCTGGCTTTTTTTTGCTGCAGCACACAGTTCAATATTTGTCAGCTCACCCACTCTTCCCATCAGAAATGTAGTTAAGCACTTTATTAAAAAAAATGAAGAAAAGAAAGAACTCTGTGAGGTAGGAAGATGATCCCTCAAATCTATTTGTGTGTATCAAAGACAGGCAGGGTTGCTGGTCATATATTCCAACATAATGAAGTGTTTAAAGATTCATAAACACACTTTGCACAATTGTCCATTGCACATACGCATTTAGTTCCCCTAGATGCAAGTGGGTACAGGTGTGAGGCCACACATAAGAAAAACAGAGGAGAGTCACTCCTTTATTTCAGAGATCAGTTATTAATGCAGCAGGTGGCTTTCTGGGCACCTGTGAAACTGTTTTATCAGAAGCCTGAGAACTGACAGACTTTAACACACAAACACCTAATGAGGATTTTGGGAATCTGTGTTTTAGAACTGAGTGTCTAAGCCAGTCTTTATAAATCTAAGAAGTCCTTTAAGGACATAAACCTAAGTGTATTTTTAGAAATTTGTCAAAATTTTGAAGTGCTTAGGTACACCTTGTGGTAACAACAGACTTTTGCAATTCTGGATATGGTTAGCATGCACAAACAAATACTGAGTTGGAGTAGGGATGTGAACCAAAGGCCCTTCTGATTTGAGTAGTTACATATGCAGTCCAGTTTTCATGAACTCTAATAAGTTAGTATATATGACCTCAAAAATTTGTTCCCACAAACGTAAGTGCTGCTAGAACTCCATCACTTTTATGTTTCCAAAGAAACAAATGTAAAAGGAGTGTGAGATTGACCCATGCACCATTTAAAACTTTATATGGTTATTTACATTAAAAATGTGCAGTATTTGTCCAACTGTAACTGTAAGTGTAGCTTTTAAAGCATCTGAGACCCTGGACTAGTTATTTATTGTTCTAGGAAATTACTTTTATGAGGGCGGCAGAGAAACTGGAGACTTTTGATTCTGAGTCTAGACTAAAGCTCAGCAAATAGTCCAGAGACAGTGACTTTCTGACTTACTGCCCGAAGTGGAGGAACAGCTTCAGTGGCAGAAGGGGTTACCTCAGATGAGAAAGTTTGCTGGCACCGCTATGAGATCTGTTCTCCAAGGCCATGTACGTACTGTAATGTCAACCAAATTTCTCAGAGGGGACTGCTGCCAGATTTCCTGGTTTGGTGGCCGGTGTTTACAGTATCATTTGAAAACCCCCTCACCAGAAATGTTGCTTTCATCCCACTTTTCAGGCTTTGAGCACTCCGAACTTAAGAGAATCAATAAGATGCTACTGATCCACAAACAGGCAATTCTGATTATTTCTCCAGTTCATGAAAAAAAAAATGGCACATGATGTTGTAAAAAACACAAAGGAAAGCAGAACTGAGCATAGGAGACAGAGCATGCAACTGGGGACACAGTTTCCTTGTGCAGGAAGTCTCTACCCTGACAGTGCTCATCTGTGAAGACAGGTAACGTAACAGCTCTGTCAGGGCAGACCAGAAATCTCCCTTTTCCAATACCCCATCCCTGACAGTGGGCTCCAGTGGATGGCTGGAGAAAGGAGCACAAGAGCAGGACAACCTGCTACAGGACGCTGCTTCCTGACACACCTCCTCTGTCTCCACTGACTTACAGCTGCCTCTTTCTTAGTACTTCATACCCTTCCTTCATACCCTTCCTTGGATCTTCTAACACAAATTTATTCAGTGGGGTCTTTGAGCCCATGCAGCCTCTGGCAGCCAGGATTTGGATTTTGAAAGTCAAAACCAACAACAGAGCAAGTCATGGCTCGCTTGAGTTCTGTGTTGGTTGTGAAGCAAGAGCATGCTGTGTCTGTTTAGCCCAGTCCTGTTTGATTTGCAGGTCCTTATACATTTTCCAGTGGAGCTGCATTTTGCTGTAGAGCAAATATAATCCTACTGATAAGAGGCATGCTGTTCTTAGTTACAACTTCTGGCTTAATTAACCATAGTCTGTGAATTCCCAGAAACCTACTAACCCTTGGTTCTGTTTTCCTAAGCACCTCTCTTAAAAAAAACCCCTGTTGCTCTAAAAAAATTTCTTAAAGAGTCTTGTTATCCTAACATCACTACATCTTTATATTGGAAAATTTCACGTTTCCAAAAGGCATTCCAGTCAAGTGTTAATGTATAAATTACATTTAGCATCATGTAAGAATGTTAATTATCCTTGAAAATTTATTCTGTCTTGAGTCTGTAAAAAGCAATGTGAATTTTCAAGGCAATGTTAATTAAGAATAGACAAGAATTTTCCAAGTCAATCTTCAGGCGTGAAGAATTGAAAAAAGTCATTAGATTGATTCAAGAAACCAGTATTTTATTTGTGGTCTGTAGCACCAAAAGAATTGAGTTGTTCCTTTAAGTCTTAGTTTCTATATCCATAAATTTTATTTGGAAAGTATTTTGATATACGAATAAAAAGTCTTATATAAAGACTGAATACTGTTCTGCTACTTAGTTGGCAAAGGCATGTTGTATAAACATATCAAAATACAGAAATCTAAGACTTTCTACAGCAGGCTGAATTATAGCATGAGACCAATTTATTGAGAAGGCCCCTACCAAATACTTTAGACAGAAATAAATTTCAAATGCAGTGGGCAGAAAAGCCTGCTCACTGCTCTATTGCTGTTCTCTGAAGTACAGAGTATTTTCCTTCTCCTATGTCTGGTTATAATACTGAATCCATCCTGTTTCTTGAAGCCTCAGTAGCATCTTGTGATGGTGACTTCCACAGGTTAATAAGGCATTGTGAAGAATTTGTGGGTTTTGTCAAGGGCCAATGCCTTGCTTGCCTATTAGTTGCCTTTCTTTGCATTGTTATGATGACAGAGTGGAAAGCTGGAGTAATCCGGTGTACGAAGCATGTTCATTATTTTCTAAACAGTTTGCAACAGTTACCTACTGGTGATCTTTTATCTTCATACTTGCTTGCAAATAGAAGCCAAAGCAAATACCCTAAATAGCAGTAATGTGTTAGTTTGTATTCTGTAACTTAAACCTTGTTGTGTAGTTAAGATTTAAGCTCTGTGTAAATTGCCCAGAGAGGGGCTGGGGCAAAGGGACTTCAACTTCATGTTGTTTACAGGAAAGCACAAGGACCTGCACCAGAAAGGGTTACTTTTTGATACTGAATAATCTATATGCTTTCCTGGTATTAGTGATTGCTCTGTAGAATTGTAATTCTCTATCAGTTATAGTGATTGTTCTAAACAGAACAGTGCCTGACTATCTCAGACCTGGAAAGGGGAAAGTTGCAATCTTTGAGTGGGCCGGTGAGGGGGTGACTGTGGCCTGGTAAGAGAAGGACAGGCAGTAAAAAAATGGAATAAAAGAAAAAATGTACTCAACGAATGACTCAAAATCACATCACTTGTTGGAAAGCCTTCTTCATTTTAACAGGCACATACACAGGCCAGCTAAAACCTTCAGCAGAAGTAAATCAGCACATCCTTCCATTAACACAAATGACCTAATGATGATTTAATCTATCTGAGGATCTGGCCCTGAGCATTTAGCTGCAGGTTAGATCTGGTTTTGTCAGTTTTGTGGCCTAATTTTCCTGCCTGGACAGTTGGAAGGACTCTCCTCTAAGCACATAGTGTTGTTGTCTGTGTCATAAGTTTGAAACAGCCAGCAAGTTCTGTATGGCATCAGAAGTAGTGCTGGAATGAGGTGCAAGCCAGAGATCTCAACTCAGACAAGCAAATGCTTCTGAACTCACGAGCTCATTGTCCAGCATTTGTGCTAAAGAACAAGCCTAGAACACCTGCCAAAAATCACAAGACACTTGTACAGCTAGCAAGGGGAAAAAAAAAAAAAGAGAAGGAAAAAACCTAGGCCAAAATGAAACCCCAAATCTTAAAACTATGCTGAAAACATTAAATAAAATCACACCAGCTCCAGTGAAAGATTTTTTTGCCTCTAAAGCAGCTATTTAAAACACACCAACACTCCACGATACTGCCTTCCATTGTGATCTCTCTCCTTTTTGGGGCCAAGGAGATTCAAGAAAAGCATCAAATCAGACAAGTGCAGATGACTCAGGACTAGATGGATTGGCTCCAAAGTGAAAGCTCAGGGGTATTTCGTGACTGTAAATTCTTTTCCTCTTACACACAGGCCTGGTGAGAACTTAACATGAGAGAAAAACCCTTCTCATCTTGGTCTATCTTTTCTCACCTCAAGCATTATCTTTTCAAGCTTATTTAGTATAAAGCAGCTAGAGGATTGTTGTTAACAGTGCTTTGGGCAAGCAGCAGACACTGCAGCATCAGGTTGAAGCCACTGGAAGGGGCAGGTTGGGAGCAGCGGCCTGGGTTGGGTCTTCCTCAGTTGTGCACCTCTGGATGCTTTGTGGGAAGAGGCTTTTTGGTGGAATATGACTTGGCCTTTGGCTGGGCAGCGCTAGCTCAGACTCCTGTTGGGCATTATGCAGAGTGTTATAATCCATAAGTCTTCCTTTAGGAGGCACTTTTGTATGATAATAAATGGGAAAGTGAGCCTTTCTTCAAGGAGGTTCCTAGGCTCTGTGACACTGTAAATTGCAGCACCTGTGCCGTTTTCCGCAGACATTTAAGTGTGTTATTCCCTTTTGACTACTCTCTTTTTGTGCAGTCCCTCCAAGCAATGTCATTGCTTCATGGTAGGGAGAAGTTGGGATTATTCCTTGTAGATGTGGACTCTCTTCAAGGTGAGAGAACTGAGCAGTTATTAAGGACAATTTGTACCTTCTTGTGTAATGTAAACATGTGAAACCAGTATTTGCTTGCTTCTACAATATCAAATATAGGTTTTTCTAATTCTAAAAGCCCTGTTGAACAACCCACAAGTTGAGAAACCACAGTTCTGTGCCCCTTGCTCCCACAAGAGAATTCATAATCTTGACCTAGATACTATCTTCCTTCACAATAGGATGGGAAAATACATCACCACAGAAAAGAAAGATAAGTCAACTCCAAGGAAAGTGAAGGCTAGAGCCCTGAAATAGGCAATATCATAAGCACTTTAAAAATCAGAGTTAACATAAGCATTGAAGGGTTTTCTGATGGCAAACCTTATGTCCTTTGGTAACCAGGAGTAAGTGATTCTTTTATTTCAAATAGCTGTTGGGCTGATGCTTTCCTTTTATACAGGAACACACGGACTAACCTTTATCCTTGATGGGACTCAGTACATTCCACAGAGGACTGTGTGCTTATTTGTTCAGTTATAAGCTGTATAGTACTGTGATGCCTTTTTCTTTTACTGAAGCTATTACAACACAAATGGAATAATTATAAGCTGAAGCTATTACAGACAAGGTTTTAGCAAAGGAATGGTTTTCTAGGCTGGTGGATAAGATAAGCGCCTCCCTGGGGTCAATAAGGGAAACAAAACTAGATTAGTTTCCAGGCTTTATTCCTAGGACAACTTATTTGCATTTTTCCAAAGGACTAATTAAATATTTAAAGCTACCACTTGAAATAGGGGTTTGGGAGTAGGTAGTGGTGTGTATAAGAGAGGAAGTAAAACCTGGGTATTCCACTGCCTTGCCTTTTGTTATCATTGTATATTAGAAAAATGAGTAAGCATCCCTTCTATAAGCCCTCTCTTGAACAGAGGAACGCTTGCTTCTAATAGCTGAAATAGTGGTCTCTACAGATGGGCAGTAGGACATGTCCTCTTTGAGTTGCTGGACCTATCAGGACAATTTCTCCACAGCTGAGATGAGGGAGGAAGAAAGATTTTCTTCATATTGCTGGAGTCAACCAGCCACCTCATTCACTGCCGGTGCTTCTTCACTTTTCCAGTCTATTATTGCCAGTGAGCTGGCACACGATGATGGTGTGCTCTTCACAAACTTATGCCATGTGAGTCGGGTACGTTGGACTTCATCAGGATCGGTGGGTAGCTGCACATCATCCAGGTTGTAGTGAACCATCTCCTGCATGGCCAGTTCCCTCAAGTACATGGCTGTCCACTTGCCTTGCTGACACACAACGTCTTCAATGAATGGGTACCTTTCCCTTACAATTGTAAGAAGTTGCCTCTAGAGGCTGAGGGCTTGTGAATTTTTCCCAACTGCCTTGTCAATGCCTCCTTCTCTGGACAGGGATCCCAGCTGCTTGGCCTCCATGTCTTCTAATTTCAGGCTACTGGCCCCATTATCCCAGCATGGGACTAGCAAAGTAATGATGTGCTCACCTGGAAGGTGGCTGAAATCTTTACTCAAAACTCTCAGCTCACTCAAGGACAAGGATAGGGTGATGACCTCTGGTGCTGCTTCTTCTTCAGGTTCTCATGATGGTCCTGGTTCATTGTCATCTTTCATGAAGCATACTGATTTCTTTGTGTACTTCTTCTTCTGTATAGGGGTGACTGATACCAGTAGTGGTTGTTTTTTTTGGCTCAGCTACAGTGTCTGTCTCTGGGATTTTAGTAGCCAGAGTGCCTGCCGTGGGGGCTAAAGGAGTTGCAGTGCCAGTGGATCTGTTTTCCTTCTCTTCCCCCTGATGGCACCGCCTACCATAAAGCAGTGCTTGGCAGATAGTGGCCAGAACACAGCACAGTGAGTTGTGCTTCCTTGGAATAGATACAGCATTTTCCTTTCAAAGATTCTATCACTTTTTCAGGGTGCTGTAACTGTTCAGGGATGAAGCTCCAGACCACTGGGAGTGAGAAAGTCTCCTAGATACCTGCCTGAAGTCTGCCACATGCCATGCCATCCATGATAATTCAGCCCCAGGGAATATCTCTGCATGATATGCTTAAAACAATTTTTTGTAATCCTAATCAGGACTTGAAAAACTTTCAGGAGACTGAGCAACAGGAATATACTGGCCTCAACATCCCAGGGCTATTCAGAGTTCAGTTGTATCAAGCTTGAAGGGAAAAGGGGAGAAGATGGCAAGCTATTAAGAGAGCATAGTTCAGAAGTTGCTGCTAATTGCCCCAAACACCTTTACTACAATTTACTGATGTGGCAATGCTGTAGCTTGGGAGCAGGGAGGAGCTGAAAAATTTATAAATGTAGTTTTACCACGTTAGCATTGTTGCATGGAAATGTGGTGACAAGAAAGGGAAACGAGACTTGCAATGTGATAAAATTAACATGTAATTAAATGTGCATAGCAAACATCAATGTAGGCCAGTTTCTGCATGGTGGCTATCAGTAATGTTAGAGAAGACTACATAAAGTGTGTTTACAAGTGCTCACATCCATTCAATTGCCAGAACAGCCAGACAGAAGGAGAGGAACCTTACCTACTGCCAAAAGATACTGGACTCTTTAAGAGAAAACAAGTGCTCAGCATAGCATCATATATATGAGCACTTGAGTAATCATACCCAGACTTCTGGTAAAAGGAATTAATCACAAAAATACTCTATAAGCCAGCTCATAGGAGGGAGTTTCTCACAAAAGCCAGATGCACTATGTATTCTCCAAATGTGATCAAAACTGACCGGAATTCTTATATGGGAAAATGAAGGCTAACAGGCAGCAGAAAAAATACTGATCAACACATCAGAACACATCACAGAATCATAGAATTACAGAAGGGTAGGATTTGGAAGGGACCTCTGGAGATCTAGTCCAACCTAGCATAGGATTGTCTCTAAGCAGGTTTTGAATAACTCCAGAGATGGAGACTCCACAACCTCTCTGGGCAGCCTGTGCCAGTGCTCTGTCACCTCATGTTTTTCCTCATGTTGAGATGGAACTTCTTGTGTTCCAGTTTGTGCCCATTATCCCTTGTCATGACACTGGACACCACTGAAAAGAGTCTGGCCCCATCCTCTAGACATTCACCATTAAAATATATGTAAGTATGGATCAGATCCCCTCCCAGCCTTCTCCAGGCTAAACCAACCCAGCTATCTCAGCCTTTCCTCATACAAGAGGTACTGCAGTCCCATAACCCTTCACTGGACTGTCTCCAGTAGCTACCTGTCTTTCTTGAACTGGGGAGCCCAGAACTGGACACAAAAATGCAGATGTGGCCTCACCGGGGCAGAGCAAAGGGGGAGGAGAATCTCCCTCAACCTGCTGGCCACAGTCTTTTTAATGCACCTCAGGATACCCTTGGTCATTGTGGACACGAAGGCACACTGCTGGCTCTTTGAGAACTTGTTGTCCAGGTCCTTCTCCACAGAGCTGCTTCCCAGCAGGCCAATCCCTAACCTGTGCTGGTGCTTGGGGTTATTCCTCCCTATGTGCAGGACCCTACTCTTGCCCCTGTTGAAGTTAATTTTGTTCCACTTTGCCCAATTCCCTTGTCTGTCTACTGCACAGCTTTCATAGCTCACTTTGAAGGAAAAGTGGGAAATCCTCACTATAATGAATGTATTCAAGCTTTGGGGAATCAGACAAGCTGTCAGACACTCCTGCAGCTCCCACTAAAGAAAATATTAAAGCTTTTCAGCCACTAAAATAGTCCAAAAAGTAGGACCCCGAGGAGTTTAATTCCAGTGAATTTATACAGCTTACCTGTGAATGGGAATTCAATCACACCACATCACCAGCATACACAGCTGGGCAGCGGGCCAAGGTGAACAGACAGTTATGATTGCTCCGGTGCTGTTAATGAGTGCTGAAGAAAAAAGTACCGGCAGCGCCGCCAGCGTGGAGAAGCACTGCCTCCCAACAGGCTGATAAACCTGCATGTCAAGACATAGGCGTGGCTTGATGCTTAAAGATCAGCACAAGTTCACGGCTACCACCAGGATACATGCAATTAAACCCCCCTCCCCAATATCAGAACCCACTGCAAACAGCAAGTGAAAGCCTCCAGAAACTATGAACGGGACGGGATAGTCGGAGTCACACTATTTTCCTTGGGCACGCCATGCAATTGCATGGCAAATGTCTATAGAATTAGCCAGTCATCGTTATAGAACATGAATGATATCATATGTATTTCCATGGAAAGTCTACTCTGAAAATATAAGATAAAAAGCATAGACAGGGATAATGGTGAACCATATGCTCCAGTGAGACTGGTGAGTGAGGTCTGGAAGGAACACGACATCTTGAGCCAGCAGTAGATTCTCAAAATAGTGCAGCAGAAAACCAGGGGGAAAAAGCCACAAAAAGCAAGGCAGTCTTTGGTCAGTACAAGGACTCAAACCCATGCCAAAATACTCTTTGGAATGCATACATGATATTTTGTATGATACTGTGATGTGTACCCTCCAGAATTTTCCAGAAAATGAAGAATTAGTCAATAAAATTTATTTTTAACTTCAACATATCCAATTCATAGCTATGGAAGATGTAGATCTTGAAGTCTACATCTATGGGACAGAATGTAAAGTATAATATCTATGACCACCATAAGCCACTGTAAATGTGGCAAAGGAAACACCACAGACAGGGTTCCAACAGGGACTTCTGCTGGTTTTGGCTGAGATAGTGTTGATTTTCTTCATTGTAAGTAGTCTGGGGTGATACTTTGGATTTGAACTTGTGGCACGTTGACCTTGGCTGGATGCAAGGTGCCCACCAAACCACTCTATCACTCCCCTCCTCAGCAGGACAGGGAGGGGAGAAAAATAAGATAGGAAAAAAAAAAAAAAAGTCATGAGTCAAGATAAAGACAGTGTAACAAAGCAAAAGGCCACATGGAAGCAAAGGAAAACCGGAAGATTTTTCTCTACTTCCTATTAGCAGGCAAGTCCGTCCACTTGAGCCACTTCCTGGGAAGCCAGGCTTCAGTACATGTAGTGGGTGCTCCAGAAGAAAACCATCATAAATAACAGCTGCCATCTGTGGTTAAACCATGACAGGATTCTTGCCTATGAGTACACTGGGAACTTTTGAAAATGTTAATGTTCGGAAGCGCTGGGTGAGAAGCATGTGTACACGGAAGCACAGGGCCTGGGGCACAGATACCGTGTTTTGGGCCCTGGGTTGGTACCAGCTGAGTTGTGTTCACCTTGCTTTGGGCTCATTCCCTCCAGAAGTGCTGAGAAGGGGGAAATGATGTGAAAGGGAGCAGGTGAGGAGTGAATGGAAGAAAGATGGAGAAAGAAGCAGTAGCATCACATGTGGAAAGAACAGGACAATCTAATGAGCAGAACTTTTGTAGCAAGGGAGAATAAGAGTTTGTTCAGGGATGGGAGATCTATATGCTGCAGAGCACAGCAAATGGAGTTGAGTGACCATAATGTGGGCAGATGGCCTATAATCTTGTCCTATTTTTGGCATGATACACAAAACAGGGGTGTTTGCATACTTCATCTTTCTCTACAGCCTCAGAGTGCTGGCTGTGGCCCTGTGTGCCAAACCTTCATTTCCATGTGCCACATGCCTCCAGGTTACCATGAGCCTGCTGCCTCTTTGTCCTGACTGAGCACCCCTGACCACTGGTGCAATTACCATTAAGTGAATCCAGGCTCACAGGCTGACCGTGCTGACCTGAGTGGAAAAGTCTCGAGCTGTGTAATGAGAACTACAGAGCATCAGGCATATTGAAGAGTTATGAGAAAAAAAAGCAGTGTCTACTCCCATTTGATTTCAGCTAGTTAAAACCTAACTGTGCTGACCCAGAAAAGGATAAATACAAGAAAAAGCTGTTTTGGACCAAGAGTAGATCATCCTGTGGATTTGGACCTTTACAATCTAGTTTTGCATTGTATTAAAAAAAAAAAAAAGTTTGATTCTCTCAATAACACTTCTTTCCAGTTATAAAAATTAGGTACCTTGATGACAAATGTGCATGTTTGTACATGGGCCACCACCATCCCACCTTTGAAGAAGATCCCAAGTAGATTAGTTCCTTTGCTGTGTTGTCTAAATGATGACCTATGGCAGGACCAGCCAGTGCATTCAAGCAGAGAAGTTGTGTGTTGCTTTTCTTGTTGCTCTCCTTTTCCCTGATTTCTGATAGTGTTGTCCTCTCTCCTACTTTCTCTGGAGCTCCCTAAGCTCTTGAGCCTGGCAAGCTTTGTCTGCTAAAACATCTTGCTTACTTGCCACACAGATTTTCCCAGGCTCTCTTTGCTCTAGGCAAAATATTTGTAGGAAAGCTGACTAAACCTCACTTCTGGCCCCCTTTTACCTTACATGACCTAAATTAGTACCTAGTTAATACTCTTCTTAGTGGTACAATGGGGTGAAGGCAGTTTTTGTGCTGTTTTCTAGCATGTTTGGTTTCCATTAAAGAGATAGTAAAAGACTTCCAATTGGAGACATATAATTTTACCAGGGAAAAGACCAAGAATCTTTTAAATCACATATGTACATGTAAGCTGTTGCATATGGATGTATTTAAGTTTTTAGAGGGTTAGCCATTTCTTTTCAATTCTTGTGTTACTAAGGCAACAGCAGTACTTATACTGGTTCCTGTTGATATCCCAAAGTGTTTTGGTTGTTTTTTTCTGGGGCTTTTTTCCCTCCAAACATCCGTTTGCCTTGCTAATAGCAATGGAAATTAAGCAGTGACTCAGATTCTGTTCAGGTTTAAACACAAACTTGTTCTCAGGTAAAGGTTTGTGTAATGTGATGGCCACAAAACTTGGCCTGTCTAAACTACATTGGGAAAATTGTCTGGTGAAGATGAGCCCTTACCTTGCAAGCTTCCTTGAAATCAGTGGCATCAGAGAGCTAAAAATAAAAGGTTATTTGGCTTTTTCAGAAAATAGGTTTATCTCAGTAGAAGCAATGTTCAGCTCAGCACCCTGTTCTTTGCAGAATGGAAAATAGTTTATGAGGATCTGATTAAAAATAGTTTATGGAGATTTGAATGAAAATTGTGTTTGGTATAATGATTAGATACTATCATACTCACTTTGTTGTGGATGTTCAGAGGTCTAACTAAACAATTTGGGAAGCAGACAGAAATTAATTGGCAAAACTTGGTGATTAACCCAGAGAGTAACTATTTGCCCCTGAAATGATGTTGATGGAAACAGTTTGGCTATGGTGACCATAATACGCTGCCCTTCCATACTGAGAAGGTTTAACTTTCATTTAAGAGCAATGAACAGGCTGTAGAGAAATACTGAACTTTTACCTGTGTATATTTTCACTGTTTGTGACAAACAGGTGTATGCAGCTATACCACCCTTACAGGTTACCAAATAAAATAATCTTTAGTAAAGACATAGGAAAAGGCATCTGTAAACATACCAGAACAATACCTCTGTATGCAATGTAATGTAAATTCAAGGCCTTTCATTGATGACATAGTAACTCTATTCATGTTTCTGGCAGAGCTTTCAGAGTGCATAACACAGTATAGGAAACAGGTGGGACAGTAATTTAATATTCCTAGCAGCATGCTTTAATATCAGAAGAGGCCACTGAGAGTCTTCAAGGAAGTCTCTAAAACAAGAACCATCTACTGAGAGGATGTGTAGTATCTACTGTGATTTGCATCAAAAGATGTAAAGACCACTATAAAAGAGGAAAAAACCCACCACTTTTATTGGGAAGTCTATCTGCTCAAGGGAAACAATTTGACATCACTGCATTATCTAGGCAGCAGCAAGGATGTATTCTAAGAGATCTCCGATAAGTTTACAGAAAGATAGGTAGAACATCTAGCCACATGGTTCACATTAATATTAATAGATGCCACCAACTTATTAGAAAGTGAACTCTCTAAGTCTGGAATTAAATTGACCTCTTAACACAAAAAAAAATGGTAAATCATTAAACTGGTGGATGAGAAGCTGGATGCCAAATTCCTGTTTAAAAACAACAGAAGCTGTACCTGTGATTCCCAGCTGTAGTAGAAGTGACATTGTAACAACAATGAATTAAAAATGTATGTGATTTGTAGGGCAAAGTAGTGTATTTGCAGACTAGAATGAGTAGCTAGAAAAAAACATAAAGGCTTTTGGCCTTTCATGTGTGGCTGAGTGGGAGAGCAGCTACTGGTTAAGACATGTGAACGTGACCTTGCTGGCAACCTGGCATCCTTGTTTGCCTTCAAAAGACAATGCTGATGCTGCCTTTCAAAGTAATATGCCTCCTTTACTGCTAGACGGTTTCCTCCACCTCCAGTTTATACACCCATATCTGTTCCTACACTAACAGAGGCCAGGGTAAGGCCTCATTGAGGATCAGGGCTTTCATGAAAGAAATATACTGGATTTTTCAGTTGGAAAGGAGCCTTCTTCACTTACAGTTCTACTGCGAGCAGCTACCCAGCTGAAAGATGTGGTGGGATTCCTTTTTTATTGCCCTTCATTTCCTTCTGATTCAAATATTTTCCATTTGCTTACTCAAAGCTCTAACCAACTTTCTAACCATCAACCATGAAATATAGCTTCCCAGTCAACGCCACCCATTTAAAGAGGAAATGGGTCTGACACAAACCCAGTAATAGGAGAACTATTTCTGAAGTCTGTGCCAGTTACTGTCCTTTTCCCTTGATAAAGAGGCATTTCTCTTGGTTTTGTCACAGAGCCTTGCATCAAGATGAAAGCTAAAACAGCCTTCCAGTAGCTATTGGGAAGGTACATATAGAGCTGGACTAACCCAGTGATAAACACGACACGCGAGATTTGCTATTCGTCATCAACAATAAAATTTCTGTGACCAGAAACTAACCATTAATTGTCAGTATTTCTGCTGCTGATAGGCAAAATCTGATATATTCTAGCTCAAACTCTCAAGCCTGTGTTGTGTTTGCCAATTTACCAGGCCTGAAACCCCATCCGCTATTACTCAGCCATTTGAATAGATGTAGCTCTTCTGTGAATACAGAAAATAATAGAGAGAGTAATATTATTTTACTGGGTGCTCTTCAAGTTCAAGCCCAGCTTTAAAATATAATCAGCAGTCGAACATTATCTCTGTTAAAAGCTTAATATACACAAAGTTAGGGCACAGCTCATCAATTTTGTTTAAAGATTTATGGCTTCATGGTCCAACTAATTACAATGGATCTGCAGTACATAACACTGGAGTATCATAGCAACCTCTCAAGCCTTCCATTCTGCTATAAAGCAATAAGTATATGTTTATGTTCCAGAAGAGCTTAAAGAGTTTAAAGGAGTCAGGAAGGAGAGGCAATGTGTGTTATGTAGTTCTCAGGGATAGTTTCTTTGAAAAATTCCAATGTTTGCTTAGTAAAGGTACTCTAAAATTAGGAAGTAATCGTAGCTAATTAGTTCTTGATTATGCAAATCACAGTATTTTGGTGCTTCTAGTGTCTACTTACTCCAAAAGAAGATAGAAAACAATTTGCTCAGTGATGAGGACTTTGTTTCAAGCATGGTCAAAAATGACTAAGGAGAAGGAAGAGGGAATGACTTTGTCTAACAAACTTTTGGAATATATTTAAGCATATGTGAAATTTTATCCATTTCCGTATCTCATGTGGATGAATAAGGTACATTGCCTTCTGTGGTTTGTAGTCTTACCTGAGAACTGGACTCCTGAAGCTCTGGAACCTTTAGAAACAGGAAACTTTAAATTGGTCCAGAACCAGTAGCAGATACTGCAGACTCATGTACTTAACTAGAGAAAATATAAATGAGCTACATGCACTATATGTTGCACCTATTCAGAATAGCTGTGAGATGAGATGTATTTACATGGTGTTCTTGTATCACTATCAATGGGAGGAGTGGATGAGGTATGTCGAAAGGGGTGGTGAAATCTGAAGGGAGAGACTAAGTGTGAGACTGAAGAGGACAGTGGCAATAAGGGGATGATGATCAAGAGTCTCATGTTTTCTCTGGTGTCTCAGCTCAACACTTCTGTTACTCCCCAAAAAAATTACCCTGACCAAATTTCAGGATTCACAGAACCACAGAGTCATTAAGGCTGGAAAAGACCTCCAAGATCATCTAGTTAAACTGTCAGCCCCCTCTCCCTGCCCCCACCCCCCAAAAAAACCCCCAACCAAAACAACCCTCTATAAAGATTCCAGAAACAACTGTCCTGTCTTCCTTCCAACCCAGTACCCTTTTTTTGTGATAGCAGCTGAGAAGGAAAACATAAAGTTTGTAGAAATTGCAGGGATCCCCAGATAAAGCAGATTATTCCTCTGCTGTTGGTGGGGTTAGAGGAGGGCAACTGCTGCTACTATCAAAGGAGCCAACTTCTTTTTTGCAGGCATGGTAGCTAGAAGGATAGGTAGGCTAGGGTGATCCACAAGCCTCTAAGCTAGGCAGTAGTCTATCCTACCCCTTTCTTGAGTCAACACTGATTGCAGGAGAGGGTAACACAGAGTTTCCATTTCCATGTTTAGTAAGAAATTGTTACTGGAGCAATTTGGACTCTGCCCACTTCATTAATATGAGAAATCAATGGTCTGCATTTTAATATTACATTCATTACTTCAGTTGCCAGTCAGTGGCAAAGATGCACACCTGAAAGCTTGTTTTTTCTAAGAAGTAGTCTGTTTCTCAAGAAAACCATATATATATATATTTAGGCACTGTCTGTATCCAAAACTTTATGAGCTAGCCAAAATATCATCAGGTCTGCACATAGATCAGTGTAAGGGAACTGGATAAATATTGAGATGTCTGTCAAACACTATTGGTGAGTATGTTGTTGAGCCATCTCATTCACTACACACAGTTTATTAAAAGATTGGACTTATCCAAGTAATACCTGAAATATCTTTCCTAAGTGCATTAATTATAGTAGGAGATAAGCACCAAAACCTACAAAAATCTTTGGAAAAAACTCCAATGTGGGCTTGAACCTCTCATCCCTCCTCCTTCCCTTTTTGAAACCTGCTTTGTAGAAAAGATTACAATGTAGACTTAAAATAGTAATTGTCTTTTAAAAAAAAATTCTCACTGGGGATTCCGCATTTCAATAACAAGTCATGGGGTGTTTTCCATATTCAGGGTGCAGTTCCCAGAAAGCTAATGCCAAAACACTGGAGCTGATTTGCAAATGGAGCATAGCACTGTGTTCATTACTGTCACTTATGGGTGTTTCCTAAGACTTAATCTAACCTTCTGCCAAAACATTGGCATTAACTCACTCACCCAGCAGACTGTTCATCGCACCCCAGAGCTGTCCTGTCATCATTGACTGGTGGGCACGGAGACCAGCCTTGCTGTGGCATCCCTGATGCAGGGATTGATGCTGTGGGGACTGACACGGGGCCCTGGGCTGTGGACAGGGTGGAGAGGCCCCAGGCACAGGGACAGTAGGGCCTGCAAAATCCTCTGCGCACACACAGGCTGGTCCATATGAAGCAGCGGAATCCAGCCTTATGAATGCAGCTCAACAGCATATTTGGGGAGTTTCTGATTTAGACCGAAAATTAAGCAAAAATAAAAAAAGTCAGTTTACATCTGAGGCAAAAATCCGCTTTCAAAATGACAGCCTCTCTTGCCAGACAGGATATTCTAATGATGTTCTTGTGCTGAACAATATGAAACATCAAACAAGTCGCTTTACAATAACAAGGGTGGATCTAACTGCCTCCATATGCACATTTTTAAAGCATCATTGTTCAATTAATACTTCATATGGTAAAAAGAAAAAGTAACAAAAATATTTCATCTGGAAGTATGATCAAAGATCAGTTTCTTGCTGCTGAATATTGTGAGAGTATATAATACAGGACATAAGTAAAATTCTTTTTCCAAATGTCTTTTGGTTTAATACTTTGAAACTCTTATGGCTTTTATTGCAAAGCCCATATAAAATGCCAGGGGAGGAGAAATATATATATGTATATATCAAATCATGCTAAAATGCCACAGAGAGGGAGGGGAAAAAATAGAAAATTCATATTGCAGGATTGTTCTCAGCTTTAGGAATGAAATGAACATGATGTCATAGTTTATAGGGTTACTGGAGTTTTTAGAGGACAAACTCCAGGATTTCTTGACTTTTGGCTGTTAAAACTATACCTTCTAGTAACAAATGACAATGTCTCATCATCACAGCAATAATGAGCCTATACACTGGAAACATGAAAATGCATTGTTAACATAGAATTTTATGTGTTTGTATTTCAATGAATCAAAATAGATGATAATTATGGCAGATAAAGAGCTTCCCTCCATGTAGCATTTCTTATTCTATGTCACATTTCACATATATTCAGAATAACATCCAGCTAGGCTAGTGAATGATAAGGGTTATGGCTATCTATAATTCCCAGTGATTCTGCAGCAGAGACCGCCTTGGCTCTGTGGTCTCCTTCCAAGAGCAACAAAGACCTTGTGGGTTAAAGGCTGCCCTGGGATTCCAAATTTCTGCATTCAGTGCTTGGCTCTGTCACCAAAGTAATGTGTTGCATGGAGCCAATGCTCTCCATGCTTTCTAACCATGAGTTGAAAAATAAGATAAATATTTCTGTGTCATCGTGGTAAAATAATAATAAAAAAAAATCGCCCATTGTGAAAATAAAGAGCAGAGAAACAGACTGACAGGACGTTACTGAACTTTAACTGGACCCAAAGGTCATCCTTGCCTTTCGATGTCTGCAAACATAGATAACCTGCAGCCTTTCTTTCTTCCAGCTTCAGCTGCTGAAGCAGATCCTTTGGTGTGTGTATCACTACCTAAGGCAAACACATTTGTTTGCCTTGCCTTGCTGTTTGTGCCTCTTACTCCTGCCTTTGGTGCTGGAGAAGATCTGAGGGTCCTCTGCTGTGCCACTGTAGGGAAAAAGTTGTAGGGACTGGAAGGGCAGAGTATCACACTGGACCTGGACCTACCATCACCCCATCAATTCACCTTTTGTAAATAGGGAGAGCTGCTAGGAACATGTCTACTCAGTGGATTCAGTAAATGCAGGCATCCCCTTTAATCAGTTTCTTTTTCAGAGAGGGACAACCCTATGTTTGAAATAAATAAAAGATCACAGTTTTCCAGTTGCTTTTTTCTCCCCCTAGAAATCCACATAGAGGTGAGAAAAATGGTGGGCTCAACAATGCTGAAATCAACAGAGCAAAATAAAGATGATTTATCCAAAAAGTCTTCCTCTGTTAAAAATGAGTGATGCAGATTAATGTTAAGAGTAAAAAAAATAAAAAAAAACCCACCACAAAAAGACCCAAACCCCAAAAATATAAATCTAACTTGCTTCCCTGTGTCAAGGGGTAAGTGTCTTTTAATACATGTATGTACCCAGTATATCGCTACCTCCTGTCCCACTTGGTGTCTGTCCCTAAGGAGGATTTATGTTTCTCAGAATTTCTGTGTTGTTCTCTGTGGTTTTCTAATTTTTATGTTTGCACTTTGAGGGGTTTCATTTAATTCCCATTTATTTTGCTTAAGTCACAACTCTGAATTCCTTTTATCAAGAAGTGTCTTTTTGATATGTTATCAAAAATGTAATGGGAAAAGTTTTATGTTCTAACCACAAGCAAGATGCCAGACTTTTGTCTGCTGCGGACAAAAAGTATGGGTCTAAACAAACCTGAAGAAACATTTATTTCTCCCTCTAGCAAGAGTATGAATTCATCTTCATATCATCGAAGGCAGTAGAGTCTAAGATAATTTGGAAAATACCCATTTTGTGACAGATGCCATGTTCATCAGAGCAACTACTAAGTCCTTTTACTGTGCTCTTTAGAATCCCCGTTCTGGACATCTGTAACACTGAAACAAGGGCAGGGTGTCTAGAAGTCACGTGTGTTCAGGATTTTTTTGTAATGTATCACCTGAAAAAGACTCCTGCATGACAAGTGGAACAATGGTCTTTTGATTCTCACCTTAGCCTATGGTGAATTGAGTTTTATTTTTTTAACTGATTAATAAAAATATTGTTAGTCTGTCAAACATTTTCCAGTGCAACACTTCTCTTGTATATTTCAATCTAAATCAAATGTTTATCTACCTACCCCCAAACCTTCATGGTATGGAAAACTTACAATATATGAAGTACACACTCCTCAATGAAGACAGTGTATATCTAGTCTTGGGCCAAATTTTCTGGCACAGAAAGCTGTATCGCACCTAAGTAGTCCCTTTACTCCTACAGACATCTGTCTGCATCTCTGTTGCAGTAAAGATTTTTGTCTGTGTAAATGAATGTCATACATTTGATTTCCTTTTCAGCTGTGCATCCTCTGTCAGATAATGACCATAGTGGGGCCATCGGGAGGAGAAAAGCTGTGTAACAGGCAAGGCACTGGTGGCATCAGGTTAAAGCAGCCCTTCTAAATGGACCTAAGGAAGGGAGGCAGGCAGGTGAAAAAGAAAGACTTACCATGAGTGTTGTGCCAGCCTCTTCCTCTTTAGTAGTCAAGGCTTACGTGCTGAACTTGAAAAGTTTGAAACTTTAACTATTAAATTCATCTAAACTATGGACAGTTCTTCTTTATGTCATGCTAGTCTTTTGATTTCAAAGAAGGAGCAGATGTTACACACATAACTTAATAGTTTTTTTTTTATTTTAAAGACTGCATATTGGTTCTTGTGTCATAATTGAAAATAATACCATGTCTCTGGTCGAAACTGATGAGAGCTGTACCTGGTGTGGCTCACCGTGAGTGATGACCTTGAATGTCTCTCTCTATTGACAGAATATGCTTGAGCTTCTCATACACTGGGAATGACTGCAGATACACAGGGCTTATCATGCTGGTTTTGGTAGTGGCTGCTACTGTTTTTCACCTCTTGTTCACAGATACAGTGTCAGATGAGGAAGACTCTAGAAGTCTTTTACAATACATAATGTAATAATCACAGAAGGAAGCATATAGTCTTCAAAGTAAATATGATCTTAAAGAAAATACGTTGTTTTGATAAAAAACACATCACTCTCATAAGAATGATAGTTTTAACAAAATAGACATTAGATTGCTTCCATTATGGCAAGTTCTTCTTAAAGATATCAGTGTGTGATAGAGTGGTGGGGAGCATCTTGCCCACCACTTCTGTAGAAGTCACAGAAGCGAGCAGGGCAACCTGCAGGACGTTGGCCTTTACTGACGTTAATTTAACTGCTTCTTAGAAACAACCAATACTCTTTTTCTCCTCACATTATTCTTAACACTTAAAAAACAGAATTAGCAGATGGATTCTTTTTAGCACTTTTAAAATGAGACTCCTTATGGGCTGGCGGAGTAGAAGGGTTCATGATGGCCTTTACCAAATGTAGCGAAGGAAGCAGAGCAGCCCTATGGTCTGAGAACTGGTCAAAGCAGCTCTGAAATGAGTTGTCTTCTGGATGAACATTTCTTGCAAATACTTCCTTCGTTATGTTGTTGTGCAACTGACTTTCCAGATGGGACTTGTCATAGCAACAAAAATATGTGGCTATGAACTCCAAATGTTGTCATTCTAGCTCTGCTGCTAGTGAGATGGCAGAGACAGTGCATACAAATGTTTGAGCCCTGAAGCAAGCTACTATATTTGAAAAATTTCCCATCAACACAATGAAAATACTGCTCTGCTGTGCAATATTAATTGGTACTAATTTAAATACATTTCTCCCAGGCCAAGCTGTAAGTCAGGAAGACCATTCTTCTTGTTGGACCAGTAGGCTACTAACGTAGTTTGCAGTGCTGATCTACATCCTCTGTTTACTTTACACTGATTATAAAATAAAAATCAAGATGTAATCCATGTCTGCAAATATTTTTGATGGTCCATCCACTTTGAATGAAAGGATTAATTAAAAGTTAAATTTCCACATAACACCTCATATTATTTATTTCCAAATCTCTTCAGGTTGTATACAGAATCACAGAATCATAGGGGTTGAAAGGGACCTTGAGAGATCATCGGGTCCAACCCCCCTGCCAAAGCAGCTCCCTATCTCATATTACATAGATAGGCATCCAGACGGGTCTTGAATATCTCCAGAGAAGGAGACTCCACCACCTCCCTGGGCAGCCTGTGCCAGGGCTCTGTCACCCTCACTGTGAAAAAGTTCTTCCACATGTTGGTGCGGAACTTCCTGTGCTCCAACTTGCAGCCATTGCCCCTTGTCCTGTCTCCACAGACCACTGAAAAGGGGCTGGCTGATTCCCCCTGCATCCCCTGCTTCAGATAATTATAAACTTTAATTAGGTCCCCCCTTAGTCTTCACAAGGCTGAATAGTCCTAACTTACTCAGCCTTTCCTCATAGGGGAGATGCTCCAGGCCCTTAATCGTCTTTGTAGCCCTTGTCTGGACTCTCTCCAGGAGATTCCTGTCTTTTTTATACCAGGGAGCCCAGAACTGGACACAGTACTCCAGGTGGGGCCTGACCAGGGCAAAGTAGAGGGGGAGGATCACCTCCTTTGACCTGCTGGCCACACACCTCGATGCACCCCAGGATCCCATTGGCTCAGCCACCGAGGCACACTGCTGGCTCATAGCCAACCTGTCATCTACCAGGACCCCCAGGTCCTTCTCCACAGAACTCCTCTCCAACAGGTCATCCCCCAGCCTGTAGAGAAGATTTATTTAGCTGTATCACTCACATGCACTGTCATGCCTTAGGTCTCAAGAATCCTTCACCAGAGAGGTGAAAGGAATTTAAACCATTGAAAAAACCCAAAATATTTGTTGTGTTACTATGGAGTCTGATTTGCAACAGAAGCAAGTAAAACTGGTGTTGAGACTTTAAATTAGCTGTTCGGCACTAAGTATATAAAAAAAATAGGGATAAACTTCAGTTGTGATTTGTCACTAATAGCCTTCTGGGGAAGGAATCTTCATTCTTCCACAAGCATTTTGTCCTGTAGGAAGAACATGCTTATCATATCCACTTGACTGAAGCACTGTCTTGAACTTAATCAAATCAGACTGTGATTTTTCTGTGTTCATTTTGCAGTCTTTTAATTATTTGATTGTTCCTTATGTTGTCTAATGCCCTTAATTTCTTAAGGTAGCATTCAAAACGGAAAAGTTTAAAAAACCACTATGAATCTTAGCTTCTTTTGGACATACCTCTTCACTACATGTGTGAAGACTGAACATGAGAATATGGCATTTACAGCACTTCCCTACCTGTGGAGGTTTGAGACATATATGGAGCCATATGCATATGGTTTTTAAAATGCATAAGACAAAGTCTGCCGTTTTCTTACAATATCCTAACAGAAAACACTGTAGACCTACAGGTCATTTGTATACTAAAATATGAGCCTGTTTAAAGAGATGTTTACATGCAGAACCAATACATACCAGATTGTATGTGAGACAGACTTCAAATGAGTCTTCACCTCATCAAGTGCAGCATATGGCTGATTTACAGCACAAAATAGCAAGTCCCACTTTGTAAAGTACAGCTTTCCAGAGCTTCCACCATCCCTGTTACATGTTTTTCCTTCATGACATGGCCCATGAGAAAAAAACCCTGGGCTTTCTCAGCCTGAGGAGCCTTCAGATTCTTAGGGGAATGCACCATCTTTATTTCTACAATAAATCAAAATATAATCATGTATTTAATTTGCAGGATAAAAGGTAAATTGGGGTGGTGGTTTGATCCTGGCTGGAGGCCAGATGCCCACCAAAGTCATTCTATCACTACCCTGGACAGGGGAGAAAGTACATATTGAGAGGCTCAGGAGTCGAGATAAGGACAGGGAGAGATCATTCTGCAATCAGTGTCATGGGCAAAACAGACTCAGCATGGAATAAGGGAAAGAAAACTCTCTGATTTATTACACTGCACTGCACTCGGGTAAGGAGAAGTGTGACCAGATCTTAAAGCACCTCCCCCCACCCCTCCCTTCTTAGCAGACTTCAATCATGATTTTGCTCCCTTCTTCCCCCCCTATTGTGGCACAGGGAAGGGCAGGGAATGGAGGAATGGGGGCCGGTCAGTTCCTCATGAGTTGTTTTCCTTCTTAGCCAGGGAGGCATCCCTCACGCCCTTCCTCTGTTGCGCTGTGGGGTCCCACCCACAGGAGACAGTCCTTCATGAACTTCTCCAACGTGAGTCCTTTCCCACAGGGCTTCAGCTCTTCACTAGCTGCCCCAGCGTGGGTCACTTCTGTGGGGTACAGTCATAAATCATAGAATGTCTCTCAGTCTCTCAGGCCCAGGCTGCTCCAGCCTGGTCCTTCATGGAGTCACAAGCTGTCACCACCCTCAGCGCCCTATCCTGCCCCGAAAACCTGCTCCAACATGAATCTCTCTCTCATCTTGGTGTCTCTCTCTCTCTCCATGGGCTGCAAGTGCTGGCAGGGGCTTCCTCCAACGTGGGTCACAGCATCTTCTGTATGTCTCCACCTGCTCCAGCATGGGGCCTCTCCACGGGCTGCAGGTGGGGTCTCGACCTTTTCACAGAGGCGCTATGGCCATCACTTGGCCTTGGTCAGCAGCAACTCCAGCCTTGGCCTTGAGCCAGCTGGTGTTCGCTCTCTGGAGCCTGCAGAGAGCTTCTGGATGCTTCTTGCAGAAGCCACCCCTGCAGCCCCTCTCCTCTGCCAGAACCCAGCCACATAGAACCACAACAATTGGTCTTTGGTGCAACTCTACAAGTGAAGCTAGCAAAGCTCTGGAAAGACTTGTTTGTGAGGCATGATACCTCTGGAGACATGCAAACAGTCTTGGTACAGTTCTGCCAGGAAAGATCGGTCCTGCTGTGGGGCAGAGGATTAGACAGGATGGCTCTGGAGGTTTTGCCTGTTTTCTAAGACTTTTTTTCTCATGTCTCTATAAATTTAAGTGGTTTTCTTTATGGCATAAAAGTATCTTAATTACTTCTGTTGCATCCCGATTTACACCAGCCTGGGACAGGGTACACACACACAAAAATATTGAGATGAAGCTTCAAAAACTTGTTTTGCTAATGAACTGCTCATCTCTTCTACAAAACAGTGTTTCAACTACACCTCCATCTTTTTTCTCCCTGCTTCAACTATCAGTTATGTTCAACAACTACTGTTCTGAGATCTGTGATGAAAGTATCAACAGGAGGTTACCAGGTGCTTATGTCCCCAACCTTAAATTTTCTGGGAAAGAGAACTACCTGTCCTCAAATTCAGGATAAAGCACACAGGAAGTTTAAATGGGAGAGAAGCATTTTGAGACTGTTCTTCATATTTTCATTCATTTCAAAGAAATGGCACAAATGATTGAGAGAACAAGTGTGCTGAGGTATGCCTGAGCATCCTCCACCCCATTATTTTCCCTCGGAGCTTTGAAGATATAATGTGGAAGTGCTGAGCAAGGTTCCAGAAACTGCTGGCAACATACTGTGGTGTATTTATTTCCTTTGCATGGGCTTATTACCAATTTTGCACATAACTTGTGACTTGCTGTTTCCCTTTATGGCAAACAACCAAAGGGAATGTAGGTCCTTAATGAGAAACAATCCATTTTGCAAATGGATTTCAGAGCAGCTTTTACAGGCAACAGGATTGCAAGTGTTAATGCTGTGAAGATGCCCAGGAAACATGCCCTGCTACATATTTTTGGGTGTTAAGTACTTTAAAAGAAAAAGAGACATTTTGGCTATCATTAGGTATGAGCCATAATAAGGTCGTTTCTGCCATTTGTTGCTAGACAGCACCCTAAAGCTATTCAGTGAGATTATCTGAATAACTCTCTCTTTAGAAAGCAGCTGTTCACCAGATGTCCCGCAGGCCTTACAGCAAACTTACAGGTAGTTATATTCCTTTCTTTTTCATCCACAAAAAAGACAGAGTACTGATAGGTTTGAAATCTGCCTTCAAATATCCTCTTAATATTGCCTTCTATAGAAAAATGGAAAGAAGTGTCTACAGTGTAGCATCCATAAATGGTCACATCCAAACATGTAGGTATGCTACATTACTTTTAAGTATTTTATGAAGATGCCTTTCATGATGTACTACCTACTGTGAATATGGAACTGATTCATCTATGAATACTGTCCCACGATTCCAGAAATATCTGCTTACAACATCAGGATTCATTCTCTTAATTCTGTAAAAAAACCAGCTTTGATGTGTGCATTTTTTACTATGCACTGCAAGACAGTGTCTGCATATCTTAGGACCAAATCCTAACAGGAAAAATATTGAAGACATTCCAGTTACCTGAACACTCTTTATATGGACTTGTTTAAAGTAAAACAATGATCTATTAGCAGTCACAAAAATTGCCAAAGCAATGATAGAGGACACAGAAGAGTTTTGTAGAAGACAAAGGCCTGACAGAGGTGGTGAGAGATGTTTTTTCAGGAACAGCAGCTATTCACCATGACTAAGCACAGATACCTTACCCAGGGCAATTTATAAGGAGTGTATATCATGATGTGTTAGGAAAATGTTTGTTTGCTGTGATTCTTAATATTATTGTTATAAGTCTGAAATTTCAAAGTACATCTACACTAAGAAGCAAGACCTCTAGTATCTAACAAGAGATACAAAAAGCTGAGCAGTTCCTAGAAAATTAAATTGAGAAATTTGGAGAGGATTAATTAAGTCAGCTGAAGAGAGGTGTCTTTATCAGTGAATGAAACTGGTAGTGAGATGAAGCAGATACATGTAAGAGAAAGGCCCAAAGGATGGTGATGAACTTCGATTGTTCATCAACTTATTAGGGACTTTCCTGCAAGTATACCAAGAAATCATTCAGAGAAAAATACTATCCTTGTGTTGGGATGATGAATAACAAGGTGTCACACTTCAGTAAGTCTTATGACAAGTTTCTCTTATATCAGTCTCCTCTTTCTCTCCAAAGGTTTTAGAACTGAGGACAGTGGATCTGACACCAGCAGGAGAAATATGGCTGGCTGAAGTTTCTTTTCTCAAGGTTTGCAAGGCAACCATAAAAACTATATACTTGCTGAAATACTTCTTTGCCACCAAGAATCCTGCAGGTGAAGCTAAGGGGAAAGATGTATTGCAAGGGAACATTGATGAGGGAATTCAAGAAGAGGTCAGAAAATCTTTAGTCTGTGCAGTCTTTAAAAGTACTGAGCATGGAAAAAATTTTGCTCCAAGGTATTTCTGGCTACCTACCTGACAAAGACTGACATAGTTTTGAATAGGGTGACTAAACTGCTTATTTCTCCATATTGCATGTGTGTAGGTGGGAATCCTTGAGCACCATAGCCAGACTCCGTGTGTTTGTGTGTGTGTGTGTGGGTAATAATCTTTCCAGGAGCTCTGCAAGACCCAGGCATTTGGTAAAAGAGAATGTGCCACACTATGGAAAGGTATTTGGCAAACAAGCTTAGTGTTGTGAGCTACTAATTTCTATTTTACCATGAGAATGAACTACAGCAAGGCCCCTTTGCGTGCAAGAAGAGTTTAGAATAAAACAAAAGTAAGGAAAGGTCAAAATTTGGCTCCAGGTGGGGACTTTGTAGTGGAGTTAGAAGGCAACATGTGGTATCAGGTATACAGATAGATGGGTTTATGATTTTCTTCAGGTTATCTTAAGAATGCAGCAGACCAACCTCCATCATAATCATAGGCACAATGCAAAAACATAAAGCAGATGAATGAAGATATGATCATGATAGAAATAGTAAAGAATTCTGGCAATAAGAAAACCATAATATTTATCCCACTGAAATGGTATTGCATCAACAACAGCATGAGTTGATAACAATGGGGGTGGTGGTGGGTGTGCACATTTGTGTCTATACACATGTACCTAAGCATCTGCTCTAAACAAGTCTTTTCCTTATATTGCTACAGCTTCCTGATTAAAGTGAAACTGGAGAAAATTATCAGGCATATGAACTTGTCACAGAAATTATATGCATTGGAAAATAGCATGACACCATCTACCTAATGTAAAAAAGAAAATATCATAATTTAAAGTGAACTAAGTATAAAATGTAAGGGGAAATCACAGACCTTATTCATACACAGCACAAGAAAACAGGGACATGTCCACATTTGCACCCCAGGTTTCACACAGGTCTGTTTTGCCAGTAGTCATGGAGTAAGGATTTTCCCTTCTATAGTTGAAGCTAAATTCCAACCTCAAAACTTTATATGATGTATTAATTTCCTTACACAAATGACAGGTAGCACTAAGCTGGATCATGTGTGGATCCTTTTGCCATATCTTGGCTACCCTTGTCTTCTTCAATTACTTGGCTCAAGTGTACTTTCTTCCTGTGCTTCTGCCTGCAGTCAGTGTCAGTATTATCAAGAAAAACAGGCATTTGGCTGTGAGCTATGAACAGCAAAAATCAACTTGTCTGTTGACTGTCTCTGCCATCCAAAAAAGTCAAATTAACAGTAGCCATTGGCACCACGGACAATCCAAGATAAAAGAGCAAGTCTAGTCTAGGCAGTCCAGTTTCACAAAAGCTAGGTTATAGCAGGGTATCTAAGAGGACATGTATCTGTTTACTTGCTGAGAAGACTGCACTGAGATCATCCATCTGTTCTTTGAGGAAATTGCAAGGCCATCGTTCAGGGCAGTTATACAAACGTTGGACAGCTAAATCAACTTTTAAATTCATTTTCTGCCATTGGTCTCAAAATAACAGAAAAAGAACATTGCTGGATAGCTGTACATTTATACACACTCTGAATTTCCCTTGTTATTTTTACTTCTTTAAATGAGAGCTTTAATCAAAGCGGTAGAAGGATCGGCTAGACTTTGCTGAACATTAACAATCCCCAGTCAGAGACTATCACAAAACAACTGTAATTAAACAGGGTTCCCGGCAAGCACCCAGACACGTACTAGTCCCCAGACTTCAGGCACTTGAGGTTGTCCATATCCCTAGCATAGAAAATAGAAGACAGTGGAAGTCTTGTACTTTCTTCCTGCTCTGAACAGCAACTGACAGGCAAATATGTCATGAAGCCCCTGCTTGCTTTCACAGTGATTCCTACTGCAGAGGCGCTCGGTGGTTTTCTCTCTGGGCTGATCTCTGAGTTGTGGGCTGATTTTTTTTGGTCTTCTGTATTGCTTCTACAAGAATGGGAGCAGTGCATGGCAGGAGAGGTTGCAGTTGTGAAAACTGAAGAGAGTCTAGGATATGTGCACGGTGTGAATCAAGGACCAGTGGCTGGCCTTCCTCCTAGCAATTGGGCAGAAGAAGACCACTCCAGATTTGAGCCTGATCAAAGCTTGTCAGAGAAGGGGAAGGCTGTAATTCTACCTTCAGGATCTCTTTAGATGTCTTCATTAGCACAATAATGTCTCCCCCACAGCTTGTAATGTGATAAACAGCAACCACATATGTGTACCTAGGTAGGGGTGGCAATCAGGTGTCAAGCTCTAAGCCCAAGAACACGCATGCCCAGGATGTCATTAGGTCATATATAACTAACAGTAAAAGTGTAATTAAATATTGCTGTTACCTCTATAACTTTTTGTGGCAACTAAAGCAACATGACCAGGGATTTATTATACAAAAAGAGGAACCAGGCGAAATATTTCAACTTCCAGATTTTTATTTGATACATAGAAATGACTTGCCTTTTATGTGGAGTTTATCAGGGGGTTGACGTGACAGCTTCCAGGCTACATGGCCAAAAATTAATCATACCAATAGAGCTTTTTCAAAAACTCAATCTCATTGTGCCACTACGTGCTGGTGCAGATATCCACAAAAGAAAACCACAGTTCAGAAACACAAGGCCTTTGTGCACTGAGTTCCCTAATTTTTAGGAAATGTGAGTTTACAGGTGGATATGGACAATTTGAAATTTAAAAAGTAAAAAATTTCCTGGGAAAGCCCTTCAGTGACAGGAGAGGAAGTGGATCATGTGACTAATGTGGTCACAAATCTCCACATGGGAGTCATATCACAGTGTTGCTATTCCAGAAACTCCTTCTAATTCTGGTGATAGTAACCCCAGCAGCTTCATTACAAACAAGATTTACTAAAGGAGGGAATAGAAAATATTAAAACAAAGAATCTGAGTAGTGTGGTTGATGCAATAGAAGGAAAGGAAGCCATCCAGAGGGGCCTTGACAGGCTGGAAAGGTGGGTTTGGGTGAACCTAATGAGGTTCAACACTGTGAAGTGTAGGGTCTTGCACTTGGGCTGGAAGAATCCCAGACATACTTACAGACTGGGAGAAGAGTTCCTTGAGAGTAGCCCTGCTGAGAAGGACCTGGGTGTCATGGTGGATGAGAAACTTAACATGAGTAACATAACAGTGTGCTCTTGCAGCTCGGAAGACCAGTGGTATCCTGGGCTCCATCAGAAGAGGGGTGGCCAGCAGGGACAAGGAGGTGATTGCCCCCCTCTATTCTGTTCCTGTGAGGCCCCATCTGGAGTACTGTGTCCAAATCTGGAGCCCCAGTACAAGAACGATGTAGAACTGTTGGAGAGGGTTCAGAGCAGGGCCATGAAGATGATTAGAGGTCTGGAGCACCTCCCCTATGAAGAGAGGCTGGGGGAGCTGGGTTTGTTCAGCCTGGAGAAAAGAAGGCTGTGGGGGGACCTCATTGCAGCCTTCCAGTACCTGAAGGGAACATACAAACAGGAGGGGAATCAACTAGACAATGGCAGGACAAGGGGGAATGGCTTAAAGCTAAAGGAGGGAAGGTTTAGATTAAATATTCGGGGGAAGTTCTTTACAGAGTCGTAAAGTGCTGGAACAGGCTGCCCAGAGAGGCTGTTGATGCCCCATTCCTGGAGGTGTTCAAGGCCAGATTGGATGGGGCCCTGGGCAACCTTCTGTAGATCCAGGTCTGGAGGCTGGTGTCCCTGCCTGTGGCAGAGGTGTTGGAACTCTATGATCCTTGGGGTCTCTTCCAACCCAGACCATTCTACGATTCTGTGAATCTGCTTATAGATCACAGCAAATTAATAGACCTGCACGAAGCTTCCCTAGCTATGAGAGAATAAAAAGACCCCCCCCAAATTGTTTTAAAAACAGTAAAAAGATGATGTGCTTTTATGTTAAACATAAACATAGTCCATACTATGGAGTCACCACCTACTCATTACAGTCCTTCTTTGGGACCTTGTGGGTCTTAAGATCAGTGTGATTTCCCTCCCCAATAACCAGCTCCTCTCTGGAAAGAGGGAGTCCTTTTGTTTTTGTCAGTTCTTGGGTTTCTGCCCTTCTAGACAAAACCAGTCCAATAGCCTCAGCAGGAAATCACGCCAGTGCTCTCTGAGCCAGTTGGTCTCCTATGATCCTAGTGCTGTGGAATGGCTTATCTTGAGTCACTATTTCCTTCAACTTGATCAATGTACTCATACAGTGACTACTCTATAACAAGGTCAGCAGTGTATTTATACATTATTATGGTCCACTCAAAATCCATCACAATAGTTAGCTTGTCTAATTTCTGCCATTGCAGAGATGACAGAAGTGAATTTAATAGTTTTTGCCTGAGGTCCATAATTTCTTGGCTGAGGTAAAAAAAAATCTTTCAGAAAGACATCCAAAGCTTAAATAATTTTTGGAAAATATGATCAAATGCTTCATAAAAATAAATATTTAATGAGACAAAGAAATACAACCATAAGAAGATGAAAGACTGGGCAGCCTTGTTTTCTTCAAGAGATGGGAATGTGATATTTGGGACAATAAATAATATTAGAAAACAATTTCAACAACAAAGTAATAAAAAGGATCAGGAAGAATACCCTAGAGATCATCTTTGTCATATCTGGTTTCAACATCAATTCATGAGTGCACTGATATTACTCACTTCTGTCCTAAAGCTGCCCCCTCCTAATATGATGCGGTTCTGTGCAACCCGGTAATCCACCACATCCCCTCTCTGCTGATTAAAGAGCTTAAAGATGTTTATTTAGTCTCTGTCTTTCAAGATGAAAGGCTTTTTCCTCCAATACTCAAGGCTTGTAGATAGAGAAGGTTCAAGCTTCGTTCTACATATATCCTTGTAAGGTTTTAAGCATGCCGCCTTCTGCCGCCGAGTAAGGACAGGTACAGACAATTACACTGTTCTGCAAGGACCACTGATTTTCCATGCACGTTTTTAGCTTTCACTTCTCTCTCTAATTCACTTTCTCCTCAAGACAACAGGACTAGAAAATATATGAATCTAACTGGCAGGCTTGCACATGGACTAGACTGAAAAATGTGAATTTACAGAGGTTTTGATAAACAGCATGTTGAGCCACATTCAGAAAAAGTGAACTGTGGTTACTGACATTTTCACGTTTACATCTTCTCCAATAAATCTCACAGTAGATTCATATAGGTGTCTGTTCAAGAACCTTGCATGTGCATTATTTACAAGCAAGATTTTTTCTAATGTTCACTGTAACTGAATCCGTTTGCTCCTTTAACTTGCTAACACCTCCTAACTTTTGTTTCTAAATTTTGAACCTTTTAATGACAGATAAAAATATGTTCAATAACTTCTATATTCAGGGGAAAATATCTATATATTTTTATATATATATCGTACACTATTTTTGTCATTTCATTTTGAAAAATTTGAAAGAGGGGAAAAAAAAACCCAACATGGAAAACTTAGAGAGAAAACTGTGAATTAAAACATTGAGGTCTGTGAGAGCTGTCAATTAGATAATTGGGTTTCCTGATTTTCTAATGAGAAAAAAGGATAACTTTGGCTAAAAGCCCGTTATTTTTTCTAGAGATAAAGAGAAATCTGTAAGGTGATAAATCTGAAAAAAAAAAGATGATGGCAGAAACAGAAATGATGACTGGCAGAGCTATGAATGTTAAGAAGAAATTTGCATATACTAGACATTAATCCTTGCAACAGGATAGCTCATTAGCAGTAAAACCTACAGTGGGAACATTGATGGAGAAAAGACAGAAGCATGGCATTAATATTTCTGTTCTGCATTTGGAAAGAAGCAGAATGAGACACTCGTTTCGTGAGAGAGAGGTAAGTTTCTAACCAGTCTGCTGAGCAATAATCAGTAAGGGAGAAACTGACAAAATCATCAGGCCTAAATATCTTCAGTTCAAAAGTACTGAAAGTTTCTGCTGAGTCCAGGGGATTGAAATTTTAATAATACTTTGACTACCAGCAGGATTCCAGAATACAAACACCATGCAAGAGTGAGGGAGGGCAAGGGGGATGACCAGATGGACTATAGCAGGTTCCTGTTAATGCCCTACAAAATAAACGTAAAAATCAACATGGTATGGAGGTGTCAATCTGCTTCAGGGTAGGGAGGTTCTGCAGAGGGACCCAGACAGGCTTGATTGATGGGCCAAAGCCAATTGTATGAGTTTCAATAAGGCCAAGTGCTGGGTCCTGCACTTTGGCCACAACCCCCAACAGTGCTACAGGCTGGGGGAAGAGTGGCTGGGGACCTGCCCAGCAGAGAGGAACCTGGAGGTGTTTAATGACACCCACCTCAGCATGAGCCAGCAGTGTGCCCAGGTGACCAAGAGAGCCAACAGCATCCTGGCTTCTATCAGGAACAGTGTGACCAGCAAGGCCTGGGAGGTGACTTTAACCTGTACTCAGTGCTGGTGAGGCCGCACATCGAGTACTGATGCGGTTTTGGGTGCTGCCGTATAGGAAGGACATTGAGGTGCTGGAGAGGGTGCAGAGAAGGGCAAAGAGGCTGATTAGGGGTCTAGAGGATGGTTCTTATGAGGAGAGGCTGAGGGACCTGGGGCTATTCAGCCTGGAGAAGAGGAGGCTGAGGGGAGATGTCACTCTCTACAGCTGCCTGAAGGGAGGTTGTAGTGAGGCAGGTGTTGGCCTCTTTTCCCTAATAACTAGTGACAGGACAAGAGGGAATGGGTTCACGTTGCTTTGGGGGAGGTTCAAATTGGATATTAGGAAAAACTTCTTCACTGAAAGAATAGTGAAGCGTTGGAAAAGGCTGCCCAGGGAGGTTGTGGAATCACCATCCCTGGAGCTGTTCAAAAGATGTGTAGATGTGGCTTTTTGGGAGATGGTTTTCAGAGGTTACAGTGATGGTTGGACTTGATAATCTTGAAGGTCTTTTCCAGCCTGGATGACTCTATGAATCTATGACTTTATTTGAGGACAGTGTTATAACTGCCACATGTTTTTTCTCCTAAGAAATAAGTTAATTTAAATGAACTACAGATCCTTACTTGATGAGAAAACAAGAATGGATTATAAAAGTAATGAAGCAGATATAATCTATATTAGGCATTCTGGAAGACATTTAACTCTTAAAATGCATTCTAGTTCATTTTAATACAAATGGATGCTATAAAGCATCAACAGGGCACTTCAAATGCATTAAGAACTGGCTTTCTGATGTGCCACATTCCAACAGACTAGGATACAAACGTGTTGGTGATTACTGCATTAGTGACAAAGAGAACACATGGATCTACATGTGACAGCCAAGCATTAAACAGCAGAGCCGTATCTGTGACCAGTACTATCTAGATCCACCGTCCTACCCACTTTGCATGCGGACCCTGTAATGTTCCCTACTACATCAGGTAAAGGCACTGTTTTAACCTGCAAGTGGATCAAACCATCCCATCACTGCTCCCATAACTATTTTCCTGGGCTCTTCTGGTACCATGAGAGTGGCTGTAGTTACTTGATTTTTAGCTATCCTGCAAAGAGAATTAATTAACCTTTGTTTTTTAAACTCCTCAATGCAAGAACTCTCTCTGCCTTACTCAGCCACACAGTGGGAACCCCCCCCTGCTGTTGATGCCTGTTTACAAAGGTGTTTTCACACATATAGATCATCTGCTGGCACATGTCAGAGGTTGAATAGGTGCAAAGAACAACATTCATTTATGCTAAGAGATAATTACCTGTTCTGAGCTGGGCTTGTCATGCTCTTAAGGCACTAGTGAAGCCCTTCCTTCAGACACACGTTCTCTGCTTTCCTCAAGTTTTTGGGAGCTACTGACATACACACAGAGCAAAATTTGGTCATCTGCTTGTGCCTGGACAAAATATGATCTGCAGCATAAACACAGAGAGTGCTGCTCACCAAGTGACTGCTGCCTTTCAGCTTCAGAAAACCTTGTCTAAGCACTCTAGCTTGTCTCTACCAAGGTGCCCCTGCAGGTGATGTCTGGGTGATTTGAGCTGTCCTGCCACCTATGAGAGGTGTGACAAGAGGTCTGCTTTTCAGAAGCCTCACTGATAAGAAGTTCATGAGATGTGCAGTATATCGAAATAATGTGAAGTCACCCACAGTCCCCAGGAGAGTTTTCAGGACCTGCTGCTAGAGATAACTGCATTAGGTCAGGGTGGGTTGGGTTGGTTTGTTTCTTCATTTTGGTTGTGCTGTATGAACATCTAGGCAAACAGTTATGTGCTCAAATGGTCATTGGCATATTGTTTTGAGATGCAACTGGTCTGTAATTAAAGACCAACCCCCTTGTTTACACACACAGTGGAATTACAGAATCATAAGGTTGGAAAAGACCTTTAAGATCATAGAGCCCAACTGTTCCTGGCCTAAGCTAAACCATATCCCTGATTTACGTTTTTTTTAAAAACATCCAGGAATGGTGACTCAACCCCCCTCCCTGGACAGCCTGTTCCAGGCCCTGACAACTCTTTCAGTGAAAATTTTTTCCTAATATCTAATCTGAACCTGCCCTGGCACAGCTTTGTGCCATTTCCCCTTGTCCTGTCTCCTATCACCTGGCTGAAGAGACCATCTCCCACCTCTCTGCAGGTGGTGATAAGGTCTCCCCTCAGCCTCCTCTTCTCAAGACTAAACATCTCCAGCTCCTTCAGCCTCTCCTCATATGATTTGCCCTCCAGCCCCTTCACCAGCCTGGTTGCCCTTCTCTGGATGCACTCAAGGACCTCAATGTCCTTCGTATGGTGAGGAGCCCAGAACTGGACACAGTACTCAAGGTGTGGCCTCAACAATGCTGAGTACAGGGGCAAAGTGTAGCAGTTGCAACTGCTACAACTAACAGGTCAGCACTAACCAGTCCACTGCACTCTGAAAGACATAAATTTTAGATGACAAGGGGAATTTGTAGCCTCATACACAAACTTTAAAACTTCAGAGGTGACAGAGAATACTACAGTAATTGAAAAAAAAAAGAAGAAAAAAATCACCAAAGTCTCATGGTCTACTTCAACTCCAATTACCCTCTGGGCATAACTATATTCATGAGGTTTATCACAGCCAGAAACTTCAGCCAAAAGTTCTTTCCAAAGCTGCGGATAATGTCATTTCTGCCAAGTGTAAGTAAAGGCTCTGAAAGCACATGCCACAAGGCAGTTATTCTGCAACCATAGTCTTCTCAGTTAAGAGATCTGAACTGGTTGGTTGCAACATCTGAATGTTGACAGGGCTGCTCTTAAGGATCGTGTATTTTTTAAGCAGTCATTTGCTGTGATGTGCTACAAAGTCAAAACATCTTAGAAAAGGATCTATAGGGGAAAATCCACTTAAGAATAATGCAGGCTTTAATAGCAGGCAGAAATCTTTTGACACTGCTGCCCTCAAGATTGCATTCACGTTTTATAGGGGGAACAAGGAAAGAGCGCCTCTTTTCCCTGTTGCTGTAGCAAAGTGCCATTTCATACAGCAGTCAGACTGAGTGGCTGATTCACCACTGGGGTCTTGATAAGTAACCATGACTAAGTGCTATGTAAACAATTCTGTGCCTAATGGTGCTACAGCCTGCTCTGAAATGCATTTGCAGCTCTGATACACAGAGAGGTCTAACGTGGTTCAAAGCAGAAGGAAGAAATTCTCTTCTCCATCAGTTTGTGCTGTGAGGTCAGATTTCAACTTAAACCTGTGGCTCATAAAAGTGTAAGAAAATCTTATGGTATCAGAATAAAGGGGCAGTAACTGAAATTTAAATTCTGTTTTCTGCTTATCTGACAAATAAACAGGACTGAGTAGATAAAACTGTCCACAAAGTTTAATCCATCACCTTTTCAAAAACTATAAATCCATTTACATAATGCAAAAGCATTATGCCAGAGCAATCTGTTTTAAACTCCCTTTTTCTTAGAGTTCTTGACCTCTTGCCATGAGTATAAGTATTAGCAGCAGCATCTTACACTCTTTTTGAAGCACTAGTCTTACCTATAATTTTCCATAATGTATTAGGTGAAATAAAGAGACAGATTTCTAAATTTGACCTTATTTCTTCTAAATTCAGCTTTCCCAGGTCTCAAATTCCCAGTGAATATATGACAATAAGCAAACTGCAGATAATAACTAATTATTACTTTACATGAGCAATTTAAATTCCATTATGTCTTTATATTTAGATTGGCTTTCTTTCCAACCTATCATCTGCATAACTTGACAGAAGGTGAATTTTCTGTCCCATTGATTCCTTTGAGGCATTAGAAGGATCCCAGGTCCTAATTAATTCAAAGAAAGTAAAAAGCTTTAAGCCTTTTGAAGATGAAAATCTGGATTTTTATTTTTCCTTGATCCTTTTATATTTCCCAGAATTTCAGAACTAATCTGTTTTGAACTAAAAAAAAAAATGTTTGAAAACATAGAAACAGGTTTTAGTGGGTTTTTTGGAGGGTGTTTTTTTGGTGGGGTTTGGGTTTTTTGGTGGCTTTTTTTTTTCTGTTTAGGAGGATCACCAAGACTGACTGTCTTTCCACCATGCTGGCTTTAGTTTCCTACTCAAGTTACTTTGAATTACAAGATTGAATTCCGTAACAACACTCCCTGCCCCCAATTTTTTATCTTCTGCACTTTAACACACTGAGTTTTCTGATGACTTTTACATTGAAGTTCTCCTTTTCAACGTACCTACGTTTGTTTGTGACATAACCATAGACCCTAGTAAAAATATTTTCTGCATGAAGTAGCAAAGAGCATCACCTTATTTATCTTCCTCACTTGCCAGCACTAGAGAATGAGTATTTCAACCCAGTGGTTTGTAGGGGATTACTTATTTCTGGATCCCAGGAAGGAAGTACAGAAAGGGAGCACAGTGATTTTAGTTGAGAAATGGTGTGTCACCAGGGGTTTGCTCCAAGGGGGAGTGTTCTTACTCTGGGGTCAGCATTCTGGCACCAGACACCACACAGGGAAATCTATAGGTGTGCAATGAGTTACTGGAACCTAATGCCAAGAAAAATTAACAGAAACGAAGACACAGGAGAATAAGTACCTGGAAGACATGTGGTGTTCCTACGTAGCCTACCACCACCTACCTGGAGTGTGAATCATTTCCCAAGGACCTTTTTTCTCTTTGTACTCTGACTTTGCAAGAAAACTACCTCTGTAAGGATGTAAATGCTGTAAGGATGGAAATGCTGTCAGGAACAATATGAAGTCTTTTGAGGGTTTCCTGCAAATTGCGGTCCTTATATGCAGAAAACATACACATTTTCTGCATCGTAGTAAGCCAGCTTTCTCTCCAAAATTACACCCTTTTCACTGCCAAGGAGAAAGTTTAGCTGCTAACAGCCTGACTTGGGGGGACCACAGAGATGTTTGACTCTCATCTTCCTATTTCCTCTGATCAATTTTGGCAGCTGCGGATGAATGGCATTAAACTCCGACTGTATATGCTGACCCAGACAGTTTATTGAGAGAGAATAACTTCATCAGGTTGGACAAGGAGTGACTGACAAAAGCGAAAACAATCCCAAGTTTAACCAGAGGCTCTGTCAGTGGTATTTGTGAGATCCCTGACTGTAACCGCGTGTTTCTCTGAGCGTTCAGAACCAACGACATAATTCTACTCCAATTTCTGCTTGCTTATGGGAGACACACTGCACCTCAGGGGCATGGCTTTGCAAAATCCTTCCAGCTGATGACTGAAATACTTCCTATCGAGGTCTTGTGCACCTTAAAGCACAGTGCAGCCATCTCCACAATATTCAAACTGTATTTACATGAGAAAGAAGGCGCTCTCTGCTTTCTTTCTGGGGTTAGAAGACCCTCTGGCACTTGTCTGCAGCCTCCAACGTGTTCTGGTCCTTGCCCTCATCAATTCAAGTAGCACTCTATCAATTTCTTTTAGCCATCCTAAGGTAAAAATGTTACCTGAAGGCTGCCTAAGGCTACTTGATGTGAGGGAAAGGAAGCGTATCCTTTACCAAAGAGAATTGCTGGCCATTTCTGTGCCCACTGCTACTTTGATGTAGATGTTGAAAACAGGAGAGTCATTGACGACAAAGCTGAAGACCCCAGCATTGAGAGGGTACTCTGCACTGATTCCAAAGGCTGAGGAATCCAGGCTCCTTCTGCTAAAGACAGAGGTGCAAGACCAGCTTACCTTGTGTATCCCAGACATGATTTTACTACAGCAGAGGAAGAGGTGATGCCCTTGCTGACACACGGTAGTAATTTGTGATTGCCTGAAGGAAGTGAGGCCCAGAATGGCTCATTTTGGTGACCCTTTCCTCATTTATGTTGCATTTATAATTTTGGTGTGCACCGGGGGAAAAAAAAAGGGGGGGGAAATTATCAAACTCTTTTAAAGCAGATTTTAGATTGTCTGCTTAAGGCAAATCCACTTAGAAGGCAAATCCAGTTAGCACTCAGGAAATGTATGATGTCCCCTTTCTTCTCTCTTTGTACGCACAGCACTTCTCTTATGACACAGGTCATAATCCATGTCTTTCTTGTTTTCAAGTAATAATTATTACACAACTTCCCTAAAAGTCAGCCTTTCTGCCTTGCACATTCATCTAAACATCCCTTTCTCAGCTTTCAAACTAAACTACTACATCTGGGCTTCACGAAGGCCACCACTCGAAGTGTTGCTGCTAATCACAACTGTTGATCAGTCTTGTATGCTGGCTTCTCAAATATATCCAAATAAGAAAGTTGTCTTTGTCATTGTGGTGGTTTGACCCTGCCTGGTGGCAAAAAGTGATTACTAGCAGTTTTTTTTTTTCTCCTAAACATGATTCCCAGAGGCGCTGTGACCATCACTGATTGGCTCAGCCTTGGTCAGCAATGACTCTGGCCTTGAGCCACCCCTGCAGACCCCAACTTCTCCACAAGAACCCAGCCATGCAAAACTACAACAGTCATTAAGGCTTCCCCTTGCTTAGTCTTACCCTATACGGCTGATTCAGTTGCTGATTCAGTTTTCCTTTTGGTTACTCAAAGTAGTTCATTCCTTCCCCACCAGTGTCCTTTCTGGAGGGAGGAGCCCTCTTTGATGGAGCCTGAGTTTTCACATGTGCCTTGGTGTTCCCTTTTCTTGGGCCTTGTGAGCTTATGAAGCCTAAATAGCAGGGAGCTGTGATTGTAGAAGTTAATGCTAAGAATGTGTAAGAAACAGGTAAACTGATGATCATTCTTCAGGAGATCCATATCCATATCCCAGTGTACTAGTCTTCTGCCTCATTGATTTGAAAGACACAAAGAGTAGCAAGCCTTGCTACTTTCTCACACTGTCAACCTCCCATACCAATAGAAGTTAAGCGACTCATAGAACCATCTTGTTGCCCTACCACCTTGCAAAAATATGTTCAGAAGTACAAAATAGCAAGTTCCCACTCCCATATTCAAAAATCCACTTGTGATGGGCCGTAAGCATAAATATGTACACAGATGCTCCCCCTGCAAACAACTTACATAACATGGCTGAGAGGCATTTGAAAGTATGAATGTTTAGCTTTAACATGCCTTGAAGGCCAGTCTCAGATTAACTATTATCATTTAATCACAATTTTATGAATACCCTGATTACCTTTAGAAATATTTGTAGAATATTATTGAATAGTAAGCAGTGAAGGACAGGTACGGTTGGACTCGATGATCTTAAAGCTCTTTTCCAACCTTGTGATTCTGTGAACACACCATTCTATACACCAACTGGCTCATTTCCACCATAGGAAAGAAAAGAACCCTAAAGATGGTGGAACAGTGCAGGGAAGATGCAGGCTTGGATAAGGAACCAATACATTAAGCGAAATGTCTTGGCAAGAAAATTCTAGTATCAGTAGCCCTAAAGACCAGCTTTAGAGTCACTGGTTTCTAGTAACCCATCGACCAGTGTGTCTGTAAGGACGTAGTGAAGAATCTTGTAGCAATTATAGAGTTTCTACTAAAATATTATTTTCCTATGAGGAAATTTAATCGTCATCATGTTACATAGTAAAAAAAAAAAAAAAAGGCAGTTGACCACTTCAGGTTGTTTTGTTTTCAGTGTTTTGGCTTCTAAAAAAAAAAAAAAAGTAAAATTTCCAGACAATATAATTTTGGATGCTACCTTTGTTTCATCCCACATGCTTGTAACCTGAACACATTTCAGATAATTTCTCTGGGAAGAAGGATTCATTCTCGGGTTTCAGACTGTACTGTGCTATCCTTCCTTGAAAGAGAATTCCCCAGTGTTACTGGAGAGGTTAAAATGATTTAGGGATTTTGTCAGAGAAACAATTCCATTTTCCATCAAGTTTAACTTTCTAATAGTTATCTTTGGGGGCTTGATTCAACCTCACTGAAGTCCATCAGGCTCTTTCCACTGCTCACAGAGCCAATAGTGTTGAATTTTCATTTGGCTCTGGTCACTACTCTCTTATATTCAATATACTTTCTATATCATACTCACAGCTAGCTTCATATAGATCATCACTGTTGACAATGTGATTATTTAGATTTTTATTTATTAACCTGCACAACTATCATTCTTTATAATTAGCACAGCAGACTTGGTAGGTGTTGCAGACGAACCTGTCTGTGAAGGCAGCCCAGTTTGCCTTCAAATAGGTATCTTGGCATTTCACAAGAAGAGGTTTCTTTCTTTCTTGACTTTGCTATGAGGTCAATAATTTTCCGTAAGTTTATGTGGGGAAAAAGTTTGTTGAAATGATATCCAGGGCCTCTTTTTAACAATAATTTTCCTTTGCTATATCTTGCCAAGATTATTTAAGCCTCCCAGTGCATATTTATAGGAAGTTTGGACAAGGATAGAAGGAGGATTCAATTTTTTTTTTGAGCTCTCATTCAAGAGTCTGAATATTTCATTGCTTTATTAAAAAGGAGAATTTTTTCCCGGCTGTAGCTTTTGGATACCTGCAAGAAGTGTGTTTTCACAGGTTACTGCAAGGTTTTCAGAACAAACATTTATACCCAACATGTCACAGCAGGTGCCTTTGTGCTGATGGACACACTCCAGAGCCTTTGCTACCTGCTGGCCCCTCACCTGAACCCTGCTCAGCTCTGGAAGTACTTTGTGCTCCCAGCACTAGGAAGAAGATTGCAAACCACTGCTGTTACACAAGCGTGAGGCTCTTCCAAGACAGGCTTAGCTAATGTGGCCTTCAGGCAGATCCAGTGCAATGTTTACTGGATGCTATGACATGGCTTTGACCTCACCTTTGCCTTGAAGTTTGTCCAGTTTCAAGTGCTCTTGGATTCAACTGATATTTTATTTTTCCTTGTTGCTTGTTAACTGCTGTTCTTCTTGTATTACCTTAAGTATGGATCAGACAAAGGAAAATATACATAAAAGTTCAGACTAGTCGCTTTGTCTGTTGTCTAGGCAGAAAGATCTGAACACTCACCAAGAGAGGGCTATAAAATTATTTGTAAGATTTTAACATCTTCTCAAAGCATTTCTTTCTGGTCATCGTTACATAAGTAATGGTGTAGGATGTGCCTGATGATCCCGGGAGTCTCATCGCCCTCCCAGTGCTGGTGCATTTCTTCAGTACATTGACATGCCCCATGGTGTTTTCCAGATAGATCCAGGCAAATAACAAATGAAAGGCTTTTGACTTGGCACAAGGAAGAGAGTGAGCTTGATGTAGCAGTGGGAGAGGAGATGGGCACTGGGGAGAAGTCAGCCCCTTATGACTCCTGGGAACTGAAAAGCAGCAATATTGAGCAGAATACCTCTGCAGATGGGTAAGTCCTGCTCAAAAATCATTCAGAAAAAGCTGGGGAGAGAGAGGCCCTCACTGGCGTGACACCTCACGTAGGCTGTGTTCCTTCTGGGATTTCCCAGCAGAGGTCTGTCTCATCAGAGCTGACTAACGGAGCACAGCCGTCATCCTTCATTTCCTGCGAAGAAACTCGCAAGAGGTAAAGCTTCAAGAGCAGCCCTCTCCCCTTTCTGAACTGCATTCCCATCAGAAAACTCAAAGAAGTTATAATAGGAAAAAAAATGCACTTTAGTTTTGGGGTTTTTTTCTCTAGTTGTGTGTTCCCAAACTGTTCTGAAGGGTCCATAAAGCAGGGCATGCAGCTGCACAGTGGATAATCTACATACTGACTCGTTCCCTGACTACAGGCCAGAGGCTTCTCTGTGACAACGTATGAGTTCTGACTGGGCACCAGGTCTGAAAAATATATGTACACATTGTCATTGCACATCTGGAATTTAGAATTGCTAATGGATATGCTGCGATAGAAAAGTGTCTGGCCAATAAACTTGGTTTATATATTTATTTTAAAAAGCATTACCACATTTCTGGCTAGTAGCCTTTCATCCTTTAGACTTTACACCAGTGCATCTGGAATGCTAAGCAGCTCTTTCAGGGATGCAGCCATATCCCAAAAGGCACCCTTTTTTTTTTTTTTTTTCTTTTTTTTTCCCCTTTTTAATTTAAAATAACCTTAAAAACTAATTAAAGAGGGAGGAAGGTGGTGTTTTTCCTTATGTTTTTCCTACCTAGCACTCTGTGTTAGCTTCCACAATCTTAGAAACCACAGGTGAAAATTCTTTCTCAGACTCTCCGTTAACCTGATGTATCTCCCAGGATGCTGCTACACACATGTGTAGCTGTCTCTGAGTAATGTGTGTTGACCTTATTACGTGCGAGTAGCTGCTGCAGGACTAGCAGTGGAAATCAGAGCATTCTGAGTTTCTTCACGTCACTTTGACCTCTCCCCCCTCATCATAGTCACAGAACCTGTGGGCAGAGCAGATGCAAGAGTCCCTGTGCCGTGGCTCACCCTCTGTCAGGCCAGGGACGTCCTGGTTGTCAACTCGGAACCTCTCAAGTGCTGGGAAATTGCAAGAAAAAGAACCAGACACCAGCCAACAGAGAAAACTGCAAGACCTCTTCCTGTCCAGGCCACCCGTAGTCGGCCACCGGAAAGCGACATACCTTGGTGACGCAGGAAACGTGCCTCGGCCAAGCCACAGGCCCATCTCGGTTACTGGCCGCCTTTACAGTTCTGTTACGAAGCTCTGGCAGACACGTTGAGCGTTCCACCTCTCGATGCAGAAGCAATCTGAGATCCACCCCCCTGCCCCCAGGTAGGCTTTCACTTTATTGATATTTGTTCCTGTCAATCTCAGACCTTTACACCGCAAGCTTGTGCAGGGCCAGCTCGGAGCCAAAGGCAGCAAGCAGTGTAACCCCCGACGTCTAGGGAGGATTTGTAGGGCTGGGTTACTGAAACCCTGGACAACCAGAGACACGTTTTCATTTTCTTCACTTGGGTTTAGGAGTTGGGCTCAAACTGTAAAAGTAGGGGTAAAAAATCAGCTTTTGAGGATCGGGCCACCCAGATGGTTTAATGCCTCACGTTTGGTTGTCCACCTGGAGGCTTTGCAGGCGCTTAGAAGGTAGGAGAATAGAACAGCCCATGACTCCTCCGTCCTGCTCATTTCCCACCAAAGCTCCCAAAACTGGCTTCATCAACAAAACAAGAACCAGCCCGGTCAGTGCTTTATAAAGCTTTATTGCAAGATGTGTTTACATAATGCTGTAGAGGTGAGCTTTTTAACTACTTTATATCAAGAAATTTTGGACACAGGTCTGCGGTCAGTTTTCCATAGTGACCCTGCATGGCACAGAAAAAAAAAAACCAAAAAAACAAACCACCAAAAAAAGAGGTGTGATTGCATCTTCTCAGACAGAAAAGTGGGGGGAGAAGGGGCAGATGAGGGGTGTGTTAAAAACAAAATCCCCCTAAACGTGACAAAGCTTCTGAAGGATCAATAGAAACGGTAGGTGAGCTTCACGTGTAATAAAATCTTGAAGAGTAATTCAAGTTCTTTACGAAATAAAACTGATAAACAAAAATGCAGTTTCATGGACAATTAAATTTAACACAGAACAAATCTCCCTTAAATGAGAAAACAACAAACAAAACAAAAAAAAAACCCCTCAACCAAAAGGACCTGTAGATAATATCTCTGACCATGCATGGCTTGTTTTCTTAAATTATAATTCACAGAATAACACTGCTGGAAAGCCTATTTTACACTATGCTACACGGAACACGAAAAACCATGAGTAGTGACATTTACACAATTTTACAGTATTTCTCCTTCATCTAAGAAACACGTCCTTTTCTACTTTACATTTTTTTACAATTCCCAGCTCACAAAAAAAGGACATTATAAGCGCAAAGACAGTCTTTAAAAAGGAGAAATGTACCCAATGCTACTAATAAACCTTTTCTTTCACAGAAGCCTCCGTATTAGATAGTGATTAAACAAAATAGATCTCTATCTGCCACTCGATTTGAAATGGGCTAATTAGAAATAATTTTAATTTTGTTGTTGTCATTGTGTAAACATAAAACTATACAACATCTCAGAAACTCCTTGCCTTACTTGCTATGCAACTATTTAACTGCTCGCCAAAAAGCCTCTTGGGGTCACATCCGAAATGCCAATTGAGCCAGTTGCTGCCCCAGTTGAGGAAAGGAAGGTGGGCCTTAGCGTGCTGTTCAAGTGGTTGCGAATCATTTTCAACAGTTGCCCAAACCCAAACATTCTCTCTTTCAGAAAAGCTCCAGCTCATTTTTTTTCAGAGCCTGGCAGGAAGTACCTGGCAGTTTTCACTGCGGAGAAACATCTGCAGTTGTCGTCCTTACAGCGTAGGCAAGTGTCTCCTGCGTCCCGATGCCGGAAAGGCAGAGCCATCATCCGAACGCAGGGCCAGGCTCCCTGCTGCCACACGCCTCAGAGACAACGAGAGGAGTGCTACATGTGCAGTGGGTGTGCAGGAGGACCACGCTCGTGCCTCTGCCTGTCACCACGTCCCTGTACATCCCCAGAGAAAGGCAGGCAGCCTGTGTGTGCCTGCCCCTGAGCTGTGCCGGGAGGATACAGGCTGCAGAACTGGGAGGCTGCCACCTCTCCCCCATCTCATCTCATCTCATCTATCTCAGCGAAACCAAAGCACTGCAAAACCAGTAACCATGGAGCATATGCACACCTGAGCCCTGAGCGCTACCTCCAGCCGAGCATTTTGGACAGACACTCGCTGTTGTGACGCTACCGGGGACAGAGCGGGTGCCTGGCTAAACGAACTGTTTACTGCACCTGCAGTGGCATCGCACTCCTCGGGTTTGCAGCAGAGGTTGCAGTCCTCACTTGTGACTTTTCAAGGGCTTTTAGTGTGTGCCAGGGTAGGTGTGGAGCCTAGCTCTAGCTCTGCACCAGGATTTAAGGTGCCGGCCTGCCACGTTATCTAGTACCTTGAAGGGGAATGGAGCACCTTGCAGGAGGCCCTTGTTGTTCAGTTATGTCAAGACTCTGAGTCAAAATTTCTGTTAAATTGGGGCATAAACTCTTATCTAGATATTCACACATGACTTTCTAGTAAACTAAAGCCAAGGTCTTGTCTACCTACACATCTGATGCCTTATTTTGCTGACAAGAGTCAATCACTACAGAGTTACAATAAAAAGGGGTCGAGAGAAAAAGCAACGTACTTTGAAATCTGCTTTTTACGCTACGTCCAGCATTTATTGGGGTAAGAAAGACCCTCATTATATCGCCATTTTTTTGTTGATGTTGGATTATGGACAGGGATCTATCAAACAGAAGGGTCACGACGTAGCAGCCAAGGGGCTATAAAACATCTGGAATCCATGAGCCCGGTGCCTGGCCTTACTGAAAGGTGAAGAGTGATGAATTTAATTTCTGTGAGGGATCTTTCACTCTTGATTGTGGCACGCAGCATTCCCTGGGAGTCTTTCTTCACCACAGCCACATAACTGCTACTGAAAGTTATCCCTCAGTTGGGAGCGAGGGAATACAAAGTATTTGTATGCAGTCTGCTTTTAAACACCAAGGGAGATGAAAGGAAATTAGGATAGCTTCCCTTTGGCGGCCATTTCGTACGCTAAAGTTTACCTCAGCATCCAAATCAGGAAGGCATTACGGTGGGAGACAGACGAGTTATTGGCAGCAGATGGGTGCTGAAATGAATACCAGCAGCGGCTCCGAGAGCTTGGTGGAGATACAAAACTCCGGGCACTACGTTTGCAGCTGACTGGTACTACAAGAAAGAGAAGGGACATAGTTATCACGGCTGCGAGTGTTTATAAGCAGCCTTCACGGACCTCTAAGTGGGAAATGGGAACATGTGTTACTACACCATGTTTCCAAAACCTTCATATTTGTCGCAAAACCAATCCATCCCTCACACACACGTTTTAAAATGACTGTTACACCCCTGTGGTGGGCTCTTCTGATGGAGGAGGGGCAGGCAGCAACCCAAATCCCAAAGGTTACAACCCGATTAGACAGACAGAGAAAGGCACACAAACATAACCTGCTCCTCCGTTTCATCTGGAATCCACTAGCTACATGAAGGGCAACAAGTGTTACTCCCACAGTCAGGAGATGCTGGCAGATACCCTCTGGAGAAAACCCTGCCACTTTAGAGATTTGCCCCTTGGGTCACTGGCCATTTTTATTGGGAAGCAGAATGGAACTCTGTTCTGTAGCCACTGCGTTGTTACTGTGCCTGAGCACCTCGTTGCACTAAACACTGAGGACAGCGGGATTAATCTGACTGCGCGCTGCTGCCTAAGCAAGACCAAGTTAGCCTTCAGAAAAACTGGTGTCTCTTTACTGAAAGAGAACAGGAACTTAGGCAAAAACACAGAACCACAAACATCATGGAACAACAGGCAGGGAAGAAGACGCTTCGCACGTAAGAGACTTGCATGCGGAGAGGCTGAAAGAAACCGGCTTTTATTCCTGGACTTGGTCTAACCCCACTCCCCTATTTGCTTTTCTCTGGGATAAAGAGCATATGAAGTTTTGTACAACTTTTGCACAATTCTTGGAAAATCCATATGCCCAACTACTAGTTATTCACCCGCTATGCTGTGTGTCACACACAGGTGCTGTGCTATACAGTCTAAATGAAACACAAATTTCGTTCCTGTTACCAAGTGGTCATGTCAACAGCCACTTACTTCACGCATTCAGCATATTGGAATTAAATGATTCAGTTCTAAAAACTTCTTTGACTTTCTCCCTCCAAACCAACATAGGACCTCTGTCAGCATAAATGCATCTTGTTGCATTTTTGATTCTTTTATCACTTAGCAAGTATCACAGTTCATATCACATAACTGCTACATTCAGGGTGTCTTCCCCTTGTTTCAGACCTCAAAGACCTCCACGGACCCCCAAAACCTTCATTTCTTTATTCTAAGCATCCTTAACAGGGATTTTAAAAGTCATATAACTGAGCAGCACATAAAGATCCACTTTAAAATCCACATGCTCATAGGTCTTGCTTATTTTACAGTGAAATTAATTATATGCCGCTTCTGTTTCCTGACCAGCTTCCTCCTTTTCATAGCCTTCAAATACACACTGTTTGATTAATTACACTCCTACTGCTTTCTGCCTACTTATATAATTGACTTTTTTACAAGCTGAGGGGAAAACCAGATCAAACTCAATGCTGTCCTTAAGAACCATTGTTCATTAGTGACTTTACCCATGGACTTTGACAGGTGAAGATCCAAAGCAATGGCAAAAAAAAGAATGAAATGTCACAATCAAGAGAGAAAGAGCACAGATAGGATGTTCCACCACAGATCTCACTGCAGTGCTGTCAGCTACCTGGCTCTCTCATCACTTGGGTGCTGTGCTCAATGCCATGTGATGGATGACCGAGGTTTCAAAGGTTTATTGTGTTTGGTTCAACTCTCTGGAGCAATCTTCAGCAATTATCCTGTCCTTAATGAGAGCAGAGTAGAATAACTTGCTGCTGTACCTGACCTAGCTTGGATGCCAGAAGCAATATAGCTATGGCATTAGGAGCCCAACACAGAATATTAATTAACCCGACTTTTCAAGTGTGTTTTGCAGCCAAAATCAAACCCTGTTACTGTGGTCAAATTGCTGCAGTTCCCCACCCTACTAGCTTGAAGGAAGCCTCAGCTGCTACTGCTGTGCAGACACACCCTTTATCTTAAGAGGCTAAGGCAATGGAAAGAGATAATCTTGTGCATCCTTGAGGATCAATTGGTCATATGCAGACTTTGGCGTAAAAAGTTCCCTTCTACGTTACTCTTCAAAGTTCTTCAGCACCGGCAAGGGTGACCGTGTTCAATTCCTCTTCTGTGCTCTATGTGTCCTCCACTTAAAGGCAGATGAGTTGACTAAAGATTCTTTAAACACACATGCTGAGGGCAGTTAGAAAAGTCAGTTATAAAACAGAGAGGTAAGGGCAACCGTACTGGAGTGTTCATTGCAGTATCCTCTCCACTTGCATCGAGGATAATCACAAAAAGTAGGGAACAGGAAACACACAGCAGGCTTTTCGCAGAGCCACTGCAGATTCAGATCCATTAACCTGGAGTATAATCACCACCACATTACCTTGCAGCAGAGAAAAGCAGCATGAAGGGCACAGGCAAGTGAACAAAACTTCTCGATCTCAGCATCTATGGAGTATGTCAAACTGTTGGCATGGATCTCTCTGGACCTGTACAAATGCGCCGGGCAGCCATAGCTCAGCAAGAGGGGGGTGCTCTGTCCCCTCTCCTCTGTGTGCATGCTGCTATGTACAGTATGAGTGGGTACTAACACATATGAATACAGGATCCTAAGCTTTCCACTTGCACTGCAGGCCATCTCCTGCCCCACAGGATGAATCCCATCGAGTAACAGTTGAGTTCCTACACAAAAAGACATTCTTTCCCTCCTGTCCAGGTGGAACGGTAAGGCCCCAGCGTGAAAAACATGGCCCAGCTCGCTTCAGCAGGAGCATGATTTCCCACCATGACTGTATGTGTATCGATACACCCACACATGTCCACACATTCATTCTGTACATATACAAAGGTACACATACATTTTTACATTCTTTGGTGGCAAAACAATAATTAAAAAACACCCCAAGCCGCGGGGTCACACAGATGGTGCAGCTTTGCTAACTGAATCTGCTTCAGGAATATTGGGGTTGCTGTAACAGGAGTTATTTTGCCTCTTTAAGGACTGTTCCTTGCATTGACAAAATGCCATACATTTACAATGACTAAAACAGGGCACAGGGAAAGCCAACGTAAACACAGCTCACATGACAGATAATTCAGAGAGAGCCCCCTCTTACCCACATCAACACACCATGAGAGGAGAAGCAGCCATATGCTTTCACCTACAAGCACACAAACTCTTCCTCAGTTACTGTCCAGATGTTGGGCTGAGCTGTGGGACACCCTTCTTCAGTCCTGGCTGTGGGGCTTCGCTTTTGTTGCTTATTAAAATCAAACTAACAGAGGACGGGATGCTGGGAGCAGCAGAGGAGGCTGGCAGGTCAATGCCACACTGAAGGGTTGTCAGCCTGTGTGCTTCAGATGGATGGCTCTTCTTTTGCCATCTCTGGGACGTCAAACCTGCATCTCAGAGGTGCTGATGAGGCCCAGTGCTTTGGCTTCTTCCGGTGTCAGTCCGCTCTTTAGTGTCCTTCTCACTGGATGGCCACAAATTCCAAAAGCAATCAAGAAAAAAATAAAGAAAATGCAAACAATTAGAAGCAATGGCTACATGAGACTTTCAGATTTAAAACCCAGCCCTGCTAACATGCAAGTGGAGTCAAATCAAAAGCTGCTATGTACTCAGGGCCTCAAGTTCAGGAATACTCAGTAGTCCCCTATGCCAAATCCATCGGAGCATCAAGTATCCAGTAACTCCAGTCAGGCAAAGAGGCATTTATCATTTGACATTTAGTCAACAAAAACTTTTAAGGAACAACACCACACCATTTTCAGATTTGGTTTATTTTTCTCTGAAATAATACTGGTTTTCAGTCCATAGAAAGTATCATCTACTCTGTTATTTTAGAGTTGCATAAAGATTTTTTAAATAAGTTTTTGGATCTTTAGAGGGCTCAATATAATTTATCACTATTACATCCTATGTGACCCTTTAAAGGCATAAAAAACCCCACAACCCAAATGTTAAAAGATTAAAAGATTAAAAATAAGACTATTTTGTAGTCGATTCCAATCATGAAAACTAGTGTCTTACATACACACTCCCCTTTCTTCTGTGATGTTCTCTTGTCCTAGCCCCATCTGTCTTCCCTTTGCCATTAGTGGTCTACAGTGTTTTAGCTGAATTTAGATGGCAAATCTAGGCCAAAACCTTCTTTCTTCATTTCCTACAAAGAGTTCTGAACACCAGCCCCGACATAAAACTTGTAAAATTTGAGATTGCCTTTTTCATTCTGAAACAACCTGTGACCCTGCACACTGATCATTAGCGTCCTCCTAGCTTTACTGGCACCACAGTTTTGAGGTGGATGGGCTTTAGGTCAAGCCACCATCAGGGTGTTCACTCCATGCCTTGATGTTCCTTAAGTGAACAATGCACGTTCAGAAGTGGAAGCTGCATGCAAAGCATAAACAATTACTTTATGTTGAACAAAATATGTTCAGAGCCCCCCAATAATGAAATCCAGAGGAATCTTAGAGAAACCAATTGCAGACACTGGCTAGGGACTTCTTGCATCACTACCATCTAGCACAATTAAGACCTCTAACTTGTTGAGATATCCAGCCCGTGTAACTGAGACTGGGTGGTCACATTCCAGGGTGTAATCGGAGTGAGAGGAGGGAACAGATCCATATAGATAACAAGGAGGTAAGAGAAAGGGAAAATACGGCATAGGTGAACATTCCATACCACAAAGGTAAGACAAACATCACCTATGTTTGATAGTCAAACTGCTTTTATCAGTTTCTGAGGTTAATCAAACGAGCTGTGAGTGCCACATGTGTACCTGTTCCTCCGTTATCAACCCCCTACCTCAGAGGTTTCCTTCAAGGTTCACTCCTTTCTCCTACAGTATTTGCCTACTTATCAAATGTCACCAGGAGTCTGCATGGCAGCCTTTAGTGGTAGCCACTGTTTCCTACAGTACTGATCAGCTACATCTTCCAAGTTTAACAGTGCTTAGCTTAAAGCAGGACAAAGTTAAATTCAGCTGATAAAGCCAAGGTTAAGGATGACTTCTGGAAGAGCAATACATGTCAGAAAATGTTCCGGTCTCAATGGTGTAAGATACCCAAAGCAGACTTTTGAGTCAGTCCTCATCACTGGCATCCTTTTATACTTCTCAAATTCAGTATCCAAATGTCTATGGACATTGTTAGACAAAGGCCTGACCAATGTGAATTTCTAGACATGAGCTATGAAATACCATGGGGCATTCAGGTCTCGGTGAAACACCCAGTGCTTACCTCTGTGTCAAAATGAACTGTACCAGGAGTGAAAAAACTAATGCATGAAAACTGCAGCAGAAACATTTCTGAGTTACTAAAAGCACCTGTTTAGCAAGCTGCACTGCCTCTCCCCTGAATGTGTTTTTTCTGTACCCCCTATAGAGTGCAGCCAAATGCAGACCGTAGCCAGCTTGGCCACTGAAGAGTAGAGTCATGTTAAAAAATATGTGTACAGGAGACCAAACTTTCACAGGATGACTGTCTAGACGACATTACATCTTCCCAAAAGTGAACAGGAAAAATGAATGCAGAACAAATTTCCACATCTTAGACACTTTTGCAGAAGTGTCAAACTAAATGTATTCATGACTGCTCTCACATATATCCCAACTCTCTCTGACCACAAACACATTTGCAAACTGAGCTCTACAACCACTGTAAAACAAAGCTATTTTTCTTGGTAAGAGAGGAGGAGTGAGAGAACAAGCAATTGTTACTCCTGTTTGTAAACATTTAATGGGAATCGAGGTGCTCTGCTAATGCTGGTTATGTACTGAAATAAGCAAAATTCTGGTCTCATTTATGAGAACATAATTCTGGAATATCCTTCTTTAGGTCAGTACAATTAGTACTGCACAAATAACTGGGCTGAGCCTCTAACAACTGAAAGGGAAACATCTCAAGCACAACTACAGAGAATGGATTGAGAGTGGCCCTGAGGAGAAGGATTTAGGGGTGCTGATCCATGACAAGCACAACATGAACCCCCAGTGTGCGTTAGCAGCTCAGAAGGCCAGCTGTGTCCTAGGCTGCATCAAGAACAGGGTGGCCAGCAGGTCTAGGGAGGTGATTCTGCCCCTCTACTCTGCTCTCATGAGACTCCACTTGTTCAGCCTGGAGAAGGTTCTGGGGAGACCTAATTGCAGCGTACCAATACTTAAAGGGGTACTACAGGAAAGTGGGAGAGGTACTGTTCACCATGGAGTGCAGAGATAGGACAAGGAGCAATGGCTTTAAGCTGAAAGAGGGCAGGTTTAAGTTAGACATTGGGAAGAAATTCTTTACAATGAGGGTGACGAGGCCCTGGCATAGGCTGCCCAGAGAGGCTGTGGAAGTCCCATCCCTGGCAGTGATCAGGGCCAGGTTGGATGGGACTTTGGGCAACCTGGTCTAGTGAGGATGTCCCTGCCCATGGCAGGGGGGTTGGAACTAGAGGATCTTTCAGGTCCCTTCCAACCCAAAGAATTCTATGATTCTGTGTGCCTCTGTAACTTCCACCAAGCAGAATACAGTTGTTTAAATTCCTCCATTATCCTGAGTGACAGGATTACTAGTTAACTAGGAAAATCCAAAAGGATTTACAGTGACGTATAGGTCTCTGAAGAAAATTACAGGAGTTTATATTCAGAAGTCATAATCAGGAGTTAAAATATTATTGTAGAAACCATCTTCATGGAAAACCAAGGAAAAAAGCTAAAGAGCTTTCTTCACAGAAGCAGATTTCTTCCTGAATTTCCAGATGCCTACCTAGAAAACACACTCAAGTCTTAGTTTGAGGACCTCGCGTATTAACCCTTGGATGACTGAAAGAAAGAAACACTGTATGCAGCATATAACAAGTGCCCTGTTCCAGGTTTGCTGTATGACACACACAGTGGAGACCAACCCTGGGTTTGTACTTTTTGTGCCACTGCAAAACAAATAGGAATGACAATACTCAATGAGATGCTAGGATGAACGCAGCTGTAATTAAACGAAACGATATCTTTGCCTCCCTCCGTTGGTTGTTCTAATTTACCTCATCCCTCCTGTAATATAAGAAACATGACTTGGGTTTAAGATATTCTAGAGACCTAAGCTTTTAAGGCCAGTTAGAAGAGAAGAATTACAAACAATGTAGGACTTTGGCAGTCATAAGGAGATTGTCAAGAAAATAGTTAACAAAGAGCAAAGATGTGAAGAATCTTTTCAGTGACAGAACAGTTCCCATAAACACTGACGGCTGCTGACTTGTATAAACTAAGCATGTGGGGCCAAGTACTGTGAAGTACCGTGACTACTGGCAAGATTAAAGCTGTCCACCATCAACAGGCAACCACAGGGATAACAGCTGACAGAATCATGGTCCACACTCAAATGAGTGAATTATTCCTCTCACAGTGCAACAGGCCAGTCTGACACAGATGAATCCACTTGTACTGTGGAATATTTTGTACTTTGGAAGATGAAAGTGGCCTGATAAAGTGTCTCTTTATGTGAAAATTGTATCTAGTATGCATAAATTACAGGACATTTCCTCATCTGAAGATACAGTGGATGGATGCAGTATCAGCAGTAACACAAGGATATGTTCTTGCCCCACTATGCTCTGCGCTGGCTTGTGGACTATGGAGGTTTGTGGGTGATGAAGCCAGGAGGAAGTTATCTACAGGAGCAGGAACTACCCTGGGAGGTGGGTGAACCTTGACTTTACATGCTGTTAAACAGATGTCCTCAGACATCTGCCTAGTTTCTCATAAAGTTCTTGGTTGGGTTCCTGTACCTTAGGAAAGGTCATGAACACATTCAGTCATCAAAATTGAATGCAGAGGGATATTTTTCCTCCATGTTTTATAGGTATAGCAAAATTGCATTTCTCAAGCTAGATCTTCACTCTCCCCTCTTCACTGAACTCTGTCATGTCTTTAACTGGACTAGACATAATATCTTGGCTTGTAAAACTCTTGGCCTGCTGCAGATCACATTAAACTGAGTTATGGAATGTATTTTGGAGGCGGTGACAATAAAAATAAGACTTTCAAATGACCTTTTAGGTTCTTTAAGCAATTTTTAAAACATTTGCTAGAGAAACATAACATAGAGAGAAAATAACTTTTACTCTCATCACAAGCAAGGCCTGCTGAGATCCCACAACTGAGAAACTAAATGTTGTTTTTCTGGGGTCAGAGGGTATGATATTCTTTGTTAATCAGGAAATCTAGAATTTTATTTGATATCCTGGCAGAATGCAGTGTGCTTATGATGTACTTAATGAATTTGACTCTGCCTGTTGGCTCAAAACCCACACAGATACATAGCCCTTGCAGTACAGTGGGAACGTTCTAAAAAGAGAGTAATTCTCTAAGTGTAGCTTTGCCAGAGAATATTATTATCTAGGGGTTGGTTGGATTTTAAAAAGCAAATTAGCACTCCTATTTCCCCTCCTCCTACCTTTTTAATTTCTTTAAAACATGCAACAAACAGTAAAGGCCAGTCTGGCTGGCACCATTTATTCTTGCAATACCAAGGGCTTTTGGCATGTGTGTCTTCACTTGAAGGGTTGAGTCACTTGAAATGCAGATGTGACCATTCTGCTGTTCAAGAAGTCACGGACTTAGTGTTGCTCCTACTACAAAAAGATGTGACAGCCACAGAACTTGCTTTTGGTCCCAGGTGTAGAGGGAATGCAGATGCTGACTTGCAACGAAGAAATTCTGGGTGTCTGGATATCACAGAGTGAGGGCAGCAGGAAGATCAGAAGAGGCAATGCAGGCCAGCTCTGTCGTCTCGTTTCATGGTATGTATCTCAGCTTGATTTTCTGTTACCTGCCCACAGCCAGCTTGCACACTCAGTTTATTTTCTCATAAATTTACATTTAACATATTCTCTTTGACTTTACTCCAGTGAGTCCAGCAATGGCAGTTTGCAACTCAAAAGTTCACTCCAGTCATTCTCAGTCATATTCTCTTATTTTGTTTCTTCTTCTACATTTGTGTATTTTTATGTCACTATCTATACAACTTAGGTTTAATTATGCCTGTATCTGTATCATTGCTTAATACTAGTACACCTAAATGCTTAATAAAAATACTAAAACATTATGTGTAGAGATTTTCTTACAGAGATTTGTAGGTAAATTTTTTGGATCTTGTCACACTCTTCTGTGAAGAAGTGCAGCCACCTGAAATGCAGCCTTTGTGTCAGCCACATAGGAAAGTCCAGGAAACAACATATTATTCTGTATTATTAATGCTCTGCAGCTTTGCTTTGAGTCCTGTCAGCACTTCATAGATGGCACAAGTCTCTTCTAACAAGAAATTCTGTGCTTCAGTACGGTAGCTGTGACATAAAGAGGAGCCTAGCAGTAGAAAGGGACAAAGTGGCATTTTGTAAGGAAAGCTTCACTTGTGTTTCACCTTCATGTGCCTTATGTCACAGGGAACAAAAAGTAACCCTGCTGCAGACAACCTAAGCTGCATGAAGAACACAAGGGTTTTAAAGTAATATTAAACATGTAGTTGAAACTATTAAAGTTTCCAACTGTATGTATTTCACAGATCATCATTTACATAGTCCCAAGAGCAAAGCAGAAAAGAAGACTTAACTCTTTCCTTGAAAGCCTTCTGTGGCAACCTCCCCCTAACTTGCAGGACTTCTGTGAATTCCGCTGCAAAAAGGTACTCCACCAAAGGAAACCTGCTGCCATCTCTTTTACCATTTCTTCCACTTAACTTCACTGGTCAGAAGGGATTCCACTCACTATTAATAGGCAAAGCACCGAGCACACAGAGCTCACCGACACTCAGCCTGCACGTAAGCAGACTGTACATTAACGATGCACAGGGCAAAAAACCCGGCAGGGGACGAGATAAAGCCACTTCACACAAGGGCTTGTGGGCAAGCAGCCTTTACACTCCATCTGCAATCTTAAAATGACCTAAAGTCTATTCTGAAGCCATCTATTATTAGACAACAGACTGTCACTAAGGGGGAGCCCCAGGCTCGCGAATGCGGAGCTGTCTGCTGGAGAGTGACTTGGCGGAGAAGTGTGACCATCTTTGACCCGGTGGGAACTGTGGAATGCAAATTAATTATCCCCATTAGGAATCCACACTGGGGGAAAAAAAAAGTAGTAAAAGGCATGATCTCCACAAGCCCATCAGATTAAAAACAGCTATGAGAAAACCAATCTTGCAATTATGCTAATTGTGTCCTGTTATTCTTCTTAGAGAGAGTGGGGTGTATATATATATATATTTTTTTTTTTTGACATATTGCTGGGGCAGTATGAACTCAAAGGGGCTTTGTGTGAAGCATTTGTGTTCATTTCCTAAGACACTTCCCTCAGAACACCCTTGACACTCAAGCATCATCAAATTCCTGCCTTGGCAGATCCTTGTGTTAAACTGCTTCATGGCAGCAGAGGGCTCTCTTTGCCAGCTGTGGCATCACAATGCTCTTCTGGAAAGCCACATACGTGGTGATCCCTTTGGTTACTGCACGTCTTTTGTAAGGCAACCTGAAAATCAATCCTGTACTTCTCCCATCTTTTCTCATTCTCACATGAGGCGCTTTCCCTAACAACTCTGTGATGTCATCAGCCAGCAACTCACTGCTGCCGATTTCTTACTCGGATGCTGAAAATAATCATAACCTTTCAGGAAGGAATGATGATGCAAATAAAGAGTAAAATTGCTGACCAGGGGTAAACTTGAAAGCCATTTCAGTGCAGAAAGAAACCAAGCAACAAAAAGAAAAACAAAACAACTATCAACTTAGTGCTGACAGCACGCAGCTTAACCATACTTTGTTTTTAATACTCAAATTGTAACTATCCCAGTATTGGGAATGAATTCCCAATAAGAATCCAAAAGTCTTGAAATACACCTTTAAAATATGCCAACTAAAAAGAAAACAGAGGGTGATGTAAATGAATTCACTGAAAACAGTGAAAGGCAAAGTGGCAAAATTGAAAACAACTCTTTGCCTCTCTTGCACAAAGAGAACAGATGAGGAAAACTTAGCTTATTCTACAGAAATACAGTTGGAAAAGTACCAAAAAGTATGTATCAGAAGTTTCTACAGAATATGTCAGTATCAATCATTTGTGACCTGGGAACATGAACAGTTACAGATACCATCATCACTTGTTTTTAACCAACTGCTTGTCTTCTGCCAGTTTCTCCCACATTACCTTCAGCTTGTTCTTTCCTTCAATACAGAAAATACCATTTGGTCAAGAAGAGATGGCCAGAGAAACACCAGCACTTATAAAACCTTGTCTGGAAGCTGAGGTGAACCCTCTTTTTGGTTCTACCCAGTGCCAAGGACAGAGTGCAAGGAAGGGTGTTCCAATGGTCTGTCTACGCTGGAGGACAAAGGCTTCCTGTGCTCCCATGCTGTATCCTTTGTTAAGACTACCTCCTCCTCCACAGAGCAGCACTCTGGGGCAGGCATTTAGTCCCATGAGGTGAAGCCTCAAATCAGTAGGGACAACTCATTACAGCAGCTGTTTTCTCCTTCTGCCTACATCATGTCCTCTGTGCTGGGGAAGAAACATGCATGTGCATGTCTGTGTAGTGTTCAACATCTCTGTCTTCTCCCCATGAACTGAAGTAATAGAGACATATTTTTTATAAAGATCACCTATTTAAATCTGACTTCCCAGGTCACAGAATGATTTCTCACCTTTTTTTTTTCCAGTTGCTGTATTAAAACAGAGCTGCTCAGTGCTAGATTCCCCAGTATCTCTAAACACCGGTACTGGAATCCAATGCAAAGCCAAGGAATGTACATAACAGTGCAGACTAGGTTAATTTTATATGACTTTCCTTATATATTTTTAAAAAAGATAAAGCTGTTTCAAGCAGAAAGTTTGAGGATGGGAGCCCCAAAATAAATAATTTCTATCAGAATAAAATTAACTATAGAAATGACTCACAGATTCCTCTCAAAAAGTCACTGGGAAATTAACTTAAACCTCTTCCACAAGTAATTTTTTACTAGACTTTTAAAGCAGGCTTTTGTTTTGAAGGCTCCATGATACAGGACTGTACAGAACAACAGCAATTTCCCTCTCACAGTGCTAGGAGCAGGCAGGCACTCTCGAAAAAAACCGGAGGTATAGTTTGAAACTCATGGAAGCTGCCAACAAAATATATAGGTGCTATATATTTGAACAGTTAAAAAGCAGAATGTCTGTCCCTGTCTGTCAGGTCAGTTATTTTAAAATAAAACTATAAAAATAAACGTAATACACATTGTAAAGCAGAAACTGAACACTCATAAATATGTATGGCCCTACTTAGAAATGGTATTAATTCAACAGTCACAATGATGTGTCATCCATCAAAATCGCAAAACTGAAAATATGGAACCAGCTATTCAGCTTCATGCTTCAAAGAAATGGACTGATTAACAATAATTAAAACCCATGATGGGTCCTACAGGTTACTCAACTAATCCTTCCTCTCCTGTTTGTTCTCCTCCAGCTGTTGATCCTGGCCTCTGGCAGAGAGGAGATATGGGACCACACGTGCCTGACCCTGATCAGGTACAACAATTTATAGAACTCACTGTGCTCAACTGCATTTATTATTAATTCATTATCTGTTATTAATATTTTATTTACTGTTTGTAGTTTTTACTTTAGATCATGGAGTTTAGCTCTGTCATTATTGCAAAGATCTTGACATCATAAGGATGAAAGAATGCATTACTTAAAAGGCATCCAGAAGACTCCAGCTATCTCAGCATCTAATGGAGATAACCTTCCAGCTGCCAGAGTTTTAAATGCTTATCTCACATTCTGTTTTCATTCAATAATTAGATTTTTATTAACAGGGTATTGACCTTCTGAAGGCTTAGTACTTTGTGAGGACAAACAGACTGATACTGAATACCATCGGCGACACATTTACTTTTTCTAAATGTGATTCACTGACTAGATTACTCTGCCCCCTCCTCTAACTCACTCAAATCCTAAATAATTAGTTGCAAATTCTAAGTGAATCTGCTTGCCTTTAAAGCATTTTACATGGACTTTCTACTTGTAAGGTTTTTATTTTTTTTAAAGCATAATTTCCATTAACTCCTGCTTTTAGTCAGGCTATAAATACCAGAAGAACAGTCTCCCTCCTGGTATTTTGGCACTTCTGTATCTTTTCATAGCCAGAAAAAGTAAGTGGAGAGACAAGAAAATGAAAAACAATGAAAAAAAAAAGTAGTTAACCAAAGCACCCTACGAATACCAGACAAAAATTACACAAATTTGGATTCAGATAGTCTCCCATCTAGTGGTTTTTCTTTTTTTTCTTACAAACATATTTATTCCAAAGCAGCACCGCACGTGTTACCAAAACTTGTCTAAAGGTTGTCTCCAAGCCCGGTCCTTTGGCAGAGCTCTTCCCCACTTTTGGCACCTGATGATAGTGTGCTAACCCCTATTTCACTTCTACTGAAGGTGGAATTTAGCATTAAATACCTGACCTGGGATGTTATATAGTTAAATTTAATCCACCAGCCCTGAGTTTATTTGTCTAGGATTCAGATAATCTTGATTTAATTCCTGTCTTCTCCACAGTCCACTCGCAGGGGTCTGACAGATTACTTGAGTGGTGCCTCAAATCCATTTCTGCAAATTGACCCTAAGAATTTTTCACTCCCTGCAAGACATTATGCAAGTAAATCAATAAATCCTTATGAGGTATTTCCGTATCTCAGGGGTCAGTCACAGGGTATATTATTAGGCTAACACGTGCCTCCAAAGCCTAATAAAAGAACAAGGCATTATCATGTCTCCCTCTTTTTTAAAACATCACAAATAATGATGTAATCTCATTAGAATATTGGATTAAATACTGATTCAATTATTATCTGCTCCAAACCCATTTCTCTACCTCAAATCTAAAGCAGATTTTTAATTTTAAGAAAAGCTAAGAGAAGTAGAAGTGCACACACGGAGAGGTGCTCCAAGATAAAACAACGTAGGGGAAAAGAAGCCTCTCACTGTGCAGTGTCCTTCAGATGGATCCAATACAACCCCCACCATGCTGCTCACCATGAAATGTTAGTCATACCTGGGCCTCATATTACGGTTTACCATTTTGGGTCAGCTGAAGATCCAGCTGCAAACAGTGCTGTACAGTGAAGTCCCCTTTAAACACCTATTTCCTTGGCACAGTTATCTCAAATTATTTGTTATCAAGACCGTGCTGGGATCCCCACTCTTTGACCACTGCCTTGACTTTTGGGAGCCAGAAGACCCATTTTTCAGACATGAAGGTTGTTAATACTAACAACTTGTAAAGAAGGAGGAAGATACTTGCAGGTTCATGTCTTAGTCTAATTGCCTTAAGCTAATCACTAGTCAGCTGTTCTGGTTTCTCTACCCAATGGCTTAAGTGGCATTTGGACAAGGTACCAACCGAATCCTTAGGACTTTATCCTGGTCCTTTTTCAGATCCCCACCACGGTCATTCACAGAGGTCATTTGGCTCAACATTTCCAAGCACTGGTCCCTGTATGCCAGAACTGGTGCGAATACCTTCGGTACGCTCATTCGGGATTACAGGACTGGAGCCCGATTTTCATGGCACTGACTCATAGGAATTGCATCATACTCCTGAGATGGTCCATGGGACCAACACAGTGATGGCAACTCTGTTAAGAGTCTAATCCTGGGAGAAAGATTTTGTGTTGGGGGATAGGTGCTTGAAATAAACAGCCAGGACACAAAGGAAAATGGTGTTAACTTCCTATTCGTCTATCACGGAGTGTTACTTAAGTGAAAGTCTTCAAGTGTCTTCCATTGCCTCAAAGCTGCCATGGCTCTAAGACCTTTTTATTTCTTCCCCTAAGTGGAAGCAATTGGCACAGGCTGGTTCATCATGGTCTGAAACTCTCATTAGTAACAAATCTATTTTCTATTTTTTCTTTATATAATTTATTCTCTTGCCTCACTGCTTATAATCGTCACAGCAAACTCTGCTTATCTACCCTGCATTCACTTATTTTCTTAATTCAGCTCTCTTTGTATTAAATAACCTCCTATCTTGACTGTTTTCTGAAATTTCAGTGGTATCCCATTGAGTTTCATTTTCATTTCCCCAAACCACTGGTGCAATGCCTGTATTACAGTTCTGTCAGCTGCTGAAATTAACTGCAGCGATGGTATTAATTGAAATTTGTGCTATCAAATAGAGTGGTTCTTAAAACTTCCTCATCCCAATTTTCCTTTGTAGTCTCTGTTTCTGTGGCTCATTCAATCCTGTGGCCTTCTGATGAGGCTTCTAAGAATGAATACAGCTGTAATGTTGTTCTCTCACATATAACACCACTCCAGTATGTCTGGTAGGCACGTAACTGAACACTCAGCATGAGGGGATGACTTCCAGTTGGTTACTGTATTTCTAAATGTCAAATTTTTTCTTTAGAAACCTCCACTGTGTAAAGGTCTAGCACAGAATTAAGTTCTGTCCCTGCAGATCATCACAGGAACTCAGTTGTTATGCAATTAATGCACCTCAGCTTCTGTGGTCCATTTCAGCTCCCATGGAACAAATTCCTTCCTACTAGGTCTCAGCCGGTTTCAGTCATATCTCGATTTATCAGTGACCCTTTGTATCTTCAACCAGCAGACCCAGATGTTTCCATCTGTCTTTTGTTGGATGAGTCACTGCCTTATTCCTCCTCCCAATTTATGGTTCTGCTGATTGCTCTGAGAGTTCAAACTCTTCATTGTCATTAAGATCTAACTAAGCTCTCTGCCTACCAGATACAGTCACTCTGCTCACCAAGTATAAAAGGTAAAATGGCTCAAACGAATATGTCAAAATGTCCCATCTTCCCGTTATAATTTTTGTAAAATTTATCTTAATCTTTCCCATATTCCTGTTTCTGTCTTCCCCCAATTATAAATGATTTGAGTATCACTTGCTTTTTACACAGTGCAATTGCATATAAATCTTTTGCTAAAACCACGTATCTCAGCTCAGGTTCATTAAAACCTTTGCTGACTGCTAAGCACATCTGACAAGCTGTCCAGTTCTGCTCTGAAAGCGATGATACCTTTGGAACGTGATGCACAGTGAAAATAGTCCCTTTCAACTGAGTTTCACTTTGATGTCTCTGAATGGATTGAATGCCAAGCTCACACCAAAAGCCAAAGGATGTGTACGGGAGCCTGAAGACTGCAGGTGGTGAATGAAACTCATCAGATAATGTGGTCTCTGCTCTGCAGGTAACAAATATCATTGCGCCTGCTAATCTTAATCATTAAAGTATGTCTAAGGCCTACTTTCTAAAATGTTCATGGAGGACCTGTGTTGTGTTTTACCTGGAAGATTTTCTGCTCATTTAATTCACATCATGCATTGCCAAGGGCTGGTCCCTGCTCATGTCTTGGAGGTACCCTAGTATCAGTCTGGCTGAGGATATTTTAAAGCTCAGCTACATCTATTCAGCATCTCTGTATATTGCTGACTGTCTACGACAATGAAACAGTTCAATTAAGATATACTCCTCTCAAGGCTTTCTTTAGGCATGTCAGCTGAAAGGGATGCTAAACTACTGAACTTTATGTTTGTTTTGAAACCGCCTTTTAATCTGCTTAAGTGTCTCATCCAGACCTTGAAGAACAAACAAGCAAAAGAGCTGGATTCTATCATGATGAATTACAATGGGAATAAGTCCCAGCCTAAACATTTACTGAATACTTAATCCCTGTTAATGTTTTTACTGAATATAAAAACCAACTCCATGGAAAAATATATAGCATTTTTATATAGTATTTTTATTATCATTATCCCAGCTGGGGTCTTTTGGGTTTGTTTTTTTTTTTGGGGGGGGGGGGTAGGGGCAATGGGGGGGAGTATGTTGGTGGGGTTTATTTTCTGCAGCAAGTGCTTCCTTGGGAAAAAGGTACCTGGTAAAAAGTAGAAATAAGACTTTTTGGTGCATGTGCATGAAAGCAGTGCTGCTAACAGAGGAAATATTTTAGCACAGGATAAACTATGGAAACAGGCAAACATACAGGAGGTTTATTTGGTATGCACAAGCCAACTAGGGCAGTCAACACGTGTAGAACACCAGAACCGTGTGGGGAAGTGGGTAGCAGCAGAGGTGGTGGCACAAGGAGATACGGCACAGTGTATGACGGAAGGTAAGACAGACAATCCAGTGTCAGCTCATTTCCTTTGCTCAGAGTCAGCTCATCTAACCAGAGTGTCCACTTTGCTTTTGCCACATGCAGAAGTCCCTTTCTTAGCATGTTGGGGAGAGTGAATATGCTGTCAGCCCATGCTAGTTTATAGCAATCACTGCTGATACCAAATGTTTTTGATCACCCTCTATGTTAGAATAATTCCACAAAAAGACAAAAATCTGTGTCATTTTTCACTCACTGTTGTTGTCTCCTCTTTGTCCTAACTTCCCAGAAAGGCTAAAAAGATGGATGGAAAGGTAGTCAAAAAGCCACATACGGTGAATGACATTAAACACTAAAGTCTTAGGTTCTTTGGGTACTTATCCTTCCCATAGTAATCATGGTAGTCTCTGCACATACAGAAAAAAAGCAGAGGTCATCACCTCTTAAACACTGTATTTACTAAAGTGCAAAATCAAACTGCTGAGCTAGGTGCTGCAGCTCGGGCCTTGTGGCCACACTGCACCACTGAAAGAGCACTTTCAGTGGTGTAGTGTTCCACCTTTTCTTCCCAGTGGAAGCTATGCTCCTCCATAACCACTTTGAAGCCAAATGGCAGTAGGCATTTTGTTTTCAGGGCTGTGGAAGGAGTGTACACAGCACAAGACAGAAAGATTTGAGGAGGCAAGATCTCCCAAACTGCTTTATGAATTAATTCAGCTACAGACACAACTACTGATCTTCCTGCTGGTTTACAGTACCTTTACAGTCTCCATCTGAGGTCTTGATCTGACTTCTCTAGTTACAAATAAGTACCATCATCAGAGAAGGTCTAAAGAACCATAAAACATTTTTTTTCTCTTACTGCTAAGGACATTTCTTCTTCTGTAGAAGTCAAAGTCACTCACTGCATGCATCATTTAAACAGTATTAAGAGGGCAATACATCAATAGCAAGTATACACTCAAGATACCGTGAACTACCAACACGTCTGCACACTAAAGGCTGGGTTCCTACACTGATATACATCAATATTTGCTCATTTACTTTGAGAAATTTAATAGCTATATACTTACATGACTTCCTATTTGCTCGTGATCGCTTCCTCTCTCTAGGCACCGCTCGCTGGCTTGGCACTTGGGTGGCAGACTTTACAATGCGATCCATGATCTCATCTGCTGCATCATCTGTTGCATTAGGGGAATCATCGTTGCCAGCATTCCACGAACTGATACGGCCTGGAAAAGTCCAGAAAATTATTGAGGGAAAAGAAGACAGAAGTCTCTTGCATTGCTTTGGTTTTGCAGTTGATCCTTTTTGGGAACTACAGCAGGCAGCTCAGTCTTCACTAATTCAAATTGGCCAAAGTAGAAGACTCTGCTTAATGGAGAATATTTCTAAATAATACCCTAGACTCTCTGCTGTATCAGCAGAGACCTGAGAGCTCAAGTGCAATTATAATTTTCTGTTCCCTTCAGCCTCAGAGTCTTATCCTTGACCATACAACTGGCATATATCTGCTAGAGACTGCCTGTGAGCCAAGGATTGATGGACTGCTGTGTGGCCACGTTTCTCTCTGCTCCTACTACATAGAGACTAGAAGGCATGGCACATGTTAGCCACTGGTGCAAATCAGCAAGACAGGTCTTTTGTACCAAAAGAGAGAAACAATCCATTTCCAAGCATCTGTATCAGACCGTAGGGCAAAGACGACACAAAAAGGGCAAAAGATGTGGTTTGACATTTCCAGTTCTCCCTTTCACAGTGAGGAATTCACCTTCTCATTGCAGAGCTGTATGTGTCCTGGCACCACTCTGTGTGCTCTGTTATGAGCAGCAAAGCAAGAGTCACTGGCAAGCTGGAAAGCTAAGTAAGCAATTTTGGTTAAAACCACGAACAAACAAGTGAGCCATGTCTCTGAACCCAAGGCTCTGGCACTCCTTACTCCACAGAGCTGTATCAGACACATCTTTGGGTTCCTCCACTACAGATTGCTGTTCCATGTGCTTTTTGGTTTTTAAATAATTTGAAGGCCAGTATGCAGCATGAATGGACAGCAAGCTTTATATAAGAGTGGGGTATGGTAGAACTGCAAGCAGCTAATGATTCACATGTGAGGCTGCTCTATATCCCATCCCCGATATCAATAAACCACAGCTTTGATTAGTGCTCTGCTCTGCTGCTTCTCTTCTGGCTCTCATCAAGAGCAGTTGCACTATGATAGTGCTCCTGACAAGCTTCTGTCTGGCTCACTCATCCTCTGCCTCTGTCGTTCTTCAGGGGAACACAGGCTGACTCCCATCATCAGGACACACTGCTTGTTAGCATTCAGTGGATTACTCCAGCTATTCAGCTTGTTGCAGTGCAGCTTGAATTATTTAATCTTTGTATTCAGCTAGTTGACTTGCTTCTTAAATTGGGGCTTTGGAACCTCTAAATTAGAGAGGATCATGGCTTGAAGCCTTAATAAACTATGCATACACAGACTTAGTGATACCTCCAGGTATCACATGGTGAGGGTGAGGCGAAGACGAAAGAAAATTAACTAGTGAGCCCAGAGTCTGTAAAATGATTTAGCATAAAGGAAGTGGTTTAGTGGCTGCTTAAATGAAGAGGTGTACCAGTGAATCATGTCTTGGACAAAAAGCAAGGCTATCTCATTGCCAAGAATGGTTGTACCAGTGAGCTCTTCTGTCAGAGTATCAGGTGTTGGAGTTGTCGGGTTGGGTCAGGTTTTCATTTCCTCCCTGTCAGCTTTCAGCAATCACCCATGCTGGAAACAGCAGAGCACCACGGACCTCAGAGAAGAGGTATCTGTTAGGACAGCAAGGAGATGGGGGGCTGTCCACAGCAGCTTTTTATGCTCCCAAGCACTGCTTAATCCACTCGCTACCTTTGCAGTTAAGCAGTGGTGGTTAAAACTTTCATCATCTTTTCTCTACTCTTTTTCCTCTCCTAAGTCATTCCAAAAATGCTGCTAGGCCCTTCCACTTCCCTTCCAATAGCTACTTTCTAGATGCTTCTGTTGAAAATTAAAAGAAAACCACATCACGCATGTGCCATTTTACCTTCATGATGAGAACAGGAATAAAAATTGGGTTGTTAGAGTGCACCACATTCATGGGGGTAGGGGCAGAGTTGCGAATTTCTCCAGGCTTGTACTCCTAATGCCTCCAGGTGCTATGTTGGCCGTGGTCCAGCTGTTAAAAATTCAGGCAAATTCTCCTACACCACTGTGTACCACATTCCCACCCTCAGTGTGAACACACCACTGGGGTCACCTCCTTCCCCTTCAACCCTTTCTGCTGTGAGCAAGGAGCCATGACCCATGTTTGGGCCATCGTGTGGCTGCCGCGCCCCAAGAAACACGTCCAAAAGGGAGCTGCTGGCACTCACCTCGGCTGGCTCGGCTTCGAGTGCGGACCCCGAGCGCCGTGGTGCTTTCCCCGCCAATGGAGGAGGTCTTCAGCACAGCTTTCATGTTCTCATGTTCTGCAGCATCCTCAGCATACTGCAGCCCCTGGGGCTGGCTCTGGCAGGGGGGTGAGCTGCTGGAGAACTTGCCAGACTGTGGGAGGAAAACGGATTTGATGTTTTAACCCATAACAGAACGCAGAATCAGTCAGAGTCTTGACTGTGAATGGCAAGTAGAGAAGTATCCTCCTGGGCTGGTGTGGAGTGTAGGTGTTCCCAAAAGAGCCAGGCAACAGTTGTTCCTCCCTCAGAGCATGCACCCTGGGCAGAAACAAGCTGGAAATAAGGTGACAGTAGGGAGCAGACACAATCAGAGGAAAACCAGATGCATTAGCTCGGGCTTTATAATTTTGACCTTCTGCCTGGGAATATAAGGTACAAAGCAAAGACTTGCTTTGAAACCTTTGACTCAAGCTGGGCCCAAGCTGGGGTCAGGTATTGCACTGAGGGGGACAGCATGAGACCGGACACAAATGAGAAATAGCTTTTCTTTTTTTCCTGTATTTTCAGTGACAAGGCAAAACTGGGAAAGCCATCTGGGAAGCAAGGCCTTTCCCTCTTGCTTCTCTGCATCACTACACAGAAAACTCTTAAACCAATCTCAAACACAAATACCTACAAGTAACCTTAAAATACATTACCAGTAATGCTGAAAAAATCCCTGGTCCCAAAGCACCCAGCCAAATTATTTCATGGCCAAAACACAAAAATTGCAGTTGGCAGTTAGAAGAACAAACAAAACCTCACAAGAGATTTAGGAATCTGCCCTCTGCTTCCCCAGCCCCCCCGTGATTTCCCTGTCACCAGGACTACGTTAACAACACGCATAGCACGTGGATGCAGCAGCTCCACCAGTTACTGAATACAGTCATCTAGAAACAGAGGAGGACAGCAGAAATTGATACTTTCTAAGGAGAAGAAGAGTTCTGCATCGCTGGGCTGCTCTCCCTTCCCAGCTTCTGCCTGCAAAGGGCTGTGGCATTGGTATTCACCCCACCGCTCTGCGCTACAGAAAGGCTGAGGCACATTTAAAATCTGGCTGCAGAAAATACCAGCTCCATCAACAGCAAACAGATAATAATACCCCTTGGTATTTTCAGTCATAATAGCTCAGCATTAGAGACTGAAACATGTTTTCTTTTCCCTTTTAACCTTTCTCACTCCTACCGACTCAGCACAGATAGGAAGGTGTGCTGCATTCTTTTCTTCCTTTGCATAATAAGCAACATTAATTATTCACTTGACAGTATCAAGCCAGCCAGTTTAAAGGGATGCAAACCTGCAAAGCCTTTCTGTCAGAAAATGGTAAATTGGAAGAAAAGACTGGTGCCTGCTTTCAGAGCTTTAATCCAAGTCCCTGGGGTTGTTAAGACTGCAAACTGAAAATATTTAACCTGGAAATCAATGATGGGATGATCCTCTTTTAACATGCCATTTTGGGGTAGGACAGCAAGTTAACTGAGTAGTAAAACAATAATCCCTACAAGGCGCTGAAGTAAATATACCATTGTGAGATTTATTTTTGATAGTGACAAGATTTCTTGCAACATTTTGATGTGGAAAATGTGCAAGTACTAGAGTTTCACGCGTGAAATTAAAATGACAGAAAAACATTAGAGAGAAACTTCTACAGAAGTGCATGCCATTTTTTGCATTAAGAATACTCTCTTATATGCAATGGGTTTTAAAGGTAATCAATACCAACTCAGAAAAAAACCCAAACAATAAAATCTTCACATAACTGTTAGTTACTAGTCACACAGGTTAGTTAAATCTTGGCATAAAGAGGCTGATTTGTTTACTTTTCTTTCTGTCTCCCAAGCTATAAAGCACAAATCATCACTGGGGGAGAAGCTCTACAGCCAGATGTTTTATTTTGCTTCTTAAATTTTCAGATGTTGCTGGAGATTAATGCCCAAACCCCATCCTCTTGAGCAAGTGGCTGCCATTATGAAACAGTGAGCATTAAGGCACATAGTTTATGTTCAGCAAGTATGCCGAACAAAGAATGCATTGCATAACAGACGCTCCTGAAACCAATAAATGGTTTTAATATGAATAGCTAGCACATTACAGTTCTTAAATTTGTTATTTTCAACATCACCTCCAGGAGCACTTTATGAAATACATGGCTCACCTCAGTGGTGACCAAAATCTCTTATTTACAATTCACATGAGGAGAGCCGTTACTATTTGCATTGCATCCTTATATCTTGATGCTTTTGAACACTTTATAAAATGATGCCATTGGGTTTACACATCTTAATAATGACAATGAGATTATCATGGTAATCCACAGCCCAAGGGAACTGATGATCCGCATAATGTTCAGATCACTGACATTTTGAGTTGCAGAGATACTTTGCAGTTTAGTAAACATACTAAGGAAAAGAAATGAGGAAGCTTAAAATTATTAAGGCCATAGATCAGGATATCCTTATTCAAAAGAGCAGGTATGCATATGGTTAAAGCTTACTGTAAAAGTGCATTCTTATGATCGAGCCAAAAAGCTATGAAAAAAAATGTTGTGGTTCGTAATTCCGGTCGAGCAGATGGAGTTGAGCAGTCTATACTATCTGAGTTAGAAATTAGAAGTCACAGCACATGGGGAACATGGGAATGACATGCTTTTTCAGAGAACCATACCTCAGTATCCTCTTCTTCATCGGTCTGCCATCGGTAACAAAGGACAGGGTGGAGAAGGACAAACAGGAAAATTTAGGAAAGGCAGTATGGTCAAACCATGACAGAGTAAGAGGTAACCATGGTACTGTTTATGCAATTATAGGAGGACATAAAAATACAAAGCGTATAAGGAATTCATTCCTCAGACAATCAACTTGCCCTTTCTTAATTTTATTTTTAGTTAACTGTACACAGAACAGACTGTCACCTCCAGCAGGGTATATCAGAATTCATCAACGTTTCTTAGAGGAATTATGAACTGAAGCTACCTCTAACCCATCGCATTTCTCTCTCTCTCTCTCGTCACACGATTACTTGCCCACTTATTGCCCTGTGGAAACTGAGAGCACCAGGAAGGACTCCTCCTCTGGTTCCCAGCTCCGTTCAGCACAGGGAGGTCCTGGCTGCTCTTTCTTCCAGTGCAGAGGTCAGCTTCTTGGCAATTCCTTTTCTCTACACTTAAGTGCTTGTTTTAATTCCCTTTTTAAGCTGGGGCATTTCAAGTTCCAATTTAACAGAGCACTCAAATCAAATGCTGAGTAGTCTTTGAATAAATGCTTAAAGTTCTTCAGTAGCTGCCTGATACCAGATCCTGGAAATTAAAGAGATGCAACTATTTTTTGTCATTCAGGGCTTTCACCCTCTGTGACAGCAGGCATGTAAAACTATCTTGACAGTTACATGACATTAAATGCAATGGGCATATCAAAATATTATGGCATATGGAGTGTTCTTAAATTTGGGGATTTACAGGGAATTAGCAAACTATTTAAAGTCATGTTCCCATTTGCCTGGGGAATTCTTCACTGTGTTGTTAGATGCCCCACATGGAAATTTTCCAAGTAAAACACAGTTTCACAAGTATGTGGGCTTCTTGTTTCCATAATTTTCAGTTTGACTGCTTACAAAGTGCAAACATAGCCCAGAAACTTGATGCATCTTTTTTATTTGTGGGTTTTGTTTTGCTTTTTAGAAGAAGCATTCCACCAATTCTATTCCTCTCCCTAATGTTACAAATACATATTTTTGACCTTATCTCCATCTCAGCTATGATTTCTGTCTGGGTTTGATACATTCTGTTCCAGAAACATTCATCATTAAAAATGAAAGCCTGATTTACTTTGGCCCTTAGCTTAGTTTCAGCACAATCTCCATAAGAAGATTAGCTGTGAGAGTGCTGAGCAGCACATTAACATTACTTTTTAAGGGTATGTTTTATTCTAAGAGTGAGATGCTTATTTTTCTTTGGACACAGTGTCACTGACAGAAACACAGGCAGATATTTTGCAGAGGGACCTCAGCAGGTATGTTTCCTTTACATTATGAAAAGATCCATTTGTTTTTTCCATCCCCTGGGGGGGCAGGGAGTCACACTGTAAAGCAATTCTTCTGAAGAAGGCCACTGTTCACTGTTTGGCATGAATAAGAAATGGAAAGAAGAAGAATAGGAAGCAAGAACATACTTGTATTCTAATCCATATGCACATCTATCTAATAAATAAAGGGCAAGAAGAGAACAAATTAATCTAAACTGTGCAAAAGGGACTTGGAAAGATGAAAGAGCAGAGTACACACATGACAAAGAGCGTGCTCCAAACAAAAAAGTAATACATTATTACTTTATATTGACCAGATTTTTACAGGGAAGGTCCCAGCTGCTGGCCTTCCTCACCAAAATCTAGCTAAAAGTGATTTGCTGTGGACATACTTTATGGGCACTGTATTCCTCTCACACTTTTCTCATCTCCAGTATCTGGGCATTACCATTTCCCTTCCTTCTGCTCTGGGTGGAGGGGGCTCAGAACTGGAAACGCTGTCCTTCCACTCAAAGCCACTCCAGTGCACCAGAGGAGTGGATCACTGTCCCCTTTGCGTTTCCATGTCTGGAGAGCCATTCCTCCCCACCCCCAGAAAATACTGACAACAGAGGCCGAAGTAGCAAAGTAAATAAATCAAACTTTTGTTTCAGGAAGGGAATCTGCTCTCACTCAGGTGTGTGAATTCTGCCTTTTTCATTTTGTCATTAAAAGTACACTGAGAAACGTTAATAAATTAACATGTAATATTACCAAAAAGCACGGGAAATAAATTGCTGTATTGAATATCCTGCAGGTACAAGATGTTTATTTTAAGAAAAAAAAAATCTGCTCAATTCTTCTGTCATCAAATATTGGATGTTGCAGGACAATCTGAGATATCTCCTTCCCTCCCTCCACCCCTCTCTCCCTCCTTCCATTTTTCCTTTAGGCTAGCATTTCTATGTGGTCAATTTGCCATTTCAAAACATTATTTCTATTACATAGCAATTTTGGAAATGAAACTCATAAGTATCATAAAAAATAGATCTTCACAAATCTAGAAGACAGATGCTTACATTACCTACTATTATTAAAAACATTAAAAATCTCAGACTTGTATCTATTTCTTCCCTATTTTTCTTGCTTGTTATTTTTAGTTTGCCTGAAATGAGTGACAGCTCTCACTGGCTAAAGCCAAATATAAGGTTACACAGATAGGGCAATTTTCCCTCTGAAACTGTGGCAACTCACTGGTCTTTTTTTTCCCTTCCACCCCCATCTTTCTCTCTCAGGCAGAACACTCACCCACATTTGAACTGTTAGTGCCCAGTCTGCTTGAGCTATTAAAGAACATATAAACATGAATCTTTGTGGTAAAAGGTTGAAAGAAAGACTGGAAATATTCCTCATCATGTTTCTCAGTCCTACTCCACATGAGCAGTTGCTGAAGCTGATGCAAGTTCTCCATGCAAAGAGCCAGCAGACTCTCTCCACTGAAAGAGCCAGCACCCCTCTGCCTTCCAAGTCTGCAGGGGGGCCCAAGGTTTAAGAGATACGTGCCTTCTTGTTGAGAACTGGGATGGTTCTGCTTTATTTCTTTCCCATTTTTTTGCTACAATCCCTCCTCTTCTGCCTAAAAGCAATGTACTTTAAGGTGACAAAAATAAGGTTGTGAGGAAACTTTTCAAAAGGTCAGGGTGGTAAATATCAAATAATCTCACAGTCCTTTTAGGTCACCAAAAGCAGAAATTAAAACTATTAATTAAAAATTAATTAAATTAAGACTATTTCTTAGTGGCATTACTTTCGATAGCGAGCGTCTTTCTGATGCCGAGATCTAAATATCCTCTAGGAATATTTTCTAACTAGTTGAACACACTGTCAGTGCATTACTGATGTACCTTCCCTTTCCAGTGACATCAAATATAAAACACTAAGAAAATCAAAACCAGATACAAGCCACAGCCAACACAAGGCTACAATAAACCTCCCCCTTTTCATCATTCTTCACACATAAATATCTTCCATCCCGCTGATTTGGAAACTTGTTTTGAGGTAGATCTGACTTTGAAGTTGTCAAAAGAAGCTGTGACAAATAGCCTGATGCAACTTAAATTCTCTTTTACCATATACTGCAATGAAATGAGCGGTAAACGAGGCCATATTACTGGGCTATGGTTAAAGAGATTTAGTAAATCCTGAAATAACCACATGGCCACATGAATAACTCCCTTAAAGGGCATCTCTAGGAGGGAAATTCTAAAGAATGTGGAGTTTTTACTCCAGCAGCCTTTTTCTTTTTAAGCTAATAGGACCATCATATCATTGTAAATTAGTGATAGGCAAAAAATGCTCCCTTTCTGGGGACCTGCAAGATATTTTTAGGTGAAACACTACCTATCGGATGACATTTAATTCTTGTCAAATCTCAACACTATCTTGGGCTGAACAAGGTATCTTCTTCCAATAACAGGCTTTTCTGGGGAAGGCCTAGCTGCCTCCTTTCTTACATGTTCAGAAAAGGGACAGGGTCTATCGCTCCACGCTTCACGGACTAGCTAGCTGTCAACCCTGAGCCTTTTTCTGGTTTGAAAGGGTCCCTTCCTCTCTGCTTCCTGAACCCAGCTGCCAGGGATCACATTTCCTTTTCCTCTTGTGTTCTTGCAGGAACAGGACAGAGAAAAGCCTTCCGTCCTGCCAGGGCCAGTTCTTCTGGACAGGTAACACAGAAACACTACATCATGCACTAGGCAAGTAGTAACTCCTTCACATACTGGTATTGTTGAAACTAGTAAAAAAGTATTGAAACTACTGGAGGAAATTAACATTTTAAGTTACCTATCACTTTGGTGCCTTTTGCTCTTCTAGAGTATGTCAGGAAAACCGAGAAGCAACTGAAGAAAGTGATCTCAGTTCCCCAGTAGTAGCTTTGGAAATCTGTGTGACTGTATTGTACTCTGCAAAAAAATCAGAGCCTTTTCCTTAACCTGAGGCTAGAGCAAAAGGAAAAACTTTTGAGATAATAATACAGGTTTAATATTTTCTCTAGATTGGGCAGATATCCAAATTTAAAGAGGATATTGCCAGGAAAGATCTACAAATGATTGTGAGTCAATGAGTTAAATAGAATCTCAATTTATATTGGTCTCATTAGATATTTTGACCCATGTTGCCTGAACAATAAAACTGTAATCAGCTTAGGCCTTTTCATGTTAAAGGCAGGGGTAGCTTCATAGGCAATGAACCCCTTGCATCTAATCGAGACTCCAGATTTAGTTTTTTAGACAGCTGGAAACTTTTATTAAGTACTGGCACTTCTTAAAACTTTATTTGGATTGAGTCAAACTACATCAACTTAAAAAAAAAAAAAGAAGAAAAAAAGATTAAAAAGACCCAAGGGGATTAAAAAACTTACTATGCTGAGAAAAACTAATCTTACTTTAAATGATTCTATCAGTATGCCATCATATAGTCAAAAAGTCTGCAGGGTAGCATCTACTGTGAACATAATTTTATCTATTTTTTCAGAACACCAACATAGTCTGTTCCCATAAAATTGGCTGTTCTGTGCTTTAAAGTTAAGAAGAAAACTGCTCTGTGTGTGTGTGTATGTATATGTATATAAAGTAGATTAAAGACCATCTTAGAGTATTGAAAGAGAGGAAAAATCCCTTTCTATTCAGTTGTAACTACTTATATGGTTACAATGTTTCATCATTTAAATCACATCCTCAGTTAGGAGCCTAATTTATAGGTTTTTTTCCTTTTAGGGCTTTACATTTATATTTATAGGGTTTTTTCTTTTAGGGTTTTATCTATCAGGTACACAAAGCTCCTGGTGCATCCTAGATATTTCAGGCCCTGTCTGTGTGACACAGAATGAAGCTCCTTTTGGATCCTTAATCTCTGTTCTCATTCTATAAACTGATATGAAGCAAAAAACCATACACAATCAAGTTTTGTTTTCTAAGAGAACAGAGCTCAATACCTACAGGAGAGGAACCGCTCAGCAGTAGAAATAGAGAGTAACACCACTTCATATACAACACTCAGTGAAAGAAAGATTTTAAAATCCATGCTGTGGGAGATACATTTTGACACTTACATCTGTTATCATTTTCCCTCTGGTCTTGTTTCTTTCCCTGTGGTTAGCTCGCTTCTGTTTCTGCTGCAGAACCCGTTCCCTGGTGGTGCGGTATTCCAAAGCAAATTCGCTAATTGTTTTGCAGAACTTATTGATGTTGACTTCACGTATTGCATAGGGAGGATGTCCCATAAATAATAAAAATGAGTGAAACCTGAAAAACAATGAATTGAGAAAAACAAAGGGGAAAATTTTTTTGGTGATGGTTTCTAGGGAAAAACTCCCACATCTCAGTGAATCCATTTATTACTTCATTATCTCCCATAATTTCTTTTGTGCTACAGAATTTTCATGGATGCTTTGCATAACATTGGTATGTTTTATAATTAAAACCATGAAAGCCTAGTCTATGATAACTTCATCCCAGTCCACTTTCCCAGGCTGATGAAGGAGATAAGATGTTTACGGAACTCCATCTACTTTATAAAACTAATTTGGCATGTAAATGACCAATTTCATTTCAGTTATAGAAAAAATATTTATTAAGCTTCAATTCAATTTATTTGTGTTAAGCAACTTCAAAGAGGCTATTCGGATGTTGGGGAAAGTCTAGACAAGAAGAATGCAGATTTACTAGCTAGCAAACACGAGAAGAAAAGAATTTCTAGTTCACAAAACTGACCATAAAATTATATTATCTACCAAGTGCTTTAGTTTGGGATACTCTCAATTCACAGTTTTACCGCTTCCGGGGCATTCCGAGCTTTCGCACTGTTTGTAACTTTTATTAGTGCTTCTACACTGCATGATTTACAATAGCACACTGAGTGTTTAAAAATGTATGTGAATCCCTTTTAACTGCATCCATATTCCTGACAATAAAGTTTTCCCAGCCCTAGAAAGATGCAATTACATGGACACAGTTTTGGAGAAGCTTACAGTAGTAGCTGCAGCACACAACAGGAAAAGCTAAGATTTCTTGTTTGTACAATGTGTAAGCTGGTGAATTCCCTACCCTTCCACTGCAGTTGGGATTTCTGCTGACTTACTGTATGAAAAGAAGTCATTATAGAAATAAAACAAGAGATGAAGCAACTTCTTGAGTGTATATCCAGAAATTTGGGAGAATTTGGGATTCAGATCCTGATTTTGACCATAAGCTGCTAGCTTTTGCGGACCAGGAGTTAAAAGAGCCAGTTGTTGCTCCTTGGGAATAAATGACTGCCTGGACCATTGCTTCTTTTAATCAAAAATACAGAAACTTTGTGGAGTGGGGAATGTTCTAAAATGGTGTCTATAACAAAGTATGCACCACATACATCCTAGTAACATTACTTGATGGAATGTGGATTAAACGCTTATAAAAGCATATTTATGATGTCATGATTTACAATTTTAGCAAGTCATTTATCATCTAGATATTGCTGTCACCATTCTAATTCTGTACCTGTTAATTATTCTTCTATGAACAATCTTCAGGATTATGATTCTTTCTGCACAGTCTTTGAGGAACTCGGACATTTTTTGCTTTAAAGTTGGCTTCATTTCATGCTTTGCTATAGCCTTAAGGTGATCCCATGATGCTTTACACCGCCTTTCCATCTGACACAAGTTTTCCTGGAGTTGTTCAAAGTCAACCTGAAAATAAAAGAAGAAAATATAAAGTAACACTTCAAATGAAAACACTGCAGTACTTCTGAAAAACGCAATTTATGTAGAAGAAAGGGTCATTGTGGTGGTAGCACATGCACTCACATTATTAATTACTACTTAGTAACTGAGAAATATCTTTCTGTTGTACTTGTTCTAGCAATGTAAGGAAGGAAAACTGAAAACAAAGAAATATACCCATATACATCTGTACCTGGTTTTACTCTTGGAGGCCTAATACCTAAAGAAGGGACAATAAAAGATTGTGATGCGTTTTTTCCCTTGCTAATAACTTCACGGCTGCTCCAAGCAACTGTGTGACTCAGTTATTTCTGAGGTAATACACAAGTTTCTCTTTTTCTTAATCCTTTTGTCTACTACTCATATCTTTTTATATCTTGCTGACGGCTGACGTACCCATACAACACTTCCCCAATTTAGGAAGCACTTGGATCTATTTCCTACCCAGGCACTGACTTGTTAATAGACGATATACTTCAAATCACAAAGTTCAGGGGCAGGAATTTTTTAAACCTCTATTAGTTATTTAGTATTATTTAGCACTAACTTTCACCCCTTGATGCACAATACAAATTCTCTGGCTTGTAAGAAGATCATATAATGGCTTGGAAAGTCTCTCAACACAGTTAAAATAAATGACTGCGTCCTACAGTAACATTCTTCGGGACAGAAGCCAACACATTCCACAGAAGATGAGAGAGCTTCTCCTTTACTCATCGACCAAAAAAGGTGTTCAGATCCCAGAGGTCTACAGGAGACATTCAGGATGCCTTGCAAACAACTGGACAAAGTGCTTTAACTACCCAGCCACAGCACACAACAGATGAAACAAGTAAAGCTACCGAATGTGTTCTTCAATTCTGACAAAAGGAAGAAAATATTTTATAATGCCACTTCACAGTTCAGATGAAATCAAGCTACACAAGACAGACTTAGCTCTCAGATTCTAAACATGTCAATGTTTGGGATGTTACAGTCTGGTACTCTAGTGAATTCCTTAATGCTAAATGAAAACCAGTGTCAGAGACAGGTTTCAGTTCATTCCCTTTAGCTGTGCAGCACCCACTGCTGAGACCTATACTGTGGACAGCCATGAGAAATACATTATTATTAGAAAGCTCCTGGCATTGATTTGATTTGTTTTTGCTGTGATTGATAAAGTGATGAATTTTTCCTCTTCACAAGGAAATAAAAACATCCTTTGATCCATTCTGCTATTCAGAAAAGCCCTGCAGGCGGAGCAGCTGTGAGGGTTTTGTTTTCCTTATATCTGTATCAATGCATATGTTTAAAAAAAAAAAAAAAAGTCCTTTCCAGGTCATTATTTTCACTGTTGATCATAAACAGATTGCTGTTCTCCATAGATGGTATACCTAAAACACACAGGGAGAAAAATACTAGCATTCCTATTAGAAAGAAAAGCCAACAAGAGGTACTTCTAGGTCTTACTAGTACGAATTACCCAACGTGGTCAGGGAAGCCTCTCTGCCCCTGTAGTGGAGGAATTTCATTTAATGACAACTCTCACTGAAAACACAATGAATTTTAATCTATGATAAAGCTCTGTGGTTCAAGCCTGTAGTGGTTCAGGAGACATCTCTGAATAACAGTGTATCTGCAGGGAAAAGATACGACTAATTCCTTGCCCCCTGAGATCTGCTGACAGGCAGTGAGTTCACAAGTTTCAGCAGGGACTGGGATGGCAGGTCTGGCTAAGGGATGCAGTAGGAAGTTTTTGTGCACAGACAAAAATCCAGACCTCTGGGGAAATCCTAAGGAGAGCACAGCAAGAAGAATGCCACCTGAGCTCCCCTGAAGTAAACCTCCATGGAGCACGGTTGCCTCTGCTCAAGCTGAAGTTGGAAACTGGAAGGAGTAAAGCAAGAAATCCAATATAGGATGATGTGCCTGCAAGTCCCCCACATGCAAACTGTCCTGGGCTTGCTAGAATGTGACAAACCTTCATGAAATCAAAAACTCTTCTGGATGCCAGCTCTCAGGTTTGTTCACATGGTTGAAGACAGAAAAGAATACTATTATAGAAAGACATCCACACGTGAAATATTGTAAGTCAAAAATTTTCAGAGACAACCCTGTACCCCATCTGATATTTCATTAAGTGCTATTTCACCAGTGCAAATTTTGCAGGTAGGCACAGAATCCATTGCATTTCAGTCTGTTCTAGGTCTTACCTGTGAGGAGTTAAGTGAAGCTTTCTTCATACTTGATAAACCATACAATATCCCTTCCTCTATTCAAGGTGTAGAAACTGCCTCCCAAACAGAGCACCAGTTAGCAAAGAGAAATCTTTGTTTCACATGGAACAAAGCAGCCTGATGACAAGTTTTTTTCCTACTAGATCTTTCAGAAGAGACATTTAAATATTCAGGCTGGGTCAGCCCAAAGTGAAAATTCTGAAGTTAACAATATCTGGAGTTTTCTACTAAATGTAAAAAACATGTGATAGCTTGTGGCATTAGAGTACTACCCCATGGCATTTCACATTAGAGAAAACAAGCTCCCAACCCCCCATCCCCCTCCAACTCTTTCTCTCACAAAAGCAATCACACTAATGTGATGCTCTCCAATGGGAAACAGTGTAATGTGACAAGCACAGTCACACTCACTGTATCTCCTCTTTCCTTAATTGAGATATCCTGCCCTCTTGCTTCTTCTGCCATACCCTTTTTTATTTAGTGCTCATGTTCAGATAAGAAGTTAGCCGTAAACCTCGTAGCATGGTGAAGCCAAAGACACCAATCTTTGAACTGGACTCTCCTGCAAATGCACACAGGATACAAGTGATGGTTTTTTTCTAGGCTAGTGGAATAATATCCAGGTTCCATGCAAGCAATTAGTGTATCTTAAGTGTATGTTACCAGACTGGCTATCTGAAATAGCAGTATCCATTGATAACTGACAAAATACACCAAAATCTTGTTGAAGCAATATGTAAACTCTAATATTTCCTAAACCTTGTAATGTGTTGAAATATTAACCAAGACATACAGCTACTATATCCCTTAATTGTGAGCACCAGATTCCACTGAAAAGCAGGATCCTATGGAATTTTACATCATTGGAGCCTCTTGTCTCTTCACTGTGAAGCCAAATGCATCATGAACATGAAGAATGTTTTATAGTATTTTAATCAGCAGCAGTCCAATGACTATGTGGCCAACAAGCCTCTATATTTTATGCACATTTGTATCATAAAACAGCAGGAACTTATGCATGAGTGGAAAAAGTAAGTAAAATACGAGTCATTCTGAAAATCAACAATTTAACCTCACTTTAACAGAGGTAACTGGCCTTGAAAGATGAGCACAGTGGTCCAAACCTAGATTGATATTTGTGCACAAATGTTTAAAGGCAGTCACCTTGTTCAGCAATATCCTTGCCCAGAACTGGGCACAATATTCCAGGTGTGGTCTCACCAGTGCAGAGTAGAGGGGAAAAAGGACCTCCCTTTGACCTACTAATCACACCCCTTCTAATACACCCCAGAATGCCCTTGGTCTTCTTAGCTACAGGGCATGTTGCTTGTCCATGGTCATCCTGATGTTCACCAGGACCCCCAGGTCCCTCTCACCTATGCTGTTCTCCAACAGGCCAGTCCCCAACCTATACTGGTACCTGGGCATGTTCTTCTCAAGGTACAAGACCCTATGCTTGCCTTTGTTAAATCTCATTAAACTTCTCCCCACCCAGCTCTCCAGCCTAAGTCTTGCTGTATGGCAGTACAGCCCTCTGGTGTGTCAACCACCTCTCCCAGCTTTGTGTCATCTGCACACTTGCTGACTGTGCATTCTATTCCCTCATGGAGGTCCGACCCCTGAGGGACACCACTAGATGCAGGCCTCCAGCTGGAGTTATTACTCAATCTAATATGCATAAAGGATACATGATAAAAGTAAAATAACACATCCCTGCTAGTCCACATAACATTCCCAAGGGAAGGATTGCACCTATTAATTTTTGCCTTTAATAACAATACTTTTGTAAAAAAATTAATGCTGCAAAATGGCAGAAAGAGGTGATTACTTTCTTCTTTTCATTTTTCCTTGAAAGGAAAGATGTGCCAATTCTTGCCTGCAGGTGGAAAGCCATGCTGGGTCTGAGGATGAATTCTGGTGTTTTTTCCATCACATTGTGTTGCCAGGAGACCTCAGCATGGGAGATGCTCAGACAAGAACTGCTGTAGTGTTATTTTATAACTATGCTCCACTGATATAGTACAAAGATGTAATCTGAAATGGTCACTACAGCTTTCTCCCTGGGTAGCTGGCGTGGCTAGCCCCAAGTTGTGGAGGAAGGTAGAAGCATATATTCTTCTTCCTCCTCAACTCACTACACCTATGAGTAAAAGACACACAACTTGTTTGTGCCTGTTAGTGTTATCTTCTGCTACAATTTTAAAAATAAAGCTTTATTTTTTCCTTGGGCAAAAGAATGACTGGTCTTAGTGCTGTTATGCAAAATCAAAATTACTTTTCTTTCAGGCACTGTGTAAAGCTTATTTGCATTTGTAAACCAGTTTAGAAAAAACCCCAACTTTTTAAATGCTCCTTGGATATATTTGGTATGTTCCTTCTTTCTCCTGCCAGGGTCCTCTCCATTCACAACCACACTAGCTGAAAAATAGTCAGAATTAATCGTTATTTATCCGTGAAATCCCATGCTAGGCCCACTGTTCAGTCTTCTGAGAAGTGGCTTTGTAAACACTGTTGCATCGGAGTGAAGTAGCTGGAGACAGTCTACCCAAACAGGATTTAAAGACCAGTTTACATGACACAAGCCCTGCAAGGTCAGCCTCCTTCATGCTCATAATTGACAACTTCAAATTAAATAGTATCTATTTCTCAATTTAATGCACCACCATATTTTGCACAAGTGACGCTCAGACCAAGAATGAAACCTTCCAACCATATGCTGGCAATGCCAGCATTCATTTTAATCCCTTTATATCGTGATTTGTTGCTTGCTACCATAGTAACAGATGACTCTGTCATACACAACACCAAATAAAAGAATTCTATCAGGTGTCTCACTTCACTGGCCTGAGGATTCAATATTGCATGATGCACCTACTGCCCAAATGACTTCTGTTCTCATTGGTTTTCACCTGACTAAAACACTACCACCATCCAATGGCTCAGCATTTACTTCCCTGCCCATTCAAGTTCCATGAATGTTGGTCCCTTAAAAGGACTATTTTTTCAAGTTCAATTCCATGCAATACATCCAGTGTATCACCTTCTAATTCATTAAATACTAGATCATGCCCCATTCATTTAGGCAGGACACATATGGCTGGAGGCTTTCTGGTCTTTGGGTTGGGATGTTATTTCACTGTTTGGCCACAGTTATCTCATGCAACACAGGAATTGCACTCATCATTTGTTGGGAGAGAGAGGAAGAGCTGCTTTGAGGAGACACTGGGAATTAAATGCAATGGCTAAAACCTAAAGTGCTTTCTGCTATATATTTCTTAGGGCAGGATATACAACTCCAGATACATATTGCCATGCAGAGGAAAGAACTGTAGTTGCCATGAGATAACAGGTCATTTTTCTTCAGCATTCCCTCAGCTGTAATGTGCTTTGCACACACGTTTCCTCTTCAAGCTAAATCTCCTCTAGCTTTCGGGCTAAGCTACCCCACTGCTGATAGTACAGAACTGCCCTAAGATCAGAGATGCTGCACCTGATTACACTCACGTTTCCTGCCTCCTGTATTTACATCCGGCCCTTGAACAGGGTCAAAAATGTCACAACTGGATTAAAGTAAAAAAAACCAAACGCAAAACTAATAAATGACAGGAAACTGGTGAAGCTGAGGTTTGTGCTTTAAACGCACTTCTTTTCAAGACCACTGTAAATTATCCACAGCTTTGCTCTGAACACCAGTGAATAACTTGTTGTGTAGCCTCAGTATCTCTGTATAGGTTTCCTATTGTTTGATACTATAGTTATTGTTTATTGCTACAGCTTGTTTCTTTTAGTGGTGAACATACCAAATTCAGTTATGTTCAAAGACCTGGATCTCTGCATTTCTTCCTAACCACTAGGTGCATGAGACAGAAGACTGATCAACTTTCACTGCCTTAAATTCACAATAAAACAACTACTTTATCTCATGTCACAGCAAGATACAGGTAATCACAGGCAAAATCTTTCTCCTTCAGCATTCTGTTTCTGCAGCAGTCCACAGCCTAGTCCTCTCTGTTTATAATTTAGGGTCAGACTGTTCATTCTCACATTATTACAGGGATGCGTTCTGGCAGGGAACACGAAATCTTCCTCTTTTCCTGAGCTGGTTGAGCGCCAAAGGAAATTCTGAGCATTGCTCCTTGCAAACACACTGTCATCTGAGTGCAGCGACCTTCCGTGGCGTGCGTTCAAAACTCTGTCTCCCCCAGTGTTTCCACACTGGCTTGCTTCACCGAATGTCACAAGACAAGTGCTAGTCCAACCTGCACACTACTGGTCACACGTTTTAAGTGAGGGAGATGCCAGCTCTCATAAGCAAGCAAAATATAAAGGAGGTTCTGCCCAGACATGTCTAATTCTATGGGAAGAGGTGGCACCCTGCCAAAATAATTCTGCAAATGACAACACCTGAATCAATCCACTAATTAAAAGTTAACAGACAGGGGTGCTTACTGAGGTATGACCAAATTAATCTATCCAATTGTATACTCTTTTACATTAATTTTTTTTCCCAATTTATTCCTGACAGAGGATGTGTTTGCAGGCACTGGATGTGAGCTCCCACAACGTGGGCTGAAAAGCAGCAAGACCAGAAGGTGGTCATGCGGGTCACTTCCTCTGGCGTTACAGCACCCCTGACACTACTGGCAGTCACTTCACCTGGAAATTACTGAAATATCTCAATGCTGTCAGGCACATGTGCTAAACTTCTTTTTCTCTCCTTCAGACAAAGCCTTGAAGTCTCATCTTCCCCTTGCCCCAGCCTGCCCTGTAGCGACCAGTCACTGCCTTATCCTGCTCTGTCTTCACCTTGGCTCCCAATAGGCTGTGCCAGGAACTGGGGCAGCTGCAGCACACCATGGGGCATGATACAACCATAAGAAACCTTGCATCCCCCAACCATTTTTTTTCCATGGAAAATAACTTGACTTTTGGCATTTATTTTTGTTTGAAATATTGTAGCATACTTGAACTATAACTGCACACAAATACTTCCTGTCAAGCAAGACAAGAGAAACCCCACTGAAGCAGTGCAGGAGGTAGCTTGATCTTCCCCACTTTTTTTTTTCCTTTTTTCTTTTCTCCTTTCTCTGCTTTTCAGAATATTGAGCAGAAGCTACAGCATGCCAGAACAACACTTCTCTTTCAGTCACCTCTTTTGTCCCTGCACATCCCTGCTAAGTCTCTTGGAGGGCAAAGTTCCTTCTGCCCTGAATACCTCTTAGTCTTGTCCTAAAATCTTTCCTACCAGCAATCCTTCCTCCCTCCTCTGCACTGTTAACATTTCCTACTGCCTGCTTCTCCAGTGCCTGATCTCCACGTCTACTCCCAAGTGCCTTGCTGCAGGGGTTAAAAACCAGCCACAAGTTTGGCATTTTTAAAATAAATTAACATCAGGGGGAGAAAAGGACAATTCTTAGTTTACTCTATGGAGCTGGCCAGCTCTCAGATGCATGAGGAAAAATATTTATGAGGATGAAAAAGAAGATGAACATTTTTAATAAGAATACTTTTTTTTTTATTCACTAATAGAGAAGATACTAGTGTTGATGTAACCCATCCTTGCTGTACTGGTAAGGAAACAATACTGAGTTTAATGGGTTTCTTCACTGTTAGGTATATGAGTTCAGGTACAACTCCAGTGAAAAAGCAAGTTAAAATACGTTAAAAAAGGTTTTTTAAAATGGCAAAAAAACCCAAGTGCTTTTAATCATGGGATACTAAACAATCAATGGGCCTCCATGATCTTTTATATTACTTTATACACCTATGAATGTTTTTATTTACCTAGAATTCTATCTTTTGATAATTTTTTAATTGTGTCTGTTTTGGGGTTTTTTTTTCTTTCCATTTATGACTTCATTCCTTCAATAAAAAGCCACAAGTTTTGCAATAACTATACCATTTTTTTTTCTGGCCTTTCTGGTAAGCCAGCCTGTTTTCTTTATGTTTCTTTTATTTGTTTGTTGTTTTCATGAACTAAGGCTCAGGAAATTCTCCTGTGATGTTCATTTCAGGGGAAGGGGCATCTCTGTCTACGGGATGGAAACTGTTTAGCCTTTGTGGCTTCTGAAAGATGTTTGTAGACAAAACGGAGCTCAAAATACATTCTAATCCATAGTGAAATATTAGTTCTCCTTTTCTGTCAGCTTTCCTAAACCAAGATTTTGCCTTGTCTGTGAACACTCCCTTGAAGAGGGCAGCTTGGATGGCTTCCATGTCCTAACTCTCTGATTTGTGGCAGCTAAGATCAAGTGGGAATAGAGCTTGTTACAATAATCCATCAGTGGTATAACACACACAGTAACATCCCAAGGAGGGAGACCTTGGGCGTCACAGGGAAGGTTAAGACTATAATTTCTCTTAATGTGATTTTGCCTGGCCTTTTCAGAATTCTGTCCGCTTTGGGCAGGGCCACTAGATCAGCAAACCACAGACTGAGCGACGGCGCTCAATTTTATATGCTCTGAAACCGAGAGAATTTTAAAAAGTAACAGCACTGGGTTAAGCTATCTTCCACTTTCTAAAAGTGCAAAATAGAAGATTCATCTGAGAGTAAATTGTAACATGGCTGTGTGGAGTTTGGAAAACATGGGCTCTTTTCTTTGATGTTCATTTTCATTTTAGAAATAAACTTGATCCCAATCTAAAAAGATGTGAAATAGCTTGCTAAAAAAGAGAAGAAGTGTGAAATGATAAACCAATATACCTAAATGTTAAGAGATGAAGAAACACTCAAAGAAATAAAAAAACTATTAAAAAATATTAAAACCTTCCAAACATGAGAAACCAGCCTTAGTGAGGGCAATAAAACAGAGCCTAAACATAGGCTGAATTAGGAGAACAGAGATGGAATCCAAAGAGCAAATATCTAAGGATATAAAACAAAACCCACACATTCCTTTATGGTACCAAAAAAAAAAAATCCCAAATCCAAAACCAAAACCACAAAACAGAGGAGGACTGGGGATGAAAAAAAAATGAGGAAGACTGAAGTTCTTTTCATCCAGCTTCACCACCAAGTACATTGGGAGGAAACCTATTCTGAGACCTGCTTTTATTTTTCTGTATTTTGTAATATACCTGACCTAACAGCAAGGTTTGCATACTAGCAAGGACGATGAGAGCTGACAATGCAGCAAACAATCAGAAGACAAGAATTCTGACGGCAATTAAAATAAAGAAATAGAGCCACTGGCTAAAACAAGCATGCTTTCAGTGCACTTAGTAACTTAAAGAATCTGCAAAAGAAGTGTCACTTGTCTTTGCAAAAGAAGCAAGTTTGATTCAGGAAACTGTAGAGCTCCAAACTTCGTAACTGTATCTGGACACCTGGCTGAAAGGATGAGTAACAGGAAATGAAATGCATCAAAATAATCACTAGATTCTGAATATGTTTACAAAACAGTAAACAGATAGGAGCAAGTAAGGAAAATGAGACTTCAAATTCTTCACAATAGCCTCATGGGCCACCTACGAAGTGTGAGGTTAAGAGGGCAAAAGGAAAGAAGGTACATACTGATTCAGCAGGTGTCTCATGGTTTGTACTCTGTATTTCAAAATTATCTGGAAACAAGGAAGCGTACCAAGAGGGTAAAATCTACTGATGGACAAACTCATTCAGATGAGTCCTGATTTAAGATTATTAGGGATTTAAGAGATAAGCAGTAAATCTGCTTCCAGCAGATCATGGTCATTACTGTAGATTGCAGTGCAGTGCACACTGAGGCAGTACCGGACCTCTCTGTGCATGGGGCTGAGTTCCGATTTGCCCGATCAGCTCAGGAGCCTGCCTGGATGTCCTTTGTGACCTGCCAAGGACAACTGGTGTCAAAAGGACAGCAGCAGTCAAAAACCACAAAGGAAACCTGAGGACATCTGATAAAAGAGAGCACGAGCAGAGCAGACAAACCTAGTAGGCATATAAGACTTATAAGGAGAGACTGGAACTCTGTCTGCTATTGTTTAACCCATCCTAAGAGGTAAGTCAGAGAAGTGTGGAAATGGTCTCAAAAAGCAAAAAGATTTAGAGGGTTTATTTGTGACTTAGACAAGGAATTGAGCAGCCTGGTTTAATTTAGTATTGCAATGACAAGGGTGATGGGCCAGATGACCTTCAGAGGTCCTCCCTACCTAAGCTATGCTCAGAAATAGAGAGATAAAAAGAGTATCAACTGCTGGATATATACAGACAGTAAAGTGGCCTGAAACTGGCCAATTCAACAGCAGACAACATTAGATAATAAATTCATTGTCAAAAGAATTGCACTAGGAGCCAAAATAAGATTTCATTTTTGCAGTTTTTAAAAACTGTATGATAGAGGGTCCAGCTATGTTCCATCTGCACCCGACCTCACAATATCCAAACAAGGCGGCTTTTGGAAAAGAAATAATTCCTCCACTTGATGCATATCATGAGTATTATGGGTCACAAAATAACATTTTTCTAGGTGGTATCTTCCTCCTTCTTCAAAGCATCTTGTGCTCTCATCTCAGGCAGCTGGTATTGTCCACTGTCTGGATCTAGACACTCGACTAGATGGATACTAGTATTATGCGCTGTAATTATTTCCATTTTCGCACAAGACAGGACTCTAAACCAGAATTTTCCTGATGATATTCTGCCATGTTTACTCCATTAATTTAAGTAACATACTATTTTTAGGGATCATCCATGAAATCTCACATTCTGGGAGCTCCAAGACGGTGGCTGCAGGGTTTCTATCATGCATGCTAGTAGCAGTAATAAATAATCTGTATATCAAATCCAGTTGTTGATCAAACCCATGCATTAGCCAAGGGAATCCCACTGTTTAAAAAGAGGTGCTTCCACAAATTTATTTCTATGTAACTTTCCTAACTCCTAGTCACCAAAATTCATATCAGGAGGAGGATAGAAAAGGAGGTAAGCAAAATATTTCAAGGATACTTTCACTCTTGAAACAATTTTATTACCAAAACAGTTCATTCCTTTGATTGTCCTTAAAATACATTCAGGCATCGGCCTTAAAAATGAGATTTCCCCAAACTCCAGAACAAATATATTTGAATTTGCTGGTGAAATGAAGTTTTAACCTGAAAATAGTTCCTAAGAGGGATGTAAATTAATAATGTATATAACATTCAAATGATTGTTTCAATGGTTGTTAGTTTACTGGCATCTTTGAAACTCACTGGGAACGACAGAAAGAATTCACATTAATAAAAAGTGCTATGACCAGGGAAGAACAAAATTGAAGAATAAAATAAAATCTTACCCATGTCATTTTAAAGAGAGTTTTTTAAAAACACATATATATTTACCCACTAGACATACCTTGGCTGACCTAGTGATGGCCCCGATCTCCGAATAAAGATCAGTGCTGTCTGGGAACTTTTCTACCACCATAGTGCAGACATGGTGCAGGAGGGACTGCTTGTGCACTGTGTCCTTGACTTCTGGAACCTTCTCGAGGTAGCTCAACTCAAAAGCTTTGGCCTATAAAGGAGGGGGGGAGGAGAAAAAGTTTTAAATAAAATTGCTTACTCCTTCCTATGCAGATTAGTAGACCAAAATCATTACCAAGTAAGGGTAGAGGGTAAAGAAGAAGAAGAATCCTAAAGGAGAAGAAACTTATTGCTTGTATTTAATTTTGACTTGCTGAAGAGAGGCCTCAAATCACTCCATCTGTGGTGAAATACCTCATGACAGTTCTCACAGTTTGAATAGGGAGTATCAACAGTAAACTCAAGGGAGTTACATCGGAAGGGAGTCTAGCTCCACATTTCCTTCAGGCTTTGCTGCAAGAGGAAAGAGCACCCTGACACACAATAAGAAGAAAAAGTAGGTTCTGTTTCCTAGATTATTTTTCTGGTACAAAATAACTATTGGGTTGCAACTGACATAATGGTTTTGACTTTTGTTTTTGAAGGAAAAAACTTCAGGGGAATTGCTGGGACATCAGGCTTACGTTGGTTCCGTTCAGAAAGTTCCCAATGGCTAGTAGAGTAGAAAGGATAAATCCCAAAGTTTTATTGTGTTCCAGCTGGTCCATTCCTTCCTTCAGGTCTAGAAGCGGTTCTGCAACTTCCTGCCATGAGAACAGAAACACAAAAGTGAAGGCTGCTTTAAGTTTTTAATTCTATGGTTTAGATTAATTACTGCAAAAAGTTCCTGAACTGGAGTCTTGCAGAGTGCATACTGGCCATGTGTGCTGGCTTTCTTCCATGCTCCAGCTAATAAATCACATGCAAAGACACCAAGAAAATACATAAAATACTTTCCTAACGTTGCTTCTTTATGCATGCAATTACCTTACTTGTCTTGGGGAATTTCTGTGATTCCAAACAGGAGAGAGAGAATCAGAGAAGGAGCTGCTGCATTTGATTGAGATGCACAAATATCCCCCTGCCCCAACTGATAAATATGCTTCTTGGAACTATTTTTTCTAATCTTTAAAAAACAAACAAACAAAAGCTAGAACCCTGGCTGACTTGTCCTCTGTAGTCTGACCCTAAAGCCTTCTTCAAATGATGGCCACCTCTGAGTTTTAGATACCATATTGTGATTGTGTGGCTTTAAACCTGACAAAAACCCCACTGCAAGCATCAAGCTTTGTAAGCGGTCTTGTTTTAATCTTTTAACTTAATGCACCTTTCATCCACACGTGTTATCTGAGCATGGGTATATAAATGTGTAAGGCTTGGAAACATAAATTCTGTTCCATTACCTTGGGAAGTGAACTACATCAGAGAGTTCAAAGGAAGAGAGCGAGGGCAATTGAGTTGACAGAGCTTATTTTTGTCCTTGTGTGAGGCCCAGGGTTATTTGTTTTGTATACACAGTAATTGTCCACATTGCATCTATCTCTACATGTCATTTTAAGCATCTGTGAGCTGCATTATTTTCCCAAATTATTAGTCTTTATGAGCCAAGAAGCCACAATTACGCTGTTATTTTAGACTAAGAGGCAAATTAGCTGAGACCTTTGCTTTCTTGGAGAAATACAATGGGTCATTCAACAATTGTAGTGATATTTGAACATAAATAAGAGCACAAAGATGAAGTTAACATGCGTTTCTAGTCACTACAGAACAACCAATATCTTGAAAAGAAAAAAAAATATGGCAAATTCAAGACAAATTAAGAGATGGCATACTGAACAAAATAATGTATATCAGATGAGAGGTGATAAATAATCCACAACTTTATCAAGTTAAACTAAAAATCAATGAACTGCTTTACAGAATTGTTTCAATTGCTTTAAAATCAGGGTTGATTTAGTTTGTTTTGTTGCATTATGGGGATGGATCACATTAATCTGCACCTGCTGTAAACACAGGCATTTGAACTATTGTACTTGTTTTGACTTGCAACCTGTTAAAAATAATTCCTAAATATTAATTTAAAACATTCTGAAGGCAAATAAAAAGGTAGCATAAAAGGCTTCCAAAGCAGGCCATACTGTAGCCCTTCATTTCACTATTTACATGTAAGTTATCCAAGCTTAGACTTTCTTGCATATAGCAGACATTTATAATTACTCTTTATTGTTTTATTTTATTGTAGCATTAAAAACCTAATAAAAAGCAGTGTACTAGATACTATATAATCAGATAAAATACCCATACTTGCCCCCTATAAATATCACCTTCTACCCAAAGAAGGCAGAGCTACCTCACATCCTTAGATACCATGTATCCTTGTTTGCCATGCTTCTATTTTTCACCTAAAACTATGGTTGCATGAAATTTGAGGAACTTGTCCAGAATTTCTGACTGCAAGACATCTGATAGTGCCTGATAAATGTTTGACACACAAGCACAAATGAACTCAACCAGACGTGTGCAATGACTCCAATGGGGATTCCAACGGGGAAGACATAGCACGCTTGTCCCGTACAACTGATAGGGTGCAAGCATTGTTACTAAGCTGCTATCCTGGCAACTTGTTTACCTTACTGCACTTACACAAGTTCATATGTATGGTCTTCTGGGAGGAGTAAAAACTTGGTTGGGATGGGAACTTTGAGATGACCAACATGTAATTTGTCCTGTTTGTAAATTTAATCAACACTGACCTGCATAAAGTATCCTACCTTTTTAAAACAATAGAAAGTATCAGGACCACACTGTAACATTTAGAAAGCTTTAATGGACTATTGGAAAATTTTCAGGCAGTTTAAGCATCACTCAGAAGTACAAAATTTTTGAACACTTACTTCTCCAGCACACTGTCTCCAGGGAGACTGGAGTCAGGAGTAATCTTTCTGCTCAGAGGAGACACTGAAGCAAGCTTTTATTCTTTACCAGTTCTAGTTTTCCCATTTCTATACCTGCTTGCTTATATTAATTTCTGATCCATTAATGTTGGCAGCAACATGGGATATTTTCCCACAGTGATCTTAAGAAAAAAATTGTCTTATCTAGAAATACAAAAGATTCTATTCCTCTTTCTTAGGCTCTAAACTCCCTTTGAGATAATGAACTTTAACAGCATCTGCATCATAAATAGTTCAGTACAAAGAACTAGCGGTAACACAGTGTAATTTTTGGGAGCAATCAAAAGTCTGAAAATGGAGATTTAAAGTTGAAACTCTACCTCTTTTGTCTACACCTTTAAAATATGATACCAAAGGAAAGGTGAGGAAAATTGTTGCACCGCTGTTGATCTTCATTAGGCATACATTGCCTTAGAGACATGTTAACATTTCAGAACATTATATGCATTATCAAATGGATGATTTGGAAAGGCTTTTCTTTTTATATTTTCTCTAAAGAGCAAAGAATGAGCATCCCTTCAATCAGTTCTGCCTCTCACAGTCTGAGGCCCCTCCCTACAAATGTACCCTGACTTGCTTTAATTAATTATATTCAATCCAAGAAAGATGACTTCTGTTATTATACCTGGGAAGTCTTCTACAGTATCTTTCTCAACTTTTTTCTTGAGCAATTTCATGATGTTTCTCTTTCAGGCTGTCAGAGGTGGAGTCAAGACCTACTTAGGTAAAACTCTGCTCTCACCTGATTAGCAGAAAAGTTTCATGAAAGAAACTCCAGCCTTACATCAACAGCATGGGCATCTCACACTGTGGATATCACAGACCATCTAAAACTTCCAGTCTCATGGAAATAATAGTCAGTTTCATTCCTTTCTTACACAAAATGTATGTATGAGTCAATAAATAATAAGAGTGCATTCTGAGCTGTTCCTAATTTTAAAATAGATTTTAAAAGAATCAAGCAATGCTGGTCAAAAAGAAAAGACAAAAACTATGGAGGTAGGTGATTTGGCACCTAAGTTTCAGAAGCATGTCCCATTTCTCAGAATCTGTATCACATAAAGTTATACTGAATTTTTTTAATATACACATATGGACACAGATAAACAAGCAAAATTAATATATACAGGACAGAGCTGTTTGAAGAGCAATGCATGGGATCTGCACCAGAAGTGCAGCCTGATGAAGGTTCCTGCTCTGAGATTCCTGAAAGAGCTTGAGAGGGTCAGCAAGTGGCTGAAAATACCTCCACACTTTCATTCTGTTTCACCGACACACCAAAATGACACCGTGTCATTTTGAATTTTTTGCCTGTGATTCATCATTCATGACAGACAACCCAATACAGTGTTCTCTGAATAAAGCCGTCCAAAGAGGTGGCAACTGTCTGACCGAACTGAAAAACCCTAAAGGATGTCTTACATTTTGTTTAGAACTTTGAGAGAGAGTTATAAACAGAAAGAAAAATAAAATTAAAAAAAAAAGATGGTGCTTTCCTTACCTTAAATGGATGCAAGCTCAATACTCTCATTTATGACGTACATCTCAACACTGTATGCCTCATTCAATCTTTATCCAAAGAAAAATTCTTACTGCTCTGAAGTAAGAATTTCCTGAATAAAAACATCTGGAGATGCAGCAAGGATTTAGCCCTCTTTCCTTCATTACTCTTACTGACTAGTTAAAGGAAGGAAGACATAGTCTCTAATGTTCTTTTGCAGAAGGAATAAATTCTGAAGGATCATTTTATCTGTTTCCTCGTTAGCCACCCAAACAAAAGTGACCCATCTACTGATTTTTTTTCCAAAATATATGCTCATATAATAATAAGGTCAGGGAAAGCTCAGGTAAAGCCTGGGAAGAGTTTCCACTGGTGCCAGCCTGCTTTCCTCTCACCTTTTCCACTATCTCGTAGTCCATCTTGAAAGCCCAGAGCTGGAGCCTGGCGGAGAGTTCGCTGATGGAGGAGAGGGTGAGGAGGAACTGCTCAGCGCTCCCCAGGGGGACATCGGGGTTTGCCAGCTGTGCCTCCTGGATCTTTTGCTTCTCCTCCTCGCTCGGGATCATGGTCAGGATTTTCTGTAAAGGAAGACAAAAGGCGGGCATCAGTGCAGGGCAGAGAGGGGTGCAAGGGCTGGACGTTGGGCGACTTCACAGCAGCAACGCTACAAGTCCTGGAGTCACTGGCTGGCAAATTAGGACAGCAGCGTAGTAAACAAGAACTAACCCACTGCACTAGAAAACAAAACAAGGCCTGAGATCTCAGACATCTGCAGTCTGGTGGAAAACATGCCTGTATTAAAATGCCCTTTTTTTAATTTGTACTCATTTGATATGGTTAATCAAGGGATGAGCCTTGAGGAGACACAAGGAGTCTGATTAGGACTGGTCCTCTTAGCTTTCCTATGTTTAAGTCAAAACTGGCCATCTTTCTGCAAATTACACACAGAAGTGAGGGTAGGAGTGTAATTTTGTGGCCTGTGATTTACAGTAAGTCAGACTAGATATGAAGGTCCCTTTTAGCCTCAATATTTATGAATATCCAAGCATGCTTGTAGGTATACAGAAATAACTTTAGGACTCCTGTCCCTGGCTGTTCTCATAACTTCCTGGTTTCTGTTCAGTCTGTTTTGGGGTTTTTTTTTAAATGAAAATATGACTACTGCAGATTATGTCATTCCCCAAAATTTCACCCAAACTGAGGACAACTTCCCAAGGAACACGCATTGAATGTGAAATTGAATTGTGCATTGCATACCATATGGTCTTTTTCTATTTTGATCTGAAAAGTCTAAAGTATTGATGAAAAAGGATCTCTGTATTTTCAGCTTTCCTTCTCAAAGTATTGCTCTCTAACGTATTACCTCTTAAACAGTTTTAAACACAATAAATGCATTTCAAAACAAAACAAAAACCCATAAAGGCATTTATTTATCATTCTATAACGACAGAGGCTGTTTTGGAGTTGGGGAGCAAATAATAAAAAATACAGCCAAAGAGCTATCAGACCTGCCAATCCAAACTACAGGCTTGTTCCAACGTGGGATGTAGCCAATTTGTCGAAGTAGCACAACTGCCCCCTTCCAGTACCAATAATATATCTGGCTCCTTGTACGGTGCTGTTGCTAAGTGTGGAGAGCAAGGGACATTTTCTGGTCTCTTAGGCCAGAAGAACAAGGGTTAAGCAAGCAATGTTCAAATTGTTGAAGTGGGATTTACTTAATTTCAGCCACAACATGTGTTTTGCTGTTCATCTTCTTATGGTCAATTCCATAAACAGAAATAAAGAAGCATTTCTTTCTGTTAATGTCTTTCTGTTAAAAAAAAAAAAAAACAACCAAAGAACAAGAAAAAAGCCTCCTTGCTTGGACACTGCAAGCTTCTACCTTAGTAAATTAATATCCAAAGGAAAAAAAAACAAAAGGAGGAAAATCCCACAATGCACACTGGTAATTTTCCTTCCCCTGTTTGTAAAATTTCTGATGTACACCTGCTCTGATTGACAGTATTTGTGTATTCATTTTGAGATGTACTGTCTGTCCATCTATCCATCCATGCTGGAATCTGTAACTAAGGTCATACCTAACATCAATCTAGATTTGATGCCCCCGCATCAGGGCATTGTTCAGTGCTCAATCAACACTCATCTAAAAACGTTCATTAAAAAGAGAGACTGACTCTGAAACATATGAGAAGATGTGTTTTGCAAAGTGTCCTTTGAAGACTTCCTAGTGCCTACTCCTCTCTTCAACAACAAGAAGCCAACACCCACTTGGCTGAGCCAGGGCAGCTTGCAAATAGGATCATATGAACATCCATACATGGAGAGTTTAGCAGTAGCCATGTGATGGATGTAAAAATGCTTCTGGTGCATTTTTGAAGCCTAACACTTCAGCAGTATTCTCAATTGCCTCCTACAAATAACTAGGACTTTTGGCACCTACCCAGGAATCCCACAAGTATTTTGTGGTGATGCAGGGCCTTCACTCCAGAGATTCTGCTCTGCTTTCGGGCATTTTAGAGAGAGCAATGAAACAGTAAGTTTTATTTCCAAAGGGACTCTCCTCCTCCTTGAGTTTTATGTAAACATCACAAGTCAGATGGAGCTGACAAAAAGCATTTGAGTCCAAGTACTGCAAAACTGCTGCGCTGTGTGCCATACTATGTGAAACAGAGAATGCCAAGTGACAGAGCCTGTACTTGTGGTGCCAGCTGATGAGGATTATCCCTGAAAGCCCTGCCTTGATGGGACCAGAGCTTCTAGCAGGTCTCACACCATCCAGGGTGCAACTGCCCCATAGGAATGACTTACTCACAGGCACTCGGAATTTGCTTGGGCAAATAAATCTTACCCTTCTGCTAATCATCCTTGGTGTGCTCCTGAGCAAGCGGTAACATGCTCCTATTCTTGATTTTGATTCTATGACTAATGTGAGCCATTTGTTCAGTGTTGGAAATTGATGAATGCACCATCAGCCAACTTGTTATTATTTTTATTATTTTTAAACTTCACTGGCAGTAAAAGTAGCATTAAAACACAGCAGGGCAAAAGGTTACTGGCACTTGATAAGTGGTACTTGTGATTAAATCACAAGTACCACTGAACCCAATCATTTGTTCATAATGCTCTTTGAGTACAGCAATCTTCAGGTAGATTCAGGAAGAACTGGTTATCAACAAGCCCTATGCTCATATTCTTTAATAAGTAATATGTGTGATAGACATATTTCACCCCTATGCATTCTCACACAACAGTTTGGGCCAAAGAGTAACATTCTGAGGAAAAACAGTGCATAAATCTTTTCATAGAGAAAAGAAGCAATTTTTGGAGATCCTGTTCACATGAGATAATCGGTCCTAATTGTTCTGCTTACAGACTGTTGGACCCAGCCACTTGCTTGAATGTTCAGTGAAGGGATTAAACTTCTTACTACCTGGACTCAGCCATTCTGACATATGATATCAAATACTTATATGAAAGAAGTCATAGAAGGCTCACAGGGCAAAATATATAACCCCTATGTGCCCGGGACTATGGGCCTCAATGTGGGATGCAAGTAAGCACCTAAACCAGAGACTGCAAATGGCCTGGACCTTCTGTGGAAATCAGGTGCTGAAGTTCTCTCTTTCAAGAGATAACGGGGCTTCTCAGTGATGATGAAGTTTGCAGGGGTGCCTCAGCTTTCAGCTGATTTTTGCCAGGCAAACAGGAGCCTGAACAAAAATTAGGAAACCAAATATCTATCTGTTGTTGGGTCCAGAGCTTTCTGTGGCTCCAGGCCCATCAAGTTCATAAGTGGCATAGCCAAATACACATTAATGGGTATTTCATCAGGTATCTGACAGGTCTCAGCAGACGACTCAGCTCCCGCTTTCCAGGCAGCTATTAACAAGACACGTCAGTCATCTGTATTACCTGCAGAAACTCTAACAAAATACCAAGCACATGAATTGTTCCAAAAATTATGCAATTCTAAGAAGGAACTACTCCTACAGCACCTGATAGCCATCCCTGAAAATCAGGAACTGACAGCGGCTGCCTTGGTCAGACAGCTCCAACTTCTCCTCAGGTCTCCACTGAAACACTGAACATGCCACCGCAGGTCACAGAAACCACACGAGACGTTTTAGTTTGCTGTAAGGAGTGAAACTGCAACTCTTTTTCTGTAAATAAAATCTGAAACTCATTAGGGCAGCATTATGCTGATGGTGGGAGCACTGCTGAGTACATTCTCTCTTCTGCCTAGACTTGTGAAAAGAGGTGCTCTTTCAGGTCACACGAGCTAGCATCATTTGAAACATCCTGCCACACTTCTATGAAGCATTAGCTGAACAAATCAGAAACTGCAAATGCTGATGTACTGTGGTAACTATCAGACCAAAAATACCCTGATTGCTTCTGAAAATCTAATTTTGCTTTTTGTTTATATGTGTCACCATTTGCCCTCTTAACACCTGGCTCTGATCTCTTATCCCTTCTTACACATCTGAGCTACCTAGCTGCTCTAGATACAGGGACTTCAAAGCACCTGACAGATGTGGGTATGAAGGGATGAGCATACCTGGAGATTTAGTTTTACTAAAAGCTCTACCTACCAATGCAGGCAATACTATGCAGCATCACAAAGCCATCTTGTAAAGCACAAAGAAACCCGCCTTCATTTCCTCACAGCATTACTCCAATTTTAATCTGCTAAATTAATGATAGTCTCTGATATAATTTTATTTTGATCCCTGTTCCCTTACTGAGCAGCATTTTATAGAAGGACTCGCTCATTTTCCTTACTAAATACAAGCACCAAGGACTGCTCTGATGGACTATTCTCGCAGTTGCCTCTGACACACTTCATTAAAATTGGGCACCGGGAGTTTAAGCTCACCTCTTTTGCTTAGCTCACAGAAGGCCCTCATCCATGCTAAGCAGGCAGTTCTTTGTCCTGCAGCAGGCTCCAAGTTGCTTGAGCACAATGAATGCCAAGCTTTCAAAGAAAGGGAAACACAGCAACTTTGGCAAACTTGAGGTGGTGAATTTATTTTTTTAGTTAGTTGACGCATGCTTGCAGACACACATTGTGCCTTCCTTTGAAAATACAGCCTTAACAGTGCCTGATCTGCATGTTAAACAGACTGCATCTCTTTCTCTCTAACATCATGCCCCATTTTCTACCCTTTCTCACAGCTCAGGGGTACCTAACTGCTTCAAACTTAGGTATAGAGGGCTTTATAATACCTAGAGCATTATTTCTTACATACTGCTTACATATCTGATGTTACAAAGCAAAATAAGGATTACTAACAAGAGTTAAATGGTGTAAGCAGAATTCAGCACAATGTAGGACAGTAGCAGAGGGTTTATCTGGTCACTAAGGACTTGATGATGAATTGGTCTATCACAAACTTGTAGCCTGCATCCCACTGCATCACTGCCTTGTTGCTAGCACTATTGTCAACACTACTGTAGTTGACTGTCCTTAAAGGAATTGCAGTTATATCATTTAGGGTCATTTATGTCATTTAATCTGAATTTATCCACCAAGGTGCAGACTAAAGCCACACATACACGACACAAAAATGACAAGGAATGATGCTCCTTAGTGAGGGACATGGCACAGAGCTCACAGCCAAGAAAAAAGATGGCTCAGATAATTTTATAAATTGGTCACCTGCTCTGTGCTGGATCCCTTAAAAGCTGAAGATGGCTCTAAATTACAGCTTCTCTGAAATTTTAGCAGTGAATGTTTATGTCCTCACAACACACATTTCTTCTTGTGCTCTCTTTACGCTTCTCTCTTCTGCTTACTTGCCATGACATCTTCTCTAGACAATTAGCTATGCATAAAGGCTTTGAGTACCCACTGTGATGAAGTTTTTTAATTAGACCAACTGTGTAATTTTTTCCACACCAGTCCTGCCTCATTCAACCCATAATTTAGCTATAAAAGATATTATATAGAAAATAATTTGCTTTATTGTCTGCATTTTTATGCAGAAATCATAATCACTATCAATTATTTCCTGAAAAGACAACCTCTGTTTCTTCTAAGCTAATGCTAAAGCAAATACATAGATGGACACAGAGATGAAGAGAAACAGGAACCAAAACTTCTCTACACTATAGATCCAAAGGGACAGTATGGAAAACTTGAAGTAGGGCTCTGCTTAAACCAACAAGACTCACAATGGTGCATTTCTGTATTTCTTGTTACACCTTTTGGCTAATCCTTCACAGCTTAATCCAGCCCTCTGTTTTGCTATGAACACTGGTCTGACACTGTAACAGCTTGCTGCAAGAAGAATCTATATATTGGGGACTGGGGAAGGGAATCTGAATTCAGTGCAGGGTTTTACCTGATAAGAACTAACCAAATATGGAACACAGAGAAAAAAAACCCACAACTTTTTGCTATGAACATCATCCTTCCCAACCAATAAAGGCTTCATCCATCAAGGTGCAAAGTACTTGGGCTCTGCTCCACAGAATCACAGAATCATTTAGATTGGAAAAGATCTTTAAGATCACAGAATCCAACTGCTAACCTATTACTGCCAAATATATCACTAAACCATGTCCCTGAGGACCACATCTACATGTCTTTTAAAGACTCCCCATGTGACATTTCCTCTTGTCCTATCGCTTGTTATTTGTGAGAAGAGACCAATATCCACATTGCTACAAGCTCCTTTGAGGTAGTTGTAGTGAGAAATAAGGCCTCCCCTCAGCCTCCTCTTTTGCAAGGTAAACAAGCCCAGTTCCTTCAGCTGCTCCTCTTAAGACTTGTGCTCCAGACCCTGTACCAGTGTCATTGCCCTTCTCTGGACATGCTCCAGCATCTCAACGTCCTTGTACTGAGGGGTGCAAAACTGAACACAGTATTTGAGGTGTGGCCTCATCAGAGCTGAGGTCAGAGGCACGATCACTTCCCTACTGCTGCTGGCCCCATGACTCCTGACACAAGCCAGGATGTTATTCGGCTGCCTTGGCCACCTGGGCACACTGCCCACTCATGTTCAGCTTTCTCCTTTTCTCTTGATATTACCTGAATGATCACATCACAATTACTCACATTCTTATCTTCAAACTATGAACCCAGAACTCGGAAATACCACTTTCTTCAGCACTGGGCAAGTATATCAACATTTTCCTGGTTTCCAAATTCTTCCATTTGATAGCTACCTGCATATACATTTTAAATGAAATCATAGGTTTCTGGCAATTAATGGAAAGGCGACCCAAAGGAGGGTGTGGTGGCATGAGGCACTCACAACTGTGGGCACCACAGGTGGCTGGAAGAGGACAAACAGCACAGCTACAAATGCTGGCACCGAGAAGAGTGAGCTGTGCAGTGCAGCTGAGCTTCTGTTAAGTGTGCCAGAGAAGGATAAAATGCAAAGGAGATGATACATCTGAAGATAATAAAGAAGTGTCCTTCTTTATCAGCCATTTTATGTGGGACTTTGTGTGGAAACACTGCCTACAGCACCGAGAGCTAACCATCAGTCTGTGAGTTGAGCTTGGCTGAAGGGGAACCTATCTCCAATACCTTAAAGCTTAGTGCTGCAAGATGTAGTGGTGGGTACATGGGCTGGGTCATGAAAAATTACTTTTTTAGCCTGATATGTCCCCTTCATAATATGAGTAAGGCATGTATATAGCAAATAAGTAGCATTGCTTTGGGAAGAAAGTATATTCTGGTAGGAATAATCAGATCTTGCCTCCTAGCTAGAACAATCTTTTGACTTAAGTATTTCTTTTGCATGTAACTGCTGGCAACTGCATTTCCATTCGAGCCAGCCTTTCTCCTCCTCTTCCGTAGTCAGCACAGTGAAGGTGGAAAGGGAGAAGTCATGAAACACAGAGCCAAACCATTGAAAGGTGACTGTGAATCTATACATGCCCCCTGCAGCTCAGCCACTGGTTGAGATTTGTAGTTCTGCAGATTACTCTTACTACATTATATAAGCTAATTAAATATATACATATATAAGATTTGAAATTAATACAAACACAATGAAAAAAATAGGGAAACAGCAGGCTTCTTTTATGTTTCATAGAAGAAAAATGTTTTGATAAAAAATAATAAACATAGCTCATCTTGGATCTCAGTAAGAATATCTGCAAAGTCAAATATGTAATGGTAAAAATGACATCATCTGTAATATTTATACCAACTGCTTTTCTTCAAATGACAGTAACACAGAAATGCTATTTTGAGCAGAACTAGTATTTGTTTTCCATTAGTTATACAATCTAGAATGACTCCAACCACTAGCTGGGCATTAACGTTATTAAACCCTGTACCAGTTACATCTGCCCTAGTAAACTCACTGCCTGTTCTTGCTGTTGACAGTATTTCAGTCAACCTTCAGAAGAACAGATAACACTCTGAAAATCTTGACAGGAATTGACACCATCATTACTCAAACTTGAACCGAAACAAAGCAGAGACATTCATGCTTCTGAGGATGCTCAGCATCAGGGGAATACTACATGCTTCTGAGCACACTGCATTGCTTTGATGAATTACAACACTCAGGCATGATATAGTGCATCCCTTTTTCACTCTTCTATGAAAAGTTTATCCCACACCATGTGCAATATTGAAGTAAACCCCAGAAATTTAAAGATTCAGACTTGAAGACATCAACTACTCTTTCTTACCTCTATTCCTTCCTTGTTTAAGGCATATTCGTCAAAGTTCAGAATAGCAGTCTTGATAGTCCGGGGAGGGGGTAACACAGTCAAGCCAATATTAATAGCGTTGCTTCGTTTCGAGTCCAACACAATGATCTCCTGTCGCTTCCCATCTGCAGCAGTTTTCTTGGTAAAGAAGAGAACAAGGATATTATTCCACCAGCTTGTTTTAAAAAGTCACTCCTTTCACTAATGACTTCCCCTACTCAAGGGTGCTGCCACAGAATGCAAATATAATGCATTTATAGTCATCCAAAATTCTCCTACCACATCCTTGCTGGTATCAGCACAAGATGCCAGGATTTAACTTGAGAGCTGAACACAGTCTCAGACGCCATGCAAAGCTAGCCTGAAACGTAGGAGTCCCTGTGAGGGCTGGGAATGCTGTTGCTTTGGGCAAGAGATGGTCTGAAAACAGTCTCAAGCTGTCCCAGCTGGGCGAGAGCTTTGCCATGTGAAAGGACTGGCCGGCGCAGGGCCAGTAGGGCAGCAGCTCGGCTGCCCATGGGCTCTGAGGCACAATTACCCCTTGGATGCGTCAACCCAGAGCAGCCACCAACCCTCTCTTGCCTGTGTGGCTGGCTGGGAAACCATAGTGTAAATAATAATGAAAGCACAAAGAACTAAGTGTTCCATTCTAGAGAAGACCCAAGAAATTTCTTCCTCTCTCTTCCCATGGTCTTAGGGGCAAAATGTGACTTACAAGCCATTTATATGGCATAATTTATTATTTAACATAGTCTTTACTTTTACACCTCAGCACAGCTCATTTTCTCACTGTCCCATGTTAGAAGGTGTCTCTTTGGCAACTATATATCGTATACCAGACAGCTGCAAGAGGAGAGGATGATGCTCCTCATAAACTCCTCTCCTGCACTTTGCTCATAACAACCCCAGGGGAGGTTCAGGTTAGAAATTAGGAGAGATTTTGTCTCAGAAAGAGCGATCAGGCATTGGAATGGGCTGCCCAGGGAGGTGGTGGAGTCACCGTCCTTCAGGGCATTTAAGGAAAGGTTGGATAAGGTACTTAGGGACATGGTTTAGTGAGTAATAAATGTGGAAGGGGGATGGTTGGATTAGATGATCTTGGAGCTTTCCCAACCTTAATGATTCTATAATACACATGGATTTTTTCCTCCCTCTCCATACATACGAACTTTAGAAAAATGATTTCTCTGTTTCATCTTCCTTTGCCCTATCAGAGATGGGCTGAGGGATGCTGTTAAGCACAGGGGCATAGGGAGAAAACCAGGATATTGATGCAAGCAAGAACAGGCATGCTTCGCTGTGTATAGTGTTTCAGCAATGTACAAGCTGCAGAGTTGTGACTGCAGACCCTGCTACCTGGTGGTTAGCAGCTCTGGCAGCAGCAGCCTTAGCCCAGATGCAATTCAAAGGGGCAAAGAAAGAGAAAAAGCAATCCCTCCTTCCAGGCTGCAGTGCGGCAGCCCTTACAGCTGTTCAGAAGACAGAGTCATCTGTGCTGTCTTACAGCAGTTAAGTGCCTCTTGTATCTCTTGTGGATTTGGAGGAAGCCCAGGAGTAGATCCTTACTGCCACAGTCTCAATATGTGCTCAGGATTGCTTTTTAGACTGTGAAGATTTGTTCTTCACATCCTTTGGGTCTGCACCAGAGCCACCACTGAGTCAAAAAATGCCCTACTGCCAGGTCTACACACTGATTCTAAATTAGTACGTATGATGTTATCAAAATACCTCTGGCTGTGGGTCAGCCTGTAACAGGAATGATTTTTGCAGCAAACAGGATACATTTTAGGAGAGCAAAGATAACATTTGTTTTCAATTTTTAGATACCTGTTCTATCAGATCTGCTCTCTTCTTACCACCTTAAAAGCATCCCTGAAGCCTTCTAGAACTTTTCCTCCTTTCAGTAAGAAAGTTTTCTTTTTCTTGGGGAGCTACCTGAAGGATTAGAGATGCAGCTTCCCCTGTAAAGCAGCTATTTTAACTTCCAGAGCCATTAATCCCATTTTCAGGACCACAGTTAGTGGCCAAGACCACATTAAAACAAGCAAGCTCCACCAGAGACTGCTTCCCCTTGAATTTGTCCTGCACAAAGCCTTTTTTAAACCCTCCCTTTTTCACCTTGTCCTTTGCAGCACAGAATTACATGGGTCCAAAGAATTTATGCAGAAGGGAAAAGGCTGGGGGAAAATGAGTTAAATTTAGGCTTCCCACATGCAATAAGTAGGCCTCAAATCTGCAGCTCTGCTTTTAGGCTCCTAAGTTTGACAAGAGAAACATATTCATTTGAGGGATGTAGGATGCCAACTGCTGGGATGATTGTGACTTGGACAGAGCACTCTTGCCTTAGCAGTGAGCTACGAAAGACAGATGAGCTGCGCAGGAGATGTAAACAAGTAGGCATTTTCCAGAGCTGTAACTGCATGTGGGGTATAAAAATTTGGGGTAAGTAACTGTTTTCAAAAACAGGGGCAGAAGAGATTTAAAAGCCATTGTGGGGACAACAGCTGAGTTACAAAGAAATCCTCTCCAAATAAAGGAAAGGATGAAGAAAAGAGAGAGGTTTTACTACTACGAACTTTATTACCCTACCACTAGGAAAAGAATTCCTTTTTGTCTGCAATGAAACTGCACATGTGTAAGTGTCTGACTGTTAAAATAAGCTACAGCCATTAATTTCTATTAAAATATTAGGTAACTTCAGACTGTGTTTTATAAGTTCCTTAACAGAGAATGACCAAATGCTTGAGGGAACAGTGTACTAGTGCACTTGATTTTGCATTTTAATGTGTCAATATGTAACGTGAGCCCTCGACTGCTGAAAATTAGGTTATTAAATGTAAACACAAAATTAATTATAAAATGCAAATATATAAGGTGGTATAATTTGTGGGAAACAAGCATCCCTGCAAGGTATTAACAATTGCAGTGAGTTGGGATGTTTACAAGACCTAACTGGCCAGATTCTGTTGCCTCTATTGAAGGCTGGATAGTCAAGATCGGTTATCCAAAAACTGGTGTCGGCCCACAGAAGGTGATCTGCGGTCTGATGAGCACATAGACTAAAATATGTCTCTCTGCTTTAATTAAGATGGGAAGCAGAAAAAATTATAACACTTTTCCAGTTGATCACATAAATAAGTAATTTTATATGAGAATCATGTTAGAAATATCTCCCATGTTTAAACTGCATGAGCAGTACAGAAAAAGATGAACAAACCCTTAATAGCAAGCTGGCATTTTTTAAATTTCTCTCTCAATTAGCAAGGATTTAGCACTGAGAATTTAAAATGGAATCACTCAGCTGCCACTGGCTTTGTCCAGGATACATCATATATCATCTTTCTCAGAAATTCTGGTCCACATTTATGACTTGCCTTGGCATTTATTCAAATTGCAACCATCGTTTTTAAAAGGAGTTTGTGTCTAGACATGTATTACATGTGCACATGAAAACATGTTCCTTAATTTTTCACTCCTAGTTTTTATGTCTGTAGGCACATGATGGATCACTGTGTCGCACAGTGTATAGATGAATCAGCAAAATAATACTTCCAAATGACATGCAGAACGAAGTGAATGGCAGAAGGGGCAAACACCACCACTTGATTCAGTAGTGTCTGGATGTGTTCATTTCTCTACACAGGAAAATAAACACTTTGAAGTACTTTGCCAAAATACCTGCTTTGTTTGGCAGAGTGAGAAGGAAAGAAACTCTTGAATGTCTTGGAGGGGATACCTGATCACTCTCTATTCACAAAGAGAGTGCCATGGTCTTCTAGTCCAGAAAATACATATTCTGGAACCAAAGGTGTTCCACTAACTATAATCAATATGTGGGTTGTCCAGTGTGGCATAAGTTTCCCTAAAATCAAGAATCTCCCCTCCCTGCCCTCCCTTCCCCCCTCCCCCCCAACTCCCATATTATATCCTACAATTTAAAATCCACTTTATTTTATTGCGGTCTATTGTGTTTAATGAAAAACTTCTCATGAGCCAGGAAGTAGCTGTTTATAGCGGTGTGTTGTGGAAATCACAGTGAAAGATTAGAAACTGCAGTAAAATTGGTTACAGCTGTATGAAAGAGCATATGAACAAGATTGAGCCAAGCCCCCCCTACACACCCTGATTTCGCTTTTCCTCTCATCTTTCTGGACTGTTCCTTTTCCATGCACCTGCTTCCATCTATTGCTATGGAATCTGGAGATCTGACTTTTGATTTGTTGCTCTGCGCTCTTTTTCTTTTCTTTTTCAGCTGAACCAACTGAGCTGTGAGTCAGACTTTACGATATTATAGAATAAACCTGTTTTGGACTGCAGCCATTGGACAGGAGAAACTAGACACAACGGGGAATGTACTCCCTGGAAATAAACCAAGAAGTCTGGAAAAAGCGAGAGCTATCCTAATTTGAGTGCAATCTTCATACCAAACCTCAAGTCTTTTACAGATTCAGCGGACTGCTTAATTATTCCCACTCTCACTTGATCTAAGGACCATCTCCTACCCTGGAAGATTTGCTGGTATTCCCCAAAACCACACGTGAGTCTCAGAAGTTGGAGTAGACCTCCACTATGGTATTCCTTGGTCACCACTGTCTTCTCTACAGAGACAATGAGACTTCTATGTCTGTGTTACAGGACAGGGTGGAAAGCGAGCCAAAATTATAATGTCTCATGCAGAGAGCAGTTATTAGTCTCCAAGAGGAAAGCAGTCACCTAAATCATTCCTCAGACTTGCACTAATTTCAAAGAAACCTGCTCACTCATCCTCCAGCCAGAAGCCAAAAGCTGTGCCAAAGCATCAGGCAGGTTTGGGAAGAGAGCGTGGTGGTGGGGGAGATGGCCAAAGGTGGTTTGGGAACGTGCATGGTGGATGAATGGAAAAGCGAACAAGTCAAAATTCCAGCATTTTAACATTTTATCAGTATTTCTGGGTGAGATTAAAAGATTAAGAATCAGCCAGACTGATCCATTACAATGCTGGCATTTAGCACAAAGCTAAAGTTTGGAAATGGCAAATATGTCATCATTCCACATTCAATTCAAGGAATTAAATGTTTTATGGATCTAAGAAAACACTCTCATTCCTTCCATCTATGAGCCATCTGTGGCAGATTTGTATTTACAGGGAGAGAGATGAGGAGTAACACGCCACGACATCACCAGCATTCCTTCCTCAGTAGAAAAGGAATTAGAGAGAGAAATTAATCTCAGTGTCGGCCAAATGAACGACAGATCAGCTGAATGTGTTTTTTGAGCTGCTACACCATACTTTTCAGATCTACATATATCCGTGTCACAGAAAAATTCAGCTAAGTACAGCGATGGCAGGATCTCCACAAGCCATGTATTTATGTACCTGTTGTTTCCTAGATACTTAGTGAGGGGCTGGATTGTTCCAATTGCAATGGTTCCACTTGGCCATCACCAAGAATGACTATTAGACAGTTCTGAGTTAATAACCCAAGCAAGTGACTCAATGAACTTTTGCCATAAGACATTCAGTCTCCCCAGATTAAGAGCAAACAATAAGATACATGATACATCACCCATACGACTTTTTCCCAGCCAAAGAGAAGTAAAACATTCAAGGTACTGACTGGGTTTTATGTCACTATAAAACATATAGGAAAACACAGAAAACATACAAGTGATTATTTAAGTGAGATGGACGTCTTTTACTGGCATTTTAACTGGAAAAACTCCATTGTTTCTCTGATGCCGATTATTCCGCTTAGAAGAGAAAGAGTTTAAATAGCCATGAAAAGCAAATGTTCAAGCTAATAACTTTTTTAATGCTACTTCAAATTCCTACTAAATGTAACCCTAAAAGACTTCCTTCTGTTGTCGAGTCTAATGTTAAACAGCCCCGCCACCGGCCTTTGCAAGTTTATAACAATGCTCCTAAGGAAGAGGGAATTCTAGCTGCAGAAGACGTAGTTCCTGTGCCAGCCTCTATCCTAAAAGTTGGCCAGCTGTGCTGTACAAATTAAGGGCTTAAAATAGGCCTGGTCACCAGTACAAAACAAAAACCCAACACTCCTGCAGAGTTTAGCAGTAAGCTTGGTCCAGCCTTCCGAACTAAGCACACGTGTAGGCTCTTTGCAGCAGATTCAGCCTGATCTTCTAACCCTTCCACATAACCATTAGGAAAATCTTACCGAGCGAGGCCCTGTCAAATGCAGAGAAATGAATCATCATCACACTGCCCCTGACCTTTATATGAATGTAACAGAGGATATTTCAGATTTCAACAGCGAGTTGGGCACACAGCTGTGAACTGTGCCTAATGCACGACTTGTTGGTATTCCCCACCTGAAATGACATTCCAAAGCCAGCAGACCTGACATAAGAGGGCAACTTGGCACGCACACCACCCTAGTCTCATCTCCTAGTTTCAGGCCATGGAATATCTTCCGTCATAGGCAACACATCCAGTGATTTCCACTGTTTTCATACAAACAACATAAATCACGTAGGCCTAAGAATAAATACCGATACAATAGCAAAATAATAGCAAGCTGAATATGAGCTGTACCTTTGTGACAGGCAGTTCCTTGGATTTAGACTCAAAGAGATGCTCCAGTTTGGAAGTGTCCACCTTAATGGGTTCCAGTTTCGACCACAGGAATTCTCTGCAGCGTTTGTTGTTTTTACACTGCCACTCAAATGGCCGTACCTCGTTCCAAAACAGACGGATGGTTTTCTTCTTCTTTATAAATGCTGGCTGACCCCTAGAAACCTGGGGTGACCCTAAACCCTGAGGAGTGCTGAACAGCGGAGGAGGAGCCAATAAATTAGCAGAGGGTGGAGGTGGAGGCGGACATCCAAACAGCGGGGGAGGTGGTGGAGGAGGCAAACCCAGAAAAGAAGGTGGAGGTGGAGGAGGGGGAACAAGGGAGTCCCCAGGACCCATATCCATGTCCAACACATCTACATCATCCTCCTCCCCCAAGTCTGTAAAATCCATGTCTTTGATTTTAAGTTCTCTAGGATTAGCCATCAGCTGATCCCAGATGTAGTCAGATTCCTTCTTTGGCTGTGCTGGTGTTTTCTCAGGGACCTGTTCACTGATTTCATCTTCAGGCATGGCTGTCCCCTTGGCCAGCTCACCACTGTTGAATTTTTCCGCAAAGGCTTTCACGCTGCCTTGGTTGTCCAGATTTCCAATCTCCATCTTTTTGACACTTTCATCTTTGGCCTGCTTGGTGGCCTGAAGGATAGAGATCCTACTGGCTAGGCTAGTGAGTGAGTCCTCGCTTTCCTCCGTCTCCTTCTTTTCCTCCTTCGCCTCCAGCTCCTTATCCTCTTCATCCTTGGGCTTTTTGTTATGGGCATACAACATGTCCAGCATAAACCGCTTGTTGTTGAGGATGTTGCTGCACTGCTCATTCACACCAGCATCCTGAATGGTCTGTGACCATGGACCTGCAATCACACACACACAGATGGGAAGAGTCAGGGGGAGGGAGCCAGAGCACCAGTAACACTCTTGAATAAATACATTTCAGAAAATAATTGGGGGGGTGAGGGGGGGGGGGGGGGGGCGCATGCACAACTAGCCTGAAACTGGGCAAGCAGTAGCTTTTAAAATTGTGCACTAAGAGACAGTACTGACATATGGCCCCATCTTGATGGGCTGGGAGTAATTCTCAAAACAAGGAGTGGGAGCAGAAATTAATCAGTGTAGCTGGGGAGGGACTATAGAACCGTCAGGGTTTTAAGGTTCAGGTTTCTCCTGAAATCTGCCCGATTTCACTTTGTACTTACTACCCCAGCTCATTTTATACAGTGCATAAGTGCTCAGAAAATTCTGAGCACCGGGTTTTAGCCCCTGGAGTGGGGCTTAAATATCATGGCAATAGCACAAACCAGGTCATTGTCATACTTTTCACCTGGCCGTAAACTGGAACCACCCCACTTTCTTATAAAAGAGATTGTCCCTGCCTGATATCAAGGTCAACGCGTAACTGCCTACTCCTCCTCCCTCCCTGCTGGCTAGGGGAGGACAGCTTTCACATCTGGCTGTTCCTCAGACCTCCTGGCTTCACAACACAGGCTATTTGAATCCCAGAGCAGGCTGCACAATACCCCAGGGTACAGGTCCCAGGACAACTCAGTCAGCATAAGCATAACCAAGATTTTTGAAGTTATTTCTAGGAATACGAGCATTTTTATAAAAGATTTTTGAAAATGCTGTTTATCAGCCACTGCTACTCTCCCTGCAATGTGTGATGGAGTTGAAAGCCTAATGGCCCTCTTCCCACATCATAATCATTTAACTTGTCAGTGTAATGAAGCTTCATCTTTCCGATTACTGTTTTTCTCCCCAATAATCTGCAAAATACCACATTTGAGACAGCACCATAAATAACAAACCATAGCACTCAAACTGTAAAAACAAATGATGTAAGCACCTCTTCCAATACATTTCCCTGAATATAATACTGCTAACCAATGTGGATAATGTGTCCAAAAAATTATGGTGCTGCTTTTTCCAGTGGGCATCAGATGAAGTGATTAAACTTGGTCAAAGATAACTCTTCACACTTCCTGTATTTCCCATAGGGGATTCCTTCTGTCCCCCACAGTCCTTAGACACTTCAATATATTTTTATAAAGTCTATTTCTTAACCACATCTTATTTCAATCACTTGCCTGCCTTCTTTTTGGCCCCTTTTGATTCAAGATTTTCTTTTATACCTGTCAGTTGCCCTTTCTCCCAAACTTCCATTTTATCTCTGTTTCTCTCTTTATAATCACACTTTTCCAATACTTTAGAGTTGTAAACATCTTTTATGGCCTCTGTCATTAACAGAGTTGCTCCCTTACCATGACATCTAGCCCTGTGGTCTGAGGTGGTGTCCACTTGGTGAGATCCACATGCAGGGCCCCACAACTACCCCCATCCTTTTAAAATAACACCCCATTAAAATGTAGGATGGGTCTCACAGCATGAAGCATATGGACAGCAATGACTCTCACCTCTATCCAGATCAATCTCTAAACCACATTTTAAAATGTGTCCAGAAGTTTAACCCCAAGAGTCCATTTTTCAGCCAACTGATACAACCTCTAAAACTGTTTCCTTCTACTTTCCTGCTGGAGGCTTGAATGCTTCCATTACATGTTTATTTTTTCTCAGACTTTACCCATGGGATTGCTTTGTCACAGAGATTTGAGACTTTAAAGATTGCTCCCAGGGTCCTTCCTGCAAATCCCACATGAGCTACCCTCTCTGTTTCACCAGTGGGGATCTTCCAGGATTTAATGCCTTTGCAAAACTGCTCATCAAATTTCCACCAGACACGATCCCTAATTTGGGCTCCCCAAGGCTCCCTATGGCTCTCCATCTGCTGCAGCTGATCAAAGATTATTGCTGCAAAAACTGCTGCAGCTTTGATGTCTTCTGCCCTCCTCTCCACAGGTAAAGGTTTGAAACATCACTGGAGAAACAAGATTTGTTGTATGCCAAATTCAGCTGGATGGCTAACGAAGGAGGAGCCGGGACCAAAGACTTTATTCCTCTGTCCTTAGTGCATCTGGGCAGAACCTCATAAATGGCAAAGTGCTTGTTGGGAATGTGAGAACTGCTGGAGAAAGTGCTCATATTTGCTTTCCAAATCTCCTTACCTACTAGAGAGCAAACAACTCACTACACAATATCTCCTACATAGCATGACCTAATAAATCTTTGTCTATGAGTAACATGGCTCAATTTTCAGGTTACAAGTTTTTGATACTGGGGTACATTTCTTAGCTTTTAACAAAAAGTACATACACACTTAATTAGTGTCTACTACATATCAGTAAGAGATGAGAGGAAAAGAACCCTCACTTGCACTTGGACTATGTCACAGTGTAAGGACATCCTTCATCTGTCATACCTCCCCTCTCTTTCCTACATTTTTATCCATCTACAGTCTTTAAGAGTACAACAGCATACGAATAACTGAATCTTGGTGCTGGTTGAAAAGAAGATAGCTCTTAAATTTAGAACAAATTTAACATACTGCTTCCCAGAAAAAATAAAAAAAGTCAAGAAAAAAGTGATAGAGTTTAAACACGAACAGTAGTACAATCTGACAGTTTATCTCTGTGAGGTAATCCCTGTGATTCAGAGTTATCAGGAAACAGCAAGACTACTTCATACTTTGGAACACTTCTTGTTTTCTTACTGAGATTTTAAAAAAAGGACAATGTACTCCACTATTCAGCCCTAAAAAAACTTGGGAACAAAATGCCCTAATTACATGATATTCCTTTACCTCCCTATAAAATAGGGAAAGGAGTAAATTATCAACAAAGATCAAAATTTCCATCCCTCCTTGCCTGGGCTGTATGACAAGCTCTGGTTGTCCTTCTCTCTCTGAGCAGAAAACTGTTCTTAAGGTGTTTTTCATGCCTGGTGGCATGTCTGAATAGAACAACTGGTAACTACAGAACTGGTCTTTTCCAGACAAAGCCCATCTCCATGTGCCTCCTCCACACCAGATAAAAAGATGGCCACAGCACAGACCTAATCTCAGCATCAACTATGTATCTCCCTCTGCTTTCTGAAACCTAGTCAAGACAGGAGAACTGAAGGGAAGCAACAAACATCCCAGCCCACACTGCTCTTTCTCTTCCATTAGAACAATGAGAAACCGTATCTGGAATCTCTCGACAAATCATGTCAGCGTGGCTCCTTGTCTTACTGCTTCATGTGTAGAAAACCCAAATAACTTCTCTGTGAGCTAGAGATGCAAGCTGCTGTAAGACAGTGATTCAATAGTTAAGATATTAACCTTAGGGGAAGAAAATGGTCTCAAATCAAAGGAAACTTCATTTCATCACGGTCTCGCTGTCCCTCAAACATAGAAACCCCACCAAAGTCTGTGGATTTCCAAGCAGAGAGTAGACCAGACTTGGCCATGGTGAAGCAGGTCTTAGGTGCAAAGAGTTTATTAGCTAATTAATGCAACATCAGAGCTGCTAATTTAACATTTTTTTTCCACCAGAAACCCTTCATTATTGAAAAAGCTTCACTTTACCAGTTTCATTGTCACTGGTTAACTTGTCCTCTCTCTCTTCCCTCTCTAAAGTGCTGCTTGCTGAGGATATGCTGGATGCAGAGCAGTTGTCTTTTTCATTCACTTCCTCATTCTGCCTCTCTTTTTCACTGAGTATTGCACTTTCTTCTGGCTCTCTCTCTGGTCCTTGCTCCACCTCACTCTCTGGTCCCACCTCTGTAGCCTCTATTTCCTTGGGTGTTTCCGTTCCCTGCTCGGCCTCAGCCTCCTGCTCTGGTTCTGGTTCTGTCTCTGTCTCTGGTTCGGGTTCACTGGCACTCACTGGTGGAGAGAACAATGGGAGAAAGAGATTCACTTAACAACGGAGTTGTCTCAGGCTCACTCCTCTAAACGAGAGCGACGTGAAAGTTGTACAAGTGCCTTATGGAAAGAAAATAAAGAGCAAGTCCAGGGCATGCTGAACAGCAGGAGCAACAGACTGATGAATGTTGTGTGACAACAGCATTGCACTTGAAAGTGGCCTGGCAAACCCCTTCATTTGCTGTCTGGAGCCAGCCCACTGTTTTTATACATACTTCCACAGCTGGAGCGTTGGATTTGAGTGAACCAGCAGAAAATGGGCATCCCACCTGAGCATGACATTGACAACTCAGTGCCTAGACAGAGCCAGGAAGGAAGAGATCTTTAAAAAAAAACAAAAAGGAGGGAGATTGTGGCTTTTGGTTGAATGTTCTTTGGGTTCTGGAAGAATTCTTTTCTCACCGGATGAGGAACACTTCAACAAAAAAATACAAATATTAGTTTTATTAACACAGTTGAATGGCACAGTCTGGAAATGGCACTGTCACACATTTGGCTGACAAAAAACATACGCTTTTTCATGCACATTTACTTCAGAATAGCCACATCATAACTGAACGGCGTTTCCAACTGCCTGGCATATGGCGCAAATTTAGTTTCCAACTGGTTGGCATATGGCATCCCATGAGCTGCTTTTTTATCGTCTGGCACACGGCAAACACGGTTCATAGTACACTCATGGTTTCTTCCCTGCTTTAGCACTGACAGTGAAAGTCATTCACTCATGTTTATGTGTTTTAGCTAGACCAGCAGATATTTGCATGCAAATATTCTCTGCCTGCTGCAAAGAAATCGAAGAGCATCCACACATATTCACACCAAGCAGCTGACAACTTTTGGAAAACTGAAACGGCCATGCGAGAGTGATGAAAAGGGACGTGCATGTTAGCTCTGCATACTCCCCAGGTTCCCTCTCTACCAATTCTTCTGCTGGGTCGCTGAACTACAATGACCAAATCACTCTTGTTTTTACCTTTTGTTAACTACTTTACACGAAAATATTGCCTAAGAGCCTTCTGGGTTTGCCATGGTCTTTGGCTCACATGATATACAATGAAACTTTCTTCAAGAACTACAGGAATCTTTGAAGGAAAATAAGTATTGCTCTGGAATGCAGTCCAAACATTTCAGTCCTTTAGGAGCAGGTAAATAGATTTAACCTGAGAAGCTATAAACCAAAATAATGAAGGTCACAATGTCTTCATAGGACTGTTTCATGTTGCGGGCCATTCCTATTCTCTGAGACACCCACAAAAGGAAAAATGATTTCTAACAATGCCTGTGACTACCTTTAAAACAACATGTTTTTAAACTAGTTTTCAGTAATGCATCTTCAGTGCCACACTATTCTACTTAATTTCGTATAATTTAAGCATAGAAAAATGCAATTTTTTTTTTTGCCACCAATTCCATTTGACCTAAGCTTTTATACTTTACAATTGTTTTTATATGTGTAGGTAGTAAAATAACCAGACAGGTATATGTAATACATTTATATAAAATAAATGTACACATAACATATCATGTATAGCCTATGCTTACTCAAACCCCTAAATTATAAACCATTCCCAATTAGAAGCTTACCTTTCCACCCTCTTCTACACAGATCGCATCTAAAAGTCTAATATTAGATAGGTGAGCAGCTCTGCACATAGAATCATAGAATCATCATGGTTAGAAATGACCTTCAGGCTCATGGTGTCCAACTGTCAGCACTACACCACTGTAACATCTAAAAGATCTGAAGTGCCACATGTACCCGTCTTTTGAACACCTCCAGGGACGGTGATTCTATAACCTCCCTGGGCAGCCTTTTCCAACACTTCACCACTCTTTCAGTGAAGAAGTTTTTCCTAATATCCAATTTGAACCTCCCCCAAAGCAACCTGAACCCATTCCCTCTTGTCCTCTCACTAGTTATTAGGGAAAAGAGGCCGACACCTGCCTCACTACAACCTCCTCTCAGGCAGCTGCAGAGAGTGACAACATCTACCCTCAGCCTCCTCTTCTCCAGGCTGAACAGCCTCAGGTCCCTCAGCCTCTCCTCATGAGAACCATCCTTTAGACCCCTAATCAGCCTCTTTGCCCTCCTCTGCACCCTCTCCAGCACCTCAATGTCCTTCCTATACGGCAGCACCCAAAACCGCATCAGTACTCGATGTGCGGCCTCACCAGCACTGAGTACGGGTTAAAGTCACCTCCCAGGCCTTGCTGGTCACACTGTTCCTGATACAAGCCAGGATGCTGTTGGCCTTGTTGGCCACCTGGGAACACTGTTGACTCATGTTGAGGTGGGTGTCATTCAACACCCCCAGGTTCCTCTCTGCTAGACAGCTCTTCAGCCACTCTTCCCCCAGCCTGTAGCGCTACTGGGGATTGTTGTGGCCTTCTCTCTCCAAATATGCCTTACCTATGACTGCACCCCAGACCCTGTCTATGAGAGAAACAAAATTATAGGGAGCTGGCAAGAAGTTGGAAGACACTCTGCATCAGAGTGGTGTGTTTCTCACCACAGCTGTCAGCATGTAGATACAGCAGAAGAGCATTTAAAGTCAAGCCAAGATTTGAATATAACTGAGATCCGAGCTCAGGAATCCTGCACGAGTCCCTGGAACTAACATGGTACTGTAGAATGGAAGACTCTGAGCTTGCCATGATGCAATGGTCCATATATACAAATGTCATGAATTCATCAAAGCTCAGTATAAGTTTTACATGTTTCTCTCTAAAACAAAATCTGTCATGCAATAACCAAAAAGGTCAAGTCAGGTGAGGTAGAGAAAGAAGCTGACAAAAAAAAATGTCTCATGTTTTATGGCACCTTTGTCATCAGGAAGCTACACTGAAGATTCAATAGGATAAAGCCAGGGGAGACTCTTCATACAAGAACTATTCCATAAATACCAGAAAGATGCGCTATTGTAGCAGAATCTGATATATAACAAAAATTAAAGAGAATTATATTGACATAGGCTGTTTTTTTGAGTTTAAGGAGTATCAAAACTTAAACCTGTGTAGAACAAAACAGGGATATGCTAACACTCATTCTGACAGTCTCTCTCTCTTTAGGGATGGTATCAATCCACCAGTAACCTAAATAACTTATGAATAGTGACCTATGGCCAGTAGCACTTCCCTTAAAAAGCTGTTAAAAATCAAATCTCTCAGCAAGCACTAGATGGAGAAGAAAGTAAGCAAAGCGGATTTGTGTCCATCCCTTGCAGTTCCATCATGTAATCCATTGGGCTGATACTGGTGAGAACTTCTAAAGCAGTTAAAAAATACGATTCTTAGCGACTGCTTGGTGGTGGCCTGTTTAAGATAAGGTGGCACTTTCAGTCCTGTATCTACAGGATCAAACTTCATACCACTCTAACACTACTCTAAATGGCAACCTTGCAGGTGGCAACCAACTCAAATAACAGACCAGACTCTGGTCCCAGTCTGCATACTTCTCCTGGTGGAGAGTGCGAAGACTCAGGGAAGCAAGCATGGCTGTATCAAAAAGTATCAACAGCAAAGAGGGCACTCCTGAGGTATTCAGAAGTGTGATACAATGATAAGCAGATTTTTAATTTTTTTTTTTTAAAGACTCAATTCTTACACATTTACAGTTCTTAGAAGCTAAATTGGGATTGCCAGATTCAGTAGTACAGGTAATCTCTTTGCACTTGTATATGCTGTTTTTCAAACTTCTCTCAAGGTTTAGCTTCCATTCCCCACGTGGCCTCCCATTAAAAGAAATGAGGGAGATGTGGTCTTTAAATGACCAGAAGTTTTACTTGCAATTGCATTAATCAGGAGGAGGAAAACTGAATGCGGTTTTAAGGACTAATTTTTGAGTCATATGCCCACTTCTTTTTCTGCCAGAACTTAATCTCTAAAAATGCATTGTTGGAAAAAAATGTGAAGACTTGGAAGAATGAAATCTCCCAAAGAAGCTGTATAACCTCATGACTAAAAGGGACAGTAGCAGGGTCCCTTAATGAAAGTGTGAAGATTTTGTTCTGAGAGATGGTGTAATCTGCATTTTCTGACACTTTCAAGACTTGGCCACATAAAGCCCTATAGCAACTTGATCCACTATGATTTGATCAGATGTTGGCAATAGCCATCTTTTGAGTGAGAGGTTAGAGAGGACAGCCAGGTGCTCCTTTCTCAACAACACAGCTATGAACCTGTAATGCTGTACAGGGACAAGGAGGAAAACAACTTTTATTTTGATACTCAACTAAAACCAAACCCTGAGGCAGACACAAGATATCCTATCCTTAGTAAATGCTGACAAGACCCCAACCCCTACTCCCATAAGCCCTCAGAAAGAACATACATCCCTCCAGGCCCACATCTTATTCCCTGCCAATGTAACAGATTGGGCAACTGCACTTTCATCTATATTCTCTGATTTCTATTTGGAGCTGGGAGATATGTACACTATGTTTCTTGAGGATGCACAAAGTAAATCCAGACAGCTATACCTACCCAAGCCCTCTTGGTTCAATTGTTTGGGCATCTCTTAAAAGTCTTGGTTGTTATCGCTCTTCAGTTCCTCCAGCACAGGAGAAACTCTCTTTCTCTACCCTACCTCAACCTTTTCTTTCCATTCCTTGTGATGGTAAAAGCTGCACAGAGCGATCACCAGCAGGGAGCTTGTTCTTCATTTATGTTAGGAATGATCTTTCTTTGTCTCTCACCCCAGTTCCCTCTCTTACTTTACGTACTAAGACTCTTTTGGCTCTACAACTGGCGCTGCATTGGCCTCACTGCACCCTTGTGCCCTGATGTGCCTCCATTTACTGAGATTCACAGAATTCACAGAATCATAGGGGTTGAAAGGGACCTCCAGAGATCATCAGGTCCAACCCTCCTGCCAAAGCAGGTTCCCTAGGACAGGTCACACAGGTAGGCGTCCAGATGGGTCTTGAACATCCCCGGAGAAGGAGACTCCACCACCTCCCTGGGCAGCCTGTGCCAGGGCTCTGTCACCCTCACTGTGAAAAAGTTCTTCCACATGTTGGTGCGGAACTTCCTGTGCTCCAACTTGAGGCCATTGCCCCTTGTCCTGTCTCCACAGACCATTGAAAAGAGGCTGGCCATTTCCCTCTGTCTCCCACACTTCAGATATTTATAAACATGAATCAGATCCCCTCCCAGTCTTCTTTTCTCAAGGCTGAACAGCCCCAGTTCACTCAGCCTTTCCTCATAGGAGAGATGCTCCAGGCCCTTAATCATCTTTGTAGCCCTGGTGATGCTTTCACCAGTCCTACTTTAGGCAGTATTTGAACCTTGCTCAGCTAATATGTTCAAAGGTTTCCTCCTGTCCACAATGAGCACTTTGGCTGGCCTGCTTACTTCCTCAAGTGCTAAAAAATTGCTCCTGTCTGAGAAAGGTTTGTCTCCAATTCTTTTGTGGACTGACTTCAGAGATGCCTTGGTTGTTGTTGCTCTCCTTTACTGCACATGTGCGCTTCATAAAATATTCTCCAATGAAATTACAAAAAAGGAAGTAGCTGCTCTGAAAAAAAAAGTTCTATTTTGTAGTTATGGGCCTGCCTTCATTTCCTCTGAATGCCATATCCCACGTTTTACAAGAGTAAGTCTTGATTACTTTAGTGGAACTTATTGTTTTATATGAGAAAACACTTCAGCTCAGTAAGTCCAGATTTTTATACTGGGTAAAGATATTGAGGCATTTCACAGTGTGGGACAAAGTTCCACAGACAAAATCCATTTCCTTCTTAAGCCCAGTAGATACTGGTTGGTGAAAGGACACTTCAGCACAAATGGCATAAAATAAAAATCACTTCTTGTTTTGCTAGTAAAGGACCAGACTTGCTGTTTGACTTCAGGTTCTGAATTTTGCAGACAAATATGACACAACCATTAACACTTTTCTCGCAGAGTCTTTGGAGGGTCCTATGCACAGAACTGAGGAAGTGTTCTCCTGCAATTTTATCCTTGCTTGGGAAGAGTGATCCCCAAGTTCAAAGCAACTGTTTGGGCTGCAAGTAATCCGAGTTCTGTTTCAGCTTTCCTACAACTGGTTTAAGGAAGTTAATGCCTCAGTTTCTCTATCTATCAAGCAGGATTTGTAACATTTCCTAAGGACAGTAAACTTTGAGATTTTAATTCATTATGGAGCATAAGGAACTCAGATAATAGTCTAGCAGCAATGCCACAAAACCTATAAATATGCCTGCCAGCTGCTGGCTGATATCCAACAACCTGGCCGCCTCCAGATGAGAGAGCCTGCCCTGCCCACATGCTCATTACTATCTATGACCTTTCCAATGCTTTTACTAGGCCTGAAACAGCTGTCCTTCCTCATGCACAGCTCCCACTAGCGTATGTAGACTCCAGGACCCTGTTCTGGTGCCGTCCTGGCCATCTGCCTGCAGCTGCCCTTGGCTGGAGGCTTATCCTGCTCCATCCATATGTTCTCTCCTTGCAGTCCATTTGCCAGGCTTCCAGGTGCTGTCCTCTGTTGCCTATTGATATTGCCAGGAGTTTTAGTAGAGATGTCCTGCCTACCCACGTGTTGATAGCTTTGCCATATTCTGGCTGCCTGAAGTTGCCCTGTACACCTGCTCTAAATGTATTCCCCAAATGGATTGTGCTGCTCCATTTCATGCCGCAATTTTTTTGGAATGCTTCCAGGAGAAATATGTTAAAATAATCATCATAAAAGAGATACTTGCTCCCTACCCAGCTCTGAAATCCTAATGGTGGAAAAATCCAGCTTATTTGCTCTAAAAGCAATATTGCACTGAAAAATAATGGGCATCTGGATGTTTCTGAATATCAGTGTTACAGGAAAATATCCATGGTTTTTAAGTTCAAATGATTCCACTGAGACTTTTAAGGTGCCAGACAAGAAAACTGGGAATATAATTGGGAAAATATATAAACCTAAATTAAATAAACTTCACCTACTTAGTACGGTGAGGATAAACATACGCAACATTTAGTATTTGTAACTTTTTTCTTAAATTGCCTTGCTTTATAGCATGCTACCAGCCATAACACTCAATAAAACCAAGCAGTGCAAGTTACAAATGCATTAATCACCAATAGCACATAGCAGGAAATCAAATAAAATAAAAATGAATGATGGCGATAATTCACCCTCAACATGCATTCTAGCTCCCAGTGTTAATGCAGCATCATATGGTGCAAGTACAAGTCTGTAGGGTGGGTGTTTTTTTTTGAGGACTGAAGGAGGGGTACATGATGCAAGTGGCAGAATGACGTGCACACACAAAAAATATTGCTCTGTACACCGATAAATTATATGACAGCAAACCAACCGTGCAAACACTAATTATACTTTCCCTTTTGCTAATTGTCTGTGGTCTCTTTTAAGTCCTTTACTACTGGTGCTGCAGATTTAAGAGTTTTTGTTGGTGTTAAAAATAACCAACACTCCCTCCCTGCCTTCAATTCAAGACTTTTTCTGTTTGTCCCATTCAGCCTGTGCTCTGCTGGAAGGTTATTATAATCTTGGCATTCATCTGTTGCATTTCTTTCAGAGAATCCACATAAGCAAAATCTGTTGGCAGGAATATTGTTGGTTTAGTATTCAGTAACTTCTAATATACAAGTAACATGATGGTAAAATTAAGACCCTCTGTATGCTGTATTTTCCAATTATTCCATTCTAATAGCAACAGACAACGATAATATAAATCATAGCAACATTTAGCAGTGTATTCCTTGCTTGAAGAGATTAGAAGACATCCAGATTCATGCAAAAAAAAAAAAAAAAAAAGAAAAAAGAAAAAAGAAAGAAGCAGCATGAAACAATATTATAAGACCCTTTACTTTGGTATCTCGGAGGATATATTCTTGCACTCATGCACCAAAAATCACTGCTAGCCCAAGAGAAAAAGTGATAAAATCACTGCTCATTCCCCTGCCCTCCTTTTCACTTACCTTCTGAGGGCTGAGGGGTCCCACAGGGAGTGGAAGGGGTCTTCAGCTCTTCCTGGGACTCTGTGGATGCTGGGCTGACACACTTGGGTACAGGCGAGGATGGGGCTGAAGGAGATCTCAGGTTCAAGGACAGCTCACTTCTGCCCCGGCTTACACTCCGACTCTTCAGCTCCTTCTCATACTCCTCCGCTGCCAACCTCTCCAAGTATTTGTATCTGAAAGTTAAATTCCAGAGGGTTTCCGTAAAGAAAAAGAAGTCTGTGGCTGATGCTTGTTTATGGATGAAACACCTGCAGAGAATGAGCTGACTTCCTGACACAAGGGGTATGGCGCTAAACTGCCTGCCTGGTCAATCTGCCAAAAAACACACACTAAAGCAAAGACTATTGCCCCAAAAAATGTTAAATGGCTCATGACAAAACAAAAGCAAAAAGCAGCAGAGTTGAAGAGTCCTTAGATACAGTATTGTGTCTGCATAGTCTCTCTCCTTTTGGAAGCGTTTGTCTGCCCTCCTTTTCACCCTCCTCCTTCGCCTCCTCCTCCTCCTCCTCCCAGCCCTCCCTCACCCAAAACTAAAATGGGAGGGGAAAAAAAAAAAAAAAAAAGAAAAAAGGAAAAAGAAAAGAACACCTCCAAAGCCAGAGCCCCTTAATACTGAAGCAACTATCCAACGTCTGAGACTTGCTGCAAGGAGAGGAAAGGGGTTCAGTGCAGCAGACAAAACCAGATCTCCCTGAAAATAATATCAATAATAAATGCTTGGATTGACTATCTAAAGTCTCTGAACCTGCTTCTATTTGCTCTGAGCGCAATGCACTGGAATTCACTTTGTTCTCTCCAGAGTCTACAATGGAAAGTTTTCTTTTTTTTTCATTCTAAAAAATTTCTGTGCCGGACTCAGACATCCAATAGCTTGGACCTGACGTCACATGTAGTTTATTCATCAAAGTCACTTTAAAAGAACAAAGATACATCTGTTTTGCATTTTAGGCAGGCAGAACTCACTAACTGTTTATTAAGACCAGCTACCAATCATATTCTTCATAGTGTGCTTTATACATTTCGACCAAAATAACTTTGAAATCTGTGCCTCTTCCAGATGTCTGCTAATTTTATCCACCATTATTTGCTAAGGAATAAATTCATGAATACAGCTGGATTGGGCTTTAAACTGTTTGTCTTACCCACAAGTGAACTGTTAAACAGGTTAATCAAGACTACCGCTTATGTCCCTGAAACACTGTGGTCATCCTCCTACAACCCACTGCTGTAAACACTTCGTAACAGGGAATACCTCTCCTCCCCTCTCCTGCCTCACTGACAGCCCGAACTGGTGTACGAGGGTGGGTTAAAAGCAGGCAGGGTAAAGAAGTCAGCCATATGTGGTAACAAACATGCTTACGACAGCTGGTAGCCACACATGCATGCACATTTGCAAACATCCACATAGAGCACAGCAACGTGTCTTTGAAGAGCAGCCCTTGTGTTTTCAGAGGCAATTTGCTTTATTGCAAACAGCAATAATGAAGAAAAAACTCATTTTATTTTATTCCTCCAGAGGTATGCACAGGCTTTGAACGAATTCTGCAAGAGAAGGAACCCCTACAGTCTCTGGATGAAAATATAACAAGCCACATACTTGTATGGTTATAAAATAGGAACTGTTTACAGTTCTAACATGAAGCCAATTCTTGAGAATGATTTTTGCCTTCTCAATAGAGGAGAAAGCCTTTCGCTGGCGTTAGCATGATGTTTAGTTACAGTTCACGAAGCCAGCCTTTCTTTTAACGGTGGTCACTTACATATTGCGCCTTCCGGCTCCTTGCAACTAGACCAGATGGGGCTTCAGCCTCATAAAGAGCCATTCAAATTGATGACTTAGCTCAGGCAGGTACAGCCCAGCTGGCTGCCACCGAGGAGGGATTTGCAGTTTGCCAACACTCCACAACAAAGATCTGGATGGATCCTTCTATAAGGGGGGGAACTGCAATGTTTTATTGTCCTTTTTTTCAGCTGCTTTAACATTTTAGCTTCTGTAGCTGTGGGCTGCACAGCCAACCAGCAAAGCAGAGGACTGGGATCAAGACGTGCCTTCTCAAAATACGTTTGCTACACTGAAAGAAAAAAGGGATCCAGAACAACTCTCATAGCACTACATCAGCATAACTAATTATTAAATGGGCAAGCTAATAAGCAGAGATGGTAATTTAACTGGGAAATAAAAATTATTCTAGAAACAGTTAGTAACACTTCACACTTGATAGGCAACCTATATTTTGGGTATTTTTTGTTTCAGACCAATGCCTTAACAATGAATGCCAGTGTCAAATACCTAAGGTCTCATGAAGTCCAAAACCTGAAGTTGAAAGGATGAGCGATTGTCCCTCTACTGCAGTTGGCTCCTCCTCTACAGGACTGACACATTCCCTCTGTGTATATACTGCTATATTCCTTTAAATCACAGAAACCTGCAGGCATCAGGAAACCTATGCCGATTCTATAGACAAAGAGCCAAAAATCTGTGGGTATTCTGCTTGGTATACCTCATGAACATGATATTCCACTTACCATCTTCAAGCAGATAAAAATAACGTTGTGAGATCTCTAGGTCTCCGAGCAATGCCCTGAGGGTGACTTAAAAATGTTTATGTACTAACAAAGTCACAGGTTGGAAAGCATCTGAGCTGTAAATCACACTGAAGAGCGCCTGGGAGCTCACCATTGTTGGGCTATTTTTAAACTACCACTGGCATGTACCCAACCAAGCAAAGTAAAAGCAAAAAAAAAAGGCCTTAAATCACTGAACAGCAAGAACACATGAAACAAATGGTGTGGAGTTATGCTCAGACCCCTTGAGCTGCAGGCATCTTTCTCCCTCACACTGAGGCCACCACAGAGCCACTGGAAAAGTGGGTGCCTGTAGTATAGAGCTCTAGGGTGATACGACAGTGCACAGAAGCAGTGCTTTTAACAGAGCCTTTCCTATGTGCTCAGTATCATCTCCTTCTGCTTTTCCACCCTGAACAGGAGCCAGTGTCCACGTTTTAGCTAGGATTTTAGCACCTTGGCGGTAGCATTTTCTTACAGTGCATGCATTCTCTTTAAATGTGTCAACATGCAACTTCCTTTGCAAAATTAAACCTCATTTGTGCAAAGGTATTTGGTAAAAAGACAAAAAGGTGTCCCAGAAGATAAATGGAATGGGCTTCTGGGGCAAGACTTCACTTGTCCAAGTTTTCTCCAATATTTATGTGCTGTCAAAGCAAACATGTATCTTTCCTCTTTATGAGGAAGAACTGATTAGTTTTAACATTTCAGTTCAAAAGAGCCCCGAGGATAAACACGTTCCTAATGACCAGTGAAATTGTCTCACGTTGCACAGCAGTGATGCCCTGCTGGTGAACACTTCCCCCAAAATACTCCAGATTACTTGGAATATATTCCCTTACAACTTCAAAGTGCTGGAGATGCAGCATCTAATTTGTTTCAAATCTTGCTGACGAGCATGCTTGCTGTAAAAGGTTTTATTCAGCTGAGATCAATCTATGATGTCTGTGTGCTTGGGCATGTTTCATTTCAGAAAATGCTTTAAACTATTTGTAATTGCTTTGGCTGGAAGGACAAGGGAAAGCCCATCCACCTTTTCTTACTCTTGGAGATGTCAAAATAATTTTCTAATATTAGCTACTTCAGGAACAATAGATCAGAGTTTAGATTGCAGAAACGAACTCCCTCCTGTATAAGGATTTTGTGGGGAAAAGAAAAAAAATCAATGCACAAACCAAAAAAACCTCATCCCAAACCAAAACGCAGCAACACAATGATTGCTGAGATGGCCACTCTCATACTTTGATAATGTAATTCCAATTCTTGACAATCCAAAAGTATCTCCCAAGAATAACCTCTGGAGGACCATAAAAGCAGAACTGAAGCAATCTGGATGATATTTCATCTGCTATTTGTGTAGTAACATGCATACTTTCCAGGTAAAAACAAGAGCTCCCTCCAGGGTGTAATTACTAGTGGAGGTAAAGATGAAGCTACTGAAAGGCAAAGGTCTTTAGTCAAGTATTCCTTGAAAAATGTGCTTTCATAAGCACATAGCTCCCAGTCTAGTCCAGGGTTTCTAAACTCCTTAATTGAATTTTAAAAAAGGAAAAAAAAAACAACACAAAAACCTCAGCCACTTTCAATATGCTATATAAATAAAACTAAAACAATGCTGCAATGATAAACACTGCTAAGCTTTGTCATTTACTTGCTGATGTTTAGAGAGATCAGCAAAGAAAACTTGGCCCTGAAAGATAAAAATACGTGGGGAGTGGGTCAGAACCGTTTCCATCAGCCCGTGACTGCAGTTTTGCAACGCCTGTGACCCCAATTTCCTTTATCCTCAGTTGCCTTTTCTGACCCTCCAGAAAGCTTGGGACCCACTGGGTGAGAAAGACAGGCTTATTCAATTTGTAACTATACTAAATTTGGGCAAATTTCTGAGGCAAATGGAGTAAGCTTGTTTCCCACACAAATAGATAAAAGATAGTTCATCAATCATTCTTATGCATTCCAGTCCCGCTGCTTTTCATTTATTGCTCTGCCTACAGCTGGACTTCATTCTCCTCTTGAACGAAACAGCCACTTTCTTATAGAAGCCTTTCAGAATTAAAGTGTTCTGTGCATGCAGAGTTAAAAATGTAAATACAGAATATAGGAAGTGCAAACAACCAAAGGGAAGGATGGATGCATCATATACAAACCTCTCTTCTCTTGCTTGTCTTAATTCTTCTCTTTTGTCTAAATAATCACGGCTAGAAAGAGAATTGCAGTAATTTGCAGGGGAAACCAGAATAATAAGGTAACAGAAGTAGAAGTACAGTAGGAGAAAACAAGAGCGATACAAACAAGCTGATCAGAGACAATGAAGGCTGTTGTCAACAAAAACTATTTGATTTTGTAAAAAAGGCTGACAAGTATGTGTGTACACTTACCCATGCACGTACCACATGGACATGTACAGCAAATGCATAGTTTGGAAGGTCATTACAAGTAATTACAACCCCCCTTTCTCCCAAAAAAGTTAAGTACTTGAAGCACATTTTGAAACCTGGTTCCAGAAATTAGGCACCATGAACTGGACTCATCCATAAGGAGCGGGCACATTAGTGGCTATTACACCTTTCCTCATACGCTCCAGCTAGAATGCCCTGAAAGGGTGGCTGCAGGACCCGGCAGGAGAGTCCAAAGCAGGGAGCATACAGTACTGCCCCTCTTTCTAATATCTTTCCTCAGTGTCTTTCATGTCTTGCCATGGTTGGAAACAGGACAGCAGAGTGGTGCTACTGAGTAAGACAATGCTTCCTTCTTACAGGGTCTGTGCAGGACAATGAGACAGTAAGCAACCTTTCACTTTTTTATTTTTCACCCCGAGTTTTGAATACAAATCTCCCTCTATTTCAGCTGTCCTTCCCCCAGCTCCTCAAGTAACTCATGTTTAGGTTTTGACAAGTTAGCTTTGCCAGATGACTGGGGACCGTGATTTCGGGGAGGCCTGTCACATCCACACAGGTGGATGCAAATTTACCCAGGAGCACAGCAGAACCCAGTGAAAATCCAGCCTGCTTCAATATCACATGAAGGTATTTTCAATATTTTGTTGAATAACCTGCACAAAATTGATGAGACTTTTACCTTATCTCTTACATTCTTCTACAGTGTAACCTGTGAGTACTGTAAAGATTTTCAGAACTACTCCATTTATGAATACAATACTTTTTTTTCTATATATATTTTGTCACCGGATGAATTACTTATCACCTACTATACCATCAGCTATCAAACATCTGCTATCAAGTGCTCTTCAAAAGTCCAGTAACATGGAACACATATTAGTGTTTCAAACTATCCCCACATCCTATGAATCCCTGAGCTGGTTATCCTTTCATCCTATTTTCAGAATATACTTTGGAATGACAATAGCTATGGGAATAGCTGCAAGGGAAAAAAAGATGAAATTCAGTTATTTTTCATGAGGCAAATTTAAAAATTACTCTTTCCCCTCTGACAAATTTCACCCTTCCCTACAGCTGAAAAATAACCCTTGCATTTTAGGACATCTTGTTCTACATATGCAATAGGAACAATAGTACTTCTACTGAGAAAAATATTTATTATATAAAGCATTCCTTCTTCTAGCAAATGCTTATAAAGCTTTTAAAAATTTCTCCTGAAAAAAAAAGCTCTTTCACAACCGGTGATGGTCTCCTTTAAATTATCCTTAATTTGTCAATAATAGTGCCAGAACCTAGTGCAATATTCTCAAGGCAGAACTGGAAAGAATGAGATAACAAATGAGTCATGATAGTAAATCCAGTACTGCTCACGAGGTTAAAGCTGTGAATTGCAAGTGTTATTTTTAATCCAAAATACATCTTCAGAGACTGGGTTTCTAGCCAGACTGATGATATGATAACATAATCCCAAGAACTCTTACAAAACTGTCCAGCACTGTTTGCTGTGGCTTTGTCCTCCTCCTGACAGACTGGTTAATCAACTGTGGGATGCTGTCTGTCTGCACAGTTTGGTGACTTCGGAGACCCTCTTCTTAAACACAAGTTATACCTTCTGGGTGACCAGGGAACTCAAATTTAGATGATGAAAACACTGGACATTGAAAAATTGTTGTCTTAAAAATGCAACACAATCATGAAGTTTAGTTAACCATTTTCAGACTCTGGAGCAATGGGATGAAGATGTACACTTAAGGAAAAAAAATCGTTTTTTCTGACTTTAAGGAAGCTCTTTTAATGACACAACAATTACTGTAGCCAACTTCTAGTGAAATGTGCAGATCTGTTATTCAAACAGGTCAAGCTGCCAAATGTCCTGGTGGCTTTTTTGGTCTGGGAGTTTCCTTTCTGAAAGATCATGTTGGCTGTCCATGGCAGCCTGCTGCAGCCTGATGATACCACTTAGAGGGAGGGTTTTTGAAGAGGCTTGAAGATTGAGACCTGATTGTTTCTGTTTCAGGAGAACATGGGCAGCTTTTGGCTGGCAAAGATCCTATTATGGTGCTCTTCCACCTTCCCTCTGCCTCTCATTTTCTTCTAAACTAGCTATCTTCTGGAGCCGGGAGAGTATCTCCTTCAACCAACCAACCAAAGTTGCTCCTCTTTCCAAATTCACTATGACACAGATTTACTGAAGGGATTATTACAGTGAAAACAATCCTGCATACTAATAAACATCTTTTCCATAAATACCAACTCTAAGGCTACAAACCACCTATCCTACCATTCTTTAGATTACTATATTATGTCTTTTAACTACTAAAAATATGTTTACTTTTCATGACTGTTTATGGGGAAACAAGTTGGTTTCTGAGCCTACACACTTCAGACAGAAGGCAAAGCACTTCAGGTAAAGCACCTTCCCTATTCTAAGCCTACAGCAGTCTTTGCTAATGCCTGTGCTCGCATTTACAGGCATAAATTTGACAGGGGGAGAGGACTTGCCTCTGTTATTCTCAAGCAGCACACCCTGGGACCCCACAACACACTGCATGGTCTCAGATGTGAAAATGGAGAGTCCTATATTCAGCTGGGGCCTTTGGCCATAGTTTGAGTAATAATTGTGACAATTATTTTCTGTCAGTTGCTGTTTCTGGGAGGATGAGACACGTGTTCAGAAAAGCAGGGAAAAGTGTAGTTTAAAAACACTAAATACATCCCAAGTCCTTAAAACACGTTTACTTTGGAGAACATAAAAGCAAAAAGATGTTTCAGTGCTGTCCCTTCCTCCCTTCTTGATACTCTTCCTCCCTTCTTGATATCCTCCCTCCCACTGTTTCATCTTCAAAACCTTTGTCTTAGTGAGATTATACTTCGAGAAGGAGTACATTAGCTAATAAAATCTGGCTTCTGCAGATATCCAGTCAGTATAATTAGCAAATACATAACTGTCTTTCAAAAAATTGCTGGCTTATTACCTGTCAAAACTCATCATGATGTGTTTAATAGATCAGTTCTCAAAATACTCAGATCAAGGAAGGTGTCTAAAGAGACACACAAACTATTCACATCAATTCAATTACTTTGCAATTGCATGTCTCAATGATTTACAGACCCATCACACATTAAAGCAACAGACTGAGAGCAAATTTGGCTCCTACTTGAATTTGTTTCTTTCTTCTCGTTCTATCCTTTGTAATCTTTCTTCTCTCTCCTGACGTCGTCTCTCTCTTTCTGCTGCCAAGGACTCCTGGTGCTGCCGAAAAGATGATGTAAGGAGACCACCCAACGCTGGCCTGCCGAGAGGGAAGATCAGATTTCTCAGTGTCACTTTTATTGATTACACTGGCAAAAAATGAGTAGCAAACATTCAGCGAGTAACATAATCCCAACCAACAGAATGACATGGCAATATTTAAGAAAGGATGATTCAAAGCACTGGCTAAGTATCTTCTTGCTAAATTGATTTTAGATATTGAGACAAGTGATGTAGGCTTCTTAAACTGAAATTTCTGGAGCACAAATGAAGTATGTGTGAGAATTCTTCTATTTTAACTGCAATATTGTCTATTTTTTTTTTTTTTTTTTTTACTGTATAACCATGTTAACTGAAAAGCTGAATCCTATAAAGGATTTTTTAAATTTTAAAGAAAAAAAAACCCTGGAATATTATTTCAGCATTTTCCAAAGATGTTATGCAATGATGTTAAAAACAGACATCGCAGATGCCACAAGCACCTGAGAATCCTGTACACAGAAAAACAAAAGTAAAAGAAGATGTAAGAACTGCCCTTCAGAATTTGAATGCTTTAGGTAGGGGCATATTTTTCCATTATATATTAACAAATTCTGTTACGATTTCCTTGCTGCATGTACTGCAAAATTGAATCACTTATGGGAACATATCAATAAAATACACAGGGACAGCACAGCTAGTTACCATAATAATCAAATGACATCAAAATTGCTATTAAAATATCAGAGGAAATGGGACTGAAAGAGAACAGATTACCCATTTTCATCTCCTTGCTCAGGGTAGAACTTAGGCTTCTCAAACCATTTTTGAAGATTGTTTGTCTGACCTGCCTTAAAAATCCTTAATGATGGACATACCACATCCATCTATTTCAGTGCTTAACTGCATCTGCCAACAAAAATGGCTTCTCTGCTCTCTAACCTAATTTTTTTTTCTTTTTTTCTTCCATTTAGACCCATTTGTTCTTGTCCTGCCCACAATAAACAAAAGGAACAGTTTACTACCACCCACTTCACGGCTAAGCAAGAATTAGTCTGAAAGGGGACTTTCTCTGCAGTCATCTGACCATAAAACTATGAACCGCTCTAGGTTACTATCATGAAGGAGGCTGAATGTCATCACATGCAGCATACATCACTTTACATACATTTACATACAACTTTTAGCTGTTTTTCATGAGGCTGTTATCATGCATGAGACAAGATGGTAAATGCCCAGCCAGAAAAGTGAGAATTTTTCATCAGATATGTCAGCCTCTAAAGAAAAGAATTCTCAAATACATCTAAATCATTTATCCCTTGAGATGAAATAGCTTCAAGTAGCAAACCCACTTAAAAAAGCTACATCTATACACCCTTATAGTTTGGTCTTGACACAAATCTCTTTCTATCTCCAGTGCAAGTACTACTTTGGCTAGGAGAGTGGTTCCTCTTGCACATCTTTCTCCCCAAATGGTGTCATTGGTCCCACCAACCTTTCACATGGCAACAGGCTGACCCCAGTATAAATACGTCTTTCTTTCTGTCTCTTAGGAAAAATCTGTATTGTATGGGGTAGCCTTATGCAGATGTAAACATATCCACACTGATTGAATTAGACTGATAAAATCAAAAAGACATAACATGTAGCATGGTTTCTGTTCATTGTTGGAACATGAGTTTTACAATGAATGAAATAGATACTGGCTTTTCTGAAAAGAAACTGAACCCTGCCTAAAGGAAGCTTCTTAAACCAGAAAAGCTAACATGAATAAATTTCCATTATTTTTAAGAACTCACTCAGACCCTTTCCCTTCTATATTTACATACCTACAGCTGTACAGCATAGGTATTTAGTGTCATGGCACCAGTTCACCAGTGAAAATAAGGAAGGAGAAGACAAAAATCATTAATGCAAACCTATCTTCCCTGAGTGTCTATGTCTGTGCGAGCAGGAACGCCACAAAACATAGTCATTTCAGCTCCACTGGCAGCAGGGCAGTATGAATATAATTTCAATAATTTCAATAAATTGAATTTCAATATGTCATATCCCACCCGCATAAACATTACATAAGATGGTATAAAACTTGATATTCTGTAAGCCTCCCTGCTGGCGCTCCTCCAGAGCTACAGTATCAATGCTGGATCATGCTCAAAACCATAAAAATCTCTAATATGCCTCAGCACTAAGGAAAGGGGAAAAAAAAAATCCTCCAACTCTGACAGTCAAGTACGTGTGGTGAATTTTCCCTTGAACATATTTTAAATTTATTTAAGCTTTGACCTTTTATTACATATTGCAAGAGAAAGCTCTCAGCAGAAACAGTAGCACCACTGTACTAAGATTCAAATGCTAGAGCTCCCTCCCTGTGGTAGAATAAAAAGCCATGGCAATAAGGTTAGATATATCGTTGTTCTCAGAAGGGGAATACTGGACCGTGCCTCTACATGAGGACACCTGGAAATGAAGTGGAAGGGATGGGAAAAAGAGGGTCCCTATCAAGGTGGTGCTTTTATCTGTTCTATGCATGTACCTTCCTATCTCACTCTATCCCATCTGTCCCAACCCATCCCATCCGCTGCCCCAAAGTCCACAAACTCCATTGAGATTCATAATAAGTTCGGACTTAATGAAACCTGAAGGAAAATTAAGGGGAAGGATGGGGTGATGCTGAGAGACCAAAAGAATGATTGTAGGTCTGCACAGCATCTAGCAGGTTGGAAACCTTCAGTTCTGACTAAGCTCTTTGGGGCTCCACAGTAAATACAAATCCTTATCCAAGGGATTACAGGGTAATTGCATGGACATGTGCAGCTTAGTCCTGCAGACTGCATTCTAACCTGACCCTGGTAGTAATATGTCTCTGCTTGCCAAAGCATCCTGTTTGGAAGTTTGATCTATCATAGTTTGGTTAGCATTGCTCACTTGGGTAAAATCTGCAGATGTATGAGCAGCAGCCTCACAATCAAATACAAGAACAATAGCCATGTAGTCAAGAAAAAAGGTAATGCTTAGGAAACTGCTAAACATCCATGGGCCATATTGGTTTACCACCTCTTAGAAACCAACAAAATCAATAATAACTAGCCCAAACTTGGCAATTCCCACTGGTTATTTTACAGGTCTGTACTTCAGCTGAGTTACAAGCTACAGCATAGTACGTACCCAAGTCAATTCATTTATCCCAAACATGGCCAGTTCTGGACTGCCATACTGCATAGAGCAGTTTACTACATGAAATGGTCAAAGCTAACAGTCCAGGCTGTGAGGAGGTTCTGTTGAAACAGGTTATAATTAAACAGACAGGAACACAGCCAGCTGACTCCTTGTGTGGCACTGACTTCTTCAAAAAGCAAGTAGTCAACTTTTGGGTTTTCACTCAGATTTAGAAAGCAAGAGACAACCTACAGCACTGATATCACTGAGTTAGTGCTCGCTGGGCGGTTAGGTCCTGCACCACCCAGTTCACTGGATTGGACACATCTTCCCTCTGTGAAGACCACACCTCACACCAAGTGCTGAGACCACCTGTGCTATGAAACACCACAGACTCACAGCTTCGCTGTTGCTATCAAACACTATAAATGAGCTGGAATTTGGGTGCATCGATCCCCGTTCTAATGTGAGCTGCAACTGTGGATGAGCAGACAAACTCTATCCTTAATTTTCTATACAGGCATAAACTGTTTCCTGGAGGAAACAGGTGTTACTTCCAGGGCATACAAACCCGTACAAAACCCAGAAGAAAAGGCAAATGGTAAGAGGTATTACTCAAACACTCTCAACAATCTGAAAAGGGATTTGTCCGTGTTTCATTTGCCTGTAAAACCTGCTTTTTTGTCTCTATGTTCCCCTGGCAATAAGGTTTAAAATAAATGTTCCCTTTCCCTGAACTCATACTTGAATTGGAAATGGCAGCAGGATTGGCCAAAACAGCTTGGGCTGAGCCTTCAGGTAATTTTGGTGCTTTGATGCTCTTTAAATGGTGACAGTACCTTCGGGCCTCGGGAATACTTAATTCTCACTGCCATAGGCTGCATTGTAAAAATGGGTGAGCAAGGAAAACGCCAGAAAAAAAATAAAATTCTGGCATTGGCTCAAAGGTGGTAAGAGCTTTTCACAGAAAAGAGTATGTGAATACTCAATGAAAGCATAATAGAGTGATTACTCACAAAGTGGGGTTACAGCTAATACATGCCAGCGTTTTAATGTTGGTGTCACATGTTACCAACTGGTAATATCAACCATTTGTTCAATTCTACAAATACAACCCAGAAGGATGCTTACTCTGGATACTATTTTTAGTCTTGCAGAGAACCCAAGCCTATTAAGAATGGATTGTTAATATAAAAATATTAAGAAAAGCTTTCTTCTGCCTGCTGTTAAAACCAGCAAAAGTTAAACAAGTTATGTTATTGCACTCTCATTCCAGAAAGAAAACACACAGCAAGGATATGTCTAAGTCTGGGGATTTGTGAATATAGCTCCACACCACAACATCAGGACCTGGGGACACACAAAGGTCATTAGTTACTTCTCTTGCTGGAAAAAGATAGGAAAGAGCAAGGAATGGGGAGGAGGGGGAATGAGAAGGGGGGAAGGAAAAAGATGATAACAAGAATATACACAGGGCAGAGGATACAAAGCCAAACCATTGATTATAAGCCAAGAGTCTTCTAAAATTCATTTAACCTGACCTACAGCAGTTAACACAGGAGTGAATTAGTAACACAGGCTCAGGGAGACACAAAAGATCTCACACTTTTTTGCAAGTACTTGCAGTTTTCTGACAATACTCCATCACAGACTATATATTGTGAAAGAGAACATGTGACCTGAATCACTCTTATCTTGTTGAAAATTGAAGAAAGTATTCCTGTTTTGCTCTAAGCCACATTGTTACAGAAAAACTGCAATTATCAACTTCAAATGTTCTTCCTTCACGTTAACTCTGAAATACACTTCTTTTGTGGTTGCGTTTTCCTTGCTAGTTGAATTAAAAAAAATTCTCTGAATGGAAATGGATATCTGCAGCAAGAATGCAAACTACAAATGTGTATTCTTAGGAGCTTAAAAATATTAACAGATGACTTATGAGAGGAAATCCCTTTTGGTCATAAGGTTAATATTCAGGATTTTCTTTAATATAACAAGGGTCAGAATCATTAATAACCTTAATAAGGAAACACTAATTACCCATTTTTCCAAAGTGCTCCTGTTCTAGCAGTCATGGGAATGCTTACAGAGAAGGAACCACAGTCGGCAGCTCCTACTCAGGCCTTAAGTAACTCTAAATGTCTCCTGGCTTTAACAAAATAAATCCGCTTTCCAGCTTACAGAGACAAAAGACGAGGCAGAGCTGCCAAGAGCCATATTGCTTTTCACAGTTAAAGAAACTCTCTGTGTGTTATGTCTCCCTACATGACACGGCAAATTCAAAAGCATGTTGATATAAGATTTTGCAAACAGACTAAACACTACTTGAGGTATCTTTACAAAACTTCCCTCAAAAATAAACACCAAACGGAGAGATAAAACTACTGACTAATGCTTCCTTTGAGAAAGGAACTTGAGAATGGCCAAGAATTGATTAATGTTAGCCGTTTAATTGGTACTGTGGGTACCTGAGGGTGACTGGCGCCCTCCACTCACTCTGCGCGCTCAGCCAGCAACGCGCTGCGGCCTGAAACCGTAACCCGGCTCACTCACTCTGGTTAAACATATGTATGACCTATGCTGAAGCCTACAAAGCTGCAATCAAGAATACTGCTTACACAGTAGTTGGACAAGCAGCTAAGCCAGCGTAAGCCACCGCTGATTCCCAAATTGTAAATCATCAAGTAATTTCTAAGGTCACTTTTCCTCTTAAAATCTCAGCAATAAAGTTGAGGCTTTTGCCCTGGGCCGCTATTATCAACTACCAAGCTATCCCCTCCTCATTCTGTTATTCAGAGTGAAAGATGTGCCTGGGATTTACCACAAGAAAAAATAGCCACGGTCTCTGGTCTGAGGGCCCACAAGTACACATTAAGAGACACAGAGGATGATAGAAGCAGAAAGAGTAGTAAAGCCAAGGAAAGAGGAGCCATTCTTGGGACAGCAGCAGCTTTGTAGGCTTTTTACTGGGTTTTGTTTCAAAGGCTTCTCCTTTTGCCTTAGACCTTAATGGATGGAATAAGGTAACTCTGGAGTGCAGATTAGTGATAGATGGTTAATAACAAAAAAAAAAAAAAAAAGAGAGAGAACTTGTCAAGAAACTTCTTCCAACTGCACCTTCCTAATGTTGTCAATTACAGGGACCTTTAATTTTAGCAGAAAGTCAAACTGAAAGACTGTTTAGCATTCTCAAGCAGTTTTTTGGTTTTAAGTGATACAAATTTGAAAAAAGTACACCAGATTGCCAGAAGATCACTGTTTCAAGGATCTGGAGAGGGAGTAAAACTCAAGTGTATTTACAAACTCTTGCTGCATTTCAAGTCTATCCTACAGGTATGGTGTTTAGAGTCTTTAAAATCAGTGGAGAAAAAAAATCCACCTATCATCTAGCCATGCTAACCCCAGTGACAGTGTGCACCTGTTGCAGACATAAATGCCTGAAGGAACCCAATGTAAAGTACTGCTGTAGATCATAAAGCAAGAGAGATGGGAAACAGATTAAGGCATGTGAAACACAGTTCATCTTCCTTAAGTCTGTTTTCTAATGGTCTGGAAAAGTTGGAGAGTGCATCAAACAGAAATAATTTGCAAACACCACTGCAGGCCCTTACCAAGCCTGGAGATTTGGAAGAACTTCAGAGGGACCAGGCAGAGGTGCAGACTATGTTCACAAGGACTGGCCAGGAGGATCCAGGAGTGGAGGTTTGTGAGCTGAGCATTTGATTTAACATATAGAAGGAAGAGAATGGGGACCATGTACTCCAGCTCCCTCCGCACACAGTGCCCCGAGAAGGCAGTTTTTCGAGCTAGGCTAACTGCGCTACTGTTCAACTATCAAGCCCAGTAGGAACCATCTCCTGGCAAATGCATCAGAAGAAATCTATCTTGGCAAACACACCAGCAGGATATTTTTCTGGCAACAGAATGAATTAAACCTGGTGCTGAATGCAGGAGCTCTTGCCTTAAAAGTCAGACTCCTGTAGGGTCTCCTCTAAGTATGGTCATCATCATCAACTCCTACATTTCTCCACCAAAACCACAGTACAGTGGGGTGTGAAGCATTGCAAGCTTTTGCACAGATTACAGGCTGCAGCTTTCAATGAGTGACCATCTTAGATTGATAGTTTAAGTCAGTCTTTGGCTAAACAGAAATATCTTAGGTGTCAGCACAAGGCATGGAAATATAGAAGAGTCTTACATCTTCTTCCCCCAGATAAGGTGGCCCCTTGGAGGTACAGAAAAATGTCTTTCTCCCCAGTGTGCTCCAGCCATGTCTTGTTTATCCCCTTTGTTACAAGAATTTATGAGGTTGAGAGATTGAGATTGATGATTTTATTTTTTTCCTTTCCCTTAATCCAGTTAATTACTGATTTAAGTCATGAAGAGTGGGAGCAGTATATTTATGGAGTATGGCAGCTGAAAACAGGAGGATTGGGCTATACTTCTTATGCATTAGGAGCAAATTTAACAAGCAGAGAGATATGAGAGAGCCAATATACCCTTTCTCCTCTCCCAATGAAGGGCTGAACAGAAAGTGCCCTGCAATTTGCCCTCCTTCAGCAGGATTCCCATGGCTGCAATATGCACTTCAGAAACATGGCTCTCCACAGGGGACCCAGAGAAATGAGAGAGCGCAACAGCATTGCAAGAAGTTGGCAAAAGGCTGCAGCTGAATTTAGAAACCAAGAAACAGTCAAGTAAGCCTTTTCTTCTGCTGTACAGTCAAAAATATATACATTATGTGGATTTCAAAGAACAAAATCTAGTTACCCTTGCACTGAATTATACTGCTCTTTTGGATTCCCCACTGATCTTAGCCAAAGAGGGTTTTAAAACTATGAATGTCAAAATGTCAACCACACTGCTTCTTTCCACCTAAGTTGTAGCTCTTGTTTACAGAAGTAAAATGCAGCCAAGGGTTTGAAAGGCCTGCCAGGGTAACTGAATGGAGCATGAATCATTTTGCTGGGCACTGCTCTAAATGCTGCTTCTTCCTTCCTCCTCATTCTCGAAGGTCAGATAAACAGTACCAGGATCTGCATCTGAAGTCCTTCCCTGCATGATAAAAGACAGTGATCTTTCTGTGGAGGCCTTGGATAACTGTAATCATAAGCTGAAAGCAGAAAACTCACCTTGGAGCTAACCACAGATACACATCTGCTTCTTATCAAGTGTCTTCCTCTCTCTCCCTCATCTTTTAACTTTTTTGTGTGTTTGAATCCATGTAAATTTTTACCATTAGGAAGTAGGAAATAACATTTACATTACCTAAGGTAAACACCACTGCTAGAAGATGGTGAAAAATACCATAATCCTTTCCCACTTACTAATTAGCACTGAAAGTTACGTCACACACTATGGAGACTACTCTCCAGTGACCAAATTTCTGGCCATCGATCTCTGTGTGGACGTTTCTGCAATTCATGTCTTTCAGGACAATGAAATAAAAGCAGGCTACTGTCCTTCTTCAAAGCAGTCAAACCATTAGAGCCTGCTGAACTGTACATCTGCCATGGCGGCACACTCAAAAATCACAAGACTTGATGCAAAATGGCATCTGAACCTGTAAATTTAATTATCTTTCAAGAAGTAGCTGCATCGATTTTGCAGGCAACATGCAGCATAGTTGTCACACTTCTCAGAGACTAATTATAAAAAGCATCAAGTTGTAATATTCCTCAAATAAAAGAACGCAGAAGTCCTGGTGAGTATAGCTACTGAATAGAAGGCTGCAGGGATAAACAGGAGGAGAGATATTTTTATCATGTGAGTTGGAAAGTGGTAATTGTAACCTGAAGGAAAGTGGGAGCTGCGACTCGAAGCAGTGTTCAGACACTTAAAACACGGGAGAGAGATTCCAGAGTGGAAGGCAGAGCACTTCCCAGTTTCACAGAGAAAAGCAGAAGGAGGTATAATGGCAGGAAGGTGCTGCTAGACAAACTGGCCTCCAAAAAATGAAATATTTTCCTAGCGGTGATGATAAATACCGGAACGCTTTCCAGGAGAAGTCATGCGCTGCCGCTTGAAAACACGTGAAGGTACACGGGGCTTTCGTTTAAGCTTCTGTGAGACCCATTACAGGTCACGACAGATGATTACAGAGCTCCCCTCTGGCCCGACTCTCCATGAATCTGCGAATTTTACAGCTTCATCCTGTGGGGCCAAGGCATTTTGGCTCCAAACCAGCAACGCACTTACGCGCATGCTGCAATGAAAGCTCGCTTCCTCCTCTGGAGCCGGGCCAGCGCCATCAACCTCTCGCAGGACAGGCCCAACTATCTGTTTAGCCATCTCTGCGTTCGACCACTTTGGGGTTTCTTTGCTGCAGTAGCAACCAGCAGGAATCTAAATCTTCAAAAGCAGCGGGATAGCTTTAATTCTTGCTTATCTTGTGTCTATTTTTCTGAGGTGAAAGGGGGTAAAGTGCCAGTTAAGATTTGTTTTATTATGGTTTCACTCGGCAATAATTTAATTCAGATCAGGAAAGACAAATCCAGGCAAGTTACTCAGAGGAAGATGAGCGTATGAAAAACAATGCCTTTCTCTAAAGATAAACTTAATGCAATTACTCACTGGAAAAAAAGGATTAAATCAATACCTCATGGCTAGAAAGACATGTATGCTGGAAGAACCTAACTTGAACCATTCTCAGTAGTAGACTAGAAAGGATGCGAGGCACTGGATAGGTTCAAACACATATACACACACACACAAACATACATACGTGAATTTCTACACACATAAAGAAATGTTAAAAAAAACTATCATTAGTAAAAATTAATTGGAATATAGACAAAGGATTCTGAAAAAGCCCTCAGTTCAAACAAAAGGGTAGGAGATGGAAATCTTAAGAATTAGACGCCAATCAAGCAACAAACAATCCAAAACCTGTCAATTTCCAATAATTGGAAAATATTTAATTAAATTATTATATGAAATTATTTCATTAAATTAATAAAAAACTTCTACCTTTCTTGCATAAACTCAGCATGAAGCTGTCATTTATATAGAGTTGTAACATTCAGTTAATTTCTGGTGGTCCAAATCTCTCACCCAGAAGAATTTTTCATGTATCTGCAACATTTTCCTAACTTTTTTCTTCCCCTAGTTCCTTACATAATTCAAAAGAGTACTTTGAATGTTCAAAATTCTGCTTTTTTGTTGCTGGGTTGTTTTTTATTATGATTATTATTTTTATTTTTTGGTGTGGATTTTTGAATATTTTTAAGTGATCTGATAACTGGTTGGTTAGTATGAGTTTGCTTTACCTACAGCAAGAAAACATATTTCTTATTAATGAAACACAATGAGGTGTAGCATGTATTTTCAAAGAAAGACAAAATCATGACCTAAGAAATTCTGAGCTAATCACTTTTCCAAAATTCTATAGTTGATTTGACAGAAGTGAAAATAGATGTCTGAATTTATTTTAAAATATGGAAAGAAATAAAATATGCTTTAATTCACTTTTTAATACTTAGAACAGCATATGTTTGAGGTAACTCTGTTTTATCCATTTAAGTGGAAGCTGTAGTAGGATGGAAATACATCCAGCCTTTAACACCAAGTCAGAGAAAGGCTTGAGAATGAGTGGGAAATGAACACATCTAGACTTTTGGACATTATGTTTCCAACATTAGAAAAGATTTGGCTACAAAATATTTCCAGTACCCATTCAGAACATCTTACACTTATCTTCTTTGTCCTCTCTATAAAGGAACTGTTGTGAAAACACTGACTTATTTACAAACCTGTCAGATTTGGTCTCTTGAGGTGGTGAGAGAGTTGTCCCGTAACGAGTTGTGGGTGTTGTAGGGGCACTCACACCAGAGTAAGATCGTGGAGAAGAGTAAGAGCTGCTGCCGTAGCTGTTGTATCTGAAGCAATGGGAAGGAAAGTAGGAGAAGGGGAGAGACAGAAAGAATCCATCAGCAAGCAAGCATGTAACAGTAAATTCTCTTAAGGGGTGGTGCTGATCCCATATCCCTGTTACTTCTCAAACATCCACCTTCTGAAAATACTGCTCTCATCACAGCTTCAAAATACACTACCTATCATTTTAATATCAACCATATTGTAGACATAAACTTGATTCAAATAGTGAGCTATTGGTATGGAAAATAATGACAGATTAGAATGGTCCTCCCAAGCGACAACTCAGAGCAGGAATACTTAAACTACTGCTCAAATTTATTAGCTGTTTTGGAAGCTGATACCCAATCATTAGAAGAAGTTCCAAATCAATCCATGTGGTAGCTGTATCAAGTGAAATTAAAGAAAACAGCAGCATTTCCAAGACATGATCTGAACACGGACACCCCTTGATTTGATTTATCAATTGAGATCATCCACATTGTTTTCAATTAAAGCGGGTGATATTTTCTTTCCCTTCCCCCAACGGAAGTCATAGCTTATGTGCCATTTCTTACAATGCCTGTAAAAAATCATCACCGTGGTTAAAAAGACAGGTCTCTACAAGCACGGATTTAGGAATTTCCACCAGCCATTCCCTCCATTAAAAAAACCCAAAATCCTTCTTGACTTCAATGTGTTGATCAAAGAGAAATTGTTTCCAGGACTCCTGAACAGGCATCTCCCCAGAGTCCCTCCTATCGCTGGTTTCACCTTGGCTCCTGTACTGAACAGAAAAGGCAGTTGTGTTTCTTCATTGTGCCTTTTTACCATCACACTTAAACAGCATGTCAAGGAAAGATTCCCTGTTTGGAAAAATGTTAACCTTTCTGTTCACAGATGATACCATTTTCCAACGGGAAAAGCATATGATGCTCTATGTGTTAGGTACTCTGCAAGTCCAACTCATCCAAATGACACAATTCCATTCAGGAAAAAGGTATCATCACCTTCCTTATTATAATTCATACTGTAAGATGCACCCTCCTTCACCGTATCTTTTCTCTGCTGCTTCTCCTCCCACGCACATCAGCACTCAGTCACTTCAATCAGCAATTTTATTTGAAAAGGCCGGTTGGTTTCCTTCAGCTCCATTTAGCAAACTCATCTAGCCATGAGAAATTTCATTCAAAGTTTCAAGCTTCATTCCTGAGGGTACAACAGAGTTGCTGCCTGCCAATGCCCACGTTAAAATCAGAACAGATTTCAGTTAGGGGTTTTTATAATGTGAGGGATCATGCATTAGAGAACATATCCCCTTTGGCAACAGTTCCAGATTTATGTTGTACAAAATGCTCCCACCACCACCATCTATATCTGAGACATCATGCTGATTGCCCAGAAACAGGGGAATAATTGTGGGGAAAAAATGTTAATGTGCACATTTCTGAGCTACAAAAGAAATTTTGTAGAAGGGGGAATAACTGTCTTCCTGGCATTCCTGCTCTAGAAGAAAAGTAACTATAAACTGGAGACAGTGGGCCAGTGGTGGGCTGCGCAGCTGGGCAGCGTGGGGCTTCCCCGCACAGACCTGGCATGGGTCTTCCCTCTGGCAGGCTCAGCTCAGAAAATGCTCTGCCCGTGCCTGTACTGAGAGCAGGAGACGCCGTTCTCCTGAGAACAACTCAGAGCTCATTCAGTATGTTCCTGACACTAACTGAAACCTCCATTTCCATTTTAATAAACTGAAAGGAGACCTTCGTATCAACCATTACATTCGCTTTCCTTCTCCTCTGCCCCATGAAAAAGCTAACACAGCACAATATCCTTTTTCAGACTAAGAAATCTCAATTAGTCCAAAAATAACTCTCATTGAAATGGAGAGAACACACCTTCTATGGACTCAGACCTAAAAGTATTAACAATCAAATTCAGAGACTGGTCTGGGCAAAGCATCCCGGTAAAACAAACCTAGAGGGAGACAGAGATGCTGGAAGAGTAGCAAGGCAATACCTGCAGATCAGGGTAAAACTCTATCCTGTATTCAATGCTTATCTTTCCAACCTTCCTCTGGTGGTAGCTATTTCTTCCATTTTCCCTTCTTGTCCCATATACCAGGGCAAAGGCAATAGCCTTGTCCCAGAAGCCTTTGCTCTGAAGAAACACCAGATTTTTAACTATTTTATGAACACCTTACTGCTCAAATCATGCAAGTTTTGCCCTCTATCTCTGAATAAACCCAGCACAATCCTTCCACACACCACAGCCTTGATCCTCCATGGCAGCTAGAAGTAGCAGAATGGTCTGAGGGGGTAAAAAAAAATCACTGCAGAAATACTAAATGTTGAAGGAACAGGAGGCTCCTTCTACTCTACAAATCTACTCTCTAAAAAGTTTAATAGCAGCAGCAATGAGAGAAATAAATGAGTGTGAGACAAGTAAGGGAAAATGGCATCTATGTAGGAAAAATGTAAGCTTAGAGGATTCCCAGTCTTCCAGATGCAAGATGTAAGGAAGGACATGTGAACTAAGAGCCTTGTCAACAGCTAACTGAATTTACAGGATTTTCAGAGAAATGAAAAAGCAACAAAAAACACCCACCTATTAGAAGAGAAAGATTGAAAATTAAAAGGATCAAAGGAATCAAAATACTTGTTCACATGCAGAAACTCAGAAGGACTGCTGGAGAAAGGAAGAAATAAATATGCTCACAATATATGTGTACATTTTCAACACCTATTTCACAGAACACTGATCACTGGGAAAAGATAGCTAAAAATCATCAACTTCCCTTCAAGGTCATTTTTTAGCATTATTTTTAGTGTTTCCTATTGACACCTTGTTTTGCTTTGGAACAGACGAAGACAAAACAATTTCTCCTTCTTTTTAAATGGGTGGGATGAGGAAATTAAAAATTACAATGAAAAAACTAAGAGAAATGCAAGATGGGCAACTGAATTGACCAGATGTGGAGAAAAACCTGTCTATTGTGAGTGCTATATTCTCTTCAAAACATTTATTCTACCTCTGTTATTACAAGCATGAGTTTAAATTGCATGTGGCAGGGATATGCTCTGTAATCTAATAGCAAATTCGGGATCTGGCAGTTCAGTCTTTGAAGCCAGGACTTCACCCCTGAATTCCAAGTGCTGATTTGATCTCTCTTGGTTTTATAGCACAAGAGCTCCATTAATTTTCATGAAATCATGTCTGCAAATTACATTGTTGTAAATGAGAGCAAAATGGTACTCCTTTCTGTGATCTCCCAAATCACGGGTTATTTATCTACTGATGTACAGAGGAGGCCAGGATACTTATTAACTATAGACCTTGAAGAGGAGTAAGATGAAATGAAGGCAACAAAGGCAAGGGGAGAGTATCAATCAAAGCAAAATACAGGCTTACAGGACTAAAAGTAGTACAGTATGTTCTGGAAACAATACAACACAGAGTGCGCATTATTACTGCTATAAAACTCTCAAAAGGTGTTATTCATTTAGCTTGAAATTAATGTCAGCTGTATAAAATCTACCTGTTTTCCCTCATCACCTCTGCTTCCTTTTCTTTCACAGATGCTGGAGACTCTTCAAAGTCGTACGAGAAGAGGTGAAAAGGAGTATGTGGTACATAAGGTAATTTCTCCACTGTTGGAGATGCCTTTGGAGTAATGGATGCTGATGAATTTTGGGAAGAACTGAGCAGTGCTGTTGCAGGTGAAGATGGTGATGAAAGGACAGAATTATGATGAGAGACAGATGAGTCAGGCACAGAAGAGGAGTTGCCAGAAGAGCTCTTTGCTCTAGAGCAGGAGAGGGGCCTCTCTGCTGGCGAAATGGCACTGGAGATGGCTGAAGAATCAGAGCACCGTGAAAGGTTTTCATTCACAGCCTCTCGCACACCTGGGACCCCACTGCAGGAGGAAAACATCATGAGAAAGGGAAGGGGAGAAAAATGGGGAAAAGAGAGATTAATAGATAGGAGGGAAAAAATAATAAAGCCAAGGAGAGTTAGACTAACAAAAACTTCACAAATCAGACAATCATCATCTCTTTTAAAATAAAGCAAGAGAATTCACATCTTTGTATCTTCTGCTTGGGGTTGGAAATACTGAGGAATAGAAGTGACTCAGCTTAAAAGAAAGGAAGGGTTTTAACCCACAAACGTCTTAATTCAATTTCATGAACTTTTTCACAACCATTTCCTGAGTAATTTTCAAGCATTTCAAGTTAGGGTGTAAGCACTGTCAAAGCAGTACAAAGTAGTCTCAACACACTGGATAACATGGTCCACAGAGTATATATTCTTCAAGATACTATCTGCATGACTGCCTCTTGAAGGCCACATATCTGGTGATCTGGTACCTAAACATTCATCTACCAAAGATGAAAATACTAAACACCAAATCAACACTGTTCCGTCAAAATTAAGGTTTGGAATGATTCCAGAAGCAACACCTTACCAGATAATTAATCTAGACATGAAGGCACTAATTTCTCTGAGTGTCAGCATCCCATGTTGGTGTTAGAGAGTTGCAGAGTTGCATCACGTGCAACAGAAAACACATCTACTTTGCTCTAGCAAAGGCAGGTGTTGGTGTGTGGTGGAAACAGCAAAGCAGGTGAAAAGCCATGGGATCTGCACTCCGAGATACCTGTTTTCAGTAGTACCTCCAGCATAAACACCACGCACGGGCTTTGGACTGGATCACTCAGCAGGTGGCTGATTTCATTCTCCTGAGACCACCCCTGCAAACCACCTCCAGGCATGCAAGGCATGGCCCTTATCTGAGGAGTGTGAGTTTGGCAGAGTACGCAACAAAAACATAATACATGGCATATATGTGAGGAAATTATGAAGTTAATCATCAGGTATACACTAGGCAGTCGTTCTCACAATGAAGCACAGTGGGCATACTGGAAACCTTCATCTATTGCCCTTGCTGCGCAGGACTGGAGTCACTGAAGCCAGGCTAGTCTTACCATTCCTGACAGCACCTAACATGGACAGCCAGGGTACAGCTGATTTTTGTTATGCTATGCTGACAGTGGAAGAAGGCATTTAGAAAAGTCATGGGACTATCACCTGGCTTTCTCAAAGTCACTATAATTTTAAAAGACAAATGACCTAAAAGCATGTCATGCCCTTTACATGGCTCTTTCTTGTTTTCACATTTTTGGGGTTTTTTTTTTAACAGTATTTTAGTATATTCATGCAATTTAGGAATAACTTGTGACTTAGCTCTGAATAGCAAGAATTGGATTTGAGGAAATTATCACTTAATTTCAAAATTTCAGGCAGCCATTGGCAAGATTTGCAGACTGGGAGATATTAATAACAACAGTACAGTATTTTCTTTGGAATTTGCACATTAAACAGTTTCATTTCTTCCTTCCGTGCTGTAGAGCGTCTGCATGAATGTGGTTTATTAAAAAAACCCCAACAAATCCAATCTCATTTGCTGAGTTGCAAAGCCAAGCAATTTAACCTTAATCAAATGGCTGTCTGGAAGAAAGAACATATTTTCTTTCTTCCAATTTATTAGGATAAAGTTGCCAGATGCCAAATTCATATATCCCTCAGAAGTAAAGGGGAAAATATTACATGAGAACACTGTTTTGATAGGTGGTTTGTTTATATTCACATACACACAGATGGGCACGTATGTATAGAATTACACATATTTATCAGCTTTGCCTCAAAGTAGTTCTTTCCTAGTAAAACATGAACAAAGTTGATAGAAATCACAGACATGATACTGCTCATAATGTTGTGTCCTGAAACAGGGATTAAAACCTAAGGAACCAAGCAACATCCTCAGCAAAGCATTGCCAGATTTGACCACTGCCTTAGCTAAAAAGATAAACCTAAGCACCGCTTAGAAGTTACCCCTTCTGCTAAACCTTTTAAGACCTGTGTTACTCATTTCATACAACGGCAGTGAGTGCAGACAACAGTTCTCAGTGCATTGGACCTATACTTACACATTTTCATTGACACATACACACCAGCAAAGCTTTTAAATGCAAAAAGATTTCCTTGGGGGGTGGGTGGCTTTAACAGGGATTCTAGGAATCAATATGAGTGAAAAGGCAGATGCTGGTGCACAGTGGGGTGGTGGGTTCATGCTAGAGCGTGAAGAAAAGGCAGAGGGATGATGCTGAATCCTGGTACCTGGCTTTGACCTGCCTACTGGCCTCTTCCTCCCCCTCATCCTCAGTATTGGGTTCTGTGACTGGCTGTTCTTCTTCCTCCTCTTCATACTCTTCCTCCTCTCTGAGGTCAGACAAGGAAAGAGGCATGCAGTGGGATGGAAAGAAGAGAAGGTGGAAGAGAAAACGACATGAGTCCCCAGAAAAAGTAATGCAATGAAGTTAGAAATGGAAAGAAAACACTGAGGGGAGGGGTAGTTATGGCCCCCCCTGTGAGACAAACAGCTACCTCAAACTTCCTGCTAAGTATGCGGTGGCACAAGGACAGCTACCAACACAAAAACTGTATCTTCTCCCCTGTTTAACTGTTTCCTATTGATTTTTAAGACCCCAAAGATGCAAATTCTTTTTTTTTTCTTGAGCTTGGGTTTCCCTTTGCTGCTGCTCTACCTGCAGAGGCGTTAATGGAAAACATTTGTGACAATACCAATGTTCAACTCATTATTCATTAAGCACTGTCTGTTTGGCTTAAAGGACAGTACACGCTGTGCTGGCATGGGACAGCTGGCACTGGACATCACAGTTTCTAAATTAACACAAATAAAACATTCCTGCTAAGCAGCTGATAGCTCAACTGGAAAACAGAACAGGGTGAACCATTAAGTTAGAAATAACAGAGAGACCAAATCAGTTCAGGACTATTTGCAAATAGAAATATTTAAGTTATTGGTTGCCAGTACATGAAATATTTCAATAAAGAGTCATTAGTATGGTCAAAGCAGGCTTTGGTTCAGCAGTAATTCTGGCAGAGGAAAACTGTAAGTCACGCATAAAGCTTCCATAACATAAAAAACACATAAGTAAAAAAGAAATCTATATTAAACAATATAAAACAGGCCTATATTGTCTGTCCTTTCTCCCTCCCATTTATGTCTTTCCTTCCCAAACCAACAGACTTGTGGAAGATTTAGAAAATATTCTCTCTTTTGACTTCTTTTGCATTAGCAGTTGATCCAGTTCTCTCTAGTGTATTCAATGATGAATACCATTAGGGTATGTTCCATGTAAACTAAAATATACAAACAGTAATAAAGTTTGTAAGACACTCATATTCCTTGCATTTTCCTGAAAGCTGGTTTTCTTTTCTCTAATTTGGAAGGGATGCTCTGTGCATTTCTTTTTTCCACTTTGAATTTGTTTCCATGTCATAAGAATAATGGATATTTACAATGTGAGATCATGAACTCAATGAATGCAAAGCAAGGAGTCAATCCAAAATTTGTTGCATTTTGTATGGAATTAGTTATAGAATAATCAGAAAAATGGCAGCACCTAGAACTTTCCCAGTACTCTTGCAAACATCTAGGAGATTGTCCTGGTTCTGGCCTGGCCAGAGTCAATTCTCACAAGGAGCCAGCACAGGGAGCTGAGCTGGCCAAGGGGGGTTTCCACACCACGTGGCATCATGGCCCCCATAAAAGGCTCCACGATGGGCTGAGTGTCTGGTCAGTTGTCAGGTCGGTGAGCGCTGTGTTACCCCCTTTTGTGACTGTTCTGTCCCAGTGCTGTCAGTGTCGTTCCCTCTCCCTGGGCTGTCCCAGCACACTGCCCTTCCCCTGCCCTGCAGTTTGCCTCTGCCAGCCCCTTCTCCTGCCCAGCCCAGCCCGGCCCGGCCCACTGGGGGATGGAGGGGAGCGAGCGGTACCCATGGCTCAGCTGCCCAGTGGGGCTGAACCATGGCGGTCCTTTTTGGCACCAATGTGGGGCTTGAAGGGTTGGGATAACTGTAGGCCTGACCTGAGCATGTTAAAAAGAAAGCTGGGATAGCCACAACAGAGGTAGACACATTCAACCATTCCTAAAGAATCACAGTGACACAGCGGTCTCATTTTAATCTCTTCATCTCCTTGTTTTCTCCCCTATAGAGACACCTCTCGACTTCCACATTGGTATGCTAAAAAAAAAACCCCAACCAACCCCAAAAAAGGAGTTGACCAGGGGGCATTCATATAATTCCTTCTCCTTATTAGTGAGCAGCTCAATACTAGCTTTGCTATTGTCTGGAAAATGTCTGCAGCTGCTAGTCCCACAGCTATCACATTTGGGAAATAACTCATGAAGCTCTGTGAGATCAGGGTTCTCTGATAACAGCACAATAAATCCTATAATGTTAATAGCACACCTATTGTTAATACAAGTAAGAATGACATTGTTATTACTGTGTTTTTAACTCCAGATTGATGATTCCTTGTGCTCCTCAACTGTCTTGAAATTGCCCACAATTGTAACCAAAATACTCATTGGATAGGGTGGACCTAATAAATTTGAAAGTGTTCTTCAAGAGTTTGTTCAACTGAGTGCCTGGAAGTAAGGATGGAAGTTTATACAATATAGGTTTAACTGGGACCCACTGTAGTTACATTTGCACTGAATGGGAAGAGGTGACAAGAAAAACATACTCAGAACCAAGAAGATTAGCTCATAGTTAAGGATGATGTCATAACATAGAATCATCAGGCCCTTAAACCAACATTTGCTAGGTGAACAACACATCCTGGGTATTTTCCTTGAGATCTCACAATCCTGTCTTTACATATTGTGTTTATAACCCTGTTATAACTTGAAACCCTATGGTTTCAAGTCTTGATAGCAAGTATTTTATTTACCACAAGTGAAAGCTGTTCCCTTCCTCATCATTCAAAGTTTTTTTAATGTGTATTTATCAGAATGGGATCATTATTTGATATATAGAGTCCTGAAACTACTTTTTTTCCAACAGTCTATTTCCCAAGAGCCAGCCAAATCTGGAACTAAATCATAGGATGGTTTGGGTTGGAAGAGACCTTACAAGACCATAAAGTTCCAACCCACCTGCTATGGGGAGGGACACCCTCCACTAGACCAGGTTGCTCAAAGCCCCATCCAACCTGGCCTTGAACACTGCCAGGGAGGGGGCAGCCACAGCTTCTCTGGGCAGCCTGTGCCAGGGCCTCACCACCCTCACAGGGAAGAATTCCTTCCCAATAGGTAATCAAAATCTCTAAACTCTCTTAGCTGTCTTCACAGGAGAGGTGCTCCAGCCTCCTGATCATCTTCATGGGTCTTCTCTGGACTTGCTCCAACAGCTGCCTGTCCTTATGTTGGGGGCCCCAGAGCTGGGTGCAATACTTCAGGTGGGGTCTCAGGAGAGCAGAGTAGAGGGGCAGAATCACCTCCCTTGACCTGCTGGTCATGTTTCTTTTGATGTAGCCCAGGATACAGTTGGCTTTCCGGGCTACAAACATGCGTTGAAGCTGTTGCTGAGCTTTTAATCAACAAACACTCCCAAGTCCTTCTCCACAGTGCTTCTCTTCAATCCATTCTCAACTCAGCCTCTATTTGTGCTTGGGATTGCCCTGCACATGCACAGGATCTTGCACTTGGCCTTGCTGAACTTCATGAGGTTTGCACAGGCTCACCTCTCAAACTTGTCAAGGTCCCTCTGGATGGCATCCCTTCTCTCCAGCGTGTTGACTGCACCACACAGCTCAGTGTCACTGGCAGACTTGCTGAGGGTGCTCTCAATCCCACTGTCCCCGTCTCCAACAAAGATGGCAAACGTTTCTGGTCCCAATACCAATCCCTGAAGACCACCATTTGTCACTGGTCTCCACCTGTACATTGAGCTGTTGACTGCAACTCTTTGAGTGTGACCACCCCGCCAATTCCTTGTCTGCTGAGAGGTCCGTCTGTCAAATCCATGTCTCTCCAATTTAGAGAGAAGGATGTTGTGTAGGACAGTGTCAAATGCTTTGCATGAGTCCAGGTACATGAAGTCAGTTTCTCTTCCCTTATCCACCAATGCTGTAAATCCCATCATAGAAGGCCACCAGATTTGTCAGGCACAATTTGCTCTCAGTGAAGCCTTGTTGGCTGTCCCCAGTCACCTGCTTATATGCCATGATCTTTCTGGGCACAGAGGTGAGACTGATCAGCCTGTAGTTCCCTGGGTCTTCTTTTTTCCCCATTTCTAGTCAATGGAAACTTCACTGGACTTCCATGACATATTATTCTAATTTTTCAAACTGTTTTTGAAAATTCTGTACACTGTGAAGTGAATCATATATTAAGTACTACAAGTGAGCAGTAATCAATTAAAATTCAGCTGTCTAGGTTTCCTACTGCTTTGTAAAGCATCATTCTAATCCATTATAGGGAAAATTTGATTCCCATACAACTAGGTTAATTATAAATGAAAACACCTTAATTTAAGGCTGCATATATAATAGCCTTCATAAAATTAGGATACACGGCCAGTCCCTCACAAAAGATTTACTGCACCTTACCCTGGAAGGACTAGTTGTCTTCAAGAAGTATCCTGAAAATGAAGCAGCTTTTAGAATTACCATAGAAATGTCCATATAAATTCAGATTAACAGCTGAAAAACAAACCAGGAAACAGAACTGTGATATCCCAATTCCCAGAGCCAAGAATGACGTATTTTCTATAAGCATTTGCATTTACTTTAAAATACAATTAAAATAGAAGTATGTCTTCAGATGATATATAAAATAGCTGTGCTTAAAGCTCTTTACATACATGCTTCTTTTAGGTAAAGCTGGGTAATACATTCGTGTACTGAAGGCTAAATAACAAAATAGGGAATTAATTTAATCTTTAGGTCAGTTACTGGAATGAAAACCATTATCACAGTTTGGGACCTCAAATGTTTTGGTTTCAGCCTACAGGTAGAGATACATTCCTGTCTACAGCGAGAAACAGAACTTCTACCAGGAGATGATATGACCTACATGGACCCAAAGGGAACGTTTAACCCCTGTCCTCCTTCATGATGGGTCGTGAACTATTAATAATGTCACATGAAGGAAATACTTCTGTCTGCTCTGATGTTTATCTGCAATTTTGTTTAAGGAAGCAAAAAGTCAAGCACTTGCTTCTCAGTTGTTATGACTTGCTCTTCTCTAAAGGCGCAGATGAAGAATAATAGCCCCTTAATTTGTATATTATTTGAGAATATCGTATTTCAAAAGAACTATGCATGTATAGTGACCTTGTGTGGCACGCTGGTTTGTACAGTTTATAAACAGACATCACACATCCCTAACGGGGGCTGTTCCCAAGCTGAGCATTTTGTTAGAAGTCAATCTCTGACTGATTCTGGCACATATATCTGAACTGAGGATAATAAATAAGAAAACTGAATTAACAGGACGAGCTCTATGAAGCGAACATGTGCAAACCATATACACTCCCATCTGCTCAGAGCTCAAGCATTACACCAAGCAGGTGTTACACACCTATTAGAGCAACTGGCTCGGTGGACTGGCATTGCCAAGGCCATTCCTAGCAATACCTGCTCCACAAGAGTCAGATGCTAAGATTTGTGGACAAAACTGCAAGTTAACCAATGTCTCTGCTCCCCTACATCTCTCTAGTACTAGTGAAGTGACTCTGTGGGTCCACCATCACACCTTAACTGATAGATTAACTTTAGACATACCAGCCAGATGATTCTTCTGTCAGGCCAAGGACTCTTTCTGCAAATCTCCTTAACTTCCAGACCAAAAGTGTAGAGGGGGCTTTGATTGGAAAGGTCTCCTGCTCTGCTAATACTAACTCTAGGAGAGCAGCAGGTACACAGCCAGAAGGATCTGCCTATGTTGGTTGCAGAGATAACCGGTGCTGTGTGTGGAGGTGGGCATGCTCCCCAACCTGAGGGAACCAAGTTCAGTTGAGGGCAATTTGGAAAATAGAAATAAGCACATGCTTAGGAGAGATGTTCAGTGTTTCTAAATTCCTTCTCCAGCAACTACACTCACAGTTTCAGATCCCCAGCCTAGCCCCAAAAAGTGGATCAGATTCAGATTAGAGGAGAGGGGTAAGCTCACAGGCAGGAATCAAGCACGCTGTTCTTTTAACCAAAGCACTAGTGGCAGATGTTTCTCAGTACTGCTAAGGAACAAATAATTCTGTCCATGAAAACAGGTAGCACCTGCTAGCTAAATCTTTCCCAAAAAGTAGAATAGGAAAAATTCCCCTTGATTGTTTACTAAAACAGGAAAACAACAACTACTGAAAGATTCCATTCTTGTGCAGCTAAGAATGTCAGATGGATGCTCAAAAAGAACAGCTGATTTGTGAGTTCTTCTGGAACCTCTTCATTTCTGTGTGCAATGAAGAAGGGAGGATGTGGAAAAGCTCACTTTCCCTCCCACATAAACAGGCAATTTGCTCTCAGTGCAATAGTAAAATTAAATTAAGAAAAAATTATTCATAGGGAGGATTTCAATTACACTAGGCTGCAGAAGCCAGCATGCTTTTCAGTAGCACAGAGAACCTGACCTGTTCAACAAAAGGCGACAATTTATCTTGAAGCAGGGAGGAAAGGATTCAGCTAATGCTAAAGGATCAGATATATTCAGATAACCTTAAGGTTATTGTTGGGTTACTGCAGTTCCATGACAACAGTACCAGATTAGAAGTATTTAAAAAATAGCTTTGAAACAGCAGTAAAAACAAATTTCAAAGTAATCACTGGGTTCATATTCTTTAAAAGGGATTACTACTGCAGGCTAACACCCCCACCAAACAACCCCCAAAATCTCCACAAAGCTTTAAAAAGTATATCATCAGTTATGGCAACTAACATGTATCTATGAGGGCACATTTTTTGCTCAGTTGTTTCGATAAAGTTTGACCTTAAAGTATTTATAGTCTCTGACAATATATTCATGTTTAAAAAGACAATGGAAGTGCAGTGTATGGGTAGACAGCCACAATGGCATCAAAATGAAATATGGACAAAGGCTTGAGAATTAACGGATTAACCTTTCTCAATTTTAAATAAATTTAAATTAAAAAATCCCCAAACAATTAAAAGAGTCCAATCAAACTTGTCCTGCCAATATTAAATAGCTGCTTTAAGCTGCAGAGACACAAATACTAACAGATTGATGAAAGGAAATGGTAATCAAGGACTCATCTACAAGTTTAGCTAAAGGCAGGGGCAAAGCCTGTATGATACCAGGAGTCATATCTAACAGACACCAAAGCTCGCCACAGCTACATGACTTTACAATTAAGGCACCACGCTGAAGACACTGAATCTCACTCCACAAGTACTCAAAGCACCAAAAAATGGCCTAAAGCACTATGTGCGTTAAGGTTATCTAGACATTGTCCCACCCTGGTTTCCCCCAAATTCTTCCCTCTACAGAGTTTTGATGAATACAGCTTGAAGAAAGTCAGGCTTTCTTTGTTCTAGCTTGTAGCCTATAAACAATTTTATCACTCCCCTCTGCTCTAAAAATCAAACCCAAAACAAACCCAAACCCAAAAGATACAGAAAAATCAAAGGCTGACCTGAAGGTAAAAACCAAAACCCAAACCCCTCAACAAAAAAATCCAAAGCCAGAAAATAAGCATGAACACAGAAACAAATTCTGCACTGCTCAGTATGAAAGGCAATTTTTAAAGCGTAAGGTATGTTTTAAATTACTTTAATTCACGAAGAAATTGACCACTAATGTTTGTATATAGAAAAAGAGGAAAAAAGGAAGGTGTTGCTGTAATTGGGCTAGCACTGTTTTGGTCTGCAGATACAATGCAGTTAATTTATGAGATAACAGCAGATTACAGAAAAGACCTTTGAGAACATGAAGTCTAACCATACCCATCCTCTACTAAACCATATCCCTGAGCACCTCATCTACCCATTTTTTAAATACACCCAGGGTCGGAGACTCAGCCACCTCCCTGGGCAGCCTGTTCCAGTGCCCAACAACCCTTTTGGGGAAGAATTTTTTTCATAATGTCTAATCTGAACCTGCCCTGGTGCAGCTTGAGGCCATTCCCCCTCATCCTATCTCCTGTCCCTTGGGTGAAGAGACCAACACTCATCCCTCTACAACCTCCTTTCAGGTAATTGTAGGCAGCAATGAGGTCTCCCCTCAGCCTTCTCTTCTCCAGGCTGAATAACCCCAGTTCCCTCAGCCGCTCCTCATAAGGTTTGCTCTCCAGCCCCTTCACCAGCCTGGTTGCCCTTCTCTGGACATGCTCCAGGACCTCAATGTCTTTCTTATAGTGAGGGGCCCAAAATTGAACACAATATCCAAGATATGGCGAGTACAGGGGCACAATCACTTCCCTGGACCTGCTGGCCACGCTGTTTCTGATACAAGCCACTACGACATTGGCCGCCTTGGCCACCTGGGCACACCGCTGGCTCATATTCAGTCTGCAAATTAAAATTCAGTCTGCAGATTAAAATACCTCCTTTTTAGTACATGATAACAATTTGTGTAGGGCTCATTTAACCTTTACTGAAGTCCTAAATATTTTATTCTTAATTTTGCATTTTATTAGACAAGGCTCTAAATGTACTTCTGAGACTTTTGCAACCAACCACATACTTATATGGAAAGTCCTAAAAAGTGCAAACACTGGACTTAGGCAAAAAAGGAATCTTGGAGTTATGAAGTGACCCAGAGAAGAAAGGATTGGGGAACTGTGAAGATATCAGCCGTTATTCCCTATATAAAAATTTCCCTATATGCAATTAATCACTAACAAGGGATGTTCTCTCTCTTTCTCTTTGTAAATAGGTCAAGTGGTTTTCAGTTTAGCTTCTTTAAATTACTTTGATTCAAACTTTCACCATCTTTCAGAGGAGCAGCTCCTGACCAGGACTATAGGCCACATTTAGTGCAGTAATATCACCATTAACCATTCCACAATATTATTCTAAATTAAATGCTATAAATACTAGAGTTGATCTCAAATTTTTCTTTCAAGATGGTTCCCTGCACCCCTTCAAACCTCTGCCCTGTTTTACCTCTTGCACAGCACTTGGAAAATTGATTCTCTGAGCCCCTCACAGGTGAACAAACAGAAAATGAAAAATGTTCCATCAAGGAGAGATCTTTATAAGTCACAGTGGATGTAATTTTATTCTCTTTTGCAATTGCTTGCCATTGTCCTCAATTTATGAGTGAAATTCCACTTTCATAGGTTAGCAAAAAGAATTCATAGCCAAATTCCCAAGTCCTTGTAAACCAAACAAATGCTTTGGTACACTTTTGCTGCTTCTTCCTTTCATCTATTCTAGCTGCCAGAACAACAAATAGGTTTTTTACGTGAAAGCTGAAAGTCGTAACAATTTAAACTAATCATTTATTACCATGTGTAAAGATATGGCAGTATACTTTCCTCATCCACTAAAAAAACCCCTAAAGAAACTGTCTCTTAACCCCCCTTCCCATTTCCATTCTACTGCTACATGTGACAAACAACTGCAGTTGCTGCAATTGTGTGAAGATGAACATACATGAAATGATACAGATAAGTTACTTCTGAAGCCTCAAAATCTGGCCTTCTGCAGAGAATGGAAAATAAGATGAGTATTTACAACAGTCAAAAGGAAAACTAACCCTGGTATTTCTGCCCTAAATAAAATTGTTCAGAAAAAAAGTTGAGGAAATGACAAATAATGTAAAGCAAGTGTGCTCTCTATATTTTCATATCATGCTGTTCCTTAGCTTTAGGTTACTGATATTTGTTTATCCCTAAAATACTTTCAGTCACAACTTTTCAAACCTACATAACACCTAGGTAATGCCTCCACACTGTATTCACTGCTGTTGTTGGTTTATATAAGACACATCAAAGCAGAGCAAGACAGCAGAACCTTCCTTAAGATACTGGCAAAGCTCTGCAAAGACTTGCAAGAGTCCCAACTCTCTAATCATCGAACAGCATTGCTGTTTTCACATCTGTAGGAACAGAAGAGGTAAAAAACAGCATCATGATGTAGAGAGCAATAGGAGCCATAAATACTGAAACATTTGCAGAAAGAGAGGAGAAATGGTGTTTTCAGAGCTTGGAACTGCATACTGGTTGACACTTGAAGGTCATAATTATTGCCCCTTACTTCAAAGGGAAGGATTGGGAAATGGCATCCTGCCAAGCTGCTGGTTGTTATTTTGCTCTCTTCCCATTGTACGTGTAAAAACTTTCCTGGCCTCAGAGGATCATGTTTACAAATGCTGGGAACACACTGAGAAGGTAAATCCGTGTAGGCACATACAGGCCTAAGAGAGAAAATGTGCAGCTTTTACAGCAAAGTCCAGTGCTGCCAGCTATGTCTCAGTTGCTTTAACTATCCAAAACCAGGAACCAGAGACAAACACCTAGGAAAAGAGTACTTTTGTTTCCTTCTATTAAAGCAATAAAAGTAAATTAATTTATTTTCTAGGCTTTTAATATCACAGCCCAAGTCCTGACTTCAATGCTGACACTGAGTTCCCCCACTTTGCTGTTTTATACGTATCATACCATACATCCTATCTGTCACAAGAGATGTGGAAACTGTCCATCCTAAATAAAAGAAAATAAGCCCCACCTACCACTGTAACCAGCAGTTCAATTTACAGCCATAACTACTTACACAACCAAAACATCTCACATAGTCCAGTGGGAAGTCACCAGAACTTGAAGCATCATGACAAAAGCTAGAACTTTGCCATAGGAAATGCTAGAGAGAAAGCAAAGATTAGTTATGGTTTAGGCCATCTGAAAATTATAGAAAATAATAATAACAAAAAAGAAATCTCAGCTGTGTTTTGGACAAACCACCCCTGCAGGCCTGGCTCCACATGAAGCAATTTGAATAATCAGTTAATGGGGCATAATAGCCAAACGAAGGCCTGCGCTGCTGGTCAGGAACTCGACAGGAATCTGAAGATAAGCGGAAAAAACGCTGAGCACCAGAGGCTCAGCTGTGCTCATTCTTTTCTGGTAAAGCCTAAACAGCGTCACAATCTCTTCCTGCATCTCAGCCATCATCAAGCACCAGAAACATGGATTCTTACGACTTCTCAGCACAGCTTTCCTTTATTTTGACAACAATTTTCCAATTTTTTTCTAGGATTGTAAAGGGTGTGAAAGCCCTCGAGCCTAGTGTGTGTCATACAGTGGTAGTGTGTTCAGCTAACACGGAAATTTTCAGGAAATTTGGAATTTTCTGTATTGCTCTGTCCTCAGAGGAAGAGTCTGAACAGCCTTCCAGGCAGGACCCTAACAAAAGCTCAGTTCACAGGTACATTCCCTGTTTGGTCCTCTACTGCTTTTTTTCTTATCAATACAATTTTCCTGAAGGCCAAGTTTCTTCAGACTGAAAAAATCTGGAAGCCTCTGGTGAACCTGAGCAGTTGGTCTTCCTCAAACCTTTTTAGCCCCAGGATCTAAATAAGGTAGCTTCTCATATCCAGTTTCAGTCACAGATTCAGGATGTTCTGATGGGTTCCTAAGATGTCAGTCAGCTCTTCTGCTTGGTTGGTTTCAAACACAAGAAGAAAGTCCTAACCAAGGCTTCGTTATGTCTAGACTAACATGTATAGTATCAAGCCTAGTAGCATATATAGTAATTCTTTTGAGATTTTTTTATGATATATAGTAAGTCAAAGCTATGAATAATGATGATGATGATGATGATAATAATAATAATGATAATAATAATCATCATCATCATCATCATATAGTATAGTAAACTAGTTAAATACCTAATGGTGGATGTACTCCAAGGAGGCTATGGCCCCGTGGGAAGTACGTATTGGAGCAGGCTTCTGGCAGGACCTGTGGTCCCATGGAGAGAGGAGCCTACACTGCAGCAGGTTTGCTGGCAGGACTTCTGACCCCGTGGGGGGACCCCCATTGGAGCAGTCTGGTCCTGAAAGTCTGCACCTCACAGAAGGGACCCATGATGGAGCAGTTAATGAAGAACTGCAGCCTGTGGGAAGGACTCACGATGGAGAAGTTCATGGAGGATAGTCTGTTGTGGGAGGGACCCCAAGCTGAAGCAGGTGAAGATGGAGGACACCTCCCCAAGGAGGAAGGAGCAGCAGAGACAAGGTGTGATGAACTGACCACAACCCCCATTCCCCATCCCTCTGTGCCACTCAGGGAGGAGGGAGAAAAAATTTGGAGTGCAGTTGAACCCAAGAGAACAGGAGTGGTAGGGAGGAGATGTTTTTAAGATTTGGTTTTACTTCTCATTATCCTACTCTGATGTGACTGGTAATAAATTAATTTTCTGCAATTGAGCTTGTTTAGCCTCTGACAGTAGCTTGTGAGGGATCTCTCCCCGCCCTTTCTTGACCCATGAGCCTTCTATTTTATTTCCTCTCCCCTGTCCAGCTGAGGATAGACAGTGAAAGAGCTGTTTTGGTGGGCAACTAGCCTCCAGCCAGGGTCAAGCCACCACACTCATATGAAGTTCCTTTGAGTACGTTTGCTAAGTCTGACTGACACAGCTGTGATGGGATACCTGGAGAGAGAGATGGGGATGACCACTCTGCAGTACTGGAGAAAGGGAAAAGGACAGCAAAACCTGAAATTTGATACTTTGAAAAAATGGGAGAAATACTTGTTTCTTGTTTCTATGTGTAAGGGTCTTGCAAAGCACCTCTTCAGTGCTCAAGACAGCACCGAGAACTTATAAGCTACCTGCCTTCTACTCCCTTGAAGCCAGACACAACAAGCCTGACAGACAGAAAGCATTTTATTATTTTTTTAAATGCTTACATAGCCAGAAATCACTGCATACAATAACATCAATCTAGTGCAAGAAGTTCCATGCCACTCCTTACATTTTTCCCCGACTCTATCCATTGTGTGGTTGGAAAAAGCCAGCTTTACTTTAAATTAAAACAAAACAAGAACCATGGAAGAATTTTTTTTAAAGTCTGATGCTTAGGAAACAGCATGCTAAACCACAGATTGAGAGCACTCAATTTGGACCAGAGCAGAAAACCTTAGGAGGTGCCCTCAGCAAAGCATTTAAAACATCATGTGAAGAGGACTGAATTTCCCCCCCAAGTGTTTTGGTGTTTTGTGCCATCATGGTAAAAGAAAGATGTCTTGATAAAAGCAAACCTGCTGGTGGTCTGGAATGGCACATTAAAGCACATGGCAGCAGCTGCATATCCTTGAAACAGCCTTCAGCCTTTCTTAGTAGTTGTTATCAAGTTATTTATTTAATTATTTAGCAACAGACACATTAGCCTGGGTTTCACTCTCCGTGAAAACTATTTTAACACAAAGCAGATTTGGGTCTTTATTTGTTTTAAACCACAAGTGAAAAAGCAATGCATTTACTTCGGAAGAAGGTTGCCAAATGGATGAAAAAGGCCTGCAAGTTTTTCTTTTGGTTGCCTTTAGCATTTACGGTCAATTTTTCCCAGCTCAAAACCCCAAGTCTGCTCTCAATTAGCCTGGCGTAAATCAGAGCAACTCCATGGACTTCAGACAGCTTTGCTGGATATAGAGCATTGTGAGACAGAACAGAATTTGGCCAATATTGTCTTTTTTTTTTTGTTTTACCGGCACTGTGGATTTTTCTCTTTTTGGAAGAGTTATCAGTTGACACAAAGCAGATGACTGTGGACAACCTGTTTGATGTGGTAAACAAAAGCAAAGTAACTGCCAAACAGCTGATGGAGTTAGAAGGAAAAGAAACATGAACACTGTGGGAAGGAAAATGCTGAGGAAGAACTTGAACTTCTACTGATTTGGTAGGGAAGTCCAAAACCAACCAAGAATATCTCCCAAGACAAAATTTAGTACAGTGTAAAAATTGTGACTGTAATCTCTAACCATGCCCATCAGAAGCCGTTCCACTGAACTTGGTGGTGCTAATCCATTATAAAACCAGACAGACATCTGCAGCCACACACAAAGTTTAGATACTAGCAGAAACAGCAAAATAAGATGATTGGTACAGAGACTGAAACCCATTTTGCAGACTATTTTTCAGACAATATAGCACTGGAAAATTTTATTGTAAACTTTTTTCCTTCCTTGAAAGGGACTAGGATTATGAACCAAAAGAAGGGGTCATTAGCAGAAGACACATCTTTCCTGGGTGAACAAATGTTACTTTAAGTTTAGGAAGGTAATAAGTACTTTTAATCTATTTGTACAGATTCCTCTCTACAATATTAATGATGGGAGCAGAAGGAACACAGCAAACATTTCTTTTGACAGAACCAGATGATGCCTACATCATATTTTAACTTGTGACTTTAAAATTTCATTACAAATTGCAGCAATGGCTAAACTTATGATGATCTATTAAAATCCTCTAAACCAATAAATATGTTCTGTCAGAAACAATGGGCTCAAATTTGAAAACTCATTTCCAGTAGGAACAACACAGACAGAAAAACCACTTCCCACATAAGGCTAATTCAAACTTCGTAAATGTATAAAATCAGTGTTATGAGTCGATCAGCTTCAGTATTTTTCTGTTAAAATGTTAATGACCAGAATCCGTGAAGCTTTTAGTTTATTTTCTGTCCAGTTCAGCTGTTAGGTGTAGAAATAGTGATGCATTCATCTGGACTATTCCACTGAAAGTTGATAGACTCACCGGGATAGGATAAAGCAGGAAGCCTGGTTTTCCTCTTCCTACCACAACCACAGGTTTGGGTAGAAGATGAGACTAAAAATGTGAAGGATGGGATCAGCTTTTCTGAAACGCTTGTTTACCAGAAACCCAGCAGGATTTACAGGCCAGCCAACAGTTGAATAGCTTCTTTTAATAACAACTGTGGAAATGTCACTGATCATAAACCTTGCATCTTCAGGTACCAAAACCTATTCTGCAGTCTGTAATGTCCAATGGGGAAAAAACCCAAATTGATTTGCTAACTCTAAGTAATACTCCCTGTTGTTACCTGCTACATAGGTTGTAGAATGGGGAAAAGGGCGGGGAAAGGATTTTTATTTAACTTACAAGTGAAGATAACTGTATTCATAATTGAATGCCTCTTTCCTTAGAGAGGCAGGTAAACAAGTTAGAAATTCCAAATGGAGTTGAAGAGAATTTAATTATTTTTCTTGAGAGGATTCCAAGGGCAACACGAAATTAAATTTGACTGCTTAAATGAAGATTTCTGTCATGGATTTAAACTTAAATTATGTCAGCTTCAAGGTTCTAGAGCAGCACTGGATTATTATTATTATTATTATTTCAGAACAGAGAGAGAATTACTGAAATTATGCTAGGTCAGTGAAAAAATATTTCAAAGAATTCATGAAAGTAGTCTGCTATGTTTCTACTGCTCTGCTACTAAAAGTCAGCTGAAACACAAACTCCTGTACTGAATACTGCAAAATAAAGCCAGTAACCAAACACTAATAGTGAGAAAATGTATTGGTAGTGGTTGTCATCCTGCATGACTTGAATTCTTTTAGCTACAGTAAGGCACACAACAATTTTTGTAGAGTTGAAGCATCCCCTTACTCCTAATGGAAATAAATCAGTTTAACAAATCAGTGCTATCTGCTGCACATCCATGAGTACACTGGTAAGTCACAAAGCAGGGCCCAAGATCATGCACGAGGCATTCCATGCAGAGCGGCTGGAGCCCCCAGCTGTACTCACACTGAAGACGCTTCAAACTCAGCCTCAAGTGCACTGTCATCCTTGTCATCAGCCTGTAAGACCACAGGGCTCTTGGCCTCCAGCTCACTAAAGGCCCAGCCAACAGAACACGATGGAAAACAAGTATGAACGTGTTGCCCAATACAAAAAGAAAAAAGAAAAACCTAAACAAAAGCCACTATACAACACACAACTACTGTTTAAATTATCTGAAGTCTTGTATTTTCATACTCCCTGTAGCCATTAAGTTGACTCAGTTTGCTTTGCAAGAAGGGCTGCAAAGGCACTGAAGGATTTTAAGGCTCCAAGTTCACATCCAGTGCTAACCAACAGAAAGCCCCAAAGAGGTCCCCAAGAGCTATAATCAGCACAAGGTATGCTCTTCAGGGAGCACGCCTGGGTTCTGCAAACTGCACCTTCAGCCACAGGATGCCAGTGTGAAGCTTTAGCTATCTGTAGGGTATGCATCTACACCTGAGCTTGTCAGCTAATTTTCCAGAGAAACAGCCAGTTTCAGAGCATGATTCATCTTGATTGAAATTTCAGGTATGTAGAACACATTGGGTAACTGAAGGCCTACCACTGCTTGCCATACTCCACTGACATCAAATGCAGATGAGCTGACCAGACATGTAACTTAGGCAAAATTAATTCCAGTCTCTTGTGTGGAGGTTAGACACACCCGTCATCTGCAGCTCCCTTTGTGACTAAGCACCCACAGCCCAAGCCAGGTGTCACGGGACTGCCAAGGACACTGACTTGGACTGACAGCTGCTCAACTAGTTACTGTCTCTCTTTCACATTAGATGTATTCACTGCTATAGTGTAGCTTCAAAAGAAAATACTTTTGCTGGAATGCTCATTGCCAAGGGGAAAAAAAAGAGAAAAGGACGAATGAACTGTAACATATTGTGCTGAAGGGGGTGATGGTTAATGAAGATGTACTGGATAGTGTGGGACCTGAGCATGATGCAAATGGTACAGAATAAGGGATGGAGCATGTGCTGGTTTTGGCAGGTATAGAGCTAATTTTCTTCATTAGTGGCTAGTATGGGGCTGTGCTTTGGATTTGTGCTGAAAACTGTGTTGGTAACACAGGGGTGTTTTTGTTACTGGTGAGCAGCGCTTAACAGAGCCAAGGCCTGTGCTGCCTCTCACCACACCCCACCAGTGAGTAGGTTGGGGTCGCACAAGGAGTTAGGAGGCAACACAGCTGAGACAGTTGACCCTAACTGATCAAAGGGATATTTCATATCATATGACATCATGCTCAGCATATAAAGGTGGAGGGATGGAGATCCGTGGGGGGGGACTGTTTCTTGGTGACTGGCTGGGCATCAGTTGGTTGGTGGTGAGCAGCTGTCGTTATCTGCATCACTTGTCTTTCTTGGGTTTTATTTCTCCCTCTTGGTTAATATCCTTTTCATTAAATTTATTGTTATTGTGGTCATTGTTGTTGCTAAATTCCAACTATTAAACTGTCTTTATATCAACCCATGAATTTTCTCACTTTTACCCTTCCAATTCCCTTTCCCCACCCAGCTGCAGGGCAGAGCGAGGAAGTGGTTGTGGTGCATAGTTGCTGGTTGGAGTTAAACCATGACACATACAGAGGTGAAAAATCTCTGTATTAATGTGACTATGCCCTTTTCTACAACTTACAGTTTTCTATCATATTGCTATACTGAATGTAAAATCTGTCAATGAGATTAACCTTGGTTAGTTCCCATGTTGAATGGGTTTGGGTCATTTATTTGGGGTAGATGGTGCCAAAGAACATCTCTATGTAGATAAATCAAATCACATACTCATATGTGTATCATATATCTTTTTGCTGTTCTGATTTTATTGTTGTTGTTGTTTTAACTTCAAATTGGCTTTTTTTCCTTTTTTTCTTTATTCAGTGGAAAGAGGGGGAAGAAAAGAAAACAAAAGTCTGGCAGATTAATAAAGTCCAATGAATGTAACAGACCAGGGGAAAATGAAGTCCTGTTACCCAGATGACGCACTTACCTCTCACTGAGATCTTCGACGCGCTGCTGCCCGTGGCCTAGCACGAAGCCAGGGCTTGCCTGACTGCACGGACTGGCGGGGGCCGATAAAGTGCTTTTGACATTCTGCACCGAGTGCCTGCGGCTCCGTCGGCGCTCCAACCCCCGTCGCTCACTGGCACCAAGACTGGCCCTCCTCCGGTCCTTGCGCCCACTGGGAGGGGGGTCAGCACTCTCATCTCCATCCTCATGTCTCAGTGTCATCTGAGAAAGAAAGGAAGAAAGGTGAGGCTTTTGACACCGTGGCTTTAGGCACCACAGGTTTTCACACCTGGGCTTTAAAAATTAACTGATCCCAACATAATTAACTCCTACTGGTATCACCGTTTCTGTAACTAGCCCTGTAAAAAGCTGCCTATCCCTTAGCACAGTGTAGCAGCTCTAAAAATGGAATTGCACCCCAACATCATGTATAGAACACTACAGGACCTGTAAGAACACATGTATATATTTCCTAGTTTGTTGGGGTTTTTTTAATGTAGGACTTAATTTTCAAGGAAGCTGAGCAGCATTGGACACCGAGCTCTCTTTATTTCCTTCCAATATACTTAGATGAAGCCTTTGGCTGTAGTGAAATCAACAAAGTTCTCGTGCATCGACTAAGTGAACATTTCCTCATGATCAGACATGACACTTGTAACGATGAGTGGAAGTTACTGTCTACTACTTTAGTAAGAATATTTAGAAGAGTGTCATAATTTATTCCCAGCCAAGACCAGCAGATGTATATTTAACTGTGTTTCTCTTAAAAACATCAATTTTTACAGATGTCCCTGTAAACAATGTAAACAAAGGGAAAAAAAACCCTAATGAAAAAAATGATTTTGGTGAACTGGTACCACAATGGATTCAAACAAGAAAACACAGACCACACATCTCCTCCAAGCCTCACAACTTTTAGGTTAGCCTAAATACTTTCAAGTATGCCCTTCAGTGGAAAATTCAGTATTTCCTGCCAGTTCAGAAGCACTGTCAATACAGAGGAACATGTGTATAATATCAGGAAAGAATGATGCTGAGAATAGGATGGTAACAATGGCACTTGACAAAAACTTCTGACATGGGTTGGGAACTGATGAGCTGGAAATAGCAGAGGAGTAAAATATGGTGCAACTCCGAGTCTCTTGCTCCACAGCACGCCGCTGACATGCCAATGTGATATACCTCTAAGGGAAACAGAGCAAGTGCTGCCATAGGGTACGTGAGGAGAGAGGTTGCTGGCAGAAACAACAAAGTTACGGGTGGATCTCATCTGAAATGCAGCATAACATTTAAGTAATCTTTACATGAGAAAGATCCTTTTCAAATAGGCAGAGGTACAGAAAAGGGTGATGAGGGCGATCAGCAGAGTGCATATCTTCTGGTTTCTATTGCTCTTCTGATAATTCTTACCAGAAGTGACTAACAAAACAAAGGCAGAGGGAAGTGTGATATCTCTGCTTAGAGTATAAAATCTATTTAAGTGAGGAAGAAGGGATTTTTCAGATAAAGAACAACATTGGCAGAAAAAACGAAGTATATAGGCATCTCTATATTTACCCTGGTCACCAAAAGAATGGTGGTACTCAACTAAGCCAACTGCTAATTTTGCAGTCAAGTCTTTCAGCATGCGCAAAAACTGCTGCTTCTAAGATGAATGGTCATCTTTTATGAATTTTATGAACTGATGCCTCTGATGATAGAAAAAGAAATGAGAACATGAAGGCTTCTCATTCTCACAGTCCTATTTTGACTTGACTCAATCAAAATACAGCAAACTGCTGTACACAAAACTTGACTCCGCTCTAAAGCTGGTGAAGTGACATGGGCGTAGAGTTGAGTGAAATCAAGAATCAAATCTACCAAATCCACTGCTAGACTTAAACAGAGATAAAGTAATTTCATTTCATCACATGAGAACATGAATTCAAATTTACAGTACATTAACTTCAGCCTAAACCTCCCTGCTCTAACACTTCCCGAAGTCCGAAAAGAAGCTAATTATTAAGAAACTGGATATCCTTCCCTTACATATAAATACTTCAGAAGTAGTTATGCTATACCTAGGTGGTGAACATGGAGTCACTCATTACTCCATTGCTGCAAACTGTATAGGATCTGGTCCAGTGTAAACTCGTAAACAAGGACTTGCTGGGTATTCAGCTGCAGAACAAGTGGTATTTGTGAAGCTGAGCTCAGCCGAACCTTTTTAATGAGCTGAATGCTTTTGCATATGGAAAGAACTTCTACTTACTTCAGGATGTGTAACTAGCAGTCTGAGAAAGTTTTAATTGCAGGCAGAACTGCCTCTAAGGAGGCTAGTAAATGTGCTGGTTTGCCTTGGAGTGTGCCCCAGCTTTACTATGAAATACATTTGCACTAAAGGCAGCTATATACCACAGCAGGTCACATACACCAATGTGTATAATACTTCCAGCAACCAGATGTTTTTCTTTTAAAATAAAATAGATAACCAAATTTCACCTAGGTTACATTCCCCCCCTCCTCTTGGCTTTGAAGTCTGCACAAGCTGTAAGATGCATAAAACAGGGCATGTTATGTTACCTCATAAATGTTAAATTGCTCAACTAAGTCCAAGTCTGTTCCTTTCTTGTTCAAGTGTCTCTGTGAAATAGCTTCAATGCCTAGCTCTTCCAGACAGTCCACCACGTCGTAGAAAGAGTCTTGATCTGGCAACCCCGACAGCGTCTAAGAATCAAAGGAAAAACATTTAAATCTGTTTGTTTTGAAAAGAATTAAACAAAGGTTTTCAAAAGCGGGTGGCAAGAGGTGCTATGTATGATTTCAATAAAGTACAACCCATGATGTGGGATTAGAGACACCGCTAGAAAATAAAAAACAAGTGGCACAGCTTTTAATAAACAACTCTATGCACTGTGTAGAAAAATGAGTAATTGGCAAAACAAATCAATGTTGTTATTTCATTAAAAAAAAAAGGATGGAAAATGTTGGTCTTTAAAATACACAGTTGGATCCTTCCTGGCTTCATTCAAGTACAGATTTGAAGAACAGAGAATGTTAATGCATCAAACACAGGGATAAAAGCAAAGAGAGAGAAAAAAAAGGGTTTAGCTAAAACCAATGAAGCTGATTTCCTACTGATTCCTGTAAATTTGCCTTAAGAAGAAAAAGTACAATGCACAGCTGTGTGATGTCAGGACAGCAGGAAATATCCTGCACCACGTGCCTACTGTCCTCCACACCTGCAGCAGAGGTCACCCTCCCAGCACACAAATTGCTTTCTATTACAGAGATATTGACTTTTTTCCTCCCTTCCTCCTTTTCAACTTGAAGTGTCTTATCAAGGCTACATTGACTCCTTAAATTTATAAATTATTAGAAGAGTTACTAATTCCTGATTATGGGGTAAGTTGTTACCAGCGACACTGAGAGGAGCTTTTCCACATTAGAAAATAAAGAATGCCAATAGCAACAGCATTTGAAAATTAACTGTTTGAGTTCAGAGCTTTTTATGGCACCTGCTCCATGTTGCAGAGAGAGCACTTTTCTTCCCATAGAAACTTCCTGGGTTTTTTTGTGAATTCAGAAAGCTGAGAAAAGGAAGATGGTCTTCTGCAGTATGACATGTGTAGCATAGCCTGCCACTGCAGTGTATGTAGTGAGAGGGACTGAGTGATGCATGGAAAGAGGACACAGGCATTGGACAGCTTTGTGCAGAGCACAAGTCAACTTCATTCACCAGTCCTGCAGACTTACAAAGTCAACTGAAAATGCTACTGTTCTGGTTTGTCACTGATTTCTACTCAGCCTGTGCTGTTTGCTGCTCCTTATGGATGATGCAGAAGCATGAGTGTAATACTGTGCACGTTGAGCAGAAGATACTGGAATACAGTGCAACGTTACTTGCAGAGCAACATACACCTCCTTGCAAGAATCAGTCCATACGGAGTCATTTCTGGAAAATACATGAGAGTCCATGCTGGAAGCAACACGGTTATTCTGAATTAGCTCACCAGAGAGATGCTGATTCTGAAGTAGTTTCCTCTCTCCTGTTTAATTAGCTAAGTGACTTACCGATACTCCCACCAGAGAAGAGAAAGGGCAAGATATAGAGACAGCACACACAAACCCCACACCCTCTCCAGAAAGAGTTTCATCTTCTCATGCCTGGGATGACATGAAGTGTGCACTGAGGATAATGGTTTTCTGGAGCACAGCCTTTCCAATGTGGCTCTGAGCAGAAGGGAGCAGCCACTCAGGGATGTTTCCCTACACCAAGAAGCTTTACATTCAGAAAAACTGGTGTGAATTATGTGACTAACAAGAGAGAGGACTAGCCAGCTGACATATCCTGCCCTGTAAAAGCACTTCTTCCCTGTGAAATGAGGCACTGGAAAATTTCCATCACCAAGGCCCTTTTAAATGTAATTTAATTTTTTTTTAAAAAAAACTAAACACCACACAGCAACATCATCTTCAGTGAATTACAGGGCTATTGCCTTATGTCTGGTGAGGTCCACTGCAAACAGGAGTGTTTAGCACAAACACCAGTGAAGTGTTAGGGTTATATGTTCAGATTTCTCTGTTCAGGCTTTAATTTAAACTGTCTCTCTCCAGGACAGTCTTTAAGCCTCTCTTTAAAACCCACTGAAGACCGTGGAACTAAATTTTCCTGAACTGCACTGAAAACAGACACCACGTACATTTTGTTCTTTCCTACACTGATACCGAGCATCGAGTTAAAGTCTGAGGAGTCAGCAGATGAGGCTGTCACACCGTAAACCCAAACAGAGCTTTAACACAGATACAGAAATGCTGTAACAGAAAACCACGCCTATCGGGCTTTCTCTTGCTTCTGAAATAAGCAGACAGCAGCTACGCTGACCTGAGTACCTTCAGGCGCAGTAAGACGTGATGTCTTACATGCCAAAGGGTGGACAAACAGTCAGATCTCCACGTATCTTTTGAGCATCTACTTAAAATTCCAGAAAATGGTCTTCATGTTATATGCAGATCACCGACCTTCAAGTAAAGCTTTAATCTGAGGTCAGGCAGGGGGTAGACGGGAAAAACAGCAGCGTAAGGTAGTATTTACTGGCAACCTTGCTTTTGTCAGCAGCCTTTTATTGGTTAATATAATTTTAAATCATGCAGCAGTGGAAATCTAATCTTCACTGCATGCTACTGGCCAGGACCAGGCAATTGAATTCCCAACTATAGAAACCAAATATATTCCCTTTGCACCATTTGTCATTAAACTCACACATCCATTTTTGGAACCTAATGCATATCAAATTCAATATCTAACATTATAAAATGGGATGTAAAAGGGCACCTCTGATGTCACAGCAAGGTCAGTTCAGTGTAGCCCAGATATTTGCAGTAACAACACAAGGGATATGAGGTATTTGTATAAATGACTGATTAATTCTGGCTTGTGGTAGTAGAAAAAAAGACTGGGCCCCCATTTTCTTGGTGGCTTTATAAAAGAAACAAAAGCTGCAACCAGCAGAGCAGAGGTCATAAACTGGGCAGGTCCTTCCAAGGTCCTTGCTCCCTCCTGAGTACCTGGTTACTTTCAAAATGATACTGCAAAATAAAAATATACATACAAGTCCCAAGTATTTCCTCCTGCTCTGAAAACTGACCTTTATGATATAAAAACCTGTCTAGAAAATCAAAATTTAGCCACCTGGAGATGCGTGTTTAAACCATACTCTGTGGTTTCTTTGCTGAATTTTGCTACGTTCAGAACTCAGGTGTACAAAGGAAGCATGAACATCAACATAAAGACTCATCCCTGTGTCTCTAATGAGTTTTTGTTTGAGGAAACATCCCTGGATTGAGATTTTTGTTTGCTGTGTGATTCTACAAGTTGGTCTCAAGCCTGTGTGGGAAAGTCCATGCAACTTTGTGTTCTTCCCTCTCAGACAACTACTGTTGGAATGGTGAACTAAATGAAAACCAAATCCCTAGCCCAGGAGTACTGAGCTGGATACATCTCTTGACCACATTTTTACCAAAGCCTTGTCCCATTGGGCAGCCAAGCCCCAGGCTTGCTCCCCATCCATCCGCCGGGGGGACAGGATGGGCAGGAGAATGGGGAGGCAGAGGCAAACAGAGGGGCAGGGAAGGGCAGTGTGCTGGGACAGCCCAGGAAGAGGGGAATGACACTGACAGCACGGAGACAGAATGCACAAACAGGGGTAACACAAGACAATTTACCAGCCTGAAAAACAACCAGATGCTCGGACCACCCTCAAACCATCCTGGAGCTGCACAGAACTGCTCTTTCCCCACTTTTCTTTTATGGCAATCAGGAAGTCATATGCTATGGAATACCCCTTGGCCAGCTCGGCTCACCTGTGCTGGCTCCTTGTGAGAATTAACTCTGCCCTAGCAGAAACCAGAACAGCCTAAACAGCGTGTTTTATCTACTTCTAACTGTAACAATCCCAATGGAAAGAAAGACAACAAAACTGATGAAGTTGTATAGGGTGTTAGAAAAAGGAGTTTTATAGGTCTGTAACATCGAAAGGTTTTCCTAGATGATAAAAACTATCAGACAACATACCCAACTGTTAACAGCATAATATTCTTATCACTACATATCCTCAGTTACATTTTGTAAGAAAATCTGACACAAATTACTGTTAGCCTGTGCCTGGCTTCAGACTGAAAGGCTCTCTTCCTTTGCCTTTTTTAAAATGTGCAGCCCAGGCTGGTACTACCTAGTAAAACTGTAAGTACGGTGCCTTTAGTCACTTACAAAACATTCCCAGTATAGACTAGTGGAAGATAGAACAGAAAGTCCAGCTAAATACCCTTGATGTGCAAGACTTTACATGAAAGTCCGAGTAACATAAGAGTAGTGCTCTGGTTACTAAACACCCAACAGACCAGGCTTCACTGAGAGGGCCCAGGCAACAGCTAGAGAGACATTATTGAACTCTTACGTGCTGCAGTGAAAAGCACTATGTGGTAAATAAACATGCTTATGGGTATTAGCCAAGCTTTCAACTCCTTTGGGATAGGAAGAAGCCTCCCTCACATATGTGTCTTCCCAGGGGCCTGTAACTTCTGAAACACCTGCTGTGGGCAATGTCAGACACAGGATGCAGGATGGCCACTGTGCCGGTGTGGCAGCTGTGATGTTTTTAGGGCAGCTGAGGGAAATACGATGTGTGTGTGTACCTGCTGTACTAACACCATGCTGGCCTGAAACAGTGATTTTACAACTACAGCTGAGGGACCACTGCTGGGTGGTGCTCTAGCTCCCACTAGTAACTGCTGGCCTGGAAGCTGATCCTTAAATTCTACACTTATATTAGACCTCCTAAAAAACATTCAGTGTTTAATCTGAATATACCAAACTGTATTAATTTTTATATACCTTGTATTTAATCTAACTCTGTTTTTAAATGCATCGTATGATATGAGAGAACAAGCAATATTAAATACAGATAAAAAAGAAAATCAACAGTAATCTTACAACTACAAAGCTTCCAGTATAATCTCAATAATGAAGAGGTTTTATAGCAAGTACATGTAAAGTGAATTGAATGCAACATTGGGTTTTCTGTCTGCATTTGATGGGTACCTTTTCTTTTTTTAATATAAATGTGCCAGAAAGGCTTTAATCTATCTAGACCTCCATAATATAAATGAAATAAATAGAGACTAAAGTAAGATTTAACAGATCACAGGAACTAACCAAAGGCAGATAATAAAACTTGTACTGGAAGTATTCATAACCAAAAATACCTGCAGTGGGATCAATCCTATTTAAAGATTCATTAATTCCTAAATCCTCTCAAATTCACAGAGACCCGATGCAATGTTAGCATAATTAAATTGGTTAAGCATCAACAAAAGGGAGGCAGGTTTATTTTCTGTTCTTGAAACAGGAAAGAAAACAGTCTGTAAATGCATATATGGAGAATGAAAAAGGAGTGGAAATACGTTTCCTTAAGACAGTCCCTCATGAGGACTCTGCCTGCATTGAAAACACGTTTGCTTGCCTAGAGAAGCTGAAACCATCTGAGCCTTCTTTGTATTCTTGCTGGGGGAAAAAAAAATTACAACTGTGACATGCTGCTTTCTGCTTTCTCTATAATCATGAAAAAAAAATCCCATTAAAAACATCATAAAACTGTCCATAAGCCAGATCATAATTATAAGTGTGTCATTGTGGGATTCCTCTCTTCCTTGATCTTCCTAACTGCCTTGCTCCTTTGCCTCTGAGATGCATTTTCTTTTCATGTGTTTTTAAAGAACTACGTCCCCCTAGAAACAGCTTTAACTTTAGTGGAAAACTCAGAATAAGGAACTCAACTATAGGATGATCAAAGAGTCATCAGAGAACAAAATTTTTGAAGAAGTCAAACATCAGGTCGAGAACAACTTTTCAAAGGATGAAGAGAATTACCTCAGAAAAAGGAATGGGCATGTGAAACAATGAGGTGTAAAACAGGGATGTTAATAACTAGTTGCCTTGGCTTTAATAGCAGCTACAGACAGAAGCATATAAAGCTTGTGAGGCCTTTCAGGATGTGTACATCAGTGGCATAAAGTGGTCTTCTACCTTCCAGAGAATCCTTGCTACAATATAAGCATGAGCAAGGGTGGCTCTAAGGAAAAGTGTGGTAACATAAGTGATGTCACCAGGAGAGGTTTGTCCCTCTCAAGTATGTTTGCTGGATAGTATCTACCATTAAGCAATTATTTTATCAAAAACCCACCAAATCAACCCATGGCCCCAACCATATAGCCGTGAGCAGAATAAGGTGGAATCTTGATTTATGATCTCCAACAACGAACTCAGGAACTTTAAATGAATATAATGAATAATAATAATAATATTATTCCATAATGCTCTGGCCCATTATGTATAATCATCATACACATTGTTATTTTGATTTGCTAGTCGTATGTTGATCTTCTATGCTCTTTAAAAAAAACCATTTTTAATTTTAGTCACCCTAGGATTTTGTTTAGAACTAGATGCTAATTTTTAAGGAATTTACACTAACAAATTTCTAACTTTTAAGGGCCTATCACTGTCTCCATCCTCATAGCACAAGAGAATGCTTCAGAAGACATTTGTTTTACTGCAAAACTACTAGCTATAATACAGGACACTAGTAAACATAAAGAGAGAATTAAAAAAGTAACCTTTTTTTAAAGCAGAAACACTTACTAGCACTTAGACCTGTTAAATTCATCATATTTGGTTTGCAGCAAAAAAAAATATTGAAGGATCTGAACTAGAAAATTGTGCACAAAGCAAGCCTTTTGTAAGGATGTAATAGTTCACTGGCACTTGCTTTCCTTCTTGCTTTGCATAATGTATTGAGTTTTGCTTTCAATGTTGCCAGTGTTAGGAAAGGAGTCATGGTCATAACATGTTTCTGTGCAGCATCTAGCAAAATAGCAATTCAGCTCCCAGCTGCTGCCCCTGGGTGACTGCAATACAAACAACAAGAGTGTGTCGATAATTACAGCTTGTCACTCAACTTCTCCAGGATAGGTCTCCTTTATATTCTCAACAGAGAAGACCATTATAGAGTTGAAAATATAATTTCCATCAGTTATGCTAACAAAGTAAACCAACCTTGTTAACCAAAGTCATCGCGTAAACCAGCAGCTCGGTATCAACCCCATCCTTCTCCTCCAGGATCTCCATGATGTTGGACCACGGCTTGGCTCCTAGAGGAAAAGCAGAAGCCATTGGTGATGGTGATCAGAATGGAAAGCTGTAGCATCAACATTTATCCAAGAAGTAACACAAGTCAGAATGATGTGGCCGGGTGGAAAATCACAAAGAATGACAGTTATCTCCAGCTTCCTCTACACTATCTCTTGCTTCATGGAGAATTAAGTTTAATAGAGTCAGTGAAAGCTATGTTGCATCCTAATGGAAGGATCTAAAACAGGCCAGGTGGACTTTCCCCAGAGTAACAATTTCTCTCTCTTGATGATGAAGGAAGTTTTTTTTAGCCCCGTTTGACTGACAGTGAAGTTCTAAAATCCCACCTACAAAAGGTTCACATAAGCTTTGGTAAATCTTCAGCTAAAAATCTATATGCTACTACCGTCTTAGAACATTTGATGTTTACATTCCTAATGATACTACCAAGTTATGCTGCATTAAGTCCTGTTAACAAAACAGTGCAGAAGAGAAACATGGTATTATCAAATCACAGGCCGTGTGTCTCAGATAAAATAAATGATCAAGAAAAGACTTTTGCAGGGGTTCTTACTCAAACTGTTTTAATAAGTACCCCCACTACAGAACTTTCAAACGCATTTCCCTCATTTTTCCTCTAAGTAAGGTTAACTTTTGTGCTTCTAGTTATGATGTAGTTGCTTGATTTGCATGTTGATTTGCATTTGCATGGATTTCTGATGCCAAAGCTCATGTGGCTTAGTGAGTTATCATTCCGAAAGCATCAGGCAAGCAACGCCAGCCAGACTCAAGATAACCTCTCGTGTGGAAAGCACCTTCTGAAACCATCCTATTTCACTTAGCTAAAAGGGAGATGGTTGCATCTACCCAAGAAAAAGCCCCACATAGCTATTTATCTAGGAAACTGAAGTAAATAATGTAATACTATAGTTCAGTATTTTGTTTGGAGAGATGTTAAAGGTAAGGGGACCAAGCAGAAAGCTAAGCCCCTAGCTCAGAGATACTTAATTCAACTACATGAGCATAATTGCAAGAGTTTTCAAATTTCAGAGGGAAAAATGCAGAGTATTCCAACAACCCACATCCCCTAAACATTACAGGGATGATTATAGTTTGAGTATGATCAGTTAGTAAAATGCAGATGTTTCATCACCACAACCTGTTGCTAACTGATCAGTGGCCCTGATGTTAAAACTCTGTATTACTCTCACAGTGATAATGGGCCCTTGTTTATTCATGCTTATATAATGTATAGGTTTTTTTCTGCTGCACAGACTTCAAAACTCTGCTAACCAAGGATCTCCCCTTTCAAAGCAACGGCAGTGCACTATGGGGAAAAATCTGTCTATTAATGAACACGCAGACAGCAATATTTATCTTGCTTTCTTTTTCCATCTTTTTGAGACATTCTCTGATCTTTACTACTGAATAATAAATCAGAGTTTCCTTATCTCAAGCTAAATCAAAGGAGGGGAGAGATGCACTCTTAGGTCTCTGAATGTATTTATGTACGTTACTAATTAAATACTAATTCAAATACACGGCTGTAATGAAAATACTCTAGGCAACTCTTTACCAGATTCTCTATATTACCAGACATTTTGTGCAGTACATGTTCAAAAGACATGTGGAACAAATTGACTCAGCTCACAAATGATATATGATCAGCAGGAATGATATCCTCTCTACAAAAATGTCTTCCTGTGGTTTCCAGTGAAAAATAAAAATGGAAGAAAATAAGACTGAGAAACAAAATGGGGAAACTGTGCAAAGTCTGACTTATAACAACGCTGTTTAGAAAAAAGCAAGTTGTTAACTACATAAAAAATTTAATCCATACTGCATTTTTCAGCGAGAATCCTCACAGGGAAGCATGCCTTTATTTTGCAGGAAGGTTTTATTCCTATTAGGACCATCCTGTTTTGTTTTGTAAAGACAGCACACTGGAGTTTGTTGGGTTTTTTTCCCTGAATGTCTTGATACTTCATTACCATAAAAGAATATTTTCAGCATCGCCTGTCTGTTTTCCTGCAAGGATGATACATAATTTTCTTCTACCTACACTGCTTCTCTGTTTCAGAATACAAGATTTTAAAACTGTTAATCAATCACGCTTACTAATATGGCAGCCTTGTACTAGCTAATCCATCTCCAAAAGGCTTTAAGGTGCTGCTTTTAGGCAATTTCCAAAAATCTAGTCTTATATTTTAAATTCTTCGTCCATTCCCTAACTAAAACCATAAAGAGGCAGTACTATCAGTGACTTTGTTAGAGCTACTCCAATCTGTACCAGTTGAAACCTTTCTTTTCAAATGTTATTTTCATCATTATGATCTCAAATTGAACAGCCAAGGAGTCAACATGGAAATAGCTGTACAGGTGTCTACCTACCTGAGGACAAGGCACTTCTGGTGTGGATGTTACACTGTGACCTTACTGTATTACTCTTTTTGGGTTAATATTCCTCACTAATATATAATGAGAGCCTATATAGTTTCCAACCTACAATCTGGCGAGCATGGGATATGGGCAGATCTAGAGCAGGTGTCTGCTCTCATTCACTCTTGTGCCTTCAGCTTGGATTTCCAACTATGTTGGTCCTGGAGAATCACCACTTAAAGATGAGACCATAATCTGGAGTCTACATGGACAAAAATATTTTCAAGGCAATTATTTTTGTAATGTAATGACAGTGAAAAAAACTTCTCCTTTCAAGCTGCATAGAAAAACTTTGTGAGAGATACCTTGGAAAATCATACACTAAGAGCATGGATGATATTTCTAAACTCACTGGCTGCTGCAGTAAAGCAAGAATGCTCATACAAGAGATATGAAAAACATGATGTATATTTTCCCTTCTCCTTAAAAAGGGTATTTGTATTGTAAAGAATATGAAAAGCTCTTCATTTATAGACAAAGAAGACCTTTTGAGGAAACTATTAGGCAGAGCTAAAATCTACAGCTGCTATTGTCTGTGTAATAGTCAGAATATAACAAATCCTGAAAAATCTGAGCTCAAATGTAGGTTTGGCAATGCATATATAAGTAAATCCATTTAATATTTGTATATTATGGAGTTTATTTTTAGAAATAGTAAGCGTAAGCATTTATGCTTGCTGATTCTGAGAAAGGTTTCCTTTCTAGCCTGTCTCCTCCACCTGATCACGATGCAGAAGAATGATGAATCAAAAGAATGATCATTCAGTATCCCAGCAATTCATCTAGGAACAGAATGGGATGCTCCCATAAGGTTATTACTTCCATACAGGACTTGTGGCAAACTGGAATGGAGTGATGGAACAGGCTCACTGAAGTGAAAGATCAGAGGTCGAGTTTTGTGCGTGTTCTCCTGCCTTCTAATGGGTGAAACGAGAATTGCTCCACTGCCGTTACAGGCTTCTCTCTGGTAACAACAGCTCGTTATTGTGGCTGCTCCCACAGAAGGCTGGAGACTCAACCCTGCTCTTACTACAGCACTCTGAGTAGTCACAAACTGTGCATAAACACGTGGAGAACTATGGTGTTGCAATAACCACGCCTAAATTAAATTAATACAGCCTATTGAATAACATTGCCCATTCTTTTAAGTCTCTCCTCTGTTTCCCCTTTAAAAGTTTTTACAGATGAATCTCAGGGAAAAAAAAAAAAAGAAAATAAATAAATTTCATGCCTTAAACAAAATCTTGACATCACAACTACACAGGACATGAATATTATGTATGAAAAGCCTTGCATCAGGCCAGAACTGTACTTGAGGACTGCCACCAACTTAGAGAGTGCCTGTCTCTAAGTTGCCGTAGGATGGAAAGGTATTGATACTTTTGGAAAGACTTCAACATCTTGTATCCCTGCCTACTTAAATATGTGTGAACACACAGCCTTCCATCGTGCCTACACAAATTTACTGGATGTCTAGATGGTCTCTAGAGGTCCCTTCCAACCCCTACTGTTCTGTGATTCTCTGTGAAATGGCAAGGAGAGTGGAGCTACTGCTAATGTGGGCTATTCACAAATGATGTAACGAGAAGTCAGAATCACAAACAGTATGTGACAGTGTCCAGGTCAGCCACAGAGCTTTCATCTCTGTCTTAAAAAATGCTCATGATAAAGCAGCCCCAGAGAGCAGAGTGCAAGGCCAGCTCCGCTTTCCAGTCCCGGTATGCTTAAAATGAAAAGAGATCAGAGTCCTCTGGGGCTCAGACACAAAAAAGGGCCAGGGAAGGGGGATCTAGATGCAAGTATAACTAGAAGCTACTTCCTATGTGATGAGGTCTGCACAGTTATTCACTCACTTATGGTCTGCTTGTATCTGTGAGTAAAGCCAGCACTTCTGCGGATCTCTGTACTTAGAGTTTGCATGTGGATGTATTCTTGCACAGAAACCACAGATGGGATTGCTTTGAAACAAGGCTGAGTTATTACGGGGTTCTTTATGTTAATCATGTGTGGTACACATGTTGAGGAATTATGTCATATCTCATCACCTTGTATATACATGAAACATTGGACTTTTTTCAAAGCAGTGCTAAACTTAATTATATACCTGCAAGATTTATGACAACATTTCAAGAAAAGGCACACTGCTTTTTCTTCTGCTCGATTTCTGTTCCATTAAATCAGTCTTTAAAGACAGGTACTCCTCAGTTATAAGACAATAACTTCAAAATATAAATTAAAACATAGCATATCCACAGTCAAAAGTGAAGGGCTATGACACTGATGTCCTAAAAAAGGAACTAAGTCTAAACCAAGAAAAAAACCCTCCTCTTTTGCAGCTAAGCATAACTGCTTAATAATAAAAACATTAAAAAAAAAAAAAGGAAGGAAGGAAAACTGGGTATTTGGGTCTAAGTTATTTGCTATTTGTTCATGAGACAATCCGCCAACCCACAGGTATGAGAATTCCCATAAACCCTTTCCTCATGCTCCTAACAAGTATCCATCTAACTACATGCATCACTTTTTTCTTTCCCCCCACATGTTTTCTGTTGTTACTGAAGTTGTTTTATTACTTTGGGGCATGTAAACGCTTGCCTGGGGCTGTTTTACAGATACAGAAGGGAATACACAGCGCATGGTAGCATGTTTAGGGTCCTCTTTTTGCTCTTTCTTCAATGAGGTTTACTAGCATGTGAACAGATGGCAATTTGAACACACTGAGAATATCAGTGAGTTCAGAGAGCTGAGGAAATACTAGGGATGACTGTAAAAATAAATCATAGCACTCAGAATTACATGAATATTGTGATTATATTTCTGCTTATGGCATTGTAAGGTTTACTGGTTTTAATTCAAAACAGAAAGCCAACCCAACGACCCCACCATTCAACGTGTTACACTGGTTTTGAATTGCCCTTGTCTGCTCTCCAGCCATAACAGAGCCATTGGAGTTTTTTGGGGTCTTTCAAACACACCCATGTTGATAGCTGAAGGCAAAACCGGGCTACTTTCTCCTATCTCTGCACCACCATTCTCCCCATCCCCCAACTTTTTTTGTTTCACTTTTACCATGTCAGGTCACTCAAACAACTTCAGCATGGAGGCAGTTGCTCCACAGAGGGGATCTTGCTTTCAACCTCCATGTGTCTGAGACCACAACAATGGTTCTCCCAACCTCAAAAACTCTCCTTGGGGCAAAGGAATGTTTTGCATCAAGAGAGAATGCCCCGGGAGCTTAGCAATGGCTTTGTGGGAAGAACAAGAAAGAACCATTTTTGTTCTATTTATTTGTAAAAAATACAGTATACATATTCAAGTATTTTTCATGAGCCTGAAGGGTAACAGATTTCATAGTATAATATCTGCTCAAGGGCTTTATTTTAATGTAACAACAGATGGTTTTACTTTTACTATAAAGCCTGTACTATTACTGACCTCATCTTTCTCTTCAAAGGGATTACACTGATTAGATATCATTTTCTCTTCTAAATCAGACTCCTGCTTCTCAGAAGTAAATGGAAAGGCAGACTGGCCCAAAGGAGCTTCCAAGGTCGGAAGACACAGTGGGACTTGCTTTGCACAGGGGTGCAGGCAAGTGGCAATGACTGAGGTGCACAGCAAGCCAGATGGGTTCCTCAGATTTTCACTCTACACTTTCCCACTCTAATTCATCCCTCAAAACAGTCTTAATTTGCATGAATACTTAAAATACGCTTTTAATCAAGAAATGAGGGGTACGTCGCACAAAGCAGGCATCGCCACAGCAGCTCCAGAACCACTGAAATCAGTCATGAAATGCTATCCTGATGTCAGCAGCGCTGGCATTTTGTACCACCCCCACCACCCCACCGCCCCCCAAGTAAGGAAGGCCACTCACCTCTCTTTTCATCCACGGTAGATACTGCCTGGATTAAAAGCGGTGCGTTGGACTCGGTGTACTCCACAAACACCAGCAGCAGCTTCAGCGCTGTCTTTACCACCAGGCGGAACTGGAAGAAAAGAGTGTGACTTGTCATTCAGCAAACCACAGCGTTTCCAGATGTGTTAAATAACACTGGGCAAGATGCAAGCGCAGTGATCCAGATCTCGTAACAACACACAAGTGGAAGAGATTAAGCTATGCCAGGACTGAAAAAACGAAAGGTGGCCAGTTAGCTGACAGCTTCATTGGTTGGACAGTGCTCTTCTAGGGGGAGTCTGTGAATCCAAACAAAAGTTCAGTGCTGACACATGTAATAAAAGGTTGAACATCCCACCTATGCATGCACCTATGCATGCTCCCAACATCGCTCTCCAAAACTTCATGTACACAGAACCTGCTGAGCTAAGAATTCCTCTACTTCTCAGCACCTTTGTTTCCCCTTCTCACTGTAAGCTTTTCATGCTGTTAAATTGCTGTATCACGGGATGATTTTCTCCTCATGCTTTCCTCTTTTCTCATATTGCTACTATCTAATGCTTATTAAATAGACCAGTCTTCACTATTTAACAAAGCTTGGGAGAAAGTGTGTTTAATCTCCAACTATCCTACCCTGTCATGAATAGTGTGATTTATTGGAACTGAACATTCTTCCTGCAAGTCTTCAAATTCAGTATTTTGTACATCCCTGAAGCGTGAGCTCAGCAAAGCCTCAACATTACTATAATGGACCTACTGGAAATCAATAGATAAACTCCATTGGTTTCATCACAGATCTCCCATTTCCAGACTACTAGATCATTTGATTATTAGATAATTTTCAAAACGCTGAGTAAAAACTTTTAAAGATTTGCTTGGCATGATCAGGTAGGTGAAAAACCAGCTCCTTACTTAAGGTAATATTTGGAGTTTTTAATAAAAGGAGATGTGAAAGAGGAGGACTTTTCAAGAGGCAGGGCTTTACATGCTCAGCCAACAGGGTTTTTATTAGAACTGATTCTAAGTCAAATCACAGAATCATTAAGTTTGGAAAAGACCTCCAAGATCATCTAGTCCAACCATTCCCCTCCCACATTTATTACTCACTAAAGCACGTCCCTAAGCACCTCACCCAACCTTTCCTTGAAGACCCCAAGGGACAATGACTCCATCACCTCCCTTGGCAACCCATTCCAATGCCTGAACACTCTTTATGAGAAGAAATTTCTCCTAATTTCTAAACTGAACCTTCCCTGGCCCAACTTGCAGCCATTCCCTCTTGTCCTATTGCTAGTTATCTGTGAGAAGAGGCTGATCCCCAGCTCACCACAACCTACTTTCAGATAGCTGTAGAGAGCAAACAAGGTCTCCCCTGAGCCTCCTGTTCTCGAGGCTAAACAGTCCCAGTTCCCTCTACCATTCCTCATAAGACTTGTGTTCCAGATCCTTCATCAGCTTTGTTGCTCTTTTTTGGACATACTCCAGCCCCTCAATGTCTTTCTTGTAGTGAGGGCCCCAAAACTGAATGCAGTATTCAAGGTGTGGCCTCACCAGAGCTGAGCACAGGGGTACGATCACCTCCCTGGTCCTGCTTGCCTATGCTCTTCCTGATACAAGCCAGGATGCTGTTGGCCTTCTTGGCCACCTGGACACACGGCTGGCTCATGTTCAGGTGAGTGTCACCCAACATTCCCAGATCCTTTTCCTCTATGCAGCTTTCCAGCCACCCTGTCCCAGGCCTGTAGCAGGACCTGACACTTCACTGTGTTGAACTTCATCCCAATGACTTCTGCCCATTGATTCAACCCATGAACCCATGCTGGCTGGGCCTGATCCCCTGGTTTTCACATATTTGCTCTGTAAATTCCCAGAGGATGTCTTGCTCCATAATCTTCCCTGGCACCAAGGTCAGGCTAACAGGCCTGTAGTTCCCCGGATCTTCCTTACGACCTTTCTTATAGATGGGTGTCACATTAGCAAGTCTCCAGTCATCTGGTACCTCTCTGGCTGTCCATGAACACTGATAGATCCCCTATATCCTCAAGCTAAATCATCAATTTAAAGCCAAATAAAAAGTGATACACCACTGCCCCCCAAAAAACCACAATTTCCAACCTACTCTAACTGAATCAAACTGCAGAAACACAGGTATTTGTAAATTTACTGTATTTTTCTGCTATCTTGTTCTGCAACAAAACTATCCAACAATGTCTAAGGTTATTAATGAGACAGAAATGTGGTCATTAGTCTATGCTTTGCCATTGCCAGATTTTTAAATCTACTTTTGAACACATTCATGTAGAGATAAGCCATGCTCCAGAAAATCCCAGTCTTTGTCTCATTACATTAAGTTAGTAGCACTCTGAAACATAACTGCCTGGTCATTATGTCGTCATTTTCCAGGTGGAAAAAAAATTAAAATCATTATACTGTACTGTTAAACTGTTTCAGGGATGTATATATATAGTTTCTATCAGTAGATTGAAACTCATTCCCATTCCCTCATTTTTTCAAGTCTTCTCAAGACAAGTCTCAGAAGAGGCGAAGAATCACTATTAATCATTTCACAGATGCCCTCAAAGGCAGCAAGAGTGTCTGCATTGTGAAAACCACTCAAGCTACTGCACTCACATTGCCACTCACAGAGATGTACCAGGGCACACTTCAAGGTAAAATGCTTGCAGCTTGCTGATGTAGCTTAGAGCAGACAGTGACCCAGGTATTTCCCTGGCTTCTCCAGTTTTACCCCCTGGTGCTGAACTAAGCTTAATGCACTGCAGTGACATTACCAGCAAGGGAAAAGCTTCTCTTGATGAATCTACACTCACTCAGAATTGACATAACATTGAATTAGATACTTTTAGGGCTCAAAGCCAGGAAATCCATAACAAACCTTGCCAGGTCCCGTAAGACACTTGGTTAGTCTAATTTGCAGTTGTGTTGCCACAGTGATACTTTATAGATACATGGGGTAATCAAATTATAGGTAATTGATATCTGATGACAAACAAATCACTTCCCCGTGACTGCACTGGACATCTGTGTACTTTTAGGCCAATAGCATACTGTTTCTGCTCTGCAATGGCATTTCCCTTATTAATCAAGTTCGATTGTTTAATAGACATGTTGAAAGAGTTTCCAACAAGTCTCCACTTGCTTTGTAAAGTTACTTCATAAAACAGGAGTTACCACATTACTGTGAACGATTCTAGCAATAATGTATTTCCTGGGTACCTCTGTACCACCTACTAATATGATTCAGAAACCTTTCCTTAGTAAGGAAATCTTGGCTATTACTTTTGATGGTTCTAAAACCTCAAGGCTTGGCCATATGGTGACAATGGGATGCATTTACACGTAAGTACTCCATGGCAACGTTCCCATACCTTCCCACCTAACAGCAATCGGTGGAGGGTCACACCAGGCACACACCTATTTTTGCAAATCTCTTTTTCTTCCAGAAAGGAGAATTGTTTTCAATACCTTTGCTCTAACTGTTGCCTGCTGGCTACAGCAGCTGCTCTAATAAGGAGCTGGTCCCTATGCACTTTGTATCCGCCACACTACAAATCCTGGAAAGCCTCAGGGCAGCCCACTGCAGTTGCACCAGATCAGGGCTCAAGCCAGCTGATTATTGCAGTGCTGTCTGCAGGCATCAACCTCCTGTGCTTAACAAGCTAACAGATGACAGAATAAGGACTAAATACCACCCAGAAGCAGTCCTGGAGAAAAGAAGTTACTAGAAAAAGTTGTATTTTGATAGCCACGTAGCGAGTACAAGGACACTGTAAGTTCAGTTTCTCAAGTTGCAAATTTTCAGGACTTCTCCAACTCCTCATAAAATAGTCAAGCAGCCCTGGGCAGTGGAGGTGCCTGTAAGTGAGGTAACATCATGGCAGGTTACCACTGGTAGTCAGTACAGCCACTAGCTTTGAGAAAACCTGCGTTTTAAACGTGGTTTCCTGCTCAACAGAAAATGGCACCTGAGACTCCTGTGGGCACTTGTAAGCTTTGGACACCTTGGGTAATTACAAACTCAAAATACTGCAGTCCTAAACTAAGCTGCACAGTGGGGACTTACTAGCTACCTGTGGCCCACACAACCTCGGCACACATCTTACAATGGGACTTTTAATACTGCTTTAATAGCACTTCTTGACATCAGCAGGCAATCGTCGAGCAGCTGCACTGCCTCTTGGAAAATGGAGTATCCAGCCAGCAAAAGCCCCTCCAAGATATCTGACACAAGGACAGTCCAGAGTCTGACATGCTCACACTAAAATCGACTCTGATTACCCACCATGGCACCAAGAAGTCTCTGAATGGTCCATTCCAGAGATACTTGCTTCCAAGACCTATGTGAAGCATGGTGTATTTTCTTACACGGCCTCCAATATGATGTTCTGCTTGTTAAGTGATCCCTTCACAACCTGTGAGCCTGGCCTGCCTGTGGGCAGCTCATGCATGCTGCTGGTGACACGCTAAGTATCAGGTGTTGCAACAAGAAGGGTTTCAACCAAGATGACTGAATACCAGGGCTATTCAGAAAGTTTCCATTTGTGATTATCTATGATGACTGTCAAAGTGGAAGACCCTCATGTCTTTGCGAATGAGCAGGGAATGCCTTTTCAGTTGCTTAAATAGTAGACACTGCAAATAAAATACCTGCAAATCTCAAAACTGGGAGATTGCCTAACAGGAAAAAAAGAGCAGTAATTCATTGAGTTTCTTGCTTCCTTTTGTGAAGCCACGGGCGGATTTGCCAGTCACAGGTATCATTTTATTTCACTTGATGTACCCAGATGGCACAGCCATGGGAGCAATAGAAACAAGTTTCATATTTTATTCATGAATTGCTGTTCATGTGAATCACTGTTAAAAGCTTCATGAAGGCTTTTAAGGCTGATTCTGGGGTTTACCAGGCTCCCATTTTGTATGGAAGATGGGCACAACTGCTTTCTGAATCAGCTTCAAAAGAGGCACAGTTCTGTTAAAACCCACAGGGCAGTCACAACATGATTACTTCAAACAGGAAAAGATGTCAGAAGAGCGATACAAAAGGTTAACATATGCTGCGCTGGTCCAAAACAAAGCCCTGGTATCATCACTTTGCAAACATAGGTTTACCCAAATTTCTGAGGCAATACACACACCCACTGGCTCAGTAAAGTGATGTTTTAACAGTTCAGAGATTAAATACGCATTTTTGAATGTCAAAACATTGAAGTATCAAAACTTCTATTAAGTTAGGAAAGAAAGCCATGTTGTATTTTTGTATCATGTACAAGCCAATTTATATAGAGGAAATGATGTTAGCATCTTCTGGCTAAAGATAAGATGTAACCAGCAATGTAAAAGGAAGAAGAAAAATTATAAACCTTTTCCTTCTGACTCACTTTACGTTACACAGAGGAGTTTGGCAGTCCCTTCCTTTTTATCTGTTTATATTTAGACAATCGGAAACGTGTTACAGATCCAGCCAAAGAGACCACACAACAGGCTGCAAAACTCATGTCTCGTGGAAGGGCTTGTCCTAGTTGTAAGTTGCTTGCCAGGAAAGGCTTTAGTCTTTACAAGGAATGCTGTCAGAAAGCAATTGTTGCAAAGTTCGGGTCTTAAAATTTAGGATTTTTATTTTTTTTTAAAGAAAACAAAACCAAAATTGAGTAAAAACTTAGTATTTCACTCAGGGCAAAGTAGTTACTTTGGATTTATGATATTCAAATTTAAAGGAGGAAAAAGAACTGGATTTTTAACTAAAGATTTAGTAAGGCCAAATCCTCCGAGGCCTAATCCAAGCATGGGCATGGCCTTGCAGGCTGAGTACTCATCCTACTGATACAACACAGCAAGGCAGCTACTGCTGCAACTCAACAGTGTCCATCCCACTGGTGAGAGGGGCACAGGAAAACCTAAATCCTTCTTTCTTGTGGGGTGCAAAGATGCCCCCAACTTCTAGTGCTGAGGGAACAGCCCTGCAATGCTGCTCAGTCCCATGCTTCACAAGGGGATAAAAACACTTTCTGTTCACAATAGAAGGAAAGATCTTCCTGAAATGGAAGTATTTAAGAAAAATACATAATATATAGTATATATAAAACCCAATACACATTATAATAAAAATATAATAATGTAATACAATATAATATTATTATTTTCCTTTATGGTAAGCAAGGAAAAGGAAATGAAAATATTGAGCACAAGAGAATATTAGAATAATTTAAGTTGGAATTAACCTAATAGCACTTTCTTTCTTATCTTACATGAGCAAACCTAGTGCCACTGTTGTGGTGAAACCCCACTGGACTCACTCTAGTAGGTAAATATCTATGCCACACTGAGGAACCCGAATCAGGATCCCTGAATTCTGAATGCAGTCTTAGTAACACCAAATGAGGAGAGGTGTTTCCTTTAACTTGGTAGGTACTCTTCCACCAGCCCAGCCCCAGATGCGTCTGGCCTCCTTTCACACACAGAATCACTCAATCACAGAAAGGTTTGGGTTGTAAGGGACCTCATCTAGTTCTACACCCCTGCTGTGGGGAGGGACACCCTCCACTAGACCGGGTTGCCCAAAGCCCCATCCAACCTGGTGAACACTGCCAGGGAGGGGGCAGCCACAGCTTCTCTGGGCAGCCTGTGCCAGGGCCTCACCACCCTCACATGTTGGGGGTCTCACCTCTCATGAGACACAGTACTCACACAAGGGCACAGTACTGACTCCTGTTCATGTTCATATTCTCTTATTTAGAATGAGGAGACAGAATTAAGTGGTGTGATGTTAAAAAACATCTGTGTTTTTTACTGATTGAAGTTACCAGGACTAAGTACACTTAAATGATAATTTTCAAGGAAGAACTATTGGCAAACGAAGAAAAGGGCAGAAAAGGAAGATTTACAAAAAGTGCCAGTTAAAACCTGCCATGAGAAAACTTAGTCATAACAACATTCTCCTTGAGCTAGCAACATTACTTCCAAGGCTGTCCAAATAAGTACAGCACCTGTTTAATTTATCTATTAAAAAATTAGATGTGCATAAACAAAAAAGCACTGAGATCCTCCTAGGATTTCTTGCAACACTGTATGTTCTATATCTTGCTATATCTGTTGTTCCCAATTTGTCTCTCCTGTTCAGAGAGAGAAGCCAGCCAGACCAAAGCATAACTTTGGCTTACATGTCTCTGGATGAATCTCATGACATGGATTAGGACTAAAAAAAAAACCCCAAAATAAACAATTCTCTCTCTAGTGAAGCAGTGATGAAAACTCTAACATTTCCAAATTGTAATTTGGGATTCAATCAGAGTTTCTATCCAGCCCTTTGGTTTTCTGTCATATTTCTTGTTGCTAATAGTTCAAAAACCTCCTTCAGCACCCGGTAAATCTATAGCGACACACAGACTTCCACATATACAAGGAGACTAAAATACACATTAGAATTATATATGTACTAGAAGTTATAGAAGTTAACCTTGTTTTCTGTACTTGTTTGCTACCAGCTCACTATTTTACTATTGGTTTGCATGGTTTTGGAAGCCTCAGGGCTGCGTTTCAACTTCAGCATTCCTGGATATGGGCAATGAGAGCTGTCTGTTCTGTATAAAAGCAGGTTTGCCTCTGACAACCCCAAAACACAGTCTTATCCTACTAATGCTCTGGTGTAAGGTGTCTACATTTTGTGGCAGTTCCCAGAACCGTGACACTTTTCTTTGTTCACTTTCTTTCCCCAGAAGATGAAAACACACCCAGAACATGTCCATCCTTGTTCTCAGAGAAACATCTAATCTTGAAATGAGGCTGAAATCAGAATTCTAATACTGAAAACAGATGATGATGAGGAAGGACAACTGGATAATCTTATGTTGGCATCATTTGCACAGCATAGCTTTGGTATCAGTTAAGGAATTTACAGTGCACAAAAAAGGCTATGTATAAAGTGGAAGGAGGCTGAACTTATTTTCAGTGCCAGGTAAAGGCATGATTGACGTGTGAAAGCCCTTTGCCAAGGATGTGTATCTGTAGCCAGCCTTTTAGAAACATGATTTACCTGACGCATAAAACATCCCAGTATTTTCTGAAAAGCATTAACTTTCTCAAATCTCTGGAACAATGTCATTTCAGTATTTCATGAGCTTTTTACACATCTCCACTGCAACTTACATCTTACTTGACCTCTCCCACATCTGCAGGCAGACAGCAAGCCAAGAATTCCAGCACTGGGTGCACGAGCCGGGAAAGCCACCGCTGGTACCATGACCAAAGGCCATCTATCTCAAAAGTATGCAGGGCTGGCTATACATGGGAAAGAATCCTAATACAGCAAGAGCAAACAGCTTTGTAAATGTGTTGTACACCGTGTTTACGTAACCCAGGTGAAAAGTACACCAGAAAAGGGGAAAGAAATCAGGAGTAAAATTACTGGAAACCTCTATTACTAGATTTGAAAATGAATTCCTTACAAAAGAAAAGAACAAAGTTCTTTCTATTCTCTGACTTTCCTCTCCAAAATTGACATTTGAGGTCAATTCTGAAAAAGGGTAACAACTCCACTTAGCAATCCAGTTCCTTTCTATTCATAGCTCCTGAATGGAAGAGTGATCAGAACAATGAGATCCTTCTGTGTCACCTGAGCCAAGTGTTTCTTGCCACCTTAATTCTCCATCTAAAATTTAAGGCAGCCTTTTTTAAGGTGAATAATGGAAAATTCATAAATATAGATATTAATTAAGAATATAAATAACAGAACACCACAAAACTTCTCAAATGAGTGTAATCACTCTTCCCTAGAAGAAAGATTTCTTATGTGCTGGGGCCTTAGAAGCTGCTTTTGAGTCTGCAATGAGGACGTGACAATTCCTCCACTTTCTCACCAGAGGGGCCACAAATGCCCAAGTGACAGGACGTGTGGGGCACATGGAGGTATCACAAAGGTGAGATACAACAGCTAAACACCACGTGCATAAAGCATGTGAATAACCCCATTCTAGGCACTATTGTTTGCACTCAGGGATTTTATTTCATCAGGAATGTAACTATTCAATGACCCATGTATCTGTGGGCTGCTCTACCAGCAATGCAAATAAGAATGTGTATGATGCCATGTCTATTTTAAGCACTGGAATTTTTATTAGTTGGCATATATTAAAATAATGCTAGACCCTATTTTAATATGCAACCACTTTCACTCAAATCTGCAAAGAGGGATGTTTAAATAGGGCAAATTAACTGTTGTTAAGTGCTTTGCAGGCTCAGGACTGAAGGTGCAGACAGTGGAGAAAGGTGAGTTAAATCAAAGTGAAAAAACTCTGTTTAGATGCGAAATGCTTCAAGCTTATCAGTTAAACAACAGTCCTTTAATCCTGAATGTTTCTTAAAGATTTTCTCTCTGCAGAGCACATAATGGTAGGGATGCAGAAATGCATGTACTTACTATTCCTAAAATGAAATTTCTCAGAACTTTGCAAACGTACTGGAAAATGATTATAAAGTCTGTGGACTGTTAGGTATGTGGTGTGTATCTGTCATTTATCTGTGGTGAGATTTCTGACATGAAGAGAAAGAAGGCCATTAAAAAGAAATTTATCTGGCTTACCAACAAAACACAGGGATGCGCAAGTAGTGATTAGTGACTGGTCAAGAGGAAAAAAAAAAAAAGCTCATGCCTGGAAATGATTATTTACATCATCAATCATGGTCCAGATGCAGAAGAGGGAAAAAAATGAAAAAAATCTGTACACAGGAGCAGACAATTCATACAACAAATCAAAACATGATATGAGGCCAACACGGCCCTTGGATGAATCCACGCCGTTCTGACGGAAGCTTGAAAAGAATATATTGGGGGTAGCCATTAGCTCTGTATTAAGCCATTTGTAATGAACTAACAATGTAGCTAGGTTTCTCATGCAGCAATCACTGTGTCATAGAGACATTGATTAACAACGGAAGTGCTGCAGTCTAGAACCAGGGAGGGGATGCTACAGGGTTTTTTGGGCATTCCCCTCTCCCCCTTTTGGAACACCAGCCATGATCTTCACATGAGGTGAGTAGTGACTTTCCCATCCCATGAAATAGCAAAAAGTGACAGTTTTCTTTGTTTTCTGACAGGATAAAGGGAAGGCCATTCACAGCTTTGCAGGACAAAATAAAGTGAGAGAAGTCTTTCCTTGTTTTCCTCCCCTGCAACCAGACCATCCCCTCAGTCTCTCCTGTGAGGACTCTTCATTGTGTGAAAATGACATATAATTATTCAGCCAGAAAAGAGGATGGGACAGGACACGGAAATTACAGGACATTAAAGGATCAAACTTCTTTAGTCTCAGGTGACTCCAGAAACGGTGTCATCGCACCTTTGTCAAGGGGTCCAATCACAGAGCTATTAGGTATTCCCAGGTTTTAAGGGGCTTTCTCTTCTGCTCTTTCAAAAATTGCTGAAACAGAAGGGTTTGGTTTCAATTAAATTTTAGCTTTTTCCATTGCAAAACACAAACCAAAAATATTTCATTGGAAATTTGCCATCAGCCTGTGTCCAGAACAGGAATTCAGCTTCACTTGTAAAGATTTACAATAAGATTTTCTTTTTTTTTTTTTTTTTCCTCACTTCAAGTTGTGTAGTTTTGTCATACTCAACCTGTCGATGCTTTTCTTAACCCTTCCAAAGCTCTGGTGCTTTCTAGGACTCCAGCCAAATTAAAACTATCAGTAACCTGCCTTCTGTGTCTGGGTAAGTATTATATTGTATCAGAAAAGGTATATAACACTTAACTGGAGAGAAGCGACAGTAACGTGAGAAGTAATTTCTGCTAAATCTCATGCCCGCATGTCATGTGCAAACAGCTTTTGATAAAGCACAGACATTTTTCTTCCCTTTTTTTTGTTCCACAAACGTGTACCTCAAACTGTTGATATACAGCAAGGGTTTTCGAGTATTTCCATGTTGTGGCTTGTAGAGCAAGATTGTCTAGTAAAGCCTGTTCCTTTCACTAGATAGCATAACCTTTGTTGGGCACATATGAAACTAGCCCTATGCAAAGATAAAAACAAATACTATGTGTGACACAAATAAGGACATGGAAACATACTGTCTGACTAGGCAACTTGTCTGTAGCTACTGCAAATGCACGACCCAAAAAAATCTATAGGTCATAGCCAAGTAGAAATACGCCCCACTTTTTAAACAAGAGTGGTCTTTAAGCATCAGTCATACTTGTAGTAAATACAATTTGCATTTCTGATGAGCAGCATGAATGACAATAACCTTGTCTCTCTTGAACACTACTCTGATGATCTGTTCAGTAGCAGATATAATCAGTATTTCATGTTTTGTTAAAAAGGAGATAACTAACTCAGCAAATAGAAAGAAGTAGATAAGCAACAAGAAACCAAAGGTAATTAGAATTGTACACGATGGATTTGCAAATTAGAATTTAACCACTGGGTACTGTCACATGCATCACAAGAACTGGGTGTGCACCTACATAGGAGAAATATGATTAAGGCCATTTGGCATGTTTTCCTTTTCTCTTTTTTAATTTTTTTTCTTGTAATGATGCAAGAGTTGCATGCTGAGCCTTCCCACCAGCCCTCTACATTGATGTATGATGTTGGCCTTGAACTACGCCTTCCTCAACAGATGGTCACTGGGCTGAACCTTTGGCAACAGGAAAGGTTTGGGAAAGTGGCAGTTTCAGCAACTTCTTTTTCTTGGGCAGGGCCAAAGAGATATTTCTTTAGCCGTGTTCCAAAAAATCTGGGAGAGGAAAAGAGTTTTTATGAACTTACTTGCAGATACAACTTTCTCTTGAGTTCCATCTCCAAAATTCCCTTCCTATCACACTATTCTATCTTTGGTTACGTGGCTGGATGACATCTTGGTTTAGGAAGGCATCTGATGTAATTCAGTGTCATTGTATTTAAGACAAAAGACAATCAATTTTAAAGAGAGAAGAGATTAAATAACCTGTTACTAATGTAGGTTACTGATGTGTTAAATATGTAATGTAAAGCATTCAAGGATCTGAGAGCCATCTACAGTTAACCAAGGCATGCGACAGTTCTGTGACGCATGCTGCCATACATCACATTTTCCATATGGGAAACCTGAAGTACTGTGAACTTGAAAGCAAACAGAAGAGATGTAACAGCACATCTCATTTCCTTTTTTTTTTTTTTTAAAGCCACCAAGTAAATATTTGACTGTGTTTTCAGAAGCATTTTGAAATTGAAATGCAGCCATTACATTTAAGCTTAAACCACTACTGTATCATTTTCATGGGTGATTAGAAACTATGTAGAATTAAGTCGATTTGCTCCAATTCAATTTTCCACTCCAAATCACCTTCTTCTGAGACCCATCTCCTATCATAGCCAGACTTCTGATATATGCAGGCTGGCCTGTAGGTGATGCAAAACAGAATTTCCTCATGATACTGGCAGAGTGCTTCACAGCCTTCAGATCTACAGTACGTTTGACATGGGAACTGTGTACAAAGCAGCACCTCAACACTTCATGAAGTTATTTTTCCTCCTGATCAATGCACAGAATGGCTCAAGTGAAGCTCAGAGGTGATCCTGTTCCTGACTGTGAAAGTCATCACCAATAAAATGTGTGGCTCTGGCGAATTATGGTCAAAGCCAGAAGAAAACAGAGAAATAAAGAAACTAGCACAGAATCACAAGGTTGGAAAAGACCTTTAAGATCATCAAGTCCAACCATTCCTGTCCTAAACTAAACCATATCCCTAAGTACCTAAGTACCCTTTTGTTAAACACTTCTAGGGATGGTGACTCAACCCCCTCCCTAGGCAGCCTGTTCCAGGCCCCCACAACTCTTTCAGTAAAACCTTTTTTTCCAATATCTAATCTGAACCTGCCCTGGTGCAGTTTTGTGCCATTTCCCCTTGTCCCATCACCTGTCACCTGGCTGAAGAGACCATCGCCCACCTCTCTACAACCTCCCTTCACGTAGTTGTAAGTAGTGATATGGTCAATAAATACTACTACTATTGGAGAAGTACTTTCTCTCAGAGCCTTCTTACAACATTAAACCCACTAAAACACATGACACTGAGGAGGAACACTCCCTTTTCACCCTTGTTTCCTAGAAAGCTGTGCTGTCCCTCTCACTGTCGACCTGTAGACTAACTCTTCCCTGTAACTGTGTGGTCTATCCACTGAATTCAGTCATCTCTGAAAGTAATTGAGCTATGCTCTTACACAAATTGAAAACTGCATTACAAAAGACCCCCAAGCCAGCATTCTAATGAGAGAAATGGAAGTTTCCAGCCATTTTGAAAAGCAGCCAGCTAGAAAATGAGTCCTCGTGAAGCCTTCTGCTGTCCATGCTGCAGGCCACCAGCCATACCAAAGACAGGCATAGAATATACAGCAGAAGTGATGGTGCCGAGAGCGTGTGGAGCATGGGAAAGAAGAAGCAAGGAAGGAGGAGGAAAAAAAGATAACAAAGTACTTCCTTAGTTCTCCTGGTCATGAAACAACTCGCTAGAGTTAGTGGCCTTGGCCATGTCCTGTTTAAATAATATCAAGGTTGAGTTCAAGGGCCCAAGGGAAAAAAACTATTTGAGTCTGCAAGTACAGTGGAAAACTACTCTGTTATTATTCTGTGGTTTTACGCATGTGAAATTTGTTCTTTCAACAGTTCCATTAAAAAGTACTCATATTAAATACCAAAACTATGGCTGGGTTTAAATAACTTCACCTGAAAACCCCCGTAAGTTTAATGATATGGTTGGCAGTCCTTTCCTGACACTGGTCAATCTCACAGACAACATTTCAACAGCAAAACCTCAAAATCAAAACAACCTATGTATCAAATGTGTGGACGTGGTTGAAGATAGTGTGTTGAGAAAGAGTCTAAGCAGTAATATATTATCTATCTCATCATCTTTCTTAAGCAAAGAATTGTTAACAGGTTAACCTTCTTAGGCACCCTGAAAAGCAACATGGTAGTGGTTTGAATTACTGAAATAACAACAACATTGGAAGAACAAATATCATACATAAAATCATGGAAAAAAAACATGACAAACTCCTCTTGAAAGAAAAACTAATAAAATGAAACTGGAGACAGGAGATACATATGTATATATTCCACTTTGTACTGGAATGGTAGGAGTATCAGTATTGCACTGTATGTATAGACTGAAACGCTTCTCTATTCTCAAACTTCCAAGTATTAATCAGGCACAAAAAGAACCCAGAATCAGTGGTTTGACTACATAACCAGACCCATTTATTTACTTTTGGACAGTTTGCCAAATAAAATTGATGAATAATGCTACTTTCTGAGGAGATAAATGTAATGGAAGCAGTCACATTTCTACAGCAATCACCTATTTGTTCACAGCTTTCTCAAGTCTGGGAAAGGTGACTGTCATCAAATTTAATTCACACAATCAGTGCAGTTCAGATGCTTTATCCCATGTCCACAGAACTCCGTGAAGAAATGAAAACTGTAACTGAGGCCAGAGAAATTCCCAGCTTCCCATGTGTGCGAGAAATTCCCACTTCTGAGCTGAGTGGCAGTATGTTCCACACAGCTAGCATCTAGAAATCTCATTCTTGAGGGCACAGGTCACTTCTTATCAGCTAAGGCACTGTTGAATTACACAGCCCTAGCAATTCCACATTATTCTCTCTCCTTCATTGAAAGAGGATAGAGATAGAGATATTTTAAATTTTGTTTGTCATAAATGCTAGCAAGTATGTAACCTCTGCACACAGATGGAGAATGGCAAGAAAATACTAAGTTATTATGGAGACAACATTACCCACATATCATAGTGATACTAACTGTTTTGGAAGAGGTATAAAGTTCCTCTATCTCAAGCTACCTCCTTCCTCTATCAACCAAACTTGTCGCATTCAATTTTATAGCAAATCAATAGAACTTATGAACTGAATGGATGTATGCTTGGTTTTGAATCACAGAAAGGAGAAAGAGGGGCAAAGAGACCCCCCCAGATTCCTGTTTGGATACTAAAAATGGAAGTGCTTCTATACAGCACTCCTCCTGTTAATGTGCTTCCCAAACTCAAGTTGGGGTTCACTCTCATTACATTCATCTTCACTTGTCTTTTAAAGATTTGTAGATTAGATAATGTCAACTTCAGGTTCATCAACATCTTTGAGACGACTCCGATGTCCAGATTCATCACTATGTCCAGATCCCAACTCCAGTAAATCTGTTACAACTCATAAAAAAGGGGCTGGCTTTTACCATTTTCTCACAGTAGAAGGCATATGTTTGTATGTGCCACTGCAGCAGATAAAGTAGGAGGAACTTTGTGTGATTCACAGAATTAAAAAATGGTTGAGGTTGAAAAGGACCTCTGGAGGTCTTGTCCAGCTCCCTGTACAGCCACCTAGAGCTAGTTGACCAAAACCGTGTCTAAATGATTAAATGTGACTAACTGATAACAGCTATATCAAGAACAGGAATGGAGACCCCATGATTTTTATTTTAAAGCACTCTTTGTTTTTTGAAACCAGGCATCTGCAACTTATTTTCTGCCTCTCACACCCCCATACCAACCCCTCATGTACATATACTGAAAGGGACATCAGGGGGCAAAAAAATCTGTAGCAATTGTCATTTTCACCAGGCCACAGCAATCACCCAATTTCACTATAACAGAGCAGTCCAACGTACAGACACCCATCCATATACTCCAAAAGTACTTTTCAGTTCACAAATCACCTGAAGATGAATCCTTTTACGCAGTGAGATTCTAGTAGTTCTCTGCACACCCGGAGTGGTCTGTGATTATGACAAACACCTGTAATATTCTAGCTTAAGAGACTTAATTTTCCCAAGCACTTATGAGAATACTGAGCCGCTTGCTAAAGGGCCTACTATGACTCACAGAATTTGTGTTTCAGTTCCTCATCAGCATCACAGTGACAGCAATCCTTGCTTTCGGTTTAGTTTGACAGGAGACCGAAAGGGTTAGAAACATCTTTTATATAGAACGGGCTCCGAACGTGGTTACAACAGGTATTCAAGGGTCAGAAACTCATTTTCAAAGCTAACAGGTTCATCAAGGCTTCTTTGCTCACACTCGTGTAAGTATACAACTCTCTCTACAGCCTGCTTCTCCAGAAACCTGCATGTGCAGCTCAAAGACGTGCCTGAACCAGGTTTCTTATCTCTCAAATGAGATAACAGAGCACCAGACGTACCGCAGAGCATCCTCCAAACTCACCTGAAATGTGACCATTCTTGCCACAAGTCTAAAAATATCAAACAGCAATGTAATAAGATAACTGAAATCAAATCTCTGCCCATATATTCCTAGGAGGCAGTAGCTACCAACCTACAGGTCAGTTTGCAGCACAGGTGACCAGGAGAGGGGAGCAGCTGGAAGAGCAGCAGAGCTCAGATGTCTCTTCATTTGACCCTTCTCAGTGCCCTGCTCTGAATCCAAGGACTAAATACATTTGACCAAACCAATGCAGAGTCAGATGTGCCTCTACTGAGGCACTAACATGCATTTCAGTTTTGTTATTGTCGGAACGAAACGTATTTGAGATGTAGTATTTGAGAATTATTCAGCATCTGGGACTTGCATAGTTTTTAGCCAAGTAATTGCCATGGTCATTCAAAGGGCTGAACCCACAGAAGCATGAGATCATAATCAGCAGTGATTTGACTTGCATCATAGATCAATTTTAGGCTGTTGTTTCAGTTCTTTGGGAGCAGTACAGACAGAAAAAGGGAGAGGAAAAGAAAAAAAACAAACCCCAAGCCTTTCTTCTTCCTGATGTAACCACAACAGATTACTTCCACTTTCTTCTGAAGTCAAGAGTAACTGCAGGCAAAATCAGTAAATACAGTGATGCCCTAAGGAGGGGCAGCAGTTCACAAAAGCAGTAAAATAAACTGCTGCAGAACATGATCCTTTGTATCCCAGAAAGCTCAACTAAAATGCGCTGCGGTAGCTGTGTAATGTCTGACGGGAATGGTTCCTATGGATTTAGCCAAAAGTAAATGTAATTGAGATTTGACCCTTTCAACTCAGTAGAGCACAATTTTTGAAGAGGTGAGATTATTGGGAGAAATAAAATCACACTGAACTCTTGCTTTTGGTGTTACTTTTCCAGTTTTTAGAGAACGTTTCACGGTAGGCTCTTACAGCACTTCACAAGGAACATTTACTTAAACATCCGAACAGTTCTATAAAAGAGATGATAAGTATCACAAAACAGCTGTGTGGGGAGCATGAAAGATATTACCATTGATCGTGGAAATGCCAACGGGGGAAAAAAGTTTGTTGGTGGTGTTTTTTTAAAATTTATTTTCCAAATTACTGCACAAGCACATTTCCTTTCAGAAAAGTAAAAGGTCTCACAAGTCTGAAAGAATATTTTAGACATTCACATATGGATTTTATTGTAGAGTCCTTCGCTATAATAGTGATATTATAATATTACTAGTATAATAGTAATACTACTACTATTAATAGTAGTAGCAGTAGCAGTACTACTACTAGCTTTCCAAATGCTACAGAGCAAGTAAAGTCTTGAGAGCTAGCCCCTCGCTTTAACCAGGATCATGGAAGGGACTGGACTTCAGTCCTGCTGCTGGAGATCTGTGTCCTGCCTCTGAGTAGTAAGGCAGACCTGCCTGCATGCATAATGCCAAACTAGCAATCTTTGCAAGCTGAAAGAGCAAACTCCTGTAACTCGTTGCCCTCCTGCATCATGCTGTTTCTAACCCCGTGCATCCACAGCACAGTCCAAGGAGGATCAGTGCTGCCCTAGCTCAGCACAGGCAGCAGCTCGCGTTCTGAAATCCCTGCTTTAATTAAAACCTGAGTATTTCCTTTGAGCTCCTAGACAGCTTCCCACAAGTGGGCACTGCCAGAGCCTCTCATACATACCCACTTGTTACCCACTTGTTTAGAGCAGCAGGCCAAAGCCTAAAATCAATTTAAGGTATGGAGATGAGCAACATTAATTAGTTAAAGTAAATGCCATAGGCTGAAATTCGCTACAGTTTCACAAATCAGTCAGTCTCCTTTGCAGCCCAGGAGCGTATTTGCATCTTGGTCCCTACAGAAACCCAAACATACACAACAGCTTTTAAAACTGGGGTCAGGCAGAAGCTGCAGCTGAACTGTTTTCTAACACACCTTCCCCAGACGTGGGGGTGGGACCAGGCTGTGCTCGCCATGCTCTCTGAAACCCATGCCCTGGCTGGATCCTATCCCTCAGCAGGCTGCTGGGAGATTCCCCCCCAGCACTTTAGACTCGTGCAAACAAAATCGTAAATGGGTACCACTTTAGAGTACCAAAAAAATCCCCTCAAATCTTAAAATGTGTTTCATCAAATACTCCAAGAGATCCATTTAGCATCAGGCTAAAAATACCTAACACTAAGGGTACCGCCTGAAGGAAGGGCGGCACACCTCTGCCTGGATCAGTGAGCTGTGCCGGGTCACGGTGGCGCAGCCGTTCCCAAGTACAGCGTCCTGCTCAGCATCCTGTTCTACCAGCACTGTGCTCTAGTCTGTTCATTCATACCCATCCGTGCCTGCTAGGTGGTGCTGTAGGATGGCTTTTCTAAGGCAGAAAAGGCTGCTTGCTTTTTTTTTGTTCCCCTTTCTTTTTTTTTCCCCCCCTTTTCCCTTCTACGATGAGACCAGCTGCAGTATTTTCTGCGTCTTGGTCACACGAGATGTGCCCTGTCTGGTCTCCTTTCTTGTTCTTTATTTGCTGCAGGGCATGCAGTGGTCACCACTGATGCTGCTGCTTTCCCAGAGCAGCCGGAGAACATGCGTGTGTGCCAGCATCCATCTATCTGCATGCGTCTGTACCCATGCAGGAATCTTTCATGGAGGCAGAAGGTATTAATATCTGCTCTAAACATTTCCAAAATTTTATTTTCCTTTGCTCCTGGAGATATAGGACATTTAACCAAACTATTTTAACCAACACAGAAGGATTTAAAATTAAATCAGACACACAAATCAACAGCGTGGTTTCAAAGGAAAGGGTAAGTCTAAACACTCTTGAGGCCACAACGATGAGTGAAAATATCACCCTTTTTTCCTCTCAAACCACAGCTTCCATGAGGAAAGGCAACCAACTGAAGAAATTTTAGAAGGCAGCTCTCTGAAAGGCGACACAATGGGCAGGATGCTTTTTTTGGACTTTATTTTTGTTCAGGAATAACTGCAATGTCAGAGTGCTCTCAGTGCTTTAACATCCATAGTATCATGACTGGTGCAGACTGGGATTGAGCTATTCAGACCTGTGGAAACACGCCGTGCTAATGACCTGTAGGTAAAGGCAGCTGGGTGATGTCCAGCTGTTCTGCATAACTTCAAGTCAGTTTAGCCAAATACGATGAATAATCCTAACCCACCCTTCTGAGCAAAAGGGAAGGGAAACAAAACAACACACCCCCCATCCCCCCTCCCCCCCCCCCCCAGATGAGTAATTGCAGTATTACTACATCAGGTGATGATGTCATTAAAGTCTTGTGCTCGGTTTTCAGATCCTGTCCCATGGCCCAGAGCCTTGGGACACTTTCCGAGTGTTTGCTGTTCCTGTTAGAAAACCCACCCCAGTAAATGGCAAGGCTATCCTCTTTGACATACACTGCCATTTCTCATCAGGAAATTGGTGTTTTCTCTCTGATGCTCCACTCTCAACTCAGATCTTCAGCTGGCAGACACCGAAAACTTGGTCCCTCATGTTGCATCCCCACGTGACGAGGGGTTGACAACGCAACGAGAAGGGACACCGTGCAGGCCAGCAATGCATGCTGAGGTACAGAATGATTTTAAGCAAATTTAGCGTGAATCTCACGACCAGATACACAGCAACAGATGTTCATCTGAGCACCAGACAGTGCAGATCTAGGAGCAAACTTGTCTTCACGTGGTATATTGCATCTTTCCCCCACAGCCGTGGAGGATCTTTGCTACAGTGGGGCTCGACAGTTCCCCAACAGACATGAAATATGAAGCAGCATGTACATGGGGAAGCTCTAGACTGTGATGAGGAAGACAAAAAGAAGAAGCAGTCTGAGTGCAGAGCACTGCAAACCACGGAGAGTGGTAGTGACACGCAGGAGAAAAAAAATATGAAGAAGTGGAGTTCTAGTCTCTCTCTTTAAAGGAAAATAGCGTGAACAGAAACTCAACCCACACAGGATTAATCATTTTGAGGCAATCCTATGCATTAATACCTGTGGAGGTCTCCTGTCCCATTGCATTCTTTCTGTTTATATTCTGCAAGAAAGGTTGTCATATGCAAAGCTTGACTGGGGAAACATTTGAACTGTGAGTTAACAAAGAGTTGCATTTTCCCCCCCAAAATCATAGCAATGAACTGATTAGACAGCCACACGGTGAAATTTGAAGTGCAGCAGAGAAAAAATGGATTCTGAAGAGAACGCTTTCATTTTATTACTACACGAAAGAAGGAAGCAGCTTCATGTTGCTGGAAACATAAAAGACAAAGCATCCATTTGCTACAGTTCCTTGTCTTTTAATAAGAGGAAATTCAAAAATAAAAGGAACCAATCTATGAAAATTCCACGCTGGCTGAGGTATTGACAATATTTTTTATATTGAACATCACATTCTTGTTTTTCATTAATGTTATCTTCAAAAAGGATGACAGGAGAGAGAGATAGAAGGGGGCAAACTGGGAAGCATCTGAACTCCTTGTTCAATTGCTGTGATCAAAGAGGATCAGAATATGGAAAGAGAGTACACAGCACGTCCAGATGAGACTCATTTCAGCGTATTGTGGGAGCCAGCTAGAGAACCTGCTGGTATGCTGGGAATTATTCTGAGAAGACTTTATATGGTATAAACTACTAGAGGACCGTGGAGGCAAAAACCCCACAAAACAAAACAACCTCCCCCTCATATCAGATGACTTTTCTTTTGATCTTGTTCATATAAAAACTATTCAAAGTCCACACGTCCTACTGGATAACTTCCTTCCTAAGAACTAGTCCTGTAACTGAAGAGACCAACATAGAACCTTTGAGGAAGTCATGATGAGGCCCAGGGCAATAACCAGGTGAGGTAACTTCAGGGACCTGAGCTGGTCAAAACTCAGAAGTTCCTTGGGGTGCTCTACGTGCTGAATGTAAAGCCATCACATATATTCTGGTGGTTTCCATTTTTGATACAGCATTTTTTTTTTTTACTGTGCCTTCAGCTAGTAGCTGTTGCTTTAAAGAATTACTATATCTAAATAAAGGAATGACAAGCATTTTTGAGACATGCCAGAAGGATAGATATGGTAACAATTAGTATTAGGTTCAACTTTCACCTACGTATCTGTCTTCAACACGTATAATCTGTCCCTCCACTCCCTCACGTTCTTCCCCTAGGGCTCTAAAATCCAAATACCAATTTTCCAGATGAGGGACTAGGGCACAAAGGGATTTGGAAACTGGTTCAAGAATGTGCCTGGAAGCTGGATTCAGCCTGGGTCTCCAATGTATGGCCTCTCTCCCTAGCTGGGCCATTCTTCCAGGCTAAGCTACAAGCAAAACATTGGTATATTAGCTGCTGTGTTGGCTGAACTGTCTCGGCTATGGTTTACATGACGCTGCAAAAAATGTTGGATACCACCTTCTTTACTGCAGGCAGGATTCCACTACACTACTGTATATATGGCAACCAGGACAGAGACTAATTTAAGAAGAAAAACAAAGGCAACATTGTATTGACTGATTCTTTTACTGTCTCAATGAGTTTCCAAAAAGATGGGACATTCAGAAAAAAAAAAAAACTGAGAGAGAAGATTAAACAATATAGCTCTGCAGAGAAAGATGGATTCTATATGCCTCACAGCAGACAGAGTACACAGCCAATTCCTACTTAAGGAGTATGAGATCCTTGCACATCCAAAAAATTGAACAGACTTTGTGTGGAATTTCTCCTGCTGTTTCCTCACAAAATGTACTTGCATAACTGCAAAAACCTGTAAAAAATATGTACAGCTACAGTGCAGTTCTGAAAAATCATTAATAACAGTTCAATAATAATCAAAATAGAGATCAGAGGAAGAAGCAATTTAGTAACAAAGTCTGAGCATCCATAACTGTCACTCCATAAGGAGAGAGAAAAAAGAAGTGATTAACAAAAGCATCCTACCCATATCCTATAAATGAATTAAACCAGGCTTGTCACAATGAAAATCACAAGGGTATTGTTATAAATATGTAAGGTATGCCCAAAGCTCTCTTAAGATAAGGAAAGACACTTACATTCTCCAAATCTGATGGAATAGTTAAGTGTCATGCCTTTCTTCCTACAGAATTGTGGGAGTCATCTCAGCACACATCCCCACACTTTCTGCTCGCAGAACAACCAAAATCTCTCTCTAAAACTGAGGACACTTAATTAAGCCTCGTGAGATCTGGACACAGGGTTTGTTTGTTGTAGTGTTCGCACTGTGCGGTAGGAAGAGGAACAATATAACAATATGACAATAAGTACAGGTGTGGTACTGGTACTCGGCCGTCTCTGAAAACACACCCATTCGCTGTGGTGCATTTTGTTACTGTTCATTCTGATCTATGTCATGTGCCACGCATGGCCCAGACATGAGCCTAAGCCCCCATGATTCACGGCCCCACTGCATAAAAGTGCATCTGCTGATTGTACCTGAAGGGACTTGCCCAGCGGCTTGCTGAAATGGAGATACAAGGGATGAGTACAAAGGATATTTGCTACTGACATGAGCCTATGACTTTGATTTTTGATACCCATTTACTGATGAGAGTAAATACATAAACCAGAACCAGGTATCTAACAGATTGGCACTAGAGCTAGTTAAACATGCAGCTGTGTTTGACAATGCATCTGGTCTTGTCAGACTTAAAAAGGGCTTCCAAAATCTTCTTCCAATGTCAGAAGCTGTTGAGATAGGCAGCAGAAAGCATTAGTCTTGGAGAACAGGTCTCAGGGGAGCAAAGAAGGATTTTCCACCAGGATGCCTACACTGAAGGTGACATGCAGGTGCCTGTACAAAGAGGCACTTGCCCACACTGTCTGCATCCTAGTTTTGCAACAGATCTAAAACCAGCTAACGTTACGTAGTTGGACTGACAAAAGGGAAATAAGGATAAAAACCCATGAAAGTTCCTCATTATGAAGCATTACCACAACTTTTGGCATGCACTTACTTCAAAATAGAGTAAAAACCCTGTATAACTTCACCTCTGCTACAAGTCTGAGCCAACAAATTTGAATTTGGTGGCATTTCAATAACTGACAATGCACCAGAAGAGCTTTCCCTCATATCACTAAGAGCAACAGACACCAGAAAACACGCTGCCCTGCAGACTGAAGAATTACACACCCAAGTTCCTAAAACGGTGCTACCAGAAAAGGTTCAGATATAACGGCTTATTTGAATTTTAAAACTTGGTATATTTCCTTAAACTGCACCTTACTAAACCCTTAACTTATGACTAATGTTATTTCTATCCTGCAAAATGATTACTTAGATATCTCAGAAGGTTTGGCAACGGCAATATGGTTAATGACATATTGCTGTTAATTGTTAATGACAACAATATGGTTTCTATAGGCCAAGTTGGTTTCTATGTTTAGATATGCATAAAGATCTCAGGTGTGTACTACAGGCCTGGATTATACCTAGCTGCTTCTTATCCTTGGAGCAACTCCTTTACATTTCTTCACTCTTTTCCACCTGACAACTTGTGGTTGAAAATTTGCTACTTTTCTTGTTCAAGCACTTGATTTTATAGCTAAAGACCTCTTAGACTGGTGGCTTCAAACCCGCTGGAAAGACTATTTTCTCTAGTCTCATCCCTCAATACAAACTTTCCACTTACACCTTCCCCTTTCACATGAATGCTGGACCTAATGCTTGTTAGAAAACACTAGTGGCTAACAGAAAATACTAATAGCTAGGGCCTGAGGCACAATACTTTGCTCACAAATGTGAAAGGCAACAGATCTGCAACACAGAACTACATTAGTGAGAGGGACCAAGGCAATTCTACAGGATAGCACTGGTTTTTAGGTTGTTTTTCAGGTTTTTTCCTTTACCTAATTCTAGTGTAACACTTGTTTGTTTCTTGCCTTTCCTTCACAACAAGAAATTTGCATATCTGCATAAATGCATGGTATTTTCTGGAAATACTTGGACACATTTCCCTCATGGCTAATGGGACATTTTCTCATACGGATCTGAACGGACGAGACCAAGTGAAAAGTTGAGCCTGAACATTTGCCACACTGTTGGCAGTTAATCATTACATTTTCTCATTCTCCACTTCAAACAAGTTGAAATCAGATCTCTGATATGATGTGGGAGAACTGTGTGTTTTCTAGGACTGCCTTAATCTGCAGGAGTTCATTTTGATTACAGGAAAAAAAATGGGTATTTATCCCTCCAGAGCACTCAGAAGTGAATGCCACAGGTGGAGCACCAGGACCCGTTCTTGCTGCAGGAATGGACTCTTGCAAACTTTCATGTCTGATGGAACAGCTTTGAAACATGCCTTCAAATACGGTGAGAACTCGTAGCAGTCTGTATGCTCAGCTGGACAGACCAAAGTGAGTGTATAATGCAACGTGCACTGGCTGGCATATCTTATTCCAAGTTTACTGCAACATCCTGATCCTTATCTTCAAAGCACTAACCAAACACGATTCAAAATAAACTGTGTTCATGCAATGGTGCTGTTACAGATTCTGAGTGAGAGATGGAAGGAAGCTCTTTGCTGACCTGAGTGAGCGTTAGCTCAAGCCCTTGAGAGGCGGGAAGGAGGAAATGTAAGTTCCTATAAATACAGGATTTTGTTTCTCCCTAACATAACCATTTTCATAACAACAGTTCAATGGCCAAATGCACAGTGTATTAAATTTAAGAGCCAGCTGCTAAGCTGGCATAAATGTTCACAGTTTCACTGAGCTCAGAGCAGTTGTACCTGTTCACCACAGTTCAAGGTCTCGGGCTCAGGGCAGCTCATTGGTGAGACTTGGGGCTCAAGGGGAAATCTCATTTTGCTCTGAACCCTTCCAGGATGCAAAGGAACCTGAAAGCTTCAAAGACTGACACCTAACTGCCATTTCTATCTGGGCTAGACCTAAAACCAGATCAAAACCATAGGCTTATCATAGCTGTGGATGGAGGTAAGAGAGATGCTGCAATCTATGTAGGTTTTGTATTAGCTGTATGTGGAGTCTCACTGGTCAGAAGCTGCAAAAGAGCTTGTTAATCATTGAGGCAGCAGATTGGGAAGAGGACAACATGTGAAACTAATCAAAGTAAGTCCCTGAGCTGTGGAATTACTCCTGGATGCTTAACTCTTTTAGTGGGCCAGTTTTTCCAGATCACCTTCCAAACACATTAAGAGTAAAGCACAGGATAATTCTACAGAGCAACCTCCTGCTCACAAAGATTAGTCATATCCATTCTCATCACCCAGGGAATGTTAACTCAGGACAGACCATCCTTACACAAAATGATTTTCAAAATATATCACCAGAAAAATTAGCAAGAAGTAAACACATCGTATTTCCAAGACCCTCAACAAGGAAGTATATCATCCAGTTTTGGTAGTCATTTAATTCAACATGTTTTGGGCTTTAGTGCTGATAATGCTATTACTTTAGTCCTTTCGATATCTGTTAAGCCCCTTACATTCATAACTTTCTTCATGACTACAAACCAATTCTCAGTATGTATTTATTTATCTATCATCCATTTGCATAAAATTTGGTGAGACACTTTCTGAGGAAAAGAAAAGCACAAATTCAAGTTATTTGGTGTTCTCTGGCCTGCTTGTGACTTCAGTTGAGCACAGGCAAAAATGGCTCGTGAAATGGAGACTGATTTAATCCAATTCTTAGACTATTTACCTCTACATACCCTAAACGATGCACTGGTAAAAACAATTTTAGTGCTTTTTGTGACTAAGAATATTATTTCTCTCAAAATTCTCATGAAATGGTTTACCAACTGTCTTCATCCACTGGCACCGTGTGGGAAAAGAAGCCCTACTGCACTTTCCTTTTGTAATCAACAAATTAATCTATTACAACTAGATTCTGTTTGAATGTTGTGGGGTTTTCCCTTTTGCTTTGAAATATTTTTTTTTTCCTCTTTTTGGTCTGAATTACATTTAAAACATTCAAGAAGTCCTTACTTCAATATCAAAGGAAGCAAAAGATTCACACAAGGCACAGAGTACAACTTGATAGCTAAAATTTGTATTTAATTTTTCAATCTAGGACCCAGACAGAAGAAATGTGGAAAAAAAAATAAAATTGAAACAAGATGTGAGATAGGAATCTTTAATCAAACTAGTCGTATCAGCCCGGGCCCAGCATTCCACCCTGTCTTCTGAGGTTACCCAGCACCACTTTGAAAATGGATTACTTTCCACTGAAAACAATGCCAAAAAGGGGCTTTAGCTCCCCTGAGGGAAATTAGAACAGCCTGGATCATCAAATGGGAAAAAATAATTATTATCAGTAGCAGTCTGAAATGGGAGGGAAAGAAAAGATGAAACCAGACTCAGGTTTTGGACCACTTAATACCTTAGATGTACCTTTGAGGTGGAGTGGCAAAGGCCTGTGGGTTTGTGATGCAAAGGACTACTTGCATCTCTTGTGGACAGTATAAACACCTGTCTTTTTCCCCAAGATTTCTGGTTCAGAAACATACTTTTTGTTAACACTCAGTAGTTAGTCTTGGAGGGGGTAAGGCACTGATAAGAATATTGTACACTTTCTATTACCAGGTCAGAAGGAATTACAACATATATGAAAGATAATACAGACATCACCTCATAAACACTAACGGATAAAAACATACATGATAAGGACTTAATATGCCTTACTGCATATCTGTCTTTAACCTGGTGTTCTCTTGGGTAAGAGAAATTTTTCACCATCACCATCAAACCGAGACTCTACCTCAGGTGATCTACCACAGAGCTCCACAAGCCTCTGGGTTGACAGCTGCCAGCATGAACAAATGCCTCAGGTCCCTTTACAACTGGGCTAAATAAATATAACTTGCAACATGATGCAAAAACTTAATTCCAACTGCAGCAGCAATGTACAGCTGGCAGAAACACCAGGAAAGTGGTGAAATATCATTTCCCAGATGCTGTGAGGTTGAATCAAGGTTTGTGTTACGGATGTTAAGGCAATATCCTTCACAGATTAGTTTACCCACTTTAAAAAACAAAATGTAAAACTTAAGGAGCAGCTCTGAAAGCACTGTTAACTAGCATTGGCTGACTTCTAGTTTTGTCTTTTAAAAAGCAAACTATCTTGTGTGAATGTTCCATGCTACCAATGAATGATAAAAGAAAACTTGGTTGACATAGATATTTCCTAGTTATTGTAGAATCATAGAGTGGTTATGGCTGGAAAAGACCTTCAAGATCATAGAGTCCAACCATCTATCCAGCCCTACTGGGTCCAACACTAGACCATATCACCAAGTGCAACATCTACTCTTCTTTTACTTAGTTATGTAACTTCTAGCTTATATAATAGGATGCTGTAGCCCTCTTTTGCACTCCTATAGCAGTACACTGCTGACCTCAGTTGTGTATTAAAGTTCCCTGGGAGCCAACAGCATGTAACCATACACCTATAATTAAGTACATACTTGAATGCTCCGTTAAACAGGGAAAGATGGATGAATTGCTGCCTACGCAACCAGTGATAAAGTACTAGTAATGTACATTTAAATTGGGATTACTCTGTAAATGTACATTTAAAACATTAAAACATTACTCTGAAAATGTTTTATGCCAGGGATCTATCAGCCATTGATGACTGGAAAGTGGTCTACAGCCAGCATGTGACAGGCCACTGCCACACATTGGTGTGCTCACACATGGTGGGATGTGTCTTACAAAGGACCAGCAGTGGCCCTAAGAGCCTGGGGTTTGCTGATAATGCTCTTCTCTTTAAATAACAATGGCAGAAGGGTACTGCTAACTTCAAATTTCCAATCTAACCCCTATATATGACCTATTTGAAACACAGAGCTCTTTCTGCCCACTAATAAATGAGTTATCCAAGATTAATTTTCTTCCCACTTGTAATTTCCTGACCTTGCCACCACTGGTGCCTCTTACCCAGTGTAAGGGCAGCAGCATTAACACAGTCACACTGCTGGAATTTTAATCACCTCCCCACTAATTTTGTTCAGAAAAAAATTAGACCACAGCACTAAAATTACTAGCAACTCCTGATAATCCGTTGATGCTTAGAGCTGTACAACTGCAGCAGATCTAGCAGTAATGAGGAATATAATGACAACAATCTAGATTGTCTTTCAGTTGGTTGCTTATAGCCCTTCATTTTCACTAATTTAATACTTTATTTCCTGCCCCTTTTCCCTATACCTCAAGAATACAGAAGTATATGTGTCTAAAGTGAAGTTGAAGCTGGGTGCCAAAATTAAAGCTGTTGCAGTGCTGAGTGTGACAGACCCCAAGGTCCTTTGCTGAACACGTGTGCTGCAGTGGACCAGCACATGCAATATTACACTACTCCCAAGTGAGCGAGGGGGACAGAGCCAGCAGCCCCATGCAAAAAGAGCTGAGCAAGTCACAGTGAAGGGCCAAAACCATTACAGGATTAGACCAAAAGGGAAAGAAAAAAAAAAATCACTGGAAAAGATTCAACCACCTCCAGTGCTGAGCATATTAAACCTGGTCAGAGCTTTTGAGAAGGCAAGAAGCTATGTGTCACAGCTGTGGCAGCTGAATGACTGTATTCCTCCTGCATCCTATTAGAGGGATTTGTCCTGAGACTTAATCGGCGATGTTACTATTGCTTTTTGTTCAGCAGCATTAACGTGTTTTTCACTGCCTTTGCTGCAGAGAAGGCACCAGCACAGCAGGGCTGAAAATTAGACTGTAGGTGCGTTGCAAATTCCAGGGGTTCATTTTTCACAGAAAGTCAAAACCACCTCCAAGTGCAGAGAGCAGCTGTCCCACCACGCTCTGACAGTCAGCCTGCCATACCTTCGGCTAACTTCTGGCACACAGGCAGGGACTTAGATCTCCTCCAAGACAGTCAGAGAATAATGAAAAACCAACTTTGATGCTACCTGAAACCAAACTGTTCAAAGCACATTGCCTGCATTCCTTAGCTGCCGGCACTGAGCCAGGACATGGAGATAATCATTTGGGCTGGCGATGGGGGAGGGAGAAAGGAGCTTAAGGACATGAGAGTCAAAGTACTCTGGTCAAGAAAATCTTGACAGAATTTAATCTGTGAGGTAGCAATACGGTCGTGTTTCTCACCCATCCCACTCTCACTAGGTACATTAGATAATACAATTTTTTGCTCAACTCTTTTATCTGTTTTTCTTAGAAAATGAGGATCTATATCAAGCAAACCATTTTTCTCTCATCTTGCACCACTTTTCCAATTATGGCTTACATTTCAAGAAGACAAACTACCCAGCATAACACCCATGCAACAGTGGAATATTTTACATGGGGGGAAGTTCCTCCTCATCTTTTTACAGTCATAAACTACATTCTGCAAGCCTGAGATTTGACAACCATAATTATCTTATTTTTATGTATCTACCAATGCAGGTATGTCAACCCAAGATAAATCAGTTCTTCCAGCACTGCAGCATCTGTTCTTTGACTTGATGATCTGTTGCAGCAGTGAAGATTGCACGTTACGCAATAAAAAATAAAATCTGTAGTAGTTAAAAAAGGCCCCTGGGTCACTGAGCTCTTTTTCTCCTTGTGTTATGAGAGCTGTTAGGGGGAAGAGGGAGAGCAGCAGCATCCCTCTGTCATTACAGTAGCCAACAGCAACTTTCTGCAACTCAGCCACTGGAGGAAAAGTTCCTGGAAATTTCTTAGTAATTCTAACTATGGATTCAACTCCACCAACTATGGCAACTTTAAGCTTGTCAACAAAAGCTAACATGCCCTGTTCCAGATACTGTGTCATACATATTGTGTCTATCCCAAGCAGTTTACATGGCAAGAGCAGCAGCAGTCCCTGCAGGCCTCAATTAACTTCCTAAAATTGGAGAACCAGCAGACTGGAGAAAGGACTATCTGTGCCTTCCCTACCTTCAGTACAGTGTGTGAGCAAAATCTGTGTTCTGCTTCCTTTTCAACCTCCAGCAAAGATGGCCTTAAAACTGGGTTGTTCACTATAGAAATCACTGGTCCACAGGAGAAGACCAACCCAAGTGGCATATATTACGGCCTTGAGCTTTTGCCTTCTTGTATGTAGGGACCAACAAAGAATTCCCTGTAGGCAGGTACCAGCATTTGCCTTCCAGCGTTCTTCAGGCAAAAGAAGGCTGGACATTAGGAAGCATTTCTTTATCAAGAGAATGGTCAAACACTGGGACAAGCTTCCTAGAAAGGTGGTCCTTGCCCCCAGCCTGTCAGTGTTGAAGAGGCACTGGGACAATGCCATTAATAACAACACGCGTTAGCTTTTGGCCAGCCCCTAAGTGGACTAGGCAGTTGGACTAGGTGATCATTGTAGGTCCCTTCCAACTGAACTACTCTATTCTAAGAAGGAAGTCACACTGAATTGTCTTCCCAAGTGCTCAGCAAATTTGAGCAGTGTAGAATGGTGTAGAAAAGAATTCGCATTCTTAGAATGGAAAGGCAAAACAAAACAACTCAAAAAAGGATTCCAAAGAATGTCTTGGGATCTGCAACTGCAAGACTTAAAATCTTCTCCGTGGTCAACTGCAGAGGCAGCACAGACAGTAATGAGGGCATTTTTGGTGCCTTTGCTTTTAAGAGCAGAGTACATGCCAACAGCACAAAGGAGTATAAAAAGAGTGGAAAAGAAATAACATTTCAGTGTGCCTTGGTTTCCATGCAGAGTGTTATGTACTCATTCAGAACCTAACACACAGTCTGTTTATATGTTAAATTCCTACGTAATACAAATAAAATGCATTAAAAGAACAGCAAAAACATATAAAACTAGATCTTTGGAGAGCGTCTTACCTTTGACCCAATAAGTGTGTACAGCCATTGGATGGTTTCATTATGATTTATTACTCCATTCATGCCATCGACATAGAGCATAATCTGGCCCAAAGCTATGGCAAAGAAAAGAGATAAAATATAATCAGACCTGGTGAATACTTTTTATAATCCTAAGCATTGCTGGCAATTTTCTGTATGCAGGGTTTTCCAGAGACGTTGTGAGCTCAACTAATGAAAGATATACTAGGCAAGATTGTGCTGGACAAAATCCTGGACAACTGCAATAACTTTACTGACTTCATCTGGATGATATAAGTGTGAATTTCATCCAGGGACAAACACAGGCACTTGTTCCTTTCTAGAAGATGCCACATTTTATTGCCCCCAAATCTGCAAACAGCATTCTACACACCGCTTACTGTTGCAACTGTTCCATAAGCTACACCATTTTACATCTTGTAAGCCCAGACCTTTACCGTTTGCTTCAGCACCATATAATGTTTGGAATTAGTATATTTGGATTGACTGTTCCAGTGAATTCCCATAATATGAAATTGAAGCAGGGTAACTAACATCAATATTCACCATTATACAGGGCTCCCTTATAAATGAGTTTTACATTGTAGGGAGACAATAAAACAAACAAAGCTAGGTCGAGAAAAAATCATCTTTATTCATTTATTCTGAAGCCTTTACATCAACATTTCAAAATATGCTAGTAAAATACTTCACTTCATAACAGTAATCCCTTAGTTTGCAATCCTGATAATAGGAGGCTTTCTAGAGACAACAGCTATTAAATCTTTTCTGACTGATAAGGACAGACATTTTTCTTAAGGATTATGAAAAGTGGATTAGCAAAAATCATCTATCATCTTCAAAAGTTTCCACTGTTAGATCTTCTGCTTTATAGCAGAAGATCAAAGCACAGTGGGATGAAAAAGAAATCACCAATGTAACACCTTTCAACACAGGCTGTTGGCATAACAACTCAATTATCTAATGCACAACCCGACGAGCCCCTACTACATCAGTTTATGGGGCAAAAATAGGGGAAAAAAAACACAGGGAGAGGAAAATTATCACATTACTAATCTTCCAAACACATTCTGTATGTCTGCTAGCTTGTGCACGGGTTGTGCACAGTGCAGCATCATTTTTCTTGAGGGCAGATTATCAAACACATGAATGTTAGGCAGGCACTTAAGTACCACTATAGCTAAGCAGCTAACTTTCATTTTTACATGGTCTCCTCCTTTTTTTCCTTTCCTCTAGCTGTTCAGCTTACAGTTAAAAAAACCCAAGGCGCTAATTTTAGGTACTTCTGTTCCTTATCTAATCTGTTACAGCGAGCTAGAAGCAAAGTCACCTTACACGGTCAATGGAGATGGAGAAACAGCGAGCAGCAAGGCTACGGCAAGGAGATCACTTGTCCCATAGCTGTAGCCAGGCTGCGCTGCCGCCCGAGTACGTAGGCCCCTCTCTCTCCACTCCTGCCCAGGAAGCAATCATTCACCACCCTCTGAAGACGCGTGTCTCCGGTGAATAAAACCACGTGGGAGGGACACAGGCCCAAGTGTTAAGGTAAAACAGAAGATGTAAGCCAGTCAGTAAAGGGAGATAAGAATTCCACTGCCCGAATAAATGGCTGCTTTGAAACATTCCCTTGCAGGTAGAGGGAAAGAGGAGAGTACTGCTATCCCAGCAGTAATCAGAGAGAGGTCTTAATTCTTGCTTTTACTTCCTTTCAATGCTAAAAAGATTTGGCCCTCGATCAGGATGAGATCCAGTCACGATAAGGTCATCTACTCCACCCATCCCCCCAGTCCCCCCTTTTTTTTTTTCTTGCAGATTCTTTGGTTGGGGGTGAAGGGATTTAATTTGAATTTGAAACAAATGTGAAACAAATTTTACTCTTGGCGAATGCTTTCCAAATTAATGCAGAAATCAAAGACAGCAAGAAGTCTGCTTTTAAAGGGAAAACATGCACACAATACAAAACTACTCTGCTGCTTGTACTTAACAACCGTTAGACTGGATGCATAAGCGAGATCTGGGATGCATTAGTCTTCAGCCTCTTAGATGTGACTCTTCACAACAGCAACAGATTAAGGCAAATTAGTACACCTTAGAGCCTTAGAAGCAAAAAATATTTTGGGGATTCCTGTTAATTTTCATCTGTTACCACTAAACTTATCTGCCTCAGACTCCACCACCACCTTTTTTTATTTATTATTATCAGCACTACCCTATATATGGGGTAGTATCCATATCTTTCCAGCAACAGGATGGGTCTTTTGGATATAGGTGAAAAATCAGTAACACATGAAAAAACCACTACTGCTGCTGCTTGAAGAAGCGACTGAGAAGTTTCACAGGACAAAGAATTGCAAAGGATGCCTTGAAACGACCAAGATGAAGACAGGCTTTCTGTGCAGTCATGCTGTCCACATACAAGTTACGATGCCAGTAATTATTTGCCACAAATCAGGTTATCAACTGCTGATAGACCATGACACGGAACTTCATATTGCTATGTCCTGACTTCAAGGGTCAGAAAAAAGGAAGCAAGACATGACAGGCAAGGTTGAGAAGAAACTGGCTTTCATTATGAGGAGGAGTAAGTTACAGAGAATCTTTATGTACTTTGTACAAGGCTGATGCCTTATAAATTCTTAGGAAAGAAGTCCACAAGAAGACCTAAAAGAAGGAGAAAGATAGTTTTCATACCATGTCAAGTATCTATGCTGAGGAAGAAAAAAACACCTAGTAATGACACTATATAGTTGCAAAATGGGAAAGGCCACCAAAACAGAATAGTGTAGGAGCATCCTGATGGACTGGAGGTTCTTGGGCTCTCCAGGGCTTCAGTCTGGCTGAGTAGGATATACCATTTTGGACTAAACGGAGACAGACTGGCCACAGAGCACTCTACACCATTTTATATTCTTTGCAGCTTTTCTACCCAAGTGGTAGCCTTTCTCCTGGCCCCAGACCATAGTCTGCAGCTACAGCGCAAACTCCACACACTCACCCACTGCCCAGCATGTGAGTATCTACATGCACACACACTCACCACCAACACACAGGGCCTCACCAAGACACGGCACACACTAATTTGCAAAGCAATCTGAGGTTGTTTGGAAGGCCAATCTAGTCCAAAATCATTTAAGTTTGCATTTGTACGTGCCTTCAACTCAACTCCCCCCCTTTTTTTTTTTTCACTGAAAAACGAGGAGGCTATTTAATCCATTTAATCCCATCTCTCAGTTAACTGGAATTCTTTTTGGAAGTATATCAACAACCTACTTGCATTAGGAAAGCTTGCTATTGTGCAACAGGGGGCTGGGAGAGGGGGGTTTAAATATGGGGCAGACTTAATTTGGAATTTCTTTGTTCCCACTACCCTTGTCAAACCCTTAATCTTATATGAAAGTAGTGTGTGACTTTACCCATAGCTATTTTCAAGTGGAAAATTGCTGGATTTCTTAGGAAAGGCTTAGGCTAGAAAAAGACCAGCCAGAAACTTCATAGATTTCTATGAAATAAGAGGTTTAAAAAAGCCTCTAAAAACTTGCCAGTATTGGCACTGAAACTCTCCTGGGATCTTTCCTATATAAAGTTAACAAGACCAAAGGGGAAAAACTCTAGCACAAAACATCATCACAATGAACATCACTTTTACTAAAAATCTATTTTTCCCACCCAGAGGGTCAAAAGTTTCAATGGTGTTTCTTGCTGGCACACCTGCTCCTCTAATCTGCTTGATCTGCTTTGTATGTCACCACAAAACTTAGAGAAAACAACAGCACTAAAGAGCAGAAATGCTATTTTCTTTGCTTCCTCTGAGCCAAAATCCCGTTCATCGCGTCAAGGATGATGGCAGTATTGTACTCTGTGGTTGCATTTGCTTCTGTCAGAACAAGCAAACACACAGGGTGAGGCAGACCAAAGCCAGACCCTGCCACTACTCCCAAGAAAGCTTCTGGCCCAAGTTCATCTGGCACTTCATAACCAGCAGCCATGGTGCATGCCCAACACTATATACAGCAATGGGCAAGCGTGAAGGAGAGACAGAGCTGTGATGAACCTCATGGGGAAGAACCAGCTGCTAAAAGGTCATCTGTCTCATTGCTATCTGAAATCTTATCATCATCGATGAGAAATGAAGGGTCTGTGTGATTGACTTAACTCCATTTGAAATCAGACTGCTAGCTTATGTATGCTAACCTGGGCACTGAAAGGGCTTCTCCATCCAAGTAAATGTCCCAAGAAAACCTACCTCACACTTCTTTCTCTGCATTTCCTCACTAGAGAGAGGCAAGAGCTCAGATACCAAGTGGGAGTGTCCTGAACACAAAAATCTCCAGGTCAACACAGCCCCAACATGCTGGATGTTGGGAACTTATTGCTTGCACATGCACTCTCAGGGAAGAGCCCATCATCTCCACACTATCCAAGGATATTGAACAGTGTTCTCCCTCATGAGAAATCATTATTAAATACAATTTTTATACCACCCAGCTACTTGAAAATTAACAAAATTGCAGCAGAGCTCCTTACTTCTAAAAAGAAGACATCAGATAAAATAGACAACCTGCCCTCGCTACTACTTCTAAAATGATCTTACAAAGCAGCACTTTGCCAAACCTTATGATTCATGCTTATTCCACGGAGCCAGAACCAGCTAAAATTTTTAGGTTTGGGGTTTTGTTTGTTTTGGTTTTTCTTCTTTTTCTATTTGTATGGCTTGGTTTTAGATTCAGTGCAAAATCTACTATTTATACACCTAATCCCATTTCTTTACTCCTGTTGAAGATATCTGTAACATCAACTAGGAAGATAAAAACTTATTCCTGACCACAAATTCATAAATATTTTGTTTCTTAGCAAAGTTTCATTAAACACCAACTCTTAATCTTTCTTACCCTCTGTTCATTCGTTCTAGCCATTATCACAGATATTATGGCTGAAGCATGATAAGAAACTGATTTTTAGAACTCCCATATTACCCATCTACAGAACTTGTAACTGTATTAACCAATCACTGAACTCTCTCACAAAAAAACCCCACGTCACAGAACTAATGTTATAAGCTAAACTGCAAAGACAGTCCTGTACAGATGCAAATGTATCACATTGCTAATGTAAACCATTAGTTCCTATGCTAGTTGATATTATTTAAAGTCTAGCATTTAGTCTTATGTAGTACTTTAATAGCTCCCAACTATTTGGAAACTTCTGCATGCTAGTTTCAGACCTAAAGATCTTTTGCAGACATGAAGGGTTTCTAGATCAAACATAATCTTCTTCTTTTTTCTCATCTATTTTAATGTCAAAAAAGACAATGATATAATAAAACTAATCTTGTTTTTAATGCTTAAAAATGAGTGACAAAAGTGACCACCAGAATTTCCCCCTGGATTACAGGCTCAAGGGATGCTGCCATCCAGAGGTCACCACTGGGCAAAGCCAAACACACCAGGAAGGCTGGACAAGCCGCTCTCCTGTGCAGTCAGTGCAGCTTTCTGCAGCACTCTCGGGCCCTGCAACGTACATTGCTGGCTGTGGTTATAAACCAACGGGTACAACAGCCCTTAAAACTTGCCCTTAAAAGCACTTCTTATTTATAAATCAAGGTCAAGCTCACCAAGAAACAAAACTCTTTCTTTACTTGGCGGCTAAAAGCGTGCCTTTGCCATTATTCTAATTCTAGAGACAGCACAAGTGTATTTTACAACGTATTGTTTCAATCAGCCCATTAAAACTCTGTGCTTAATGCTCTGTTCCTGAATGGCAAAGCCCAGCAACAGTTACCAACACCCACAAAAGCCCACAGGAAATACTGGGGGATATTTATAACTCGGACATTCCTGCCACAAGGGAGAGACACTTAGATCTGTGGTTATTGTGATTATTCTGTTCTACCTAACTGCCCGTCTTACCGATAACCTCAGTTTTGGTGATCCCCAGGGGCTGTTAGCAAAGAAACAGTCTTTCATTGCTGATTACTACATGAAAATGAAGGAGAACAGACTGCCAGCTCTGGACTCGGAGTAGACCTTCAATTGATCAAGAGTCTGGGAAAACATGTCAAATTTTTGAAGCCTCAGTGACATTTACAGTCATTTGCGCTGCAGGTACTTGGAAGTCACACCCAAAGAGCAAACAGTTTTGGTCCTCAGAAACTGTTTGCTGATAACACCTCAGCAATAGGGCAGGGGTAGGGACCACAGAGCATTTACAAGCTTAATTATTGACTTTGAAAGCAGTTTGTGGCTGTGGTTTTGGGAAGGTAGCAGGCACCCACACCATTATTTTTTCTTCAGGGAAAGGTACCCATGTGGTCAGTGTCTCCATAACTCCCCGTTCAGGCTCCTTAACTAGAGGTGCTCCAATTACCATTTCAAACTCACACAGACTTGCACCCACACCACATTTTCTCCCTAAAGCTTACTTCCCAACAGCTTTCTGCATACCCAAGGTTCAAGCGAACCTCAAGCCCTTCTCCAAGTGATGCCCAGCACATGGCAAGTCCAGGACTGAAGAGACACAGAAATGTCTTACAGGGGAATTTTCTCCTCTCCTGTTTCCTCTGCCTCCCTTTTCCTCTGGTGTTTCTTCCCTCAAAAAACAGAACACACCAAGGTCAAAGGCCTTAAGGCAGCTTTAATCAGCTCAAGTGTTTCAGCAAAAGCTGGTCCTTCATACATACCATGCAGCACCTGTGACACTGCCCAAACTCCCACGTAGCCAAAGCACTACATCAGAATTACAACTCTTCCAACATTTCTTTTGTGGTATCTCCTACAACTTATCTGACTGCAAAGAAAGGACAGGCTTTCAACTGACTCTGTCAGCAGTTAACCTGCTGAATGCTTTTCTATATGAATTGAAATCTGGCTTATGTGTATGCATTAGAAAAGATGTACATGATTAGCCATAATTTTTAAAATCATTATTTTACCCCTCACATTTTAAATGCACTATATTCCAGCATGCTTTACAAGATCAGTAACACTTACCAATGTACACTAAGCTGAGGAAAGCTTACATAGTAAAAGGTAAAGCCATTTCCTCATTAAAAAGGAAATATGCAATTAAAATACCTTATTAATAAATGAACGTCTACTCCCACATTAGGGCACTATCTTACAAGCTATTTTTAGTGTTTTAAATGATTTGCTTCCCCAGTGTCCCACAGAACACCATTTCTCAAGGAGCAGGATGCAACGGTGAGACTGCCAGAGAGGTTTCCTTGTGAGGCAAGAGATTCTGCAAAAGCATCAGGCCAGTGCAAGACATTACTTGTGGAAATACTAAAGAATTAACTCCAGTGGATTTACACCCAACTTCCAGCAATGGCTTCTTGCATTGAGCAGTGATGCTGCAGAGAAAGAGAAGTGGTTTGGTTTGGGGGCAGAAATGAAGATGTGTTTTAAGGGAAAGTGTTGCCTCTCATTTCCATAAAATGGTTCACACACATATTTGAGAGAAGAACTGCAGAATGGTAGGAGTTGGAAGGGCCTTCCAGAGATCATCTAGTCCCACCTTCTGCTAAAGTAGGATCATCATCTTGAAACATATTCTAAACTCTTATATTGCATTTATCATACTTATGCATCCAAGTGCTTTACAACAGCAGTAAAACCTAATTAGAGGATCACAGGTTGGGTGAGATGCTAGTGCTCATGTCCTGCTGCTTCTTGACCTTTCATTGTGCACTACTGAAGTCTGGCTCTGTCTTCTTTACTCCCTCCAATTATGTATTTAGACACTCCCATAACATTTGAACTGAATTAAATGGAAATTAAATTGAAGATTAATCCACAGTCAAGAAACAGTAACTACACTGAGCTAGAAGCCAGAGAAGAAAAATTACCTTAAATTTAGGACTAAACTAGGGAAACTTAGCAAGGTTCCCAAATTAAGAAGTGATACCTTAGCCCTTCTGTCTAGGAGCCGAATGAGTAATTCGCTCTGGCAATGTGCTGGATGTGATGGATTTCCGGGTCTTTCCCTCTCCATAAATCATCGTGAACGTTAGCCTTCTGTCTGTGTAAACAATACTAATCCTGACTTTGAAAGTACAAAGAGGGAAACACAAACCAACCTTTGCAGAATGGAAAAGATAATTTCTGCAGCTCCCTTTCTTCAACTCCTCAGACACCTATCTGCCCTGCACAAAGAAAGGTCCCCCAGGTGCTAGCTGTCTTTTATCAATCATTATCAATTACATACAGCACATCAGTTTGGAATTCCAGCATCTCCTTTACATGCCAAAAAGCTAAGCCTTGAGAATGAACTCAGCATTCAGACTGGGAAGCACAGATAAGAGTTCGGAAGAAAAGGCAATCGAGATTCAGCCTTAACAAAACCAGCTTATTTTGACTGACAGACTCAGTGTGCCTTGGCACCAGGGGCAGAGAAAACTCTGAGTGAATACATGAAACATTTTAATTTTTTTTTTTCTATTATATGCTATTAGGATCTTTGTTGGCTGCAGTCAGGCAGTTCTACGGTGATTATGGAAAGAAAGCACACTGTCTTGGGGTTCCTGCCCAAAATGGGAAACAAAGAGAACCAAGAGGTAACACAGCTGGGCTGTTCAACAACCAGACTAACACTGCAGAAGAAAAAGGATATACAGTAGGGTAAAAGTGCTCACATACTGAGCATTTTTAGTCATCAACAGTATTTCTCATTAGTATAACAGTAAACTTTCCAGGATGAAACCTGTCAGTTTTGAAACGAACAAATGATAGAATCTTAGTGACTGTTTTTTTTTTCTCTGTTTTTCTTGAAAAAAAAGAGCCACATTTCCTAATATTTACATTTTTCCTAGACAAAGACTCTCCAGAAGGAAAAATAGGAAACACAAGAATTCCCAGAATTACTGTATAATTAGAGGAATAAAAGTAAACCGGATAAATTCCCGAGCCATTTGAAACTTCAAACATTGCCTCACCCCACAAACTTCAGCAGAGTCTTTGTAAAGCCCAAACATTGGTCAAGGTTCTTTTGTTGTGATGTGTTGTTGCTATCATGAGCACTAATATTTCTCAAGGTTGCAGTTCCCAGGTTTTTTAAGCTCTGCTTCATTCTCCAAGGTGCTACACTGGGCAGGTAAACATGAGCCCAGTTCAGTGTCCTGAAATAAGAGCACTGCAATTGGTAAGGTAGGTAAATACACTTAAACTAGACTTTGGCAGGGAGGTTTACAGAGAGTCAAAACAATTTTGGTGGGCCTGTGAAGTTACTGCTGCTTCTCAGAACCCAAAAGTTGATCTCTGAAGTTCATATATTGTGGCAGATTTTCCATAAGCATGGACTTCTGAAAGTAATACAGGCTATATTCTTGAATAACAGAATACAAAAAAAGCAAGACGAGTGACAGCCAATGACAACAGTAATCCTACCATCAGTGCTTCACATCACTTCCCACAGAGGATTTTGCAGGAAATAAAGTGTGCTGAAAGTGACGCTTAGTAGACTTCCAATTTTCAGTAAAATTCCAACACTGTTAATTGTAGGTGGAATTGTAAGGTATGCTTGGGGAATATCATGGAAAAGCTACACTGAGAATAAGAAAATACAGGTAAATATATATATATATGTACAGAACCAGTTTGATATAGCTGTATTCTTGCTATATCAAACTGGTTTGCAATTCCCAAATAATTTGCTCACCTGTCCATGTACTCCAAATGATGTTCCCTCTTCTCCCAAAGTCCAAAAAAGTCTCATAAGAAATGTATTTTAGGAAGTATTACAAGGTACCTTAAGTAGGTATCACTTTTAACATTACTCAATACTTGTTGCTACAGGATTTTAGACAAGCCTGAATGTTCCTATGAAGGGATAAGTTGGCTTTCTTCACCTTCAGACACAAATACAAATGAACCAACAGCACCAAATTAATAAGATCATCTGGAGGACCTGTGTAGTGTTTGAAATGTTAGTGACAAAAAGGTAAAGGAACAAATTTTTTAGATTTTTTTTTTAAATATAAACTTAAAATTTCTTCAATGTTTTTGTCATCTTGAAACCAACTGATTTAAAGGTCACTGTAAGAAGAGCAGAGAAAATCACTCTTCCTGTATCCCTATATTCCAAACAATCCAAAGTCATTGATTTCCTCCCCTGCTCAGGAAGGACTGACTCAAGAGCAGCAATAAGTAGGATAAATAAGAATTCACTATGCTTTAAGTTCAGCAATTAAATTAAAACAGTTCTTAAGCGAAGTGGGAGAAGAAAGCGTGTCAGTTTAAAGCAAAGACAGGACTGGAAGTCTCACAGTGTCCAAGCCTCCTCAAAAGAATCAAATCAAACAGCCTGAAAATAAAAGCTGATTGAATCAAGATCTCTGTGCCTTTGTCTACTGAGGGATACATCCTGACATGAAGTGATTTTAAGAAAAAAAACATCTATCAATTGTTATTCATTGAGTTGCCTCAAAAAACAACAGTGAGAATATCCTTCTAATTTTCTTCAGTGTAATTACACTGTGACAGATGTTGAAACTGAATTCCTGATAGACTTTTCAGATATTTACTGCTCTTAAGCATGCTCAGCCTGTGTCTAACATTTCAGATAGGCTCCACCCTGCAGTAATGTGTGTGCCATTAAAGAATTCACTTTCATCTCCTGAATTTATGCTTGTTAGGGCAAATTAATGAAAGACTCTATTCTTTAAGTACTGGCCAAACAAAGCCAAAGTCAGCACTAGAAAGCAAACCGATACAACACTTCATTAAATGTGCTTTTTATTCTTTTTGTTTCAAGTATGTCTGCTGCTATGTGAAATTTAGGGTTATGCAGACTCCTTTCAAATCTCACAGTAAAGAATGTGCCCAAGTCACAAGTTCATATCTCCCATTTGAAGTGGACTTCCCATGAGAAAAAGGTGAGGGAAGAGACATCGTTACAAATCCCTTTAAGTACAGAGCTCACACTCTTCCAAAATATTGATTGAAAATGCTGGTTTATGTTTCTGCTCATTCATCTCAGATAATTCCTTCCAAATTAACTGTAATTCTCATCTAATCCCTCTATTCTCCCTTTTTTTCCCCTTCAGCATAGTGACAGTGAGAACTCCTTTGAATAGTGAATCTCATCTTATTATAGCAGTTCTTAAAGAGAAACATAACAAAATCATCTTCATAAGTACCATGCTCAGGCTTTCCTCCTCTCTAACTGAATTTAGGTAGGTGAAGCTACCCCACCCACACCAATCCCATTTCCTCCCCTTAAAATTCTTAGGCAAAGATACATTTGCAAAAAATTATTAAATCAATTTCTCATTGACAGAAAGACAGGTTACACAGAATTTCTCCTCATCACTTGATTTCCTTACCATATAAAAAACCTGAATAAAATAGATTCAGAACAAAGGAAAACTCTATGGGGGGTGTAAGCTTCATTTGACCTAAAAACGTGAGGTCTGTCATCAGTCAGTAGTTGTCATCTGTCTGGTGGCAGGCAGAGACAGTCAGGTACTGGTTGAACATGAAGGTGGTCGTTTAATTCAAGTTTGATGGTCTATTTGTAAATAGATATTTACAAATATCTATGTAAACAAGAAATGAGGCTGAACAAACATTTTATTTCCAAAAACATTTTGGTTTATTTTATTCCATTTTACTGTTGTTACAGCATCATCAGTAAGCCTCAGTATGAATACAAGCATGTTTCCATGACTACATCATCAGTCAGCAATCCATCAGCAGCAGTTATATAGGGCAGGGATCCCTGGGTAACACTGAAGAAGATGGTGCAGAGGCATTTTGGACACTTGGGAGTTTAACAGCTCCTTGTGTCATTAGCCAGTTTGGAGCAAGGTTGCTGAGGTCTGCTCTGTGAGCAATAACCTCAGGCTCTGCATGGAAGCAGCTAAATTACTTCCAGACTCAAAAGAGTCCTGTAAGTATCATGGACACTTCTGTGCAACACTCCTTCAGTAGGTGGTGTGGACTGAACCCAAACCATCTGTGCATAACTGGCGTAGAAGGCTATGAAGGCGTAGAAGGCTAGATGGCATGGTTAGTCTGCAATCAAGATAAATCCACCATGGGTAATTAACGCTTTCTGGGTGCTGAGGAAGTTAAAAGAACATTAGGCGTACAAAATTCAAGCACTTCGAATATAAGAAATGCCAGAATTAAGATTCCTGTAGAAAGCTTCATTCAGCCTACTCTGTGCACGAAATTAACTACGTCAAAATCAATTTCCAGAAACATTTTTTCTAAGCTTTGTAGTACTACCTTGTTCAAAGCAAATGCTGGAAAATACTGTCTAGAAAAGCACTTTCTCAGTGTGTGGCCCTAGGAATTTTTAGTGCAAACCTCCCGTGAAGACAGAATATTTCATTTCCTGCAGGGTTTTCTATGATGTTCATCAATATACTGAGCACTTCACAGGTCTGAATGCATTTTCTACATTGTACACTGATGAGGTAAAGAAACATTTCTGTTCTGTTCTGCAGAGAAGTTGGAGCTTCCACTAGCTCTAGACGTCCCATCTGAGACAACCTGATGATCAGATTTTTAAGAATAATAGTACTGCGAGCATCTGCAGAAGAGCTGCAAACCAGTTTAGGTTCAGTTCTGTGCAGTATGGTCTCAGATTAGCCCCCCCAGAAAACAATGAACCCCTAAACCAGAAAGATAATGATACTTCCTTACAAACTGAATAGAGATTACATGCCTAACAAGGACAACACACTCTAATAGTATGGCAGAGGTTCAGTAAAAATCTGTCCCCCAAGCACGTCAGGAATCTTAAAATGAGTAACACCATTTTTCCCCCCCTGGACTTTGAGGACTGGCAGCCTAATATCTGGTGTCTGGAAAACTTGAGTTTAGAAACAATGGAATGAGACTGCTGGATTCATCACACTCTATCTTGACATTTAATTTAAAACAATAAATACTTCTCCTATCAACTCTTTACACACACTAAAGCAAAACAATAAACAAATGTACATCCCATCTCTGGTTTATAATAGAAGCCATATTGCCAGAAATTGGTTCACCAGACATAATTTAAAGATTTCAAGCTGCCACTGCAACAATGGAGTTTGAAGATGCAAGAGTTACTTCAGGTTGATACATCTAGGGGTACTTCAAAGATCAAATAGCTTTGATATCCCTGAGCTACTTCTTATGTTCCACAAAACACAACCCACCATCCATCATGTGCAGCTTGGTCATCTTCCAATCTACCCCTGTTTTTTTGGAACAGCTCCTCTCTTTATCTCTGTTTCACTTTCACAGAGTCTTTCCTCTCCTTGTATGCATTCATCTGTTACCAGTGTGAATACTCAGATTTCCAGTATCTCTTCTGTTTTTCCCTTGGTTTTCCTAAGCTTCAATTATGCAACACTGATAAAATGTCCCCAAACTCCAAAACTTTCCTCATCACCCTACTGAACCCTTAGGAAATGAAGAACATCCTCCTGTTCTTCATACCAAATTCCAGCAAGTGAAGATTTTGAGATGGGGAGAAACAACAGACCTGTGATCTGCTCCAGGCCACTCTTCCACCAGTCTGCTGCTCCTGTTGCCTCCCCCTTGCTCTGGAAGAGCATCTTCAGCTCCAAGCATGTGTTAAACAAACATCTTGCCGTGTTTTGGGTCTGGTATCCTTATGTCTGGGAGAATGTTGCAAGCGGCAAGTGCTAATACTTTGATCATCATTGCCAACAAAACAACTTCTGCTTGTAAAATGAAAAATTGTCAAACAAAATGGCATAAAATCTTTATTTGCATCCACATAAAACTGAACTATGAAGTGGGTGAATGCTGTCTTTAGCTGAAATAATCCTTGCTATTCACAAAAAGATCACTAGTATCTCTAGGGCTATTAATTTTGTTTCATAGTTATACCTGGGAATTAATTTTCACTAATCTCAATCTTTTTTGATTGCTCAGGGCAAAAGGGTAGTCTTTGCCTTTTCATATAGTAAAAATAATGGAAAATGTAAAAACAAAATAAAATAACTGAGTTGCTTTGAAAGAAGAAAATAAAGTGGAATTGAAATACATTCATTTTGATTCACTGCTTGATCCAGAGAAATTGGATTGCACAAAGTGTAAAATCAACAGAAAAGCCAGAAAGGCAGTAATTCCCATTTTGTGGTCAAACAGCAGAAAAATAAAAGGAAGCAGCAGTTATCAGTTAAACAAGGACAGCTGCTTGATACTGCATAAGAAAATCTCAAAGAGCTTTACAAAATCAATGTTGCAGTACTATAGCTGATTTAAACCTGTTAAAAACTACCTCATAACCACTTCATTATAAATGTTAATGAACTGTTCCACATCTTCCCACAAAAGACTTGAGACTGCAAAAAACTGCTCCATTTTTGCGTATCAACTTGTGGGTGAGATTCTAACTTGGGTACATAAGTAAGCTGCCTAAAATGCATCCGATCCATGTGAATTTACAAAAAGAAATTAAATAAGGAGTGGTGAGAGAAAGAATAAACAGCGCTGGCACAAGCAGCAAAAAAAGAAGCCTATTCCTTCCCGCCTTCCTTAATCCCATTTCAGAATTAATTTACAGAAAGGCTCAGCGCCAGAATGCTTATCCAAACTACATAAATCTCTAGACAAACTCCGCAGACTGTACATCCCTGTCCCCACAAAACCTTCCAATTCTGCCTAATGCTGCTTTTCAGCAGAAAAGGTTAGTTAGTAGCGAGCAATCTTTTCCTACCAAATTTTCCATCAATCTTTTCCTAGCAGATTCTCCCTTACAAGAATGACTCTTCTTCCTTGCAACGGGTTCAGCAAATGAAACGGGAATGGAAACCAGCCCCCAAACCTGCAATGAACCCTACAGCAAGGTACCCTACATCGCTGCTGTGGCCACCTCTGAAAAAGAGCCGATGAACTCCCTTATTCCCTTCCTGAATTCCTGAGCGGGGTCAGAGGGAGGGAACGGCATTTACCACCACACAACCTATTTCAGGCAGCTGGTCCAGCTTGTAATGTAAACACAGTAACACCTTGGGAAGGTCACTCAGAGGAATGGCAGCATTAGCAAAGCTATTAATTTTAGGTTGACCACATGCATACTACTGCCCTTTCGCTTTACTTTCCTCCCTTCCTTCCCCCACCTTACCAGAAGGAAACACCAGGAGGAGTTTATACTCCTTCTCTGAACAGAAATTTTCAGAAGGTGAGAGATGGGATTTTCTTGAACATGGAGAATGTCTTCTTTTTTTGGGATGATTTCCAACACGATATTTTATTTATCCTTTGCCAAAAGAAACACTTTATAGTTTTCTCATTAGTCAAAGGGCTTTAAGAACATGCTTGAAGGAAATGATCCAACTAACAAAACAAGCAAAACCTTTCCATGCACTTCACATGCTCCATGGAAAGCGGCTGCTTCATGGAAACAGCACCTGTAGAGCTGACTGTTCAACCTGAGGTGTGCATACTGTCTCCTAAAAAAATCCTCATTCAGAAAAGCACACAAAAAAGTTGTAGACCCTCTAAATCTTTCTATCTCCTGACCACAAAAAAAAAAAAAAAGAGAAACTCATGGAAAACGGAAAAAATGAGTTATCACAGAATCATAGAAAGTGTTAGGTTGGAAGGGACCTTTAAAGGTCATCTAGTCCAACCCCCCCCACCCCCCACCGTCCTCCCGCCCGCAATAAGCAGGGACAGTTTTGTGAGTTGGAACTCTCATGATTCAACAGCCACTTCTCACTTCTTTGAGGGTTCAATTACATGACATTTCACAAAGCTGTAGGGGGAAATGTAAAACAGAGACATGGCAAGGTACCAGAGTCCCAGGTGGACTTACAAGGTCACACTGAGCCTGCTTGCCCTTAGGGCCCTCACTGACTATGATGCTGAAATGAGGTATCACTTCATTTACCTCCTTTGTCTTCTTTCATCACCTTTTGTCTTAAATCTAGACTGCCAATTTTAACAAGCTTGCTGTATACAGCATACACTGTACAAAGCCCTCATCTGATTTACATGAAAGCTACTTAGATTTTATTTTCTGTGAGACACACTGTCATGGTGCTTTCCTCTTGCACCTTTTCTACCACCTTTCCCTGCACAGCCACAAACACTCTGGATCTAGCAAGGACCTATGCAAAGAATTGTGCCTCCCAAATAGGATAGTATTTTCCTTTTAGTTTTCCTATCCCACTTACATTAATATCTACCATTATGATTGATCAAATAAATGTCAGAGAGCTGATCAGGAAATCTCCAAACACAAAATAAATGCATTATTGCTATGTAAGTTACTACTTCTGATTCATTTCTACTGTCCAGAAACATGGTTTTTTTTCCTCTCCTTGCATCTTGCAGTAATGTGTATTTGGGTTTGGGTACGTTTGTGCACCTATTTTTGCTTATAAATATACATCATGTGTGCAGAGACATATCTGCAGATAAACATAACTCTATGTTTGGCATTTAGACATCACTTGCTCCAAGTTCAAGTCTTACAGCGTCATAAAAAATCCATGGCCACCTCATGCTAAAAGCTTTCATGTGCGTATAATTAGTTTAAAAAGGGATTGCTGTTTATTTGTACAAGAACTTTTGAATCATGTTTTCAAAGCTCAGACCTTCACAGTGGTTTCAGAATTTTGGATGCTACGAACAACAGATGACGTCTGCTTGTTCAGGGTCCAAGATAATGATGTATGTGTAGAGAAAAGTTTATGTTTCACACCACTTTCATCACTGATTCTTACTAGAATATCATTTCAGCGGCTGCAGAGGGAGATCCCAGAAAGCTCCAGAAAATGTGATTTCTAAACCTAGCCTTTCCCCTCCAATCTAGAAATATTTTCCTATTTTGGTGGTTTTTTTTTTCTTCTCGCTTCAATGAAGTTTACCAAAGTTAAATTTTAAATCACTATTTATGACAACTTACGAGTATTTGGTGAAAGAACAATGGTTCTGCTGCTTTCATTTTCAGAGTTTCAACGCGAGATGTCTTTACAAGCTGAATTTTGAAGAGCAAAAAGTCAATCCAGTCAAAGTCACAAATAACATTGTCACACTCAGAAATTGAACAAAAGAGGAAATGCCACAAGAAGCTTCTGAAGCCAAATAAAGTATGAAAACATGTGAGCAACTCTTGTGATTTCTTAGGTTAAATGATGCATTTTACCACACAGCTCTTTCTGTAAGCAGGAAGAGCACAGTTTGCAATGATTTCATAAGAACCAGAAGGAGTGAAATGCATAATTGAGGAGTAGGAAAACAAAGAGCAGAAGAGATACTGGAAATCTGAGTGTATGTGAACAGAGCAAAAGGAGACTTTATAGAAGATGCTAGCAATTTAGGAGCATGTTTGATTCTATTGACTAACATAAACATGATTAATGGATCAGTCATTAAAGAAACAACAGTAAGCAGAAAATTGAATTAATACACATCACGTCTCCGTGTCCTGACTTCTGAGTGACTTATTGAATAGGTATATAAAGTCATAAAGGCATTAACAAAAGTGTAAAGTTTTTGTTAAAGTTTTATTTTCAGGTGAGAGAATTGTAGTAGCAAAGCAATATGGACAAGCTAATTTACCTAAAATATGTTAGTCTCTCTTACTAGAGCAGAAAACAGATTTCCTGGTGAAGAGGGACGGGCCTTTCCTTTGGACAATTTCCAGCAGTTATTAGCTTATGGCCACTTCTCCCTCCTTGACCTTCACACGTGTCAAGGAAACAGCTTCCTCCATAGAAAGTCACAGACAGGGTCCTAAATCACCTTTTTCCTTCCATGAGATATACGTTTCATTGATTAAGAACACAAATTTAACAAGAACACCAGAAGAGGCAGTCATTTCAAGAAATTTCAACAAAGGACAGGCAAATAAATTCTACAGACAGCATTAACAAAAAAGGGCACTGTCACACCTTCATAGGCCTGGTAAGGATGCCCCGGTGCTTTGAGGTCAATACTACAATGAAAAATACTGATTTATTTACACTAATTTCAGAAAACCGCTTCACAAAGACCAGCCCTTCCTCTACTTGTTAGTTTTACTAACGAAAGGGACAATCTCATTAATTAAGGCTGATTTTCATTTAACTCCAGATGCCACTTGAATCTGTTTTTATTCTCCCAACGTAAGATATGAGCTGATGGCTGCTTGTTGCAGTTGAGGTGACTTACTAATTATACTCAGTGGTGGAAATCAGGGTTTCATGTTGTATGACCTGTCTCACTGGAATGAGGAGGCCTGGCAGAATAGAGGGTGGCACAAATGCAACACTAATAAAAACAATTTTCATTTCAAGGAAATTCAGTCTAGGGAATTTTGGTTTTAAGTGCAGTACAAAAAAGAAAAGTCTGAAGTAGAAAGTCAGCTGTCATTTCTACAAGTCACCTTTTGCTTGAGGGGAAAAAAAAAAGATGGCTAAAGCAAGAGCTTTAGTCTGAGACTTAAACTGACACAGAAAACACCAATCAAACCCATAACCTTGGAAAAATATTCCACAGCTCCCCACTGAGTACAGTGCTAACTGCACCATGCTCCAAAACAAGACCACACTGTACAAAGGCAAGAACCAGTGGATCATCCCCAGTATGAGCAATTCCAATGGAGAACAAAACCTCTGTTTCTTAGGAGGTAAACTAAGCACTGGTGGAACCTGTCTAAAGAGACAGGATGTGTTACACACGGCAATCTGGATCTCAAACACCAAAGTAAAACTGGATTCAAAGAAAGGGTGTTAATTTATCTTCAGCAATGAGATTCCATTAGATACCATTGCTACTGAAGGAACTGCATAGAAAAGAGTTAAATGGCAAATAAAACGGAATGTCATTTTAATTTATGTCTCATAACACACGCTAATAACTTCTGCACTGTTACATTTTAGTCGGATGCAAGAAAGCAACCACGTAACAACGTTAATCCTGTTTCACATCTGAGGACTCAGAAAAAGGTGCATGAATTCCTGGGAACATCCCCCCCCCATGTTCTCTCCGATGCACGCTAATACAAATATTATGCCAATTATGCACTGTGCCATTCATCTGAAAGCATTCAGGTTCTTTGTCATGTTCCAGGGGAATTCCACACTTCATTCCAAGCTCTCATCTCTTTAGGTATCAGGTGGCTTTAGGTACCTAAGTGGTTAGCTGGTTAGTCTCCTAAAGTAAATGAATAAAACCTGGGCTTTGCTCTGCAAGGTTCTCTTGAGAAGTGTGTCTCTGTCAAATACACAGTGGCTCTAAGGAAATTAGCTTCTTAAGTCAGCTAGGTTAGGTGTGTAATGTTGCACAGAGCAAACAATTAATCTCTCCTCCTTCTTACAAAAAAAGAAAGAAAAACATTAATACAGATTTTCTCCCATCTTTCTCTAGCCAGTCTCAATTAGGACCAGGGAAATTTACAGAGGAATAATTCAAGACACATAGTGATAGGGCACACACCCATGGAACAAGTGCTTTCCTAAGGCAGCAGACAAGTAGGGTAGTCAAACACCCACAGTTTGTTGCCACCCCTTGCTAAAAAGGCCAGGTTGGTCAAGTGTGTTGCAAGAAAATGAAGAGACAAATCTGAAAAGGTGGTAGTTACTACGGGGGATGTGTTCAAGCAGTAGGAACCACCTGCGGCTTCCCTCCGTCTCTGTCAAGAGTGGAATCAAATAGAGGTCTCCAGGTCACTTCCCACAACTCAGGCCTCCCCAGCAGAAAGGGTCCCGGTGCTTCTGCCTCAAGCAGCACAGGTCAGTTCAGGTCACAAGAGGGAGAAACTTCACATCTCCACATGGGTTCAAGAAAACTCCATGAGTATATAATTTTACCCACAAACTAAAAAAAGTTTATAAAAAATTCCAGCCAGTAAATATAACAGGAAAAGGTTTCACAGGTGGTCAGATTGAAGCAGTTGGAGTCAAAACTGCCTTGCATAAGATCAACCCACAGGCCAGCAACAGAAAGAAGAACACAAAGCTCTTTCAGCCCAGTCACTGAGGCAAGAATTACACTCGCTCTTTGAAAAGGCCAACTTGATCACTGGAAGGTGACAGCCCTCTCCTGCTCCAGAGAGCTGCTTACCCTTGTGCTGCTGCAGCTGATTACATGTGCCCATGCATAACTGGATCAAGACCTGAAAGAAGTCCAGCTGACCCACCGAGGAGAGGTGACCAGTGAATTTAGCCCAGACCAGCTCCACAGTCCAGACCAATGGAGAGGATGGTGTGGGATATGGGAATGAACAGCAATAGTGCAGGAGGACAGGGAGGTACTAGCATTTTGTTCTGGGGCTTTTTCTTGAACAGGAAAGTAACGTTTCACCTAACTTCCTCCAGCTACAGTAGAGGCAGCAGAAGGTACCTTTCCACTGACATGTAACAGCCTACACTGTTACAAGGTGATGCCAAAGGAAAGCTTAATGCCAGTTACATCGGGAATACTGCTCTGTAAAAGCAAAGCTCTCTACAGTTGTGCTGGGCTTGACTGGGATAAAGCTAATTTTCTTCACTAGTGGTTAGTGTGGGGCTGCGCTTTGGATTTGTGCTGACAATGGTGCTGGTAACACAGGGATGCTTTTGTTACTGCTGAGCAGTGGTTACACAGAGCCAAGGCCTGTGCTGCTTCTCACCCCACCCCACCAGTGAGGAGGCTGGGGGTGCAGGAGGTGCTGGGAGGGGACACAGCCAGGACAGCTGAGCCCAGATGACCAAAGGGATACTCTGTATCACGATGTCATGCCAAGCACAGCGGGGTAAGAGAAAGGAAGCGGAAAACGTTCATCTGTCTTTCCAAGTAATTGTAACATGTGATGCTTTCCTGGGGATGGCTGAGCACCTGCCTGCCCATGGGAAGTGGGGAATAAATTCCTTGTCTTGCTTTGCTTGCGTGTGAGACTTTTGCTTTCTCTATTAAATTGTTTTTATCTCAACCCAGGATTTTTCTCCCTTTCACTATCTGGATTCTCTCCTGATTCCCACTAAGGGAGAAGTGAGTGAGTGGCTGCGTGGTGCTTAGCTGCCAGCTGGGGTTCAAGCACAACAACTTTGATTTGCTGGAACTTATTTGCTGGTGGTAATGGTGGTATAAATATGTGAATCATCAAGGAGAATAAATTAAAAATTGAAATTTTCTTTTCTTTGACTGAAAGGTCTTTCAATTTCATGTGGCTGGAAAAATAAGACAAAAAAGAAATAAATTCCCAAAATGTAGCATGCAATGTTCTTCATTAGCAGCAAGAAGAACATAGATTTCAAATTCTTTCAAGTCATTAGAGCATATAAGAAAGCCCTTGAATGCAATGTGGTTCTTGTTCGGAACACAACAGTTGGAGGAAAATTAGAAATGTCAAGAAAAAAAAAATCAAATAACTATTTAGTGAAACCACAATCAGACGTAATCTATATGAAGTATATAGTAAGACATCCACTGGCATTTCATGACGTACAGTAAGTGTCTGTACTCACAGCATTATCCAGTAATCAGATGTTTTAATCTTAAGAAGACCTTTTTTAAAAAAAACTTATAAATAAACATGAAAGAACATTATTGAAAAAAGAGCTCTTCAGCTAAAGCAGCACTGTGCTACTCTGATTATTTTTAGTGAGCTTTTCCAAAGCTTTCAGAGCTTTTAGATAAAAAAGCTGTTGTGTTTCAAGGGAATTATCATGGTGTCTTTGAAATGAAACACGTTCAGTAAATGTCAATACAACCATATACGAAAAATAAAGATTACTTTTTCACTATTAATTTAACCACTATTTAGGATTACCATGGTTTTATTTGTTTAAACATCACAAGTGATGGGCAAACGACTATGCAAAAAACTCCTACTTTTTTATGATTTAAGAATTCTGGGCCAAATTTGTGTATTTCATGCACATGACAACATGAGGCCCCATCTGGAGTACTGTGTCCAGATCTGGGGCCCCCAGCACAAGAAAGATGTAGAACTGTTGAGGAGGGTTCAGAGGAGGCCCATGAAGATGATTAGAGGGCTGGAGCACCTCCCCTGTGAAGAGAGGCTGGGGGAGCTGGGTTTGTTCAGCCTGGAGAAGAGAAGGCTGCGGGGGGACCTCATTGCAGCCTTCCAGTACCTGAAGGGAACATACAAACAGGAGGGGAATCAGCTTTTTAAAAGGGTAGACACTGGCAGGACAAGGGGGAATGGATTCAAGCTAAAGAAAGGAAGGTTTAGATTAGATATTAGAGGGAAGTTCTTTACAGAGAGAGTGGTGAGGGGCTGGAACAGGCTGCCCAGAGAGGTGGTGGATGCCCCATCCCTGGAGGTGTTCAAGGCCAGGTTGGATGGGGCCCTGGGCAACCTTGTGTAGATCCAGGCCTGGAGGTTGGTGTCCCTGCCTGTGGCAGGGGGGTTGGAGCTCTATGATCCTTGGGGTCCCTTCCAACCCAGACCATTCTATGATTCTACGACAAGAGTTAACTCCTATTTGTGTCAGTAGGATAAACAAAATCGCAGTCAAGCCCATCATGTCTTAACATAGATTGAATTAAACCTTCACAAATTCCTGTAAACCATCCTGGTTTACAACATTTAAAGACAGAAATATGCTTAACAGCAGCTGTTGCAAGGTACAGTCTCATTCTGAAGGAACAATATTTTAAGCACTGACATCTGATAAGGAGCAGTTCCTGTGACTCCACAGCAATCTCTTTATGTTTTAACTACAATTTCAGGTCTGGAGTGGTCATTAGCTGAGAATCTCCTCCAAGCATCTTGGTGTTTTGACTGCAGAGTAAAACTTATGTGCAGAACTCTGCCTGCAAATACGAAGAATCTAATTTGGTTTATTTTTAAGAATTTGATATTCTTTAAGCTTGTCTTACAACTTCATAGAATTGGTGATAACCATGCTTTCCCTCAGTTTTACAGGCAAAAAACTGTTGATTGGAATACATGCTGAATCAATGTATACCTGAACATTTGGACAATGTACTGATATAAAGACGAGAAAGTTCAAAAACTAACTTCTTACAGAATTCAAACTGTAAATTGAATTATTGCAGTAAATGCAGAATAGCATAGCGTGGGTATGAAGAACAGCAACCTAGCTATAAGTAAGTTTCCCAGAGACTTACTTCTACTGTAATTTGTCCATGTCTTTCATTCAAAGGCCAACATAATCACTGTCATATCATATTCCCCCACCCCAGCCTTGGGGAGAAATAACATTTTCAGGAACCCCATCAGAGCTCGTACAATGATACGGTGCTCAAGCATGGATCATTCTCCCTGGGTCTGCTATGATTTGCTGCATGGCTCTCCACTACACCATGCATAAAGGATAGAGTAGCCTTAACACTCTGATTGCCTGACAACTACAAGCACAGCATGGAGAGAAGGACACAAAAATCAAGGACAAAACACATGTTGTCCCATTCACACTGACAATGTGCCATGAAATTACAGATTCTTCAGAGTAACTAGTAGTTACTTCTAGTTACTTCAAGTATCTTCATCACAGGTAACAGTACATTTCAGAAAAGCAGTATCCTCATCATATAAAGAATACAGGGCTCAACTTCTGGAAACTCATTTGACACAATCATTAGAAAGGGTTTTCTCTTGTCATAGTTTTGCATGGCTGGGTTCTGGTGGAGGAGGGGGGCTGCAGGGGTGGTTTCTGCAAGAAGCAGCCAGAAGCTCTCTGCAGGCCCCACAGAACAAACACCAGCCAGCTCAAGGCCAGAGTCGCTGCTGACCAAGGCCAAGCCCATGAGTGATGGTCACAGCACCTCTGGGAATCACATTTAGGAGAAAAAAACGCAGGTAGCTGCTTTTTTTCCCCCAGAGAAGGGAGTGAGAAGATGTAATAAACTATGCAGGCACCAAGGCCAGGGAAGGGTGGAGGAGGCACCCCAGGTGCCAGAGAGAAAGATGCCCCTGCAGCCCATGAAGAAACCCATGCTGGAGCGGGTGTCCACCACAGCCCATGGAAAAGGCCGAGACCCCACCTCCCTCCCATGGAGAGGCTCCATGCTGGAACAGGTAGAGACATACAGGAGATGCTGTGACCCACATTGGAGCAAGCCCCTGCCAGCACTTGCAGCCCATGGAGAGACAGAGAGAGAGAGATGAGAGGGAGAGATCCATGCTGGAGCAGTTTGGGCCTGAGAGACTGAGAGACATTCTGTGATTTATGACTGCACCCCACAGAAGAGACCCACGCTGGGGCAGCTGGTGAAGAACTGAATCCCTGTGTGAAAGGACTCATGCTGGAGAAGTTCATGAAGGACTGTCTCCCATGGGTAGGACCCCATGGTGCAGCAGGGGAAGGGTGTGAGGAATGCTGCCCGCCTCTCTGGCTAAGAAAGGAGAGGCGGGGGAAGGTGCTTTAAGATCTGGTCACACTTCTCATTACCCGACTCTGGTCTCTCAGTGCAGTGTAATAAATCAGAGAGTTTTCTTTCCTTTATTCCATGTGGAGTCTGTTTTGCCCGTGACGCTGATTGCAGAATGATCTCTCCCTGTCCTTAGCTCGACTCCTGAGCCTCTCAATATATATTTTCTCCCCTGTCCAGCTAAAAAGGGGAGTGATAGAGCAGCTTTGGTGGGCATCTGGCCTTCAGTCAGGGCCAAACCACCACACTCTATACAAAGTGAAAGGTTATCTGAAAGAAGACTCCATGAACACGTGCAGCACTTTTCCAGAGATTCAAGCAGGAGTAGTTTATCTGCCAGACAGCATTTAAGGGCCTTGAATAGATCTGGACCAAACACAGTCTTATGGGAGGACAGAATCCAGAATTTCTGTGAGAAAGAGTCTAGAAGGGGTTACCTGTTTTACATGCAATTAATAACTGCTGATTTGGCACCAATCATGCAGGCTTGTAACATTATTTCCAACAATGTTGTTGAGCTCCAAGCCTTGTGCAGACTGTTTCTGAACTGCCCCTGTCCATGGTACTCAATCAACCACCTCCCCCACCCCCACCCCCCATGACACAGACCACCATGTGCATCAACTTTGGCTCTAGGTAGCACATCCTATGTGTAACCACACAGCTGTTACATCAGGTTTGGAAGGACATGCACTACAGTTCTGTTGGCCAAAAGGTGGCTCTGCAGGCATGGAGTAGTGAATAGGATTCTGGCTTGCTTTTCTGATTTTGAAAATTTCATTTTCACACTCAGGTCTTTGTTCAACTGGGGCAACGAGACTAAAGTACCTTGAAATCAAGGTTCTGCCATCCATGAATGCCAGCAATAGAAAGCAATTAAGTCCAGCCTTTGAAATTACAGGTCTTTTATGTTACATTCAAGTGGAACCAAGTACAGAACATGAGTTCTTTTTCCAACCAAGTCTTGCAGTGCAGGCAGACTTCTGTTCTGACCAGGCTGGCAGTCCCAAGCATGCCAGTATAGATGTATGTGGTCATAAGAGATCCAGTTCTCCGGGTTTGCAGGTGGTCCAAATGTCATTCCCAACCTGTCCCTTTAGAATCGGTGTGGCTAAAAGGTATGCACTACACAGGGGTTCTTGTTTCTGTAGCACATGTATAAATCATTACAATGCTGGCTCCTAATCTTAGGTTATTTCACATATTCCATTTCCTACATATCTATAGAGGTCTATGGAAAGGTGACATTCACAGTACATACTTTCAACACCAAACTTAAGAGTCCAGTCTTCCTAAATTCAAACAGAAAATCTTGCTCTTTTACTAGATGATTCAGGGAACCATTGCACCCACTGAACACATACTGGTGCCATGGGTCTTTAAAATAAACAATGAATGTGTCTATTGAATACAGCAATAAGTATGTTACATCACCAGGGATTCCCAAAGCCTGAAAATGTGATTTCTAGATGTTTACCCTCTCTGACTCTTGAGTTCAGTAGTGGGTTGACAGGGGCTTTTCTGACTTCTTCCTCACCTACCCCACCCCTCTATTCCCTTTTCCCCTTCCCCCCAGTGCCATGAAAAGCACTGAAGGAGAAATACTTTCCCCACTTTCCTGTCATAACTGAGACAGCACACAAGTATGTAGCAGTTTCTGCTGAGTTCCCTCTACTGCTCCTGACGAACAGATTAAAAATGATTCAGATTAAAATGAGTTACACTGCATAAAATACTCAAGTGCTGTCTATGTTGAACCATCAATGCAGCCACATACTCAAGACCACGTACAGATAACTGGGACAAACAAAAGATAATAGCAGATATGAAACAAACTGCTTATCAGGGGGCATGTGCAGTTCTGTCACAAAGGTGTGTTGTGTCCTCTCTTGCTCAGGGAGTCTAGCTGACTACCTGAGACAAGGTAATGGGAATTAGGTTGGATGATTCCTGTCCTGTAATCCAGATGAAAGGGGTTATTTCAAATTATATTTATCACATATTTAGCTGTCTCTATATGCTGCAGAGGACTGACGTAAAGGCAAGATTCCAGAAACTTCTGATAAACATTCAGTCCTCAATCAGGTCTTCCTATTCTAATTCATGATGGAGATGCTACAGAAGAACTCAACATTGGAACAGTTCTTAAAATTAAAAAGATTCTTAGGTCATTTCTTTGTATGTAAACCCCAAACAACTATACTTTGACTGTGACTGGTTTAGTCACCCCATCAACTAACATCACTACAGCTAAAAATTAGAATAAAGCAACCTGAGTAATTTTACACTGTTAGCCAATAAAGTGCTGCATTCCTACGTATTTTCAGTATTTAAAGTGAATCTTCAGCCTCTTGAAAACAAAATTGAAGGCTCTTTACATAATGGGCAGGTATTGATGACTGTTACTAAAGTTGCCTGATAGTGCCTATGAAAACACTCCTGGGTTTAGTTGATTATTATTTCCTCAAGTATTAAGTTTGGACTGAAACTTTGTCTCTGTGGTGTTTGAAACACACCACTTTCTTTTTTAATGGAAATTTTCTAACACTTGTTACATTCAGGCTGGAAGGCAGGAAGAAGGAGATAACATCTTGCTGGAATTAAAAGTACTGTTGAGAATATTTTTGGAAACTGGAATATTTTTGTATTTTGAGCTGAGTTTGGAAAACTCAGGAAAAATCATAATCTCATGTGAGTGAACAAGCTCATGCAGACCACATTAAAATGTGTAGCTATAAAGTTCTGAAATAACTGTTGTTTGACAGAATAGTCTCTACTGAACATATGTAATCAGCTAAAACCTCTGAATACATCATCACTGGGTCTCCAAAACTCCCAGCTGTTGCCCACCAAGGAAGTACGTGGCCCTCAAAATAAGAGCAGACAGCTTGTGAGGGTTTTCTGGTTTTCTTTTAAAGGAACTGCCTCATTACTTGGAGGGTGGGGAGGAGAATTCTGATCAGAATGCCAAAGGAAACACAATTTACACTCAATGGGATTCAAAGAAACGAAAGAGTTAAGGGAGGAACTCAGACAGAAAGCCTGATGAGCATCTGAGAGTTACAAAATGAGATGAAGTGACTGGGATAAATGAGGGAAATAATGGGAAAGACTGAAAGCTATTTGGCTGGAGGGAACATAGGGATTAGGACTGATGTGAGCAATGTTGAGGAAAGAAATGGACAAGAGATAAGAGACCAAAGCTGTGACTACATACTTGATAGCAGTCCTGCAACACTCTGCCTTACTTGCTTGTCTCAGGCCAAACTCCAGGTTTTACTGGCACAGGGGTCTGTGTCCCACCACAGAGAACTGGACTGGATAATTCAACAGTATTACAACAATTTCCAAAACAACAGAAAAAAAAAAAATCCACCTTCTCATCCTCATTTTTCAGATGAACACATTCCTCTGTCAAGTTCATTACACCATCACACAAACACAGCTGTGGTGCCAGAACCCAAGACAGATAGTGCAGAGGTGGGAATAGGTAATGGTAAAAAAAGATGTTTAAACTAGGTTAAACTGGTGAAGACATTCATGTAAATCAATTGAGGAATATTGATGAATGGATTGATGAAGTAAATAAGCTGATAAACTGAGGAAGGTTAAAGGAAGTTGATGTGGGAAATGGAAAAATATATTGGCAGATCAGAAAAAGCAAATTAGGACAGGCTGGTCTAGAGTCTAAATAGGAAAAGAAGCTCTAAGAGTAAAGATTAAAAAGACATAAACAGAAAGCACCATATCCAGATTGAAAAGCCAGCCAAGGACAAGCCCAAAACCAGCACTTAAGCTCACTGAATCTTTCTGAATTCAAAAAATGTCTGTTCTCAAGTGCCTTATTTCCTTATCTGCAATACAAAGATAATGCTGCCCTTTCAGCTCTTGGATAACATTTAGTGACAAACCACAGAAAAATCCATGAGCAAAACAAACATTCTTATAAAAGAGCATAGCACGAAATAAATCCCAAAGCCTTGGGAAGCCCTAATGATAAGAGGAGCTATTTAAAAGGTGTTTGTTAAGTGCACAGGTGCAATGGTGCTCACAAACCGAAGCAGAGCAGCTGTGGAAAAATCCGTACCACTGTGCAATCAAAGACTGGATCAGCTTCCACACAAAGCAGGCATGCATGCCTGCAAAGTAACATCATACAGGTACTTCTTAATCTTCAGGTTTTATTAATCAACCATAACAGTATTCTTAGTGCACATGCATTTGTCTAGAATCAGAGAACCTAGGAAACTTTTACAGCAAGCACATAACAAAGAAGATTGTTAGCAACCAATATACCTAATTAATAAATTCTACAGTCAATGCTACCATCACAGATACTAATCTAAATGCTAAAAGCAAGCTTATGGTGACTTACTACTGAATTTTCAGTAGTTGGAAACCACATCTCTATGGTGCTGCCTTAAAACCAAAATTTGGGCCCACTGTAGTGCCCAGGTGAGAAAACAATGTCTGCTCCTCACAAACACTCTGCATCCGGGGACAAGCTACTGAGATTTGGTGCACCCAGGGTGGAAGTCAGCAGCCTGTGACTCTTGTTGCTCTAGATACTTGAAGCCTTAAAGACTAATCTTTCCTGTATTGTGTTAACGCTCCTTGGCTTTCCAGCTGCTTTTCCAACCTTTATGGAGCTACCTCTCAGTAGCTCACACACCATTTTCCTTCCTTTAATGACTCCTTTCAGGCCTGATATGACATGGACCCATGCAGGTGCAGACCTTGAACTCTATATTCTCTTTCACACAGAGATTTTAATAGTACTGAGCAAGTACAGCATCAATACATTGCCCCACTCCTATAACTTACTCATTACTTTTTGGGAACACCAGTCTGTGTGCCTGAAAGATTGCTGCCTTGGTCTTTGGTCCACAGGCCTACAATCCTCCTGCACACCCTGAATAACCCTGCCTTTTTTATTTAATCGCTTTCATCATCTTCAGGAGTACATGTGTGTGGAGGAAATTAAGTACTTATATGGCTGGATTTGGAAGAGGGAAGAGTATTTCTTTTCTTGCTGTCCACAAATTAAAAGAGGCAAAGAAAAAATATTTCTTTCACATGACACCTACACACCAGTAAACTCTCTTCACTAAAATCCCTGTGAAGTAACTTCAAACAAAGCAAAAAACTACTGAAAAGCCCATCCTAAACAACAGAGGTACTGTATTTTCAGCAGCTAGTTCAAGCCAGCACTCCCATATCATTAGGGGACAGGAGGCAGGCACAGTTTCCTCTCCTGGCTTGACACCACCGGCTTTAGCTTCAGGAATTTAAATGGAAAAAAATGGAAATGCTTCACACACACAACAGGAAAGACTCCTTCTTGCCTGGAAAGATGGTAAGAAAAAAATGTGCTACTATTAATAAATTAATCATTTAAAGTGGTCTTCAATCCCTACTTTTTGTAAAACTCAGAGAAACATGATAAACCTGTGCATCCTCTATCTGTCTTTAGCAAGCAGGGACCCCAGACCACAACTCTCATGCCTCTGGCTAAGAGGCAATGACCTGTCTGTCTTTCCATGGCACCTCGGTTTCTCTGCCTCTCCACATCTGCTCAGCCCCTGTCTGTGCACTCACTGACAATGTTTACATACACGTAGGGAGTGGAAGGACCCCGATCCATGTTCTCCCCTCTCTATGCCAACGCCATCAGCAGTGGCTGGAGTCCTGATTTTGGGAGGTAGAGGAGCAGGGGGATGAGGAGGGCAGTAAGTAGCACTGACAGAAGGCAAGCTACTCCTTTCATTACAAAGCAGCAAAAAGTTTCCATCTTTTCTAATGCAACCCATGTGGACATAAAGATTTTAGCTACTTTTGCTTTCACAAGGGGCACATGCTACTCCTTCTGTGCTTCTCAGGGCTATGCAGAACAACAAACAAGTGCAAACCCTCCAGGGCAGCAAACAGAAATGTTAATACCCCCATATGCTCACTAACATTACCCCTTACTGTCATCAGCCTATTAATATTGTACTGCTTTTTGTAGATGCATATGTAGGAACACAACATTTATGATGGACTAATAATTAATACTGTACTAATACATTCAAGTCCTACATCTTAGCTTTTCAATTCTCAAATTGCCTATGTTTTTTTAGTATTTTGATGTGGTAGTAATCAGAGGCTTAAAGCAGGTCACTGTCTCATGGGAATGAAAATAAGTATTTTACGATATTACAGTCCACTGCTTGGGTTTTCTGACTGCACCCATGGGAACGAGACTGGCAGAAATGCATATGCATGCACATTTACAAAAAATCCAGACAGGGCTAAGATATAACTTAAAATAACCCAAGCATAACTGGATATGGAACTTTAACTCTGAAGACATTTGAAGAATCTCATTTTTGACATGTTCTTACGCAACCTAATAATCACCTTCATGGAATAATAGTCAGCACTTTCTAATTATCGTACACATTTGATCCTAACTCCCCTCCCTCCTTCTTTAAAGTCCTTAATTTCCCCTGCTTCTCTGTCAGGGCACGACATCTGTGTGGCACCCCAGCAATCACCATCATGAATAGCTGTGGAAGCATCTAATTTTGAAACGGGAATGATCAAACACTATTTCCCAAGTGTATTTTGTTGTGGCTTATGTGCATATATTCAAGTAATTCACAGTGAAATCCTCAGCAGCCTTGTACTCTGTGCAAGTGTTCCTCTCTGTGCTGGCTTATGAATGTCTTTATTCTCCTTTAATGAATCAGGTTTTGGGCACTTTCAGGCCACAGAACTACTACAAAAAAGCAGAAATACTTTGTTATTTGTGGGAATTTACATGGTTTTCAAATCTGGCTCATGAAGTTTGAGTAGTTAAATCATATAACATCCACAATGGCTTTAAAAGCCCCTGAGACTACTTCCCAAGTACTTATTCTTTGCTTAGTAGTTAAGGATGTGCATTTTTCATGGTTCAGTTCCTCATTTTACACGGGGTCTGCATAGCCCAAGGTGTCACATTTCATGGGAATTTCACAAAGCATAAAAAAAAAAAAAAATAATACACAAAACCCAAAGATTCATTTTCCTGGAGACAGAAAGCAACCCAAAGCCTCCCAGCCTCTGTCAGCTTTAAAAACAAGGGAAATCCATAATTTTCTGGTTGTGTTATTGCTGAATTCCATGTAGACCATGAGAACCCTATATCCTCCTCACGAGCAGTCCCAACATGAAAAGCCATTTCATGTAATGCATGGAGCAAGGAACAGCTCCGTTTATTTGTAGATGTGTAAATTACTATAGGGTGGTTAAACTTTTGAACTCAAATTTGCGTCGGTGCCAATTCCCATCTCAGACTGTGAGGACTTACTTGTACTATACGCTGTGTGTGAGGACCATATGGCTTTGCTTCCAGATGGATCATGGATCAGAATCACACCCAGGGAGGGAAGAGGAGGAGGAGGAAGAGGAGGAAGAGGGAGATGGCAGGGTTTGCTCCACAAAGTAAGGAAATGTTTAAGGTTGTGTTAGTAGGGAGCTCAGTGTAATTCATACATAGAACAAGTCTAACAAACAAGGGTTTAAAATATGCAGATGAGAAATAATGAAAGGAAACACCAAGTGCATACAGAGAACAGCAAAGAGGATGTCTTCCCTCTTCTCAAACTGCACAGTTTCCAGGGTCAAGCTCTCCCACTACCCTTCTACAAGGAAACAAATGCATTTAGTCTTTAAAAGATACTTGCAGAAGTGAAAGAGGATTCAGCTGCAGAGCCAAGGAAGTTCAGTGTTTATATTACTAACCATGGAGATCATATAGTGTGCAGTCTTTTCTGGTACATTGGAGGGCATTGTAATCTCATCATTTCTCATTACAGGTTTCATGAACCAGAATGCCAAATCCATTTGTATTTTTCTATGCTGTGTCTTTTCAAGGCACAAAGAAGCACATCTTGAGGTTTCTGCACATATGCAGCAGGTAGAGGTACTGAACCATCAGGTATAGGTCTGATTTTTCTGGGACTGTCAACCTTTGATACAAAGTACAACAAATGGCTACTACAATGCTCCCTCACAGAAAGCTGGCAGATTAGTTGATTTAACAAACTTGTTTTCATTTTAAAGTACAGGCTCTTATTACAGCTCTTTTGAGATCAACTGAGAAGCTTACATAGTTTCAAAGGACTGCACATAAGAAGTTAGAATCATACAATCATAGAATATCTTGAGTTGAAAGGGACCCATAAGGATCATCCAGTCCAACTCCTGGCTCCACACCAGGCCAGCCAAGTCAGAGCATGGGACTGAGCGCACCATCCAGATGCTTCTTGAACTCAGCCAAGCTCAGTACTGTTACCCCTTCCCTGGGGGAGCCTGTTCCAGTGCCCAACCACCCTGTCAGTAAAGAACCTCTTCTCAATATCCAAACTGAACTTCCAGTGCCTCAGCTTCATTCTGTTCCCTTGGGTTCTATCGCTGGTCCCCAAAGAGAGGAGATCAGCACCTGCCCCTTTGCTCCCTCTCGTCAGGAAGCCATAGATCATGATGAGGTCTCCCCTCAGCCTCCTCTTCTCCAGGCTGAAAAAACTAAGGAACTTTAGCCATTTCTTGTAAGTCTTCCCCTCCAGACCCTTCACCATGCTTGTTGCCCTCCTCTGGATGCTCTTCAATAACTTTATGTCCCTCTTGTACTGCTGTCTGGTCCAGGTTAACTTGAATACGTAGAGATATGTGCAAGAACTTCACAGCCACATACAGAAGGTTAAGACAAGAAAGTCAGGAAAGTTTTCATATTTCCCTTCAGGAAAGAAATGCAAAGGTAAGCCTAATCATGCGCTGTCTGTTCCTATTGGGCCTGGGATACTTTTCTACAGCTGGAAAACTTTAAACAGTTCTCTAGTTCACACTGAAACAGAAATAATGCAAAGGTATGCACGAGACATCGTATTACCTCAATTTCACTACTAAAGTTACATTATTACCATCTGTTTTACTGCTGGGGTACCAACTCAGCAAGACACATCTATTTAGGATAGACATAGCCTCTCACAGACCTTATTTCTAGTCTTTTCACGTTTACACAAACCCTGATGATGATACGATGCTTCACATAGAAGAACACGCTTCCCCACGCTAAACGCTTTGCTTAATCTTTAATGCAAAAGGCCAAAGCCACATAATCTAACTGGGTGAAGGGGGAAAATTCAAGAGCACTAGAAGCGTTTGAGTCCTTTTAATAACGAGGGGTCTTTATGCTAAAACCAGCCGGCCGATTCCTGGAAACGGATCGTCCCGTGACAGAGAGCACACTTACCGACCTGAAGCATTCCCAGTAGCAGTTGGCTCAGTGCGGAAATGCCACCAGCTCGCTGATAACTTCATGTCTGGCTCTCAGAACGAGAGGGAGGGTTATCAGCAGCAGCTTCTACGGCTTGCTTGCAAAACCTCAACCTCACCTTTGACTTCCTCTAGCTCCTTGACATCTTTGCGCACACAGCGTGCTGGTGACAGACAATAACCAGATGGTCTCTTACCATGCAGAACTGAGTTGTTTCAGGAATTTAATCTGATTTCCCAGAATATGCAGCACAGCCCTTCATTCTAAAGTTGGCGTGCAGGTGGGATCGCGTGCCTTTGGCTTTATAAATAGGCCTAACTGTTGTTGGCTGTAATACTCATCTGCGACTGAGCCATTTGCCTGATGCTTTAGAAAACCGAACCCCCTACCCTGGGCATTCATCAGCAATTCCAACCAACTCCAGTGGCTCCTGTGCATGTTCGACCATCCTGTCAAATAGCTCAGCATCTCCTAATCCCAACAGCAAAACCTCTTTCTGCTTTACAGTCACCAGCTCTTTCAGCAACTTCCTCTCACTTTTTGTTGTCACACATATCACCACATGAATAGGGAGTATGTTGGATCCCTCACCCAGGACCATCTGCTGTACTTGCTCCATCATCTCTAGAGATGCTGTCTGAAGTGCAGTGGACCTGTGATAGGAAAGATAAAACCGGTTCTACTGCAGCCTAGTTTTCCTGTCCAGATTACTGAGTGAAGTACAGACTACCAAAGTTTTGTATATCTTTAGATTACAATAACGGGTTTTGGTTTTGGGAGAGGGGGTAACAAAGCAGAAATATTTCCTCAAATCATAACTCTTAGCACTTGTTTTCCTATATTTCTTCCTCTTAGAATAATGCAACAACCAACAAACACCACAAAGCAAAAAACTATGAACACAAAACAAAACCTGGCTCTCATCTAGACTTTAAAACCCAGGTTCTTATTCCCCATAAAAGAACACAGTTCTCATTAAATCAGAGACCTGCATCCAATGGTAGAAGTTGATTCAAACCTGGTCTAGTATAAGCACAGGCCGATGGTCTCATTTTTTCTCAGCCATAGTTCTTTGACATTTCGCACTTTAGCACAGTCAAGGCCTCTTCCTGCTTGGACTGGACACCTAGCTTTTGCTTTCAAACCACAAGAACTAACTCTAGCTTTCATCTAATTATGGACATCACTAAATACTGATTTGAATCCAGAAGCGGCCAGTTAGGATCCAAGTACACAAAGATGCTCTGCAAAAAAACAGGCTGCATGACCTTTTGACGAACTCCTCATTCGATTTGAGGGACGGATGAGGGAGGATCCCACCAGGCAGAAATTATTACATCGTGGTGACAGAAAACTGACCCCTGAGCCTCCTTAACTCACTTCTTGAGTATATTTTTAAAATAATTAAGCCTTCGTTGATGCAAGCTGCTTTTCCTTCTCACCTTCCCAATAGTGCTAGCTAAATTAGCAGAAAACGGGAAGACTGTCACAATCCTAGTAATTATTTAATTAGCTTGTGTTCAGCCATGGTGTTCATGTGTTGCTTTCTCATTCTGTGCAAAGAACAGAAGATTTCAAAATGACATCCAAAGCATATTCAAAATTACAATAAGACTTCTATTAAATTCTCATTTTCATGTTTTAAACATTTCCATTTATTTTTTAACATTTAGGCAACACCTACCATACTGCAATCTCGTAACCTGGACAGAAGCTTTTATCTTTTGACAGTGCTATGAGGGAAATTCATCGTTCTTATGGATAATTGTCATGAAAGGGGAAAAAAGGAAGTGAAAGAAAAAAACCAAAGAAGTAAGCCTATTTCTGTGGGGGAAAAAATCCCTCAAAACTGAGACTTTCTTTACATGTCCATAATAAGTAAAAGCAATGTAAAGGTGAAGAAGTAATGAATATGGAGGAAAAAAAAGCCTCTCCACAGACTACCTCTTGAGAGAAGCCCAGGCTACTGTTGGCTTAGGGCCTATAGACTATACTGTGACAAAAGGGAGCACACTTTGGGGAAGGTACTGTCAAACAACCCCAGTTTAGGGGACATGTACAGAAATAAATAGTCACTCCTTAGCACTTAACAATAAACTCAGTTTCTCAGTGCTGTATGTAAAAGCCACACTTACCTTCCCTTCACTTTAAAGTAAGTAAAACATTACAGTGTAGCAATTTGGACCTTTAGAGAAAGGAAAGCTATATCCTCAAGAAATAAATTGTACCAGGGAACTCACTGAACCACCTACAACCCTCATTGGTATGTATACATGTATATCCAATGTATTCTCCCTCCTAGGTCCAACACTATTTCTTGAAGAGGGCAGACAAGTTCACAGGAAGGATTGGGTCAAGAAGCAGAGGCAGTGGAGGCAATGCCAAGCCTGTCACTGCCATTTTCTGTCAGAAGCCCTGCAAGCTGGGTTAGGGTCACAAGAGGAAAACAGTGAATTACAGCAAAGGTGCTGGAGAAATGTAGCCAGAATATGGAAATAAGGAGAAATCACAACCCTCTCTGATTCAGGTTAAATGCAGAGAACATGGGAGGATACCTTTCACCCAAAAGGATCTGCGGGACATGAATGCCACAGCAACAAGGCACAACTCTAGACAAAGATGACTTCTTTTTTTCTTAGTGTCCGTAACACCAATTTAAAAGCTTATGGGGTCACCTCACTAGTAACTGTTGTGTATCTTCAGCAAAATTTATTAACCTATTCACCAAGTTTACTAAAATGCAGTGCTGCAGTAATACACCACTGTCACCAAAAAAATCCAGCCAATTGCTATAGTTGTCTAAAACCAATATACCAGAAAAACACTCTTATATGAGGTATTTAATGTTTCTTTTCAGCACCCTCTTGAACGCACTTACGTAAGACTGTCTACACTCCTCCAAACCTATCTTGATGTCATTGCACATTCAGACCTACTCAGAAAGTACATGCTGGCTCCTGGAGCTGCAAACCAGTTGAAATAATTTTGGAGTTGTAACATGCTTTGATCGTCCTTAAAGACAGTCAAGACAAATTTTATTTCTGAAATAAAACCTACATCACACAGGAAAATCATATTATTGTAAAAAATACTAGGATTCACTGCACAGAGAAAAACTTCAGCTTCCCACACGAGCAAAACAGGCATTAAAAAGAGACCTGATTTCAGAAGGCACCAATCCTGAAATGCACCTTCTTAAAATAAAGCTTTTAGCTCTATGGGTTACATCCATATGGTGAGTTTTTGGTGGTGGTTGTGGTTTGTTTAATTTATATTGTGTTGTGAACACCTGTTAATAACAACATGAAGAGTTTGCAGTTTCCTTGTTGTGATGCCATGGACATTGGTACTAAGCTCTGTTTTATCATTTGCTGAATCCAGTGGAACATCTCTAACTCCAGCCAATGGACACCAAACTCTAAAACACAGCACAACTAGAGAAGCCAGGCCACGAAGATACCACTGTGATGTCCCTGAATTCTGGATGCTTTAGGGTACACCCTTGTAACAAAAAAACCCAATCAATGTGGAACAAAGTTTGAATTCTTCTCAATCCATTACCTGGATGAAGTCAAATAAATGAGTTCTCAGTAAGATGACAGCATGAGCAATAGTGTGATGAGATCACTCAGATGTCACTGACTTCTTAGGTATCAGCAGATCATTCTGTCACTTCTGAGGCTCGTGCCCCGGACCTTATCTGACACTGGAGTAGAAGAGCTGCAGGGTTATCCAGCATTTGGATTATGATGCCACTTGGATACTTGGGTAGTGTAAACACCTATAAGGCTTCCTCATTCAGAATTTTCAATATTTGGCTACAAAACCCAGCTGGAGGGCAAAGACATCATCCAGCCACGCTACATGAATGCCAAACTGATAAAGAGTAAATATGTTGAAGGCCAGATGTCCTATACAGCGCCTCTGTTTTGCTTCCAGTCAGAATTGTCTGAGAGCAGCCATGTCCAGTTTCTTCCCAGAAAATTTTTATTTCAGTTGTAAATAAAATTTCTTTCACATGTGTCTGTGTCCTTGTCTAGATTTCTTGTGGTTAGCAGCCTACTCGTGCATTTATCTCACTGTGCAACGAGTGACTAGAACACGATTTGTGGTACTGGTTTGGTTTCTCATACAAACCCAAAAGCTGGTATTTGCACAGTCTAATCTTCAAGCTCTTCACATGAAACCACACTTACTGTTTGCATCCTTGCTTTCAGTAACAGCTTTTCTGGTTCTTACAAACCCCTCCTCCTTACTTTTGCATTTGTTTTACCCCTCAATTTGCAGTTTGAGATTTGGCAGCTAAATACAACAAAGTGACATTTTTAAAGACAGATAAATACGTCAGTCTAAGAATATTCAAATGAGAATCCACCACAACTATGCATTCATTAGCACTCTCTATTTACTATGAGATCATCCAGCAGCAAAGATCCCTTGGTGTGACTATTCTAACCTCATTCATAACATCCCTTGAAATACTGAAGGAACTCTCCCAATCTGCAGCTCGGGTTTCCTGGTTAGATGAAAATCACACACATCAATTTGGGACACAATACAGTAAATTGGCTTTCTAATCCAGTAACACACCCTTTCTGCATCACTCTCCAAACCCTACCTTTGGCAGTTATCTTTTAAATGCAAAGAACAGAATGTAAACCTCTTGTTACCTGTTTATCTTCAAAATATCAGCTAAAGACTGCTTCCAGCCAACTGACCTTAGTAACAGAATAACAAGGTTGGAAGAGACCTTTGAAGATCATCGAGTCCAACCATTCCCATCCTAAGCTAAACCATATCCCTAAGTAACTCATCTACCCTTTTTTTGAACACATCCAGGGAAGGTGACTCAACCACCTCCCTGGGCAGCCTGTTCCAGGCCCTGACAACTCTTTCAGTAAAAATTTTCTTTCTAATATCCAAACTAAACCTGCCCTGGCACAGCTTCATGCCATTTCCTCTTGTCCTATCTCCTGTCACCTGGCTGAAGAGACTATTGCCCACCTCTTTACAACCTCCCTTCAGGTAGATGTAGGTGGTGATAAGGTCTCCCCTCATCCTCTTCTCCAGGCTGAACATCCCCAGCTCCCTCAGCTGTTCCTCATATGATTTGCCCTCCAGCCCCTTCACCAGCCTGGTTGCCCTTCTCTGCACTGTACAGGGGCACAATTACCTCCCTAGATATGACTGTCTCGCTCTATTCCACATCTATTAATCCCACTGCAAGAAGTTATTTTGCTCTGTGCCCTTTGTTATTTACAATTATCTGGGGAAAGCTTCAGATTCCATTTCATTTCTTAGAATTATAGATTTTTAAATATAATCTACAAGAAAAGTTGGATAACTGAGAGACTATCAATATTTGAATCCACCCTGCTCAGTGGTGAGCGCTGCCCCCCCCACCCCCCCACAATTTTCCTGCATAGAGTGCAAGAATTGTGAACCAAACTGAGAACATGTTCCAAGACAGTTAACATGGCAAATTGCAGCAGACCTGTGAGAGCTTCAGAACAATAACAACAAGTTTTGGATGCATTTCTTTTACCTCTCAGGATGTAGTTCTGGTAATTCTGGTCGGCCTCTGCTCCCACTTTGATTAAGCAAGTCAGACCTTCAGCGATGACAAACTCATGAACCAAGTCCTTGTCATCCTGCCACAAAACAAAGGAAAAGCTGTGTGAGAATTTTGAAAGTCAAAGAAACAGAATATATCATAATGTAAAACCACCTGCATGCTTGCAATATTGACTTTATGCTGCAGATGATGCAAGCAAGTTGATACGAAAGTTGTTACATAAAAGACCAGAAGCAAAATTCTGAATTTTACAAGCAGAATTAAATACATTGATGCCAAGCAAGAAATTAAAAGTTTGTACCTTTATCAGCTACAGAAGACTAATATCCATAAAACATGATGTTTGATTATTTTCATTAAGCAGCTGTGGACATTCGACCTGATATTAAAATCCCCTATCACATAAAAAGACATCCTTAAAGCCTCAGTGTTAGTGTCAACAGAAGGCCATCTATATGCCTCAGCACAATTGCAGTTTTAGTATTTCAAATGCATAGCACAAAACTTCCAAAATTGGTGTTTATTGTATATGTACTATTATATATTAATTATCTTAATGTAATATAAATTCACTGTATTTAGAACGGAAAGGAATAGCGCTGAATCTAAGAACCCTTGTAGATAATATTCCCACATTAGGACGGAAAACACAACACATACAAGAGAAAATACTCTCTTGTATTTCATGGGAGTTGAACTTGTTAGAGAGACTCATTTTAATTTTTTTTTTAACCATCAGTCCTTTACTCAGTGAAGCAGAATGAGATCATATCACATACCAGGGAGAGGAGGGCTTTGCTGGGCACTACCTGCATATTACTACACTAACGGTCATGTAGACTAACAAAAGGCTACTAAAAACTTGATTAAACAGCAGTTAATGAATTAGCCATATAAATTAGGGCCAAAGCAAGTTTAAAGTGTAAATGGAAGGCATCATAGTTTTGGAGTCACTTCTTTTGATTATCTTTAAGATGTTTTAATACTCAACAGATAGATACAAATTTCAGCTTTACAATAACACAGCCCTAAGAATACAAGATCCAGATAGTAGATAGGTTTGGGTTTTTTTAGTTTAATTTCTGAATTTACAACATGTACTTAGAAAACTGCCAAAGGAAATAAAATAATTAAGTCCCTTTTAATGTGACAATTCACTTATTGCAAAGTTTTTTCAGCCTGACAGATTCTTATGAATTTCCTTCTTTCACCAGCCTTAGTTCTTAAAGGTTAACCAAAGAGGATTTTTGAAATTATGAGGTGATTTACCAATTTGTGAGAAATTTAGAAAGTATGAAAAAAACCCTGTTTAATATTTCAGGAGAAGGTCACATTTATTAAAAATTTAAATATACGTTTTGCAGTCACAAGTTGGTCACATGGTAAAAGTGATTTATCCTTCAAAAGTACAGAAAGAGGAATCATTCCACAAATTTTTGCAAAACTACATCATAAAACCCCAAAATATGTAAGATGACATCCACCATTGGTCACGCTTGAGCCAAAAAACATATTTATTTCTTAGTATCAAGGTTTTGTTTTATGAGGTTGTTATTTCTTTCTTTAGATAGATAAAAGCCTTGATAATGCTTTCAGAAGTGCCTGGAAGTTTACAAACTTCCCTGTCAGACCAGGGCGCTACAGATGCAAGTACCCAATTTTATGAAGATGACAAATTTCCTTTATGCAGTTGCCATGCTCAAAACCAATGGAATTGTGAACACCTAGAAAAGTAGTACCCAGACAATCCACCTGTTAATACAGATGGCACTAATTGCATCCTGCTTTCCTCTGCTGTACATAATGGTGTTTTAGAATCATAGAATCTTCAAGGTTGGAAACAACCACTTAGATCATCAAGTACAACCATCTGTCCAATACCACCATGTCAACTAAATGTTGTTATGGAGGTTGACAAGTCAACTGAAAGTTCACATAGAGGTGCATGCAACACTCCCCCTTCACTGCAGCCCACCAGGGAAGGCTCTTTGCCATTCCAGAAGAGAACTGAAGAATTAGTACAGCTGTTTACACAGAGCAGCTAAGGACCTTTTTACAGTAGAGGACCTTTGGCTGGCACAGAGGCTGCTGTACCTTTTGCCAAACCATCAACCTCCCCACAGAGGTCTGGGAAGGGGCACAGTCAGCCAGGACCTCCACCTCTTTCATCCCAAGCAGTGGCCTTTGGCAAAGCCTTTCCCAGATGACATTGCTGAGAAGACCAATTGCTTACTTCTCAAGTTAATTTGTGCAGCAATCGATGCCAACATTTTAAGACTTCTAGAACAAGATTTTACAACTGGAGTCCTGGAAAAATAAGAGGTCACAAGATAAAAATATCTCTCATGATCAAAGTCATGTCTTAGCTTCATTCCCCACATTTGTAGGTGCTTGATTTAAAAATCAAGCACCTACAAATCAATACATTAATAAATATGCATGTGTGGAATAAACAGATCCAAACCACACTGGATAGCAAGCAGCACACAAGCTCACCTTGTGTGATGGAGAGTGACCTCCAACAGAGGTGGGAGGCAGAACCATAGCGAGGGACCCCAGAGGAGTCTCCTCCCTGGCCACCCCTTGAAGACAGGTAACTGCTCCCTCCCATACATCCTTTTGTATGTGGTGTTTTTAACTCAACGAAACTTGAGTAATCTCTTGTTTTTCAAGAATTTTGCATCTTGTTTCTTCTAAAACTCAAGAGAGAGGAACTTTCTTGAACAAATCCCTGGAATTTGTCAGCTAAGCTTAAATCAGAGTGTATTTAGGGTTCAGGTACTCTAATGCTACACACCACTCTAATTCCCAAGGAGTCTGCACACCTAGAAAGTACGTTACACTGTATGCCAAAGTTAACACTTAAAAATTCCTTGCTAGTAAATAGGAAAGGTGTCAAATTTTCCCTACCCAGAGTGGGCAGTGGTAGAAGCATGAACATGGACAGAAAGGACAGAAGTATGTAGAATTTAGAAAAACTAACCAAATTGGTTACTCAGTTACTGCAGAATCAAGAGAGCTGTGGGGAAAGCATCCCCCTAAATAGGCTTTTTTTACAAATCCAGTGAGAAATAGATGTGTATTTTATTGGACAGCACCACTGTCTAATTTAAGAGAAAGAAAATACATAGTAATATAAAATACTGACTAAAATAGCAGCAATTATTTTTTTCAGATGGTAATGGTATCCTAGCTGAGAGCACACTTCCTTGTTCTTTAAATACCTTTTGTTGATACTTGAGGAGACAGGTTTTGCATCAAGCGTGTTTGTGACATCCTGGAGTTGAGAAAGAAAAGAATCTATTCCGGATTGACTCACGGTCAAGTAAGCAAAAGTGTAAAAACAGGAAAAGGGGGAATAACTCTGGTCTGTAGATTCTGACTTTTGTCAGACCTATCACACCTGTTTGGGAAAAATAAAAGGTATCTGGATGATTAAAAAAAAATGTCTCTATGCTAGAGAAGTTAACAGTAGTTAGCTTCAGAGAACTTTAGGTCAAACTCAAAAAACAAAAGTAAGTTTTTAAAAACTGTAATGCACATTATAACTTTAAGACATGAGTGCATATTAGAGTGTCACCTGGGGAGCGTTCAGCAATTATTCCCAGATACCTAATGCTAAAGATCTGCTTTCTGTTGATATTTTTTTATTTATTTTTTTAAAAAACAAGGATACTTCCAAAGCAAATTTTGAGATCTGCCTTCTGGAACTTTTTAGAAGCAGCCAAAGGAGTAAAACACTACAGCACAGAGTCATCCTTGACTGAAAGGAGATATATTGCAGGGAAACAGCAGAGGAAATGAAGGGGACAAGGGACTCTAATCAGACTGCTTATGGAAAGCACTGAATAAACAAATCAAACCTGATTTAAAAAAGGCTTTTAAGGTACTTCTCCTTTCCTAAATAAAAGGAAAAAAGATGGTGTAATGAAGCAGAATACAAACACATCATGCTCTAGACATAAATCTGAACTCAGTACATTATCTATCCCATCATCTATATATGATGAGAGGAAAGAAGCAAACATCTGGAATGTGCAAAGAAAGATGAAAGGCATCTGAGCCCATACGTTCTACATTGAAAGGAGAATGTTTACATCAATTTTGCTCTAGGATAATCTTTTCGGACCCATTAACTCACTGACTTGCCAAGTTAGGTGACCTCAGGAGTAAAGGCTACTCTCTAGCAGTGGTACAAGTTTCAGGTTTCCAGGAAAAGAGCATTCATTGTACGGAATATATGGTGTGTGTGACAAGGATGTGTAGAAGTAGCTGCCGCGTGTGTGTGATAACAGTTAAAAGGAGGCAGGGAAAGGTTGTCATTTGCTGTGGAAATGGACTCCTCCGCTAATAACGCAAAGATTTATGACCACTTAATCAGCAGGCATTAAAGCACTGATGAGAAAAGCAGCAAAACACAGGCAAAGTTCTCTCAGCTTCCTGCTAAGCTCCTGCAACCGGGGAGATTGTGCAGTGACACAAAGGCTGGCTACTTAAAGCCTATTTGAAAAGACATTGGTGGCCTCATCAGATAACTGTATTTTACAGGTTCATCCACAGACTTAGAACAGATTGTATCTCCTTTCTTCAGGCATCTCAGAGAGAAGAAAAAATGATAGTGCATGTTGCTTTGTTACGGAGCTGTATTTTTGTCCAATCTATAATGAAAAATGCAGTAACTATATTCACTGGAGAGTTTAAAGCTTGCTTATGGGGGTGAAAAAATGCACAAATAGTACTTTCACCTGCATCACTAGCGTAGTTAGTACAAAATCCCCACAAACCCTGTGATCAAGCAGTCTGCATGGTATGCTCACATGCCCCTACCATTTGATATACTCTATAATAGTTTTGCCAGGTCTTATCTGAAGGTGGAGACTGAAGACCTTTTTTTCAAGGAACGGCACTTTCCAAGAGAGCATCTTTTCTGACGTGCAGCTTCCACGTGCAAAGATTAATTGTTTACATACTGTTGCAGATAAATCTTTCTGAAGCCTGCTATTTCTGTGGGCCATATGTTTGAAAAGTTTTACCCAAAGCATAATTATTTTTCTGTCACAAGAAAGTTGCTTGACTTCTTAATAAGAATCAAGGTTTTGGAACACAGTTTCTCAAGGGCAAGGTGGGTGGGGTTTTTTTGTTTGGTTGGTTGGGGTTTTTTTTTTAACTAAAAAGACCTGGTGAAAACTCTAGTCCAAGTACTTGGGGAAACTGGATTAGTAACTGAATATTCACGTTTGGATATGCACATACATATTTCTCTCTTACATGGCTAACAGCTGCATGGAGTACTGTCTTTCCAAGAAATCACAACAAGATGTTTGTCTATGAGATTTCCACCACGGAGAATCTCATTTTTATGTTTTTTTCCCTTTCCTTTCATAAAACATCCCATTGTTTCTGGTTGCTTAAGCTTTCCCATATTTAATTCTATGCTGTATAATCCTCCCCTTTTTCTGTTACAAAGTTAAGCATTGCACGTCTTACAATGTTCATTTCTTTAAATAAGGAACTGGGGTAGGGGTGTTCCCCAGCCTGTGCTCTCCACACAACACATTACTGACCAAGCCAGCAATCATATACCATACTGACCAAACTTTCCAAACTTCAAAAGTTGCAATAAAACAGCCCAGAAGTGAAAGCAGCACGGGCAGCTGGGTACCATGCATAGGCATGAGAATCACCTTGCTAAACTTTTTGCCTAGGGACCTACAGGAGGGGACTGTGCTCACACCGAGCTCCAGCAGTCGACATGTTTCACCCTCTGTTTGAGGAAAAGCTTCCCTCCCTGCCCTGTCACTCCACAACATGACTATCAAGAGATATTTAAGCTCTGATTCTCAGGCCAGCTCGGATTTCGTCTGTAGACCAAAACCTGTAAATTCACAAAGATATAATGCATTCACATTTGGACTTTGTGATAACTCAAACACAAGATGAACACTGCCAATCCACCATGCAACGCAGCACAAGAGGAGAAACTTAAACTCTACTGGATTCAGAGGAGAAGCATCATCCTCCACTCCCTGAAATCTTGTGAGACAAGATGCTGGCAGCATACCAATGGAGAGTCCTACAGGCAGGAAGGGCATAGCTCACTCAGATACTGCCTGGCTCCAGAAATAAGTTTGCTACTTTTAGAAAGGGGGAGCTAGGGAAATATGTGTTCATTGCTAGGTTTATCTATCGAACAGGATTCTGGGAAAGTGCACTGTCCCCACTCTAATACATCAGCTGGAGGTCTCCTTGGAAACCCCTCTTCCTCAGATTCCCCTGCCAGGGTTATACACAGCACAGCAAGGAGGCAAAACTGAAACAGAAAACCCAGATGAGTATGTGAAAAAAAAATAAAATAACAAGGAAAAACGCATGGAACACTAAAATGTCAGTGCACTTGCATGAAGTCCCACACACACTTACAAATGATGGCCACAGTTTTCAGAACTGAGAAGATACTTTTTCACCCTTTTTTTTTCTTCTTTTAAAATCTCCTGCAAAGTCAAGATAGGATCACAAAGTTCAGCTGGTTTTAGGAGGATTAAGGTTTAGGGATTAGGCTTCATTCATTTGGGGATGTAAATTAGCAGCAGAGGGAGAGGAGCTGACTGGTGAGGAAAGGGAGGAAGGAGGAGGCGGGTCAAAGAGCAAACCATGCACGACTGCAGGCTTTTGCTGGCATAAATCTCAAATGACAATACATCTGGTCCTCCACCACAAGAAAGTAAAATGCAGGACTAATGCCCAATGTACCTGAAAAGCCTCCTCTGTTCCTAAGCGAATAAAGGCAGAATGATAAAATCTGGGTTTCTGTTAGCAATAGCATCAATGATGGGTAGGTCCTTACAGCACCCTTCCCACTCCTAATAGCACAAGGAGAACAGAAATCTACTATCTTTCCTAAGTAACCCTCTGTCTCTGGCAAAGCTTCATGCACACAAAAAACCTCCAAAACAACCCCACAGCTTGCTCCTAACCTGAATGCCCTGGGCAGCACTAGCAGTGTGGCAGCGCAGGGTTACAACCAAAATATACTCCTGTCACCCCAGAGTCTTCATGTCCACAGGCTTCCCATATAATTTCAAATGCCTGTACGATGCTCTGCCCCAGCAGCAATGAAAAATTATCAGCCAGTTCCTCTCAGCCCTCCTTTTCAGCTGGCTAGCTCTGCCACCCCAGGGTCTACATTACAAATATACCACAACACAGTCTCCATGAGAATATTTTTAACTATTGCTACCTGCCTTCAGCATGCATGACATCTGCTAAAGTTACCAGCAAAATAATTACTCCCACTGACAAGACTACAATGATGTAGTAATAAAAGAGCTATGCTGTGCTCTATTAGAAACAGAAATCCCACACCATTTCTGGGGTCCAGCTATTTTACTGGCTGAGCAACAGGTTGCGTTTTATACATCAAGATTGGCTCACAATGTTTGCAGTTAGAAAAGCTCATTTTGGCTTGAAAACTGAGTAAACATAGTCAGGAAGTGATTGAAGGAGCATGGACCGCCAAGATATAATTTATAGTTATTTTCCCACACTTTAAACTATAGTTCTGTTCTTTGGACTCCAAAATTATTGATATGATTAAAATATTAGATTGCCAATCCAGAAGTACCTGATACGATCTAATTCAATTGTCACTGTTTATTTCAGGCCATTTAAAAAGCCAAATCATTTATTGCAAACAAATCTGGAAAGAAATCATTCCAAAGACATACACACACGCACATATATATATATATACACACACACACACACATAAACTTAACTCCTATGAAACCCTTAGGACTGTACTGCCATTTCAACCTAAACTATTTAAGCAGCTACGAAACAATTCTTTGCATGGACCAGATGAGCCACTGGTTAAGTAGGCAAGTCTTGTATTAAACCAGAAAGTACCTGCTCTACTTTGAGTCAGGACACTACTTTTACAAGAACCAAACTGAACTCTCAGGGGTAGCAGGAGGAAAGTTTTCTGCTGTCACAGACAGTCCATCTCTCTTACAATAATATCACTCCCTGATACTTGGTAACTCAAACTACCCCACGATAAGGATGGTAGACAAGCTTGCCCACGGTCCCACCAGCACACCCAGAACAACTCCTTGAGACCAAAGGTGCTTTGGACTGCAATGCCCCAAAACTACAATCAGTTGCTACAGGTAACTGAGGCATTGGTAGAAGCATTTTAGCAGTGTAGCTTTAAGGAGGCACAAATAGCCAGTCTGTTCCTCAACAAAACCTCCTTCCCCTTACTCTCTTGATGTTTGCAAATGAACTTCAGCCACATTGCTGTACTCGCTGGCTGTGCCACAACTTTCACCTCTCTGCCCTCCAGACTTTTCCTTGCACTCTTCTCTGCTGACTCCATAGACCTATCTTGCAGATTCCCCCATCCTTTACACCACCTCTAACTCATTACACACACATCTGTGTAGAAGCATCATAATACGACGCAAAGATATCAGTACTTACACCCCGTTCCCTTTTGTCCTATTCTTGCATATATGGAAAGACACTTTACAACAGGATGCAATGGAAATTACCTTCCCCCTTTATTTTCAGTGAGGTAATATATTTAAGTTTGGCTTATAGGGTCGTTTACAATGAAAATTCACACTCAAGTATCAGTTCCATTGTACATCCTTGCCATGAGTTAGTTGCCTGAGTAGCAATCAAATGCCAGCAGTTTTTCCTGACAACCTTTTAAGCACATCTGTGCCAGCTAATGATAGCACTATGGCATTAAAGGATTTAAAAAAAAAAGTATGTCTTTCCAAGATGAAAACATTTCAAATCTAGACCACGCTATTTTTATTGTGGATTTCCACCTTGGCACCAATAGAGACATACAGAAATTCACCCAAAACTAAAGCTTTTGATTTACAGCCATTAATCCTCTGTAGTCTGCTTTCTGAAATACCTTAAATCCAGAAAATAAATTATCTGTTGTTTCTCAAGAAATTTTCATATTGTGCTAAAAATATCAGCAAAACAAATACAGCATTTGCTGGTGTTTCTTGTTAGCAAAGCAGAGGAGCCACAGCACCTATTATTTCACAGCTCTTTTACATCAGGACACATTTTAAATTGTATGCCTTTCTGTGGTTTCTTTTGAATAGCTGAAAGAATACATGGGGTCAAAATACATTTTTAATAGCTAACTTCACAAATCAAAACACATCCAGTATTTAATACCTTGAAACAAATGCAATTCTCTTACAGACAGAATTTCTTTAAGCTTGAGGATACTGGGAAGTACTCAAATCCAAAAGAGGTTCAGACATCTTTGCATTTTTTTTAAGCTGTCCAAATTTTTAAAAATATGTAAAACTTGAAACAAGACATTTGTATGAGTAACTTTTCAGTAATGCACACTTCTCAAATTCTTTCTGAAAGGTCTTAAATTCCTCAAATGGCAGGTACACAGATACCTAAAATAGCCAGTCTTAGCCACATAGCTATCCCAGTAGCTGCAGTGCATAAAAAAAAAAAATAGTTGAGGAAATAATATGTAAGAATCAGATCCTGGTTTATTAGCTTTGTTGAGATTCCTCAGAGTCAAAACAGTGTTTATTAGATGCAGTTAAGGTATGTTTACAGCATCAAATTCCATCCAAAAAATCACAAGAAAAAGTATGATAGAAGTTAGACAACAAATACTGCACACATTTATGAAGAGATTTAAATGTTGAAAACTTTCTTAGCAATCTCTTGAGTTTTCTTTTCCTTTTTTTTAAAAAAATAATCTTGACTAATGAATTTAAACTTCTTAGAATAACTGCTTTTTCTTACAGTACAACCATAAAAAAGGATAGAATTAAAACGTGAAAAATTTCAGCTCATATTTGTATTATTTTTTAAGGTCCAATACAGCATTTATTACCACCCATTTCCCATTCTTTTTTTTTTTTCCCCTCAGTGAGATGCATCTTGTTTGTACATGAATGAGGAATTGGTCCTTTAACAACTTGGGCTTCCCTCCATAAAGAGTTTTCTTTCTTTGTATACATACAACAAATTTCTTAGAAGATCAAGGAGAAAAAACAGTCTACAGTCTTTCATGATTAAGCTTTTCTGGCAGATAAGCAGTCTGTGAAAGACAAGTATTGGCATTTACACATAGGGTAGGAAGTAGAAGTTTGTACTGCTAAGACGAAAACAAAGGTATCTTCAGTGGATAGAATCATAGAATCTTTAAGGTTGAAAAAGATCTGTAAGATCCTCAAGTCCGTCAACCCAATGCCATTATGTCTTCTAAACCATCTCCTGAAGTGCCACATCTACATCTTTTTTAAAGACTTCCAGGGATGGTGACTCCACCACCTCTTTTGGCAGCCTCTTCCAAAGATTCAACAACACATTTGGTGAAGAAATTCTTCCTAATATCCAATCCAAACCTCCCCTGGTGCAACTTGATGCCATTTCCTCTTGTCCTACTGCTTGTCACTTGGGAGAAGAGACCAAAACCCACCTCACGACAACCTCCTCTGACATAGTTGTAGAGTGATAAGGTCTCCCCTCAGCCTCCTCTTCTGCAGAATAAACAAGTACCGTTCCCTCAGCCACTCCAACAGACTTACTCTCCAACCCTTTACCAACATCGTTGCCCTTCTCTGGACACACTCCAGAACTTTGTCTTTCTTGTAGCAAGTTCAGGGGAACGATCACCTCTCTACTCCTGCTGTCCCCATTATTCCTGATTCAACCAAAAAGTTGTGTGTATCAGATCCTCAAAGAATCACTCGTGTCTTAAATTGATTAAAGACAAATTAAGGGAAGGGTGCTCAGCCTGCACAGAGAAGGTGCTCCCATGCCACACTTAGGTTCTTACTTTGAGTCTTTCTTCACTTATAGAGATCAAATTATTCTGATTCTGCCTGATCTTCACCACCATCTTCTCCAATAAAGTTCTGTTTCATGGGGTTTTGCTTCTGCAGTGACTTTGGTCATTAACTTCTCTACCTTCCTATAACCTGACAGATTCCTGTATCAGATGAAGGAACTTGAAGGTAGAAAGCCATCTTCCTGTGACACTATAATACTTGCTTCTAGTGTTCTCACTGCGCTTACCCGTGAAAGTCCTCAGAGTTAACATCAAGTTCTACCACTTGAAAATGATGGTCTACCTGTTTACGTTTTACAGAGCAATAAACTAATGCACTCCATCTTTCAGGAGAGGGAACTGAAATGTACTACAATTCTTAAAGCAGGTTGAAAGACAGAACATGGAAAAGAAACTCTAATACCATTTCAGCAAGCTGAACCATTTGAAAGTAACTTTCTGCTTTTAATATGTTAATATTTCAGTTTATCAAGGCATAGAAAATTACAGGATATTTTTCTCCAGATAACTTTTTCCCCTCTGAGTGCAAGAAGCAAGCAAGCAAAAGTAAGTCACATGTCAATATCAGATTAATTTGTACAATTATTAGCCAGAAAAGCTTTGGTTGCCTCCCATTGCAACAATAAAGCATTTAACAGGAAAAGAACAAAAAAACATTCCTGCTGTCACTGTCTTTGTTTCCCACAGTCCATCTACCTGCATACAATCAAACACTACTGAAGACAACACTGAAAATGAGGAAATTTTATGCCATTGGCTCCATGGGACAGAATTTCATCCTTTGCACCTTGAGTACACCACGCTGTGGTTTTTCCCTCCCAGTTAACAGTGGAATAAAAAATTTCTTAAAATGTTGCCTAGACCAGACTCCCCCAGCAATATTCTTCATGGCAGCTGAGCAATAGATCAAACAACACTCAGGCTTGGCATTCCACACCTGAGGAAGCTAAAGTAGATGGGCTCCATACAAAACAAGGTTTCCTGTTTCAATTCAAAGATTCAGGCAGATTAGAGAATGAATAGTGCTGGTTTCCCAAGTTTCTAGACTATCCTTGTGGTGGGAGTGATTCACACTTCCCAGTCTCATTAAGAGCTGTCAGATCTCAGGCAGCAACATTGTCTAGGTATGATGAAGATGCTCTTATTTGCCAATGAAATTGAGAAACTGATTTTAACATTTAATGTGTCATATCTATTTTATTTATAAGCTCTAAACCATAATGAGGCATGGCCTTTGTAAAATGGGATTAAACAGAGAAGTAAACTGCTACACGGAACTATGGTGAATTCAATTTGGGAAGGAATTGAAGGTTTCTCTCATTTTCATGACTTCATCAAGAACCCTTCCAAGAAGGCTCTTAAAGAAGAGAGGTGGCAGCCTGCCTCAGAAGTGACGACAGCTGACCCTAAATCAAATGTCACACAGCTTCAAACCCTGAGGAGTCATCAGTCATGCTTGCAAGAGGGGAAGGAGCAGCCTCCTTCCTTGAGATCAATGAGGCAAACACAGAATACTCCTTCTGCTCTCCTAAGGATGATTGATGACTCCTTAGCAGCTCAAGTGTGTGACATTTGATTTCACTCACTGATAAGATTGTGTCTATCCAAACACCTTTTAGTTAATGTTTCCAGGGCCCCACCATAGCTGTTCTTTGTGACATTTTACACAAAGCTCAATTGTTCAATGATTAATGAATTTCTCAGCTATGGAAGAAAATTCTGTAGGAGAATTTCTAAACTGTGTTGCCTGATATTCCAATCACAACACAAAATTGGAATCTAGGCTCTTCAAGAAAAATAGTAGGAGATCTCCTGCATTTGTCTAATGACACTCAGTGGGCAAAACAGTCCTCCAAGAAAACTGGCCTCTTTCCATAACACTTCAAAATACACCCTTCAGGTCTGCTTTCCAGAAAATCTAATGCATTGATCGATTAAAAAAATTTCCAGACCTTTAAGAAGCAGATTTACACATGATTATGGATTTCAACAGACTTTAAATATGCTTTATACCTTTCTTATTTTTCATAAAGCACCATATTTGTATCCAGTTATTTCTTTCATATTTTGAAATGATGCAATCAGCATGTTTTGAAACTATGCTAGGTAATGCTTTGTAACTGCAAGACACACTTTTGTTTATAGGTTCTGAAACACACCTGCTTTCTATTACATCTAGTTGTATTAGAGGTCTTGTTAAATAAACATTTTAATATCATGGAAATTGCACAGCACTATTTACATATATTACAGCACTCACACTACATTTTTCTGCTTTTAAGATGGATATTGAATTAAATGTTTTAAGCAACTCTATTGTTGTCTCTTTTATGATATCACAGTCAGGAAAAGCAACAGTGTTTTCTGTCCCTGGTTTTATAAGTGCCATGTTCAGCTCAGCCAGATTCTGCCCCGGATGTCTTTGGGAATTTTGCTTTGCACAAAATTCACAAATCTCTGATAAGCACAAGAATTAGACAACTCAGAAGTCTGTCAGGAAATACATTCAATGGACTCCCAACAGGTTGTCAGTTACATCTGTACAGCTTTTTTCCAGTTCCTTTAAGGTCAAGTGCTTCATAAACTCCTAGTCTGACTATTACTTTCCTTACTTGGTAAGTTTCTTTGTCAAAAAGCACACTGGTAAATCAGAAGAAGAATACTGCACCACACTGGAAGAAAGGGTGATGTCTAGAAGCGTGTCTATCTTAACCCTTCAGAGTAAGTGACAGGACTGGAATGGCATTACTGTCAAAGAAAAATGCTCTGTGTAACCTTTATCATTTTGCCAAAAACAGTCCACTGGAAGAAACCAAAGAGAAATTCCAAGTTTGTACTTGCCAAATGAATCTTTCATTTAAAATTTGAAACAAAGGCGTTGCTTCTGCCAAGCACTGCTAAGCTTCGCTGAGGCCTCGCATGAAAAAACAAGAGCTCCAACTATTTGGAATTCATATTTGATGTAAAACTTGGGCTTGTTCCCACTAAATGCAAATAAGAGACTGCACGTTACCTTGAAGCTCTTTAAATTAAAAATGATACTGACACAGATCTGTGCCAAATTAACTCAGCTATGATGAAATGATTATAAAAACATGGTGTTACGAACTGTCTTGGCACTTAAAGACATGATGACATCTCCATAACACTCTGAAAATTTGTTACAATGAAAATAAAGCCTGGTTTTGAAGTCAACATTTTATTTCTAAAGCATTATACTCTTAAGGAATTTAAAATGCTAAATATAATGAGATATGAAATAAAGAAAATATTTATGTTGAAAAATACACTTTAAACCCCCCTTTTAACATAATGGTAGCTTTCTAATGCTAGCATACTTTAATGACAGAGATTAGATGATACATTAGGTATGACCTTTTGGAAAATTGTGTTTGGTTTATAATATAACCTTATAATATCATCTTGGACTTTGATAAAATATTGAAATAGTTTTTCTTTCCAAAACAGATAGAAAAATCATCTCACATTCTCTCTCATGGTTCCTTATGAGAAAAACTAAAATCATGCTTAAAAGATGCCCCTAGCAATGCTGGTGTTAAGGACAGAGAAGTTGATATGTAAACAGGACCTTACAACACACCAAGTCTAATTTTCAGTTTGAAGTGTAACACCTAAAATACTTCAGCATATGAAATGAATACTCTCCAGCTTGAGGAAGACTTCTCAAATATCATCTAATAAGAACCTGTATTTTGAGAGTATATGAAGATTTTTGAAGGGTATGTTTGTTCGATAAACTGCCACAGTTCTACCAGAAGTCATAGCAGATAATTTTCAAATTCCTTTCCATATCATGTACATTAGGAAACAGGGAAGTCAAATTCTTCAAGGAAAATTATGTTCTGAAACTGTCAGACAGGCTCCCTTAAAAACTGAATTCATATGCAGATACAGGTTTGTGTGCATCATTTTTCCCTTCCCCCTCATTAATCTTCAACCCAGTCAACTCCAATTAAATTTATTGGGATAAATATTTAAACATTTCCATGAAAACAGCTGATTATCTGGAAGACAGAGATCACACTGGTGTGTTCACTCAAAGGACTGAATTACTACTAGACTTCAAATAATCCACACGGAAAAGAACATTTATAAATACCTTAAACTGGGAAAAGTCACACTGAGAGGTATGGGAGGTGTGGGATGGGTTGGAAGAGAGGCCTAGCACTCATTGCTAGATATGCACAAGTGCCCAGGTTAAACTGTGGAATACATAAATTCCGAGAAATACAAATAGTTTCCAGAAACAGTTGAGATAAGCAAAAAAGAGAAGAAACCAGAGAAGACACTTGGAAACCTGTCAAATTTCCTCAGAGCGCACAGTCAGCCCACTTGGCAAGCTCACAGGGAAATCCAACTTGCATCACTGTGACTTGTCAAAGTCTTTCCCTAGAAATGCCTTGAAGAGACAATGGTTTTCCAAATCTGTGCCCATGACATGACTGTTTTGTAGCTGGAACTTCTTCTTTGTTCAAAAAGTTCAAAATTCAATGACTTTTTTCCTGACCCAGAAGACATCTTCAACCACCAAAACTTTCAACTATCAAATGTTCTACCCTTCACCATTTACTCCTACTGTTCAGAAAAATCTTCATTCTAGCCATTTCTAAATTTTTAATGCTTAACTAGAAAGCAAGCAATTACTGGGAGAAATCCCATGGGACAGGGTACGGGAAGGAAAAGGTATTTGGCCCATATTCAAGGACCACTGCTTCCAAGATCAAGATCAGAGCATCCCAATGGGAAAGAAATCAAGAAAGGGAGGCAAAACACCTTTGTGGATAAACAGGGTACTGCTGGGCAAACTCAAGCTGAAGAAGGGAGTCTACAGGTCACGGAAGGAGGGGATGGCCACTTGAGACGAATATAAGACTGTTGTCAGAGTATGTAGGGTGGAACTAGGAAAGCTAAGACCTCTTCAGAATTAAACCTTGCAAGGAAAGTCAAGGACAACAGAAAGGGCTTTTTCCAATACATTGGAGACAATGCAGGCCTCTGTTGAATGAGGTGGGTGCCGTGGTGACTGAGGATAGTAAGAAGGTGGAGTTACTGAATGCCTACACTGCTGGAGACTGTTTGCAGGAGCCCCAGATGGCTGAAGCCCCAGAGGAAGTCAGGATAAATGATGAGTCTGCCTTGACTGATGAGGATTGGGTCAGGGATCAGTTAAGCTGACTGGACATCCATAAATCTATGGGTCCTAATGGGATGCATCCAAGGGTGCCAAGCGAGCTGGTGGAAGTCATTGCTAGAAAAGATGATGGATAGTGGCCTAAAGTCCTAGGAAACAGGAGAGGTGCCTGAGGACTGGAGGAAAGCAAATGTCACTCCAGTCTTCAAAAAGGGCAAGGAGGACCTGGGTAACTACAGACCGGTCAGCCTCCCTTCCATCCCTGGAGAGGTGATGGAATGACATCCTTGGTGCTGTCTCTAGGCACATCAAGGGTAAGAGGGCTATTAGGAGCAGTCAACATGGTTTTACCAAGAGGAAGTCATGTCTGACTAATATAATAGCTTTTTATGATGATATAACCAGGTGGATAGATGATGGTAGGGCAGTAGATGTGGTCTATCTTGAGGTGAGTAAAGCATTTGACACCATCTTCCGCAGCATCCTCACAGCTAAACTGAGGAAGTGTGGTCTGGAAGGTAGTGAGGTGGATTGAGAGCTGGCTGAAGGGAAGAAGCCAGCGAGTTTTGATCAATGAAACAGAGCCTGTCTGGAGGCCTGCATCTAGTAGAGTCCCTCAGGGGTTGGTACTGGGACCTGTACTATTCAATGTATTCACTGATGACCTGGATGAAGGATGTCGTGGTTTCACCCGGCTGAGGGCCAAGATCCACGCAGCTGCCTGCTCCTTAAAGGAAAAGAGCAGGTTAAAGGGAAGAGGTGGGGGGGGGGGAGTGTGAGAAGTAAGGGAAGGGAAAAGGAAAGGAAGGGGCAAATAACCCCAAGATCAAGAAATTAAGAGGCCCGTGGGTTGGGATAAGGATAGTTTACTAAGATAACAGAAAGATACAATGTAACAATACTAACAGGACTTCAAAGCAAAAATATATGAAGCTGTTGATACACAATGCAGTTTCTCACCAAACCACACAACTCAGGCCGTGCCACCCAGAGCCGTCCCGGAACCCGACCGTCCCCCAAGAACCGCGCGTCCCGGAGCCGCCCCAGGCCTTCCTCCCGACAGCCCCCGATATCCTGGGCAGGACGTAACTGGTGTGGAATACTCCCTTTGGTCAGCTCGGTCACCTGTCCTGGCTTCGCCCCTCCTTTCTCATGAAGAGCTGAGAAAGTCCTTGACTGTCTGACAGCAACTAGAAACATCAGGGTGTTATCAGCACTACTCCCATTTTACTCTCAAACACAGCATTCATCCGCTGTTACAAATGAAATTAACTCTATCCTGACCAAAACCAGGACAAAGGAATAGAGTGCACAGTCAGCAAGTTTGCTGATGACACAAAGCTGGGAGGGGTGACTGACACACCAGAGGGCTGTACTGCCATTCAGCAAGACTTAGACAGGCTGGAGAGCTGGGTGAAGTTTATTGAGATTTAACAAGAGCAAGTGTAGGGTCTTGCATCTAGGGAAGAACAACCCCAGGTATCAGTATAGGTTGGGGATTGTCCCATTGGAGAGCAGCATAGGTGAGAGGGACCTGGGGGTCCTGGTGGACAGCAGGATGTCCATGAGCCAGCAACATGCCCTATGGCCAATGGCATCCTGGGGTGTATTATAAGGGGTGTGGTTAGTAGGTCCAGAGAGGTCCTTCTCCCACTCTATTCTGCCCTGGTGAGACCAACTGCACCTGGAGTATTGTGTCCAGTTCTGGGCCCCTCAGTAGAAGAAGCACATAGAACTCCTTGAAAGAGTCCAGCACAGGGCCACCAAGGTGATTAAGGGAGTGGAACACCTTCCTTATGAGGAGACGCTGAGGGAGCTGGGACTCTAGCTTAGAAGAGATTGAGGGGAGACCTTGTTAATGTTTATAAATATGTAAAGGGTGAGAGTCAGGAGGACAGAACCAGGCTCTTCTCAGCGATGGCCAGCGACACGACAAGGGACAACGGGTGCAAGCTGGAGCATAGGAAGTTCCATGTGAGTTTAAAGAGAAACATTTTCACTGTGAGGGTGACAGAGCACTGGCACAGGCTGCCCAGAGAGGTTGTGGAGTCTCCTTCTCTGGAGACATTCAAAACCCTCCTGGACGTGTTCCTGTGTGATTTATTCTAGGTGATCCTGCTCTGGCAGGGGGGTTGGACTAGATGATCTCCAGAGGTCCCTTCCAACTCATAACGTTCTATGATTCTGGGATGCTTAGAATAAATGCCTATTTAAAATAGAGCAAAAAATGCTAAACTCACAGCTTCCAACCCTTGCACTTAACTTCTGCATCTGGAAAACATTGTAAGCTACCATCCTCCATTTGGATCCATCAGTAAAAGAGGAGAGGTGTTTTTCTAATTGATTTCACTTATATTTACTGATAGAAATGGAACATGTCATGCAGAATTCCATTTTAGGATCATAGTGGCAGTAAGCAATAGCTCTGGCCACTGTTTTCACTTTTCCTTCCAGCCCTGCAAATTTCCTGAGTCCTTCTCCCTATCCAGTAAGACCAATCTGAAAGCCAATCTTTTCATTCAATTCTCTTGTCATCCACACCACTTCTCTATCACACTGGCTAGTTCCCAACAGGACCTAAACTCCTGCTGATTTCAGGTCTCTTCTGTAACAAACACATTCAAATCCAAGCCTTTCCTTGAACTGATCAGTCGCTACCATACCCTTCTCAGATCTATGAAGTATCTTTTTTGCTAATCAATAAATCATTTTCCCTAACCCCAGTCTAAATTCTAACACCACCAGAGCTCCTGCACTACATCTTAGTTCTTCATCAGATCTATCCTGTGTCTCTCACATCATTTCTCAGTTTTTGATGTGGCTTAAAACTAGTCTATCTTTCAATTATCAGACCAGTGATGGGCCATCACCCCAAACCATGGTTTACTAGCTTCTCTTTTCACATCTCCTTCCCAGTCCTTCCAATACAGAACTATGTGTCTAATGAGCAGCCTAAATTTCTATCTAAGACTCCCAATTTTCTTCTCTCCTTTCCTGACGGGTTCCCACCACTACCTCTGCCATTACTCCACATTCGGTCCTGCCTATGGACATACTGAAGGTACAGGAGAGGCCTTGCAGACCATAAAGAGAAAAGACCCTAAGAAGCAACTGGCTAACTGCACATTACAAATAAAGTCTTAAAATTCTCTTTTGGTAGAAGCTGTAAATTGTCCCCTATGTTAAAATAAATAAATAAATTCATGGTTAAACCAGAACGGACAGACATTATTTGCTCACCTGAAATATTTGTTTCAAGGAGAAAAGTGCCCGTCTCAGGTCCCTTCCATTGGAATTGTAAAGTTTTTCTGGAAAAAAAAAAAGACAAGATAAAGAAGTTCAGCATACACAAAACTGACAACGTGGCAAAAAAGTAGTACAGATTTCAAGAGCCATAGCACCCATTTCCCATTAGGCAGACTGCTGATAAAGAATCAATACAGACAGGACTTGCTCATTAAAAAATCACAAACAAAAACACTTTGGGTGTCTATAACTTCAGATGGCATCTCCCAGGTAAATTCACAATGGCTCCAACAAGACCAGTGATAAAGAATGCTCTAAGGAGTTCTTGCAAATGCTTAGAAATACTGTTTATTAAGACAAATTTAGGGTTTATTGAAAGTACCAGATGAGTTTCAAAAGACAACAGAGAGCACTCTTTGCTTTTGTTATCAAAGCTAGAGCCACTGAATCCCATCCTTGACTGCCTTCCCTCTAGACATTCTTTTCTCATGTTCTCATCTTTCTATTGTTAAATCCTTTCTGCAATGGCAATGAACGTTAATACCAGAAATAGTCGGACAGTCTGTTCTAAGCATAATTCAAAACAGTGTTTTATTGTCATGAAAACTGATCTTGATCTTTTTCTAAATGAAGCAGAAGCTTTCTTTTCATCATCCAATACTGAAATATATTACTTCATTTCTTCCCCTACTAAAGCATACCCAAACAAGCATACAAAAGCAACTCCTCTGCTCTCTATCTGTACCCTGTCACAATGTTTGTGCCTTTGGAAGAAGTCTTGGACTATACATCTCAAGTTTATCATTGCGTATTTGGAAGTGATTTGTGACTATGCATGCATACAGCAGAAGGTATGCCCTTCCAGTCTTCCTAGTCTACTACCTTTGGTGTATCTGAGAGAGATTATATGCAACACTTCTATAGTCCTAAAGTGAAATTTGTTAACTGTGATCTGAGGACAGGAAAACATAATCTTTATGATCACCTCCCATGACACACCTTGCCTCACCCATAGATCATCATGAAAGGACCTCCTCTGCAATGGAGAGTGGCCAGCAGGTCATGAGATCAAAGTGGTAATGCCCATGGAGTGAGAATACTCTTACGAGAAAATGAAATATCAACCCCCAAAGGTTTATTTCTTACTTTGCCTTGTCTATTTCTCTTTTAATTACTATTTCACATTACAAATCAAATTTTATTTCCCTCTCTCAGGAAGTTACCAAAAAAAGCCTAGCATTTGAGGATTCAATGCATTTATAGCTCAGTAATAATTTTTTACTTCAACCAAAGAAGGCAGGTTTTAATTTTAGAAAAACATTTCTTATTCCCAATGGTCATCTTCAGCCAAAGGAAAAACGTGAAGTAAAACTTCAGCAAAAACTTGGGTAAACTTTGAAAGTAGTTTTGTTCATCCCTAATTGCCTCTGATTTCAAAGGCAGAACGTGTAGAATTGGCAAAACTATTGTTGTTATAAGTTGTCTCCTTCCTTGCACTGTTTATAGATTCCTGACAAAACACTGGAGGAACGGATTTCACTTGAAGCCATAAACTTAGAGGCATACTTTAATTACTCTTGCTTAAAAAACACACTGGCATGTGAAACTACATTTCTTGGCAGGATAAAGAGTAATTTTGTCAGGAAAGCTTAAAGAATAATAAAGGTCTTTTAAGACCCAGTCTGTCAACGTTACATGCCATATTACACAAAATATTCCTCTTTGAAAGATACCTCCATCTGGCATTTGTTATTACTAATTTCCCTCTATTCATAATTCACCAGCATCATTACGAGCAGAATCTCTCCAAACAAGGCAGTACATTATCATCTTAATTAAGAAAGGCACCACTTCTTAAAGTGCTGGCAGCTTTGTGTGTAAATATCAATGTCCTAACAAATGCCATCTGTTGGTCTTGGTCTTAAACAGGAACAATCATCCTCCTGGCCTGGGGTAAAGTCCTAACGAACCATTGTTGTGATACCATAACGCTGGTTGCTTCCATTGGTGCATGAAGATTTTTGGTACATCTCAGAGGAACAAAGCCGAACATTCTTCTTCTTGGGTCTTTTCACAGAGCATAACATCATCCCTGGCAATCAGCACAAGCAGTGCTCGCATGCAGCAGAAAGGGTAGGTGTTATGAGCTGCAGCTCAGAAAGGGTGTCTATCACTAGAGCTGAGGAATCAATACCTGCTGGAAGTACCAAGTTTGGCCACAGCAGTGGCAATGATACAGCCACGTGTATCGTAAACACTTGAGCTGGTCTGATGCCCCTTTCGAGGGGCAACAATCCAGTTATGTCATCTCACTTCTGATGTCTATTACCAGGTGACAGCAACCTACACAGAGACAATGTACATTTGCAGATGTCTCTTCATGTGGAGCTAATCTTGTTGAATCAGCTCAGAATTACAAGCTCCTGACCTCTTCACCTGTCAGTCCTACCCATGGGCAATATACCGGCTGCCTACATAAGTGGCACCCACTTCTCTTGCTGGTGGCAGAAACATTCACAGAGCATAACCCAAGGAGGAAAGTGTGACAGTCACCCCTCAGCATCAAGCTACATCAGAAGAAATTTTGGTCTAGAAAAATGTGGTCAAAGATGAATCTCACCCAGGTCAGAAAAGCCTGTGCAAGCCAAGGTATTGCATGGACTTAAAAAACCCCTTGTACTTTTATTGTATTTCTTCATGCTATTTTTCAGAAAATGGTAACTACATGCACCAGACTACATCTCAGAGACACTCTGCAAGATGCTCTCAAGCCCTTACAGGATTCCCATTTGTCAGTAGTACCTTTAACACCACAGGGACCTCAAGGCTCTTCCCAAATGGCTCAGACTGGAACCAAGGCTATGAAAACGGCACCAGCAGGAAACTGACCGGCAATAAATACTGACAGGCAATAATCACTCCTAAGCTCTTTTTCTATTGCAGAAAATCAAATTAAAAAACAAAGAGGGAAGGGCACAGTAGCTTACAGTGTTTTCATACTGAAGACAGCAAGCTGTTTTACCTGAGCTATTTAAAGCATTGTTCTCTTTTAAACAGACTGAGAAATAGCCTGCTAAAGCACAGAGGTGACTACTTTGGGGATCTTATTAATGTTTATAAATATCTGAACTGTGGGAGACAGGGCGATATAGCCAGCCCCTTTTCAGTGGTCTGTGGGGATAGGACAAGGGGCAATGGCTGCAAGTTGGAGCACAGGAAGTTCCGCACCAACATGCGGAGGAACTTTTTCACAGTGAGGGTGACAGAGCCCTGGCACAGGCTGCCCAGGGAGGTGGTGGAGTCTCTTTCTCTGGAGATATTCAAGACCCATCTGGTCGCTTACCTGTGTGACCTGCTGTAGGGAACCTGCTTTGGCAGGAGGGTTGGACTCAATGATCTCTGGAGGTCCCTTACCAACCCTGTGGAAGGGACCTCCAATTCTCTAGTTCTGTGAATCTGTAATTCTCACTGTGCCTCCTTGGCAGAGTTTTCTTTAACTGGAAAAAAAAAAAGATGCCTACAGCTTCCAAACAGGCATCCAACCTGCAACTATTACCAGAAGAAAAAAGTTCTGAGGTGCTCGAAGGACAGCCCAAAAGACCTACCTGCTCACAGTGGTCTTGCCAGAACATGCTATAGATAAGCCTGAATACATACATCAGGGCTATTTTATGCCAGAAACTGACCCTCTGAAATTCACATGTGAAAAATCACTGCTACATCTCACCCTGAAGCTTCACTTTACCTATGGTAAAACACATCTGTCCTTCCCCAGGTCAGGCACAGGTTGGAGACATACTACATTCATACACCTCAAGATTAGAGAATATAAAACGGGTCAGAGAATTTGAGATATCTGAGTGTATCTACCTATTAAAGGCTGCCCTTCTGACAGTTATGTCTTGATAAGCTATGCTGCTGCAGTGCTTTTTACTACTCTTTGTCAAGACATAAGCATCTGCAGCTCTGAAATAGGCTTAATTCCAGCTACCTAGGTGACAGAAAATTCTCCTGGTGGTTCCCTCTGATGTTAACTAACACTAGAGGGCACTCCTTAATTCTTTATTTTATGAAAGAAAAGTCACTCTGTGCCTCCATGAGTTTCCCACTGATAGAACAATGCTGTATGGGATGCTGAGTTGCTACTTCATTAACCTTGAAACCTTGCTTTTTATCTGTAGACCGACTGTAGGATGTCCTGAAAAATTAAAAAGCACCAGCACTGCCCACCTCAAACATTCAAAATCAGAGTCAATGCCTGTAAAGCTATCTGATAGAAAACCAGTTACTGGTGTGGACTGGAGCTTTTATTTACTTTTCTGTAGCAAGCAAGAATCATATGTGGTACCTTATCCTCCCCATCATAATGGGGTAAGTCTATATCCTTGAAAGACAAAGAGATTCCCTCAGCTCACTGCCTCTTTCTACAGGCAGAGCATCAAAGAGAGCCGGGCTTGTGATATAGACAGTCACGCATGAGAGACAGCAACCTGCAAGCACCTATTTTCTTGCAAGAGCAGCATTGTGGTTGGGAGAAGGCTTCACACTCTATAGATAAAGCATGATATATTACTTTGGGGTTTGTTTACTTTTACTTTTGTAGAAATAACTCTCCTAGAGAGGAGAGGAAAGGAAACTTAAGCTAGGTGAGAAGGGATTTCTCTAGGTGAATTTGGTACAAACACAGCAGTGGAGGGAAAGCAGTTTGGTCTGCAATCAGCATCTTTTCAGAAAGCAAGAGAAGCCTTTAAAGATCTTCAGTTTATGGGACCACTGGTAGCTTTCAGAAAGAATTCTGTATTTTCAAAGACGACCATCAGAGACTCAAATTTCATTGGGTATTCAACTCTTGACGACATTGGAAAAGGCACTTTTGAAATAAAATAATAGGTCATTATATTCTTAATGAAAGTATTGACTTTTCTTCTACTTTCTTTGGGAAAAAGAGTGTTTTCAATCCACCATAATAAAAGAAAACCCAGAACTGGTTGAATATTTCTTGGTTCAGTCGCATGTATTACACCTGACCTCTGACCGACAGGGTACCACATCCTCCTCCCTTCCTCTTCCATCACACCCATTGAGTGAGTCCCTGGGATATAGTAATTTATGTAGCATCAGCCTTTTGAGCTATTGGCAAAGGCTCGCGAACATCTGGCTGAGCACAAATGGGAGTTGCTCTGCTTCACTTGCTGCTGCCTGAATGACCTCCATGTCTCCCATCCATGCTTCTTTTCTTTAAACTATAATTTCAAGATGAAGCTCCTTTCCTTACAAAAACATAAAAGGGAGATTAGCTCCACATTTGATTACATTAGCAGGGTACCTGGTGCAGATCTAATTAACCAACATTTGAAACATTTCCTGCCATTCATTTCTCAAGCCGTCGCATGGGACAGAAGTAGCAAAATTCTCTGGCTTCTACTAGCCACTTGCAAACTGGCTACTACTTGGAAACTAAAAACTTAATTCTTATCCCTTCAGCAAAGAATAAAACATTATGCTTTCACTAGGAAGAAGTATTAGTGATAGAAGTAACAGTCTTTTAGAATTAAAAATGAACAGCCTGGGAAAAAAAATCAAACAAAAAAATGTTTATAACAATTTTAAAAAAACCCTTCTGTCAATCCCAAGTACCACATTTCCAAATTCATTACTACACTATTCAAAATTTAAATTGGTGTTATTCTATCTGAATGAATTTACACAAATATAAAACTGGGTAAAGGTTTGAGCAGCGCAGCGAGAAGTCAGGCGTACGGGTCCAATCCTGTGAACAGGCTTCAGGAAGCAGCCTGGAAGACTTCACTGGGTCACTCAAGTGGGCCCACGGGTACATATAGCGCTGCAGATCTGTAAAACAACTGTATATAAAACTAATTAGTGCAGTGTGCCAGTCTTTCACTGTATGTCAAACAAATTAAGGCAGTCCTCTAAGAAAAGGGCTGGTCCTGTGCCAAGAACAGGCGCTCTAGTTGTGCTTTTGTCCACAAAAGCTAGTCATAAATGTGTTGGCCAGACAAGGCACTCTCCTTTTCCTCTCACACCCCCAAGAAAATACAGGGAGGAGGATTCATTCACATGCACATTGCCCACTGATGCATTAATAGAACTGCTGCTTCGGCTGCGATTGCCTCGTCGTGCATGGCACGAATCTTTGTGTTCTCTCTCAATTTGATCTTCTTTTCCTCTCCCTATGAATAGTTTGTTACGCATTAATTAGCGCAACACGTCCCATGTGAACTCACGCCATATATATTCTCCAGCTGATCCAGAGATAAATGCCTAGCACTTAGCAGGGAAAAGGAGTTTTCCCACAATAAAGGACCCGAAGCCAAGCAAGCGGCTGCGTACGAATTTCGGGAAGCCTGACTACGCAATGCTGAGCCCATGTCAGCGTCAGCGCTGACTGCTCGGGAGGAATGTGCAGGCTGCTTCCAAGGAATGCCGCCCCGGCTCCGCACCAGAGCAAAGCCTCCCTCCCCTCCTTTTCATTCAGCCGCACAGCAGCTGCTTAGCTAATTATCTGGGACAGCGCGTCCCCTCAGCGAGCAGGGTCCTTTGCCCCCACTGGGAGAGGGGGATCCTTTGTGGGGAAGAGGATCCTATTATGCCTGCATATGAGAAGAGCTCCCCTTCAAGCCTGCATCCTTATTGCCTTTCTCTGTAGAGGACCCGCAGGTGGGGGGTGGGAGGAGGGAAAGACACAAAGCAGCCTTGGACATCCTATCCCACACACCCTGAAGCCACGCTGGCAGAGGCTTAAGGCGGAGGGTGCAAAGAGCCACCTGCAAGACCCAGTGGGCCTGTGGGTTTGGACAGGCAAGCAGGGAGAACTCCATGGTGGGATCTCCACTGGGAACAAAAATTGCCCGACACAGGCAGCACTTCTGAGCAGTTCTGTACACTCTGCCCCCTCTTCAAAGGCAGAAGCTTTGCAAGAAGGAACCAGCAGGAATGGCCCCCTGGATTTCAACAGAGGGAGCACCCGGGTCAGAAACCCCACTTGGGGAAGAAGGATTGGGAAGGAGGATTCAAATTTTTTGAACATTTCTCTGAAATGCCAGACATCCTAACTTCTGTCACAAGGCAATTAACATAAAACAGTTGACACAAGAAAGAATATATGCTTAAATTTAGTGACAAATGTATCTACTCCTCCAGGTGCAAGTGTCCTCCTGACATAGTGTATCTGAATTCTTGCTGCTGTATTCCCAGGAGACATGGAATGAGATTCAAACATTTGCAGGAAAAAGAGTAACAACAGGAAAACTCTCAAGGGCAGAGGAGAAAAACGATGACTCTGAGGATGAGGAATTGGACATGCAACACCAGAGAACCAACGCAAAAAGTACAGAAGAGCAGAGGGGAGTCAGTAAGAAAGAGAACAGGGAGCAGGAAGAGTAAAGGTCTGGAGTCCCACTAATACAAGTAAATTAATGCTTGAAAAAAGCAACAATGCTTAAACGATCACCAAAAAGGAACTAAACGTAAGAATTAGGAAGCACGGAAAGCCCGAGTGCAAAACTGAATTATTTGTATAAAACAGAGACAGAGAAATCATCCTTCCAGGGTAGGCCCTTTTCCTTCTGAACTTCCAGGAGATTCCCCCACCCCTGGCTCCAGGTTCTAATCATTTCTCAAGATTCATTACCAACACACAGATAAACTACAGCAACATCTAAGTAATTCAGTGAGATTTAGAAAAAGGAGGGGTTTACACACATAGCTGGTAGAAGGGACTTTCCAGTCTTCATCACACTGCACTCCGGGCGACCAAAACATCTAAACCAGTCCCTCTCCTCTCAACCTGTTTACTCCACTTGGCTTCAAGCAAACCACACGTTTCAGATAAACCGTCAGCCAGAGTTTCCTCTCACCAAGCCCTAAATTACCATCCCTTTGCTCCTATAGACACATGCACATGGAACTCGGAAGAACATCTGTCACACTATCTGTACACCCTATGGCAAACAAATACCAATGGTTTACACCAAAGGCAGATGCTAAAATGCAGAAGTGTTTTTAATAGTTCCATGAAATAGAAAGCCTTAGTTTTCCTTTGCTGGATACTGGAGGTTACAGCTATGGAAGCTGCTACTCTCTGTATGCTGCACTGCATTATGCTAAGATCTTCCTTTCACTATTTTCATTTCTAATTTACTTAGCGTATTAAGGCCCGACTTACTCCTAAGCAAGTGAAACAAGGACACAAACTGATGCGGGCTGAGAGCAAGGTGAAGCTCGCTACTAGCACTTTTTCCCTTAGTTTTATACTTCTGTGCTCACTGTTTTCCTAACTCTGTACTGCAGAAACACATCTCAGTTGCTTTCTACTGCTGCTGTGGAAAAAAGGACATACGCAATGAAGAAGCACAACAGCAGGAGAGCACCACAGCAGATTTTACTTAAATCATAAAGTAAAAGTTGGAATAGGACATGACAACCCAGAGTCAACAAGGAATCACTCAACTGCTCAGAAAGCAGCAACACCAACCCTAAGACACTTGAGTGGATCAAGCTTTTCAGTGATTACAAAACTCCAGGCTAAATTACCTGTCTCTGGAGAAATAAAGAAAATGCAGGGGGTGTTCACTGTAAAAAACCAAATCTCTTTTAGACCTGGCTTTTGTGGTCAGTCTGGAGCTGAAGAAATTATTGCCAGGCCAGTGCCACAAAAAGCATTTGCCGCCCTCTGTGAGCTGAAAGCTGTGAACAAACCGGTGCAGCAAGGCATCTGTGAATCCGATTATAACTTGAATATCACCACAGCTTTTCTTTCCATTTCCAAGTTACTTCTCTCACATGCATCCTTTCAGATTTTGCAAGCTAGAATACAGAATTCCCCTTTACAGTTACATTTCCCATCCAGTGTGATACCTACTGCTAACTCTGGACACATGGGGAAAGCCTGCTGTGGGAAACAACAGCAGTGAAGTAAATACATGGTGTAGGTGCATGGGCACAGTACAGATCTAGACCAAATCACTCAAGAACCTCGGTCTTCCTTCCTTCCTTCCTTAAAAAGCACCACTAGAAGGGCATATTCGAAAGTCACAGCCTTGCCAGGGTATTAACAAAATAAAGATCCTTCTGCTCCTTCAGACTAGTCATCCCAGCTATGGAGCAGGCACCATAGCGTACTTCCCTGCACTGATTTATTTATACAGGTCCTATCCACTTGAATGCAGAAGGCACTAATAAGCTCTTTAGTTCTGAAGTGCAGGAAGCAGCACTTGGGGCTGATAACTTCAAAGGAGGGTACTTCTGCATGTCTAGAAAAATACCGGGATTGCTCTTCTGTAGAAGTCAAAGGGCTGCAGAAGGGAAAAGGCTGCGTACCAAGGTCAAATATTACAGCACCGTATTGCAGCAAGTGGTGATGGAAAAGACTTAAGAGGTCATCTTGTTCATCCCCCTACTAATGCAAAATTGTTCCCTAGAGAGTAATACAGTAGGAAACTGGTTGCAACACTAAAATATAGGTTACATAATTCAAGAGAATGGGGCCGGGGAAATTTGCTAGAAAAGAAAATATTATAGAATAATTTGCTGCTTTCTTTAGAGATTACTGTAACCACCGTGGCTAAAATATAATCATAAAAAGTATGTTCAGGCTAATCTTTAATGTTTGTTTCACTTTACAAGTGGGATTCTGAATTGCTGACCTCCGAGCTTGTGCTTGAACAAGCACATCAGTGCCTCTTGGATTAAAAGTACTAGTAACATGCTAGTCATGATTTGAGTTTTCTGGGTTTATTCCATTGTAAATACAGTGCCAACCTGGTACTCTGCATGCTCACTCGGTGTTAGTGATCAATTAGCAACGAACAAATTTCAGCAACCTATCATAAAAAAAAAAAAAAAGACAAAATATTTAGGCACACACCCACTATCCCTAGAATTAGGGATGCCTTATCTGTGCTGACAGCTTGGCAAGAAGCAAAACATCCAAGTGCAAAGACAACATAGGTTTGTGCCAAGAACGTGAATGAGCTCCTGAGCTTCAAGTTCAAACCATGTTTCATTGTTGTGTAAGACAAGCCAAAATACGTCCAAGTCTATCTCTATGACTAGGTTGTTCCAATGATCCCAGTCCATCCTCAGGAAGTGCATCGGGATTTGCATCCAGACCTCAGAGTGTACAGCCTCCTAATTAGCTGCATGTGTATGACCCAATCAGAGGTCATTCAAAAATTTAGACATCAAGTATGGGCCACTCATCTGATGGCAAGGCAACAGGCAAAAAAGCATAAGCAGCAGCTGATGAATACCCACTAATGCTGCTCTCCTCAGACTGCTGCTAGTGATTGCAATGGTGCTTACATCTTTAAATACCTGAGCCTGCGTTGCTTACATACACATGAGACTTTCTGGTCTCACAGCCATGCTGCTGGGAGCAAGGGGTTCCAACTCAATGTTAGGGTGGTCTTGACCATTTGGAGTGGCCAAGACAAAGCATCCAACACAAAACCCTCACATAGAAAAAAAGTAAATATGTCTGTGACAGAGACACACAATATATATTAAGCATTAATATTTATTTGGACTTCAGCATCACCCAGAAGCATCAGCCACAAAATCAATAAGGATCCCTCTGGAAAGCTTATAGAAGAGGCACCCAACATTAGTGGAGCCTCATCTATGGGAATTTTTTCCCCAAAATTTAATTAAAAAACAGAATAAGCAAAGAATTTAAATGAAAATTCCATAGGATCTCCAGGATATTTATATCACTATTTCACTACATTTACTCATAATAATACTGATTTCTAAAACTTTTTTTTTTCTTTTAATTTTCAGACTTTCCCAGTCTGGAAACTCTTGCAATGTCTCTATACAACAGCTTCTTCCTTAGATCAAAATACTTTACTTGCAGCTCATCTTTCCTAAACCTCTGATAGTCCTTCTTGTTCTTGAATATGGCCTCTAATGAATTCACATCCTTAACTGCACAAACCCAGACACGACAATTCAACTCAGGCTTTACTGTTTTCGAGTAAAGAGGAGAAAGAGCACATCATTAGATGAAGACTTGGTTTTGCTTCAGTATTACAGAATCACACAGCAGAGAACAATCCCTTAAGTAATAATTTTGTAGTTCCTATGTTGTTCCTTAGTTACTAACATGGAACAGTTAAAGACATTAAGCTAGTTAAAAAGCTTTGTTCCAATAACTCGATCTGTCTTTTTCCATGGGCCTTGATATGTTTTAGGGCTCTTGAAAGATGCTTCTTTAGAATACTTGAAGGATATAGTTAAATTAACAGAAATTAAATTAACAGAGGCTGATTTGCAACAGAGGAAGAATGAAGAAATATCAGATGCGCAGAAGGACAGAGCGCAGCACAAACACTTCCAGCAGATGTCAAAGTAATTCAGGGTCAGCAAGTTTCCCATCATTCTGAAATTGCTGGGACGCATGAAAAACGCACCATTTTGGCAACTGAGAGGAAAAGAAAACCCCAGGAATAAACTGAAAAAGAACCACTAAAATCTAGATCTAAATCCTTGCCAATGCATGAATGTCATCTGATGTGGATGCCAGGTCAAGCACGTGGCCAGCCCTCATGCAGCAGCCTGGGGGGGCTCAGAGGTCCCTGCTATCTAACGGGCAACTCACCTTCCAGCGCTTCTACTGCTTCTGTACCACGTGCCTCATCGTCTCTTGGGGCACACTGGCTTGTGTTTGGTGCAGGTGGCTGGCACATCACTTCCGCATCTGTCATACCATGTCTTGCAGCAAGAGGGACGTGAACAGGCATCCCAAGAACGTGGCACAGGCACGGTGATAAGCTTAGCGCTCTAGGAAGGGAGGTAACACCACAGGGGAGCCAACAGCCTCAAGCTTCACATGCTGCACCCAGCAGCCCTGCAAGAGAGCACTTAGGCTGCTATCTCTTACTCCTCTGCAGTTTGCTATTTTTTGTTATTATTATTATTCAGATTGCTGTGCATATAAAGGCTTTTCCTGCAGCAGGGAACTTTGTACTCTCTAAGGACCTGTACGTCAGATTGCAAAGGCTTAGCAGTGGAACTACGTAATGTCATATCCTTACAAAATGAGGTAAAAGCAGGGCACTGATCCACTTGCCAAGTGCCACAATTAGGATAAAGGATTGTTCCCAGAGCTACACATACTAACTAACTAGCTAGAAATTACGGATAAAAAACTGTGTTCACCAAGTGGCAACTTCACTTTTGGAATTTCTCTCATGTTTTCATAGGTAAAAAATATCCCAGCTTTTCCAGGAAGGAACAAGATGTGTGATGCCAGTAGGTTCCACAACAGTACAGTTGGATACAAGAGTGAGTAAGAATACAAAGCAAGTTTCTAAACAATTATTTAATCCCCATTAACAAATACTACAAATAAAAACCTCTGCATTAAATGCTTCTCTCACTTGGATTGGGAAATGAATGAGTTTGCATAAATGCATTGGCCATGCAGGTCCCTATAGCAGCATGAGAGAAGATTGTAGACAAAACCACCCACTGCTCTAGCAACAGATTTCCCCTTCTGAAGGTGACGCCAGCTGATGCCCCCCCAGGCCATGGTGCACTGCCTGCTGGGGCACCCGCTCTTCACCTCTCTCACCGTCTGCGGAGATGGAGGCATGACAGACCCCAGAATGCTCCCAGAGATCAGTCTGAGGGAATCCCACTTAATTTTCCCCCCAACCCTTACCCATAAACAGTATTTCTAACAAATATAACTTAAATGAAAAGTCACTCAAGCTATTGGGCTCCTTTCCATAGGGTTTAGTCCTGTGCTGGTTCAGGGCAGTTTCCAGCAAGTCTGCAACAGGCACGAAATACCATGTTTCCAGCTGAACAACCCAAACGCTTCCTTTCAGTACCTCTACATCTGCATTTGTTACAAACAGTGACAACAATACAAAGATATTTCTGAAGCACACCAGAAGACTTTTCCTTTTACCCTCCCCAAAGGAAAGGCTATCCTCTCAGTGCTCTCCACACACCACCTACCATCCATTTATATTTTCAAACATTCCTGAAGTGCAATTTCTGTTTACCGTGCCGCGCGGCACTTGGCCTGAACTTGTTTAACACATGTTCGCGTTATTTATCCAAACTCATTCATCACAGTTGTAAAACATCTGACAGAGGATGGAGGTTTTCCAGTCTATCAGGCCTCTCACTTAATTCAACCGCTGATTATTTCCACCTCTAAGTACTTTGACCAAAGCCACACGAAAGCGCTCAGCTATACTAAATTGTTCTCCGTTTGTTATTCATTCAGTCACTGGCTTGGAAAAGCTCTAGCTCTACTTACTGAATTAATTAGGAGAATATCAACTATACACACAGACATATTATCTCTCTCTCTATATATATATATATACACACACACAACCCCCCAAAAAATATATATAAACATTAGTTATACATAATATTATATATATATGTTTATATATGCTTTTTGTATATGTATTTCATACTTGTTATACACATATAAATGCAATAGCTTTATTTAGGAGGGCCCACATGATATGGAAACTTTAACCCCCGTGTGGATGGGAAATTGTCATCTGTGATATAAATATGCAAAGTGTTTCTCTAAAAAAATGTAAGGTCCTTCCACACTGGTGTCTTCCTTTCCCTCATGTTTATGGAGAATTGGAGAAGCATCATGGCCCCCAAGGTTTCAAAAAAAAAAAAAAAAAAAAAAAAAGCCTTATGCAGGTTTATAAGCAAGTGATCACTACAATTAACTCTTCAGAATGCCAGATTTTGTGTTCCTGCTCTTTCAGCTTTACTATCCTTCTTAGCTACAGCTACCACCTTGTCGACTGTCCAAAGCATGTGGTAGCTCAAAGACTCTACGTGTGTTGATTAGGGCTGGCTCTAACATCCATCAAGAAAAAGGCCAGAACTGATACTGATGCAGAAGTTACTCATACGCCCAGCGTGTTGGTCAATCTTCCCTGATGTTTCCTGAATCAAGTGATTCAACTGATCCTGAATTACTCACCTATGATGATACACTTTCTTTTCTATCCCTTCTATCTGCTGACACTTATAAATAACTTTTCTTGGGAGGCAACCCCGGGAAAACAGCATCTTCTATGGAAAAAAAAGGCAGTCTCCCAGTGCTGAACATGTGTAGTCCCTCTGCTAAAACATGAGTAATTTCCAAATTCCTGCTGTAGGCAGGTTATATCAAAAAAATTAACCACTCACTGTCAGCTGAATGAATACTCAGATTTCCTTATTTGCATCCCTAAGCAATGAGCCAACATCCCTCAAGCACACAATGATGAGGGAGTTCTCCTGACTGATCCCTGATGGTCAGGCTTTCCAAATTCTGCCCTCCCTCATGGAATGGGCACTACCACGTTAGATAGGAAACTGTATGGTTCCCTGATAAACCTCAAGGTCATGAAAGTACAGGTAGGCCCTGCCGCAACATTACACAACCTTAACTACTTATCATAATCACGTATGAATGCAACCATTCCTGCACAACAAAACTGACTTGGCAAAACAGGAGTAGTTGGCACCGCGAACACCAAGCAGTCACTCAGGGTTCACCCTTCACGAGCACTCGTGGATTTGTGTGGCCCTCATGACTTCACTGAGGAAACACAGTGACAGATTCAATATGACTTTTCTGTAAATGGATTTATGTCAAGAGCATGCATGAAGGTACTGTTGCTTTTCCTCAGCTACCAAGGAATTTTCCTGTTTCCTATCAGCTCAGCTAAACCAAACATAAGGATATATTTTGTATATAAATTAAAGTAATCAACCAGTTCTGGAGCCTTTACCCTTAGAATGACTGGACACAGTCTTGAGTAAGTTGCTCTGGCTGACCCTGACTGGAGCAGGGAAGTTGGACAAGACAATTTCCAGTGGTGCCATCCAACTTCAATGACTGTGTAAATAGTCTTCAAACAGTTATGTATAGTTTCTTGTCCAGTTGACAGAGCTGATGCATGCACATACTGCAGGGCACATGCAACACAGATTCAGCTGCCTAATATGACATTTTTTTTAATTTCCAGGCATAGGAAAACACAGTAATAAAATCCATAAATTCACAAATTCATTTAGTATAAACACCATGCACCCTAAGTTAATGTAGTCAGGAATTGGATCCTGGAACTGGAAAGTAGAAACTGTTCTGCTTTCTGTGATTACTGAGTACAAGTTCTGTATTGCTTTTTCATTTCTTGTCTCTTCCAGAAGGAAGATCTTTCATTGTTCCTTTTTTTTTTTTTTTTTGCATACTTTGCATTGCTCATTAATCATACTGACACAAGCCTATAACCACAAAACTAGAAGCAACCGAACAAGCTCGCATCTGCAAGAACATTAAAAAGACCAGATCCTCCCTTCAGGGTTCCTAATTGGCTTTCCAGATCCAAAAAAAAATATGTAGTTCAGAAAGTGTCATATGTGCTATGAGAATTGAAGATCCATTCACTGAGGGGGGCAAACCCACCACCGTTTGCTGCGAGGTTTGGCTACCTCACATGCTACTTTATTTTTCTTCCCTTGAAGAGCTGTGTAAAAACAACATTAGGAACTACACCACCGCGTTTTCACTTGACAGCACAGGTTGGTTAGTGTAGACCTCTGAGTAAATAAACAATTCCCTTTCCTTTTCCACTTAAGGAATAAACAAACACACATTTCTTACCAGATTGACTCTGAAAGAAATACTGGACGAGTTCTCTCTTTTTCAAAAGAAAGGATTTAGTTTTGTGCGCGTTAAGTTTGCGCTGTGTTGACGTTACTTGGTGGCCGAGAAACACACAGCGCAAATTATACATGATTTAAGGGACTCTCCGAAGGACAGAGGTGTCCTGGGAGAGTGAGGCCTGGGGAGAAGCTGAGGCAGTAAACTGAGAGCTAAAAAACTCTGCTTAAGTCCACTGGATCCTTGCCACTATCTTTGAGAGTTTTTACCTTCCAAAGGCTACTATGGATCTGACCTCTTTGCCTCCTTCCACCCCCCACCCTATCATTATTTCTAAAGTCTATACAAAGCCACTGGAAAATAAGGATGATGACAGGGGATGAGTGCAGAAGGCAGCTCCAGCAAGAAAACAATAGGGTTTGTAAATCTGATTATATTCTATTACAGACAGAAAACAGGAAAATGTGGTTTCTTAGAAGAAACACAGGGCATATTATTACTACCATCTACAGAAGGAAAACCATGAAAAAATAACCAGTTACTCATGGTTGCCTTATTGGAGCTCCTTGTCTGCATCCAGTACTAACTGTCCATACAGAAAGCAGTCAGTGAAGTCAAAGGGACAAAATGCTATTAAAAAAGTAATAAACCTTTTTCACTGGACAGAAGAACTATTTCTTACTGTATACTTCTTTTTGATTCCTCTTGGCTAGGCTGTTTATGCCAATCAGCACCCGACAGCCTACTGCCATATGGTGTGTACGTACACACTTCTCAAGTGTGTAGAGAAAACTTCAGCTGGTGCAGGATTTGGCAACTTTCTTGTTAAGTGGCATTTTTATTCATGAGCATATTAAATCCATGATGCATAATCTGCTTGAGCAGCCTGATAGTTTTAAGATGTTAGTCTAGACCTATAAAGCCCTAGATGTCTTGGGACCTATTTCTCCAGCAACTGGGCTTTTGTGGAAGTTTTCTGATGAACAGAAGTTATAATCAGAAAACGTCAGTCAGCAAGCTGGAAACACTGCATTCAAAGTCTCTTCCAGGTAGCAAAGTCCCTTTAGATCCAAGAGGTTGGCCTAGATTTATTACAGCTGGGGACCCAGGAAGAAGATGGTCCCATAGGAAGTTAGGGGGCTGCACTACGGTGAGGCAAATTTGAAGGGAACAACGTCCAGGTCCTAAAAGGTTGAGCGCTCACGGAGCCCAAGCTCCACCGCAGGAATCCCAGAGAATCCACCCTGGAGCCAAACTGCTGAAAAAAATAGTGAGAAACGTGCATTTCAGCCACAAATTTAAGAAAGGAAAAATTTGTACTCAAAGTACCTTTACTTCAATATAATTTTTCTACAGAGGTATTAGGATGGTATTTCCTTCACAGTTTCCGAGCTGTGCCACAGAATATTGGGTGTGTTTGCGAAATCTCTGTCACTCCTCACTCCCTGCAACTTCAGGGGTTTGCATGTCTGGAACAATCTTATTTTTTTTCCGGTGTTTTATTAGCAGCCCCTTTCTGAGAAATGCCAGGTGGCATCGTGCCCAGAATTGCTTGCCAGCTAATCTCAGAGGATTGGGCATTATGCCATTTGAATTAAAAGAGCTCAGCTCTAACTCACTGATAACATTTAGGAATCAAACTAATAAAATGGAAAAACAAAACGAATATGGATAATCTCTGAATGCACACATATGATGGCTTTTAATGAAAATGTTTACAGTTATGGAGAAAGAAAATATGTGAGCAGCGGTCTTTTCTCCAAAACAAAACAAAAAATAAATCGGGTCCAAGGGACAAAAACCTTCTATGATTTCAGCAGTTTCTGAGAATGGTAAAAAAAAAAAAAAAAAGAAAAAAAAAGGTGATTTGCACATTTAACTACAAAGGTAATGCCACTAGGATCCTTGCAAGAGGCTCAAACTTGAAGCAAGCTGTGCTGCCACTCACCCCACAGAGTCAGAGGAGAAAGAGGAAGAAAAGAATTTGCATCTGAAGGGAACAATGGAGTTTCCTCCTCAATCCCTTCATTCTGTCCTTTTGAATCGTCCTTCCTAAAATAAAGAGGACGTTTAATTTATGAAGACCAACAGAATCATAAATAGCCAGTTAAAAAGTCTGCATAATCCTCTCTAACATTGTCCACATCAACAATAAAACATGGGATACTTCAACATGTGCTCACAGAGGAGCAGGCCAGAACACAGACTAATGATTCTATAAATTATAAACTGTTTTTCTATCACAAGTTTTTAGGTTTTATAGGCTACAAATTCCCACGTACGACACAGCCCACAGGAGGGGTATGGGAAGGAAAAACACGAGGCTAATAAGGATGTGACTATTAGGAAAAAAAACAATTCAAAACCATTTCCTATAACACAATTAAAGAAAAATATGGGAGGCAACTTTGGCTTACTCTGACTGCTGTCTTTATAAAGCATATCTGCATTATTTACATCTTGTCCTCTATTCTTTCGGAGACTGTGAGTCAGTAGAGGACAGTTATTTTTCTTTCCACTTGCTCCTGTACGCCTTGGAAGGTCAACTAGGCTCCCTCTTGGAGTATTTCATAGTTTGTTTAACAGACACAACAGTTAATCAAATTAAATAAAACATATGGAGAAAACTGTCCTTTCCCTGTGATGTAACAACACCCAGGCCCTTTTTTCAGGAACATTCACTGCCAAGTAGCAGCCAAGAGGGGAGCTGGCATGTCTCTCCTACAAGCAAGGCACGCTCCACAGGGTGAAATACTTTTAACTTTAGTTGGAACACATCCCTGTAGTTCAGGTAGATAGAGGCCTGTAAGAGTCACTTGCTTTTCCAGCCCCACTTGCAAAGCACGCATGGCAGCCATAAGCAGGTGTATTAGCATCATTCAGAGGAGGATATTTCAGAGAGAGCATAATCTTGTCTTCTCCCCTCCTTTACCCCTCCTGCCTTCATATGCCCTGCTGCCAGGGGCATAGGCTTCAGGGACCTGCTCACCTTGCACTCCCAGTGCAGGAGGGGACAGCCAAGCATCTTCTGGAGCTGTGCAATTAAAAAAGGAGCTTCTGCACAGGCAGCTCTTCCCTGACCCAGCACACTGCTTTCAATGTCAGCACCAACCTACCCTCCCTGGTCAACACCCTGGGTGGCAGCTTGCAACAGAGAAGAGGCCAACCCTCCCCACAGCTCTGATGGACTGCCAGGGGCTTGGTCCTGCCCCAAAGTACCAGCACTGCAGTGCAAACATGCAGAGGCCTACTGGTGCAGAAAGGATAACCATTCTCCTGTTTTGGGCTCTTCCCCTCCCAGTTTCCAAGTGCTGCCCTCACCAGTCATTCCCCCGTTTGCTGGCAGAACCCCTCTTCCAGCACTAGCCCTTGCTGTCCCCCTGTCACACCCCTGTTTCCCAGACTAACTTTTTTTCCCCATGCAGCACCTTTTAAACCCACCCAGCAAACATCCCTGGGACATTCAGCTGGGAATGATCCAGAGCAAAAGACCAGGCTGCCAGGACACCTGACTCTGGGAGTGTGCTCTTGCACATCAGCACTGTAAACCTGGCTCTGCAGGCTTTGCCTCAGGGAGCCAGCACAGGCCTTGATGGAGGGGAGAACTAACAAAAGGCATGTTGCAAAAACCCATTGCTGGCTCCTGTGACTTTTTCACCCGCAGATGCAGCACAACAGCCTGTGCTGATGGAGCACGGGAAGGAGAGAAGCCCAGAAGTGAACCCTGCAGCACTTCATCCTTTCAGCTGGCACGGCTTGCAAGTTACAACCATGTTAAAAACACATAAAAAAGCAGAATGCTACCAAAACACTGAATCTTAAAAGTTTTATCTTAATTCCAAAACATATGTTTCTTCCAGTGAGAATCCTATCTGACTTGCTGTTGACCTGGACTAGAATTCAAAGGGAAGGGACTAGCTTCTGAGGTGCCATCCAAAAACCTGGTTAGTACCTAATTTACTAGCTAATAATCATTCATTCTTTGCTGATGAAACAGGGTGCCATGCAAACCCATGGTGAACCCAACTCTAATGAGAGCAGAGAAGATTGAACCTAGAAATTAATAAAGGAAAGCAGCATAATTACATGACACTTGTACACAGTCACTTCCCATAGCCCAACAATATGTTTTTATATTGATTTTTTAGCTGCTGTAGGACTGGGTTACACTGCCTACACTACCAGAGATAGGCAGGTTTTTAAACACTTCCATACATCCTGTTTCCTTTGAGGATGTAACACACCTTACAGTAGTCCTCAGGGACTTCCCTGTGGGAAGACAGGGACTACGAAGGTTTCTGCTTTGTGTTCAAACTCATTGTCAATAGTAAACAATTATCTAAGATTAATTTACAAGAAATTTTTGAGAATCACTTAACATACCTGCACATACAAAAGCATGCAACTAAATTATACTGTGTCATTCATGTCTTTCCAGTATCTTGACTTTAGTCACACCTTTGAAAAAAGCACACTAGTATTTTCCTCTAACAATAATAAGGCTAATAACTTATCAAAGAATTTATCAAATATCAAGATTTTTGATATATCTTGAATACCAAAAGGGACATTTCACAGAAAAATTACATGCCCTGAAAGACGTAAAGCAATACCCACCGAAACTGCTTTTATTTTGGCATGCTGGCCTTCGTCCAGCATGAATGGATGTGACAACAGACAGATTACAGTTTACAGATTATAAGTAAAATATCCAGGATAAACAAGTTGGCCAGTTATACGTGATCAGAAAATGAGCTCCCTTCAGAATCTCTGAAGCTAGAAAACAGTACTATTAAAAAAAAATAATCAAAGGGCCTGTGAGAAGTGACCCAGGACCTAAACTTCAGATTCAATTATTCCCTGAGCCCTGGATTCATAGATGAGTCTGAACGTGGCAAACGTGCTCTTTCTACAGACTATCCAAACAAATGAGACTTTATTATGCAATTAAAATCAAGCACCATTTTTCTGTCATTACATCAGAATTTGCCTAAAGAAATCAACATTCCTGAAGCTGGAGCACTCTAGCCATGCTACATGTGCTGTCAGAGGCAGGTTAAATCAGTGGGGAATGCTATCTGCCTAGTATCTGGCTTCAATTTTCCCTGGCAGTTACTTCCTTAGTATTAAACTACAATAAATCAGTACACTGTGAAGAGTCTTTTTCCTTTTGAAATGCTGTCCTATGAAAATCCCAAGTAAAAGAAATCTTTTGCAGGTAGGTGGGAATTGCTTCTCCGGCTACATCTTGCAGAGGATCACTGCACTACCTACCCATCAAAACCTTTTTCTGCTAGGTAAGCATGTTTGTGCATCTCCCAGACGTGTTTTTGTCTTCTCTCAGAGTGCTTTCTGAGGGACAAAGCAAAAGACTGCAAATACATTTGCGTGACAGTTTAGGCATGGGAACGATTTCAGGTGACAGCGTTTCCATACCGCTCCAGTGGGGCAGCACAATGCTGGTCCAACAGGACAGACATCACACCAGGTTCGCACCGTCTACAGGCAAGCTGTTCACCCTTTTCTCAACACCAAGCCTGCAGAACCCACAGACAAAGTTCTGCCCAAATCTTAAGAGGTCCAGTAAGGGCAAAAATGAACGTTTTATTTTATTTGTCTACAAAACAAGCACAAAAACCACCAAAAAGCCAATGTGAATTTAGCAAAGCTAAAGAGATATGGTATGCACATGCAGAGTTTGTGCTTCTCTCACTTTATCTAACTTCTGCGTCAAAAGCAGCTTTCATGACAAGCCCTTGGTTGAAGTCCTTCAATCTTCTACTCATTTGGCTCACTGAGATGAAAGTCCAGAACATAAAAAACTTTTGTTTTCATGCCCACTCCAGCAAGCGGAACTGAAGCAAAGACTTGATGGCTATTTTATGTTTGAAATATTGGCTTCAAAGCGATGGGGACAGCACAGTGTGGGTGGGCCTCACACTACAGTTGTCTTAAAACAAAGAGCCTATATATCAAAAAAGTTCACAGGAGACAGGACTTACCCAGAAAGAATTACATCCAGCAGAAATGAAGATGAAGAAGAGGACATGTACGCATGTGTGTTCAGGGAAAGTGGGAGGGGAGAAAAATAATGATGCAGTTAAACCCCAAAACAACAAAACCAAACTTCAGAATGTTGTCTCCAATTCCAGCTGTTACCATTTACATGGAAATTATTCTTTAAGAGCTCTCTGACTGCATTACAGTATCTGAGCATTACCATATAAAATGGGAATAGCTACTTGAGCAAATAGAGCAAAACACTCAAAAAGGGAGCCTCTTTAATTACACATCTGTATTCAGATAAGACATTCCAGGCTTCTACAAACTAGTTTAGAATAACATGGACCATCCCATTAGTGAATAAAAACGTCAATGAGGTGGCTGAAGTTTAGATCATGCTTTTCCATTTATATACCCAATTGCAATGGATTCAGGGTGATTTGGCTGTTTAAACCATGAGAAGCAGCAAACAGTAAAATATCACGCCCACACCATTCTTGTCAGTGTGTGTTATTGAAACAACAGCCTAATTTTATAAACAGAAGCAAAACAGATAAAGAGGGCAAATAATTGCTGTGATTCTCAGTGCCCGTGCCCGAGTTATGACAAGTGAATGCTTTGATGGCAGCATTAGTTTAAAACATTTGATGGGTTTCCAGGTACTGGGAGCTGTAACTTCCCAGAGCCTATCTTCTCTCCTAGTACCATTTCATCTGTTGAAGCCAGAAAGTGTGTTCACACACAGCAGCAGTACTTTCCTGCCCCAGCAAAATGCCTTTTAGGGACTAAATCAGTGTGGGCTCATTTCTGTACCTCCCTTCTGGGATCGCATGGGACAACACAGCACAGCTGGACAGAACCACCTCACCTCTGAAGGATCCACCTTGCAAATGAAAGATGATGAAAATTTGCTCCGCTGCTCTGGAAATGCCACCAAGTTGCCAGCTTGAAAATGGCACTTCATCATCATCTCAGATGTGGGCTGGTTCAACTTTTGGACACAGGCATTGCAGATTTGAGATGAAAAGTGAGGACTATAAGGGCATTTTGACACTGAAGCCAATACTCTGACAACCCCCTTGGAAAAGACAGTGCTCCAGATTGTGCTGCAACATGCCAGAAAACACAAGGAGACTCTCCCTTGGAGCCAGGAGCTTGATGAGCCCACACCACTTGTACCCACTGCTCACAGCAGCCCGAGCTATGGTTTTTGGGTCAGAGGATCCATGCTACCAGCAACAAATATCAGAGTGGGAAGGAACATTCATTTAGAGCAAATCAGAATATCCTTTATATATCATATTGTAAATCTGTCCTTTCTCTTACCCATGCATGCACAAAAACTTGCTGTTCGCCGGCTCATCAGAATGATGTGTGCGTAGAAGTCGGGACCCTTTGACTAAGAATAACCATTTGATGGGGGCAGAGGGAGCTACTTGATACCTAGGGAGCGAGGACACCACACATGGCCCCGTTTGCTTCCAACAGGGCATTTCACTTCAGGGGCCCCGACACAGATGAAAGCTCAAAGCCTCTTTTGCAAACCTCCCTTTGTTTTGCTTTTCCCCTTTGCCAACTATGACAGCTCTAGAGCCACTGATGATAAAAGCAGATGTTTACAGCCACATGGGAGGCTCCTCTGTATACAGCGGCTACTGCGTTACATCCCATTAGTCACTGCCTGACATCTACCATATGTATCACATTGATTAGCAGACATTTTAAATCCCATTGACAGTGGTGGGATTAGTTGTGCACAAATATTAAAATGTAGACTCCCTCCCCATCTGGTGATCGTAAAAATGGTTCTTTAAAGCACTGGTTTCCTTCAGGATCCTCGCTTCCCCAGCTGAAAAGTGTGAGGCTTGTTGCACATCTTGTCGAGAAACCAGGATGAGGTTTCCCCAGCACTTAAAAATCTTCACACTGGCTGTGATATATTTTACAAAGCAGAATTTGCCTTCTATTTTAGTGCAAACAGCTCTGACATTCAACACAGATGACACTCTAGGTAGTTTTCTCTCTTATAAAATGCTGAGAAGGGCTTCTGAAGGAAAATAAACAAGGCTCTTCAAAATGACTCACCAGACTAAAATCACCAATACCTGGCCCTGGCTAGGAAAGCTCAATCTGTGAATTGTTTCCTGCCATCTTTGAGTTTGTTTTGGTTTTTATTTGTGGTTCCCCCCTCCCAGTACAGCATAGATTATTTTATTGTTCTAATTCACTGATTGCCTTCCATCTGACACCAAATCCCTCTATTCTCACCATCAGCTTTTCTTTCATCTGAGTTTAACCAGTGCTGGGGTGCCCCCATCTCCTGTCAGTTCCATAATCACTATCACAGCTAAGGCCTCTTAGTTCTAATACAGTGGCTGAGCCACTTAGAAAATTTATGGGTACAATTTATGGACTAAGCATTTCCCTGAAATTGCAAGTATAGCTTTAAATGACTCATACAAACATCAGTGCATCAAATGGCATGGAATTACTTATCGGCTGGGATCAAGACATCCACAGAAAAATTGTGTCATATACCCATGCACAGCAGAATCTGAATATCCTGTGCTGATGGAGGCACAGACTTTGACTGTCAGATGAAGATGGGTGTGACATGTCAAACTTCTCTGTTGAGATAATTTACAAAGAAGACTTGGTACATGATGTTGTCTGGGACTTGGCATTGTTACAATAAAGTCGTGGGGAGGTGGCTTAGAAGAAAATACATTTTACACATCTGCTATTACTGCAGTATGGATGCCAGAGACTCAGGTGCAGAGGAGGGTGCAGCAGGGATAAAACAAATTCTGTGGTCCTGCTTTCCAATCACACAGCCATCTCCTGAGCTAGGCAGAAATGTGAAATTTCTTATTGTTATATGAGTGTAACGTTGAGGGATGCTGGGAATCAGCCTGTTGTAACTAAAGAAGCCCATTTTTAGTGTTAACTTACTGTCTTGATGGGAACAAGCTGTTGTCTCTACAAGGCTGATTTCATGCTCAGCATGGCCTATTGCTATACATTCACCGAGGAACGGTCAAAGTAGTTAAAATTATCGGATAAAATCCCTGACCTTCCCCACAAATGAGACTCGAGGTGTGACAAAAATGTGTGTGTTTTCCATCAAACACTAGGTAACAAACTGGTCTGCCCAGTCCATTTGCTGCATTGCAGCACATGTAGCCTGCTGGGTCTCCTTCCTATCTGCCCCAGGATCCAAGCTCTAACATGAGATACAAACAGGACAGTCTCTACTCTGCCACCATCATGGCTCTGGGATTTTGGGACTCACATGGTGGTAAGGCTCTGGAAGGCTCTGCAGTACACTGGGCATCTAGTGGGACCAAATTCCCATGGCAAGGTTAGCAGCAGCTATGCCATTTCTGCATAGAGGTTAACATGCAAGAGGAGACTGCCCACCTTCTCTCCCTGCCCTCCCCAGCCCAAATACGCCAAAACCCCACCGGTTTTGCAAATAAATATGTATAGTGACAACCTTTCTTAACAGACTTCTCCAGAAGATCTGAGCTTTTCTTAAAGGTGTTTGCAAACCATCTTAGTTTTTTGGTAGGCTGAATTCACTGTCATCAACTGATAAGCAACTTCAAAGGTTTATCTCCTCCAGTACCCCCTTCTCTTAGCCTCATGTTGTGACTATACAAACTCAAGTTTGCATTTCAATTGATAATCCTACTTTTTTGCCTCTATTATAAGAAATAGTAAGTATCATGTTGATGATATTAAATTTAATAACAACTCTCTAGTTGCACCTTTTGTGCTGGAAAGATAGGAAAAGATGGGGTTGACCCTCAAGAACATTTTCTCTGTCCTGGATCCGCTTGTGCTTCGCGTGACAAAACACCACTCCACAAAAGACAGCAACTGTCTTTTGAGAGACAACACCCAAGCACGCCAGTACACACTGGATATGTTCCAATTACACATTAAAGTGCTTGTTAAATCTCATTGGGACCTTTCCCATTGAGTATCCCAACTGATATCTTCTGCAAGCTCACCCTGTCAGGGTAAGCACTTGCTTAAGCTTTCAGGTGAGAGAAGTAGGAGGTAGATCTGGCTGCATGTACACATTTTTCCTGAGACATCAAGTACTGCCTCCCCAGCTCTTACATTTAAAACCCCAAGTGTCTTCACAATCCTTTCTCTCGGACGAGAAATAATAACAAAAAATGTGATCTTGGAGCTGAAGAACTGGTTTGCACTTGGACAACCCCAGCACAATCCTGTTCCTGAGAGCAGGCTATGTCTTGACCTAATAAATTCCTCAGCTCTTTTTAACTGTGAATGAAGCCCCAAAGTAGAAAATACCATTTGTGCGCAAAGATTAAATATGGGTGCAGCAGAAACTTTGCTTAGCTATTTTTGGCTAGTTTTTCTCCTATTTAAAATGGGCAGAACAGTAGTTTCACAATTTACAGAAATTCAGATGAGACTTTGGAGCAGGCTACTTTAAACAGTTTCATGACGGATTGATAAGGACAAGTCAAACAGATTCCTTAATGCAGGTAGGGCAGCACCACACGTTGTTACGTTCAGAACAGATTCATTTTAACCTGAAGGGAGCAGAGGCAAATCTGACACAACCTACACAATGATGTAAAATGTCAATCTCCAGCCCAAGAGGTATGTGATTTGCTGCTATGCACCACTTACACTTGGGTGTTCAAGCAGCTGGGTAGTGGAGCAGAATCACCTCACCAGTTTTGTCCCACTTGGAACTTGACTCAGCAGCGTGGCCAGCAATTCTCGTGCTGTTCAGACACAGACCAGACACCTGAATGGCACCCTGCCTTGTTACTCAGCAGATTTTAGATGTGAAAATAATTTTAGAGTAGCAGAGGGAGGTTGGGGGGGCGGGGGGGTAGCGCAGGGAGAGTTGTCAAGATGCTTTAGCTCTGATGGTCTATGATCTAGGATTTCAATCTAGTTTTGAAACAGCATGATTCCTGCTTGAGTCCGGCGAGAGAAGTTGAGCTCCGTTGTTCAGTGGCAACACTCCTTCCCTGGCAGCAGCCACTTGGAAACTGCAGAAGGTGCAAAACCCAACTGACTCCGAGTTCTCCTAAACATTAGAAAAACATGAATCTGAAGCTTGCAGCTGCATTTTATCACATTTATCCATATAAATAGACCAAACCCAAAGCGGATCCAGACCTGAACTTTTCACCTTGAGTCCCTCTGTGATGAAAATGTATCTCATTTTGTTAGTCAGACCAGAAATTCTTTAAAAGACTTGTATTATATTTCTGGCTAAGGAATGAGACTCTCACCAAAACCCTACTGTGCTATGGTGCCTAAAATAGTTAGTTCACTAATACTGTCCAGGTTTGGAGGTTACATTTTGAACAACATGTTTTGACTGAGAAAGGTTTTTTTAATAATCTTTTCAGCTTTCCCCCATCATTTATCTTCTTGGAGTATAAGCCACTCTGAGCCTGGACTGGTTTCAAATACCAGTGAAGAGAACACTACTCTCCTGTGGGCACTACCAGAACACCATTAAGAGAGGAAGAGATGCTCAGGAGGATATCACAAGTCTTTTGTCTGTTCTGCAGCATATCATATACCTTGGAATGTCTCTTATTAACTCTTGGATAAATGTCTCCCATAACGCATAATAAAATTACTGACTACTGATCAAACTACCCTACTTTACCAAGCCCTGTCTTTCATCAGAAACAGACATTTCACAGCCCTGCAGTGAGTCTTTCCTCAAATGTAATCCCAAGACCACAGCTTGCAAAATTTGGGACATCATTTAAAAAAAAAATAATGTACAAAACACATGTGAATTGCATGCACTAAACACAAACATTATTAGTACTTAGGTTTTATGCCGTTTTTAAGACCCCAGAAGCCAGTCCATACAGAACCAGTCTAGGGATTTCTGAGTTGGTAACACAATCTGTTTAATATGCTTATGATAACAAAGCCAAGGTGATTTTAACTGGTTTTCTCAATAAATATTTATAGGCAGATGTCAGCTCTTCAAAGGTGCCAAAATGACTTCAGAGCATTTCCAGGCAATTTCCAAAGACTGAGGGACCTATCTTCTTGACAAATGAAGAAGGTAGGTAGCTCAAGAGGACAAAAACAAAAACCAGCACCAGAGCTTGCTATAGCTACACTGCCTACTTTGCTGCATTTAAACCGAGAACGGGCCATGCTGCTCAATCACTCTAAATGGGACAACATTCTTTAATATCAGTGGTAATTGTAAGCAGAAGGCAGTATTTGTAACCTCCTTTTATATCCCACTACATCTGTTTGAAAATCCATCAGATTCAAAGCTAAACTTTCATTGTTTCATTGTTCAATTCTGGGGAAACAGATGACCAAGTTTCCCAGAAAACATATCGTAGGAGATGGCTGAAACAGACAGCTTTTTAAATGAAGTAACAGCTTCCTAGATCAGTTCTGGAGAGCATCTGCTGTGCTACTCATTTGCTTACTCTTTGATGACTTTTTTCCTCAACTTGAATTCATTACTAGCTTCTTTTTCTTGTTTTGGTAGTGATGGGAGTCAATCCCACACCAAATGTTAGTTTTTCTTTATTACTAAATTTACAAGTTTTCATAGTGGTAAACTTGTTTGTGTGAAACAGTTACCTAACAAATTTGTCTCCTGCCTCTCATACCAAGACTCAAGGCTATTTCAAGGACCCAAAAGGGTACTAATTATCTTTTGGAACAGCTGCCTTGGAGATGGAGGAAATTCAACAATTGTATGCTTTGCCTGCTCCCTCGAAGGACCCTTCTGTGGGGGGATTGCTTGGGTCAATCACTACCACAAAGATGCACTGACAGCAATATCGCACAAACTGAGACTCCCTGGTTCCCATCCATAAGTTGATTCATCAATTGGCAAGTCAGGGAGCGATCAGTTGAGCCCACTCACCCTTTAACCATCTAATATGGTCAGTATGCAAGTCCAATGGAGAGTGGAGGCCGACAGTAGACTACTGTGATCTGAATGAAGTCATGCCACCCTTGAGTGCTGCTGTGCCAGGCATGCTGAAACTTCAATACACATTGTAGTCAAAGGCTTCCAAGTGGCACACCACAACTGATATGGCCAATGCATTTTTCTCAATCCCTTTGGTACCAGACAGAAGGCACCAGTTTGCTTTCCCTCGGAGGGGTATCCAGTACACCTGGAATTGACTACCTTGGGGGTGGAAACACAGCCCCACCATTTCCTATGGGCTCATCCAGAATGTGCCGGAAAAGCGTGAAGTCCCAGAGCACCTGCAATACATTGATGACACCATTGTATGGGGCACCACAGAAAAAGAAGTCTCTGAGAAAGTGAAAAAAATAGTTCACATCTTTCTGAAATCTGTTTTTGCCATAAAATGAAGTAAGGTCAAGGGCCCTGCACAGGAGATCCAGTTTTTTAGGAATGAAATGGCAAGGTGAACACCACCAGATCCCAACGGATGCGACCAATAAAATATCAGCTTTTAGGAAACACAAGCTGTCTTAGGTATCGTAGCTTTCTGGAGAATGGATACTCCAAACGACAGTCTGATTTTAAACCCTTTCTATCACACAGCCTGGAAGAAGAACGGTTTCCAACGGGGCCCTGAACAGCAACAAGCCTTTGAATAAATCAAACAGGAGGCAGCCCATGCAGTAGCTCTTAGGCCAGTCCAGACAGGGCCAGATATAAACAATGTGCTCTACACTGCAGCTGGGGAGAATGGCCCTGCCTGGAGTCTCTGGCAGAAAGCACCAGGGGACACTCCAGCTCGACCCCTGGGTTTTTAGAAGTCACAGGTACAGAGGATCTGAGGCCCACTACACTCCAACTGAAAAGGAGACATTGGCAGTATATGAAGGGGTTTAAAGTGCTTTGCAGGTGGCTGTTCCTGAAGCCCAGCTCCCACAGGCACCCTGACTGCCAGTCCTGGGCTAGATGTTCAAAGGGATGGTCCCCTCTAGACATCATGCAACTGATGCTACTGGAGTAAGTGGGTCACAGTGATCACACAGCGGGCTCAAATAGGAAACCCCAATGGATCTTAAAATATCACCGCAGGAGAAGGAGATGTGTGTTGAAAAGGCCCCACTGTGTAATAAACTTCCAGTAAATGAAAAGCAATGTGCCCTTTTCACTGATGGGTCCTGTCTCATTGTGGGAAAGCACTAGAGGAGGAAGGCTGCTGTATGGAGTCCTACATCACAAGTCACAGAAGCTGCTGAAGGAGAGGGTGAATCAAGACAGTTTGCAGAGGCTAAGCCATCCAGCTGGCTTCGGACGTTGCCGAAAAAGAAAAGTGGCTAAAGCTCTACCTCTATACTGACTCATGGATTGTTACATTTGCCCTGTAGGGGTGGTTACAGCAATGGAAACAAAGCAACTCACAGAACAGAGGCAAACCCATCTGGGCTGCTCCATTGTGGCAAGATATTGGTGTACGGCTAGAGAAGCTGGTTGTGAAAGTATGTCATGTAGATGTGCACATACCCAAGAGTCAGGCCACTGAAGAACATCAAAACACATTTGCAGCAGGTAGATCAGGCTGCTGGGATTGAAATGGCTCAGACTTGGACTGCAAATGTAAAGCATTTATGGCTCGATGGGACCATGACACCTCAGGCCACAAAGGAAGAGATTATAGAATCACAGAATGTACCAAGATGAAACATACAGATGGGCTCATAATCAAGGGGTAGACTTGACCATGGATGCTATTGCACAGATTATCCATGAATGTGAAACATGCAAACAATCAATCAATCAAGCCAAGCAGTTAAAGCCTCCCTGGTATGGAAGACAGCGGCTGAAATATAAATATGGGGAGTCCTGGCAGATTGATTATACCACACTCATAAACGGGCCAAGGCAAGCAGTATGTGCTTACAGTGATTAAAGCAACCACCAGATAGCTGGATACATATCCTGTGCCCTGTGCCACTGACTGGAACACTATTCCAGGCCTTGAAAAGCAAGTACAATGTGGCACCCCAGAAAGAATTGAGTCAGACAATGGGGACAACCTGACAGATACCTGGGCCAAAGAGCATGGCGCTGAGTGGGTGTATCACAACCCCTATCACGTACCAGGGTCTGGGCAAATCAAACAATACAACGGGCTGCTAAAGTCTACACTGAGGGCAACGGGTGGTAGGACCCTTGAACACTGGGATTCACTTTTAGCAAAGGTGGCCTGCTTAGTTAACACTAGAGAAGTCCACCAATTGAGCTGGTCCTGCCCAATCAAGACTTTAAGTCCCTTTAGCACACATAAAGAATATATCAGAGAAAACAGTGTGGGTTACCTTCCTCAGGCAAAATCAGCTTCTTTCAGAGTCTCAAAATTCCAATGTACACAAGGGGTGCAGAACTCAGTTGTACAAAACACTATTCACAGTATATCAAAAGAGGATTCCTGATCCAGTCCTGCTGCTAACTTTATTAACAGTGACATTGGTTACACTGCTGTGCAACATGCTCACAGGTCCTGGTGTGGAGAACCTATTCTTATGTTAGCCCATGAATATGTAACACGAAGAACAGGAGATTAAAATGTATCCAACTTAAATCTGGGTTTGTATGTCACAGGATGACTTTAAACTTGCTAACTGCACGGAGACCCAAGAAACCGGAGCTCAGGCCTTTTCAGGGGTTTCCTCTCTTGCACTTGGTTCTGTGCTCTGGTTGCAGATGCAAAGGCAATGGGTCCTGCTGAGGGGTGAAGGAGAGGAATGGAGCTGCAGATCTCCGTTTATGCTATGCACAGAGAAGTGGACTCTCATAAACACAGATCAGCAAGAACTCCTCTAATCGTCACTGCTGCATGGTCTGTCTCTGGAGCAAATCCTCAACTACCTTAATTATAAAATGCCATGGTTTTAGTTTATCATGCAAACAAGGTGCTGACCTTGGGTCAAGGTGCTTCTACACCCAACACAGAAAAAAAATGTATGAAGTTATAAAATAAAAAATCGCTTAGTTTGGAAGGGAGGTCGAGAATACTTGGTCTAACCCTCAACTCAAAACATGGCTCTGAAAAGCTACATGTGAGCTGGCTGCTGCACTGTATGCTATGAAACCAGAAATCACCACAACACAAATTCCAGCATTCCCCTTAACTGGCTACATCTAATTGTGAAGTCTCCATTGACCTAAAGAAAACTATCAGATCCGCTTTCTTCTGCTGAATGGCTCTCAAATGCAAGGGACATAGCATTCAAGGACTGTTTTTTCTAGCCAAAGACATCCATTACACCCAAGAATCTGCAGCTGTTAAAAGTTGCTTGGGCTCCTACACTGAAATAGCTCTGCCTGGCTACTCAGACATACACTGCAAAGTGCGAGGCTCTATACAGAGTGATTAAAAGGGGGAGCAGATTTACAGAGGAAAGCAAAAAAAAAAAACTCAAAGCCTACACTAGAAATCACCTCACTTAAGCTGAAAATGAGAGCTGACCAAAAAGCAATTAGATTTTTTTTTTTTTTTTAATGAAAGCATAAATGTAGGAAGTCATAAAAATATGGGTGGGGAAATAAAATAACGGGGAAGGGAAGAGCAAGAAGTCATTGATGATTGAAGTTTTCTTGTTTCCAGACTTTGAAAGCAGTTGAATAAATAGTAAAAGAAAGGGGCACTTTAGAGATAAATAGTTCCTATTTCATCTCCTTGTCCTTCCCACTGCATCAGTTTCAATTTTAAAATGGCAATGCTTCTCAGTGCTACAAAAGGTAGGGACTTCAGGGACTTGCTCACATTGCCATGCCAAGTGAGTAGCTCCAAAAGCTTGCAAAGTTTATTCAGTTCACATCTGAAGTGTTTCACACAGGATTTCTGTAGGCAAATGGCAGAATGAACAATGTAATCCTGCTCTCACTGAAAAGCAATGGAAAGCTTCACATTTGCTCCCAAAGGTTTTATACAGCCATGAATATCTGTTTTGCTTTACTGATCTGCCTATCTGATTTGCTTTAAACATTTATTTTGCTTTAAAGTTTTGCTTCTCTCTGTCCCAAAAGAATATCTAAGTTCTGCAGCAACCCTGGTAGGTATTTCATTACTGTACTGCAAATTACTGTTACCTGTCCTGTCTTTGGATCAAAGTAGCTTTGTGGGAATAATCTATGCTTCTGGCTGTGGTTTCTCTCTACAGATACTTTCCCGCAGACAACCTGGATACTCACAGTAACTGTGATTCCCTCTAACATATCCCTGACTTAGTTCTGGTGTTTCTCTCACTATTCAAGTGCCTACTCTTACGAGAGCAACTGACCTTCAGCCAAGGGCTGCCTTGCCACAGGGAATATACCCTGAGACAAAGGCTGGGGGTGGCTTCCAAGCAGGAGGTGACATAGCCTGCAACTGAAACAATAAGCCCACATCCACCTGTTCTGCTTATGGACCCTGTGGTCTCCTGTCAGCTGGGTGGGATATTTCATGTGCAAACCAACATACCAATTGTGTAATTCCTTACAGAAAAGAAGCCTCTGGTCACTCAGCTTTAGCCCCATCAAACAGGTGCCGGTGCAACAAAAATAACTGGACACTCCTACAGATTATGGAACAGTGAAGGTTATCACACCACTTTGGACCCTAAGCACCACCAGATTAAGTGAAAGGAGAAATGCTGCAGTGACACCATTGCTCAAAGGGTACAGTCAGCAGCAATTAAGCACTGAAACAGAATGCTGCTATTCAGCTCTTGTTCAAAAAGTCACATATTTAAAACACTGACTTTTGAAAGGTCTCCTTGGGACACAATGAGAGATCAAGTGTCTCACAAGAAGGTTGCATTTTGGGTGGACAAAGGAAAAAACACATGACTATCTGCACTAGGATATTTAGAAGTAACCATCAATACCCTCATGCAGCCAATACCTCGCCTTCTGGGCAAGTAAGGATATCGTTTCATTGAGTGCAGGCTACAAAGAAAATTTCTATTTTATCTGAGGAACTATCTGAGTAGGCATATCTGGAGCCATCTTAACACTAACAACAATACTTAGAAGTCATGCTAAAACAAAACATTTGTGTTTAGAACTTTGTAAATAGCGTGGCCTATTACATTGATATCATCTTTTCAGTTAAAGCACTTAAGATTTAATGTCATAAAATAAACAGCCTACATCAGAAATTATCTTACAAAGTCTTGGTTACTACCAATTTCAGATCAAACCACTAATCAAATGCCATTGATGAAAATTCATCTATGAAATTCTTGTGCTTCATGAGAATCTGAAATGCTTCAAAGAACACATCTCTTATTTGGACATATATATCTAAACATTCTATTAAGTGGGTAATCAAGCTTAGCCTGCAGTGGCTTACCATGACAGAAATTTGATCCCAGCTCTTAAAAGTCTTATAACTATTGTCATGCTATTGCCATAAAGGCTACACAAGCTGGGATTACAACTTTCCCAGATCTGAAATAACTTGTGTACACTTCTTCATTTTCTAACCCTGCAGAAAAGCAAATGCCTGCAGAAAATAATATAAGCACAGATGCCTCTGGATTTGTCCATAGCTGAACACTCCATCCTGTAGATTGAACTATTTCAAACTTCTATTTCTGCTGACAGCCCAGTAACGGGGTGTCCCTGTGAGCAGTACCACATGCAGTTTCCATGCCTGGAGTTCTGCTAAGGCTGATCAGCATCTAATGCACATCCCTAACAATGCATTTTGAAGACTGCTGTAAGCCTTACCATGAGCTGCTCTCCTCTGGTAGCCATAACACAGTACCACGAGTAGCTTGGCAGCTGGCAATGCTTTCTATTCCTTAGGAAAAGTTGTTTCTGGTTACAGAGCAGGCTCTTCTATACATACTACTGTGTTCAAATGGGCAAAAGATATTATGGCTATAATGCTATTTCTCTGCACAAATATCCTCATGTAACTTTATCTTTTTTGTAATAATTTGGGCAAGAATTGCTGCCCGAAGACTCCAGATAAAATTGCACACCAAACATTTCCATGTTACTTCTTCAATCTTGGCTTATTCTGTATTCTTTCGACAAATTCCACAGCAGGGCTAAGCGTGTGATTTGTTCCTGTGAGGCTCCAAGACTTCTTTGCCGCTCCAGATCCAGTTTTAGTTACAGTCTTCTCTAAAATCACTGTGTAGCTGTAACTGGCCTTGGGTTTGAAATATGGCCCAAGACCCCCCTCGGATGCAAAGGCCTGACAGGAGAATGCTGGGAAAGGACCCAAGCACAAACCGTTACTGGAACGTAATCAATCTTCTCCTTACTCCCGACCCGTTTCTTTCAGCCCTGGGTTACAACACAACCTTTTGTCTTCTCCACTGTCCGGAGCAGAGCAAAGCCCAGGCACAGTACAACAGCCTTCCCCAGAAGAGGGCCTGGGGAAAGCCGCTGCTACAGTCACCTCCCTGTTTGGGAGCAACCTGTCCTGTAGCCATCAATTAAAACATACCATCTTAACAAGGCCAAGAAGCAGCAGCCTGAAAAAGTCACTGAAATACACCTGCGTTCTCCAGGTATAGAAGTAAAACTCAGCGATCTCTTCGATACAGTAAAATGTGAGAACGCACCAAGAGAAGTGATGGCTCAGGGCTATAAACTATGAAAAGAGATTTTGCACAGCCTGAGAAAATGCTTCAAACTGGCAGTGCTTTCTCTGGCACTGTGAAAATGTGAAATGAGAAGACAGCCAAGGGAAGGCTAAGGGTGGTGGTGTGTAGGTGTGTGGGTGTGTTACAAAAATATCAATATTTGTGACTCCACTTTCCCACATCTTTTTCATCTGAGATTAACAATAAATTGTGTCAAACAAAGAAAAGACTAAGAGCTGTGTTATCCAGAAGGCCACAGGGTAAACCACTTAATTCCCCAGAGCCAACAAGTCCAGGGATATTACAAGTGACTCAACTTTTCCAACAGATCTTCATTTATAAAGTAATTTTTCGTATGAACCACCACTGGCCAAATTTTGCCAACCAATTAATAAGAAGCTCAACCAGGAATGCACATCTTAAGCATGCACTTTGCAAACCCCTCCTTGTTTCTATTGCTGACTAAAAGCAAAACCAACAGTTGACCTGTAATTTCCCGGATTTACCGAAGCCCAGAGGTATAATAAAACCTGGCTGTAGGCTTCAGGACAACTTTAAAAAGCAGTGAAGTGTCTTAACAGCCAGGGTCAAATTTGGAGAAAGTGATCTAAGATAGGCATGGTAAATGCTTAGAGGGCAGTCTCAGGGACACCGCTTTTCTTTTCCAAGCGAGCAGTCGAGCGTGCAGATAGGAGCTCAGCAGAAGCTGAGTCAGTTCCCGGGGCTGAGACATCTCTGCACCCCAGCTCCCACGGCGTTCAGATCTGCTGAGCCACAGAACATCTACCCATGCACTGCTGCCCATGCCCAGTTTATCAATCCCAGCTCTGGCCATGTCTGCACCAGGAAACAAAGACTTCCAAATTCATCCAACTCTACTGCTATCGGGTCCGAATACTGTCGCAGATTCATTAATTATTTGGTAGACATGTAGGAGAGGAGACCAAGTCATATACATTCGACATCTCCTTTGCTCCAAGCAGGCACCGCTGGGTCTGGACCCTGCCCCTGGGATAAGCTTCCACACTCCCTGCTGCTGGACATGAGACCCTCTACTGCAATCACACTGCTCCAGAGACATTATTAAGCCCTGTAATTTGAGCGTGTACTTCCCAAACCCAAACTTGGGCATTCAGGTTTAGGAAGTGCTGCTTCAGTGACACCAGACAGTTGAAACAAACAGTAACAACTACTTCAAGGAGTTTCTGAAATGTGTTTGCATTATATACCACAAGAGATTATACAGCAGTGATGGATATAAACGATAAAACAAAGGTCTTTGTAATCGAGGGTACTTTGTAATCAAGAGGAGAACTTGGTCTCCACATCCCTGCCCAGAAGCCACACAGCTCAACATGGAGACTATGGACCAAGGTGGAGATGGACAGTTGCTTTGCAATTAGGGAGAAAAAAAGGAGGAAGCTGAAGAACAGAAATGCAGTTCTTCGAGATTACCAGTACAAAGAACTGGAAATGACACACAAAAAGCTTCCCTGTTTGTCAGAGACAACATTCTAATTTTGGGGGGTGTTAATAATTATAATTAAAATGATGATAAATAGTTTCACATTTGTGTTTTGCACTTAACAACACGGCTTCACTAAAACTACGTGAACAAATGGTCTCAAAGACTACAGAGTAATAATACAAATATAACTGAGTAAGATTTATAGGTATTGTCCTCTTCTCGTTAGCTTCCAGAGAATTAAATCAAGGTAACTTTTAAGCTAACGTCAAAGACAGTAAGGAACACGCCTGAAATTCAAGACAAAACATCCTTCCAAAATCAAGAAATGAGTAATAATGGTAAAAAAGCCCTGTTGGTGCATCCCAAGTCATCTTTTCCACCACCACTTTACACACACAGCCCCTAAGCCACTATTCCCTCAGCTCAGAGGCAGGACTTCTCGGACCTTAGCTTGATGGAGAGAAATGGGCTGCTCTGTTCCCACAGCAAATGCCAACTCGAGTAAATGACACATGGAGTTAATTCCTGTTAGCAAATTATTTTCTAACAACACTTGAACAGAGCTTTCACTCTGAAAAAAATCAGACAGGACTGCGATACAAGTAAATATGAGAACCTGAAGGTGTTGAGGTTGAGAGTTAGAAAAGAAGCAAAACTGCATGAAAAAAAACAGTATTTTGCCAAGCAAACTCCAGCAATAACACAAAAATACCCCGCAGAATATGGCACATGTTTGTATTTTCTGCCTCCGGCTCTCACAAAGTACTGGTTTTCAAGACTCCTCAGAAAGTCTCAGCTCACTGACTTACAGCTAATATTTAAAAAAAAAAACCCAAAAAAGTGTAATCATTTTACTTCCATGTCAAGTGAGTTGAGCACAGTTGCTCTGCACAAAGACCATAAAAGGAAGAAAAGAGGTGAAGAGCATGTCTGTGTGTTTTATAATTGCATTTCAGCTATTGTTAAACTAATATTCTGGCACTTGAATCTTCGAGGCAAAACAATCCCTACAGAAAAGCGTGAAGAACAGATCTTATTCTAGCAGTGCTGCTCAGTTTACAAATCAGATGTTTCTTGGTACTGCTGGAAGACACGCTGACTTCAAATGGGAACAGAAACAGTGATGTCTCTTGATCCCAACTCAGCTCAGCTCTTAACACTACAGATTGAGAAAGTCTCAAAGAAAATTAAGCCCAGGTAGACAGTCCATGTTTGTTTGTTTTCAGTATCCAATAAAATTTTCTAATGAAGTAAACAGGGACTTTTATTTCCTTACCTCCTTTTCTCCATCAATGTTTCATGTTAACAGAAATATTATCATTTCATAATACTTCTCCTTAATGATGGAAAAACATGGCAAGAATTTCTTTTCTCTTTCTGCAGTGTTGCCACATTTGCTGTGAGACAAATCACAGTCTCACAGACCGTATCCATGGGACAAAAACATAACGTCAATGTTTCTTTTATATTTCAACAGCTGATTAAAGACCTGGGATGAAAGTTATGTGAAATTTTAATCAAGTCTAAGCTGTCTACAGCAGTAGAGGTTCATGCTGGTAATCTGTCAGGCATGTGAGAACTGCCTAGGCGAAGCCTGGCTTTTGTACCCTCTACATGCTGGAATCCATTTCAGCCACCAGAAGGAGATGCAGGGCATGAAGCTCCCTGTATGACACACTTCATATTAGATACCCATGGCTTGGCTGCTCCAATTAAGATGCAGTGTAGATGAGTTGATGTCAGCACTTTTCACAGACACCTTTAAATCAGGTGGACACTAGTCATATTTAAGGGTGGCTTCAATAGTGTTACTACTCAGGAAAAGAAAAAAACAAACTTAGGTGGCCCAGGATTGTAAAGATCAAAATCAGCATTTTGAGCCATATCAAGAGGAGTCTAATAACCTAGGTTGCCCAGAATGGTGGTAGAGGTCCCATCCCTGGAGGCATTCAAGGTCAGGCTTGATGAAGCTCTGAGCAACCTGATCTAGTTAAGATGTCCCTGCTTACTGCAGGGGGATTGGACTAGATGACTTTTAAAGGTCCCTTCCAACATTACACATTCTATGATTCTACGAACCTACATAGCGCCTTTGGAGCAATGATGGAAATCAATTCAAGAGCATCATGGAATACATGAAGACTAGCTCCAGTGGTGCCAGACAGGATACGAGGCAATGGAAACAAATGGAAACACCGGGGGTTCAGTTGAAATGTCAGGAAACTGTGAGAACAACTGACCACTGGCACAGATTACCCAGAGAGGTTGTGAAGTTTCCATCCCTGCAGAACCTCAAAAGTCATCTTGATATGGTCCTGGGCAGCCTGCTCTAGGTGCCCCTGCTTGAGCAGTGGTTTGGAGCAGGTGATCCCCAAAGATCTGTTCCAACCTCAACACTTCAGCAATTTTCTGACTTGTATTTCCTTGTGTAACTGTTACATCTAATGCTACATATATTCAGTGATGATTATGTTTCTGCAAAAATTAAGACAATAGTAGGTGAAGACTAAACACCAGAAATTAAGGAACTGAGTATCACCTGATCAAAGACCCAAGCTGCAAATACATGGAAAAAAAAACCCACTGTTACTTGGATACGAGGCTTAATTTGCTTGGACCAGGGCCCAGGCTGAAGAGCAAGAGTTAATGTAATTCCCTTACAATGTAAAAATTAATGTAATAGACCACTGTTGTTCTCATGTGAAAGAGGATATAGGCAGCTTTTGTGAACCAGAAAAAAGATTCAAAAGTGCATAAAAATTACCACTGGGATCTAGACTAGGGAACTCCAGCTAAGAACTGACTGGTGTGAGACTGATGGACAAAACAGCGAGGGGGAGTGGGGGGAAGAAAGGGACAGAGCAATGAAAAACTCTGAAAGTTTGAGTTTCTGAAGCCTAATAAAAAACCCCCGTGTAAATGTACACTTATTGCAAAAACCCAGGGCACAAGTTATCCTTTTGTGTTGTAGAAGTCAGCTGCTTGTTTGGCAATTCTGTTCCAGCCACTGAGAAATACTGGCCAGGACGCACCGAGCCGAAGCCCGGCTTGCTGAAGCAATTACACAGACCTGCAGGGCTCTGCAGCAGAGCAGCCAGGGCCCATTAATGCAGAGCTGAAGGATTCATCCCCTAAGGTGACTAACAGCCCCACATAAAATCAGTGTCCTAACAAGCTATGACAGCAGTTATCTTAGGAACTTTAAGCATAATGCTCTCTCAATTACCAACCCTATTATGCATGCTGTATCAAATCAGCTTTCCCCAAAAGGCTGCATGTTGCCACGGATGCCAAGCTGCACAGGCTCCAGTCCGGGACACTAGTCACAATAGGAGATGGAGCAAGGGAATGTCCTGCCTTCCCCTCTAAAGCTCGAGGGGGCTTGGGAGCAATCCAGGGCCAAAAGTGTCCTTGCAAACCCTCTTGGCAGGAGTTAAATATTTTCTTTTTGCCATATCTATGCAATTCAGTGAAGATGAACAACTGGCAAGTCACTGCCAAAGTGAGAATTCATGTATAGCCTTACTGTAAGGCATCTTGAGGGGAGGGGGAAGGGGAAAGGGAAGGAAAGCAAAAACCTTAGAGAAACAAAGACTGCAATCACCCAAGGGTTATTCTTTCCAAAAAAAGATTCAAGAACATATTTGTAATGGCAATAAACACTTCAGCTATACGCTTACTGTATTTCAGATTAGCAGATATGTTAGCAGTCTGTCATACAATAGCTTCAGGGGCCAAATAGTTTGCTGAATTCAAGTATCTACTCCGAGACCCACAGGAGAATGAAGTAAAACAATTTGAGCCAAGTATTTGTGTAAAATACATATTTTGCCAGCACCCTAAAGAAAATAAGCAGAGAAATCTCAAGTTGCAACTTAAACACGAACATCTATTAATGTTTCCTTGCAATCTATAAATCTAATCCTACTGCCCATACATCAGGCTTAGCCATGCCTGCTGCAACTTCTAAACTGTCCTCTCTTCTACGAAGTCTTAGTCTACAGTGGGTTTTCTCCTCCGTTTGCATTTGAGGTGCAAACCCGGCTTTTCCTTCCTGCAATTATGTCTTTGAAAGACCTTACAATCACTTTGACTTTCTCCTTTTCCTAATGTAATATATTAACTTAAATCAAATCAGAGGAGCGGTGTGGCAGCTGTCCTGTGACTGACTCTGATGATCAGCAAATTCATCACAAAGCCAAAAACAGAGTTCACAGTCAGAACAATTTCAGAGGTAAAGAGGGCTGCCATCCCTTCCAAAAGTTCTTAAATTCTGAGAATGTCAAATTACCAAGACATGAAAATTGGGTTTGATGTTAAAATTGCCCTTGATTTTAACTCATTTTCTGCAGCGTTAGCCTTTTGAAACCACTTTCAGTTAAAATAGATAGATCTCTCCTTGGATGGACTTCCACTCCTAGAAAACTGTCACAAAAGTCCCTTCTGAAGAACAAAGATAGTGTGTTTTTTAAATGATTAAATTACCTATCTAGTATATCAATGGTCTGTACTCATCTTTATGAATTTCTACATCTTATATCCATATAAGTGCTAATCTCTAAACTTGAAACATTCGTGAAAATAACACCACAGCCTAGCAATAAAAAACCCAGACTACTTAACATCATTCTTAGATAAATAAATTAATAATGAAAAAATTGCCTATAAATTATGAAAATAGCATCAACATGACCACTTAACTACATCCTTAGCTGTAGTTTGACTCTACAATTAGCCAATAATAAAATTCTTTTTACCCTTATTTCCAGGCAACGTTTTCCTGTGGTCAACAAAGGGTACAGAAGGAAGGATTAGAAAGCTATCTCACAGAAAGCAGCATGAGCGCTTATTAACCTCAAAAGACTGACTCAGAGAAAACTGAATTCCAGAACTTGACACATTCTACTTCTCATATCCCAACCAGCTTTGTGGTTTCCACCACGATTTCTCCATTCTCCAGCAAAAACATCAAACTATTTGGAACCAGATGCAGTTCAGACAGTAATGGAGATCCCAAAACACAGCTTTTCTGAGCCATGGACAGACATCATCATCCAAGAGTGGGCTTACACAGAGAGGCATGGTTAAATACAGATGCTATTCTACTGAAAAAGCAATGGCTTTGACGTTTTACAGCTCTTCCTAAGGAAGTTGCTACACAGTAAGAATGCAGTCATATGCAACGGTGACACAGCTGCTCATAAAACATCCATAACTCTCTCTTAAGCTTGCATGCCTACACTAAGTCAGCAGGATGCAAGGACAGCATCCATTTTCCTGAATGTAGGACGAGCAAATTTTGCTTTTTTTACTGTGATCCTAGAGCTGGTAGTACAGTTTTGAGGCTTCCTGCTTACTACATGTAAAACATAAACCCCAGTATATTTCCTCTTAAAATCACAGAGTAAGCCACACTACCAGAAGTGTTATCAGAAACCACTTAGTGAATCATTTACCAAACACCAGCATGAGGAAAGCTGTCAGACTGGAAGTCACATAAAACCCTTTAAACACAAGTACTTCCAAACTGCTGAACAACAGAACTCACAGAAGATATCTGTATGTTGAAATATATTGTTTAATATTCTACCATCTGTTCAGCAGCTGCTTACGGAAACGTCTCAACGTCTTCTGCCCATTAAACTAATTTCATATTTCCATGGAACGACAGTAGAATATATTCTCAAATAAACAGATTCCATTTCCATTATATCTCTGTAGTAGGAGCACTGAGAAGTGAATTAACAGATGGTTTTTCATGGCCGTGCGCACGCATACGGAATCCACAACGTTTCTAGCACGCGCCTCCTCGTTTGCTTGAAAAATGGGTGCCACGCTGCAAACGTTGACAAAGGATGGCAGCCTTTTGGAAGCCAAGTCGTGAAATGAGCAAAGCATCACATGAGGTGGCTCGTCATGGTGGAAGATTTCCATCTACATCATAAATAGATGATCATCCTTCCCCGTTTTGGACCTGGTTCGAAACTGAATCCATCCAAGTGTTCTTGGGTTTGGAGGTCAGCATTCGGGAAGTTTCCGGTACGGCCAGAAATTTTATGTTCATACTAGCAATGACTGCCTTTCTTTACAGTAAACAAGTACCACAGTCTCCCATGGCATCTAAACCATGCTGTCAACCACAGGCATATGCTACCTATTAGTATTTGCTGTAACAATCTGTTTGCATTCATAGCCTCTTATTCTGGTTTATCAGTGGACCTCTGTTACACAATGTGTAATACCATCAGTGGTTTTACTTAGTTCTTCAGTCTTGTCTTTCCTAACTAGTTTGCTCCAATTTTCTAAAGCTTGCAATTAAAAAAAAAACCCCATCCCCAACCCTCAAACATTCAAATTAAATCGACATGTAGAAACAAAACTGTGGTATTCTGAAATTTCAAATCATCATCTCACTTTTATGGCCTCATGTCCCTTGATATCCCAGGAAATAGTTTGGAACAGATCTCACATTTTTTACCTGCACACAGTAACAATACTGCTTCTTTAATGAACATGGTAATTTTAAAGACTATTTAAAAACCCCAACAAACTTGGAACAGGAAAGAGGACTAATTCTGCATCAGTTTAAAACAAGTCATTAATTCAACCCACCCCTTTTCACCCTTCAATTGAACTGGCAATTCATTGAGGCAAATAGTGCTCTCAATCCTCTTTTCTGCTTTCCCAGTGAGCTCTGGCAGGATCAGTCTCTCGCTTTGCCACAGTCAGGAAGACTTGATTTTTCCAACAACAAAATCCATGTTGACTAAAGTAAGGATTTCTGAATAAAAGCTAGCAAGCTGATTAACGCTGCTCCCTTTCAAACAATAAGAACTCCTTAATTGCCCTACACCAGTAGCCAAGCACCAACCACAGACTTGGTTCAACCAAAAAGACAACAGCCCAATCTACTTCAGTGCAATGTTCCTGCTGGGGGTTGAGAGAGGTGGGAGAGGACAGGGAGTAGGTTTGAAAAAGGGAGGGTGAGGGTGTAGGTGGAACTAAAGAGGGGCAAAGGAAGATGGAAAGAACATTCAGACCGGTGACGACCATCTATGCTGCTGCTTTGAGGATTCTGCTGTTTCTTTGTGGAGACCAGACAAGGGGCAATGGCCTCGAGTTGGAGCACAGGAAATTCCGCACCGACATGTGGAAGAACTTTTTCACAGTGAGGGTGACAGAGCCCTGGCACAGGCTGCCCAGGGAGGTGGTGGAGTCTCCTTCTCTGGAGATATTCAAGACCCATCTGGATGCCTGTGCAACCTGTCCTAGGGAACCTGCTTTGGCAGGGGGTTAGATTCAATGATCTCTTTGAGGTCCTTTCCAACCCCTGCAATTCTGAGATTCTGTGATAAACAAGCACTCTGCTAAAAATAAAACAATTGATTCTTTTAGCAATATATTCTTATATTTGAATTTAATCACATTTTACACATCGCCAATGTCCTTTTCCATTTCACAAAGAGTGCTTCCCTCAGCTTTTCAGACAGCATTGCTTTTGGAAGCAGCACAAGGTAACCTGGATGTTGTCCTGCTTGGCCTGCTGTGCTCTTGCAGCAATTTTGACAAAATCACCATGTCAGCACAATTCCAGAAGTCAGGTTCCTTTGCAAATCACAGGTAGCAAACAATTTTGCAAGTTGGCGTAGCATTAGAAGGGCACAAGCCATAGTCAGGAACTCAGTGGTTACAAATCACACAGAAAACCCTGGGGACAGCGAGGGCTGTTGCTCCAAGGGCACCGATTTTACCCCACCCCCATCACCAGAGAGCAGGGAGAACTTGGTGCTGCTTTCTAAATGAGGGCCAATGGGATTTTTCCATCCCGTCACTCGCTATTATGAAGCTAGTAAACAAGCATTTTTAATTGATCTATCTGGTTGCTTCCATCCTTCAAATAACCTCTGTTGAACTCTCTCTCCTGCCTATACACTGCACAGTTTGCCTCTCTGCATAGCTCCACATTAAATCACTGCTGGTTTCTTCTACAAATTCAATAAAATCCTTCCACCTGGATTTTAGACAATATAGCAGTAACACACGTGAAATATTTTTAGTCAACAACCTTTCACAACACACACTTTATTTGTCTCTCAGATAGCGTTCTTAAAATCTGAAACGCTATACATCTTTAAATCCTGGAAAGCATTCAGCTTCCCTTTGCCATCACAGTTCATTTATCTTGTAAGAAGTTTCTAAGTGCTTGCTACAGACCAGAATTTTACAGAAAACAAATAATAAATGTAGAGAGAGAGAAAATGTCATGGTGGTTGATGCTAGCCTCTGGGACCCACCTCAGCACACAGACTGCACCGTGGAGAAGCTTGCATCCCAGATCCTTACTGCTCATTGGTGGATGAGAAGCTCGACAGAAGCCAACAATACAGGCTTGTGTCCCAGAAGGCCAACTGAATCCTGTGCTGCATCAAAGGGAGTTGTGGCCAGCAGATCAAGGGTGGTGATTCTGCCTCTTGACTCTGCTCTTGTGAGACCTCACCCGGAGTACTGTGTCCAGTTCTGGAGTCCCCAACATAAGACAGACATGGAGCTGTTGGAACAGGTCCAGAGGAGGCCCACAAAAATGATCAAATGGTTGGAGCATCTCTACTGTGATGACAGGCTGAGAGAGTTGGGGTTTTTCAGCCTGGAGAACAGAAGGCTCCAGTGAGATCTTACAGCAGCCCTCTCCAGTAATGACAATGACCTAGAGCTTACTGTGGTCCTGCAAATAAAATGTAAAACCGAAGTATTATCTATTTGTGGCCACTAAAAATGTTGATTTTGTTTTGGTATCTTTTGCAAATGCAGAGAAGCCTTCACCTTCTGTGAACCTCACCAATTTCTACTTTGCCTTATATTGTCAAAATTCTGTCTTTGTCTTCAGAAACATCCCAAATCCTGGCAACAAAAGAATACAAACCTTGTAATGAGCGTGCCCAAGTGAAGCAAATCCATGCAACTCTAAGGCTTGTGTAACGCTAATATGCCTTAAATGTAACAGATTACCATGCAAATTTAAAATGACTAGAGATCAACATACTTATTAATCAGGTCTTGGGCAATTACTTGGCAGAAGACCACAACCTGCCCACTTCAATAAGAATTGTGTGAGGCTGGATAGATAGTACACGTTCTTTGGGGAGTTTTTTGGGGGGGTTAATCCATTTATGTAGCGCATCCGGATGTGCATTACGCATTATTTTTGTACAATCTTTACCAAATCAAATTCAACTTTCAAAATGGAATGCAAATTTTAGAATCATTATAGTTTGCTTTTGAATTTTACTTTTTGCATTTAGAATCATTATCCTCTGTGTCCATACACAGAGTGCCGGCAGCGTGTCATTTGTTGTAGTGAAATATGTACTAGATGGATGCATATGACTGCCATGTTTCTGCAACCGCTGTTAATTCTGCTGTAAGAGAGAAGAAAAAATAGGGAAGTGAACATACCTACACGTTATTTCTCTTCTCTGGAGTATTTTCCTAACAGCACCACACCACCAGCTCAGCCAGAGCAAATCACTCAGCTGTTACCAGTGAACCAACACATTTTTTAATTAATTTTCTGGGGGTTTTTGGTTGTTCTCTAAACTGCCTCTGTCCAAATGCAGAGATTTACACAGGTTTTGTTCTGCAGCACAATAGTAAGAGAAAGCCTGTATACGTGAAAGCTGTTTGGTCATTGATTGTCTAGAACAAGGCTTTTTAAGGCTTTTTTTCCTTCATTTAGCAGCAATTTCGCATTGCACCAGCAAGCCCCTCTCGTCTTCCTATGAATCATAGCTCGCTCATCACCAAGTACAAGCAATTTGCCCCTTATCTTGTGAGTCTGAAATATTTAGACGTTGGTTTTTGTCGTGGTTTTACCCTGGCTGAGAGCCGAGATCCACGCAGCTGCCTGTTCTTTACAGGAAAAGAGGAGCATGAGAAGAGGGGGGTGTGTGGTGTGAGGCAAGGGAAGGGAAAAGGAAGGGGCAAATAATAACCCCAAAACCAAAAGCCCGTGGGTTGGGATAAGGATAGTTTACTAAAATAGCAGAAAGATAAAATATAACAATGCTAACAGGACTTTAGAGCAAAAAATATATGAAGCTGTTGATACACAATACAGTTTCTCACCAAACCCACAACACAGGCCGTGCCACCCAGAGTTGTCCCGGAACCCGACCGTCCCCCAAAAACTGCGTGTCCTGGAGCTGCCCCTGCTCCTCCTCCCATCAGCCCCCTTTATACTGAGCAGGACATAATTGGCATGGAATACTCTCTTTGGCCAGTTTGGGTCACCTGTCCTGGCTTCGTCCCCTCCTTTCTCATTAATAGGGAAATATCAAGAACTGAAAAAGTCCTTGACTGCTTGACTCAACTAAAAACATCAGGGTGTTATCAGCACTGCTTTCAGTTTAACTCTCAAACACAGCATTCCATCCGCTGCTACAAAAGAAGTTAACTCCATCCTGACCCAAACCAGGACAGTTTTAATGAGAAATTAGTATGGAGAATTTACACAGATGCACTTAAATGCTTAAGTGAAGCATTTATGTGCATCTGTGAAGACTTCAAGTGACGTGAAGACTGTGGACTGGATCGAGGTATTTTGGGCCAACGTGTTGACTTCTGTATCTCTGCGCAGACTCTCAGCGTGAGCATTTGCTGGATAAGAAGGGTCTGTAAAGTCTATAAACCACATTTGATTTCAGAAGGCTCAAGGGTAATTCAAACTCCTATGGCCAAAATATTTTTTGCAGACAGATATGTAAAGGGAGCTGAGTGGCTTTTATCCACCCAAGTTTGAGATGGCCTTTCTTGAAAGCATCATCCTTCCTGTTGCAACAAACCCAAAGCCAAATGAAAGCAGGTGCAGATGGACACAGCGGCGTGCTACAGGGGAGGCAAGGTCAGGAAAATGGGCATGTCCAGTGACTTCATTTCTGACCCCATGCTTGCATCCATCTGATGAACTTGAGCCACCACACCTGGCATCCTCCACGCTCCTATTTCTCTCCCAGTGATGGGCACTGCACAGACCCTAGCTTGGATCCTCTCTATGAGCTCAACATATGAATGAGTAGAATTGACAAAGAATGAACTAAGAGCAACAGCACCAGTGCACATTTCTAGAATCAGCAGAGAAATTGAAGTGTAGCTGCCAGTGCTGGACCATCTGCTTGGCCCACAGTTTTCCTCCTCCTTTGCGTGGCAGCTGTATTCCACACTGGAGGTGGCTGCAGGTGGGAAGGTCCTTCTCCCGATGCATGGAGAGGAGTGAAAGCAACTAAGATAGAAACACCTCAGAACCCATCAGGATCATTTCTTGCTTTCTAACCTTCATTTCCAAATCAAAGCAGAGCTTTTTTTGTTTTCTTATTTTTTCTTAGTACCAGGGAAGACTTGACCAATTTGGCCAGGCTCTGGATCATACTACAAAAGGACTCTGGAAGATGATGGATACATACTGACATGGTTTCTCAGGTCTTCAGAAGGCATACAGCTTACAAGAATTTTTTTCAGAAGGTTTTGGCATAAGCAAAAACTACCTTGAATGAAGCAACTTCAAAATTACTATGGCAACAACCCTCAGGAGGAATAACTATTTCTTGAGGGGAGGGAAATAGAATTTTAAAAAGTAATAATTATGCAATATAGGAACACAAGTATTTTGTTTAGGAGGGATGAGTTGTACTCACAATTTGAAAAAACAACCCCTTTTTTCTCAATTTGAACGTGGAGCGAGGTGGAAGTGTCCTCTTTCCAATTCAGGTAAGCTAAAGTTGGGCAAAATTTTATCTCACACTGACAGAATATTAATCTCCTGAGATTTTGGCTTTCAGTAGATAAACAGTAAAAGCAACTTGAAAATAAACTTTATAAAAATACATCATGAGATTTAGTTGCTGTAGTTGCATCTTAAACATGATCTCTCGACTATGTACCTAAATTACTAAAATAAGACCTAAACAACCCAGTTAGGATTATTTAGTGATGATAATTTCATTAAATACCATACTCAAACACAAAAACTGGTCATTCCAGTTTGCACCTTTGTAAAATCGTGTGATTACTTCATCCTGATGTTTTTAACTGCTAGAAGCATTACTTTGCCACTGACTGCATATTAGCATTAGGCTTTGGCAACTGCAGGAGTGTGCTACAGTACACTGCAATATATTGATGTCTTGTGCAGTATACTATACTACAGTATAACCTGAAACTCCTAACCTCTTAAAAGACACCTCTTACAGAATCACAGAACATTAGAAGTTGGAAGGGTCCTTAAAAGATCATCTACTCCAACCCCCCTTCCAGAGCAGGATCACCCAGACTAAATCACAGAGGAATGCATCCAGGTGGGTTTTGAATGCCTCCAAAGAAGACGACTCCACAGCCTCTGTGGGCAGCCTGTGCCAGAGCTCTGCCACCTTCACAGTGAAAAAGTTTCTTCTTGCATTCACACAGAACTTCCTATGCTCCAGCTTGCACCCGCTGCCCCTTGTCCTATCACCGGCCATCGCTGAGAAGAGCCTGGCTCCATCCTCCTGACACCTGCCCTTTACATATTTATAAACATTAATAAGGCTGCCATTGTCCCCAAAGTTTTGGGTTAAGTTGGAACAATCAAAACATTCATTAAAATATATAAAATAGCTTATGACAAAAAAGTTCTTAATTCTACAGTAAGAAATTGACCATTTGGTCTCACACATCTCTCACTGGAGCAGGCAAGGACTGTGTGTCCACAGCTGAATGTGAAACTTGGTCCAGCCAAAGCCACTGTGCACGGGCGGAGGAAAAATAAAGAGAGCATAGAAAAAAGACTAATAGCTTCTCACTAAAAATACACAGTAAGCTATGCAACACAACACCAGCTCCAGAAAAGACAAGCCACTGTGTTCCTTTTTCGCTACAACCACAGTACAGTCTCAGATGTCAATCTGGCGTTCAGTTGCAAAAGGTAGAGAGCAGAATCTGAACAAGGCTGCCCTAAATATGTTTTTAAACATCTCATGAATTAAGGGCTATTTCAGAGAAACAGAGTACTCTGCATCTCAAGATGCCGTATATAAATAAGATTTGTTTCTGAAAACTCGATGTCACTTTGCACACAACTGCATAGCGCCCTGCAGGGGATCCACAGGGGCCACATCCTCCTGGGCTTCTCCAGGCTTGGCTTCTATACAGATATAGAAGTACTGAATTCTTAATTTGGCTGTTATTGCCTTAATTGCTTTTGTTTTCTCAACAAATTCTCAAGTTGTGACTTGCTGAAAACATTGCTACCCAGAAAGGAAGACAGGATATATTAGAGCACTTCTCAGGGAAAGACATTATCCGTGTAGAATATGAAATGAGACACAGTGAGGGAAGTATTTCATGAATGCTAATCCAAGTCCACTAAGTCTCAGTACATTATCCACAGGTCTGAATACATCAGTTCCAATAAATTACACTTCCATGACCATTCATCATAGGTAACAACGATTTTCTCTTTGCCACTGGACCAGTCTGGTGAAAGATACATTCATTTATGCAGATTTATTTTATATTCAAACTCCTACTGTCATTTGTCTAATAAAATATGAATAAAAATATTCTGCAGAGCATGCACACAAAATAAAATAAGAGGACTTAGCATAATTTCCACACAAGACATAACAAACCATACTAGGAACACTAAATTCAGAGAGAGAAACGGGCAACTTCCATTTTCTCTCCCCTTTCAAAATAAACCAAAGCGGTTTTTCTTATAAACAAAAAACTCGAGGACACGAGCCTTTAACTCAACTTCCATACACTCTTCAAAAGGCAATATGCAAGTGCATTTAACAAATACTATTTTGAGGACTTTTATTTTGTTTTTTAATACCTTCTGCAGCTTGAATCTAGGGTATGTGTTTATCCTGAAGCAGTAAGGGAGCATGCACTAATGCCCCGCACAATGTCAGGAATGCTGCTGTCTGCAGAGTTTACGTATGAACGAGGGGACACCAGCTCCTACCTGGACAGCCAAGTACATAACCTTGGCACGGAGATAAATGTTTGACCCTGAGACATGCTGAAACCTCAGCAAGCACTGGTGCAGTCAACGATGGCTGCATTGAGAAGTGCTCAGCATCCAGTGGGCAGCAGTTGATGTCCTCCCAGCTGACTCAGCTCCTTTGAGAATGGGCCCATTTAGTCCAGGCTTTGAGCAGCACCCGAAACACGAGCTCCGAGAGTCTGCGCTGTGAGGAGCCACTTGTCAACCATGACAAGTAAACTATCATCCTCAAAAAATCTTAATGACAGGCATTTTGTTTTAACTTTTAGTGGTTGAACTCTACTTTCAAAATACTCTCTGTACCTACCCAGGTAGAGCATTAAATTAAAAAGAAACCCAAGCAAGTGCACTGTCAGACTCAATTCCTTCCTATAAATTCCTCAGAAACACAGCAACCAAGCCTGCCAGTACCTTCCAGTACCTGAAGGGTCCTGCAGGAAAGCTGGGGAGGAGCTGGTTACAAAGGCAGGTAGTAATAGGACAGGGGGCAATGGGTTTAATCTGAAGGAGGGCGGATTTAGATTAGATATTAGGAAGAAATGATTTACTGTGATTGTGATGAGGCACAGGGACAACATGCCCAGAGAGTGTCCCATTCCTGGAAAAATTCAAGATGATGCTGAATGGAGCTCTTAGCAACCTGATCTAGTTGAAAAGGGGGGGTGGATTTGATGACCTTTAAAGGTCCCTTCCAAACCAAACCATGCTACGATTCTATGAATTTTCAATTGCTTTGCTTCCATGGTCCAGCCCACCACATGGCTGGACAAACAGCACTTGCTATGAGAAGAAAGTCGACAGAAATGGAGTAAAGTGATTATGGATCCAACCCCACCAGATTTAAGCTGTGCCTACAGTGCAAACACATCCAGGAACACTGAATTTTAACTTCTCTCTGTGAGCCATGGCCATGCCCGCTTTGCCATTTTAGACATTTGATTCAGGGTACCAAACATAGCTGTAGGGAAACATTCAAAACAAGAAGTGACATATTTTCATCATATATGACAGTTATAAGTAAAATAGTTTAGCTGCTAATATAGCGTTTAAGTAGTAAATGGGAAGAGAGGGTGGGGAAGACAAGGGCTGCCCCCGTGGGAACACGATGGGCTGTCTTGGGATTTCCTCTGAGGAAACTTGTTGAAATGATAAACCCCCAACATGGCAAGCAGGATCACTAGCCATATCTCTGCTGAAGCACGGAGCCAACAGGCCAAATTAATTCCTTGTGTAACCCCAGTGACTTCAAAGGAGTTAGCCCAGAAATGAATTTGGCTTAAGGAATTCTGAAATGGATCCTGACCAATTCCCCCTAAAGTAGGATTCAGATTTGTGGCTTCTTGTGTTACAAAACTGCCTTGGCTCTGTAATGTTATTATATCCTTTATCAGCGTTTTTATTCATATGGAATGACTAACAAACTCCAAACCAGTAGCACCACCTGATTAATATCAACCACTCTTCAAAGCATTTGTCTTAACACCAGGGGTTGTTGCTTTTTCAAGCTGGTGGGTCTCAGTGCTGATTACTTCATTGTGTGGTCCGTCTGGTCAAATTTGCTGCTGAAATCCAGCCTTTAGCAGCTGAAGGGTAATATTTTAAGTTAGTCATGAGCAGGGTTTGAATGCTAAACTTGACCTCTCCACCTTTTCCAGTGTGTGTATTTCTGTGCTTCCTCTGCAAGCCTCTGGATGCCCATGTGCGGTTTTCTTCTCCTGGCTGCCAGAGAGACAAGATTAATGTTGCCTTGTCCCATATCGATAGCCAGCAGCTGAAACATAAACAGCCAAAAAGCTGTAATGAGTCCTAGTTATTATCTTTATATAAAATGGGATTTATGGTGACTGATCGCATTTCCAGCAGCCAAAAAGATGTGTAAGAAGTGATTAGACAGTCTAGTCTGACTGTTTCTCCTTGCTTCAGCTATAATTGCACTTTTGGGTGGCTTGGACCAAACACATCATTTTTACACGTCTCCCCCCCCTAAACATTCAAAAAGCAGCATTTCTGCCAAAACCCACCTCTGGAGGCAAGAGTATGACTTCAATAGTCATAACTGCCTTGAATAGCACTGCAATGTTCAAACAGTCCCAGTAACTTTAGTGGGGAGAAAGGTACTACTCAGCTCAGGTAAGGGCATTACTGTTGGGCCCACAAGCATCTACACAGACCTCATGACATCACAGAATTTTGACCTTTCCTCATAGAGGAGATGCTTCAGGCCTTTAATCATCTCTATAGCACTCCCCTATGACCTATATGTTTTTTTCCCAAGGTCTGCACAAAACCGCATCCATTCCAAAACCTCTGTATTTCCCTCCTGAAGTTTTGCTGTAACAGTGCCTGTGCCTGAAAGAATTGTTTTTTCTTCAAAATTTGCAATTTTTCTAAGTCTCTTACAGGATATTCTGGTTTCCATCACACACAGACAGACTTTCTGACCAGGTTGCTATAGCCTGACCCAGAAACTTTTTGGAATAAAATATGCATAAAAAAACCAGTACAAAGGTAACATCTCTTGATTATAACATCCATTCCTGGCATAATTTCAAGTTTTGTCTTGTCCTTTTTTACCACTCTTCTCATATAAACTCATTGAAATTCACAGCAAAAATCAGGGACCAGCAGCAAAACACAGAATTTAACAGGGAGCAGAAGACCTAAGATACTCAGTTTCCACGTTCCAAAACATATGCAAGTAGGTAGTTTGTGTGGCAAAGGATCAATTTTCTATCTTGTTAATGAATTCATTACCTCTGGCTCATTGGTTTCATTAAGGAAGTACAGCTGACTGCATTAAAGCAAGCATGAGGAATATTTATATAGGATTTTGCTCATCATTTCAGAATTAGTGGAAATCAGTTCACAATGCACAACACAATGTACAACAGAAGCGGCTTTATTCAAGTGGAGTGGAGGTGCTATCGTTTGACAGCTGCTCAAGAGTCTGCTGCAGGACCTTCACCACAGACAGATGTGGGATAATCAACCAGCATCCTGAAGCAGATCTTGATCTCTAACAGATAAGAGATTGGATTAAGACAGATAACAGTTTACTATATCTTCATGAACAGTAACCAGACACAGATTTACAGGGGAACGAGGAAGGTTCACAGAGGGGAGGGGAAAGCTTTAATCCCATTACTTGGGCATTTCCACGTGTCCAAAAGCTTAGCAAGCTTTAGAGACAGGACGTGTCCAAAAGCTTAGCAAGAAGACAAGACAGACATTTCCTCCCTTCTCCCCTCCATTTCAGGTTTGGAAGAAGCATAGGAAGAGAAAGCATCCTATGAATATGAGGATGTCTGGAAACTCTCTACAGACCAAGGAGGGGACCCTCCTACCTTACTCGGGGACATCTCTGGAAGACCAGTAGGGCTTTCCTTTTCACATGCTCTTAAATACTGAAGGGAAATGAAGGGTATCTTCAGCAGTGAGCTGAAAAAACATACTTGGCTTCCTGTCCCACTAAATCCATTATCTGAAATCATTGTCTGAATTACAAGCCTTGCATAAATAGAAGTTAACTGTAATTCTCACAACTAGGAAAACACACATGTGCCTCATTTCATGAGTTAAGCTAATCATTTATCAGTTGCTGTACTGCTGTTATCTACTATCTAAATGACATGGAGAATTACCACTATCAGTGTCCTAGTGCTGATATATTATCCGTATCAGGAGCAATTATTTAGTTTCACATGTAGAATTTCAGTCAGTATCTGGGGCCTATGCCAACAGGCACTCAACATCAAATAAAAGGGCAGTCGTGATATAAGCAGACCTTTATCATTCTTACAATAACTACCAGTAAATCTTTAAGAGGTTGGTGGATTTTCTTCAGGACTTTTAACAAAAGATTCTTTAGCAAATAAAAAGAAAAGAAAAAAAGAAGGTCTTTCCAATGTTTATAAATTCCTAAAGAAAGCTGAAGCTTCTCTTTCTAACTAGGTATCTAATAGTTCACAGTCTTAGCCAGTAAAACTTAACAGTGATTCATTTCAAAACACTGAAGTGCCTTAGAGTTTTTCCTAGTGTCCATAATGAACAAGCATACTAGCAAAGTTAAGCATATGTTATAAAATAAACTGGAATTTCTTATGTGATATGCAAACCAGAATGCCGCTGAATTCTTCAATTAGCTAAACCTTCTGAGATTCCTAAATTACAGTTATCAATAACATCTCTTTTCTTGGAAATTCAGTCTTTCACTGCTTTAAGAAGTCACAGGGAAAAATAACAAATTTGGTTTAACCAAATCAAATGTGGCATCTGTAACCCTGCCTTCAAAAGTCACATTTACTGAGCAGAGGACTAAGGCACACAGGCTGGTTGGTTGCCTTTTCTGGTTGGTTGTTGGCTTGGGGTGCACACTAATGAGTGAAATATTTTCCTGTTAACCCTCTCCTCAATAGAAACTATAAGACCTTTTCAGGTCAGGTAAGAGAATAGGATTGCTATTGGATAAGAAATCTGAATAAATCAGGTATATGCTGTATCTGTGGAAAAGCTGACTTGGAGTATTATTTCTCTGAATTTTTACTTTTTAGCCTTTTTTTTTTGGTGGGGGGGGGGTGGGTGGTGGTAGTGTAAGACAGGGATAGGCCAAACCTTTTCTCCTGGTTCCCCCAATCTAGAACCAAGCACCAGAGCAAAAATTCATTCTCCCATGCAGTGATGTTTTATTCAGGCTAGTAAACAAGCAGAGAAAACAACTGAAGAGAAGGAATGAATTCTGAAACTCAGGGCATTGAAACCAAGCCTACTGCTAAATGAAACTTCTTGTTTCTCTGTTTTAAAGGATTTCCAGGATATCCTCAGCCACAGTGAACACAAAAATAAAGTGAAATGTCCCAATGTTGGCCCTGTTACCAGACTTGAGCAAGGCAACCAGATGGAAGTCAAACTGAAAGTCTCAAGAAGCATGCTACTTGTCTTTTATGTATTAGGTCCTGAAGCAAACAAGAACCACGTAATCCTTTCTCCAAGTCTCAAATGCTGAGTTACATAAAGTAATCCATAGAAAGAAAAAAGAAGTAGCATCTATATGTTGATACTCTCTCAGTCAGGTCCTCAGGAGGGTCACATACTCAAATATATCTCCCTTTAGGAACTTACTCACTGCATGTAAGTCAAATTTAAATAAATATCTGACAGGCAAGTTTCATTAGTTACTTTCACTGAATCCTCACCAGGATCACAAGAGTACTGTGTCCAGAATACTGGAAGTCAAGAATGTAGCAACACAGAAATATGAAGTCTGGAGGCTGGCAGAAGACAGAATAAAAAGAAGTATAGTTTATATCCCTGTGCTGGTTTTGGCTGATATGGAGTTAATTTTCTTCATAGCAGCTAGCATGCACTGTGTTTTGGGTTTGTGTTGGAAACAATGTTGATAGCACAGGGATGTTTTCGTTACTGCTGAGCAGCGCTTACACAGAGCCAAGGCCTGTGCTGCTTCTCACCCCACCAGCAAGTAAGTAGGCTGGAAGGACTAGGGAGGAGACACAGACAAGACAGCCAACCCCAACTGACCAAAAGGATGTTCCATACTGCATGATATCATGCTCAACATATAAGGGGCTGGGAGAAAAGGAAGAAAGCGGGGGATGTTTGGTGTGACAGCGTTTGTCTTCTTCCCAAGTAACCATTACACATGATGGAGTCCTGCTTTCCTGGGGATGGCTGAACACCTGCCTGCCCATAGGCAGTGGGGAATGAATTCCCTGTTTTGCTTTTCTTAGGTGTGGCTTTTGCTTTCCCTATTAAACTGTCTTTATCTCATCCCACAAATTTTCTGACTTCTACCCTTCTGATTCTGTCCCCCATCTTGCTGGGGGCAGTGTGAGCGAGTGGTGTGGGGCTCAGCTGCTGTCTGGGGTTAAACCATGACAGTCCTTTTATGTGCCCAACATGGGACACAAAGGGTTTGAGATAACGACTGGAATGTGCTAGATCAAATTTATAACTGTTATTGCTGTTTAGCTATAATTGGCAGGCTCCTGTGCTTTCCACAGGGCTTGCTTGCTTTACTGAAAATTAAAAAATATCTCTGAAAAAGATTTACTAATCCCAAGTTTCCAGAAGGGCATTAGATTTTTACATTGAAAATACACAACAGTGCTCTAAAATAGGTAAATATTAATTCTTTTAAGTTCCTAGTTATCAGTAAAAGATGATAAATTTAACTTTACGCCAGGCTCATAAGGGTGAGATTCAAAGCGTAATGCTTTTAACAGTGTTAAGCAAGTACTTTCACTAAGGAATCTCTTACCTGAGAGTTCAAGTAACACATGTCAAAACACCATAAAGGCAGGGCTGTACCCTAACACTACAAACAATGCTGGTATCCCTTCCCAAGTGATACATCCTTCCATGACACTAACCAAGAGTTCCACAGATCCGACAAAGCCAGTGCAGCTGTTACAGAAACAGGATTTACATACAGGCTTTACTCCAATGTGATTTTTTCATCATCTACTAACCCATGTGCCGCTGTGCACTGGTATGTGCAGTTATGTAGGGTGTGCTCTACATATGTCAGTCACCAAGGAGAGCTGCTCCGGAACAGGCTGGGCCTGCACTGGAGCAGCTGATCATGGTGCACAGGGTGTTTCCTGAGGAAGGGAATGGCCAGGGGTGCAGAGAGATCCACAAGGAGCCAGCAGCTCTCACAGGAGACACTGATGCAAGTGTGTGTGGAGGTGAGGGGTGGGGAGCAGAGCCTTGGTGGTCACCCCACACCTATACAAGGCAGCCCAAGGAATGTGAATAGCCAGGAGCACTGTGAACAGACTGGACAACCAAGGCATGGCGTAGTGCAGCAGTTTGCACAGAAGGACACACAGGGAGAAAACCTCTTTGAAGGAGGGAAATTCCACTGTCCAAGTGGGAAATTTGAAGTACACACAACTGGGCATTGATCTGTGACAGGTGAAGGGCACCCATCCTACCTGACCCTGATGGCAGAATGGTGGGCGCTTGCCTAAGAGCAAAGGCTGCAGCTCCAGCTGGGGGGTCTGTATCATATACTCCAGCAGCAGCTGATGACTCCACTCAGATGGAGATGCTAAAGAATGAGGTGCAGACCCCAGGCTGCAGGATCTGCTCAGACCTTTCTCCTGGGGCAGGGACATAAAGAACTGCCTATAAAAGATGAGCTCAGGTTGAAGGACCTCCTGCAGCAGGTGGATGAGCTGCAGCAGGTGGCGAGAAGGCTACCCGGCATCAGGGAGGCTGAGGAGTTGGAGAGCTGTGGACCCATAGTCCACAAACAACCAACCAAAAACTCCCCCACCAGCACACACAGAAGGGAGAAGAACTGAAGTATGAGATGGCAAGGACCAGCAGGAGGAAGAGACTTCCCCCAAAGCCTGAGGTGACTTTGCAGAACTGTTTCACCACTCTGCAGACTGAAGGGGAAAGACCCACCACATCAGGAGAGATGCTGGAGCTGAATAAGGCAGCCTGATCTGGACAGGCTTGAGAGGTGAGCCCATACAAACCTCGTGAAGCTCAACAAGGCCAAGTGCAAGGTCCTGCACATGGGCTGACACAATCCCAAGCACAGCTACAGAGCTACAGGTTGGGTGGAGACTGGATTGGGGGAAGCCCTGAGGAAACAGGGGTGCTGGTAGACATGAGGCTTAACACCTGGCAATGCACACTCACAGCCCAGAAAGCCAACTGTATCCTGGGATGCACCAAAAACATGGCCCGTAGGTCAAGGGAGGCCCCTCTACTCCACTGTCATAAGTCCCCACCTGGAGTACAATGTCCAGCTCTGGGGCCCTAAACATAAGAAGGATGTGGACCTGTTGGAGCTGGTTCAAGGACAGCCATAATCACAGGGCTGAACCACCTTTCCTACAAAGACAGGCTGAGAGTGTTGGGCTTGTTCAGCCTGCAGAAGAGAAGGGTCAGGGGAGACCTTATTGCAGTATCTGAAGGGGCCTACAGGAAAGCTGGAGAGGGGCTGTTCACAAGGGCATGTAGTGATAGGACAAGGGGTAATGGATTTAAATTGAAGGAGGGTAGATTTAGGTTAGGTATTAGGAAAAACCTTTTTACAATGAGAGTGGTGAGGCACTGCAAGGGGTTGCCAGAGAGGTGGTAGATGCCCCCTTCCTAGAACTGTGCAAGGCCAGGTTGGATGGGGCTTTGGGCAACCTGGTCTAGTGGCAGTGTCCCTGCCCCTGGCAGGAGGTTGGAAGTAGATGATCTTTCAAGGTCCCTTCCAACCCAAACCTTTCTGTGATTGTATGAATTTCTAGGAACTCTAACAACTGGTGTAACATGGAATGAAAGGTAGAGATACATCACAATATTTCAAGTACTGTTTAAGGAAGTCCTTATTTTGCAAGTCTTGTGATAGATGTCATTTCAGTACCATGCTCATTACCATCCCTGTGAGAAAGTATTCTTTCCATTCAGTAAAATTACTGGAAGTAATGCTACTTAACTTTTTCACTCCAACCAGTACGTCAATACAGATTCAGAGCACATTTTGATGGCTTCCCATGCAGGAAAACAATATATATCATTTCTGATGTTTATGCAAAATAAATATTTGTTGCGTAGTCCCTGGCCTAAGTGTAAGATGCCTAAGTGCATTCTCTAGTCATCTATTCACTAAATCTTTTGTTCCAGACTGGGGCTAATGCATCATGAGTTTTGATTGTTATTATTTTTTGCCTAGGGCAGTAAGCATGATTCAGAATTTTAAAGATTGACCATGTGACTATACTTGTTCATAACACATATCAATACATAGATAATTATCCAGGCTGTAGATAATGACATTTTTTGTCCATTGGTGGACTTCCACAAGCATTAAAATTCAATATCTGTCTTTCTATGTACAGATGTTCTGGTTGGTTGTTGGGGTTCTTTTTACTTTAGGTGGGATGTGACAGATGACAGCTGTATCAGTTTTAGCTACTGTTAAGAAGCAGTACTACTATGATTGGTGACAAAACAACCTACTGAAACCTACTGAAATACAGTTGCTGACTTCTTAGCATTATTCCTATTTCTCTAAGTCTTCTCCCCTCTGCTGGCTTACTTCTCTCTGTGGTTCCTCTCAATGCTTATCTTTGTTTCCCTGACATTGTACTTGATCTACTTGCTTCTCTCTGCACAGAGTATATCCCAGAGCATATAACAGAAGAGGACATTGCTCTTTTCCAAATCATCTGCCATAGTTAGAGGTTTTAGCACTGCCATCATTGCGGGAAGAAGCCGAATTTGCTTCATCTGCATCTCACAGTATCATCAGACACAGATCCCAAAGCAATCATCCTGACAGCTGCCTCTGCAACTGATTTCATAACTACAAAGCCAGATCAAAATACTAAAAAAAAATATTCCTAACTCCTGGATCATCAGGCTCACCTCCACGGGTGGGTCCTTCTGGTTGGCAGGACTCACTTAAATCTTTCCATTTGAATTTCTTTCTTGTGGGGTACTCAGGGCTTAATCCATGTGTAGAAATTGACTATATATAGAAATAAAATCCATGATTTTTAAGAATGTAGGGAAAGGGAAAAGGTCAAACATGAGCAAAACAACAAAAATGACACTACCTGAATCCCTAAACTGGAAGTCTAAAGTTCCTTCCTCAAAATTTAAAATAGAAAACTTAACCCAAGCTAAGCAAATCAACACCACCAAGCTGCACGGAAGTGACAGATGTTGTAACAAACTGGATTTTCTGATATAACTACTGTTATATGGTGCTTGCTTGAATTTCTGTAAGGTCAGTAAAATACAGGCTTGGAAGTAATCTTTATGTGCCAAACAGCAGGTATGTGCACTTCAGCAAGACCTACGCAAATATTGTCTACTGTAACTTAAAACCAGTTGTGTGCTCCACTTCAGAAGGATTCTAGTGGACATGGGAATTCATATTTTTTTTCCATTGCTGAACAATTCCTAAATTTAATTCTGTGCCATAATTTGATTAGTTACAGAATTACATAAATTTCTTAACCAACTGGAAGTGAAACAAGAGAGTAAAAGCTCTCATACCATATCAGTTAATTTATCCTGACGCTTTCTAAGACACTTATTCATCTGCTACTGGACACTGTTCACTCAGGAGCCGAAGTAGAAAGTAGTAATGATTAACTAAATGAATGAAACCTGCACAGGTTTCTGTAAGCATACTGGTCATTTAACACACACATATTGATACCAAGCACCAAAAAAAGGGGAAGATAACACTACAAGAAGTTCATTTCACACGCATTATCTGGCAATATTGACATTATTCCTGTCCAAGAACAGGGGGTTCCAGCTCCGCTGCAGCAATTCCAGCAGTAAGAATTTGCCTTCATTTCTAGCAGACCTTGTGTATATTTTTCAGTAAAATTTGCTTTCTTTTGCTGTTTGTATTTCAGAATCCTCACGACATAAAAGGCTTTCAAGCAGAATTGCTGGTTTGCAGTCAGAACGCCAGCACACGTGTTTTGATAGCTTGTTTCTTGCTTTAAGAAATAAACCCCAAAATCGCTAATGATCTACTACTAGAACCATGAAAATCAAAAGTATTATCAGATTCACTTCCCTCTACATAACTAAACTTCTTAGGAAGGGCTTAAAGAGACTAACAGCAAGTTATTTTAGAAAGGGATTAGTTTTGCACATATCTGGGTAAAGTCATTTTCCAAACGAAATTCATTCCTTTGGTAGAGGATCTTTGCAAGGAATGAAATAATTACAGTCTAAAGGTAAAGTCAGCGTGGAGAGCAATAACAAGAAGTTGGCCAGCAAAACTACCCAAGGCAGGTGCGCTGCCACAATCAGCACGTGCTATTGTAGTGCTGGTATGCGGTTGGTTGTAGTCGGGTGAAAACTAAGGAATGCGGATTAAGGCAACTGCAGACCAGAATTCCACTTTGCATTAAGTAAACTTTTGTTACCACCACCAGGCAAACATCTCAGCCATCTTACCCCTCATGTGACCAAGAAAAAAAATATATATATATATATATTCTTCCAGCACCTGTGTTTGAGACTGCAGCCACAACAGACACCTGGCCAGAGAAAAATTAAGGACTGAGACTGATCTAGGGATTTCAGCAACATCAGTGACTCCCAGGTGATGCCAGTCAGCCCCATAGTGTTCTCTTACCCTGCAAGCTCAACACAACAGGGATTTAATACGTTTAGGCTGCTGGTATATCACTAATAAAAAAAAAGTATCTATATTTGAGACTCGATGTTTCGCAACCAAAATTTCTTTTCACTTACATTAACCATGACAAAAATTAACTGGTGATGCCCAGGACGAAGGGCATTCTCCCCAGCCCATATGGCTGCAGGTGGGGAGTTGGAGGTCAAGGGTTTCCTGCCTGGGCTTTAGTTTTGCTCTTTTAAGGTGTGCAGTAGCATTTACATTGTTAATTTTTCAGATCCAGAGCAGAAGAGGTTAAAGGAATGGCTGAAACACGCCACCTACATATGCATAAATGGAAAGAGCAGCTATGAGCCAGGTTTCTGTACAGGTTTTTATCTGCATGTTTGACACCTGACTAGAAACTTGGATTCAGTCCTGGGTTGATTTAAAATAAATAAATAAATAACTAAATAAATGAGACCCCTCTAAAGTTTCCCCAGACTCACAGGCCTCCAATATTTCCTTCAGTCTCCTATCACACTTCTAGCCCTTTCCAAAATGCCTGAAGGTCTCTTGGAACATGGTCAACAACCTCAGACTCTACAGGCCTCCCAGACTGCTCACCTGGCCTTCCTGTGCACTTCTCAGGGACTGAGCCTTAATTTAAAAGCTCTTTTTTCCTTCAATTTTCTATTTTCAGACAGCTACTTCTCCCCCCATGCCTCAAAGGAACAAGAATTTTGTTACCCCTCTGACTCAGAAGTGGGGAACCGGTTGTTACTTGTGCCTTCATCAGACCCTCATAATTCACTACTTTTACACAGCATTATTAGTTCAATTTGTTTTGATTTCTTAACTGCATTTTGCTTTATATGCAGTTGGATTGCAAAAACAGTCATTTTCTGCAAGCCAAGTGGCAACATCAGCCCCAGCACCGCTTCAATTGCTCTTGCCTCCAGAGATTTGATGGAAATGTTAAGCATCAAATACCCATAAACAGAAAATGCTCCTGATGTGTGGACACATTTTCAATACTAAACAGATAGGGGATTTCTGGTACTTTCTGGCATCATTACCAGCCTTTGGTATGGTTGCCTGCCTTGTTTTGTAAGACCAGGGTATATCCTGATAGGCAGGCAAGTCCAAGAGACAACATGCATCACTGCATTGTATTTCTCCTACTTAAGCAATTCAAGTGTATTAGTTTCAAAAGACAATATCTGGACACCAATGAAACCAAACTACTAAGTAGGCTTGAAGTCAAACTCAGATAAATTTTAGGTTCTTTGCAGGCAAAATTCAATGAGATTTTGAACAGCAGGAATGAAGAAGAGATTGCCTTGGCTTCATCTCAGGTCATAAAAAAAAACCAAAACACAACCAAAACCCAAGCCCAAGAAAGAGAACTCTGAAGTGTGGTTAGAAAGAAACAGTAGGGATTGGTTGAAAGACTGGAAGTTCAATCAGATTTTCTTGTCCTGCTTTGAAATATGAGAAAGAGCAGAATCTCTTTAAGCTTGTCCTAAATTAAAGCAACAGAAGAAAATTATTCTTGTCCAAAAGCATCTGAAAAAAATCATAACATAAATCTGAGTGTGACAAAGAACACTGCTCTCTTCCATCTTTGTCTTCATGAACACTGCAGAGCAATGCCAACAGCTAGAGGCACTGAGTGATTAGCTGCCCCTTCCGCACACTGTACAGTTTACAGCTTTCTGCCTGTCTAGACTCAAGGGAGTATAAGATTTATCATATATTAATAAAGCTGCTGCTAAATCTGGCACCACTGAGGCTCAACACCAAGTTGCCAGAAGAATGTTCCCACATTTACAGCCCCTGCTTTCTCTGAGCTCATGCTAACTCTGAGCCCAGCCATGGGCTGCAGCCTCTTACTCTTGTTTTGCACACAAATAGATGACAGTGAAAGCATTTGACATCTTCAAAGCTTGGCATTACCTAATGCTATCAAACTCTCCTGCTCAGAAAAGTTGTATTGTTTTTTTAAAATCAAAGCATCATAAAAAGTAATAAATTAGAGATCACTTTACCTCCCATTTGCAAACATTTTTGCACAAGCTTCCGAGACCGTAAGAGTTAACAATTTCCTTCAAATAAAAATTTACCCCAGATTTTCACCCAATCACCTCCCCTCCTGGGACTGTTTTTATTAAAAGCAACAAGCTTTATTAAAGGACTTAAGATTACCAACAATAAGAACCTATATCGGCTATTCTTGGATCTTTCAGGAAGAAGGGAATTGGGATGCCGGGCAGACCGAGGACATGCCTGGTCTCACAGGCTCCCCCTCAGGCTGGGTTCAGGCAGCAGCTTCAGGATGGCAAGGTCCATGGCACTTGATTCTACTCCACCACCTTCTCCTCTGGGTTAAAATCACCAATGTGTTGGTTTAGGGTCTCAAGAATGGAGTTTAATAACTTTACTGATAATTCAAAATACCTCCCCTAGTGAAAGGGCAACAAAAGTCTGTCTGAAATTGAAACCTAGTGTGAAAGAACTTACTAAATGGGAAGTAAGGGAGCTCCCTGAGACTTTACAGCCAGTCAAGCAGCTTCAGTGCTGTGTGTTGCACTGCTCCTCAATACTGTAGCATCACTTTTGTTTCTGAGAAACAAGTTTTCTCCACAGAGCATGCCCTGAGGGGAGAAAATAATAAAAGCAAAAGAATGCACAAGAGAAGACGAGCAAGAAGTGCCAAATGTGTGCTGGCCGCTTCTGACGCATGCATTCCTTTCTGTGCATTATGCTAAGCACTGTGCAGCACACTGCCCAGCTGCTGAGATACAGGGAACTCATCTGGAGCAGAAAGTACTTGCTATCCCTGTTGCACAGGCCATGCTTTATATAATAAAGCTACTTGTATCCAAAGGAATGAATGGCAATGCCTTCTCGGCATGGAGGTGGCACATGTACAACCACAGCTCCCAGCTTTTTCTAGATCAGAAACTTCTACCACGTGTCTCTGGAGCACCGCAGCTGAACCAGGACAATACCAACTGCCCACTAAAGCCTCTGGGCCAGGGGCAAGGACCGGACCCAGACTTGCTTCCTATCAGTAACACTTAAACCCAGGAACAATTCAACCTGTTCCCAGTAACAAGTCAGATAGATGTTCATCATGTGTGTTTGCAGAGTTTAAAATCAATAAATACTACCAAATTACTCATTCTGCTTACTGTAAAATCCAGAAGATTTAGAACTTAGAAGAAGGTGAGAGATATGCAAATTTCACTTGCAGCCCTGAAAGTCCAACGTTGATTACAATCAGTGTAAATTCTGGTTAATTACTCTAGTAGGAAAGAAAAAAATCTTGTTTTGGGTGTCCTGACTAACGACAAACACACAAGAGATTTCTGAAAACAAAACTCAGCCTTAAACAATAACAGCAAACTATCCATCTTTAGCAGCTGGTGGATGGTCAAAAGGAAGAGGCCTACCCACCACACCAAACATCTAGCAGGTTTGTATTTTAGAAAACCAGGTACCACCCAGCCAAAAGAAAAGCTTCACACATTACAAAACAGAACACAGTATGTGAAGAAAGTACATGCAAAACATACAGAGAAAAGAGAAAACCATGCCTGAAATCAAGGATTGAAACCACAATGCAACTGATGCACAGCAGCTGTATGAAAAGATCTTCCCTAGCGTATTACCAGCCTAATTGACAGCTGGCATCGGACTTCTGGCTCTAGTCAACTACTGCTCAGAAGTAGTTCAGCTCTCCTTCAAACAGCTTTCCATGCAACAAGAAAACAACATATAAGCTCAAAGGAAACAGGAGTATAAGAAGGCTGACAGGCAGCAGCCACAGAGGCTGAAGTACAGGGATAATATGTCTACAAGTAACTGTGGAAATTAACATTGAGTTGCACGACATGGAGCTCATAAATACCATAAAAGAATAAGGCCATAAATATAATAAAAATTGTTTGCAAGTCAATAGGAAAGATCAAAGAAGTAAGCTTTATTAAAAATTGATAAAAGTAAGTAATACACTATGAGTGCCAGTGGCTGTATCTTTATTTTTAAGAAAAAAGTGTTGCACATTGACGCAAATTAAGTGGAAAAATCCATTTTCTCCAGGCTTTTATAAACTGCATTCTCTTTTCTTCTTTTGTTCCCATCCTTCCTTAAGAACATACATGCCAGCCATACTGGGTAACTAACAGCAGAACATGGATCTATTTGTTTCAGCAAGATGTCAGTGTATTCCACTAAAACATACCCTAAAAGTTACTTCTCTATAATCTGTGTTACTTTGATCCATTTTAACTCTACCAAAAAAATAAATAAAAATGGTCAAAAATACTGGCTTTATACTGATATAAATTACAAGACAAGTCTGCCAGGAAATCAACTATTCACACATTTCCATAGCTTTAGAGATATATGTGTGTATATATATATTAAAAAACAAACGCCAAACCCCACACAGAAACAAAGATAACACAAAACCACCACCAAACCCCTGGGGATTTTCATTAAATAGCATTTTGACACACATACTTGACTAATTCCAGGCAGAGGAAAAGCTTTTGCAAGGAAATATCAAGTGAAATATTTATTAACCTTCTCCAATTTGCAAATTTCCCAAGCTCCCATATTTTGCAATGTCAGGAAATTGCTACTATAAACAACCTAAATCTGCCAAGAAAATAAACGTAATTGAGGCTAACTAAAGGAGTGCTAGGCCTCTCCTCCCTCATTCCTCACCCCTCAGGAGGGGGGATGTTCCTGCCACAAGGACTGACTGACAACAGGCACTACCTTGACCCAAGTGAGGCCAGGGGCTACAGTGAGCTCACTTCCCAGAACCAAGTGACAGACATGGACAGCAGCCGTGGGCTGGGTTGGGGTGGCTGTCCACAGCCCAGGGAGCCAGAGCCCCCGGCTGGGTGAGGCAGGAGGGCAGGGGCTTACGATCCCCAGCAGCCAGGAGCCTCACACTCACCTGGGAGAGACTCACTGACTTTCAAGTGTACTTCCTCTACAGCTTTTTATTTGCCCATACGTGGGCTTTCATTTTGCAAATGTCAGATGGAACTTTGGTTATCTTAAAGACAAGAAAAAGAAAGTCTGGATTTTTCTTTTATTTTTATTTTTTAGCTAGCTTCAATTCTAGCTCTAGGTAGAGGCAAGAAGAATTCCCAAACGTTACACAGTGTCTTCTTGAAAACTTCAAAGTGCATACACCACTGGCTTCATGTACTCAATAGTTGCCCAAGACTGCTCCTTTCATTATTTTAAGAAAAAACTAAAGATTGAAACTTTTAATGGAGCCTCCATTACTGTGGCAAGGAATGACATTTCCACACCACTCTAACACAGGGTCTTTGTTAAAACGTGGCCAAACGAAGGGAACGCAACAGAGCGCTCACTGACTCCCCGACAGAGCTGTTCGGGCTGGCAGCGACGTTTGACTGATTGGGCATGGCAGCAACCAAGAGCAGAGGCTTCTCCAAAGACAAGACACTTGTAATGTGCCAAGGGCCTCTCACACAAAGGATGCTGCTTTGCAATGCCAATGCATGGTGCCATTTTTTTCTTTTCCTCAAGGACCCTAAAGTCCAGCCAAGATTTACACTTACCAGAGACCAAATACGCCTCTTTTCTTTTGGAGGCAATTACCCTAAAGTATGTTCTCCAAAAGAAATCCACTGTAAGGCAACTGGAAGGGTCCCAGGGAGCTGGCTGTGTTTCCACCCACAAGGGACTGCAAAAGCTGATACCAAAGATCAAAGCAGAGAATGGGACTCAAAATAATATCTATGCCATAATATATACTTTGTTTCAAGCTCTCAGTCACTAGTCATGGAAACTGAAAATATATTTGGATCAGAAACTTTACAAAGCCTTCTATCAAACAGAAGTCTCAGGGTGGGGAAGAGGAGTCAAACCTCTTTCCAGACCTCACCTTGCAAATAGAATAATAATGACTTCTGCTCTATACAACAAAGCAATCATCTGTAACACATTATATTTATTGCAATAGCTTAATCCAAATGTCTTGCTTTTTTTGGTGTTTAGAAACTGCTGGATATCTTATCCTTTCTTGAGAATCAGACTAGGGAATCCTGAACTACCTGTATTTTGCAAGTTGGCACCACATCCCAGATGGTGCTCTCGACTCCACACAGAGTAAGCAGTAGTTCTACATGCTACAGCACCTTAAAATTTAAAAGCAAGTTAGAACGTCTGTCCCTCTGTGTAGGCTCATATCAGATCTCCATTAATACATTTCATTTTTAGCCTTAGCCTTGAAATTTCACTGCCTTAACTTTTACAGAAAGAACATGAACTTATCACGTATTTCTTATTGGGGAAGATTACTTACACAAGCATGTTATTTCAATGGAATATTACTGAAAGAAAAAAATAAACCAGTCTCTGAGCAAAATATATTAAAACATTTTAGCTAAAAATAGCTCCGAGATGTTGGTTTATATAAATATAATAGGAAACTTGATTAAGGTCTCATTTGCTCCTGCCTCAAGCTTTGCCTACAATGACCACATCAATGCATCTTCAGAAATTAATTTCTCATCTCTAAATGCTTTTACAAACACTAGCAAATCCCTCTAACACACACAATGGAAAGCCAACATCAACAAGCATAGATGCACAGCAACTCAGTGACAGTAACACAATGCACTGCTTTAGAATACACTAACGCGCTCCCTTTCCTTACACCCCATTTCCCCCTTTCCCCATTCCTGCTTTCCTCTCCTCCCTTGCTTACTGTATTTCCAACCCTCTCCTGGCTGAGGTTTGCTACTGCTGGTATTCTCCTGGCATTGACAGAAGCGCCTGGGAGGCAGAGGGGTGGCCAGGCCACACACCCCAGGTCTGCAGCTGACTCACAGGCAGAACCTTGACTCCAGTGCTCTTTTGTCATTTCACCTCATCTGCTTGCAAATCACCTCTGAACCTTTGGCACTCTCCTACTGCTCTTCTCTTACAGACTGATTTAAACCTTCCTCAAGTCCCTATAAACAGCTTTCACTGATATCAGTGATTTAAAGGCTCCACTGTCCTCTCCAGGAGGAATGTATTTACTTTCTCATTTGCAAGTTTTATAAATTACTCTAAAAACACTGCGTACTGATTAAAACTGGACCTTTCACAGCTCCCCATAATTAAAATCTATATTTTTTCATTCCAACCTCCAACCTCAATCTGCAGAGGATGCCATGAAAAAGCTTAAGTGACAGAAACAGACCACTGTCATCTACAATGCTCTATCAGAAAGCAGTCCACTTAGCTGCAGAAGTTTCACCCACAAGGGAACCAGCTGCAGGGAGCTACAGAATGACTGAATGGTTTGGGTTGGAAGGGACCCTAAAGACCATCTATTTCCAACCCTGTGCCATGAGCAGGGACGCCCTCCACTACAGCAGGTTGTTCAAAGCCCCATCTAACCTGGCCTTGAACACCACTAGGGAGGGGGCAGCCACAGCTTCTCTGGGCAGCCTCTTTCAGTGCCTTACCACCCTCACTGGGAAGAATTTTTTCCAAACATCTAACCTAAATCTGCCCTCTTTATGTTCAAACCTATTACTCCTTGTCCTATCACTACACTCCCTGACAAACAGTCCCTCTCCATCTTTCCTGTAGGCCCCATCTAGGTACCAGAAAGCTTTGATATATAGAAAGCAGAAACTAAGAGCACATTCACAAAGGGTGATGCAGAAAAATGCCAAGCCATGTGTAAGAGCAACGCAAAAGCTGGTAGCTGGAAAAAAAGTATGCAGCTGCATGCAGGACAGGATCATCTTTGAGAAATTTCTCCAGGAAACTGCCTCTGCAAAATTGGCTTACAGTTTAAAATTATATGCAGTGAAAAATAAATTTTAAAAGGGATTTTATTCCCATGGAGAGAAAACAATAAATTTTCTGGCCACAACACCCTAAAAGATCAAAGAGCTTTATTACATCAGAAGCGCCTGCCAAGTTCTAAAATTTCTTAAAAGATAGGAATTTTTAAAAAGTTTCAAAATAAGAAAAGGCGGCAATTTGTTTTGAAACATGAATCCAGCTGGCTTAGCATCTGATTGAAAGAAAATTATAGATGACCAAAAACATCATGGGTAAAAATAAAGAACAATCAGAACCCCTCTGAAAAAGCAAGTCAAGCCAAACAGGCTATCCGTAAAACCACTAATTCTGAGCCACTTCCACGCCAGCCGTAATTGCCATTGCAAAATACACTCCTCTTAAAGATACTCCACTTCTTTCTCAAGCTTCTTAGAATCACAGAATCCTTTGGGTCTGAAGGGACCTCAAAGACCATCTAGCTCCAACCCCCTGCCATGGCCAGGGACACCCTCCACTAGCCCAGGTTGCCCAAAGCCCCATCCAACCTGGCCTTGAACACTGCCAGGGAGGGGGCAGCTACAGCTTCTCTGGGCAACCTGTGCCAGGGCCTCACCACCCTCACAGGGAAGAGTTTCTTCCAGACCAAAAAACCCAACATACCAAACTAATACTGTACTGTCTCTTTCAAAGTTGAAACGTTAAAATGCCCCAAATTTTAATATTTAATTTCAACTTTACATCAGAACCTAATGACAAGATTCAAACCTGAACATGAACCCCCATCTCCTTTCAGCATGGAGAATTCTTTAGAAAACACCACGTGCAGACTCCTGAGGTACAAAGAACTGAACCTGCACGCTACCAATTGGCTCTACAGCTCCCTCACCCAACAGTTTCAATCAAGCATCCGAAATTACATCAGAATCACATAAATCAGTATGATCATGAAGAAGCTTTCTTTCCTTTTAGAAAGAAGCATATGGCCAAAAGGACAACCATTACATTATATATTTGAGCTGTGTAGTATGAGCGTCATACAGCAGAGAGCTAAATTTTTTGAACTCATTTAAGACAGAAATTAAACTGAGGGGAGTCAGCAGGCAACACTTCTTGGGATATATACAGTCTACAGCTTAATTTCATATAACCAATGGCTGACTATCTGTATGCTATAATCAGATATCAAGGATATACATTAACACACAGCCTTCCAAAGGGTATTCAAAAGGCTTCACTGGGCCTTAGCAAAGGAGCCAGTTCCCTCCTCCTAGCTTAGAGCATGAGGCAGTAACACATGCAAGTATCAACAACTACCTGTCAACAAAGCTGATGAAAGGATCTAATGCTCCAAGTAACACGCATACTTCACCCAAGTTTCCAGCTTACAAATTATGCTAAAACAAAAACCCCAAAAGAAAACACATAGGTATAACCCATTAGTTACAAGTTAGATTTTTATATACTTTATGTTATATAAATATTTTATGGATATTTAATCCTCTTCCCTGCTACTAATCTGTCCCCTTCTCCTCTGCCTTGACCTTCCCATAGTATCAAGTTTAGAAACCAACTTTAGGGGACTACTCAGAGTCCATTCCCTGTTTAGCCAACAGTGAAAACAACCACACAGCCTTTCACTCACTGCCTCCCTTCCTCCTCCAGGGGGATTGGTTACTTGAGAAGACAAACACCATTGTTCTCAATGTCCCCCCCTTCCTTTTCCTCCAGCCCCTTAAACACTATGACATCACATGGTAGGGAATATCCCTTTGGCCAGTTTGGGTCAGTTGTCCTGGCCGTGTCCCCTCCCAGATTCTTGGTCCGCACCCACCTTGTCTTTGACAGGCCAGTATGAAAAGCTGGAAAGTCTTTGACTGCTTGACAATAACTAAAAACATCAGTGTGTTATCAAAATTATTCTCATCCTAAATCAAAAACACAGGACTATGCCAGCTTCTAGGAAGAAAGTTAATTCTATCCCTGTCAAAACCAGGAGAGAAAGAATGTGCAAAATACATCAGGTTTGCCTAGAAAGTTGCCCTTCTCATAATAGATTTTGTTCCTTTTCTACAAACTGCTCACCATTTCTCCTTTTAGAAAGCAGAAAAATATTTTTGGGTAAAATTAAAAGGGGCAGGAATAAAAGAGGACAGTGGTACAAAACTCCCTAGTCAGATCTTCCATCCAACCCTTATATCACCCACTTGTTCTGCAGCCATCACCATTCTCAGACCTAGAGTGGAATACCATTTCCTTTTTACAACACCTGCAGCAAACAATTAAGTACTGAGTGTTATAAACGGTTTAATCATGTTTACACAGATTAGCTACACAACCCAGGTTAGGTAAAACCAAACCTCAAGATTAAGATCTAGACTTTCCATCCCTCGTGCCTGATGTGCTCAAACTCAGGGTTTGGAAAAGCCTACTTGAAGGGAAACGGCTTCAGATCTCGAAGTGGGCTCAGCTTCTAGTAGTGGGGAACGTCTGCAGCATTTCAGCTGGGACATGTCCTCAGCTGCAAAAGAAACAGCTGGAATTAATCAGTGTCTCTTCATAGACAAGCCTTCATCCCCACGGAGAAGAGGGGAGGAAAAAAAAAGCCCATGCAGGAAATCCAGCTTTTGTGTTTGTTCGCGAGGCAGATAAAATGAGCTGTCATCCTTTCTCACAGCAGGAAAAAGTAAGGGCAGCTCAGATGAAAGCGCTGACAGGCCTGGCGGCGGGCGCCGGGTGATGTGACTCTGAAAGCACCGTGTGTTTGCAGAAGACCACCAGCCACTGAAATAAAACATTATTTAGCATCAGGTACATTTGCAATGATTAAGTACAACCCATCTACAGAGCACTGCTCAGTTCCTGAGAATTAGTTCATTCCTCTACTGCATATGCTATTGTAGATGTGAAAACAAGAAAATAAAAAGGCTGGTGTTTGGTCCAAGTCTGCTCTTACTCTTTAACATTACATTTTAGTGACCAGGAATCAAGTTACAGTCTGATCTGCCCTTTTAAGCCACCATCAAACAGTACCCACACGCACAGAGAGGTCTCACACTGCAGTGTAACAATGTAAAACGGAACCAAAAAGGGATTCAAGCCAAGTAAAAACATCCCTGAACATTAGCTCACAATGCAAACATAGACTTTTTAGTCAACCATCTGAAGAAGTTTAGTTTCTGATGCTAGAAAGCTTTGAGAAGAATGCTTATCACTGAAGAATATTCATCACTGATGGTTTGGGTTCACATGGCAGCAGAAGTCTGAAAGAGGAAATGGTCTTTCCCCTCATGACATGGGATAAGAATGAGATTATTTCAGCTCCAAAAAGTATTGAAGAGTATTTCATAACTATAGGGGGAAAAAATCCTAAGTCAGCATTATGTCTATGTACAAGACTAAAACCCAACATTAAATTTAAAAAATTGTCACACTAAAACGAGAAGTAAAATTTTCCTATATAATTAAAAATTACTAAGAGTTTTCACTCTATATGAGTGGCAGACTGCAGAGTATTTCAGTTTCATTTTGAGGTTTTTGCTCAGTTCAGACAGAGAGAAACTCAAAGTTCCGAACTTAAAGAAAGCAAACAAATAAACAACCTATGAACTTACACTCACACCCATAGCTGAAATCTCCAGTAGGAACCTGTGATTCCATGAGCTGGGGTTTTAGAAACTTCAGTTCCTTAATTTTCCTGACTGAATAAGAGAAGGATGGAAGTTTTTAAAGCTTAAAAAATTAGATACATAGAAACAAAAAAACAACCAAACAAAACAGCATGAAGAAGAATTGCAACCAAAATTGTCAAGAAATGAGAGGAACTAAAGTTTCAAAATACAAGAGTGCTCGATTCATCTGGGTCATAAATTACTGTCCCTAAAGACGCTTTCTTCTTCAAACCTAACAATGCCTTCTCAAACAAAAGATGATCAGTAATTTCAATGGGCTTAAGGAAGTTAAACCACAATGAGTTATTGGTTTTGTTAGGGTTTTTTCAAAGCAAAGAGAAAGAAAACTGATAGAAATACAAGATTAAATATATGGGCTCCTTTGCAGTCCACACTCAATTCACTTCTCCTCTAAGAAACTAAGGCCTTTTACAAAGAAATACAGATAGTGACAGTAAGAGAAGTTCCATACACAAAAACTCTTTAACATATTAAATAGCAAAAACCCCACAATGCTGAAATGCCCATTGTGTCTGTGGCTCCCTCTGGCACATCACAATCACCAGAGATAAAAGATGACACTTCTCCTTACTGTCCTTCAAAGCTGAGGTGCAGCAAGTTCACCAGAACTTCAGGCATGGCAGGCATTGATGCTGTAAAGCCCATATTGCCTTCAGCTTGACTGTAAACACAGTCTCAAATACTGAGGCACTACCAAGAAGCACAGCACCACTCAGTTATGAGCTCTGCATCTTGTCTGCACCGCTCAAAGGTAGAACTTGTCAAATCTGTGGGATCTGGCAACAATCTGGTGTGTTAGACAGCCAACATGCAACACCATAAGCCAGTGTTGATCAAAACCATGTATTGTAGAAGTATAAAAACTTTCAAGACCACAACTAATAAAGCATAACTAATAAAGTGTAAGTACCCACTACTGCAAATGCTTTATGTTACTACAAATCATAGATGTAAGGCACTGATCCTCTCAAGAGCTTTTGCAATGAGACACACATCTTTCTTTGATAACATCTACAGAGCTATGCAAGGACCACATTTTCTGAAGAAAGGCAGAAAGTGGTCACTTGGAGGCTTATTCTCAAGTGCCCTTTACAAAAAGCCAGTACTTGCAATCTTAAGCTTCACCCATATGTAAATATTTAAAGCATCTTTGGTGGATACTTCACTGTAACTGCTGGCATAGAGACTCTGCAAGCAGAGTCTCCTGAGTATGTCCAAGCTTAGAAACATGGCAGGGTCAAACACCTTCTCAACTCCAGCACAGCAGCAGTTAGAAAGAAAAAGAGACTAAAAAAATGTCTTTGAAACCCATTTGAGAGTCCTGCCATTTCCTCCCCTGGCTGGGGAGTGTGGGGCAAGGGCAACTGCTCCCACCTCTCAGATAGAAGTCCCTCAGGGCTGGAGCTGCTGTCAGCTGGGGCACACAACACCAGCCAACCTGCTCTGCTTCTCCTGACTCCCCCACCAAGCAGCACAGAGTGGTACCCAGCAGAACAGGTAGGACAACTGCTCCATTTCAATCCCACCCATCCTCACCATCTTTCTCTCCTGTAAAAAGGAATTTGCAATAGAGCTGCAGATCTAAGGGCAAACATAGTTTTCAGAGCGCAGATCAAACTTGCAGATGGCTACTTGGCATCTTGTCCTGACAGCACAAACACTGATTAAATCCGTAAGTCGAATGGCTGTAGTAGAGCCACAGAAGTGAAAATTTGACCTTTAAGCTAGATGGTGGGAACTTAAAGCTTTCACCTGATTTCTTAAGTCTTCTCAGTAAGATGACCTAATATTTGTTTACAGAGTTCTAGTGCATATTTGTTCTGTTCCTGTTGAAAGCTTGCACAGACAACTTCTGAGATAACTCCTGGCTCATTTCATAAGAAACCTACCTCCCTACCTTCTTTACCTCTTCCCAGAATTTTATGCCTTCTGGTGTTAATAAAATGAATAAACCATCATTAATTTAATCAGCAGCTTGCTTTTGAGAAGGTGATAAGACATTCTACATGCTGTATGTAAAATAATTGCAAGCTACTGCCACCTCTCAAGCCATTCAAGGAGAGAATTAAGCTGCATGCACCTAGTTGCAGCAAAGGAGAAGTTCCTTTGCTTCAGGTATGGTTTGAAGCCTACCTCTATTTATATATTTTTTGATCCTCATATGTTTCCCTCATTTTTCAATAAAGGTATCAAAAGGTTGATGTGTAAGGCTTGACACTGCATTCAGAAGTAGCAGACTGCGTAAGTTTGGCTTGCTTTCTCCTTCCTGGAGTTTACGTACAACTTCTGAACTGTATTAGGGACAGAAAGGAGTAAATTAACTACCAAAACTATTTCCAAAGCTTATTAGGTTTTAATGTTTCCTTTTGAGGTTTCTCTAGCTGGCTGACCTGAGACCTGTTTCCCTCTGGAGCTTGTGTTGTGGTGCCAGCCCTTTTATTACAGCAGGTTCACATCTAGTGGGGAGAGCGGAGGAGGAGGAGGAGGAACTGCAAGCTCCCTGCTGCTGCATTTGGTTAGCAACCTCCTCCTACTCTTCAGCAGATGTTTCTACTGTCTTACCACAACAGGATCTTTTTATACCCTCTCAATTCCTACAGCAAACAGCATCCAAAAATCTGAGAACCCACCTCCAGAGAGCCACAACAAAAGCACTGACCCAAACAACTACCACAATACAACTGGAATAAAATCCTCAGCCCCTGGGAGAATAAGGGGTTGTACACAACGTCACAGGGCCAGTGACTAATCTTTGGCAGCTCATGTGAGAAAGTCTTGAAGTAGCTGTAGTGACAGAGATCAGCGTGAAAACAAATGGATGATTCAGACATGAATAATACTCTTTAGAAGTGATATTATCAGAAGCTCACACAAAACATTATCCAATCTTTTTACCATTCGGAAAAGCCAATGGCATTTACAGCCGTCTTCCAGATGCTGTGGGTTTTCAGTTACATGCGTGTCTGCATGTGTGTGCATGAAGTCAGTGGGCCCAAACCAGGTGGGATTTCTAGGTTCTCTGCTTTTAAACAAATTCCTTGACACCACTAAATATGCATCCCACGAAGTAGGGCAAATCAAGTTTTCAGGCACTGCACATGAGGCTCTTGCAGCTGATACCAAGTCCCCACTCGCCCTTTCCTCAAGGCAGTTGAACCAGACTGCAGGCCTGAAGCAGCCACTCTTGGGCTCCTTATGCATCTGTGGGTGGCAGAAGAGTGAGGACATTTATACAGATTTAACACAGCCACACACACCTAGTCCAGCTAGATTCCCTTTAAACTGCTGCTGTAAACACACAAGGCTCTTTATCACTCTGAGAGGGACTTAAGTTAGTTTCTCCCTATTTCCTGACCTCCATCCCCAAAATCTCCTTAGGCTGACATCGCTTCAAGTGGTAAGTAAAATTTAGTCCTATTTGTACATGTAGAAGTAGGTATCACATCAGTTTGCCTTTTTAATTTGATGGACACAAGTGATCTGTGGCACTGCTGTGGCAAACGCAGCCAACCCTACATAACCCATCCCTGCCATGTAGTTACTGTCAGACAGCATCTGCACCATCCCCTTCAGATAATAAGCAAAGCTACAGCAGGGACTGAGCTAAGATCTTTCTGCTGCACTGCTACTACTGCCTGCTTTGAAGCAGCGACAGGTGAGATGCTATGAGGTGATGTGAACATTAACCAGACCTTCCATCTGGTTTCCAACGGTCCTACGGGCTGAGCCCGCGCACGTGTGCTCGTATGCAGATGTCCAAAGCAACTGCAGCAGAACCTGGGTTGCGAGCCTGCCTTGCAGCACATCCTGCTGCCGTGATCTCTGCTTAACACACACACACACAGCAACGATGCTGCGCACGGGAGCTGCAGCTGGAACGCTGCTCCCACTCCCTCCAACGCTGCCCTTGCACTCCCGCCAAACTGGAGACCATGTGCTCTTAGCCAGACACCAACACTCACAGCTGCTCATCCACTCCTGCTTGCTTCAACATCCTGCATTCCCTCCTCTTTCCTAAGTACCTGCTTTTTTTTGATGCCCAGGCTTTTGTCTACCACAACAGTGATGAACTGTCTGTTTGGAGAAGAAAAGCACAGTTCAAGGTGCTCTCTTGGGAGAAAGAATTTGGATGCCAACAGCCTCTACGGTGGAGGATGACCTCAGATCAAAAGCACTAATTTCCTCCTGCTCTTTAGCCTGTAGATGGTTTAAAGGGGAAAAATGAATGAATGAAACCCTTGTTCTGGTGACATTCTGGAAATCCTGTGTAAACAAAGCTATCTTTGATGAAATCTTGTTGAGCCTAAGGTTGAGATAAAAGAGGTGATGCCCTGGACTAGGCAGTGGTACCGGACGCTTTTCACGACATCTGTTGAGCCATTCTATGAATACTGTGCTGGAAACTCTTCCTTCTGTTTCAACCATCTTCCAAAGCCTGGGAGATGATTTCACTAACTCCAAAAACCGGAGAAGTTTCTCATAACAAGTTGTTCTGTGCATGATTAAGCCCAGAATCAACAATTTTTGAAACGTCAACATTTTTTAAACAATAATGAAAACATGTAGATTTAGTTATGATATAGAATCATGCGTGATTATGGGGGACATTCAAGAGAAATGAGCTTGCATCAGCTGTGTTGCACAGAGATGCTAGGGAAGATTTGGATGGGATTTTCTGGGAAAAAAGTACACACTGGGTACTATTTTGAGAACTTCTGCATATGAATTTTGAGAGCAAATACAAATGTTTACACTACAAATGCACTTTAATCTAGTGGCTCTTACTGTGGAGAACAGATCAGAGTACCACCTAATCCACAGGCTTTATTGGAGGTCAACAACACAGCTTGGGATTTGAAATACTGCTCTCCGCAATTAATTGCTCACAAAGAAGCTGGAGAACAACCACTACCTGAAGGAATTATGCTGACCCTCACTGCAATACATAATTGAAGAATAATGCAATTAGGAAAGTTGCAGATTACTTGCAGTGTGAACTGATTTTTATTGCATAAATTCTATCCAGAAGATGTATTCCTGTTTAATGGAGTGAGAGCAGAACAGCATGTCCACCACCAATAAAAGACAAAAAATAATTAGCAAACTCAAAAATTACTTATGGACTCATTAGCACAAAGTATTGAAAAGTGAACTGCTAGATGATGATGAAGACAGTAATTTCCATTCAAGCTATAAAAGCTGTCAAGCAGGAATTCTCCAGTTTTCTGAATCATTGACGATGAATCAATCATTTCTGACATGATACGTCAGAAGACGAAAGTTCAACATTTATTTGAAGGATTAGAGTAAGAATGGAAATCTTTCATCCAAAATTCAAATTCTTACATCCAGACTATTCCTTAAGATTTTATTTTTGAATCTCTGGTGTTTCTAGATTGCAGATTTGCTTGGGTGGGGTTTTTTTCTTGTTTGGTTGGTTTTGGGGTGGGTTTTTTCTTTTTTTTTTTTTTTTAAATTTGGGTGGGGAGTTGTTTCCCCTCCCCCCAATCAGCTTAAGGCTCTTTTCGTACAGTCCTCTCAATGGGTGAAGTTATGTTAGTGTCACAGAGACTGAGGCTGGTCTGGTTCACTCCTTTGTGGTAAGGAATAACGCCTTGTACAGAATGACAGTATTTCAGTAAAACTGTGGCTACATTTGGCAAGGTTTTACCACACTTTGGCAGTTATGTGGGGGTGCTCTGGGGATCTATAAATTCCTGACAAAGAAAGACTGGTGTTGGAGAAGGACTCAAGTCCTTCTCTTTACGTACATGCACTATGTATGTACTGGGCAAGGCAAGAAGGTAGTTGAGAGCATTTACCTTGGACGTCTGAAGTTAGACTGGTGTCCATTTTGCTCAAAAGATTTTGTTACAGCATGGTGTTTTACATTTTAAAACTTGTTTCAAGCAGCCTAGACCTGGCAGAGCTAGAAAACAAAGTGAAATTTTAGGCACCTCAGTTTTAGGGACAAACCTCACTGGAAGTAGGATCTGAAAAGCAAACAACTTATGTTTTCTGAAAATTAAATGTTCACAATTTGAGACATTTTTGATCCACCCTATTACTAATGATTTTTTGTTATTTTTCCCTTAAATGCAGTATATTGTTCAAAGCAGGGTTTGTAGAGAATGATAGCACAGCAATTGGCTCAATTAGGAGACACATGGAAATGTAGAGGAAATTCAGATCTTCTTCAGGCCTAAAATAGAAGTAACAAACTTCCAAGATAAACAGCTTGAGAATAACTGCTTCAAGTTTAATTTGATAAACAACATTACAAAATGGCTTTATAATGCTCAGCAGTTTGATGGCATTAGAGATAGCTGGAAACAAAGAAAATCTGAGCCTCTCATGAGAAATCTTCCTGTTGCTTAACACTGTAAATGACAAAGGAAAAACCAGGGAAGAACCCCTCATATTATACTTTACATTCCATCTTAGATCCCCTACCCCACTTCAGCAGTGATTAACATACTATATGCAGCAGAATATGCAGTAATGATTTTACATTGATACTGAATCACATTAAACATGCTATATTTTAATAAAGCTCTCTGAATTTGTTGTTAAACATGATTTTTTGAGACTCGAGTCTTGTGTAACCATGAAGTCAACCTTCCCATTCTCTATATGAAGTTACTGCAGCACACAGCCTGTGCTTCATCTCTAGCATAATGGCATTAAAGCACTTAACCACTCACGGTGTTAAAGATGTGCCAAAAATTCCTCTAAATGTATGTGTTTTGTTTCCTGAAGTTATATCTCCCACTTTTTTTAATCACATGGCTCTACAGTGTATTTTTCTCAATACATCAAAACTTAGTTAACTGCAGGTCAGTTTTGATGATAATGTTAAACTTCAAAACTATCAGCAATTAAAGAATCTCTGTTTGTTCTAGACCTGAACTGGACAAAATCCTGACACACACACGGCTCCTCAGCAAATTAAAATAAAACCAACACTAAGATAAACAACTCACACATGGTACAACTCAAACTAAGTGCCCAAGCTATACCTCTTCTTTATGAGAGTCAGGAAAGCCATTTGCCCATTCTGGATCGATACTGGCACCACCAATGACACAGAGATGTTCACAGAGAGGGAACGTTTACACCAGAACTTCTGTGTTTGTCAAAATACCATAAGTTCCTGGCTTTGTGTCTGATATCATTTCAAGTACATTATGGTCAAGAGTTATTTTGCAACCTCAGGCAGAACCAGACCTCAGATGCAAGGCAGAGGGTTAGGGTTAGGTTATGGACAAGCTCATCATTACTTATGAAAGGAACTACAGCCCAGCCTAAAGAGACCAGCACGAAGTTGCAGTAGGATTTGGGTACCGTTTAGGCATGAAAGCTCATGGGCACACTCACAGTGTCTCCACTGCTCCTAAATCCTGCCACCTAAGCACATCCTGGCTGGTTCTTTAGGGGGGATGCTGCCCCTGGGGTATGTTGCCTGTTAAAGGACTCAGGGACTGCATCACCTTCCCCACTGTAGGTACCTCTTCTGAGCAGTATTCTTCTCTCACCAGGGAAGGGGTGGGACTGCAGCGGGTTTGGCATCATCTTCCCACAATATCAGAATGGGTAATCCTATTTTAGACTACAAATGTTACACTGCCTCATTTGGCTTTTGCTCTCAACTCTTTAGTGTGCTGCCTGAAAGCACATGACTTCTCTTCCGTAGCTTCAGGGATTAAAAAACATCAAATCTAATATTTTCCCAAGCTACCAGGAAAAAGACCCCACAGTCTAGCATCTTTGATTTATGGTATGAATGCAGTGACCAATAGATATTAATTTTTCAGCTAGTTTTAACATTCAAATACAAGTTACTTGCCCATTTTTTTATCAACCACGCAAAGAAATTCCCCCACCTAACAGCTCCTATAAAAATCAATATTAAAAAAGTTTAAATGAAGACTTTAAAAAGGTACACAACGTTGAAAGAAGAGACTAATTAAAAAACCAAATCTTTTTAAAATTGCCATTATTGAGGGCTGTGTTTATGAAAACATTACTTCAAAAGAAATGGCAGCAGCAGCCACTTTCCATCTCTGATGACGTATTTATTATGGAGTAGCCAGAACTCCTCACAGCACATTTTCCCACATATGAACCAAAGAACATCATTACCTGGATCATGGAAAAAGATCCATGACATTTTAAAGAAAATACAAAGATGGCATCTGAATCACAGAACTTTCTTAAGCTATGATGAGGGCAGGCATCTTGCTTTGTTGCCTGAATCTCAGAGGTAGGACAAGGGACAACACAAAGAATAAACCAAAGTAGGAACGCACTGCCACAAAGAACCAAGGCAGAGCCAGTGTCCCATCCTGCAGGGGGGCAGATGTGAGTAACACGTGAAACGCACCCGGAAAAAATTAGAACTGACAATAGGCAGCCCACATTTTTTTGAGCTATTCAGCTGCTTAGGATGTTAACCAATTTCTTTAGGAGCTCTCTAGTGTTCATTATTTTAGCTTGTCCTTTTCTGTCCCAACAGACTATTCACTGAGCAGCAAACAAATACAATAGGACACAAGGAAGAAGCAAACAAAAAAACCTTTTAACACTTGCTCACACCATCTGCAGCACTTGCCAGGGCTGCTCAGAGTTTACTACTTTACACCCAACCTCAACTTTCTTAAAAGTACAGAATAGCATCTCAGTTTGAAAGTCAAGAAAAGTGGATCTCTCAAACCCTGAGAGAGGGCAGGAGAGAAAACCATCAAATCCGAAGCATTAACATATCTGGCTTCCTTTATTTTTTTACTCATTTAAGTGTTATGATTATTCAGTTGAATTTTCACAGATAGTTTCACAAGATGCATTTGACAAACATTTGCTCTGTACCCTGTTCAGTGGTGTTCCTCTGCTAACACTGGCATTTATTGCTATTTGATCATTCTTGCAGATGAAGAGCTGCCATAGATTGCTTTCTCAACTGAGATTGGGAGAAGCTCAGAGCCCTGCCACACAAAGTACTCCCTTTTCTATGTGCATGAAAGAAATCAAGTGGTACCTTCAGCAAAAGCACAGAGCTGTCTAGATGTTCATTCTAGAACTATCTTAACAAGTTTGGTTTAATTGCATACTAAAAAAAGAATCACTTGTGGAAATATTACTAGAGCTTAATAGTAGCAAAAAGATAACAAGTTCTTTGTTACTTTCTCTCAAAGTGGCAGCAAGGCCCTTCAATACTGCACCACATTCCCAATGAAACCTCTCAGAGAGTTCATAGAAACGTCTCATGAAAAGAGAAGTTTCAGCAAGTATGATTTGAGAGAATGTGTCACTAACCCACCACAAAAATCTCTCTCTGCCTACACCTGAAAGCGACAGCACACGGGTGGTTAATGGAGCAGGCACCTCGTTGAGGTTGCCGTCCTGTGCCAGGTCCCAGCCACACAAACCTTCACACCCCTCGCAGGGGAAAGTGTCAGTTTGGGACACAGGGTGTCCTGGTTGTGCCGGGTGAAATCACAAGGAGAGAAAACAAGGCATTTGCATACCACTTTTTAAAGAATTGTTTTCACAGTTTTTTGAAGGAGGGCAGGAAGAAACGGAAGAAAACAAATTCTTGTATTGTTTGTATTTCTGTTACAGATCAAGATGCTTTTTCTTTCTGTTGTTCTAAATTAACACCATCAATTTAATAACCAAACAAGTATCAGTGGCCTGGGATTTGGTTTGTATTTTTCCCCTCTTTGTTCTGCAGGCAATAGCTAACCACCAGCAATGCAAGTCTTATCCTTGCTTGAGGTGGAGCTAAATTCCTTGGCAAAATCATGGGTGTTTTTGACAAAGCAAAGGAAATTAAATCAGTGATGGAGGCCAGTACCCATCAAAACAAGGAAGCTCAAAGTAAGATTTCAACCTCTAAAAAAGGACATATGTAAAAAGCAAGATCCATGCAGGAAGACTACTCAATAAATAGTTCCATCACATTCTAATCCATGGTGCAAGATACTATTGCAGCCAAGCAGCTCTGAACATATTCCACAATTTGCCATCAACAGAATAGGAAAGTAAAAAAGGTTTCATTGGGTTGGGTTTTTTCCTCAGGTTATGTAGCTTGGTTTTGTCATTTTAAGGAACTTAAAAATCAAAGCCACAAGTGAGGTGTACAAGGTTATATAATTATAATATTTTAAAAATCAGGTAAAACATTTGGCGCATTAGTGCTTTGTTTTAGTAGAAATGCTGTGTCACTATTAACCCACAACCCTTCAGTGCTTGAGTGAGGGAGAAATAAGAACAAGTAATACATATGTAAAGGAAAGAAAAAAGCCACCTCAAGAAAGAACCAACAAAAACTCTCTCACCAGACCAAAAAACTCCCCAAACAACCCACAATCCAAAAAGTCAACCCTAAAACCAACCAAACCCAGTATACTGCACCAACAGTAAACCACAAAACACCTTACCAAAGCAAATTCTGGCTCAGCAAGACCACCTCCACTCACATAAGCATCAGGGGAGGAGACAGTTAGGAGAAAAGAAATGTTTGCCTAATCCTAAAAACACTAAGGGCTTTGTGGCCAGGCATATAAACCACCTTCAGGTCAAATAAATACATCTCTATTCACAGCAGGCACTCAGCCAATAACATCCCCCTCCTTTCCACCCACCTCCCCCAACCCCACTACTTTCCAAAGCTATCTCAATGAAGTAGGCAAAAATGGATTCCACCTGCTGCATTCGGTCCAGATTTCTTCCCTTTCAACCCCATCCCACACATCTCCCCCTCCCCTGGTTTTATATAGATCAAAAAGTCATGTCACAAACCAGCACATTTGTGTTCGAGTAAGAGGCATGGAGAGGGCTACCGCAAAGTCTTTAACTGAATTACAGTCATGTGTTTCAAATAACAAGGAACAAGAGCAAAATACATGGTTAGGCCCCAAGCTTTTTTCCGTAAACATGAGTGAAGCAGGAAGGATGACATATTTGTCTCTCTGAGACCCTACCCATATATCTGGGATGCAAGGTACAGACAAGTGGTTTGTCTTGGGCATGTGGACCTACCACCCTCCCAGTCTGGCCATTGCAGGCTGGAAACCTCCCACTAAACCCACTTCATCACTCTGATACCAACATAAGAGTTGGGCTAAGGAATCCTTCAACAACCTGAAATGGACTTGTAGAAAACCAGCAACAGTATTTGTCTTCTCACCATAAAAAGAACATACAGAAAATAAAGGGATTTCTAGCAGATGGCAAGGATGTTTCTCCAGACCACTCGAAGGCTAGGTGTGTTGGGAGCACCCTGAATCAACAGAAAGTCAAAGTTAAGTTTGCTGACATGCAATGATTCATCGTTTTTTCCAGAAATGCAAAAAAAGGACCCTGGAAAAGAAATTCCTTAAGGAACGAATCCTGCAAAAATTCACATTCTTCCCTACAAAGAGCAGCTTCAAATGCTCCTTCAAAAAGGTGAGCTCGTCCAAAGGCAAAGTCTTCAAAGTACTGTGGCTTGTTCAGTAAATCATTCTCTTCACTTTGAGTCAGCGTTGGAGAATCATGGGCTGACATTGATTCAAACACTTTTTGTGGCAACAGGTTAGCCTGAGCCCAGAGACGTCCCCACCCACCTCAACGCTTCCACACCAGCACGTGAGTAACAGGGAGGGTTAATTCCCAGCACGCATACAGTTGCTCTTTCCTTCGCCTTGTAACACATGTATATGCAGTTAGAGAAATGATAGAGGGAAGCATGAAAAAAAAATCCCCCAATTTTGTTACGTACACTGCAGTGGGTGTCAAACCGTGCCCAAAGCTCCTTCTCTGTCTCTCTCAAACACACACAAGAGTTACTACATTAAAAATCTTCAGATGAGTTAGTGCTCATGCTTTGTCCTCTAATCACTCAGAACACATCAGTGCACTGAAGCTGAGGACTGCTGGAGCACAGCAGTTTGAAAGTGTCATTTCAGGAGTGGTGTCTTCATTGTCTATCACAAACCCATCACTTTTCTTCAGTGGGCAACTGTTTTCTGATCAGTTCCCCATAAAGCAGTGGCAGATGCAACATAAGCAGGGCTTCTCTACACACCTTTCCTCCTAGTGAAAGGGAGCTTCAACCATTCAGCTGCCTCCTCCACATGCAGGCACACAGAGGAGAAAGCACATCCCAGTGACACTGCTGAATGCCCTTCCCTCTCTTCTCTCTGCCTTCACAGTATTTCTCATCAGCTCTATGGCAGGCTGCGTGGCAGGTTCATCATGCTGCCCCATTTTATTCCTCTCCTTGCAAAGGAAGGAGAGCAATAGCAACACTGTTATGGCTTGTCAAACCCTGGCACATAGTATTTAATTTTCAAGAACTGCTTGAAATTGTAAAAGCACCCATATTGATCCTGTTGTTTTCCTCTTACTTACAACTTCCATCTTCCATTGAACATGACAAGGAGACACTGCAGTTTGAGAGTCCAGTTGGATGAACACACTTAAAGCTGTTCCTGTCCCCACATCAAATTACTGTAGGCAGGAAGATGCCACGATCAACTAAGGAAGTGGGCACTCTCAGTTCTGGCGCCACAGAAGGAGATGGAATGGAGACTTCCAAGCTTTTTTAACTAAGTTACCGCAAGTGAACAAACTGACTTGAACTTTTATTATTAAAAAAAATGCCTTCATCCTTTTTAAAAATACCTTTACTAAATCCAATAAGCCAAACTGCAACACCTGTACGTAAGGCCAAACAGTGGTTCACTACAATTGCTGCAGGATCATGACTGACTAGTATTTACCTTTAGCCACCCAGTAAATCTTGCCTAACATAAGGGACCTCCTGACAAACAGAAGGCAGCAATATGAGGGTACACTAAGAACAAAGACAGTAAGCCCTGAACAACTGAGAACAGAAGTTTTTTTTCCTAGGAATTTAAAGTTTCGGTATTTCCCACATAATTTCTACCAGCTAACAATACTTTCATAAGAAAATACAAATTGGTCAAGGTTATTTCTCCTTCAACTAAAGTAGGAAAACTAAAAAGACATCTGAAGCAGCAACTCTTAATTATCTTTCCACAAGTCTTCTTGCAAACCAAAGAATTAACTATGCCTGGCATTCACACTAAAAAAACACCCAAAAAAACCCCAAACCCAACAACAGAATAAACTCTGAAAACAAACGTGCAAACAAAAGACTCTACCAATTACACTTCACACAAGGGAGCCTGAGCACCACGTTTCAGAAGTCCTTTAAACAGCCCTTTGCCATCTCTAAACAAACCAAGAGAACAAACAGCCACTTAAATGTCCCATGTGCTGTGGTACTAAAGGGTTACACAACCTGTTCAAAGGCTTGACAACCACTTCCCAAAATTCTTGTTTATCCTGCAGATGGTGTAATTACACACACACCCTGCCAGCCTGCAGCACACTTTAAACTGCCTTTTGGAGAAGAGATTTTAAGTGTTACAACAGCAGCCTTAGATTAATTGTAATTAGCATAATTGGGAAGAAGTGGTATACATCTAACTGTGTCAGAAAGACAAAAATCATTGACTTTTTCAGTTTGCTCAAGAAGGTGTCAGACTGAGGTTCAAATACTGAGTTTCACTCTGGTGCATGCTGCATATTGTGGTGGTGTAGCAGTCTCCTAAGGACTTTGCAGAGGAAGCACCTTACGAGTGCAGTACCCCAGAGGACGGTTAATCTCCAAAAAAACGCTGCTTGGAATCACTTCAGTCATTGTTTTGCAAGAACACGCATACATGATGCTGACCCAAAAGCCAAACCTGCACTTCGCAACAGGCTCAAATCTGTGCAAAGCAGGACTAAACAAAACGAGATACCCACAAGCTACTTACAGACAAACCTGAAGCCCGGGCTGGAGGCTGTCATAGCAGACGAGAAGGGCAAAGGCACCTTCTTTGCTGCTAACATGAGCAACTAACACACGGATTACTGAAGGGAGCCAACAGCAACACAACCCCATCCTTGTGCACCTGGGCACGAGTGGTACACCTTCCACCAAGGCTTACAGCTCAGTAGTGCACCAGAACTTCCCACATTTGTTTTCCGCTGTTGTTAGATTTTTTGGAAAGAAAATACATGATGAAAATGAGAAGAGGAAAATAAAGGGACCCGTGTGAAAACAGTATGAAGGCTATAAATACAGGACCAGAAGATGGAGTGATATAGTCATGCTACCTGAAAAACAACTCTGCAATACACAGTCTGCATTCCACTGGTTAGCTGATATGTTAAAAGCGATGTTTTATTTATGAAACATCCATGTGACTTCAGGACTTCTTTGCGTAAAACCACTTGCACTACTAATAGCTCCAAGACACAGGGTTGATCCTGTATTTATGAAAGGGAGAACGTAACACAAACCAGAATACATAAACAAGACTAAAATTATCTTATTTCATTATCTCCCCCTTTCCTAATGAACACAAACTACATCCTACGCTTCATCATTGACCTTGTGTCTTCACTGTAACCTTCTCTCTCAGGCTTATGCTGAAAGAAAAAAACCCACATAAACAGCATCTGCATTTCTCTGAGAAGGATTTGTTACATGGAAACTTTGGTTAGTGATGTATCCAAGATCTTAATTAAAAAGAGACCAATCTGCTCAAAAGTGTGACCATTCCCACAGGAATGAGAAGACATCCATCCTATTGAAATAAAAGCAGGAAAATAAAGTGGAATTCATTCTTGCTTCTGGCAAGAAAGGCATTTTCAAATCCCACTTGGTCTTGTATTTCTAACAATAGCTGCTTCTTTCAACACTACACCGAAGTACATTTTTAATCTTTCCAAGACTTTGGCTTCTTCACTGCCTTTAACACATTTATACATGTATTTAACATGAGTACATGCATCCATACAAACACTCCTCCCCTCTTTTATCTTTTTGTAAATTCTATTTAAGTTTGTCAAATAAAGAAATGGAACTAAATATCAGAATAAGCTGGGAACTCAAAGAGTTCTTAAACCCTGAAATAAAACCTGCTGCTACTTGATCAAATAATGCTTGTGACCCAACATTTCAAACCCCACCCCTATCTGACTGATTCTAATTTTACAATGGCATCCAAAAAGGTCACAATTTCAGTTAGAAGTCATCTACAGAGATTTCCTTTGTTCTAGGAACTAAAGAAACTTAACTCCTTTCTGACTAGTACAAATGCCTCAAATTTGTCCTACTTTTAGCATCACAGTTCCACAGTTTGCTTAAAGTGGCCAAGTGCATTCAGCCCAAATACCATTTTTCATCCTTCTCAAAATTTGGGGAAATGGGATGACTGGAGAGATGATCTGTGCAAAGTGAAGCTCAACAAGAATTAGGAATTAAAAGCAGCAAGTAATATTCCAGGGCTGACACCTACAAACTGTTGCTTTTTTAAATTTAAGATTAATATTATGCTAAAACCCAGAGTAAAATGGAATGTATGATTGATTTGCTTTCATTTTTCTCCTCTGAGTCGACTGCAGCTTCACAATACTTATCAATGAAATGGCTACTTAGGAAACAGATAGGACATTTTTATCTATGGCTGACTTTAACGGCTTTTACAACATTAGCTTACAGAACAATTACCAGTCCATATGTTTTTGTCATGTCAACAGTTTCCAAAGATAATAAATGCTCTTCAGTATCATGCCTGGCATAACTAAGCCTACAAGCAGACTGCTAAAATTATATAGAGAATGTACAAGCCAGCTCTTCAAGCAGTTCTTTAATGACTTCAGCCCAAGAGCAGCACTCCAGTAAAACGGAGGGATTTGGGCAGGAATGCAGACCATACAATAGCCAGCCCTAAATAGAAACCAAACTTCGTCACAGCAAGCATCTGAAGCGCGTCTCTGCGTTACCCTGCACAGTGCAGGCTATACTTCACCCGGCTCTATCTGCCCTTGCAAGCACAGGCACAGCTATGTCACACTCTGTTGTATTTACAGAATCACAAGGTTGGAAAAGACCTTTAAGATCATTCAGTCCAACTGTTCCTGTCCTATGCTAAACCATATCCCTACGTACCTCCTCTACGCTTTTTTAAGCACACCCAGGGAAGGTGACTCAACCCCCTCCCCAGGCAGCCTGTTCCAGGCCCTGACAACTCTTGCAGTGAAATTTTTTTTCCTGACATCTAATCTGACCCTGCCCTGGCACAGCTTTGTGCCATTTCCCCTTGTTCTGTCTCCTGGCTGAAGAGACCACCACCCACCTCTCTACAAACTCCTTTCACGTAGTTGTAGGTGGTGATAATAACATCACACTGGAAGAGCTCTGCAGACAGGCTCTTTAACATTTCCTACGTTGTAGTGCCAACATTTAAGCTCTAAGTCCACAGGCCACTCCAAAGCAACAGTTAAGAAAAGCAAGGCTAATGTCAAGCTTAGATATCACTGTGCACATCACTGCTCTGGGCTCTGTGGCATCTTCAGAGAGCAAACACGGCACACAGCTTTGGCATGGCTGATTCCTCTTCAGCAATGAGGGCACATTCTCTGCAGGTGATCCTGCTAAGTTTAAAACTACACGTATATATGCTGATTATGAAATAAATTTTAAAAACCCCTATCAATTTAGCATACAAGACCATGTAGGCATAAAAGGAATATGTTCGGAGGATATATTTTATTTGTAGGTTTACTACAAATAAAAGTTTGGAATCAAAGATCGATAAACTTTGGAGAGAATCTTCTTTCATGAAGATCAGTTTCTGCAACCCAGCAACTGCCTATGAATTTTGGCATTTATTTTTATTTTATTTTTGAAGCTAAAATTTGTTTTGTGAAAGCAATCACTTCAGTCACTGAACCCTTGAGACTGAGAACGTTTCATCTACTTCTAAGAAGGCATGAGTTGCCCAGATCCTGTGGAAAACACCCAAGCAGGCTTATCTACATTTTACACAAACTTACTCTGAAGCCTTAAACCATGAGGCGCACTGGTCCTGTGAGAGGTCTCATCTCAGGGCTGAATTTGAGCCACTGCTGACAAAACACTCAGAAATTTCTTTCTCCTCTGACAGCATGGTCTCCTTGAAATTTTTAGGAGGACACAGAAATGCAATTTATTGCATTTCAAAGCCTTCTGAGCTTTAGCCTTTCTGAAAGCTCTTTTTGGAGGGTTTGATCCGAAGCTTATTCTTCATTAGGCATTATGTTAAGCACCATACATGCTATAAGCAAGCAGCTATAATCTTACTGATCAATATGACACAACCTAAAAAGACCTTATGACAAGACTGCTATTCGAAAAGGGCAATATTTGAAAACACTCATAAGGTTGAATTTTTTTTCACCTTTTCCTGAGAATTACCAACTATGCTCTTAAGCATCAAATGGTCAAAAGGAACCTGTCAGAAATATGTTATTACAAGAAAGCAGCAGTGCCAAAACATCACTGAAATTGCTACAGCCTACTGAACTATCCCTCTTAAGGGCTTTTCTACCTGCAGACTAAGAAAAAAAACTCTGCATGGGTTAGATTGGTATTTGCCTCCACCCAAAGAAACCAAGAGGAGCAACATTTAGACCTTATTTCACCACACAGCTATAAATGTGACAGCACTGATACCCTTCCTTCACAGGAAAATTTTATACAACAATAATCAAACAGACCACCACCAGGAACTCCAGTCCCAAGAAAACCTTCTTACTGCAGCTTTTGACAGGAAGAGCTATGAGGACTTGCTCCTCCTTGATCATTTTTCTCCAGTGCTCATCCAAAAGCACCGAACAAGGAAATGTTACTAGATGATGTATTCTTGACCCCCAGCTTACGCAGTACTGTATTCCTTAACTAACATAAACAAAAGGCTTTTAAGATGGCTGACGAGAACATTAAGTCATCTAGAAGACATATTTGAATAATTTGAACTATATAATAGCAAACTCAGAGGAGCCAAGCTCCTCAGTTACAAAGTGTCTCTTAAACTCTATTTTAGATACGGACATCTCCCCAAATTTTCCTTGTTTTGGATTAACCCAACCATCAGCTAAAACAAGCACACAACCATTTGCTCACTTTTTGAGAGCATCCCATGCAAGTGGGATGGGGAAGAGAACTGAAAGGAAAAGGAAATTAAAAAAAAACATGTTAAGACTTTTGGGTTGAGATCAAGACAGTTTTACAGAACAGAACTGGAAGATGATGAAAACAATATTAACAAAAGATGGTTTTAATGAAAACAAAATAATATATAAAGCAAGTGATGAGCAGCATAATTTCTTACCACCTGTAGCTTCAAGCTGCCCCACCTCACAGCCTGCTCCCCCAAGTTAAATAATGGGCATGACATCATAGAGTATGGAATAGCCCTTTGATCACCTGTCCTGACTGTGCCCCCTCCCAACTTCTTGGTCACCCCACACCTCCCCTTTGGCAGGTCAGTATGAGTAGCTGAAAAGTCCCTGACTGCTTGGTGACAACAAAAATCCTCAGTGCAGTATCAGCACTGGTCTCATCCTAACTCCCAAACACAGCACTACACCAGCTGCTAGGAAGAAAATTAACTATCCCTGCTGAAACCAAGACATTGTTCAGATTCAGTGCAGATGCATCAGTGTGTCAAATGGCCCAATGAAAAGTTTATGGGATTTGACTCCAGCAGTAAGTTGTCTAGAACATGTAATCAGAAATAACAACTCATTTTTCGCCTTATAAGATGGCACTGCATGAGAAACTTGGATAGCATCAATCTTACCCCAGAAGTAAAATAAAAAGGGTGGAAAGCAATGTTCTTCACGCTGTCATGACTGAATTGCTTAAAGAATATTATTCACAAAGAGCATTCATAAACCACCTTAATTGTTCTCAGCCTTTAATCCAAAAGCATTTTAATGGTATCTTAACATTGTCACCATTGAACAGATTTTGACAGCTAAAAATCCACCAAAACATCCAGAGAGCTAACTGAAATTTTTGGAATAAAGTCTCTATTATGTAAGGCAAAATGCCTTACTTCAGGAAGTCTAGGCTATGAGGTGCTGCAAACTACAAACTACACCCAAGCCATCTCTCTTCAGCCTAGCCAGCAGCTCCAGAGGAGGGCAGGAGTGATGCTGGGAGTGTTTTCTGGTGGACTAAGCAGCTGTCCATATAACAGTTTTGCTGTGAAATTTGATTAATACAATACATACACATTCTAGGATTTTTAATTGTTTCAATGTCTGAAATGCAACAGTTTTCCTAATTTTTAAGGCTTACAAAACTAATTAACAGCCCACTGGTTTAGTGTCTCAATTTCAAAACAACGGACTAATCTCTGCAACGTCTACAGGTTGGACTACAATAGTCTTTTTGAAAACTGAAATTGTTTTTTCAAATCACTGTTAATAAATCACAATGAACCTTATGTAAACTTTCATACTACCTATTTTCAACCAATTTTATATTCGTTTTCACGGACGGTGTAACTTCAAGCAGAGAGAAAACCAGCCTGCATGCTGACTTAAGCACAATACCTCTCAGGTTGCTGCCTTTTTGGCCCCAGTACACTTAGGTGGCCACTGATGGGACTTGGCTTTAACAATGTCAGCAGGACAAAGCTTTGACTGCTCTTGCTGCTTTCCCACAACCCCTTCTGCCAGGGGTGGCAAAGGCCTTTCACAGGGTTCACCGGGACTCCCAGCTGCTGTTTGACATGCAAATGGCATCAAAGATCTTTAGATCCCACCTCAAGGAGGTAAGTTAAAGGCAGTGATTGCCAGAGGAGCATCCCTGCATCTCTTCAGGATGCAGGAAGAAATCATCCTGGAGGTTATGCAAAAGACTTAAAGAAAACAAGGGAGGGGAACAGGAACTGCAGGCTACAAACATTCTTCTCGAGCAATAGCAGATAACTTTAAGAACTACTGTGGTCTGATTCCCAAATGCTTGAAAACGGAAACACACTGAATACATTTATACACTCCAAATATCTACATACACATATAATGCTCTAAATACATATGTACTCCAGCATTTCCAACATAACTGGGGACCCATCACAAGCAATAAAAGCCACTTCCTAATAATAAGTTCCAACTCCTCCTTCTATTGGTCCAGCTTCATGTGCTAGTACTTTCCAAACAGTGTCAGTGGAATTTAAGCACTGTAGACCTACACAACTCCACAGCTAAGTCAGACTCACAACTCCCTGTGCATGTAGACATATGAGGCTTTTAGGGTCTCCACTCTTATCTTCAATCTGAACAGACCTGTGTGTCCCTTCTATTATACACATACACAAAATCAAACTTCATTTTTTCCCCCCTCCAGTGTATTATGAAAATACAAAGCCTGACTGGAGGCTGAATAACCATTACCTAAAATAAAAGCAGACTAATTTTCAAAGACCTTCAAAGTACACACATGTTCCCAAGATGTTAACCAGAAGAGCATATGATGATCCTGGTTTATAAATTAAAGCTTTTCTGTTTAGGTTGCTAAATAATGACGTCAATGCGTTAAATAATGATGTTCTGAAGTCTAACTTCAGAAATACAGGAATACATAGGGGAGAATCTAAGTTAACTCTACAGGCTAGAAAAACCTGTGGAAAATGCCTGAGTGTGAAAGAGAAAGAATGGCATATGCAGAAATATAGTGCACAAATGCATCTTACCCATCACTGGATCTGTGGAAAGTGAGCTTTCAACAGTTCTTTGTTTCCACACTTTAAAGCAAAAAACCCATACAGTAAAAAGTGTACATCATCTGTAAAAGACTCAAAAAAAGTTTATTGTTTTCATACCCTGTTCCTTTTCCAGTCGCTGAACTAGAACATGACATGCTACTTCATAACATTAATGCCATAATCAGATGGCAAAACAAGAGGGGACTAATTTCTTTGGATCAAACACTAAACAAAGCTTTCAAAGAACACCTTCCTTTTTTGCTTTGGAAATAATACAGAGGAGATATAAAAGTCAGTGAGATCTATGTGTAGACATTTACACTTCAAAAAAATGGTTTTCCTTCCAGTTACATAGGCAACCTGCACAACACTGCAAGTCACCTTCACCTTTCCGTCATACCCTGATTTTTCTTTCAGTTAAGCTTCATTTTGTTCAGTGATGTGTCCCAGGATATATGATTAGCTTTCTGCGCTGCAAACATGCATTACCGAGTTGCGTTGAGCTTTTTGTCAACCAGCAGTCCTTCTCTTCAGTGCTATTCTCAATCCATTCTACACCCAAGATGAAATTGTACTTGGGATTGTGCCGACCCATGTGCAGACACTTGCACTTGGTTGGTCTTGTTGAACTACAGAAGGTTTGCACAGGCCCACCTCTCAAGCCTGCCAAGGTCCCCCTGGATGGGATCCTTTCCCTCAGGCGTGTCGATTGCCAAACAGTTTGGTGTCACTGGCAAACTTGCCAAGGGTGCATTTGCTCCCCCGTCAATGTCTTCAAAGATATTAACCAGCAATGGGCCCAGAGTCATAATTGCCAAATGCTCACTCAGTATTAAATTAAGCATGCTCAATAAACCCTAAATATAGTCTTATTACGCACAGAATTTTAGCATCATATATTTTAAAATAATCTTCATGACCAAGGACTGCTTTTTCTAAAACCTGATGTAGAAGACAAAGTCTTAAGGAGCCTCATGTGAGAGCAAATCAAGGTAAAGCAGCCGCTCAAAGTGATTGTAACTGAGCCAGATCACACACACAGTAAGGAAGGAAGCAACTAGCGTGTCACATTCAGATGAGTGATGCAACTTTATATTTATTTAGTGAAAAAAACAGGTTTTGCTAAAAGCATCTAATAAATTTGAAAAAATAAGACTTTGTGGAAGCACAGTAAGTATCCCACATAGAGAGGGGAAAAAATTATGTGACCATTGTAACTTCTTTCAATGTCCAGTTTTGGAATCATAAACTGAGTTACAGAATTGGTGTATGAGTTAATGAATTTAAAATTAAAGCCTTTAAGGGAAATAGCACTGAATTATTAAGAAAAATAAAAGTACTTAATTGCCAAATAATATCAGAGGGATAAAAAGTTTCTATGTTTCTGAAAATGATTAAAATAGAGTTTTTGTAAAATGAAAGTTTTTTAAAAGCAGTAAAATAATGTATTAAAAATTAAAGGGCATAGAGAAATAGCGGGAAGAAATGAAGGATTAAGTGTATTAAGGCATGGATTGCTACAAGAACAGAGGTAGAATCTCTGCCACCAGATATCTACAGGACTGGGAACTTTAACAAGTGCTTAATCTAGCCTCCACTGGCTAGTCAAAGGAAAAAGTCTGGTGTTTCTACTTTACAATGCTCATGAAAAGGGCCAACAAGTGGTTTTCTTGGGGTCCCCCTTACCAGCAAATCTTACCTCCTTACAAACCACACTCCGTATCTGCATTTGCAAAGACTTCAACACCAAGGAAAGCTCTGTAGTGATCTGCTGAATGATATGGAATATTCCCAACTTAATTGTTACAGTTCCATTGGCAATTAGGGAGAGTAATCCAAGGCACTGATGTAAGGAGAATGCAGAAAGGATTCAGGTCTTTAATTCTGAAGTTAGGCACAAACTTTATTTTTTACTTTCACTTGCCCTGAATTTTGTATTGGTCATGAACTATAAATAGAGTTTCCTTGGCCATGACTTTGCAAAGACCATTATGGAACTTGTATCTTTTATTCACCATGGATGAAGCAAATGCAAGTTGGCTAGGAGTTTTCTCTTTGTGTTTTTTTGCATCACATTCCAGCTTTTCATATGCCTCAAGATTACTGGACTTGGACAGCGTATTAGCACTGTCAAAGCAATGCATAAAAATAACATTTTAGATCTACAAGCAGGCTTATTATATGCAGATTTAGTCTGAATTCACTCTAAACATACACTCTAAAAACTCTAAAATATACACACACAAAACAGCTTAAACGCTTCCCAGACCCTCTCCTCCCAAAAAATAAAAACTGAAGTGTACAAGAACAATTTAGGGTTGTAGTCCTTTGTGCCTACCTCATTTTAATACAATTTATACAGATTTACACGTGTGTACATTTATGCATATCAATACACACTACAAGGTTCAAAGCCTAAAAACTAAGGCATTGAAAGATGCAATAGTGTTTTAATTTGGGGGAGGGAAAAAAAAATACAGTATTTGTGAAATACCTGGTGTATGTTTTTCCCATAGGACAGGCTCTCACTTCACATTACACACATTTACATGAAATTACAGGAGTGTTTAATGTAACAAAGCCCCAAACCTCTGTTTGCGTTGTTGCAGACCATGTGAAGTGGAATTCCACAGAGTCGAGTACAAATCTTTTATGGTCTCAAGTTCCTGAAGACAAAAGGCCACAGCGCATTGAAGAGTTGGGTGTGATATAAAAGGGTAGCACCATAAGCATTTTAATGTAGAAACTGGAAATACTATTTTCTACAAATGCCCACAATTTACTAAAAAGGGGGAAAAAATGGTCAATATGAAGACTCTAATCTGCGTTATTAAGAAGTATGCTACACACCATCCAGGTTTAAGCATTAGGGAATGCTGCAAAACAATACATCTCTCCTAGGGGGTGCAAAATTATTGCAGTTTGCTGGCACATTAACTCCCCCTGAGACCCAGCTCCAGACAGCAGCAGTGGCAGCATAAGAGTGCACCTGGTAGAGCGACTGAGAGGTCAGTTTGGACGCCTAAAGTAATTTATATGCACCAGTGTCCTGCAGGATTAGGCCCGTACCAGAGATCACTTGCAATCGCTCTGACCAATTATACAGTGAAATGATGACAGCTAGTTCACTTGGAACACTGAAGTTTTTGGGCATGTACACTATAATTAACTAACATTAACGTCTCTCTTCTGGCATACAACTCAAAACAAGTACCTTGCATCTCGTTCCAATTTTTTGAGTCATTTAATAATGAACTTGATGTGAAAATAGAACATCTAATCTAAATTTAGAGTGCTATTTTAAAAGATTTTCACTGCAACTGTCATGTTAATACAGAAAAAAAAAAAAGAAAGATAAATATGCATGTTGGATACACACAGATTTAACAAAACCGTGAGGAAAAACACCAACACACAAACACAGTAGTTAACACTGCTTCCAAGCATATTCTATAGCAAAACCCCAAATTAACTAGATGACAACCTAATCACATTCATGGAAGACAATTTATGAAGAATAAATTGCTATGGTATTATGAAAATACACCAGTGCAAAACACTCTTCCCAATTGCTACTTGAAATGAAAAGCAGAAGTGTCGGACTTCTTACCGCTATCACAAACCAGCATTTACAGCTCAGTAGCCAAGCAGAACACAGCTGTGATCTCAGGTTTGTTCAATTCCCTAATGCCTGCTGCTGGCTGATGTTAACGTGCTTGTAGAGGGTGGGTGCTGATATACACCCAGCTTGCTTCCACACACCGCTCCAGGCATGTGGGAAACCCCAGCTCTGAAATAACACTCCAGTTTGTGTACTTGCATTTACAGTCGTGTTTCCCAAACAGCAAACACGACCACGCTGCCACAAATCATTAGAAATTACAGGCTGGCACTGCAAGGTACAGGATCTCCCTTTGGCCTGGAGCCCTACAAACAGCTATAGCCAGAAATGTAAGTGAGCAGCACTTCTCTGTTTTACCCAACCTTTAAGAGAGGTACCACCTTTAAGAGAGGGATGTAACTTTTTCTGGTTGATGAAAGTTGTGAGTGGCAGCACAATGTTGAACTGCATTTATTTGTTTAATTGGTTGGATAAGCAACGTTGCTAGACACAGCAGGCTAGACAAATGGCTACAGCAGAGCATTTCCATCAGTTGAATTTCTGGAACCTCTCAACAGCTACGTAAATCTTCTATAGCAGCTGCTGTTGCTTTGGGAAAATAAAAATAAATAAATCCCTGCTCATTCCTACTAACCGTTCCCTGGTTTGGTGTATGCTAACATATTCTCCATTTGGAGGTAAGCTCAACTAGAAGCCTTGCTCCAGCCACAAACCAAATAAATTCCAGCTCCTAAGGACTAGATGGATTAGACTTATCCAAATAATTCTGAGAGGGGGAACAAATTCTCAGCCCTTTTCAAACAAAAGGAGTTTTCCACCAGCTGCAACAGATCTGAATTTAAAAATCTCATCTTCTGTTACCTTTGTATTCCCAGCAATGACTGAGGGCTAACTTTGTAACTTGGTGCACTGGAATGGCCAATCTAAAAAAAGAAACCAACCAAATCCGAAACATTTTTTGTACAAGTTCTAGCCTGAATTATTACCTTTGTTATCTCCACACACTCTTCTAGGTGCATTAGGTTCCCTGTCTACTTCCAGCTATCCCCTGCATTCAGTAGGGAAAATACAACAAAAAATACTCGTCCCAGAATGTTTGTTCCCCACTCCGAAGTAACAATTAGTCCAACAAATTGATCCCTGCACAATTGTAACAAAGTCTACAGTTCTTACAGTTTCCCAGTCCCATTTTGGAATTCCCTGGGGAGAAATCGTAACTGCGTATGTCACATATAAAGCCATAACACTCAGATCCCCTTGATTTCTTAAACCTAAAGGGGGGAAAAAAAACAACCTTGTTTTTTTTGAGCAAAACTGCACAGGAAACTCTAGGAACTCTTGGTCACGTCTCCAGTTCACAACTCCTTTGCAGCTGGATTCATGCTACCAAAAGGTTCCTGGGGACCTCCATAGCAGTACTTGAGGACTGCCACCCACGCCTGCACCATGATGGACTTCAACTGTCCTCTCATCCCACCACACATGCAGCTCCCAGAACAGAAACTGTCCACATTTAAAGGTAAAAGGGATAAATGTGAAAATCTTGCAAATTAAGTATTGATTCTGGCAGAGGCATTTTTGGAAGAAGGCTACATACTATCAATGCAGTTGGCATTCTTAATCAAACTACCATCTACTCTCCAAGAAAGATATTGATTTGATTTTATTTTATTTTAAAAGAATACACAAATAACTTGACCTGAAGATGCACAAAGCTTCTGAAAACCGTACCTCCCCCGCTAGCATCTGCCTTTACCCCAGGCTGGGCTATGCCAGCTTCAAAAAACACAACCTTCAAACGCAGCAAAAAAACGCAGAAAGAGTCTCTCTCAGACCAAACGAAAGAAAGCTCTTCGTCATGGTTAAACTTTGAACTTATGAAGCATCTGAGGCTTCCCAATCCATGCCAGCAGCAAACCAAACATTTATTAACTAGCAGTGCTCAGATGAGACAAGCACAAAAAGTCACACTAACGTTTTCTGGATGCACGCTCTTCTCCTGCCTAAGAGAAGAGAAACCTGAACCGAGCTTTCAAGCAATGCTAAAACAATCTCTCTCAGCCTCCACTGAGCAGAGACAGAGCTGGGACAGCTCTGCTCTTCTTCTTAACATGTTTTTAGAAACCGTTATGTTCATGGTAACCAGCTTGCTGTTTACCAGTAACACTTCATGCTACTATTGTCCCCTTCGTTCTTTTAATCAAGAAGATGGCTTTTCACCCCCAACTCCTGGCTTGGACACGGGTATCAATTCACTTCTTTAGGTTGCAATCATAACAGAGGGGAAGCGCTAGGGAATGGATGAGGAAAAGCAAATGAGGTTAACCTGAATGGACTTCTGAGATCGCTCACAACCTATACAACAGCAGCACAGAGCTGCAAACACAAATGCTGTAGGTCACCATCTGGTAACCAAGGTACTTGTGTTTTAACGTGGCACTTTTCCTGCAATAAATTGCCTTCTGGAGGTTCTGGCAGTCTTGTGGTGTATCTCCACACGATGTCCTTGGCAATAACCTCCTTTTGGAAAGATATCCAAATTGCTGAATATGGTCTTTGAGAGTCTGAAAAAATAGCATAAATGTGTCTGCTATTGCTCAAGGTTTTCTTGAGTAACCTTTCTACCAAAAGATGTAAGCTATCCCACTGAGTAACAACTGTCTGGAAAATACAGGGGAGGGGAAGAGATCCATGCTATACTGCACCAAGGAACAATAATATGAGAAAAATAAAATTATTTTAACTGTGTTAGTCAATGAGAATCTTCTCCCTAGATCTACATGCTGATTGAAGAAGCAGCTGTTTTTCCAGTCATCCTTAGCAACCTTGAGTGATGTTTCTGCCCCAGGAACATCATCAGTAAGTTAGTTGCAAGTCAGTCTGGTAGCTTCACCTCTTGTTAATGTTACCTAACACTTGTTATTGTAAGACCCTACTCTCTGCTGTTTATTTTTTCAACCAAACTTTTGCCATCTGTTCTGCTGTCTCTCCCTTCTTCTCTCCCTCCTGGGGGGCAAAGGAAGAGTAAGGGGATAAGGATAAGAAGGGGGAGGGAAAAATGGTTCACACTGCAGAAGAGAAACATTGCTTTTTCCCTTTTCTCCTCTACCAGAAAACCTAACTACCATTTAGCTATTTGTGGTCTCTAAAGCACCTCAAGTTAAATTGAAGTTTGTCAACGTCAACATACTTTTTATATCAGGAAATATTCAGGAGAACCACTGGATAAATACAAGTTCCTGCAAAGGACCTCAACCTTCCCCTGCCATCTGTTAGAGTAGTACTGGCAGTGCCAAGATGTCCACGACACAGATTCAACCAAGACTCCCCAGAAGCACTGTGCCCAGCCTTGGGTGCCATACAGCAAAATTTGTCAGAGCCCTTTTCACAGAGCAGTGCAAGCTGAACAAAAAACTAACATTTCTATGGCATATTTAATTAAGGAATATACAATGCCACCAGTGGGAATTGTACTGCTCACCATCACTCCTTGGCTGTGATTATGCTAAGTTTGCCATGACCTCAAGGTACATGCTTCACAGGTCCTCCTCACCCACCAACGCACACAGGGGCCTGAAACAGGAGCTAAACTCCATAAGCAGGTATCCTGACACACAAATAAAACTTTGAAATATACCATCATAAAAGCTTTTAAGTCTACCATAATTCCAGTGGTTTCTAATTCTTCAGGGCTTAAATCTTAACCTTGACTGTTTCAAATATTTTCTAGATGTGTAATTAGGCATTATAATTTACATATACTTTATTTAGTTCCCCTTCTCCTAACCTCTGTCTACATTTCTGTAGTCAAAAGATGAGTGCTTTGAAGCAGGGATTACTCTTTTCAAGTATCTGGAAAGCATCTTTCATGTAAGTGTATCAAACAAATCATAATAGAAACATTGCTTTGCTTCCACTTTTATATTCCTCCCTTTTGGTGTTACAGCCAAAGACCTCCGGGAAGGTAACTGCCGATGGCAGCCCCAGTCATGTATGTAGTGTCATGTGATACATTTGTCTCCTGCCCTAATTACCTTACCCTGTTTCAATCATTTCCCCCAGCAGTCAGCCATCTGTTGCAGCAGCATTTTACCTCTGCTCAACTGACCTGTCCTCCAGGAGTCAGCCTGTATTGAATTAACTCTGCTTCATTTCAGACCAGGTATCCGTTTACAGCAGCACTCGGGGCTTCTCAGCCAGCCCCATCACACCGACCCCCAGTGACACCAACCCTTTTTTCTTACTGCAGTGAGGAAATCCACATGTTCATTTTGGACATGACAGTGACCACGACCACTGTAATGTATATATACACCCACTTACACATTCCTCATCCTCAGAAGCAGGTATTCCCTTAGGAGTTAGAGAAGGGGGGTGGGGAAGGGTTGGCTGGTTTGTTGCTTTTTGGGAGGATTTTTTTTTTTCCTTGAGTTAGCTTAGGAACCTCCAGAGCATTTCTACATCCTCATGTTTCCTTGTCGGTGCCAAATACCCTACTGTAATGCAAGTGAAAGCCTTCACCAAATTTAACTGCCTTCACAGCTGCTCCTTTGGAAACCTGCAGCGTATGCAACAGAGCAGCCTCCAGCAGCAATTCCTACCCGAGTTTCCTAAAGATAAATTGCCCAGATTCAGAAATTCAAGGTATCAAGCTGCAGTGTCTTCCTTCCCACCATTCTAGAAGTTTGCCTGCATGTTTCTAAGCTGCCAGTACTCAATGAACACATGGTGCATACCATGTTCTGCTGCTTCAATTCGATGCAGTGAGAATACACGCAGTATAAAACAAGTTCTGCAGAATCCCTTAAGGAGAACTGTTGCTGAACAGAAATATCCAATACGAAATTTGAGCACAAAGCCTTTATTACTCTTTGACTGCTGATCTCTACCCCAACTATGTTTATATTGATTTCAGTCCACCCTGAGATTCCACCTTGCAACGTCCTTGCTGCTTCCAACCCAGAATCTGAAGAGCAACAAGCAGCTCAACGTGTTTCGCATCTATACGTGATAGAAATGACATACAGGCTGTACTAGCTTCTCAGCTGACAGAGAGGAGAATTAGTTTGCACAGGCTGAAGATCTGATTCAGCACACACAGCTGTTCCCAAACTTGGGATGCCAAGTGAGGTCAGCAGTAATTAAATCCCAGTCTGCAGGGCCAGCAAAAATTCAATTTTACCCAGGATCCACAGGGTGAACTTAGCAATTCATAAACGCCACCGAAAGCAAAAGGAAAGTGGCTGTTGCTACGTACACGTGTATTAGGTAGCAGCTTTATAGAGGAGATTATGTAATGCAGGATAGCAGAGGAGTACTCTCACAGGATGCCCTTTCGAGTCTTAAATCCCTGCGTAAAGACTATCAGAAAATAAATACTTCCCTAAAGTGATTTTTACTAGATGTGATGTAGTAAACTAACTTTAATACACTGTTTTCCCAGAGCACATTCTTTATAGCACACAGTTTTAAAACATGCACGAGTTTTCAAATTAACATCCATAAACACCCTCCTGCATAAAAACTGAACGGCAGAGGATTTTTTTCTTTCTTGTAGAAAGCAAAGGTTATACCTCTCAAGTAGCTTTCTAGTTCTGATATGCATAGCAGATTTGAAGAGACTTTTTGTGAGTGTCTAGGGTAAACCGATCCCTGCATTATAGGGTGCATCAGCTCCCCTCCCCACTCACTGGTAATTGCCACCAACACCCCCAATACTTTTTTGTGCCATTCTGGGACAGACTTACACAAGCAGACAGACCATACAGCTTTAGGATTTTTACAGTTTACAATTACCAAGCAACTAAGTAATGTAACTCCAGTCATCAATGCATGTTGCCTGCTGGTAAACAAGTACTAATGACTAAAATGAGTCGTTTTCAGAAACTGCCAAGCAGAATGGACTAGCTCCCCCTCCACCACACTTCTGCAGGTAGATGATCAGATTTCACCTTCCCAAATCAATATTTTTCTAAGTTTTCCTTTATTTGTGCAATCCTCCCCTTCAACAATTCACCCCCTATCTCATGGGAGAACTAAGGACAATTTTGATCCAATTTCAAACTTTGCTGCCAAAGAAAAAAGCTCATCTTAAAAATCTAAGTATTCACCAAATCAAGAGAAGGATTTTCAGACAAGCTAAACATCCTGAGCTTCAACAGAAATTAATGCAACTGTTTCAAGCTGGAAACCTAAGAAAAACCTTTTCATTTTTAGAGTGTGAATAAGGACAAGGAGATCAGGACATTTAAAATGTTCTAAGACAAAGCAGGACAGAAGGAAAAAAAGTCTCATTGGAACATTTTTATTGGTTTGGACAACACACTCCAAGGTTACACAGGTGATGCAGACTGCTTTTTCTCATTAATCAGAAGTTTTACATCTACCTGAAAAATACTGTATTTTTTTTTTAAACAAGAAGCTCTTCTTTTGGGGTTAAAATTGAGGTGTGTATAAAATGCCTTTTAGCACTACTACACCCTTTCTTTAAAAATAGTTCTCCTTTTTAGGAAAAGGAGAGGAGAAATGTTCTGGTTTTCCTCCTGCTCATTATGAATCATTCACTCATTTTGCAGCTTGAGCCAGCGAGATCTGCCATAATCAAGCACTGAACTGGTGGACACAGGCCTGCAAATGAGATTTTTAAGCAGAGTAGACCATCCTCAAAGGATAGTCAAGAAGTACCACCTTCCATTTTCAGCTTTTCCATTATATATGGACTCTTCATATGGACCACGTTTAAGAGCTCCAGGATTTGACCAAATGGCTTTGGCAACTCCAGAAGTCTCTGACTTCTTGCTTAATTCCAACAATGAGATCAACAAGTCCTCATGTATGTGAGGTCCAACCTAATCACAACCACCTTTACAGTCCACACAAAAACCTCTCCCGGTAGTGTGATTAATGTCTTGACATACAAGGTCGTTGCTTCCAATGCCTCATCCCTGGAAGTGTTCATAAACATGTTGGACAAGGGCTTTCAAAGAAACTGATCTAATGAAAAATGTCCCTGCTTATATAAAGGAGAGTTGGACTAGATGATCTTTAAAGGTTCCCTCCGACCCAAACCATTCTATGGTTCTATTATTTTAAGTTCCTATAAAAAAATCCAGAATGTAGTTATGTCACCTATGCCACCTGAGAGGAATAAATCGGTCAGGTACTTCATCAAGTGACAAGCAAAGCTAATTCTAGCTAAAAGCAAAGCTGGAGAAGAGAGGAGGAGCAGGGATGCAGTCAGCCTCTCCATACAACATATCGCTGTTAGAGCAGTCCTGTTCCCGCTCCACACACTGCCCAAAACTGTGGATGAGCTGCAGTTGAAACCATGAGACATGCTTTCCATAGCAACAGAAATGCTGCTGCTGCCCACTTCTCTGGCTACAGCTTCTCATCTCCACAACCTTGCCAGTGACACGGCTGCAAGGGAGGTGGTTGTTGTGCACACAGAATGACTGAAGCCATCTGTGCTTGAAGCCCAGCTCACTCCTGTGCCAGGACACAGGCTGCAGCTGATCCCGGCACCCCAGACCCTCCGCAGGAAGTGCAGCCCAGCACAGGCACCTGTGGGACAGAGGGGATGGCAAAACATGGTAAAAGGGCAGGAAGCACATTCCTCTTGGAAACCATACCTTGAATTTAGCTAGTATTATACACACAGTCCCCTCCAGCTCCCCCAAAACACCAAAGTGATCACGAGGTAGAAAGGTATTGTTGTATTTCATTTTGCTCCTCATATGCACACAAGACATGACACTAGTGGTTGGGACACCACCCTAACTCTTCTTAAAACCCTAATTAAGAAAATTCACTCTGGGGCTCACAGAATCACTGGACCTTTCCAAACACAAAAGATTTCTCAGCACATGTCTGCATTCTTGCTTTTAGGTCACACAAATTTACTGCCATGAGGAAGAGGAGAAAATCATCCCTGCAGCAGTTCAACAAGTGGAGGAGTAGTAACAGAGGAGGGGAGTTATATCTGATATGCTAATGAGCTTGTGCAGCAAAAACCTGCTTTCTGTCAAATTATAGTCACTATTCTGACTAAATAAAATTAAAACCTACTCTTCATGTTCAAGTAATTTTACTGAGAGGGAGAAAAATGATCTCATGTTTCAGCCAAATACACTGATCTTTTTTCTTGAATCTGTTACAGATCCATGAAAACCCAGCAATGATGAACAAGCAGAAAGAGGTATTAGTTACATTTTGATTAGAATGGAAAACAGATGTGTGGTGATTAATCACATTCAAGTTTAAACAAGCCCACCCTGGCACAATGAACATAAGGGTTAGCTCTGGCCCCTCCAATACACCTGAACATGCATCAGGTTACACTTTTGTTTCACATCAGAATAGATGTTTTGGGGCCAACTCAGACTTTCATTAACTCCTTTGAAAGCACAGAACTAAAGTTTTCTCCAATTTATACTTACGAAGTTTTAATTAAGAGTCTAACTAAACTGGTGCATGAGTTTGTGTTAATCACCATAGTCAGAAAGAATGTGAACAAAAATTGTACTTGGAAAGTGAGTAAAATTTGTTAATTCTCAGCTACTCAAACCAGGTAAAGTGGAGTTTCAGCTATGAAGAGCTACTAGAGGAGCATCAGATACTGTCTGGATGGTAAAAGTGACAGAAATTCAGTGCAGAGGAACGTGAAACCTTTGAAAAATAAAATAAATATTAAACACCACACAATCCATATTTCCACATTGAATTTTATTCCTCAGAAGGTCCTCAAATAATACCAGTTCTGTAGGAACTCTGCTTTTTAACTGCTCCAGAGCTAACTGATCACGGGAATTAATTTACAAGGAATACAAAACAAAGCATCATTACACCACCGTTTAAAGAAATTGGTACCAGCAGTTCCAGTAGCAGTTACATTTAGGCCCTCAGTCTCAAATGGCACACAAAGCAGAAATGGAAAACAGGGAGAACTGTGACAAGGTTGATTTATGGCAAATAAGCGTCAAAGTGTTTTAAGAAAACATCACTCAGTGAAGAGAGTCCAGCTTCCAGTGGAGGACTGGCCACCTAGGTCATTCCTAAATCCTTTACAGATATTTCCCATTCTTTACAGGGACTTCCAACCTGTAAAGAGATGATCTGGAGAGAGGGTGGGAAGGGAACCAAAAGCAACGGCTATTGAGCCTTCAACAGAAGGCTGAAGGTGAATCAGGAATTCCTTTCCTAATATAGCTATAGGGTATTAAAATAAAATTTCAAGTCCAAAATAACTAAAAGAGCTGGTCCCTCACCCAGAGTGCAGTGGAACTGTTGGAACTCATACCTGTGGTACTTTCTACACAGGAAAGGTTTGAAGGGTGTCTGAAGAACAGCTGGGCAGGTTCCTGGAAGAAGAATCCACAGAGGGTGACAGGCCATGAAGGCACCACCTCAAAGTCCCTCAAGCACAAAACTGCCAGAGGCTGGAAAGGCTTCTGGTGAAATACTTGCACTCTTCCCATATTCTTCAATCCAACAACTGATAGCAGCTCTTGATGAAAGAAGGGGAGCCAGGGGGTAGGGGCAGTGGTAGTCAAGGAAATGGCCTAGATGGACCTTTGATCTAAGAGTTTTCTTACACTGCCTATTTATGATTCACTTCATGGTTGCCCTCGCTTTGTAAGGAGGAAGATGAAAATCTTTCAGTTATCCTCTGGGAATAACCTAAATACTTCCGGAAAATAACCCTCTTCAAAATAAAGCAATCACCTTCATAGTTTCTTTTGATCATGCAAGGTAACTTAAATTAGCTCTGCAATGACTTGCATTTTACCCATTGGCCAGATGTGCATACAAGCCTGTACTTCGTTAAAGCACAACAGCATGGCAATGTACACACACCTTCCCTACAAACAGCTGCCTCGAGGATGCTTGGAGTTACTTCCAACTAAATTATTACCTGTTGATTTTTCCAAATCCGCAAACCAAAGCTGGAAGAGTTGGGATATTCTTGGTTGCTAGAGATTAGGAAACATTTTAATTTACTTTCTTTTCAGAAAACAGAGTAAATTTTGATGTCTGATGTCCCTGCTTACTGCAGGGGGGTTGGACTAAATGACCATTAAACGTCCCTTCCAACCTAAAACATTCTGAGATTCTGTCAAGTAAGCCTGAGAAACAATCCTAATTACAGGAAAAAGGACAAAGTGAATCAGTCACTTGCAGGACACTCGAGGACTCAGTGAAAGAACATGAACATTGCCTCGTTCCCCAATATGTATTTTGTTCACTCCAGTTTAAAACCCTGAAAACCACAAGCAAACTGCCTGCTTTATCAACCAAGAAGCAAGTGCTAGGGAGAACTGGGTTCAAGGGGAAAAAGCCAGGAGGTTTCTGGTAACATTAAAATACTCAAACCCCCAATCAGTTATGGTGCTCAGAAACAGCAAATCCATCTGTGAGCAAATACCCCATCTGCAAGAGATACTTTCATTCAGAAATTCGACTTTTAAAAAATTAAATGTGAGAATTTCCCTGTATAATTTTGATGTTACTTAAACCCAAGGCATTAATGAAAAGGCAGGAAGACTGGAATTTTGGTTCCTGTGTTTCTTCTTCCATTAAACAAGCTATCCCTGATATAAGGTACTAAGGCAAAGTACCTCATATCCCTGATATGAGGTACTCACTGCAAAGTGTGCACTCTTAACATCTAATCAATGAGGTAAGGAGAAAAGCAATGCTGTCATGCATGCATAAGCACACAAAGAACAGTGGTACAAAACCCTGAGAGATACTATGAGGTCAGTGGGATGTAGATGGGTCACTGTAATGCTAGCAGTTATCGTGCAATAAAGGCAGAATTGATAGGTGAAAACCACAAGTTCACTATCCACCAAGAAGCCAGAGTGAAAGGTGTCAATACTGACACATGCCACAGCCACCTCTGATAAGGTATCGCCCCTGAAAACAGGCCCCTTGTTTTCTCAGAGGGGAAGAGGGTGGATACAGGCTGCAGCACTGCAACGTGTGCATCTCCTCATTTTCCTTCTTATTCAGAGGAAACATGGAAAAAGATCTTTCTAGCTGGGAATTTAACACCAAAGTACAGCTGAGCTGACTATCAGAGGGAGGGATGGGCGAGAGCAGCGCCCTGGCTGCCTGACCGCCTGCCACCGGCTCATCCGTCAATAGGAGGCACAGGCGCAGACAGGCAGCAGCCACCTCTGAAACTGCCAGCTCGTGGCACCAGGCCTCAGGAGAGGATAGGGCAATATGAAAAGTAACAGCAGCAGCAGGAGAGACACTGAGGGAAAAGACATCCTCCTCTACAGAGTTTGCAGCTTGGCAGGTAACACAGCAGGCTCTGCAACACGGGAAGCAGCTTGTTTGCTCCAAGGGAGGTCTTGGCAGAAACACCATGCTGGGAAACAAGGTAAAACTGTAACTTTTACCTTCTCCTGGAAAGGGATCACAGAATCACAAGGTTGGAAGAGACCTTTGAAGAGCATCGAGTCCAACCATTCTCATCCTATGCTAAACTATATCCTTAAGTACCTCATCTACCCTCTTTTTGAACACATCCAGGGAAGGTGACTCAACCACCTCCCTGGGCAGCCTGTTCCAGGCCCTGACAACTCTTTCAGTAAAAAACTTTTTTCTAATATCCAATCTAAACCTGCCCTAGCACAGCTTCATGCCATTTCCCCTTGTTCTATCTTCTGTCACCTGGCTGAAGAGACCATCGCCCACCTCTCTACAACCTCCCTTCAGGTAGTTGTAGGCAGTGATAGGGTCTCCCCTCAGCCTCCTCTTCTCCAGGCTAAACATCCCCAGCTCCCTCAGCCGTTCCTTGTATGATTTGCCCTCCAGCCCCTTCCCCAGCCTAGTTGCCCTTCTCTGCACTTGCTCAAGGACCTCAATGTCCTTCTTATGGCGGTGAGCCCAGAACTGAACACAGTACTCGAGGTGTGGCCTCACCAATGCATCCTTATGGGATGTTCCCATAAGTCCAATCTCCAGGAAACAGCCTGGTACAAAATATCAAAAAGCAGCTTCCCATTCAAGTGTAAGACTGGTGCTCCATCAGGTTAGAATGGACTCTCACCCCGAGCCATTTTACAGGAGACAAGGATTTGCCCAGAAAAAAAAATACTTGTGCTCCAGTGTCCACAATTTCTGCCTCAAAGTGCTTGGGCACAACCACAGAGCAGACACCATCTCTATTTGCTTCTGCCCCTATGATAGGCCTTTGAGTCAGTGGAAGTAACTCACAGCCGGAATCTTACTTTTTTTATCCAAGCTTCGTTCATCATAACTGCACAGGAGTTATTCCAATAATACATACAAAAATTAGATATTACATCCTGATAAAAACTGGGGGGAGGGGTGGGAGGGTGTGTGGAAATCAGTGCACCTGTCTTCAAAACTTGGCAAAGAAACAGAAAAGCTGCCGTCACCCAAGAATGACTATCAGGACTCTGAAGGCACAAACCAGAAAAAGACAACGAAGAGCGTGTGTACCTCTCAGCCAGGCAGATCGTCTCTCTCATCTGTGCCCTTTATGGTCAATGGAACAAGAGCAATTCAGGGCAGGAACATAACTGAGATGCTCTGAAGTGCCCTCTAGACAGACCCTGCTCACTGATGACAGAAAGAGTCTAGTGGCTGACACAGCCGCCAGGCTGCACGCCTGCCATGACTGGGGGGGACTGACAAGAGGACAACCCATTTCAGTGATACAGCAGTAAAGCTTCTAGAAGCAAAGTTATTTTGCTACATAAACCATGGTTAAAATCAACTCCAGTATTATAAAAATCACAAGGAGCTACACTCAGTGCCCTGAAGGTCCCTATCAGCTGGATTTGGCTTGTAAGGACCCTGCTCCTTTCTGGCAACAAAGAGAATTTGAAAGCAAAGGAAGGAACCAAGTCCATGTTGTTTTCTTGGGTTGGTGGACTTTTTTTTTTGTTTGGGTTTTGTTTAGGACTATTTTTGTTTGTCTGTTTAGGGTTTTGGGTTTTTTTGTAAGAATGTTGCAGTTTTGCATGGCTGGGTTCTGGGGCAGGGTGGAGGGTGCAGGGGTGGCTTTTTCAAGAAGCAGCCAGAAGCTCTCTGCAGGCCCCACAGGGCAAACACCAGCCGGCTCAAGTTGTTGTTGACCAAGGCCAAGCCCATCAGTGATGGTCGCAGCGCCTCTGGGAATCACAGGAATAAAAAAGGCCTGCAAGCAGATGCTTTTTGCCACCAGAAAAGGGAGTGAAAATATCAAGAAACTCTGCAGATCCCAAGTTCATTGAAGGAGGGGTGGGGGGAGGGGGATACCTCCCCTTCAGCCCATGGAGAAACCCATGGTGGAGCAGGTTTTCCCCCACAGTCAACGAAAAAGGTCGAGACCCCACCTGCAGCTCATGGAGATGCCCCACGCTGGAGAAGGTGGAGCCTTACAGAAGATGCGGTGACCCATGTTTGAGCTAAGTCTCTACCAGCACTTGCAGCCCAGGAAAAGAGACAGAGACACAAAGATGAGCAAGAAAGAGACAGAGACAGACAGACCCATGCTGGAGCAGGTTTGCTGGGCGCTGGTGATGGGTTGTGACTCTGTGGAGGACCAGGCTGGAGCATTCCAGGCTTGAGAGACTGAGAGACATTCTATGATTTATGACTGCACCCCATAGCAGTGACCCACACTGGGGCAGCTGGTGAAGAGCTGAAGCCCTGTGGGAAAGGACTCACGTCATAGATGTTTGTGGAGGACTGTATCCCATGGGTGGGACCCCACGGTGCAGCAGGGGAAGGGTGTGAGGTATGCCCCACCAGCTAAGGAGGGAAGCAACTTGTGAGGAACTGACCAAAACCCCCATTCCCCCAGTTCCTGCCCCTCCCTGTGCCACAATGGGGGGAAGAAGGGAACGAAATCATGACCAAAGTGAAGTCTGCTAAGAAGGGAGGGGTGAGAGGAGGTGTTTTAAGATCTGGTTGTACTTCTCATTACCCAACTCTGGACTCTCGGTGCAGTGCAGTGTAATAAATTAAAGAGTTTTTTCTTTTATTCTGTGTGGAGTCTGTTTTGCCCATGACACTGATTGTGGAATGATCTCTCCCTGTCCTTAGCTCTACTCCTGAGCCTCTCAATATATATTTTCTCCCCTGTCCAGCTGAAAAGGGGAGTGATAGAACAGCTTAAGTGGGTTTCTGTCCTCCAGCCAGGGTCAAACCACCACAAAGAATAAGAACAGGGGTTCTCAGGACCGTCAAACAGACGCAATTACAAAGATTCTTGTTTTGAGTAGCATATGCTTTTTTGCTTGGAGTTTTGTTTTTCCCTACAGAGATATTTAGAAACAGGGCATTTCAGTGTTTGGATGGAGCACGCTCCCTGCCTCCCAGGCAAGCGTCCACAGGGGTCAGGTGGAAGTGGTGCCTGGCTCCCTGAGGGAACAGTCAAACAGGTACTGCCAACACACTGATGTTCCTCTAGGTTCATGAGTTGGTACCAAGTTATATGTATTTTACTAGAACACAAAAAAAATTCAACCTCATACCTATTACGTTAGGATAAGTCCCCCTAAAGTCCTAGTAAAGATATTTAAGTGATCAAAGGTTGACTAAAGAACCTGGAACATGCAATGTTCAACACAGAAAACCACAGCAACACCTAAAATAGAGATATGAAACAGTAAGACCATGGAGACTGCAGTGTGCAGACCACTACCTTGGAGTGAAATTCCAGGAGACCCAATCACTGCTGTTAGAACGCCCCACAGTGCATTACCAGTGGTAGCCACAGGTGCTTGCATACTCATTGCTTGTACTAACCTTGGAAAAAAGCACAGCAGGGCTTTAGGGAGCATCCTACCCTTTTCCCAGGATGGACCACCCCAAGACTATTAAAGTAGTACCTAGTTATTCTAGCAAAGATTTAAAGAGGATTTCATTTCATCATCATCCACTCTTTGGGGATCTTGTATATTTAAAATATATTGGGAATTAATAAACAGTGAAGTGAACAACATACAGCAGAACTCCTTTACAAGGGTTTTAACCAAAGTTTTACAGGATGCTGTTAAATATGATGCTCAACTTTTCATGCAAACACACCCACGTTTTGTACAGCAAGTTTTTCCTCAGTGTAACACCAAGCATCTCACCATGGCAGGAGAAGAGAAAGGAGGCAAGCCTCCCAATGTGCTTCCAGATGCAGTTCCAGGGAACCGCTCACACATGCTCTTCTAGGCAGCAAGAGGCAGAAAAGCAGTGACAGCTGGCTGCTGTCTTGCTGGTATCCTCACCCTCCTCCCCTGCCTGGAAGGGTTCATCCAGCCCCCACACCCTGCAGAATAAACTCTACTGCTGAAAGGGCTGTGGAAAACCCCAGCCCTCAGGCACGAGAGAGATCAATCCCAGGTCTCCTCCCATGCCCCACCTGACAAGCAGCTTTCCACACACTCAGCTGTCCAAGTTTCACACAAAGTCACACAGTAAGCAAATCTCTCTGGTGGCATTTGATGCTGAACAGGCTCTGAAATGGCCAGCAAACCTAAATTTAAAGTTACAGAAAAAGTAAGGGACACATCCAACATCTATATTTTACTCCTTGGCATATCACCAAGATATGGTGATAGACATGCTGAAGTTAAAACTGGCACTTAGAGCTGAAGTGTAATCTTTGTCAACAGCCCTGGCGAGGAATAAATCTGCAGAGAAGGGTTGTTTGGTGGTGTTTTTTGGTTTGGGTTTATTGGGGTTTTGTTTGTTTGTTTGTTGTTGGGGGGGGTTGTTGGTTTTTTGTTTAGTTTTTTTAAGTGCACCATTTACCAGCCCACTCTTCTTCATGTTTTAAGAGTAAGGCCAGAGCTAAATATTTTATGTCTGAAAGGTTAAAAGAAACCTGATATATAACTTCTTACGTACCAAACTCATCTCAAACTGCTAAATATGAATTGACATGGCTTATGACATCCTACCACAATAGCATCCTGCTCAGCCATAGTAACTTCTGCTAGGGTTTAAAATTAAGAAATTGTAACTTGATCTCTCTGGAGCCTAGATTTTTACTGGCCTTCCTGTGTTTTACACAGGAAAAAAGATAATTGAAGATGTTATCCTTAAAATACAGGTGCTGTACATAAAAAGTCAAACAGACAAAGGGCTGCTCATAATTAGTGTAACACTTGAAGACACGAAAAGCTGTGAAGTCAGTCATCTGCATTACATGATAATGCTGATGAAATGTTCCTATCTCTCTCTCCCTTTTCCAACAGGGACATCATAGTGTCCACAACTTCATCAAGCCCATACAAGTACAAAACAATAATGAGTGGTGGCATTCCTCCACTACTGATGACCACATCTGACCATGGCATGTTCTGATCCAAGATGAGCATTTTATTCAAACATTTCTGAAGGCACCATAGCAATATTTTGCATTATAGGACACACTTTCTTCTTGACACCAGGTGGATTTGGTGGATCTCTCAATCATATAGAACACAACATATGTTACATATGTTGCCCCCCTATCTAAATAAAGCCCCTCAGTTAATAAACCATATGAAAAAAAAAAAATCAATATTACAGAACCACATATATTTTATATAAACTTCCAGTATAAGATTTTGAGGTGGTAACAAAACTTAACCTTCCTTTCAGTTTGTCTAAGGACCAAAACAACATAAGCCTGGTCTGAAAAGATGGTGCCCATATACTTGGCCTTGCAGTGAGCTCACAAAAAGTTAGCTAGTGGTATCTTTTTTTGAAGCATCACTGCCCATTATTCCATACATTTTGCTTGATATTTTTAAAGATAAACAAAATGAAGCAGATGAGTAATGTTCATACATATATCAGCTGACCCTGCACTTCAAATGACATGCATACATTTTTTTCCTCAAGCTAATATGAAATAAATCACTATAAGGCATAGTATCATCTACAATGTATTACAGTCAAGTAACAGTTCCAAACTGTCCATCAGAGAGCGGAAAAACCCACCATACACATGAAATAGGGAGTCCAGAAAAGTTTCCCTATTCATTGCTCAGCAACTCCCTCAGTAATTGACTGAGGAGAAAAAAAAAAAAAAAAAAATCAGCCCAGACATCCTGAAAAGCTTTTTGTTTACTGTTTTGTTAGTACTAAACAGGATACACAAGATTCACCTTATTCTAAAACTCTGCCATTCAAAAGCACTGCACGTAATGATTTCATCCTGAAGAGAAGCCTCCTTTCCACACAGTAGCATGACACCTTTTGTTATGAACACGCACCACCTCTTCACTAGAAGTACAGTATACAAAACCAAACATGACTAATCCAATTCTTTCCCTACCCAAAAATTCTGGGAGATATGAGCTCCATGGCTTGCTTGCATCACAGTCCCTTCCAGGATCATTATGCAGCTCCTTAAATTTCCGAGCTGAAATCTACAGCTGAGCAAGACAAAGAATGTCACATTCCTAAGCTAGTGTTTAATGTTAGCATCCAATCTTTAGCATCCATGTTTAGGGACCATTTATAAATCAAAGCAAGTTTTGTCCATACATCTTAAAACATCTCAGGGAGATAGGAACTGTATTGAGCTCCACTCAAGCAAAACCAGCATGCCCCCGCCTTCCTCACAAAGAAGGCTAAAATAGTGGCAGGGCTGAAAGAAACATCCCCAAAAGAATACCAACATCTCCTACTACAAACCCACACCTTTGTGGGTAGTAGCTTCTAATTTCTCTTCATCATTCTGGTGCTTAATTTTATTTTGCAGGATAAAGCTTAAGACAGGTCAGAGTGGTGCACAGTTCCAAGGGAACTAACCTGAACCGATCCATTGGTTTCTATCTTCTGTACAGAACAGGTTTACATGGAGGTAGGAAACATAATTCTGTTCTTTTCTGAGTGATTAATTTGATAGTGGTGATTAATTTGAAGATATTTAATAGGCACATAAACTCATTTTTTTCCCCAGTTAAGGGCTTGAGCGTGCTGTGCTTCACTCTACAGCCAAACAAGTTCAACTATCTGAAGGCAGACCATAAGGGTAACAAAGCGCTTCGTGTGTCAATATAAAGATCTATAAAGTAAGCAGGAAGTGCAAATAACTAAAAAGGAAACTATGTGAAGAAGAACAACAGCTATTGCTGTAAGACACTGCATTTTTTTTTCCTTTTTTTTCCTCCTCTTAAAGGACACAAACTCCTACACTTAATACCCCCTTGAAAATTTGGGGGCTGTTCCGATGGAGTAAAAGCAAGTTTTTCACATCATACCTAGCTATACCTCAGCAATGATTTCTGTAGCCTCCTACCTTAGCAGGATGGCTACAGTCACCCCTCGGCAAGCCACGCAAATCCCAGCCAAGTAACCTGAGACTCAGGAGCTGTGGTTTGGGAGAGATAGATGCCCAGGAGAACCCCTGAGGTAAGAGAAAGGCCGCATCAGGTGCAAGAGCTGCTGAAGGACAGCTTTGCTCCTCCACTTGGACCAGCAAAACTCCAGTTACCCTGCACCATCAGTAAAAGAACAAACTGATGAGGTGCCTCAGTTTTGCAACTCTGAAAATGATGTGGTTCTCCAGATGCCCCCCTGGCCACTGCACGCACGCACACACACAGACAGACTTCTCGAAACATCTAACCACAAAGAGCTCCCACAGGTCATGAAGGACCAGCCTTGTCAACATCTGCTCTTGAATTGCAACAGTAACATCTAGGGACAATTCCTAGGCTGCGCTCTCTTATTATCGGGCAAGTATTTCTCAACATAATTGAAGAACATACTAGTTACTCAATCATCAAAACAATATATTCTTTATTTACTTTTCTATTAAAAAAGCATAAATCACAAAGATCACATCACAGTAAATACTGCTAGTCACTTCCAGAGTTAAACGTTTTTTGAGTCCACAATGAACAGTTATGAACAGTTTAAAATGCTATAAAATTCTTCATAGTCATCTCAGAGGTTACCTTTCCAATGACTGTTTCCCCTCAGGTTACAAAAAGGTAGTAGTTCTTGTCCTAACAATTGCAACATGGTTCTCTAAGACACAAAATTTTAGAAACTGCAATGTACTCTAGTAATTTCAAGGTAATTTCCTAATTAACTTAAGTCCTCCTTTTTTTGTGAAATTTTATTGGTCAGCAGATTCACCATACTTTCAAAGCACTGAGTAAACGGTAATATGAAAAGAATAAAAGCATTACTGTATTTTGTTAGAACTTTTTCATCTTCAAAAAGACATGTGGTTAGACTGCACAAAAAAAATATCCAGTTAGGAAAACCACATTCGTTCATTTTTAAAAAAAAAAATCTGAAACAGGACTAAATGGGCTTGTGTTGCAGAGCAGAAAGCAAAGTATCATACTACTTATTTTCCCTCCTGGCTTCAAGGGGAGATGGTTTTCTTCAAGGAACCACCAAAGATGATTGAGGAACTTTATTTGCTTGTTCAGAAACAAGATTTGTTTTAAATCTCACTGTGTTTTAAAAGTAGATTCCTTTTCCCTTGGAAATTTTTGCACATTGTAAGAAAAAGGAATTACTATGGAAATCTAAGTTATCAAGAAAAAAAAAAGTCAGAAAGAGGATACCCCAATTCAAAGACATTTTGCTCTCTTTCTACAGAACTTCACAGAGGGAGTTGACTCAGATAAGCTTTCACATTTTCACACAAAGCTTCCCAAGATGAGAAAAGCATCCCACTAGCATCCTCCACAGCAGTCCTTTCAAACCTGGAACAAGCCCCCTTTGAAGCAGGAATCCACCATTTTAAAGCAACAACCCACTGCTAGTGAAGGCTTTTTGGTGGTTCTTCTTGCTGCAAAGCCTATTTTAAGGATTATAATTTAAAGGAAATATACAGAGACAATTCTTGGAAGTTTCCCTGCTTTGTCTCAAAGACCACCTGAAATCCTATGGGACTGGCCCAGAGGTTTCTCAGTGGGATCACAGAAGGCAAATCACAGGTTATAGGGAAGTAGTGTGGTTCATCCCACAAAGGACACTTGACTAAAAGCCTGCACAAAGAGCACAACAGAAGTCTATCATTTCAGTTTAAAGAGGTATACATTTTTAAAGCAAAGCCACAAGTTATTTATATAGATAGATTTTTCACAAAGCAATGTGATCTGGAAACCAGGGGAATTTACTTAGAGCATCTGTGTTCCACATTCTCAGGAAAGAAAATTTAAATAATCCTAAAAAGCTGAAAAAGGTATTTTTATCATAGCCTTTGCAGTGATTTCATGTTTCATTCAAATTGAAAGAGAGCTGAACCTGATATATCCAATCACATCTGGAAGCAGGCCCCCATACTGGGTGCAATGTCTTAACTAGAACTCACATTATTCTATTAAAAAAAAATCCCCCCAAGCTCTGGCATTCCTTTTCATATTTTTTCAATTTGTGTGATGTCAGTTTACATCTAATAAACATGTTGTTTATTTTCTTCATTTAAGCCAGGACTTTTACCAAGTTACAGCAAGAGTCATAAGAAGCATATCACGATTACCAATCCACAACGTGTGCAGGATCCCTGGGCAGTGCCATCAAACCCATTAATCACCATCTTCTCTGTCACAATTATGCTAAGAAGATATTCAATGAAGCAATTTCAAATCACCTCTCTCTCTCCTGTTACCGTCAGTGCATAGACGGCAAAACCACAGCGCTTCCGACAAATCCTCAAGGCACCTCTTTTGTTCCCTTTAAATTAAATCCGAATCGGTTGCACGTTTTGCTGAACTGCTAATGTTCTCCACATGTTCCCTCTCTCCAACAGAAAATGTTTTCTATTAAGAATGCCTAACACTGAGCAGAAAAGTCTAAAATCTTAGTCTTTCAAACAACCCCAAGTAGCTACCTTTGAGACTTTCATTTGAACATACCAGTCGCTACTTGCCCAAATCAACAGCTCAATGAGAGGATCTAGTGCAATAATTAAGCTTCCTTTAAGAACGCTTTTCACAGTTGGTCTCTGTGTATTTGGAAGCTTCCTTACCAAAAAGGGACAAAAGAGTGGTTTGTTTTAAACCCTACAAGGTACCCAAAAAAAGAGAAAACTTTGAAGTATGAACTGAAGGAGCTTCACAGTGTCCATGGCAAGGAGAACTCTATTCCAGTGCTCAGCACACTGCAAGCACATGTATGACAGACACAATACCAGCATTTCTCAGAAACACCTGAAGTAAAGCAGTACCAATAACATGGGCTGTAGACAGAAGCTTAACTCTGCCCCCAGAGAATGAAACACAATACTATTTCACACGTTTCCTTAGCCAAAATCACACCATTGGGTTTTTGGGTTTGGGGTTTTTTTTGTTTGTTTGTTTGTTTTAATGCTTTAATACTGTACTTATAAAAAGGCAAACCATGGGGTTTTTCCCCCCACTTCTGGCCTTGCATCTTGACTTCTCTCATAAAGCACCAGATACAGTTATTGACTCAAGATGTGACTTTGTTTCCGGGGCAGCACTGTGGTTCCAGTGGGGAGGAACCTGCATGTTAAGCACCTGGAGGGACGGGTCCTGCAGGGATGTAACTGAATCACAGCTGCTGTACTACATGCAGCAAGTCTGCATCATGAATAACAGAATTGAGAAACCTGTACGTTACCTCAGGTATCTCAGAACAAGAGGAGCTCACAAAGATATTTATGGCTACATTTCATAAGAGATATCAAGAGCAAAAAAGATGTCAAAAAGACAGTCCCAAGAGCTATGTGGAAAGGCTGGGTTAACAACACTGACATTGCTGGTTAAAGTAGAAGCCCTAGAACAGGGGCTGTAAGTGGCTGCTGTGCTGCACACTGTATCCAGTTCTTGGGAACAACCTGCTGCTGAGCACCCACAGAAGGCTGGGGAAAGAGGGGCACACCGTGTATTGCACCCTGGCAAATCTGTGACCATTTCTGTGCAAATGTCAGCAGAAAAGGATTCTAAAAGGGTTATAATGACTAAAATGAAGCTAAATTATACATTTAGCAAGACTGATGTAATAATATCTACACTGTTTCAGGACCTAGTTGGCTCAAACTATAAGCTTAATACAAACTACTTATGCAAAATATTACTTTAAATCTATATGAAGAAAAAAAAGACTTTGCATAAATACAGGAAGAAGCTAGAACCATACAAAACCATGATCTTATAATACAAAAAATTTCATTATATAGCCAATTGAGGTGTGATATTTTGGGTTTTTTTAATAATAAACTGACACAATGAAGTAGTATAATTAAAAATATGCCTTGCAACATTTGCTGACCTTCCAAGGTACAGTACTCTGAGCAATCCCAAAACAGTACATGTATCTGGAATTACATTAACCTTTGTTATTTGCTTTATTCTTGTGTTACATTGTATTAACATCTGAAGCTTATGTCAAATTTCTTTTGGCAGAATCATTCTAAGTCACTGTCATGGGTGCCCGTCCAAACTTCATTCTCAGCACTGAGCATAACACTCCTGACACAAACATTTTAAAAGCAGGTATAGGACTTTTCTAGGATAAATACTGCTTCCACATACATACGAGCAAATGGTCCCCTCAGAGACCACCTCAGATTGAGAGAAAACTACCAAGCAGCAATGAAGCAACAAAGGAAGCAGCAGACAGAAACAGGACTGTTCAATCAAGGCCACATTGAATAAATCAAGTCACTCTCCAGAAAGAGTGGAGCTTTTAAAGTTCTTTAGAAATTCAGTATCAAACAGTTGCTCTGACTAAAAACTTCCATTTAGTCTCAGAAGCTAAAATTTTTGGTGCTGTTGGTGGGCTATCCCTGTAAAGTTACATTCTTGTTTACCCTGGACTTTATCAAGGCTTCAGCTGAGCCCTGTAATTGGTAAATATATACAAATTGAAATCATGGTAAGACACAACTACATAATAACAAGGAAAGTCACATGGCTGCCAAAAATACCAGAAAGACTTTTCCCACAGAGTATTAACTCACAGTAAATCTTATTGGAATAAGAAGTCAGGTTGGACAGATTGGGGAAAAAGAAAAACCCAAAAGAATGACATTATCTATTTAAGAATTGATCTTCTTCCACTAAGGTCTTTAAACATCTACAGATACAAAAGGATATACAAAATTTTCAGTTAATTATCTTCTATGAACAAAACTAGTTCCAGCAATAGTCTTTTCATTTAAAATGTTATAAATATTACAGTTTGTATTAAAGCCACTCAGATTTTATTTTTGAAATTATCTTTTTATTACTCCTGGCAATTAAATCAAGCCAAAATGGGAAAAGAAATTAGGTGGTATTTAGAAGAAAATTTGCTCCACCGTGCTGAAAGGCCTTAGTTTGAACACAAGACAAGAACTCAAAAGAAAAAAAGAAAGTATTAATGCATTAAATTGAGTGAGATGCTTCAGAGTGACTAGTATGCAACAGGGCAGAAAACAGCACTCACTAAGAACTTCCACACCAATGTTATTAAGCTTTATTCCCTCCCTGCCCGGGTTAAAACAAACCAAAGAAACAAAAATCCCACCCCACTCGACATGGGACTTGCTAAAGCCTCCCAAGTCTCGTAAAATATCGGCCTGTAGTGAATACATCCTCTGACACTGAAGCCAAATGGATTCCCTAGAGATTTGAAGTCACTAATGATGGAAAACTTATCTGGACATCTGAACATAAACACTTGTGTGTTTCCCACAATTTAAAAGTTCAACATGTAAGGGAGAAGACCAACAAGAAGAAAAGATAATAAATTGGTCCAACTTGAAAACAGGAGAGTTTATGGCAGAAAAGGTGTTTCTTTACACCTCTCAGGTCTTCAGAATAAAACCTTGAATGTAAGGATGACGGGAGGCTCTGCTGCAAGCACAGCACAGACCAAACCATATCTTCTCATAAAGCAGCCCTAGATACCCACGAGGGCAGAGCCAGTAGCGTTGCTAAGCACAGTGCTTTTTGAGGATATTGTGAAGATTAAAAGAAAATATGTAAAGCAAGATGGTTTAATTCCATGTAACACCATCTCAGGTTGCTCTAGCTCCTAACTTTTGCTCTAAATATGCAACACATCGTTCAACCTCAAAACCTAATGTGTATATTTTGAAAAAGACATTAGCAAGCAGCTGACATGAAAGTACACAGAAGATGAAGAAAAGTACCTGCTGCACCAGTAAAACAGCCCTTCTACTCCATGAAAAGTTTACCTGCCAGGCACAGGTGACGTAATGAGGTCAGAGCTCCAGAGTTCCTGACTTTCTCAAACTCTTACATCCCAAAAAATAACATACATTTGGTATGTAGAAACGAAAGAGAAAAGAAAGTATATGACAAACAACAGGCTGAAACCAACACTTATCCTAAAAATCTAAACTTCAGTATGGGGGGTTGGAAATTAGAACCAGATCTTGGATTTGGCTTCTCTGCCTGTAACAAAGCCAGCCAAAAGCCCGTATCCAAACACCTCTGCTCTACAAGTTTGAAATCTGGACTCAAGTTTTGCAGCCTGGCTTCCATTGTAATCACTGCTGAATGCAGCACCACTGCCAGAGAGTAGCAGCACCTCCATACATAACTTCATACAGTAACAATTAAAATACATGCACATTAATACATCTAACTGCCCACAGAGAGCTTGAACGCAAACAGGTAATAACCAAACAGCCACACGTGGAAGCTCAGGACCTGGTACGCTCCAATTCCTTGATGGCTGTACCCTGGGCAAAAATTTTCTACACAAAAATTGTTTTTATACAACCTCACTCCAGGAAACACATGAAATCTTGTCTTACTGCACCGGTCTGTTTTATCAAAGATATTCCCAGATCTAACAGGAGCAAGCTTCTCCAAGCTGTTCTTAATTTCAATCACATTTATAAAATCAGCCTAGACTTTGCAGCATCTCTGTTTCCCCTCTAATACTTAACGCGTAGGCTTTGCTCTACTGTACTTCCTCAAGCCAAGGGTAGTAAAGGAGAGAATCTGTTCCTGAGTGAGGCAGCCTAGAGATCGCTCTCAAGGGGAGGCATTCGAGGAATTCTGTAGGTTGCTTGTGTTCAGTTCAAATTCTCAGAAAGGCTATTTCATAACACATCCTGGGGGCAGGGGAAAGAAGTTTAGTTGTATTTAAAGCCTGAATCCTCCAACAGCAGTAGCACTGTGCTAATAATACAAAGCTTCAACCTTCTCCTCCTTTTAAGGAAAGTATCTATATTCCAATGCCACAGCTAGGATCTCTTGTAACAAGACCAACTACGAGCTAAACATATCAGGGTGTTGCATCTACCAGGGAGAAGCTGAAAGCAAAACAAACAACTTGGGCACATACAGGATTACTTTTTACGCTTTTTTTTTAAACCAGACACCAATAACATCTATAACAACATCACCATTAACACAAGCATTAGCCCTGCTGCTGACACTCAGTGAACCATGCTCTGCAGAACACCTGAGAGTGTATTAATGCCATCACAACACCTCAGCCTCTCCTCAGGCAACCGTAAAGCTCTTGTGACCAGCACATTATGGCTTTCATTAGACTTTTCCTTATGACAGAATTACTTTAACCAGAGTTTTTACGACACTGACACTGTGATAGTAACAAATATGTGCCCAAGATCTGCAAGACGCAAAGTAACAAACATTACACGCTATTAAAATCCAGTAGTTAGCTGTCAGCCAACAGCTCTTCACATCCCCTTCCCAATTCTGAACACAAATCTTTTTCAGGAATCCAGAAATGCTGTGGCAAGACAGAATCCACCACACTTCACTGTCAAAAACCATACTTCCCTGGGCTGTTTAAAAAACTTTTCTATTAAAGTAACTAACATAAGCTAAATTTAGCATACAACAAACACAACAAAGCAAGCAGTTTATTTGCCATTATCCTTAAGTTGGAACACAGCAAGCCTGATTCATACTCCCCAGATTTACTTCTGAGAGATGGATTCTGCTTATTTGTTCTCTTGTAGGCATGTGGAAATTTACTTACCAATGCAGGCATGGACTCTCACCGACAGCTGGGTCCGCAGAATTATACTGTGCTTCTTGCCTCTCCTAAAAAAAAAAAAAGTATATTTATACATATATATATAAAGGTATAGGGAGGAGGTAGAGGAGGTGGGAATGAGGGAGTGCAGCCTAGGAAAAAAGGGCAAGGAAACGTATTACAAGTTATGCCTTTGTTTCTCATCATCCAACTGTATTATAATTGGCAATACATTAATTTTCCACAAGTCCAGCATCTTTTGCCAACAACAGTAATTGGTAAATGACCTCCCTGTCTTTATTTCAATCAATAAGCGTTTTCATCTTATTTTCCCTCCCCTCTGTTGAGGACGGGGAGCAAGAGCGCGTCTGGGTGGGCAGGTGGCCAAGGTCAACACACCACAATGACTCTCTAGAAACCCATATTAGAGAAGCACCAAGTGATGACTACACATTTTAATTTTCACAGGAATATTTTAAAGCTAGACATAGTAGACTATGAAAAGAAAGTGAAAGGTCAAATGATGTTGCTTACACTTTCAGAAATCTGCTCATGTGCCCTTAATGGATCTTTAAAGGCCAGAGACAGATCTGCCTTTCATGCATTGAGACAAAATTGGGTCCTCTTTCACTCTGGCACCGTCTTGGTTTCATCCTGCTCTTAAATACAATTACTTTAAATTCATTAGCTCAGGAATTTATTTATTTTTTTTTTAACCCAAATTAATGTTCTATGCATCTTTTCAATCTAGACAAAAGCACCATTCTTAATTCCTAGACGCTCCACCTGCAAAGAAAGTGTCCATCAGGACACCACCAACAACTTGTCTCTGCAGCCAAATCTGCTCACTTAAAGGAACACAGGAAAGAAGAAACAAATGGACATTTGTCCTTTCCATTTTGCACAACAGCGTATTCTCTTTCTTTTCTCTGAAAAGATGCAATTCCTGGATAACCAAGTCTAGGCAGGCCTGCTTGAGCACAATAGTTAGATCAGATGGCCTCCAGAGGTTCCTTCCAACCCTCTGTCCCCTCAGCCCTTCTGTGATTCTGGGAAGACACGCCAGCAGCTAAACTGCCTTTAGAACAAACACGCTTAGATGCAGCTTAGTTTGTCTCATGTGAACCCTCGACCCACTTCTATATACAAATGAAAGCAAATTGAAAACCAGAAAAGCCTTCCTTGATTATGCATATTATGATTCTGAGAAGAGATTTCAGGGCCAACCTTTTTTGCAGAGACACCTAGCTGAAGTTCCTACTGGCTGTAGCTTCATCAGAACAAACTCACTATTTTCCAGACAACAACAAAGTTTCTTCCCACTTTGACATATTCCTACCCACAGTTGTTTTGAGGAACAAAATTATTTTTAATTCATTTCAACAAGAAAATGTTTTATACCATCTCCAAAAATATCTGCAGTGCAAGGCAAATCAATGAAGCAGTGACAAATATTTTTTCAAAACAGCAGTCCCAGAAAAATATAGGATAAAAACAACCCCAACTATCCAACACACTAAGCACCAGAAAAAAATTGCTTAATGTGGAACTATGTACCTGGTAATAAAGACCTCTCTTCCAGTTTGAGAACAGCAACCATTCTCCACAGATCTAAGAAAAAAACCAAAACTAAAACCAACCCAAACAAACAAAAAACCCAACCCAAAGCCAGACAAAAGCTTTAAATAAAACTCTTCTTTGAAGGGTCTGCTTGAATAGTATTAGGATAAAGCAGGAAAAGCATGAGCCTTCTCTATGCTGCTGCTGGTTTGCAGGCCTTTTGAAGTGCCAACCAGCAATATGCTATTCCTCCAAAGACCTGCCTGCAGTCTGGATTTTAATGTTTCCTGAAGCAATCCCAGTTTTAGGAGTGACACTGCCCACTTAGGCTCCTCCTGCCAAATCGGTGGACACTTGCACTCACATCCTGCAGATCCCCAACGGCTGCCCCTTCCCACAGGAAGGGCAGGACTACTCTGGACTGCTGAATATGCAAAGGAACTGAGGAATCTTTGACAAAGCAGCAAATATATAATTCTAACAACAAGCATCTCTTGTTGACAATTACACAAGAGTTCTTATATTTCCTTACTAAGACACACTGTGTTTCTTTGAAAGACAATAAAATGAAGCCTTTCTAAACCTCTGCCCCTCCACTAGCACCTGACACAAAAGGAAGAAATCTCTCCTATGGACACAAAAGAGGAATGGCTCAGGGATTAAGATCTCCTTCTGGGACAAAGGAGGACTCATTTTCAGTTTCCCTGGCGCCACAGCTTCCCTGCACAGTTGTAAGTGAGTAAGGTAAGGCACCACAGAGGTGCCCAAGTGCAACATTAAAAGCCAGACCTCAGCTACTCTAAGGATGATGGAAGCTTAGTTTCTCTCCACCTTGCATCCCCTGTATGCAAAACAGTGACCGTGGCAGCTGCCCACCTCCTGCTTCTATCAGAACTTGGGTCTTTTTAAACCCTAACAAAATATTTCTAGCACTTGAGCACCATACAGTCTTCACAAAAGGTGCTTTTAAGGGGTGTAGAGATTAAAAATTAGTAGACCTTGGGGCAAAATTCAACAACTGATTATTATAATGCCATTGTTATTTTTCAGAATATCTCAAGTAGCTGTAATTGTTGTCCTTTTCTCCGAATCAAACACTTGACCAGAAGAACACAACTTCAAAAAGAAGAAGAAATGTAGGAAAGACTTGTAGTTACATTGGATGCCAAAAGGAAATTTGCTTTGGAAAAGAAACATAACTGTATACAAGAGTCAGCACCTATCTGAACATTAAAGCAAGAGCAACAGAAGAGTTAACCATTTCATCTGATCTCAAGGACTCAAAGTTGTTGGAAATACAAAGCACCCACCCTCAAAGGCAATGTCTCACCTTAAGGTCCTAAAACAGCAGTGCAATTAAGTTTCTCCTACACACAGCCTCAAACGCATGAGTAAACCCATGGACCTTGAGAGAACTACTTACAGGCTGTTTGTAAACTTCTAGGCATGGGGTTTTCAGCAAGAAAAAATTACCTAGTTCAAATGCAGATAAGTGTGTAGCACCTTCATTCCATGGTCCATAAATCATTTTACTATTGAGGCCTAAAATTTTACTAAAGAAAAGGAGGAGAGCACCAGCTTGTTTGCCTAGCAGATAAAATTTAATAATAGAAAAAAGGGGGAGGGAAGATAAAGGGGTAGAAATCCAACAAACTTCTTCACAATGACAACTGAAACTCCATTCTCTAGAAACACTGATAAAGGAACTCAGAACTGAAGTGTTAAATACAAGGTGGAAGAAGCCGATGGCAAATGAAGTAGTAGCACAAGTCAGGGGAAGAACTTGGAGAGAGCGACATAGGAGGGAGGTTCTAGGATTAGACTGAGACAGAAATGAAACAGAATGAGAGAAGCAAGGACAAGCCCTCCCTGGCTTTAATTCCTTTCCACTGAGTTTGTTGAATTTTTTGTGAAGTTGCAGTGATTCTTCCAGTATAGGCATTATATTTACTGGAAAATCCTAATAAGAGACAAGGAGATTTACCTGCCATACAGGTCAGAGCTTTAAAATTTGCTCTAGGTGCAGTTGAATAAAATTTCATGATACTTTCATGGTTATACCAAAACTCTTTTCCACTGATTTGAAGCCACTGTGAAGCTCAGTTTTAATGCTATTCCTGCTGCTGTCTCTAATTCTTTAGGTTACTCTGTAGGCTCTCCTATCCAAGCCAAAAATTCATTGAGGTTTGTCAGATTGATCCTTTTTTCTAGAAAGCATCACTAACCATCACTAAGTAACAAAGGCAGACAGGGAATGCAGAGAGACTATGTTTGCCATGGCAATTACATGCGTAAAGTAGTATCGGGTTTTTGTAAATAACAAAATACTAAAGGTAGCATTTTACATACACATATATATGAGATTGCAATGCCAACATACAGAAGGTCTATTTAAAATGCTTACTTACTTTCCACTGAGTCAGTGGCATGGTAACCTGCACGTTTAGGGTGGTCATGCCTGAATTCCTCCAGTGAGAAATTTTATTTCCTAATCCCAGGCATGGGAGTGTATATAGCTTTCACTTTCCTAATTGAAAACAATGATCTTACAGAGAGATTTTTTACATACTTTTCTTCATTTAATAAAAGCAGCAATACACTAACCAAGTATGAAGGATACAAGTTTGAGATCTTTTGGTCCAAAATAATACTGTTTGTATTCCTAACACTCCCCCCCCCACCCCCCCAAAACCTAATTGGTATGATAAACAAGGCTGGTGATGTTTTGTTTCTTCATCTCGAAGATTAGTTCGGAAGACCAGTTAAACCAATAAGGTAAAGCTCATCTCTTTCAGTTTCAGATTATGATTGGGAGTAGACAAACTAATTTCCAATTCCTGGTACCACAGAGAGAATATTAAGTACAGAATTAACCCTGGCAAATATTCATATAAATACGGAATTTTCAAGAAAAACCCTAATGTCACTGTAGAGAAGCGAAGAAGGAAAAAGCCCCACGTTCTGCCACCTGTACATACATATGCAGATGAAAAAGCTGGATACTGTATCCACAACTTGAATTTCTAGATACTGGTGTGGGATACACAGTAGAGGAACCTATTCCAAATCTTCAGCACATGTAATTGCATGCTTTAAACCTTTCCTGAGACACAGCCCTTATGCTGCAATTTAACTGTGAAAACCATTGTCACCCTTGCCCTACACCATCCATAATTCCCATCTGCAACCTATCACATAACCCATCAGATTTCCAAAGAATTCAGTACCCAGCTTTAATTTGTCAATTACCTAAATCACAGATATATCAATAAGTACTTCAAACTAAAAAAACCCAAAAAAACCACCAAAAAAACCACCAAAACCACATCCCCCCCAAATACCTCCCCCACAAAAAAACCCCAACAAAATCCACTGAACAAACCACAAAACCCCCAAAATATCACTTCCAGTTTAATTTCAGCAAGTATCTATAAGGAGTCAGAAGTGTACAGAATACTTTATTGTTGCAATGACTGGAAGCTAAAAAAACAACATTGATAACACCTCGCTAGATATACCCAGTTAACAATAAGCTTTTGCCACATGTTAAAACTACTTCTAGCAGCAATGAAAGCATCAGAATTCACCCCACCTCTAGGACTCCTCTCTTTCTATTTCTGTAAAGCAGTTCAGCGGTAACAGCTTTGAAGGCAACTGCAACACTGTGCAAGGCGTCCTGAAGGTAGTTTCCATGGATATGCTGTAGGGCTGACCTACTCCTCTTTCACAGTTCATTCAAAATTAGAATTTTAAATATACAACTGACATGTTTGTGTACCTGCTGGTTAACAGCAGGCAGGTATTGCAGAATGAAGGAACAGAACTGGATTCCAGCTCAACATGAAATACTAATTTTAAGAGTGTCAGCTTCAGCACTCATCCTGCTGCCAACAGTCCCTTTTGGTTGGTTTCTTTAGATGGCTTTGTCTTTTCTCTGCAGAAGCTCTAAGTGCTACACAGAAAACAGATAGTGCTGTTTCTCCATGTTCCCAAAACTCTCACTAGCTGGATGAAGGACCATTTTAACTCCTTATCATGGGGATTTTTAGTGCTTCAACAGTCTGCTGGGTGCAATACACACTGACTTTGGCAGCTCTCTACAGAGTGTTACATGTGTGTTGATCTGCTGGAAGAAGTAGCAAATACTGCTCAGTCACAGCGAAAAAACCATTTTATAAACTTTCTTGAGATTCAGGATCATTATGAGATAATACACTTTTTCCCCTCTTTTCTAAAAATCTAATGCATAATATTTCTCACTATAAACAATATTGTTTTCTTGGTAATTCTTCAAGCTTCAATGGCAGTGCTTCCCTTGCTACTTCACCTCCTTACAAAAATCCCTTAAAAGTTTAGAGCAAGTTCTGTTCTGCAGTATAGAAAGATGATTAGAGGGATCTTTAAAGTGCTCTCCAAAGGAAACCATTCCACGATTCTATGAAAACATTTTCATTGTTTATTACAAATTGGTACATTTACTCAAATACTTAATTGAGATTAGTTTTCAACTGGCCCATGAAGTCTTTGGGATAAGCAGGCAACAGCCCATGGAGTTAGTATGATTCAGTAACCTCTTGTGTTTGCTTTGCTAGTGGTCATGAAGGATGATGAAAATATCCAATTATTACAGGAGATACCTGGGACAAGGTAAACTGATGCATGGTTGATCAGATACCACTTAGTTCAGGCTTGCACAGCATAAAGTGAGCCTAACATGATAACTTATTCTATAACAATTCTAAATCTACTTCTGCCTGATGTAACCACCTAAGCATTATGAAAACCTACCTAACACAGATGCTGCTCTTAGTGGAAAGCTTTCAAAGCACACATGCTTCTCATTTTGCTACAGCCTCTCACAGCATTCAGGTTTCTTGGTGGACCATCATCCTTCTCCAATAAACACATCTGTTTTTCAAGAGGAGTAGCTTAATGAGAACAGCATCCAACAACAATCCCTAAACTCAGGAAGGCACCACTGATTTCCATGAGAGAAGCCTGGACAGTAGCAAGCCACCAGAAGCAAATGCATGGCAACTAACATGCCCTGAGTGCATTATTTTTTCAACTGACTTTCACATTTTCATTTCAGCACCAATGCATTTCCAACTTCATTTGCACACCTTCCAGGGAGTGGAAAATACAGGTGTGATGGGGTATGGCATCACAATCTGGCTTCACAGTTTAAGGTACTCCACAGCAGCAGTGGAAAACAAACTGTTCCTTGTTGAATGCATAAGGGATGGAATTTTTGCCAGAGTTCAAGCACTCAAGTCTATCAGGTTTTCCTTGAAAAAGATCTGCAAGCCAGAACACACACAATAAGGAAAGTGTTTCTTAACCTGCTATTAATCAGACAGCATAAATCCCAGGCTTTGATTTCAAAGATACGGTTTGACTGGAGTTTCAATGCAATATGCTTCTCCATTCAACTTCTACTCAAGAGATGCAAAAAAATTCTGACACTTAAAAAAATGTTGTCTACAAGCCAAGTCTTTTGACAGAGAGTGAGAGCACACATGTGCATGGAGAGAGGAATTAAGGATCTCTCTGAAAGTCATCCGAAAATCTTATCCAAACAAATAACCCTTTTGAAGTTCTTCACAGATCATCATCCAACAATCCAACTGTCATGTTCAAGCTCATGTTATTCTCATTGAATAGTGAAAACAAAAAAGCTCAGGAAATACATTTTAAAGAAACCCACAAGTTTTTTTGATGCTGAGATTCACCTCCAATACATGCTAAGATTCACCTTCTGATACATGACAGCCAGTTCCACATACACACATCTTCAAATGAAGTTAGTAGGCTTTCCTTTCCTACCTCACGTTTTCCATCTAACCTTAGCATGAAGTCAGAACATGTTCACACTCTGCTCTCGTAATAGGCTTGCGAGTCATCTTATCCTTTAGCATAGTGAGTTTAGTCAGACCATTGCTGGACCGTAACACATTTACTAAAGTACAAATCATTAGACTAGAGTGGATAAAAATAACAGACACAAACTATTCAGATGCCTGTCAAAAAATTTAAACGTTAAAGCTTGACTAATCCAGGTAGAAATAATCCCAGTGCCATATTCCCTAAGCAAAAACTAGACAGGCAAAATCTCTCAGATGATCAGTGCAAACAGAGTATGCTGAGACCTGCACATGCATAAACTCTGCAGATTATTCCAACATTACGCTCTGTGTTTGCCAAGATGAATTTAACAATTAATTGCCTCATTCCATACTAACAATTTATATACCATGAAAAGAGTTATGTGTAAATGCCAAGGAAAGGCAGAGCACCCTTGCTGACACGCCCTTGCCTATGTAGCTGTGCGAGTAAAGACTACAAACAGTCACTGTGAGGTGCTGGGTTTTTACGTTTACTTACTTTTCCCAAGCACAGCCTTTGCTAGGCTGAGTTTTCATCTTCCCTTTTTATTCCCCTCCCCCCTTTTTTAAAAGGAAATGAAATAGGATGGAAGGAGAAGGGGGAATTAAATGAAAAACTCAAAGGGGTTGAGTGAAACATTCAAGGAATGCATTATAAACCACATCATTAGTAATAAATAATTAGGCACTAATGTATTCTGAGTATATGTCAGTGAAAGGCTGGGTGGAGGCTTCTGTGTACCTTACCACAAGGCAGTGATTTTTGCCAAAAGACAATGAATCACTTTCACACACTGTGAAATGCACCAAGAGGGGGGAACATTTGTTCCATTTGTCATTTTTAGTAGTTTCCGTGCAAGCAAACCTTAGAAGATGGAAAATGAGAATCCCCTCCTCACTGCCTTCCCCTACTTTCTGAATCATCACACTGGTTACCTCTCAGTTGTTAAAGGCTCAATTTCCACATATTAGAACAATAACCTTCAAACAGTCCCTAAAATTTGAGGGCTGACTACTGCCTTCAGTATCAACAAGAAACCATTTTTCAAGAACTGTCCTTCATGAAGAAAGCTGTGTCCTTTCCCACCCCAAAAACTCAACCCATTTATGTTTTCAGCAGGGAGTTTATCCCATCATTTTGTGAAACACTGATGACATGACCAGTTAAATCTCCACCTTAAATTTTTGCATTAAGAAAACACAAACTTTATGAGTTGGCAAACAGTGAAGACATTTGCATTAAAAGTGCTATTTTAATAAATATTGCTTCTGGGTAAACCAAAACACCAAAAGGCTCATTCCATCACTTGTCATCAACTTTGCTTCACATTTTGCTGAAGAGATGACACATCACTTGACCATCACTTTCCAATTTCCCACCTCTGCCAGTATGTCTCAAGCTCTGGCTGCACATTGTTCCTTGGCAACTTTACACTGGGTACCTTCTGGTCATATGGCTTAGCTATTACCTGCACTTTGAAGTTCATGTTACATTTGATTTTCATTTAAAACCACCTGCTTGGACTTGGATCAACAAATGCCTTTGGAAATGAAGCCAACATACACCACACACACTGCCCAGTACTGAGAACTTGCAGGACAAAGGAACAAAAAGGAAAGTAGAATAGATAAATGTCCCATAGCTGGGTCACTTGATGCTTCTACCTCTGCAGGCAAAGGATTCCCAAGCCACATCAAGGGACCCACAGTTTTGGTTCCAAGGGGAATAAAGCAAAAGACAAACTTCATTAGAGAACATCTAGTCACAGAGCGAAGGGCACCTGCACAAGCACCCTTCCTTCTCACAAAGATCTTAACTCTTCTTTATACCACCAAAAAAAAGCTCGAAGCCTTTCATAATTGAAATAATAACTAAAATAAATTGGAAAAAGTAGCTTTAATAATTTCTCATTAACCTTCCCCTTCTACTAGTAATTCTCTAACACCTTGAGAGGAAAAAAAACATACAACCTCTTTTATTGTTTTTCCGAAGTAATTGATGACACTCAAAAACCCCAACTACCTAAAGAAGAGATTTCCCAAAGCAACACAAAACACATTTCAAAGCGATGTCCTACTGGCTTAATTGGCCAATTACTTTCTCAGGATGCAATCAGTTTAACCAGACTCAGCAAGAACTATTTTAAAACCGCCCCACTTTGCAGTAGGACACTCATGTGCCTAGGTAAGCATAAGTACATAAAAATAAATCCTACTTTGCATTATCAATATGCTTCTTTGGGTGTGTGTCTGCTTTTTGTAAGCTTTCCATCAACATCATATTTGGCAAGGGCTCGTTTGAAACTTGATATACAAGTTCTTAAATATAACACTTTGCCCTCAGGCCACTTATTTCTCCCTATTAATTTCGTTTAGGAAATGAGCTTTGCCTTTATTGCTGGTCCATCAATGCTTTTGTTAGCGAGCACAATTACTGAGCATCATAAAACCAAAGATAAAATTGTGAAATAAATTCATATTTTGCTGTAGTGCTGGGGTCTTAACCCTCACTGAGGTCACCAGCTTTCCTGGCTTTGTTACTGGAGACCTTGCGCTAGTCAAAGACTTGCAGTGGCTTAAGCTGCTAGCTCACTGCTGGAGCTTAAATTGGAGACACTTATTTTTATCAGAAGCAGATTATTACCTCAGTTTAGTTGGTGGTAAAACAAAGACACACACACCACACACCAAGCACACAGACAGATGAATTCCCATAGGATAAACAGAACGTGAGCTTGCCTCTACAAATCTACTCTGCCTTTACCAGAGGGTGAGAGGATACACACAAATAGCTGCTGTGGAAGAGGAAGTGTAGCAAGTTCACAGCTTTTACTCATTACCCTGCGCAAGCTCAGCCGGCTGCGCATGAGGCCCAAGCAATTACCCTGCGATTCTACATCCACTGGCAAGCTGCACCAGCTTGGGTGTACTCAGTGGGTGTAGTCGGTGGTGGTATAGATTTAGGTTTAGATCCTCAAATTAATGGTCTTACAACAGGAGCTGACTTTGAGGCAGCCCTACTGCGCTTTCTGGCAGCCCTACCTGAAGGCCCGCAGATGATCTGTTTATGGAGAGAGGAAGGGATTTCCTCCTCACAAATTGAAGAGAAACACATTTCCAAGCCTTGAGAGCTGCTCACTTAACTTATAACCTCACCATCGATGAGGAGAGCAGAGTGCAAACATAGCTATTAAAGAGCTTCAATGTTAATAAAATTAAATGTTTTTACAATAAAACATCTGGCATCAGCTGTTTCTATAAGCTGTTTTTATTTAAGTTTCCACCCTAAAATATTGGGCTCCTCAGCTGTTTTCACATATAATCCTGAATGCCAAATTAGACTATCTTTTTTTTTAAAAAAAAAAAAGGTTGTCTTAGAAAAACTGTAAGAATTATTCACACACTTTTTGGTTTGGCACTGTATTTGGTATGTAATAGTCTGTAAGAGCACTACACACAACAGTACTTTTGAAATACACTTTGCAATGAGAATCATTTTTGCAGTACAGCACTCACTGCATTCACTTGCCAGCGGTAATCACTAAAACACAAAACCAGCAAATCTTCAAATGTTTCCACAGATACCTTGGTACAGATGTAGATTTTTCCTTCAAGGAGAGCGAGCTGTGAGTAATCTCTGAGGCAAGGTGGGGGAGAGGGACACAGCTGTTTCAGTACTGAGAACCACAAGCTATAAAATCCTGAGTCAAACTTTCAAAAAACCCAACAAAAGAACACCCTCACCAAAGAATAACCCACAGAAAAACCCATGGGACAAGAACCAGACCACAGAACATTTCAATGCTTGGGATTTGAGGTGTTGTCCCACACCCAAAAAGCCTGCGTGAGCTTTTGATGCTACTCCCAGACACATGGCATTTCACAAGGATCAACTGCAAGAGCTGCCCATGACCTTCCCCAGTCAAGTCTGCCAATCCCAGGCTCCTGCTCTGCCCAAACAGCAGAGAGGGGGAAAAGGTCATGAAGCAATAAGCTGCCTCCTCTCCCAAGCTGGGGAAGACACCACTATGGATGCTGGCTGATTCTCAGCTGGAAGGAGCATGGCCTAACTTGGAAGACTGGGAGTGCTGAGAGAAGAGCAAAGCCAACTCTGTTTCCCTTTAAAGGACACATCAGCACACCACTCAAAGTAAGATTGCTTTTACTCAAAGTAAGATTCCCTCATAACTTTTTTCTAAGTCACTTGCCTGTGGCTTCTCTGTCTCAACAGGAATGAAGTTCTAAGGTGCACTGACTACAACCCCCATTTGATGTACAGACCACTGACACATATGATCACTGAAATTTCTGGATTTACCTCTGCTCTTCAGCTCCCTCCTGACCAGCCCACCAAATTAGGTGACCACAGGTTCTTTCCACAAGGCCAGACAGATCTTGTATTTTGTGTTTTATGATATGAGCAGAGTGGCTTGTAGCCTTGGCAGTAAAATTTATTCAATTTTACTATTACTGATGCAAATGCTTGTTTTCTAAATACGTTTTACAATCATACAACAGTATTTATTCTTTAACTACAAAAGTAGTAGCGTTTTCCTACTAGTAGAAAAGCTTAATTTGACAACCATCATCTTCACAAAGTGTCTTGTCAATTAAATCCACTGAAAAGAAATCCTTATCTCAAAAATGGTCAATAAAAAAAAAAAAAAAAACCAAAATAAAAAAGTCCAGAGAAGCTGTGGCTGTCCTCTCCCTGGCAGTGTTCAAGGCCAGGTTGGATGGGGCTTTGGGCAACCTGGTCTAGTGGAGGGTGTCCCTTCCCAAGGCAGGGGGGTTGGAACTAGTTGATCTTCGAGGACCCTTCCAACCCAAACCAGTCTGTGATTTTATGATTCTATCAATAATTTGTCTGGTGGAACACAAAAATGTTAATTGCCTCCAACATACTTCAAAGACCTATCCTTCAAAGTCACATGTCTCATTTGTCAGTCTCTATGAAATGCATGCACATTTGCTTGATTATTCTTGATTACATGCTCTGGAAGCATGAATGCTCAAAGATGCCTTCCCTATTGTTCTGAGACAGGGAAAGTATAGGGGGCCTGTTATTTTATTTCACTACGCTGTCAAGGAATATCAAAAGATAATTATTAAAATAAGTTTCTACAGATCCACCTAAAGATTAATATTCTATCTAATGACTTTTCTCCTTTAAACAGACGTTTTTATTAGGATGAAAATTTCGTAAATTGAAAAGCTGCATAAAGTTTTGAATACATGATTAGTAACAGCCAGTTTCCTCAAACTTTGAGAGGGAAGGAATTAAAAAAGCACCAACCTAGCCATCCAGAAAAAACTATTTTTTTCATCAGAAATGTGAAAACTTAATCTTTATGGCCTTTTATTATGCAACAGTAGTTTAGCTAATCATTCACTTCAAAATGTGGTTCAACATCTTAATCTGATACATTATAGACTGGAATACCACTACCCTGGAGAAAGTCCTCCACCTTCCAAAACTTACCATAAATTCTCAGCTATATGGTAAGCCTAATACATCTAGACTCTAATGAATGAGCATGAGAGACAGCAGAAAAGGTTCCCACTTCGGGAAATCCTTCAACACATCAGGCTGTTGAATGCCTGAGATTGCTGTGATCAATAGCGACTTCGTTGGAGTCACCATGGCTCAGCCCCATGCAACAGCACATTCCTCAACAGTTTCAAGCATTTCTGGTCCATGCACCTGGATAAGTACAAATGAAGATACTTGACATGTAAAGCACACCTTAAGGGAAACATGAGAAAGGCTTCCCCAACCCACCTGCTCTGTGTGTAGCAGCTTCCTAAACTAATTCAGCCTCGTTGACAAAGAGAAGCTTGTCTGTACTGCAGGTTTTTGTTTGTTTGGGTTTTGTTGGGGTTTTATGGTTTGGGGCTTTTTTGCATCTTTTCATCGTGGCCATCCATCACATTTTTCAGGTTCAGCATTTTTTCAGAATAGTAACTAAATATCACAGAAATCACAATATTCAGAGGAACTAATGCATTTTTCAAAACACGAGTCAATCATCACAACAAGCAGCCACACTTTCTGCTGTTAGCAGCAACACCGTGACAGTCTCCCACAGGCACCTCCCTCATTTTTCTTGCTGTTTCAACTGAGAAACATTATGGAAACAACATCAAGACAAAACATGGAAAAAAACCAGCCATAAATTCAGAATATCTTCCAACAGTGAACTAATATAAATATACTCTGTCCAAATGAATACAGGATCAGCACAAGATCTGCTAGCTTGCAGTACTGCTTCAAGAAATCAGTCATGTAATTTTATGAGACAAAAATCAAGTGATCCTTCAAATGCATTCCCCACTCCCTCACAAAGTGACAGAAATTGTTCTCACAATTGTGCTAATCACAAAGTCTAAGCTGACCAGGCAATAAAAGTAAATAAGCAGGAAAATAACATTGAAGATCCCTGCCAGCCTCCACTGCCCTCAACAGATTCTGAACGGAGCCCAGAACGTACAAGAGGGGAAATGTCTGGCATCCAACTTAAATGGGATGCACCCAGTAAAAACGGCTTGAGACAGGGTGTCTAAAAAGGGATGCAAACCATCATCATGAAGCTGTTTTAAAGTACTTCTGAAATTTTTTTTTTACTTGCTGAACAGAGCCTTGAAAATGTATTCCCTGTGGAAATCTCCATCGCTCACACTATACGGTCTGAAGCAGCTTTTAGTGCTTCGTGGTTTAGGACTGTCTTCACTTGTGGGCTACACTTAGGGCCTGTTAAGACATGCCTATAAAAGAACTCCTTCAATTTTACAGTAATCTAAATACATAAACTTCTTGACAATTCTTTCTTGACCTATAAAATCACAAGTAAACGAAGGAACAGAACATTATCTATCATGGGCACTTCAACAAAAAAAGCCAGCCAACCTAAACTATCTCCTCACCCGATTACACATGCATGAATAACTTGTGTTGGAAACAAGAGGGGAAAGAAATGTACAACAAAAAAAAAGCCCACAACAGCAACCAAACGAGCCATAAATACATACCAGACTTAAAAACAAAGGCAGTTTTCCCACCTGCTCTTATTGACCCATTTCCTGGTCGTGACACCTTCTGCAAGGCCAGCTGTTCATCTTGGCTATCACCCACCCAAACCCACCAAACACCTGTACAAAAATGATCTGATGCTCCTCAGTCCCACAGCTATTCCCAAAGAAGCAAAGGGAGGTACGGACACAGGAGTACAGTCCCATCCATGTCCACATTATGCTCCTAGTTTGTCCTGCACATAAAGCGGGCAAGTATGTTGGGTTTTCTTCTTCATATAATCACAGAATATACTGAGTTGGAAGGGACCCGTAAGGATCATCCAGCTCCTGGCTCCACACAGGACCAGTCAACTTCCCTAAGCAGAAGTTTAGATTCTGTTGGAGAGGATAGCAACTACCAAAAGCCTCTTTTCATTATGTTCAGTAGCAGAATAGGATTCATTTGAATTTTTGTATGAGCACATGTGTTTCTTATACCTGTTATTTACAGATGCACATCATAAAACTCCAGTCTGCCAACATCCTTCCTCCTCCCTCTTGAAGAAAAATCCTTCTCATTTTTTACTGTGCTCATACATCCAAGAGAAAACACATACCTGCAGCCTCTCACACCAATAAAAATTTGTAAGATTGTTTCTCGCATGATTTATGTAAAGTCTCCTGTCAGCTGTGTCTTCAAAAAGAAGTATCTTCAGAGTTTTGCCTGTGCAAACAGGAACATTTTGTTTAAAATGCTGAAAACAGCCAGATTGCAGGACATTCTGGTCACTCTTAAGAGCAGCTTCCACAGTTTAGGAATCAAATTTTAAAAATGCCACAAGTATCCATCCACTAAATCCTTCATTTAGAGTTCAGCAGGCTTCAGTGACCTTAAACACAGCAGCCTGGGCATGGCAGAGAGACAGGTCCTGAGGTAGCCTAATCTCAGAAAATTAAAAGCTTTGAAGATTAAGAGCAGGACCTTGAAATGACCCAGAGAGAAAGACAGAGACTGAGTGGTTTCTGCAGCTAGTCCCTCTCAGACTGCTAAACCCCCAGCACCTGCAGCCAGCATCTCCAGCTTGGGACCACTCCAGTTCAGTACTATGGTGTCTGCAGGGGCAGAGATCAGAATTGCAAGTCCTGAAACCCAAATTTAATTTCCTAGAAATCTGGGATGGAAGAAGACATTCCTGACTGCATTTGTTATCTATGTCTAGAATACTTCTTTCTGCATAACATCACAGGAGTTGCATTTACTCTGAAGTGATAGCGTTACTAAGTCATACAAGGAAGCCATCTCTCCGATTCCTAACCCTCTGGTTGTTCTTGTTTATTGCCCTCCTGTTCTTTCCTGAAATATGGATTAATATGGGATGCAGAGATTCAGCAGAAACCTCATTAGTACTGAGAATATTAAGTTCACTGCATTTCACTGGCTAAAATACTGTTTTATACCCTCAAATATATCTTACCTTCTTCACAGTATCAGAATCACTGACTTGCTTTTAGCTCACTGTTCCCCAGCTATACTCTGGGACACATCAAAAGAAGAGTGGCCAGCAGGTTGAGGGAGGTGATTCAAACCCCACTACTCCACTCTGGTGAGACCCCACCTGTAGCACTGCACCCAGGTCTGAAGCAATTCTCTAAGGACAGGCTGAGAGAGCCTGGGGAGACCTTATAGCGACCTTCTGGTACCTGAAGGGGTCTGTAGGAAAGCTAGAGAGTGGCTGGTTACAACAGCATATAGTTCCAGGACAAGGGATAATGGATTTAGATTGAAAGCAGGCAGATTTAGATTAGATATAATGAAGAAACTCTTCCCTGTGAGGGTGGTGAGACCCTGGCACAGGCTGCCCAGAGAAGCTGTGGCTGCCCCCTCCCTGGCAGTGTTCAAGGCCAGGTTGGATGGGGCTTTGGGCAACCTGGTCTGGTGACAGGTGTTCCTGCCCATGGCAGAGGGGTTGGAACTAGAATATCTTTAAGGTATCTTCCAATCCAAGTCATCCTGTGATCCTATGATTTACTCCCCACTGAACCCCTCATTCTTCTTCCCCTCTATTCTCACCCCTTCAGCTTTTTGCTGCCTGCACAATGTACCGTAATGGGAAGAAAGCAGAGCCTGAAGGAGGACTGTAGTTGGAAGACATTGAAGAAAGATGGGTCACAACAGCTACTCCTAGTGTTGCACTTAAGACAATCAGCTGAAGCATGGAAACACAGTACTTGCTCCTGACCAACAATTATCAGCTGGACAATTTTAGAGAGCAGGGCAAAGACAAGTGAGGATGAGGGCTACATACCTGACAACAACAGACATGAAAGCTGATCTGTTTCATTTCACAAAGCCCATTTCAAAAGATAATTACCATAATAATTTTTAGCCCAAGACTCTGTGATGCACTTAAATGCACCTGGTTTCATACCTCCCCATCCATCTGTGCAAAAGAATGAAAGACCTCTTGTCAGATTTCACACTACCTGGCAGGACAAGCAATTGGAAGAAGCGATTACTTAACTGACAATAGGTTGTGCAATTCATATGAGGCCTGCACACACATGCAGAGTACACAAAAACATAACCAGCTCAAAACACCACAGTAGACACCCATTTCCAAGCAGCACAGTTAGTTCCACATGATTTTGTATTTCTTCCTAGGCTAACCACCACAATGAAAAAATAGCATCTTGTTTCAGGAGCAATTCTTACAACTGATTTTGTGAGTTCAAAGGCAGCAGAAATTAAAACAAGGGGAAAGGTAGTTTGCCATTTCAAGGTTGAAGTCTGGCAGCAAAAGCACCAACCAGTTTCCTACTTGTCAAATTACTTGGGAATGCTGTTGTGGGCTATCAAAGGCAATGACATTAAAATTGTTATCATAGAGACACCAATGGAAAGGAAAAAAACCGAGAATTAACAAGTCATACATACTAATACTGAAAAACATCCAAAAAAGCAATTTTTTTTCTTCATCTTACTTTCAACTAATTACAAAATTAGCTGGACATAAAGTTCTCTGCAGCAAGTTTTATCACTGCTGCATAAAGCTGAAGACCAGATCAACTTCTATAGTCAACACTCATTGCACAGAAAAGGAGGCCCAGCCTAGCTATATCTGTCTACTGAAGTACTGTCTTCAAACTAATTTGATTACTAACAGAACAGCTTCTGTATCTTCCAATAATTATAAAAACATCCCCTTAATTGGTATACACGAAGACAACATAAACTCACACACACAAATATCGACAACATATTATTTCAAATACTTCACATATAATAATATTCAGACATGTTCATCTCTGCATATTCAAAGACAAGACAGCTATAGCATAAGGTAGAGAAAATAATAGAAGCAAAAGAGCTTCACCTTTCACCGTTAACAAGCCCTGACCAATTCAGAATGCAGTTAATTTCCTTCTGGCACAGCCACATTGCTCACATGCATGAAGTCCATGCCAAAACCAAAACACACCCATAAAATTAATTACAACTCTCCAGTTCAATATAGTAACAAGCAAGACAAAAATAGCTCTAGATTGTCTGTTCATTTTATATCTTAAACAAGGCAATAATCTAAAATGCCTAGGACAAAAAAAAAATCTTCTAAAAAGCAAATTTTATACACATGCTCACTCCAACACACATTGATCCTAAGTTTTGGGTTCTCTCTCACTTCTCAGCAGAGATGGTTTATGGAAAGCTGTGTCATAACAACCTTTGTGTGCCAGCACTAATTAAAAAAGGCAAGAGGAAAATATTTGAACACCACCACTACAGACACACCTCCTGGACTGGCTTAATCAATTCCAGGAGTAAAAAAGGAAATCCACACAGGTCTTTCTTGTCCCTGATAATATAAGGACTTATATCTCAAGGCACAAAGAAACTGAGTTAACTTCAGGAGCACCACTCCAGCATAATTTTCTACACCAGCCATTATAAAGTAAGAAAGACCTCAGAGCTCTCAGAACCAACCTCCCTCAATTATCAAGTTCCAAAGAACTATAAAAACTCACTAGAGTAGTCAATACATTAATCTTGGTGGATTCCTAACAGTGTGCCATCTTTTAGAGAAACCTTAAGAGTGAAAGATAGAAAAGTCATAAAATTCTTAATTGTAGAAAGGGTGAGACATAATGCTTACAGAGGAAAGAATTTTCTTTTCTGTTCCTATGCTGACCTGAAACTACCAAGTTAACCACACATAATCCCAAAACCTCAATGCTTCTGAACAAATGAGCTTATTTATCTAAATTCAGTAAATATTTACTTACCCAGCATCCTCCTGAAAGCCTTCCAATTCATCTCTTTGTTCTGCAAGGGTGGATTCTAGATCCAGATAGGTACCATTGTGAGACAATTGCAGGGTGCAGTCATCAAGCTGTAGAACAAAAATCGGATTGTTAGATTACAGCAGCCAGTCTCCCTAACATGCCTCTAACATCACCTTCCCATTCTCTAGGTCAAGACCACCCTAAAAGAAACCATATTTTGGCAGGGGGTAAGAAAACAGGTGCTGTTCAACAAAATTTATGCAACCCCACATCCATATTCACTAGACCATGCTTAGACATGACAATATCAAGACAAACAACATTAATTGCCTTCTATATGTTCAAATACACACACAGTTAAATTCAAGGGGTTTATTGCCATGTCTTTAGAATGCTATAAGAAACAAAAAAGTTAATTTAAATGCCTATTAGATGAATTATTAATCTCTGTTCTTACAGTATATTTAGGTATAGTTTCTGGACCTCTGGATGGAGGTGGAAGGAAGCAGCAGCTGTTTCATGAGCTACTGAATGTCCCCCGTGAGGGGGAAAACAGCCAAAGGACAGTGCAAGGTATTCCAACAAAGAGCTGGAGTTCTGCAGTGAGGGGGATTAAGACTGAGATTTTCTGAGATGAATCAAACTGGTATTTTCTGACATCCTCATTTTAGGGAAAGGCACTAACCTGCCCCAACAGCTTGCAAGGAAACCCTTCCTAGGCTCCAAGGGGAGGTATGGACACATACACACGTACCGACTTCCCACAAAGGTACTGAGGTAACCAAGGACCAGACCTGAAATCAGGAACCTGCCTGAAATGATGCTGAAGAGGGAGAACACAATTAATAAACCCTCTTTATTTTAATCCTGTCCTCCCTCACTTTCAACTTGTCCATTAACTGTTCCAGCTGTTCTTTAAAAAAAAAAAAAAAAACCACTACATTTAATCAAAGTTAGAAAAGGAATTTTCTGGGATTTTTAGTGGGGAGTTCGTCACAGGAGGAAGTCTGGAAGATCTACTCCAAAACTCTGGCAAACTCATTGCCCAGGAATACAAAATAAATACTAGATTGAGAGGGATAACTGAACGAACTAGAGGGAAGAGTTAGGAAGTAACATGAGCTACTCTTCACCATGAGATAACCCAATGTCAAATCACAAGTTATGAGCAAAAAAAGCCTTCCCACAGCAAGGAAACAAGAAAAGGAAGGGTGAAAGTATAGGGTTGCCCTATCTCCTCACCACTAGTGAGGACTAAGCGACCATTCTCCTTAGACAGCCAGAAGAATCCAGCCCAGAAGCAGAGAAGTTGCCATCACTGAGCCCTGCTGTAGACCTTCATTTGTCAACACTGCACTGGGGATTCTTTTGTAATTGGTCCCAAGTTCACAAATACCACGTTGTGCAACTAGGTATGAAACCCAGTCCGATGCCAGTCTCGGACCAGCCTGCCAACAGAAGGTGTTTTGTTCCCCTGGATTTGGCAAACAAACCGGCAGGTCCTTCGCACGCCACTATTTACTGCAAGGCAGCCATGATGATGGTGGTGTAAACATACATCCCTGCTGCAAAGAGGAGAATATTTAACACTATACTTCATGCCAATCTTCTGCCACAAGTGGCAGCCAATGAATCTTCAAAGGGTTAAGCAAGAATCTGAAACAGCCAGGGACTCATGGAATAGAAATGACAGCCCTTTCCCATATCCATGGATTTCTCCTTCTGCTCTTTTTAACATTTGGAAAGAAAATCATCTTTAACAGGAAATTAAACCAGGTAATTGATCAAAGTTATAGGTTACCAGTAGCTGTTTAGGAAAGCATAATAATCACAGAATGTTAGGAGTTAGAAGGGACATTGAAAGATGTCTAGTCCAACTAACTAATAATAGTAAGTAGCTACACTTCTTATCTGATACCAATACCAAAACTTAGCCACTCAGTTTCCTATTGCTGATTTACATAGGCAATACAAATACTCTTCGATTATTCCGGATTAGCTGCACTGGAAATACTGCAGAAGAGCTAATCTGTAATTAGCAAACAGAGAGCAACTTTTGGGTTAGTCCACACCATTTTGCTTTGCACCCTTTCTAATCGGAAAGAAAAGTTCATCCTCTAGAGAAAGGAAAAGGGGAGAGAGAGAAAAAGGGTCAAGCTGCATTTCAAACCTGTTCCATATTTTTCTTTCCTTTTTTCCCCTCCCTGGGGAAAGAGTAAGTCGTCAAATAAAGTGACATAAGTTTTTACTCTGCCTCCTGAGGATTAAAGAAAGAAAAGAACCTACAGGCGCAGCCCTCTGATACTAAGAATAACAACAGTATTACTATTCTGTGTCTTTCCAGTCACAAAGGATGTTATTAACCTATGCTAATTCAAAATACACTCTTTAGAGAAGACTAAATACGACTCTGGGAAACTTTTTCCCAGTAGCCCAGGGTATCTAATGAAATGCTAATTTATTCAAAGCAATGCCAAAAGGCAAATCCTAATTAGATAAATGTTCTACTGTCACTATGGAGATTAGGAGATTTGCCCACAATTTCCAATTATACTGCATAATTAGGGAAAAGGAATTGTGCTTTACTAATATCTTATGACTTCAGTGTGCAAAAGCCACGATGAGAACAGGAAGCAATTCTTTATTTTCTACATTCTACCTAGTTTCAGCTCATCGCCATAGTTTCAGCTGAACGTAGCATTCATTCAGGATTTAGAGTCCTGTACGCCGTGCCTGTCAGTAAAGGTGTTCACGTAAAGGGAGGAATGGCAATATATCTTTTATTTCCATTACTTAACACAGTCTGGCCAAAAAGGTTTTCTTTCTTCTCCTACACACAAAGATGGAAAGGAGAAAAGCCACACTTTTAAAAGGATTGTAAGCATTACAGCACTGAACTCTAAAGTCATCCTTCCATGGGCTCACTTTGCTACTTTGCCTCCAAGCATCACTTGCACATATATTGTACAGGCAGGATACAAAGACAGAAGCCACCTTATGATTTTTTTTAATTAGTAAACTGCCTGCCTTTTTCAACACAAAGGATGGATGATGTTCACTCATTAGTGCTTATTAGTAGCAATTCAGGATGCTGGTCAATGTTCAGTGTTAATCCCATGTTTATCTGCTACGCATCAATTCTCCCATCTCTGGAGACCCTCAAACATGGCCCCATCTAGTTCATTCGTGACATGCTCTTCCTGCTGATCATAATGCACATTAAAATCCTTATTAACACCCATCTTGTCTTAAGACAATCCAAAGGCAGAATTAGTAAAGACAAAGAACATTTAGGTAAGACATTTTGCATAACCACAAAGACTACTATTCAACATTTTTGAAATTAATTCAATTTATTCCACTTTTCTTCACAATTTTTTTTTCATGAAGGCTCGAGTATCAAACCATATCATAAACTTCTGTAAAGCTATAAAAACTATGTATACATTTCAATTAGGTTGCCCAGGGGGGTTGTGGAGTCTCCTCTGGAGATATTCAAGACCCGTCTGGACGCCTACCTGTGTGACCTGTCCTAGGGAACCTGCTTTGGCAGGGGGGTTAGACTTGATGATCTCTTGAGGTCTCTTCCAACCCCTGCAATTCTGTGATTCTCTGTAATTACATATCATATTCTCAAATTAACAGCTTCTTAAGAGAATATTCAGAGTATTTTTTAGGCCCTATGGATACTCCCCAATTCTCTCATCTCTATAAAGAATGGGTCTACCTAGAAGCAGTATCTTTCACAGCAGTGAGGGAACAGAAGCTGTAACGTACAAGTCATTAAAATGTGTTTTAGTCAGAATCACCAGCTGTGAATGGCCAGAAATATCAGAAACCATTCTGCTACTAGGGTTAAGTGAAAGAAGCAAGAAACATAGAACCATTGAATCATAGAATTGTAGGGGTTGGAAGGGACCTCAAGAGATCATCGGGTCCAACCACCAAGACCCTTATGCATCTTCCTCACTGAAATTCTAATTGGTGTGCTCATACAATCTTCAGCTTCCCACTGAAACCTCACTGAAACATTAAGATCTGTATTCTGTCATGACAAGATAGGTACCAAGAAGGCACGGGTGTCAGTGAAATACACGCAGCGCTACAAAATTTAACCAGTTCAAGATTTACCTTTTTCTGCAACAAACATTCCAAAACAAAACCAAGATATGCTCAAAGTTTCTCAGATCATAGCCAGTGTCCGCACAGCGATAACAGACCCACACCTTCCAACCACTGCAGCACCCACGCTGCAAACGTAACCCGCACAAATGGAAAAACTGAAAGAAAAGCATCATGTACACACACAGAGACCATAACACCACATCTGGGGTGCATCAAGAGCATGGCCAGCAGGTCAAGGGAGGTTCTCCTTCCCCTCTACTCTGTCCTGGTGAGGCCACACTGGGATCCCCAGTTAAAGAAAGACAGGCAGCTACTGAAGAGAGCCCAGCAGAGGGTTACAAAGATCCCCCACTTTAGGAAAGGCAACATCTGATCTCTCATATGAGAAAAGGCCAAGATGGCTGAGTCTGTTTAGTCTGGAAAAGAAACAACTGAGAGGGAACCTGTTTATAAATATCTAAAGGGCAGGTGTCAAGAGGATGAAGCCACACACTCTTCAGTGGTGCCCAGCAGCCAGACAAGGCAACAGACACCAACTAGATTATAGGAAACTCCATCTCAATATGAGGAAAAGCTTATGTACTTTGAGGGTGAAACAGCTCTGCAACAGGCTGCCCAGAGAGGTTGTGGTATCTCCTTCCCTGGAAATTTTCAAAACCCACCTGGACAGTGTCCTGTGCAACATGTTCTGAGTAATCCTGCTTTAGCAGGGAGGTTGGACTAGATCTCCAGATGTCCCTTCCAATCCCTAATGGTCTGTGATGCCATTTCCTATCTGTATCCATTTATATACTGCAATATATAATAGTATTACATATTCCGTCCCTCTGTAACACCCTTGTGAGACCCCACCTGTAGCACTGCACCCAGCTCAGAGCTCCTCCGTACAAAAAAGAACAGGGGCTGTTGGAGTGAGTCCAGAGGAGGGCATGAAGATGATCAGAGGGCTGGCTGGAGCACCTCTCCCATGAAGACAGGCTGAGAGAGTTGGACTTGTTCAGCCTGGAGAAGAGAATGATACAGGGAGACCTTCCAGCAGCCTTCCAGTACCTGACTAGAGCCTACAGGAAAGCTAGAGAAGAACGGTTTATATGGGCATGGAGTGACAGAACAAGGGGTAATGGCCTTAAGCTGAAGGAGGGCAGACTTAGATTAGACAGAAGGAACAAATTCTCTTCCTTGAGAGGGCAGTGAGGCCCTGGCAGAAGCTGCCTAGAGAAGCTGTGGCTGCCCCCTCCCTGACTGTATTCAAGGACAGGTTGGATGGGGCTTTGGGTAACCTGGTATAGTGGAGGATGCTCCACTGCCCCTTGCAGTGGGGTTGGAACTAGATGATCTTTAAGCTCCCTTCCAACCCAAATCATCCTATGATTCTGCATATAATTTAGGTACTTTTACAACAGTTTAAAAAAAAAAAAGCAGCAATTGACTGAATGAGAGTCAGATACCAGAAACAAAAGTTGAACCCACATAAAACAGAAGAAACAGCTTTGTTTGAGAAGTCAGAGCCAAAAAACAAGTGCAGATAAGCACCAGAATGTCAGGACCACATCATCCGTTCTCGGCAACCACAGCATACTGTTATCTCTTGCAGATTGATATTTCATTCACCTTCCAAGCATCTTCAGGAAACAAAACAGGTCACATACCCCTATGCCTCTCTGCAGGTGTTGTCAGGCCAGAACCATGCTCTGCTTTCAATAAAGCAAGACACAAAGCCCATGGCAGGGGGTTGGAACTAGATGATCCTTGAGGTCCCTTCCAACTCAAACCAGTCTGTGGTTGTATGAATTAAGAAGCATGTGACCAAATCAAAAGATATATGCCTAAAGTGGGGGAAGAAATCATTGTTACATTCACAACTTGTGTACCATAAATGTCTAAGTTTTTTAATCATCATCCCCACACAAATACCTAAGAACAATTTTAAAAAGTGAAACAGAATGATAGTTTCAGCACAAGAAATTTTACTCATGTTCACATGAGTCATCACCGCAGTTAAACTCTCTAAATAACTCAAGTAACCCTGAAATAGAGTTTTCCCACAGAAAAAAAAAAGGAAGTGTAAGAAAAACGAACAAGTAGTACATAAAAAGACCATCACATTACAATATTTATACTGTTGTAAGTTTATATTTGTACTATTGCATGTTTCACTCTGAGATTATGAGCACAATTCTTTATGCAAAAGCAAATCAACGTCTCAGTGTTTAAAATATCAGGGCATTTAAAAGCAGAGCTTCCTGCTCCCTAATCCTTTTCCATTTAGCCCATTACAGAGTGATAGCATACCATGCCAGGGAGAAGGGTGTCCTGGCTTCAATTATAACCAGAAATAGGCACAAGGTCAAGCTGTAGAGTTCAGGCTTTACCCTGCCTCAGGGCTCATACCCACCTCACTAACACCCAGAGAGAGCCCTCAGCAGCAAGGCGCCTGTCTGCCACATGAACACACACGGGTTGGGGACAGGTCAGCACCCAACTCATTCCTTAAAGGCTGCCAGGAAATTGAGGATGTTAGGCAGAAGGTCCATTTATTACCAGGTTTTGTAGGTAAAGAAATCTAGCCAGTTGTGCCTAGTCCCTCAGCCTGCAGGGCTAACATGGTTTGTACCGCAAGGCTACCAAGCTTAAAAGGACTCAATATAGTTTGATAGTTAAAAAAAAAACCCAAGGATTACTTTTTCCTTGTTTCAAACAGTAACCCACAGAAACACGCATTTTTCTTCACAAAGTCACCCTTGTTGCTGTTCAACAAGGGAGCTCATCCTTTCTCTGAATTTCAGAGCTGAAGCACATCACAAGCAACAGCATGAAAAAGAGAGAAGAGTAGCAAGAAAAGGTGACAATCAGCCAGTTACTTGATGCCGTAAGTGACCACTACCACTTTTAGAAACTAGTTGAAGCTAGCTACAGGGAGAAAAAAAAAGTTATCCAAGTTCAGTCGATGTTTTCATCTACTGTGCTTCTCACAGTCCAAAAGAAACACCTAAAACCAGTGTGGGAGGTGCAAGAACAATGAAGTGCCTGCTTCCAACCACATGTGACCCACACGCCCACCTGCAGACAGAGTACTGCCGCCTGCTCTTCCTAACACACACTTGGGAGTGCCCCACATACACACCAGTCTTCCCAGGCTAGAAGCCCAAAGGGTAAATAATTCTCAATGCAGAGGCAACACACACCTCACCATCCTGACAGGAACTTCTGCAAGTCTGTTTTCTCTTACTCCAGGAAGCTTTGCTAGATTACCCACACATCCAAAGCAGACTTTCCTTTGCCTTAACTTCTCTGTTCCAAAGCAGCAGTAGGTTGGCAGAAGTGGAGGGAAATGACAGAAGCACCCCCATGCTTTTTTCAAAAGCCACAGCAGAGCCAGAAGCCATTAGAAAAGTATCTCCTCTTCCCTGTTTCTTCAAAAACTGCAGAGATGTGTTTTTTCAAGAGTCAGAGAGATTCTTTTATCCTCACCTTCAACTCCTGCCTCAAGAATCCATTCAGAAGAACACATTTTGGGCAAGTGTGCAAAGAGTGCCAAACGTCCTCAAGATTTTATCCTCTATCCAAATAAAGGTAGGCACTGCTCAAAAATTCAGTTCAGACAGTGATCAATGATACACATCATAAGCCTGACCCTTTTGCACACTCCAGCTATACAGTTTTTGTGCTGCACTCTTCTGGTTCAGCTGTATTCAGTGCAATGGCAATCCTCTTAAGGCCTACAAATACCAGTTTTCTTCCTGCACTGCCATCTTGCCCCCTCCTTTTAAAAAAAAAAAATTCTACCCAGAAAAAGGAGAAAAACAGTTTTGCCTGCTTACCAGCCCAAATGTATTCCGTATTTCTAAACATACTGCACAAACTGATTGGTGCAAATCAATATTTAAACACTTTTATATCTAAGACCAAGCATCAAACAACCATACTATTTTCAGAAGGCTTCACATTTTAATGCTTTTCAAATTTTATTACAGATCAGGACATGTAGATTTCCTGTACTGGTACACAGCTGGCCCTTCACAGTTACCCTCACTGTTAGTCCTCACAGACTAATGAAAAATGGGGATGGTCCAATTGCATCTCACAGACCACAGTCAACCCACCAAAATTACTACCTGGTTTCAGACACACCAAGAACTGCTCTATCACTGAAAGCCTCAGTTGTTCCCTTTTCACACTGAGTAGGTATAAGCTGATCTGTGCCATGGTTACCTACGTGTGTTCCAGTCATCATCATTTCGGGCAACACAATGGAGAACGACCAAAGCCTCTGTCCCAGGAGCAATGTCACATGCCACATCTCAGGTAAACAGCTTGATATTATTGAGATGAAAGGAAAGCAGCAAGTAATCCACATGTAAACCACAGGTTGGTGTTCAGTATTAAATGTACTCTAAAAACTGCTGTCACCTTCAAGTATGACAGCAGCCCAACACACTGTGTCTTGATCCAGCAGTCCCTATGCTCCAAGTAGCTCCACTCCAATTGCCTACAATAAAACTATATTCCTTCTCCCCATATTATTTTTTCTTTTCTAATATAGTTTAGTAACTCAAAGTATTTTCTTTAAAATTTCAATAAAAGCAATAATTCCATGAGGTCAGAGTTTTAAATAGTGATATCAGACATATTCTGTATGGAAAGCCATGTATGGAGAGGGCAGCTGTGCAACCTTCAGTCACCCATGCTCAAAAAAGTCAGCAAGGTTTCTGAACTGCAGCAAGATCTCTTCCGTACTCATTTACAGGCTGAAGGAAAAAAATAAATTAAAAGTTTGCTAAGTCTGTAACTTTAGAAAGATGTAACTTAACATGTCCAACAGTACGCCCCAATTTTGCAGCTCTTCAGGGGAGCTATTACCGTAGCTTGTGGGAGTAGTTATTAATACTAACGTACCTCTGGCTTATTTTTAGCCCAGTAATTGTCATTGTCAAACTACTTGGTAAACTCTGTATGTTTTGCTGAGAGATTACGTGCAGTCACACTGACGAAGCTACACTTACACACAAAGCATGGTCTGAAGGTTTGCACGACTGGGCACGGGGCCACGAGAGCACAATTACTTTGAAAGAAGCTGCTGCTCTGATATGAGAGCGCTGGTATTTTGAACCCAGCCTGCACTCCTACTCTGAAACAGCAGCTTTTATTTCTGGCCTGGTAGACGCCACAAAATACTCCTGGGGTCAGGTAATACAGTGCACCAAGTGAAACATTAATGCCACATTAGACCCTCAAGAGCCACTGGAACAATAAGCTGCCAATAAAAATATTCTGCTGAAATAACAAAGACACCGAAAACAAACACAGAAAGCTGTTATATTAATATTATGGGTTTGACTTAAGAATAACAAAAGGAAGTTCAGAGTTCAGAATTCTGAAACTGCTATTTCAGGGGTCTCCAAAATACAGGCAACACACCGCAGCGACAGCGGAACGCGGAGATGCCGACCCATTGCTATTCTTTGACAATTATGTCACAGGCTCACAGCCTTTATACTTCGTGATTCCCCTTAACACAGTGCTCCAGAGGGAGCAATTTAGGGCTTACTAGAGTATCCATGTCCACCGTGGCTTCCAACAGCAGCCACGTGGGCATTGTTAGAAGGCACAGGAGTGCTCAAAATGTCAGCGACCACGGAACAAAAAGCCAAATAAATTCATCCTTACATGGGGGCTACTGAAATGTTCAACACAAACTTTAAAATGCTAACTGAAAACACTACAAATAATTTAATTTCTACATAAAAAACTATGCAGAATTGCATGCCGCGTGGGGAACTAACACACTTTCTCCCACCCCCCCCCCCCCGTTCAATTATTTAAAGTAGAGATGACCCACAAACCAACCAAAAGGAGAACTTCCGAAAGTAAAATTGTTTAGACAAAACCCTCTCCAGTTCTTTAACCCAAAAAACTACTGCAATTTCTAGTTCTCACAGTAAACACAATGAATCTAGGGTTGAGACTAACGCTAACCTCGGCATCCCATCATAAACTTTTTGGCACTTCTCCCCATCCACATTCAGCTTTTGCTAACAAAGATGACAAAAAGCTAGGTCTTCTCACCTTCGTGGCTAAGTACATCTTCAGCTGAACAGAAAGGAGAATGACGATAAGAACAGGATCTTTTATTTGAAAGCATATACAGTGCTTTGGCTGACAGACAGGGGATGCCTGCAGCTGACACGCTGTCATTACCATTTGGCTGGAATTACTGTGAAGGTATCCAAGGAAATGGAAATAATCTCCAAGAAGGAGACAGGTCAAGAAAAGTGGGAGGAGGAGGGAAAGGATTAGCTTCAGTGGAGTTTACCATCTGAAGAATCTTTTGTTCAGAGTTTGTGTAGGAAAAACATTGAGTTAAAGTACCAGAAATCAGTCTTTTAAAGGTAAGCAGTAGTCCAGGGAAGCAGAAATTGTACTTGATTTGTGGCATACAATTCCTTCTGTCTTTTGTACTTCAGTTAAGCTGGGAAGTGCGAAGTACCTCGTATTTAAAAAATGGTTTTTGAAGAGGTGTAGCAGAACGAGCCTCTGGCTTGCAGTCATTTATTCTTAACGCACGTCCCTAAGCACAAGCTTTCTATTAGTAACCTCCACCTCGCTCAAGCAGTTAAGAGACAGAAACTGTTCTAAGGATTCCACCGCCCCTACTCTAACTGCTCCTGGGACACCACACGTTGCTCCTCACCTTATCACAAAGCTAAGCCACTGAACTACTGCAGAACCACCCGCACCACAGAGAGGTGCGGCAAGCGCACTGCACGCAGTGAACGCTACCCACCTGTGGCAGTGGTGGTTTCATTCACACCATGGCTAAACACCTGCTACACAACATACTACAGAAAGTAAGGTACTGAACCCTAACCCGACACGCAGGTTGCATTTCCAACCATACGACTGCACCCGTTTAAAAATGAATGCACCTGGAATATCACTCCTGAGGTAAGTCCTGTACTTAACATCAGTATTGGAGAGAGGAGGTTATTTGCATCTATGATCCCTCCACTAAGAAAAAAACCAAAACTAAGGAAAAGAGAAGCTGGAGACAAGACACCAGATCATTCGGAAAACTGCAGCAGGGAGGTTTTTGGGGAGAGCAATACAGCTAGAGAGGGAGAAGAATGCTTCGCAAAATTCACAAGCTTTTGAGGACCAAATCAGGGGTGATTAGGAGTTGATGAGGGTCAAAGACCAGTCAGTAAATCAAGTGGGAAGCCCAGGGTAAATTTTCTTTTGTTATAATCAAAACTTGACTCAGAAGCTTCTGGTTAGTTACACAAACTACACAAACAACAAAACCAAAACAACCAGACCAAAAAAACCCTACCCCCCAAATCACTAGCACAAACTTGTGTTAAGAGGCAGGAAATCATACCCAACAGTCACACCACAGGTTTCTGTGAATTGCAAATGTAAATAAAGCATGGCAGGATAATCAAAGAGCAAATCATACACTTGTCAGAGTAATTTTTCTGACACAGCCTGAATCTTGAAAGTTTAAATGAAAGATTTTGTCTACTAACAAATAGTCCAAGGACTACAGTCATCAAGCCTTCCTAATACTTAGGCTGCTTAGACTGTTTCCAAACCAAACACCAACTGGGAAGTCATTAAACGAGCATGATTAAAAAGTTAACAAGACTGAAACTCAATACAGGAACACTGAAAAAGGTGGAAATACACATAACACCTTGCAGAATATCAGTCAGATTTTATAAAAGCACATGAGGGATCCAAAGTAAAATTTTGTATCCTTGAGCAGACTTTATTTGCTACATATGCTTCATCACTTTATTTTTTTAATCATTCATTTCTTCCTTGTTTGATTATCTGCCAAGCAGTTTCAACCTCCAGCCTTAAAACAGTTGTCTGGACTAGAATAGGCAAATAAAAGAGATTCTCTGTGTTCATTCATATGACATCTGAACATTACTGAAGCAGAAAACCACACTCTCCAGCTCAGTTACAAGTAAAACGTAAGCCTGTAAGGGAAGAATGAATGCAGCATTACCAGCCATACCTCAACAATATTCATTCCTTGCCTACACTCTGATCACCCTGTTTCAAAGGGCATTGAGACAAAATAACTAGAAACAAATGGCTTTGGTAATAAATTCTTGATCTGTTTTCCTTGGCAGCAGACAGGGTCTACATGCTATCAGCAAGGACTAGGTGATGCCATAAGAGAACAAAAAGACCGAAATAGTTTAGGGAAAAGAGAGAGGACAGTGATACTCAACAACAACAACAAAAAAAAGGAGTATTTTTTCCTCTTTAGCCTTTTTCAGAACAAAGGAATATATAAATGAAAGAAATACATAACTATTTTACAGTGAGCCTTAAAGACAGTACGTAATGGGCCAATAAAACTCATAATTAGAGTTCAAAGCTTGGAGATCAAATGCAATTAAATACTTCTATGACTAGGAAGACTAATTTCCTGTAATTAAGATCATATAAAACATGTATGCTTCAAGACATCAGCCATCCAATATCTATTATTTAAATTTGTGCATTACGGTGGTACTCAAGAATCCCTCTAAACCATCTGGTCGTAGGTACTGGAGATCACAGCCACAGTTATCAGGTTCTTCTATGAACAAAGGAACAACAACATGCATTTACTTTGCTGTAAGTGTAAAAGCTTCTATAAACCAAACCACCTGGGGCCCTTGTTTCCAGTGCTTGCTCCCAACATTATTTTTTTTCTAAAACATTTGAGTGACAAAAGCAAAACACAAATAGCCATTTTGGTAAGTAACATGACTCCAACCCTCTAAGACTGAACACAGTTTTCTGCCGTACTCAAACGTGCAGATGTCCAGCTTGTCAGTTCCAAGTGGATTTGGCTGCAGAAAAGACACTGGGAATGTTCAGAGACACCTACAAGGACAAATGTATATGGCATCTTTATGCACCTGAAGGCCATCATCAGCCAAGTTGGCATCTGCCACCTTTCAAGCAAATAGCCACATGTCCATACCCCAGTCTCCTGTCCAGCAGTTGCAACAGCTTCCTTGAGGTTACTTTTTAACATCAAATCACTTTGATAACTAACCATTTGTCACAAACTAAGTTTTCAATGCAATCCAACCATGCACCAAGCTGTCAAAACAGCCCAGGAGCAGCTGGTTGCAAGTGTCTGATGCAGACTTGTCACCAAAACCAATGCATTATGGAAGAATTAACCTTTAGGTATCTAAGAATTAGCAAGGAATAGAAATTCCATGGAAACCTTTTGAAGACAAAGCTGTCAAATTATTTGAGAGATGCCTACATCTATTGGGGGGGCGTATCTGGCCCTTAAGAGGTGTGCTCTTAGGAGCTGGCCTAGACTAAACACAGCTCTCTATTCCCAAATTAATTAGTTTCATGTTTTGTACCATAGATAATAAGCCTTGATAACCATTTGGTTCAGTTCAAGCTCTCCTTGCAGCTGCCTGTAGCAAAGTCATTTGAAATACACTCTCTTGCACATGTATGCCCTGAAGCTGTATGGACTAGCTGGTTAGGTATGTCATGGGAGGTGCAGAAACACCATATTTGCACCTTACAAAGCTAGGGCTTCCCAACTCTGATGGAAGACTTCTTTGGGAAAACAAAACCAAAACATGAATTAAAATATTAACAAAAAACCCAAAAGTCCTACAATGATAGAATCATAGACTTGTCTTGGTCAGAAGGGACCCTTTAGATCAAGTCCAACCATCACCCTAACCTGCCATCCAATATTAAACCATGTCTCTCAGCACCACATGTAAAGGTTGAATGAAAACGTGGATGTGGCTTATGCAGGCAATGCAGCTGTATGTAAAAGAGACTAAAAGTTTGAAAGAACTTGAAAGTTTTCACATGGAGGAACATGCCAAATAACTTGCAGATTGGAACAAAGCTAGCAGTAAATTTAAAACAGTGGGAGGAATCACACCTCCTACTGCAGGATCAGTCCTAAGGAATTAACCCACAGTCGCACACCAAGCTTTTGGCACATTCAGAAAGAGCAAATGTCCTCCCAAGGCACTCATCACAAGAACATCCTTCCCCTCCAAACACGGCCTTTTGGTACTTGCTGCATTCTCAAAAGGCTTTCTTCTGACACAAAAATTAATTATATATTACCTTATGATAGAAAAAGCACAGTATTACCTAATAACAATGAATAACAGTTTTAAATGAGATTAAAGAAACTTTGTGGAAGGGAAACCTATCTGGCTCAAGTAAATTGTAAAACTGACAGAAACAGCATGCATTTTGAACAACTAGTAGGAAGGGGAGAGACAGGTATGCCTCTCACTTCACATACCCTCTCTATAACAACAATATTCTCTGTTCGCTAACCTTAAAAAAGCAGCAGTGCAGCCCTAAAACACAGAAACAAGTAAACACCACCTTCAACAAAAAAATCATTACTCTTTCCCCTCAGTTTTGATTGTACTATGAAATATAGCGAGAACTAATTCATTTTCAGAATGAGCTTAACTGCTGTTACACCACAATAACAACAGATCTTTACCTCAAAGCTGAAGCTATTCATCCTTCCACTTTCATTCACCATGGGCAAGTGTCTCATATAGCTCACACACTCCAGCAAGAGCTAGCTGCAATCAGAAACACTGAAATACGAAGCGCAAAGCTCTATTTTATTCATGGCACCTTTGTTTGGTGATTAATTTGAAAGCAGTTCTTACAGTGGAAAGGGTAGCTTGGCTTGCTTAAGCTGCCATCTTGTAAAACACAGTGTAAGAACGGAGGCAAAACCCTTATATAGAAAAAAAGTTTAAAAAACAATTGCCTTTTGCACAGCATCAAGGTCTTTGGCTGTTCTAAGCTCACAACATATATACCGGTGTAACTTTATCAGCTCGGCAGGGATGATGTCATCTTCTCCAACTGCGTGTCAGTGAAATAAGAAACAGGTCCTTTCAACAGGCAAGAAGGCCCAAACCTTTTGTTTGGTTTTCAGTGCTCAAACCCTCCCCTGTTGATAAACCAGCTCTGGTCTATTTAAAGGAGTTAAAAGAAGAGGAAAAAAGGTATTGGGGATGCATTCAAAAGGCAGTCTATGAGAGAGGAAGGAGTTCTGAAATTCTCTGCAGGCGCTTTGCTGTTGTAGTTGGTTGGTGCACGGCCATGGCAACCCCAGGTGCCCTGGGGCATCCCTGTGGCCATGGAGACCCATGCTTGTCCTGCCTCCAATCAGTCTAGATGACCTTTCTCTTCCCAAAGCAATAAATACATAAATAAGGGAAGAGGCAACATTCAAGCCTGTCCTGGCACTAGTCCAGAGGAAAAAAACCCAAACAAAACACAAACCAACAACAAAGATCCACAGATTGGAAAACTGCTGACAACCGAAGTAGTAGGAAGTTTCTGATGATCCAAAAGCCATTGTGAAGCCCAATTAAAAAGAAAACAACAGCTATGGTTGTTCAGCTTGGCCAGGCAAGGAATAGCTGACTCAATCACGCTAAAACCAGAGAGGAATGCACCTTTTTGTCATGCATGAAGAGGGTTCAAAGTAAGACATTAAAAATACACTTTTCCCTTCCACAATGAAAAAAAAAATAGATAAAAAACAAACAAAACTTTTTTTTCTAAGCTTTATTTCAGTGCAAGAGCAACTCTGCATACAAGGAGACATTACTACTCCTTGCTTTTCTGAAAATGACACTTTAATTTCTATGGCAGTGGTATTTTAGGTTGAGTTTTCTGTGAACTGTTTTTTTTCTAAAGCATTTCATTGCTTTTCACTGGTAGAGCAAACGTCCTGCTAGCTTTTATGTTTAAATACATGCTTCAAACAGTTTTCAGGTTATTTGGTTTTAGACAGAGAAATAAGTCCCAGATGTTTCACTGAGAAGCTTTTCCACCAGGAAATTCATGGCTCTTCCAGATGTCTCAGATACCTAATAGTCCAAACTTACTTTTCCTATACAACAGTCATGAATATTTTCTTTCCAACAAGTTGCTTATGGGATTATTATAAATGCATCCATAGGTTATGGGTGCAGACTGCACCAGATGGCTTTACGACCGTTTAAAAGAGTGAGGAAAAATGAAGACTTTCCTAGTACTTGCATCTTATAGAAGTATTTTGCATATTCTTTATCCTTGCTTGGCATACTGAAGGCAAGCAAAATTTGGCAGAATATAATTAAAAAATACTCTGTATTTGCAATTACATGAAGTAGGTCAAAATGAGGGCTTGTTTTCATTTCTATAATGCTCTGGAATTAATATTTTGATTGGACAGTCTTTCTGTAGCTTTAATGATGTAAAGACCTATAAAATATTTTTTAAGGAGAACCCCTGATGGTCGTGATTTTTCAGTAGCCAGTACATGGTATGTCTCTGCTCTTCCTCATCAAGAGGTAACAACTTTCCAGTGTTTTGCAGAAAATAACTGTCTTCTCTTTCTCCCCTCCACAGGGACTAACTACCTTTGTTAGCATTGTCTGTCCCACAGTTATCAGACATCTTCCCTCTCAAATTGCTTACTGTGTTAACACAATTCAGTTAAGCTAATAGCAAACGTTCCTGACATTCAGGCCTTAGAGGTCCTACTTCTATTTCAGACCTGAGTAAAGGCTCACATACCCATCTAAGAAAAGAACACTACTTCTCTTTGCAGCTTTGGCTTTTTCCTCCGAAAGCAGCACAGGAACACGAAAGGAAGCAACACTGAAAAGATACGTCAGATGCCATCTTGGGCAGCATTATACAGGACTGGTTTATTTAACACACCCCTGTCAGATTATTCTGGCAGCAACACCTCCAACTCCTCATGAACATGCAGGCACGACTCCCCAAGAAGATGCTGAGACTCTACATGGCCACCTGTAAGAACAGACAGATTCTGCACATGCGGATTTCTCAGACTGACAAAAAAGTGTATTAGGGAAATAACAAGCAGGAAAAGATGAAGGTCCTGATTTGTAGGGAGGAAAAAAGAAAACAAAAAGGAGGTGCTCTCCCTCATTGGAACAAAAGGCAAATCGCACCGGTCATGATTATATGCTGACTTTTCACCCTCACCAAAAGCCCAGATCTTCTATAAACCTGCACACACAATTGTCTTCAATACCTCCTGCATATCAGAGCAAAGTAGGAAGCCCTGGCAACCTTACAAGGATTTGCTTAGAGTATGTAATTTTGATTAGGTCTCAAGGAAGTTTGTTCATATCTCAATTAGCTGTTTTCCCTGAACATGTTCAGCTAAGAATCTTTATCAGAATGCTATCTTTCCTTTCCTTTTTTTTTTTAGGTACACTCATTCTAAGAAGTTATATCTTGAGCAGTACCAGCAAAAGTTGAAAGATTTGGGGGTTTTGGAGGGGGATATGAAACAACTTTAGCATAAGAATTAAATCTATGATATTTCTTTTATTTCCAGTTAGATACAACATGTATTATAAATATAGTGCAATTTCATATCATAAGAAATTGCACTGATGAGTAACTGGATGAGTAACTGCAAGACCTATATACCAACAGAAAAGTTAATAGACAATTTATTTTGTCCTGACTGCCCTTCCAGAACCATATTGAAAATACTGATTACTAGTAAACAATCATAGTCCTTCTTTAGAAACAATTTAATAATCAGGGCAGGAGTTTGTAAACAGCCTACAGTATAGTATAGATCTGAAGTCAATTTCTACTATACTTTGCAATTGTTATATAAGTGGTAACTTTGTCCTCAAGCTGGAGGGGAACCACAACACAGAGTTCAGCAAACCCAGCAACACTGTGACTATGTGATAGACAGAAATCCTGAAAGCAAAGCTTTCCTATTTAAGCTTGTGGTAGATCTCAAGCCCAACATTAGGCTCTCCCCATTAGCTCTGGCAATGATAGATTTCATGTCTGTAGCAGACCAGAGGAACAAAAATCCTCCTGCAGAAAAATGTTGGGTAACAGGGATGGATGCTAAGTTTCAGAACCTTGCCATGTTCCTGCCTCCCTCTATCCCTCCTTCTGCCTCTCTACTACATTCAACATAGAAAGATGCACTGTGACCACAAGTCCCAGAATGCCTGCGAGGCTTGGGGGTCCTGGCACAGACACCACCTGTCCCAAAAGAAACCTTCAGTCTTGCAACAGGCTGGAGCAGGAACCACCTCAACCTCTGTTAGGTGACAATTCCAGTGAGTGAGACACAGTGCCAGGCTACAATGGCACAGCTGGCCACCCTCCTCCAGAGAGCTGTCAGCAAGGAGAAGGAAATAGTCCACACAATAAGGGAATAAGGCCACATCAAGCTCAATAACACCTACATCTTCATTTGGGTGGGCTTTAGTGCATTTGAATTTTAACAGACTCATTTCATTAGGTTGAGGTTTGTTTTAACATCTGACATGGTCCCCAGTGACCTCCTGTCAATTCTTACAGGAGAGGCAGTCAGAGGCCAGCCTGTGCCGCAACCAGCAATACCTTGAGATCCTCTGGAGAACATCAGTGGATTAGAGCTTGCAGACACAGGCAGTAACTTTTTCATCCCAACACTACTGAGATAGTCTAGATTTTAAAGATACCTGTACACCTCAATGACCCTGTGAGGTGCAGGGGGGCGGAGAGGGAAGCGGGGGGGAGTAGGATTTCCTGCCAGGCAAAGCAACCATCCAAGCGACAGTGACAATAACAGCTCTCAGTGAAACACCAAACCAGAAAATTGAATCTATAAAACAACCATAAAGCTTCCACAGCTTTAGGGCACAGAGGGTTACACTGCAGAACAGCATATAAGAGCACCTCATCTTATAAATGAAAGCATAACACATCAGTGACTGACCCTGCTTCCCACCCGCCACAGCCTTGGTTGGAATTCAGCATCAGCTGACAAGTCACACTTGAGCACAGTGGTACATTTAGCACAAAATATTCAAGAGATTCTCTTCCCCAGTCACAGACCTATTTGGTACACTATGATTCCACTCCAAAGAATGGAGTCAGGTCATTCAGCAATTTCCACTCCTGAAAGGTCATCCCTGATAGCTAAATGACAGTGTCATTATAACAATCTGTCCCTCCTGTGGCTGAAGACACGGTGGTGGCCAAAACCTCAACAGGATGCTAAAGGAAAGGCATCTATATTCATTATTGTCTACAGTTGAACTTTTGCTGAGAGTACTTACGTTTTAAAAGCACTCTGATGAGTTACCCTTAAACATGTCAAGCTTCACATAGGTCTGTAATCTTTGGTAGCATTTTGTTTGCTTGCAAGCCTAAAACAGTATTAAAAAATGCAACAAATCCCATGCAAAGTCTATAGCAGTTGCTGGCTGAGTGTTGTACAAGCCTAACTGATGGCATGTGACAAAACAGCCATTCCAGTCAAGTAGGGTGTACCTTTTCCAGGAAGGAAATAAAGCAGGAGAACTATCAAACTCAAAAGACAAGTGCAAAACAGAAGCTGTTTGATCTTATATTATGAAGACGGAATAATTTGACAGCATGATCAAAGCACATTGACAGAGGGGTAACAGACAACAGAAGTACAGAATATATGAAAAAAACAGGATAAAGGATGTACATAGGCTGTGCTCAAAAGGCACTAGCTGTCCGTTCAGTGATCAAATAGTATCTGCAATATGTTTGAAAGAAGTACCTTGGCTTTCCATAATAAAAACAATTAATTTACACAAGAATGGTGTTACCACAGAAACTTAAAGTCACTGCTTCACTATAAAGCACTCTTGGAAAAATAACATCTGAGAGTCCAACTGAGCTGAATGTTAAGGCTATAGTCATGTCCCAATAGTCAATTGCACCCATTTCTGATAACCTCAAGTTCCAAGAAAAATCCCTTCTCTGACACCTATTTAGAAAACTTCACTGGTGATAGCGAAGCAACTGGGAAAAGGGTTTCCAAATACCATTTATCCATCACCATGGTATGCAGACACACAGCAAAATTAATTACTGTAAGGTCTGGAGTCAAAGTATTAGCCAGGACACAACCATTCCATTACAAGCTGGTAAATAAGACTATAATTAGCTAAAACATATTGGTATTGAGAGCACCTTACGCATCAAGAGAGTCTCTCACTACATACACCAACATGGTGTATTCCTTCAACAACAAGTATTTTTATAAGCAAATCTCCTCCTGTCATTCATTTCCCATAGTCTCTCCCAAAAACTGAAGGTGTCTCAAAAAATCTCACCCCCAATCGAACCTCAAGATTAATATGATATTTTAATTTAGGCTCCCTTATGTTCCTTCTTCACTTTTTATGCGTTTAAATTACTATAGCAAAAGTTTACACTTTTTTCTAAATTAATTTCTCTTCATTAATACAAATCAAAATACCACTAGCATTCTCATACGAAACAATACTTAAAAGGCTCCTAAACCCATTTAAAAAGCACATCCCAAAGGCAAGTCTCATTAACACCTTCCCTTCCCTGTGTGAACTATATAGCTCAATGTGCCAAAACTAGGGTGACTGCTGCCTGTGATATTGTCAAATATCACCACTGTCCTGTACACTGGATTTCTATTTTTAGTATAAACATGGAATGGTGTCCTCACACTTAACAGTGACAGCCCTATCCTGAGAGGTGAGAAACGGAGACAGGTCCCTCCAGGCAATGGAGGAGTCTGCACATTGGTAAGAGTTCCATTTCCAAATCAACTCCTTAAGCAGGTATTGGTGTCACCATCATGATAAATTCCATAAAACCTTTCATCCCAGAAAACTTTCCCAACAAATGTTCAACTTAGTAATTTCAAACGTGTGAGGTTTACACTGGAGAGAAAACAAACAGTCCATCTAGATAGAGTTTTATTGCACTAACTTGGCATTCTTACAACACTGAAGTAGTATATTAAAACCATAACTAAATCATGTTTCATCTAAGGTACATGTAGTAAACATAGTTTTCCTCACAGCAAATTTAGATACTTGCTACTATGACACTGATGAGACTGCGATAAAAGCCAAATAAAATAGCTGGATATCAATTCATTTGTGAAGTGAGTTGTGAAAGTTCTCAGGGTCTGGCTCAGGTATAATACTTATTTCAGGGAAGCTGAAAAGACTTGTATTTTTTGTTCCAAGCAATAGACATTCTTCTTTAACCTTATTTTCACTTGAATTTGAAGACAGCAAAATAATTCCCCTGCATTCAAATCATAAAATAACAGAGTAAGTACAAACCTATCTCCTCCTGGACAGGAGCAAAGCAAGGTGGCAATAAAAGCTGCTTCTTCAGCTCAGTGCTTTGTTGAGCTTTGTACAACGTTGGGAGACTATGCTACAGGCACAGTGTAACACCCAAAGGAGAACTGCATAAATAGAACATTAAAATCTGCCAGCAGCAACACTGGTATTTAAACTTCATGCCAATTTTGCCATTAGGAGACATCCTGCTGAAGAGTTTCTCCTGGAATCTCAAACACAGCTCTCCTCTGCCCACCCACATCCCGTGTTCCAAAACCTCTTATGTTTCTGGGAAGGAATGACTATTGTCCAAGAGTTAATACAAGAAAGAGAATATTTACTTTACATTTCCCCATTCTGCCACAAATGTATACATGAGCCCAAGGGCAAGTTTTACTTTTCAAGGGTTTCTTGGGTTTTTTTTCCTTTTGCAGTGGTGTAGGCAGCTCTACCAGTTCTACCCACCTGAGTACAAGGGCTTCAAAGCCTAGACTCTCTTCAGAAATCCAAACAGAAATTCTTCAGCGAGCTTCCAAGTGAGATATTTGCCACCCAGTGCATGCATCTCCGCAACGAACAGTACATGTTTCCAAAATGTAACAAAGGAACATGAGCATGAGTGCACAAGGCTTTTAATATTCAGCTGACATACACAGCTTAGATGTAATTTCACAGACTGGTTTGGGTTGGAAGAGATCTTAAAATCACCAAGATCCAATCCTCCTGCCATGGGTAGGGACAGCTTTCACTACACTAGTTTACTCAAAGCCCCATCTAAACAGGCCTTGCATGCTTCCAGGGAGGGTGCATTCATAACTACACTGATGACATGTTCCAGTGCCTCCCCACCCTCACAATGAATAATTTCTTCATTGTATCTCTCTCTCTCTCTCCCCCCAGGCTAATTTTCTTCCACTGTTACATACAGTGCAAGAAAGGAGGTGGCCATATTTAACTGAGACAGAATCCCATGCAAAAAATACCCAGTAGTTATTATCAATGACCAAAACCTGCCTCCTTCAGGAAGCTGACTTACAGCCACCATCACCTGCAAACAGTTTGTGCCTCCTGCTACAATCTGGCTGCACTACTGAGAACCAGCAAGGAGAAGGCTAGGAAGAATGAGAGATGGCACAAACCCTGGGCCTTTGTAATTGCCCAAACACTGTGATGTGTTTATATAAACATTCTGTGGCTGGGGATTTGCACTCACCTCCCTTTTCACAACAGAAACAAACTGAACACAGTGATTAGCTTCAGTAGCATCTGATTAAGTAAATAGTTTTTTCTGTTTCAATTAGTAGCTCATGAAGATGGACTCTAATATGAGCACCACTTAGGCCACTGCTCACTGGTGACAGCTTTACAGCCAAGTCAAAATAGATTTTAATACCACAGCAAATACGACAATCAAATTCCCTGGTAGGGCAGGTGCAAGGTTACACAAAGTATGCTGTCACAGGCTACAGCAAGAACACTCATGCCAGATCACTTACACACTTCCCCAAGCAGCTGATTACAATTTCTCACAACAAATCCTACCAATATTTAACAGAGATACCTGAAAATAAACAGGGGGTTCTGTCGGTTAGAACACATTCTTCCACAAAATGTCTTGGCATAATATCTAATCACAAAGTTAGAACTGTCCAAGTACAGTTGACAAAAAAGACACTAAATTTGGCTAAAAACCTGCTCATGACTGACTGTAGTCCTGTTCCTGGGCCTGGAAAACTTCACAGACCTTCCATCTTTTTTTCTTTCTCACGTACAATCACCCCAACTCCATCAGCTTTTGGCTGTCTTAGGAATCTGTCTTTAGAAATTTCTTAAACTGTAGAAATTACTAATAGCCACATGGAAACAGAGCATGAGATCAGTCACTTTTTATTTTAAACTGTCAAACAGCCAGCCTGTTAAAAAATAACACACAGGCATGACTTCAACTTCAATATTAACCTCCCATGACTCACCTACAGAATGTACTTCAGTCTTGACTCGGCCTAGTTAGCAGAAATGGACAAATAACTAACACAAGAAAACAGACGTAGCTATAACACTGCTTTGGTTGCATCTACATATACACACAATTGTCCAGGAAATAAATCTTTTTACAGTAATTGTTTGCAGTTTATTTTCCTTCCCACAATTTTAACATCTAAGCACAGAGACTGATTACTTGGCAGCCTGCATTCCACACCAATTCCTTCAGAAGAATTCACTGAGGAAAAAGGTTTTTTTTTTTTTTCTCCATCAGAATATTTCTTCAGACTATATTTTATGAGTTGGTGCTTAATTATCTCAGAGAGTTAGATTATTGCTTTTATTTCTTGAAATCTAATTTGGTGGTTGAAGAACATGAGGGTATAATTTTAATCAACCTCCCTTGAAACTTCTTAAAATAACACTAGCCTGCTATCTCATGAGTAGTCATCAGCTATTCTCCCCTCGTCAGCTGCATATATCTTTCTGAAATATTTGCTGGAATACCAGTGACAAACCATAACAACATAAAGGAAGTAAATATAGCTCAACTTACACTTCAGTGAAAAATATTTCTAATCTCCTTTTTGTCACTCAAATCACACCTAGCCATAACGATTTCCAAATGCTATGGGCTGTTACCAGTGGCTTTCCCACAGAAGCAACATCAATCTCAAGAATGGGTTTAGGGCAAGAGCATTCTTTCAGCAGCCTACAAGAACTACCAAAGAATTTAATGCAGTAGGTCACTCATTTGAGGTGTAACCACGCTAGGCAACTTTATCGAGTTAAGAAAATACCTTGCTCACGATAAAAACCCTAGAAGTCACTGGACATGCATTCTGCATGTTGCCTTTGTCAACTTTTAATTATGTCATGTTACCAAACTGCCACTGCTGAGTGCAACTGATAGCATGCAGCACGTCTGAGTAAAGCCTAATTTTAGACTGCAATTCAATCAGCACTCTTACAACAGCTAGGATTAAAGCCCAAGACAGCCATGTTACTCTATTTAGGCCAATGCAATTGCATGTTGAAACATGTTGAGAGAATGTGATGGTAAACTGGAGTCAACATTGGGAGGAGCAGCTCTAGAGAGGCGCTTGCTCTGTGCTGGCGGATGTCTTCATTGGCAGGGCAAAACATCCACATCTCGCCCATCTTGACTAACAGCCCACAAAGGAAAATATTAAACTAAATGACAGTTTTACTCCCATGCCTTTCAATATGGTTTAGCACTCAAAACCAGAAAGTATTTTGGCAACCTTGAAAATCAATATCCCTTTGAATTCCGAGGCAGCTCATCAGATGACTGAGCTTTGTCAACACTAAAACCGGAGCTGAATACTAATCAGTGATGTGAGGAAGAGTTCACCTGTGTTTCATTACCAGTTTCCCAGGATCATTAATCTTTATTTTTAATATGGCTTCTGAAAACTAGCCTAAACAGTATTCTTCATCTCTGTACACATGAACATCAGGAGATGTTTCCTTCAGACCCCTTAACAGGCAAGAAAGTTCATGAAGAACACAACCACATTTTGAGAACTTTCAAGCTCAACACAGACATAAATTAAGGCACATCTAATTAGCAAAGAAACACCTCCATCTTGAGATAATTCTATTACTGCAAGCTTCCACATTTCAAACTTACTATGGGTGACTTTCTCTGGAGGGCACATTTTTTGAGTTGCTGATCACTTCTCTTCAGGAAGTGAAATAAAAAGCACCAGAAAAACTGAACTCTGAGAATCTAAATAATAAATTCAGAAACTCAAAGATATGAGTATACCCTAGGCTTAGCATGAATTCACATTCATAACTGTGGTGGCTTTTTTCACCCACATTTCAAAACCAAACAAAAAAGTCCATCAGGAAGACAGGAAACCTAAAAGCTTAATTAAGTAGCATCAGAACTGATAAATACTGCCCAAGTCTCAAAAACTACAGCCCTTTACCTTCTACAAGGTTCGAATTTTCTTCAACCACTTCCCTCACAACATTCAGCTTCATCAGAAAAATGGCTTATTTTTCTTAAGCCAAAATTCAGTCCAGGAGAAGCTTCTCAACTACAGTAACACACATAAGGCATAGCATCCAGTAAAACCACCATACAGGAGCTGAAACAATACTGCAGACAAGTTAGTTTTTAATTAGGCTCAAAACACCCACCCCAACAGTTGAACTCAGCATCTTAACAAGAACATGCTACCATTTACAAGGCAAGCATAGCAATCTAAGTGCATTACTTTCTATAATTTAAGCTCACTTCTGCTTAAAAACACAGAAAGTGGACATAAACAAGCGAACATCACAAGAAGTATTACAATACAACATGAAGGCTGCATAAGAGACGAAGGGAATACTTGGGCCACAGGCAAACAAAACAGTACATACTAAATGCAGTAGAGTTGTACTTCTTTCTGCCTTGTACAGCTGCAAGAAAAAATGTCTCATGTATTATAAACAAGCCAGAACAGAAAATTCACAGTAAAGTGAGAGCCCTTCAACTGTGACCACCAATGATCATTACAATACATTAATCATTTAGAATGCTAACACTGATTAAATCAGTCACATCTGTCTGAAATAAAATGCCATGATTTACTTATACCCTGCATTTCCACTTGAAAATAAAGCCTGCCTACCTTACTTGTGAGTTAAGTAGGCCAGAGTTACTACTAGCCTTCTGCATTTTTAAGAGAAGCTTGACTCAAATGCAGAGTACTTGAAAGAAGGAATGATGGAAAAAAGGAAGAAACACAGGTAGAGATTGAAAAGCACAAGTAGCATAACTTGACTTACCAGTACCTTTTCTTCCTCAGGCACACAGTTTTTTCAAAAAACACCCATTTTCAAATTGCATTACCATTCCCTATAAATATTCCTAAAGGACTTAGACTGAGTGTGGTTCATGAAGGAAGCTGCTGAAGCTCATGAGGCACTAGCCTTAGGACCATCACACTCTCATAACCAGACACAGGTAAGTCTGCACTCACATCCTTTACTTGGCCTTGACAAACATCAGGCTTCTCAGTCCTTACACTCTTTTGAAACTGTCCAAGTATATAAAAAAAAAAAATTCCAATGCATTGAAAAATAAAGAAAATCCCACAAATTCACTTAACTTTTGATAGGCAATGGTCAGCCACAAAGGTCCTCACTGCCTGTGAGGCAGGGTAGCACAGAACTGCCTACCCCTCAGTTTCAGAAATCTCCCCTTTCTTCCAACAGCCCCAGAAAATTACTCCATTTTCCTTCTCCCTTGCACTGCTTATTCCCACTGCTGCAGCTGCTCACCACGTTTAAAGGTTCTGCATGATTGCTACAGCCCTCAGGTGCAAAGCATAAAGTTCAACAGGTATCCTTAATTCTCTGCCTGGCAAACCGGACCCAACACTGCCCCACCCCTCCCACCCCCACCCGAGACACAAGAGGGCAAAGGACTCCAGATTTTTGCAAGCCAACTCCATCACAATACTAAAGACAAGAGGGGGTGGGGGCACAGAGAACAAGGCCTTTGTGCAGGGAGCCAAAGGTCATGCTCCAGGGACAGCTGCTGGGATATGGTAATAAGCAGAGGGTAGTATGTAGCTCTTTTTATTCCTCCACTTCTCATAAAATGCCAAGTATTTCTGGCTACCAGAAGTTATTATTTATGTCTACTCCACAGCTAGAATGGGGTCATCACTGGTGCTTTGGAGAAAATTCAGAACTTCTGTTTCACCCTGACAAAAACCAGGCACAAGTCCCCATTTAGCATTTCACTAGCACAGATGAGATTCCTGTTGGTGTCCTGACTGCGGGGCCTGCTATTACGCTCTTTTCTTCCAAACCTTGCTGTAAAAGAGCCTTGCAGTGATTAAGTAAGAAAACAGACAGGATGTACTTTTTCAGCTAGCCTTACCTTGCATACAACCTTTGGATGAGCAACCTAGCTGGTACAGCTATGAGAGAGAGCTACAGCTGCCTCCCTGTCTCCTTTGCCAGCCCCCAAATCATGCCAGGTGTTTCACAACTGACATGCTGTGACCAGACCCACCAGACAGAAGGCAAGAGCTTCATCTTCTCCTTGCTAATAACAGATCCATCACAAAAAAGGTAGATACAAAATCCCAGGCAGCTCACCAGCAGCCAAAGCAGCTACTTCACCTCTGAAGGTGTTACGTGTGTGGCTGCAATAGCGCATTTACAATGCTAAGGACAAAACTTGTTTTCCCAATTTCACTCACAAAGGTTGAAGGGCTCGTTAGTAAATGTGAGGCAATGAGCTTCAAAGAGCAGCGCCAAAATGTCTCACAGATTTTCGAATCAATGTTACTTAAAATTATCTTTTGAACTGGCACCGTCTGTAGTTTCTAAAAGCAGAAGATAGCACAGAGACCAAGACTCTCTTTCTTCCCTAAATAGGGAAATACAAGCTATCTGTAAGTGCATTTTATTCCAGTATAATCATGCTATGTACAAGAAGAAAACTGTATTGCTCTATCTCTATCAACAGAGTTAAGGCAATACAGCTTGTTTATGTACACAGAGCACAAGATAGTTTACTGGTTTTGTGGCCGACAACCATAAAGCTTCAAACCATACACACCATGATGCTACTGCATGTAATCACACATACCTGACCTGACTCCATATCACAACTTACTTATTCATGTAGCTCTTTCTCTTCTTCCTGGTATCAAGACTTTAACTGGTAGGAAACACAGAACAAGACTGTCCATCTAATTATTCCAAGTATATATACTTTGTCTTAAAAACCACCCTAGAACTACAACTAAACAGAGATGAAGCTGCTTTTCAAGTCACCGCAGTCTTTGCTATTTTACCTTGTAAAATGATGACCACTGTGACCAAAAGGTTAATAAGAATGTCTTGCCCTTGTTTAGCAATAGCAACTTGGCATACAGGATCAGAATTAGCAACCTGTAATTCAAATACATAGAGGTTCAGTCAAGCAGTCATACCAAAAGCAAAGGAAAAGGTCTAAGCCTTTTTCTTTCTTTTCTTTTCTTTTTTTTTTTTTTTGGGGGGGGGGGTGGGGTTAAAGCATTCTTAAAATGCTGGGAATGACAGAATTACTCCTTTTTAAGTGTTTGGATTTGGAAACTGTAATGCTTTTTTTTTTTTAATATATATGTGTTAAGCTGATGACATGTGGAAAGTGAACTTTCAAGTCTCGTTCACCTTTACTTCACTAGTTTCATATGCCAGATGGCTGCAGACGTTTCTGGGTAGCTGGGTCTACTGGAGAGCTACTGCTACTTTTGTCCCAACTTGTTCCTCTGCTAAAAATATGTAACAACATTCCTTGCTGTCTTATTAATAACCGTAATACAATATAAAGTTAATATTAATATAATACAAACCAGGTGGTGTGGAAAGTGATGACAGAGGTGTAGTAACTGGCAGTCTTTCCACTGAGCCAGTAATGAAGTAGTATCTTAGCACGTGGGTACAGCCTACTGAAGCACTGTTTACCAAAGAAGGTGTATAACCCCGGTTCAGACCACTCGGGGTCACTGAAAAATACATGACACACTGTGAAAGAGGAGAGGTACCAGCCTGTCCTGGCTGCATTCTGGTCAGAGAAATGGACTGTAAAACCATGTAGCATTGTCATAGGTGATAATGTGGTGGATGGGGCAGCTTACAGCCCGGCTGCCTCGCTTGCAGTTGTGTAAGGGTTGTAATATTCATCCTTGTAACCCAGTGAGTGGTATCAGACAGAAACAAAAGAGACTGTCATTTAGACCCTAATTACTGGTGAGGAAGGATGGCTGTGCAGACACTGGAAAGAGAAAATGCTTCCTGAAAGTTTTCAGACCTTTTGTTCTTCTTTAGGACAACACAGGAAGAAGAGGAGATTGCAACCTGACAGGTCCCATGTCTGATCATTCCACCACCACAGATATGGACTGAAGTAGTCTCTTACTAACTGAAGCCCTTAGCAGTCTTCATGCAACAGTTTTGGAAGAATGTGAAAGAAAGGAGGTATCTACAACTGCTTTTGAAAGAAAACATCAACATTTGTAACAGCAAGTACAAGACAAGGTATAACAACAGCCAGGTCTACCTTCTTCCTGTTCATCTCCTTTCTTTGGTTACAAACTTGCAGTAAACACAAGGTGATGCAAATTTCTAGATGCTGCATCTCACCAATCTGTGGCTTCAAAATTTAGGGGTACCCTGAGAACTACCAGCACACTCGCTCCCATCGTTCATGACACAGAGCTCAAGAAAGACTCCTGAGCTATGAGCAGCTGAATTGAGGGACTTGAAGAGAAGAGTGTCAAATTCAAGAGTTAGATCTTTGGGATAGGTCTGCTCCCTGCTTTTACAACCATTTGTAAGCCTAGATCAAACAACCAAACTGAACTACAGCTTGCCAAACCGTAACTTGTTAGAAGAACCTTGACAGAGCTTCAAAGACCTCTTACCTTAAAGGGTAAGAGATAAAGCCTGGCGTTTGACAGTTACTTTCTATCTGCTGCACAGGTATCTCTGCTCCTTTGAAGGCACACACTGCAGAAGAAAATCAGCTGCTGAAGACTGGGCAGCTTTTCACTGTTGTGCTTTTGGACGGGGGCTTATAGTTCCCCCAGAAGAGTGTATTTCGCACAGGGCTCTGATGCAGCTTGTGCTTTCAAATCAGAGGACAGAGATGGATCCTACCCCTCTGCCTTCATAAATTCAATCACACATGGCCACTACAGGGTCAGTCTCTTCAAAAACATGATTCTGTCAGCTCCAGAAATACTTGGCTGGATCCAGAACACTTTGGAAGACTGGTGGAAATAACTGTTGTGTTAAATCCCTCCTCTCTCAAAGGATGAGAAAGGGCTAATGTCCACCTGCCTCAGAGAGAACATTAAAGACATAGACATCTTGACAGCCTTCAACTAAAACATTCCACAGTTCTCAGGAGTGACACTTGAAAAAGGTATCAGCCAGTTTCTCCTTCCCGCGGGTTCATTTCAAGTTGCTGCCATCTATTCTTCAGCTCCCATGAAGAGCACAATGACCAACCCAAAAACAACCTCTTCAGAGAACAGCTGCTCTATTTACCGCTTCCTCCAGCGGGGTCAGGATCCAAACCATCCTCTGCCCAGCCTCTGTGCACCAAGGCATTTCTTAATGCCACTGTGCGTCAAAGAAACCCAGGGAAAAGGAGCCAGCTCGTAGGTTTCCTGAGAGCAGAAGACCCGAGGCTGATGCTAGGATAGAGCCTGGCACGGAGCTCAATGCCACAGCTGAGCTCCATGCCAGGACACAACCCCGGGGAAACAGCCACTGCTATCACTTTACATCACACCATGCCCCAGAGTCTGCCCGGGCTTTAATCTAGGGCTAAATCGCAGCAGCTGAAGATGAAAATCTGGATGGCTTCTTTATGAATGAACCTCCTGAATCCCTCTAGTGCTCACTGGATTTATTTGCTTATACCACTGTTTTTCTGAATGACACTGTTCCTAATTACAAATTCTTGGAAGAGATTTAAACACAGAAGTTGCCTCCAGTTTTCTCAGAGGAAAAAGGAGGTCGAAACAACTATCCTTACGGCACTGTATCTCCTCTTTCTACCATAACCACCAGTACACCATATGCATTGTGTGAACATTCTAGTTTTCTGTTATTACACCAAGTATTTCAATTACATTTACTTGATAAATTAGACAGTGTGATTTCCTTTATTATTGCAAACATGTATTTCTGACAGCGTTTCCCCAAACTGAACAATCCTGTGGGATGTGAAAACAGAATACAGCAACACAGTCAGCAAGCTGTAATTACATGAATAAGTTATAATGAAGAAGATCTCTAAAAAAAGCACACCACTTGACATCGGCCATGTATATATATCCACTCTCCTGAACGACCCTGTGTCAGCAAGTCACAAGTATCAAGTAACTCAAAGCAATTCAAAACCAACAAACCCAAAGTACCGAATTAGATTCAAAGCACATTATTGGCACTGGGCCTGAGCCACAAATTTAGATCCAGTTCTGAATTTTCCCAAGGATCACAGAAATGGGCAAAAGGGACATCTGAATTCAGAGTCCAGGCTAGATCCCGTCCTTGTTCGTGCAACAGACAGTAAGAGACACCTCAAATCCTCAGAAACAAAGTAGTGAAAGCCAAATCCAAAATGGCGCCTTGGGCAGTCAGACCAACAAAAGCAGCCCGCAAAAGTCTGCAACGTGGCTTAGTTCCTCAGCAAGAATTTGTAGATGTGGCTAAAAACACCATAACAGAATCACTGGTACTTCACTGCATCGGCAAGTAAGATGGTTTGGCACCAAGGCCCCCGAAACCGCGGGGGATAACCGAGGCAAGCATTCCCGATGGCAGTGCCCTGCCCCGCGGAGCACACAAGGCAGGACTGAGCGCAACCCCGGGAACAGCAAGCTGCTTTCTCCAGAGATGCAGCTGAAGGGAAAGCTGCATGCACAAAGAGAAGCAGAGGGATAAAAGGGTGATAGAGGCAGTCATAATTAGGCACCTAATCCCAAGCAAAAGGAGGATTGCAGACACCTTTCTCCTCAGTTTTCCCTATCACCTGATTTAGGGGCTCCACCGCATCCAGATACTTGCTGCATTCAGGGCAGTAAAGCCCATCCTGGCCAGCATCCATGGCACTCAGGCGCCTAACTTCACTGTGCTCCTGCACAAGGGTTTAAATACATGGCCATTGAGAAGGCACTTCAAAAATCCAGACTTGCATCCGGACTCAAGTATGACTTGAGCAAAACCAATACATGAAATCAACAGCTGCACTTCCAAAGAACTGGCCTAAGGAAATGCTGCCCTTAAGAGTCAAACTGTAACATGTATTTGTTACCAAAAATGCTACAAATGGCATATACTATGGCAGGTCAGAATGTCAAAGCATTTTTCATCTGAGTTTTAAATGGTTTTCTTAGCAACTGTTTATAATATTTTTGCTTACAATGGCTTGTGATATACAAATGATTTTATTAAGTACTGAAATACTGTCGTCACCACAAATTTCAACTCAGCAGTGACGAAATCTGACACCCACTGAAGTGAGCTGGGTTCCCGCTACTGACTTCACTCTCTCAAGTGCATCCCACAGCAGGACTTTGCCTGTGAGGAGATGTACAAACCAGCTGGTGATCTGAAGGCAGGAAGCTGGCACCTCTGTTCAGAGAATAAGTGAATATTCATCTGAATCAAAAGATAACAACTTAAAAACTGATGAAAGAAATCATTCAAACTCACCAGCAAAAAAAGGCCAACAGTTTATAAGACTTCAGGAATGATCTGGACATCATCATCACCACGTATTTCAGCTATAAACTCCTAAGTCTGTTTCAAAATATTTTGCTCTAGTCACCATCGAGGTACTAAATGGGCCATCAATCCATTAGATCACTAATTTCCAAAGTAATTACTCCATCAAGCCTCAAATGTGTCAACATGAACTGACACCTGAATTTCAATCTGTGCTCTACTTTGACAGCTGCATTCCTCTGAGATCAGAGTTTGATCTCTGGGAGAAATGGAGCAAAATCCTTCTCAGTCAACTAATAGGGTCATCTTCTAGAGACAAAGCAACACAAATCAGTTGGTTCTACAAAATCACGCGCACAAGATGTTACGACAGACACTGAGAGGCTGCCCTAACTGCAAATGCAGGCAAAGAACTAAGTTTTCAGTATTAACTAGTTAAAGGTACACAAGCTTAATCAACCGTTTATTTTCCTTCTGTGTAGAAGCTAAAGGAAGGCCAAAAGACATGATTAAGGCACTCTAGAAACAGGGCTGGTTCTGCAAACACGAAGGTAGCTGTAACCACGTAAGCAGATTCCAGTGCCCACATCATTCTAACAGAACCTCGGATTAAGAAGTCACTGGGCCAGGACTTGTCTTTAACAGAGAGGCTCTCTTTCAACAGCTGGGTTACCATCACCTCTAGAGACTTGGGCCATTTTTCTTCCAAAGCCCGCAAGTCCTCTTTCCAAACATTAAACTTGAGCTGCATGCTAAAACACAGGGCAGGAATTAAATGTATAGAAGTCACCATGGATTTCATGTGGCCCCATGGATGCTAAGCCAGGAGCAGAGGGGGTGGGGGCACAGACAGATGGATACAACATGACTTTGGTTGGGATGTTATTAAAAAGAGCCAGAACTATATTCAAAGCAAAGTAAAAGCAAAACACAACATAGTGGAATACCCTTGAAAATGAGGCTGAATTAAGTGTAAGTCTAGAATTTAAACTATCTTTGTATTTACTTCATTAGGCATCAGAATCCATCCCACCCTTCTTTTAATTAGCTCTGACTCCCCAAAAAAAAGCCTCCCTTGAAAACAATGGGACCAGTCTCTGAATTGGGGACGACAGAGCACATGAAAACAGAATTGACCCAGCGCACCAAGAGCTTCCAAAGGTTTTGTGCTCTGTTCGCTGGATGCTGTATCCTTGGCAACTATTATGCAAGAAACCGTTCTCCAAATGCAAAACTTCTGTCTGCTCCAAGAGCTTTTCTCTGAAATACTTTTATGGGGTTTTGGATATCCTTAAATTTAAGGGCACACACACACACACACAGCCCTTTGTCAGTCTCCCGCAAACTCCCAAGAGCAAGTGATAATACAGCAAGTGATGTTAAGAGAGCATTTTCCTCCCACATCATCAGAGAGCGAATAAAAGTTTTACAACTTTTGCTTTATTTTCTTCTGGGAAGAAAAAAAGAAGCGGGCATTTTCCCCTCCTTTCTTTGGTGCAGTCTGCAGAACTCATGTGCAGATACAAGATAATAATGAAAGGGCATTATTATTATTTTGTCAATCAATGGCATCGCTTTGAAAACTGAAAATTCAAGGACCATGCCCGGCTGCCTGGCTTCAAGGGCAGAACCACACATGCCAGCATACGTATTAGGAGAAGTATGCAAGAAGAGATAGGTAAGATGTGACAAGGGCCGTGGCAACAACACGCTGCAGCTCTTCGCGAGAGGGACTAATAGCACCGATTGTTTCAAGGGCAGCAGACACGCTGCTATTTTTACCCAAGCCCTTGCTGTAACAGCCCAGCTCATTAAACCTCACCCCAGCGCGGCTCGGACCCTGCCAGCACCGCCGCGCTCCTCGCTGCTCCGCTGCCCTTAAACACGTTGCTCCTCCATGTCCCCGGGTATTCAGGCATCACTAGCAAGGGACAGGCATGCAGCATTTGATACCCGGCTAGGGCTTTGGCCGGGTGGTTGTTGGGGCTTTTTTGTCTCCCGGGGAAAACGTACCGCAGCTACAGATAACGCAGAGGCAGCAGCTGCCCTTGAGGCTTTTGGGAAAACACAAGAGCAGAGAGGGGGAGCCCCTCGGGAGTCCCCCCGGGCCTCTCCCCAGGACTTAAGGAAATATTTATACTGCCGGGGCGAGGGGTAGCGCCGGCGGGGCACGGGAGCCGGCGGGGCACGGAAGCCGCGGCCCCGGCTCTGCGGGGCAGCCCCTCCGCCGGGCGACCTCCCCGCGCTGCTCCGCCGGCCGCGGAGCCCAGGCTGCGGCCCCGCGGGGGCAGGGGGTGGCCCGCCGCCTTTCGGCTCGTCTTCCCGGCTGCCAGGCTCCCGCGGGGAGGCCGCTGCCCTTTGCCCAGTGTCCCCCCCCCCGCACCCCCGGCTTCCCCCCCTGGTACCTTCTGCGGGGCGCGGAGGAGGCGGTGCACCCCGGCCAGCTGGGTGGCGAGCGGGATGTCCTCCCGGAACGTGTACAGCGGCGGCCGGGTGGGCTCGGGGAAGTTGGTGCTGTTGAAGGGATCGGTGTCATCCAGCAGCTGCACCCGGCACACCAGCGTGGCCATGGCGCATCCATCCACCGCCGCGGCCGGGCGCGGCGGGGGCGCGGCGGGCGGGGGAGACCCCCGAGTCACGGACACCGAGGTGCTGCGTGCGTGCCCGCCGCCGGCTGGGAACGGTACTCCCCTCCCAGCCGCAGCAGCCCCCCCCTCGGCGCAGGCTGGCCGGCCGGCAGCCTCCGGGCTCCCCGAGCGAGCGCCGGCCGCCTCACAGCCGTCGCGCCTCGGGGAGGCGGCCCATGGCCCCTTCCCCGCCGGGATCCACGAGTGCGGGCGCGCTTCAGGCCGAGAAAGGAGGCGGTGCTGGAGCGGAGGGGCGCGGGCAGAGCAGCAACGGCGGCGGCAGTAGCAGCAAGGGCAGCAGCTCCCCCATACCCGGCCGCTGCGCGCCGAGCGGACAGCGGGACTGCCGCGGCCGGCGCAGGCAGCCCAGCAGCATCGGGCAAAGGGCGGCCAGCGCCTCCCCGCGGCCGCCGGCGGCACCGCCCGGCGCCCAGCCGGCCCCCTCCTCCCCCGGCCTGAGGAGACCTCCCCGCGAAGAGCGGGAAGGAGAGTCCGCCCGAGATCCTCCGCCGGACCGACCGGAGAGGGAACAGAAAGTGAGCGGGGCCGGAACAGAAAGTGACCGGAGCCGGTAGCTTTGCCCGCTGCAGCAGAGGAGAGGGAGGAGTGCGGAGGGACGGTCCCTCTCAGGACCGAGAGACCTTCGCCTGAGGACGGAATAACAGTTGCCGTTGGGGCAGGGGTGGGGCGGGAGAAGAAGAGGGGCCGCGGGACTCCCTCCCGCCGTAAGGGACGGGGCAGCGGGGCGGATGGCGCGGCAGGGTCACCCCTCACGGGGCGGCGGGGCCCCCCTCCCGTTAGCAGCTCGGGCTTTTGCCATCACCAACACCCCGAGCCTCCTAAGCGGCTTGTACAGCGTTTACCCAGTTTGAAAGGGAAAAACGCCCGCTTAAGTAAATAAATAAATAAATAGATAGATTCTAGAAGCTGACCCGAAACCTGAGTATTCAACCAGTATTGTTATGTGGGTTTCTCTGTGTGCACACAAACCCCTCTGCCATGGGGGCTGTATGTACCTGGGGTTCCCAGAGCACACAGCCCAGGCAGCCTGCTCAGCCCGGCCTGGCTTTGAACCTCAGCTGCCCTCTCGCCTTAGGCCTGCTCTTGCTCCTTCCTTGGCACAGGGGAAGGCACAGATGAAGCACAGAAAACCCAGGGCAGGCACAGAGCACAGTGTTGCACGCTTTGAGGTCAAGCTGCGCTGTCTGGCCAAGGTTGCAACCTCATCTGCCAGGACTGAAGGTGCACATGACCCGGTCTTCACCTCTAGGGACATGAGGCACAGGAGAAGGACCATGGAAAAAGTTACAGGTGAAATACAGGCAGCGAAAGGCCTTGCTGTCCCAGGGGAATGGCTGCATTTACACAGACTGAGCATCTACCCCAGGGCTTGCACCATCCTTGACGTCCGTGGTTCACGGCTGCCTGTGCGTTCATCCTTCATGGAGAGGGCTGTGGGACAAGAGCTGTAGCACTGTGAGAAACGGGAGGAAGGGGGGGGGAGTAATTATCACAGAAATGTGTCTTAAGCAAGAAATCATGACCTTTAGATCATAGTGTTTGCATGAAGCAACTGTTTCCTCCCAAAATGATTACTGGTTTGGGAGTATTTGTCAGCGTTGGGACAAAAGGGGATTTCTGTCCACACGTGGTCTGTCCTTCTGTTTCTGTAATTCTCGGGACTAGCTTGTCATGATTCGGTTTTCCCAGCAGTTACACATATTTTCAGAAAAGGCCATCTAGCATAAAGGCTGTTAAAATCAAGAAGGATTTTAAAACTCAGAAGTGATCTTGCTGTTTCAGATATTTCAGGGCCCATGTCTTATCGAATTATTTTTTTGTCCTCAGCTTGGACAAGAGGGCCTGTGCGTTGTCTCACCCCATTTCTCATCCCCATCTCTTGGTTGAGATTCTCCTGCAGCATCAGAAGTTATACTAGGTGAAGTCCTGATTTTGTATATCATGGATTTAATAATTGTATTTTACAAAGAAATATCTTTTTCTATCTGCGTTAGTAGTGACAGTTTGGTTTCTATAGAAAACAGTATTGCTGCATATCTGTCTGCTTATTTATGTTGTATATTTTTGTTACCACATAAAGTTAAACAGGGTACTTTGGTTTTCTTAACTCTAATTTACTTAATTACCAATATATCAACCTACTTTTGCAAAACAAATTTGTATGTTTGCTGCTTATCAATGATCAGTGGGAGGTGGTACAAGATTGATGCTCTTGCTATTCATTGGCTTTTTCTAAATTAATATATGGCACTTGTCATGTTGCAGAGGCATTAATACTTGGAGGGCAGTTTGAAATAAATCACAGAAGCAGAGAATATAGAGTCAATGTGACATCACCAGCTCTCTTTCCTCCAATAACCAGAAAACAAAGGCAGTGTGAGTGCAATCCTTTGAGCCAAAGGAGCTTGGATGACTCTAGGGCTCGACATCAAGACATCTAGCCCCAGACTCTAAATCCCACATGGAAGAATAAGACATTGTGTGTAGTGATCTTCAAATGGATTCCCAAGTGTGAGGTGACCAGTGGAAATACGTTTTATAACCAGTCTGCAGAAAGAAAAGAAAGCGATACAAATGTCAAAAGATCCTGAGAGCTGAGGTTCATCTCCTTACACTTTTTCCTGATTATAAACAACCCCAAATTACCACAGAACTTTGAATTTTATTTAAATTTTAATTAAATCAATACAGGTGGAAAGAAAAAAACAGTTCTGTTGGATAAAACAGAGTAACATTACAAAGTCTGTGTGTGTGTGTGTGTATGTCTTTAGAGGGAGAGCTACGTGTCTAAGTTCCATATTTGAATAGGTCTCTACCTTTCTTCATATTCTTCAGAGACCTTCAGAATCAGCAGCCTATTTCCATCTGCATAATTTGCTCTCTCTTCCAGTCACTAGTTTCTGCTTCTGCTGCAAAGCTGCACCTTGTCCTTGGAAAAGTCCTTCGCCTGCACTCTTCTTTGCAGCCTTCAGGAGAGCGCCAGCTCCTATTTATTCAGTGTAGCAGCTAAATCGAGGCAAGCACGTGAATTGCCTTCTTTCTGTCCCACTGCAGCCTTTTAAGTGAACACAGATGGCTTTTGAAAGACCTCAGCACACAGTAAAATGCCCATGAAGAGCCAGGTACTGCCTGTCAGAGGTTCTGGCTTGTGGCACCGCAGGCATTGTGTCTGGAGACAGTCAGAGACATGACAAGAGCAGCATATGTGGCTGTCACGCCTCACTCCTCGTCACAGAAGGTGAGGCCTTCTCAGAGAAAGAGAGAGAAAGAGTGAGTATTTCCTCAGTCATGCTGAAAGAAGTCTGGGCTCAGGAGCTCTGGGGAATCTTCAGCAAAGTCCAGGCTGTCGTCCTCCTGCCTTTGGTGGTGTCATGAACTGGTGGGTCCCCTTCACCAGGCAGGCAACTGAGATGGGCTGAGTTACTTCCCGACCTCGGGGTCCCCAAGTCCTTCTCACAAGCCCTTTCTGAAAAGCAGAGCCTGCACACAACCAAGTCAAGCTCCCTGGTTTAAGCTCCCAAGATCTTTTTACAAAAGCATAAGGGGGAAATCCTTCGTGTACAGACATGTTTTTCAGCAATGAAACACAACGTAGGAGTATTCATTTAGGACTGACTTACTCTTCTTCACTCATCCCCTTATTGTCATTCCTTAAAAATACTTTGTTCAAGATGGTGTGTCAAGCTTCAATTTGAAATTCATTATTGTTGAAACCCGAACATTAAAATAACATCTTTTTTTTTGTCTTTAATTTCCTCTTTCTTATTAAAAATAAAAAAATATATGTTTGATGGAAAGTTACTGAAAGCATATTCTTTAACCCAAGGACCACCCAGATATAACATCAATGTGTATTTAAGCAGGTTTTTTTAAAAAAAATGATACTAGGTATCTGAGAAACTGGACTAGCTCCATGGGAATATTAATTTTTCTGTTGTATCAGCATGTCAATACAGATCTAGACGTGTGACCATGAGATTACAGTGTAAGCACCTGAAGTGGACGGTCCTTTAACTTCTTCCTTCCTTCCTCTCTCCCTCTCTCTGTCTCCTGGACAAACCCAACTACTTTCCAAATTTCATTTTTTCAACTTCAAGCCAATTCTAGTTATAGGAGAACAAAGGCAATTTTAACTTCTGTGATTTATTCACTTAACATAAAACTAGCAGCCTGTTGGGTGATGGTAATCAAAGTGGGCTTGCAAGCCCCCAGAATTAAGAAGTATGGCGGTGGGAAGTGCTGACAGATCCTTTACTGCGGTGATGGGAACAGTGTTTCTGCCTTCTCTGCACCAGGGTCTGTAAATAAAGCTCAGTTCTCCTAGTGAGGTGTGCAGAGTGATTTATGCCGTTGTTAGCGTGGACAGGCAAATAACGAGACACGTTTCTCAAACTAATGGTGTGTAAGTGAGATCCGGCCTGTCACGAGACCAAAAATAATACCCTGGGTTGCAGCCTCCTTCACCCAGGGATCTCAAAGCACTCTGTGGCCCGGCTACTCCTGCCACACAGACGGGGTCACTGAGGAGCCAGCAGATTGAGGATGCAATTCTAATATGATTTTTTTTTTTTTTTTAAAAAAAAAGGTTTATTTTACCAATTGCAATGGGAACTGAGGTGGGTTTCATATGTCTGGGTAACAGAAAATGTCTTCCATAGGGAAAATTAAATCTCACCTTTAACAGAAAGCTGCTTCTTTGGAGGTAGGGACTTGTAATGGCCCTAAAGATTGTCCAAGTCAAGCTTTAGTGTTAGCATGACACATCCAGAATCAATAGAATGAGACTAAAAATTGCTCTCCTCTGTGTCTGGTAACATGAAGTAATACTTTATACTTCTGGTTCTGGCTAATGCTGCATCACAGTGATGAAGATGGTTTCAAGGCACACAATTCCAGAGTCACTCAATATCCAAAGATCCTGCACAAATCTGTGCAAGACACACTCTTCATTCCTCCACAGATCATACTGTCCCAGGAATAATCTGTTTGATGTTCTGACGGTGATCCCACGAAGTTCTCCTTTTTCTGCGCACGGCCGTCCCCCACAGTAGCCAGGTCTGCAGGAGGTAACCTCTAGTGAGGTTTCTGCGACGTGCACGTTGCACAGTGTGACATTCAATACAGTCTTTGGTTACACAACGCACTTGTAGTGTCCTACAGAACTTCTACCCCCTCTGGCACCCAGGCAAGGGGGCTTAATTCATGCACACAGGTATTTTCTTTCACCTTCACCATTAAATGCTCAAGGCCTCCTCATGCCTTACCCACTGCACGCTCCTTAAACCCCGTTCTGATGACAGAACTCATTTCCTCCAGAGATTTCCTCCAGTGCTCAGCATTATAGCAGATGAACGCTTCACAACCTTTTATTAATGTATTTTCACAGCAGTCTTCTGCAGGGAGGAAGTAATTTTAGCCCCATTTTATGGATGGAGTGTTGCCAGGAAAAATGGAGATGAAATCAAAAGTGACCACTGCTGTTGGCTATCTGAGCCTGAGCTGCCTGCAACCAGAATTCAAAACGTCAGAGAAAGCGATGGGTTAAAAGGGTGGCTGAGGGTGACCAAAGCTTAGGCTGGATGGATGCTCTGCAGCTAACATCAGGCTGTGCAGAGGAGGAGGAAACACGTGCAGTCAGACTCTGAAAAAGTCACTGGGAGGGACTTCAACGTTGCACTGGAATTTTACTGTGGCAGCGTTTATGGGGCTTCGTCCTGAGATCCCCTCACCTGAGTCCTCAAGCTACTGGAGTTGTTCATTTTAAGTCCCTCAACAAGTGAGGGGTGAGCTTGCAGAAACCAACCTTCTCTGCTGCTCAGTCCTGATCCTTTCTCTGAAAGAGAAGGCACATGAAGTTGTAAAGCAAAATCTATTCTGGAAAGAATTTATTCTGTGTCTGCATAAGTATGTATGTGTGTGTGCAGAGACCTATTCTCTGATTCTAGAGGGAATGCTTCCTGCTCTTCACTCTTAACAACCCTACACATCAAACCTCCATCCAAGAGCCATACATGCATTATCAAATTCCAGTTGACTGTAACTGCTCAAGCTCTTCAGCCCACAGATACCAGTGCAGTGAGGCCACAAACATGTCTAAGGTGTCTAAGGACTTTGGTCTGAGACAGGGGAAACAAGCAAGCATCACTTATGAGCTGCTTCTGCGTGAGAGATCTTTTGCCATTCGGAATGTTACCGGGCCGTAACCACACCTGATTTCTGAAACAAGGGCTGGTTCTCCAGAGCTGGCCATTAAAACCAGATGAAAACTCAAGCTTCAAGCAAAGGTCTCCTTCCATCACTGTGCTGTGTCTTTTATAGATTTTCTGTCCAGTTTCATTATCCTCCAGAAATCCAAGAAGCTGGGTGGATTCCTCCAGGGGACTTTCCTCAAGTGGCTGATTAGGATGAGGGGGAGGAGGTTGCACAGCTTGAAGAGTATGGCAAGGCAGAGAGCGAGGGTCACAGGAGAGACCTCAGAGCCTGCGGTTCATTCTCAGATGGAGAAGTTGCTGAAACATCAGAAAGAAGACCTGCTGAGGAGCAGAGGTGAGGCTGCAGAGGTTGCTGCAACTCAGATACTGAACTGACTGCAATAAACCTGGAAGCAGGGTGTGATGCCACACTGCAAGAACATCACTGGAGAGGTTGGCTACAAGCATTTTCTATTTCTGTTCTGGATTCCTCACTTTGAGTTTACTGAAAATACACCAGCCTGTATTCTAACACAGTCTGGAGTGTGGGTGGAAAAGCCATTTGATCCATTGTGAGGCATTCATTTTAGGGAAAGACATTGACAGAGCTTGCTTCTCTTCATTTTCCTCCTCATCCTGTGAGGTACGCTGCACGCTAATGGATAGCAGCACAGTGGCTAGTGGGGTTTGCCAAACTTGTCTTCAGAGAGGACATGAGGCAAAGGCTATTTCCAGAAGTGAGATGAGACTCTGACGGACCAGTTGTCTGACCTGGTATGGCAGATTTTGTAAGAACCCCCCCAAAAAACTTTCAGCTGTTCCCTGCCCAGCAGGAAGCACTGTTCAAACTGATTTATTTATATGTTTTTTTAATTTTTTTTGGCTTGGCAATGGAAGTTGATAATTTCCTTTCAGTGAGATAAGGAATAAAGCACATCCTTCTCCATTATACAAGAGCAGATAAACTGGAAAAAAAGCCAAAGCAAACAGAAACAGCAGTGATAGTGGTTGGTAAGCTGGTCCTTATTCACAAACATCTGGATTTTTATGCAAATTGGCATTGATTTTTATAAATGATAATGTTACCTTGCTGGTGTGAGACCTTATGGTAAAAGCTGACCAGCCTTTCTTGGAGAAGGGGAAGACACGGGCGCAGGTTACACCTAGCGGCGTGGGCAGCCTGGCGACGCGAGGGCTGACAAGGCTGAACATTACTCAGCAAGCAAGTCACGCTGCCAGGCGGGATCCGTGCCACTGCTCCTCCTTCATTTCCTCCTCAGCCAGGTACCTCGTGCTTCACGGGCGTTTCTACGGGAAGCTTCTGGCATTAAGGGACTAACAAGAAGAAGGGAACAGGGGTAAAGTAACCTGTTCACAGACATGCTGTAGCTGTGTTGACCTTTTCCTGCCAGACTGGACACCAGCAGTGACAGACATGTAACGGAAACCAGCCAGGACCACGGGGGCCATTTGCTGGCCTGTGACCGTAACTGAGAGCTGCTGAAAACCTCTCGAGACCCAGTTTGCTTTTAAAGCATTTTCTAATGTAACCTGAGGAAAAGAGCACACCTTAGTTTGGAACCTGAGCATCTGCAATATGCTTTAGTTTGTACCTTACCATCAACATCCACCCCCTAAGTCAGGTGCTACCGTATCGCTTTGTGCCTCGTAACACAGTGCCGAGGTTTGCCATGGCAGCTTGTGTAAACCTAACTGAGGAGGAGAACAAGTGGTTTGTCATTTTGCACCGTGGATGCTCGGTTGATGAGAACTGACCTAGAGACCAGGAAGGTTAAAATAAGCACGTTTCAAGGGGAAAAGTGCATGTGGGAAAAGGCCACAGATGCTTGAAGGCATGCCTGACTGCTCATCCATCCTTTTGTTGAAAAAAAAAGAGCTTCTGCAGCATTTAATACTTGTCCTCACAGTTGGGCTTTTGCCCCTTACGTTAGTTAGTAGTTTATATTACTTAAAATGCATTTTCCCCAGTCAGGTTGTACACATCCAAGAAGTGTATTCCAAGCTTGGACCAAGAATAAATATTTGTGGTCTGCAGAAAACGCAAGGGAGCATTGGTATCAACGTTTATAAACACGTGAAGTGACTGCAGATAATCCAGCATTATTTATTTTGATGTAAAGGGTCCTATGCTGATACAAACATCCTCAATGCAAAAGTATTGGTTATTAATTTTGTAAACACAAGTTCATCAATTACTGGGGACAGTTAAATCCGGAGGATATTAGTCTTGGTCAGTAACCAACAGCACCTGCTGCAGAGTGAACAGTAAGGAACTTCATTGTAACCAGTTGTGAGATAATTTGTGCATACTGTTTTCATGATCAACACTATTTAGGGGATGGTTTTGTATATTCCACAACAGCTTTAGTTCTAAATATTCTTCTTTAAAACACTTCTCATAGTTCAGATGTTCTTATCAGTGTAAACGCTCCCTCCTTTCTTGAATGTCGGCATACACTTGACCTCACCACAGTCCCACAGCAATGAATTCCACAGGCTAAATATATATTTATTTAAAGCCTTCCCCTCTATCGTTTTGGAATTCCCCTATTTTCAATTTTCTGGAAAGCTTGCATTCTAAGACAACTACACAGACATTAATAGAGCAATCATTATTTTAAATAGTTCCATCAGCTTCATTTTTATTCACTTCCTTTTTAAAATAAATACATCCAATATTTTTTTCCTCTCTTCAGGTGGAAGCTTTACAATAATCTGCTACTTTTTAGTCCACCTCTGAGCGTGCTGTATATTTGGTTTATATCTCAGGGAGCGGAGCAATGAAAACTGGACAGAGAACTGTAAGAAATAAAAAAGATACTATCTTCATAAAGCTACTGCAATATGGGTTTTCAACCCATTCCTTATGCATCCACATATTTATATTTTGGGGGGGGGGGGGGGGTGGGGTTGTTTTTTTTTTTCCTTTCCAACCCCTGGTGTACAGAGAGCAGGAGTTTCATCTAACTTCAGAGTAAAATGATGATACTTTCCTGGAACGGGCACAGTTACTACAGAACCTAAGAAGACACTGTACCAGAATCACACCACTCCTTTCAGTGTACTGAAGGTATTTTAAGTCTTCTGGATAATCTGTCAGCAGGACTGGTCTTACCCCATCTCTCTTGCTTACATGAATGTGTGTGTAAATTTGATTGTACATATGTGTACGTGGAAGCAAGCAGAGAACTCAGCATACCCTGTGCTTATGGGAGCGATCCCATGTCTCTTTCAGGCTGCAGGTGGCCATTTTGCACATTGGCTTTTTGAAGACCTGTGAAATAATTCCTTACTTGGAGTCTCAGTTACAGTCCCCTGCTTGCAGGCTGAATGGCACAAGAGTCCTGCTGCCTCTGGCCTAATGAGCTGTTTTCTGTCCTGCTAATTTAAAATGTCTCCTACCTGGTGTGTAGCCTGAGGTTGCAGCTTGCAACTTAGAAAACGTCCATTTTTCTTTCCTTGAAGAAACATGAAGTCATCCCTCTGTATTCCAGGTGGATAGAAACCTGTTCCACTGGTTAAAGCTTGCAGGACTGATCCGTGGACCTGTGCCACTTGACACTACTCAGCTAAGGAGTTTGCTTTTTTATTTTACTTTTCAACTCAGTCCTTTGGACTTTTGCTAAGTATTAAAGAAAAAAACCCAAAAACACACCAGCCTGCATAGAAGTTGCTTCTCTGTCTCTTTGAACTGTGTTAGCTGAAGAGGGAAAACAGTCACACTCCTCCAACAGTCCCCTTAGAGGCCCTGGCAGTGCCAGACGGTCACAAGCAGCAGGCTCTTCTCCAACAGGCTTTTCATGCTGCAGCCCTCGCCTAGGGCAGAAGGTGGCACATCTTCCTTCTAAACTTGGGCAGGGACCCAATATTAGAAAGCTTTTGATATGCTCTAGGCCCAAACCTTGCAACTATGCTGTTCATGGGAGAAATCTTTTATCCTGGAGAACTGCACAGGCTCTGAGCTAAACATGGAGACAGTGTTTGAAGATCGGCAAACCCAAAATTAATCTCCTCACAGGGACAAGTTATAGCAAAATCTAATTCACCCAAGTACTTCATATGCAGGGATGAAGATCTCACTTTTTATCACACAGTCACAGCAGCTTTAATCAAGAAAAAGGATCCCCCTGAAGGAGCTCTATGTTTAGTTCTTAAACTCCTCTGGGTACCAGCATTTCACCCCTCACTACAAGAAAGACATCAAGATCTTAGACCGTGTCCAGAGAAGGGCAACCAGGTTGGTGAAGGGGCTGGAGAACAAACCTTACGAGGAACAGCAGAGAGAACTGGGGTTATTTAGCCTGGAGATGAGGAGGCTGAGGGGAGACCTTATCACTGACTACAGTTACCTGAAAGGAGGCTGTAGAGAGATGGGTGTTGGTCTCTTCACCCAAGGGACAGGAGATAGGATGAGGGGGAATGGCCTCACGCTGTGCCAGGGCAGGTTCAAATTAGACATTAGGAAAAAGTTCTTCACCAAAAGGGTTATTGGGCATTAGAACAGGCTGCCCAGGGAGGGAGTTGAGTCACTGACCCTGGATGTGTTTAAAAGATGGGTAGATGAGGTGCTCAGGGATATGGTTTAGTAGAGGATGGGTATGGTTGGGCTCGATGATCTCAAATGTCTTTTCCAACCTTGTGATTCTGTGAAATCCAGCTTAACACTGGTGTCAGAAGGCACTAAAACTTAAAATTTAAACTGATACTGTTTCCTCCTTTCCAGCCTCTGAAAGCAGCCCTAAAACAAACCCACTACGTGCAATTCTGCTGGGCTACTCCTCACTCCGTAAGTGCAGTCTGCCATCGTCTGATAGAACCATCAGGGGCAGAAACAGACACATCTAGTTTAGGAGGACAGAGGAGAGCTTTTTCCTCCCTTGTCATGAAACGTATTTTTTAGACAATATTTCAGTAATATTGAAAATGCCCTCTGGTTGGAAACTCGTTTGCATCAGCATGCTGCCCTCTGCTTGTTATTCCTTTGCTGTGCTTCTCAATGTTAACTGCTATGAAAAGCTAGGCTTCTAAAGCCTTGATTTCTTTAGGTTTGATTTTTCTCCCCCCTTAACTGCTGAACAGTGCAAATAGCCTGTAGATCTCTGCTGAGATAAGGAGTAGCAAAGAGAATTTTTGCTCAAGGACACTGTGTTCAAACAGACTTGGGTAGCTCCTACTAAACCATGTAATCAAGACTCAGAAAATGACCTTGCCCTCCCTCTCCTTTCGAGCCCCCGAGTAAATGCCTGTTAGACTGTGGGTATTGAAAGTTAATGAGGCTGCAGCTCAAGTAAGTCGCGTGTAAGATCACGGATGAAGCACAGATGGCTGAGGAGGATCAGAGACAGCTTTCCTGTTACAGAGAAAGATACAGACCTGGCATTGAAGTTCAGACAGGACCTGGATAAAGAGGGAGAGAGTCCTGATTCCCACAAATTAGGCTGACAGGATCAGTCATGAAACTGCATGAAATGGCCTGTTTTCAGCACTGCGTTAGCCGTAATGACTACCCCAACATCTGCACTCCCAGTGCCACAGGCTGCTGTGGTGAGGCCATCCCTGGACATGCTGGGATGATGAAATACAACCCTCTCACAGATTTAATACAAATTAGCACCTTGCGCTGGGGGAAAGTACTGGGTCAGCCAGATAACTGATCATGGACTGTCTGGCCTTCAGCAGCTGGGGCTGCAGGACCACTGACAGTCCTTTTTAGCTCTTTGAACTAGGCTGAATCTGTGTATTTACTTAATACTGATTAGCTTTGATTAAAAAATTGCTTGGGCTTTCACAGACATCGTTCCCATCTTTCTGTCCTCATCTTAACTTCAGATGGCTGTGTACCAAAAATGAAAGCAGCAGTCAAAATCCGTGAAAGACTAATATTGCGAAAGTCTGTGGGGGAAAAATAACCCACAACAAACTCCTGATTATGCACAGTTTGTTTCCTTCTCAGTGGTGAGACTGACTGGCTTTCATACCTGTGAGGTGAACCCCTGTTTTTTCTGTGGTGTTCAGGTTAATATATAGTCCATCTCTGGGGCTTAGTAGTCAAAATCAATTTAGAATGCTCTCCTTGGCATGTTTGTATTTCTTCCAGAAAAAGAGAAAAGCAAACAAATAAACAAACCAAACCACAAAACTTGAATATGATTTTGTGGTGTTAAAAAGATACCGGATTTGCTTTCCTTTCCTGGGGCACAATCTCAACTCCCTCTTGGGAGGGGAACAGCAATCAGATTGCATGACAGCGTGGTTCAGCCCCCAAAGGAAAAAATACAGGAGCTTGTGAAAACCTGCTCAGAGTTACCTTGTTGCAAAGCTCAAGCAAAGCAAAGGACAGAAGCAATGTGGGATCAATAGCAGTAACAGCGTGTGGGTGTCATTTTTTTTTCCTTTGAAACATGCAAGTACAGTTTAAGGCAGATAAATTTTTACACTTGTCCCATCTGCTGTTTCCAAAACAAAAAGCAAGGTTAAATGCAGCTGATGACTCAAGATAAGAAGCCAATCTGCCAACTGAATTAAAAAGTATGGCAAAGCAGTTAAAACATTCAGAGGATCTACTGTGCTTAATTGCAAAGAATGTCCTTCTATCTGAGCTCATGATCAGAGAGTATCGTTGTAGTATCTGTGCAATCACACAGCAAGCAATATAGCCAAACGGGCTTTACAGCTAACGAGGAGTGACACAAAATGCAAATCTCTTCTAAATCTGGATTAGGCAGAGAAAACAAACTTGTTTTAAACCTACTCTTATAAACAGAAGGTCTAATCCTGAGCCTGCTTATACAGGGGTGTTAAACTAAAAGCAGCAGAAATGGTGAGTTTGTTCAGTGGTGGAGAACGAAGCGGGCGGCAGCGTGTGCCCGGGGAGGGAGCCCCACACGCTGCCGGCAAGGGGGCTGCTCTTAGCTGCGAAATGTGGGTCACGGGATCGCACACTCAATTAATAAGCCAAAACCAACACAGGCGGGGAACATTAGGCTCATTTGTTTAATTATTCACTACAGCCGAAGTCTGTTGTTCATATGATTTCAGAATCTGGGCAGCACTTTTTTAGGCTGGATCAGTCCCCATTCAGATCTGCCTCTAGACCAAACAAGGGAGTTTCTGATCCAAGCAATGGCCACATCTAAGAACTTTGGATAAAGCAGTATTTAGCTTTTGTCTAGCAGTTACGAACTGTCTGCAAGGTATAATGGCTTAAATTGACACGTGCCAAAAGATCACTAAACTTTCAACAGCTGTATTATGTATCAAAAAGCGCTTTTACATATAACATTCACGAGGAAAACAATAACAGTCTAAAATCAAATTCATTCAAGCGCTCAGGAATTCAGTGAGAATCTTGATTATTGTTTTTTGAGGAACGTTTATGTCATTAAAATATGCCATTTCAGCTGCATGGAAACAGTGAATGCAGACGTGTCAGCGTTAATAGCTGTTTAAATGGAGGACTTTATCACATCTCACATGATGCTTTTGGAGAGAGAAAGATGATTAATTTGATCACCAGAATTTATGTGGCTGGAGAGAATTTTGTTCTGTGGCACTCTTCCAAAGACACAATGAGAACTATGAGCGGAAATAGATGCCCAAACTTCAGAACCACCCGACAGGAGACTGAGCAGTGATCCATAAGGCATCCCTACAGGGCAGTAATTATTTTGCACAAAGGGAAACTAAGGTGTCATTTATCTTTTGACCATGGAACACTGACCAATAAAAAATCAACACTGAATTTTACTAGTTGTTTGTTTTCTAAAGGAAAGGTGAAATAAGCTCATGTCCTGCAGGTATCAGCAGTGGGATCTGGCTGCCAAACTGACTCAACTCTTGTGTGAGGAAGAGGGAACTGATGGAGGATGTCAGGCATCAGCTTCTCTTGAGCAATGAGGAACATAACGATTATGAAGATGATGCTGTTTCTAACTCAAAATACACAGTCGGCAGAATTAAAAGGAACAACTCGGTACAATGTTCCTGTGAGTACATTCAGGCACTTAGTGCATGTCTGGATGCTCGGGAGTCTTGACCTCTCTCAGCTGGCCCATGGATTTCAGAATTTAAGTAGCTGAGCAGGAGCTTGCAGGCTCAGCACTTTGGTACATCAGGCCACCTGTTGGAGTGCCTAAATATAGTCCTCTGAGCTTAACCTCGAGCTTGACAACCACGGCTATTAACAAACTGCTACTGCACCTCTAGCAGTTATTCAAAAAGCAGTTTAAGGATCTCATGGGTCAGGAAATTAGCAGGGAGACAACCCCAGCTCTCTCCGTGGAGAGAGAAAGGCAAAGCTGAACGCATTAGCAAAATAATATAATGAGATTTGGCAAATAGCTGAAGCGTGAGGAAGCACCGTGTTATCACTTAGCGCTAAGGCTGATGCCCAGCTGAAGCTTGCCACTAAGGAACTAATTTAAACTGAGCTGTACCCACTTCTTCTAGTGACTGTATCATGTGTAGGCTACCAAAGGATAAAATTCTAACTGCAGTACGTAGCTGAAACATGGAAACTCGTAGAGGTTCTCTGATACTCGATGCATCTCTCTGTCTCTCCTTGTAAATACTGATTTGTTTTGGGACACCTGCCAAAGTGATTGAAGAGCAGATTTTAGCGATTAAAGTAAATCAGGTAGTCTCTAAACTCTGAAGATGTAATTATTATGCACAGGGATGCTTGCATGTGACCATTTGTTTCTCGAACAAGATCGTTGCAGCAGCATAAGCACTATGATCTGTGTATGCAACTCCAGCATTATTGAGGAGACTCACGCCAGTGTACTTATTCCACTTCTGCTGAAATGACCCCTTCAATCTTGAAAAAACCCTTTTATATTGCTAGATCTGCAGAGAGATTACATTTGTGTACGTCTCTGTGTATATTACCACAGACAGCACTGCCACTGTTTATGTGAACACAGCCCTTTCCACAAGTTCATCGGACAGCATCCTGTCAAAAGGATTAGCTCACCTCGGTTTCAGAGTAAAAGAGAAAACAAAGGTCTGGATTCTCAGCACACTTGGTAAGCATAAACAAAAATACTGCTAAGTACAACCACTTCCTGATTGAAAAAACTAATGCTGTTTTTCTGTCCTGGATGCCAGGCGACCTGTTGAGGAACGTGTGACAGGATGCCAGGGAAGAATGTGGTATTAAGGAAAAGCCCAACCAGTTTTGGTGATCAATGTGCTGCTCTGCTGGGGGGTCCCAGTCAGAGGCTACGAGTTTTAGAGAACACTTTCAGCTGGTATTGGTTAAACAAGCACTGATGGCACGTGTACTGAGAGGTCTTTCTGGTGAGATCTTTGAAGCTTGTTTATGGCTAGCTGGACCCCAGTGGCAGCTGCCTGACAGTTAGCAATGTCCTCCCTTCGTGTCACATAGCTGGTGAAGCACAGCCTCCTGCCAGGATGCCAGGCAGTACCAGCCAGCATCAGGCACCAGTGCTCAGGCGATGTGTTCGCACGCTGCTACGCGTGCCGCATGCAGCATCTCCACCATGTCCTTCAAACCAACTGCAGTTGGTTTTAATACCCTGGAGATTGTTATAGCTGGAGGAAGTTACTCCTCAGAGACACGCTGCACTCACAGACAGATGCTGGGGCTGTTACACAAAGAACTTCCTTGCTACCGACTTTCACATGCTGATACTTCTCAATGAACCTTACGCTTACACAGAGAAGATGAGGATCACGCGGAGTCAGCCAGCAGGGCTTTTTCTGAGGGCTGATGGGTTGCAGTATGCCTAGAATAGAGGTTTTGGTCCTATTTTTACCTCCAGTTAATTGATTACCAATTAACTTGAGTTAACCGAATTCAATGCTAAGTGCTGGTCTAGACATGCCACAAATGTTTGTTCCAGGACATTCTGAAGAAAAACCACAAGTATTCGAGTCCTGGAAGAAAAAATGTGTGGAATATCCAGACAAGCATTTGCAATTGTGCTATTAGGTCAAGTTAGCACTGCAATTAATTACTCTGGGGTAAAGGGCACTAAAAATGCTGGCACTGACACTACCTAATAAATTTCTGGCCACTGCCAGAAAATTAATTCTTTCGTGTCACACAGAGCTGGTCAGTGGATATGTGAGAATTCACTGATCTCAGGCTGTAAGTTTATAATAAATATGTCAGTGTTTTGGGCAAAATAAACTTAGCTACACAAATATTAGCAACTTTCTTGTTTGTAATTTCTACCTCTTACTTAAAATGCTAACAATGTATTTACATTACATCTTACCTTAGGTATGTTAATTAACTGAAGCTTAACAGTCATAAACCACCAGGAATGTAATGAAGAAAACTAGTATTTGCTTTACTACCTTTTTCCATACTTTAAAATATTGATGTAAGCTCAGTTTTTACATTCTTACGCTTTTCCCGTCTTTTTAAGTCTCCACTCTTTGTCTTCTTAAATCTTTGTTCTTCATGGGTGGGAGCGAGCAGCTCCACATCTCAACCTTTTCCAATTAAAGTAAAATGAAAAACAACACTGTAATATTTTCTTTGACTGACATCTTCCAGAAATAAGTGTTATGATCAGATGATAAGCCAATTCCTGCCCCATGCACGGCACATTTATGCTCTTAGCCGCAGCCTCCCACAGCTCCACTGCCAGCCAAGTGGGATATCTCAGGGTATTTGCAGTTTGCACTTAACATTTCATCCCCTGACTTTCTGTGGGCAAACTTCTCAGCCTCCTTGTGCTATGTGAAAAAGCAGTGGCAGATGTCTGGCCTTCGACTCTGCCATGGACATGTAAATCATGCAGCTGCATGGAGGAGGAAGAGGAATTTAGCATTATGCTGCTCTCTGGGGAATGGTCCTTTCAGAGAGTCCCCTTTGAGTACAGAGCATGAAGACCCCCACAGCAGCCTCGCTAAGGGTCTGACCATGTGAACCTCCTGCTCTGAGTACATGTACTGGTTTGGGAGGGGAGGCTACTGGAGAACTTGCATCCAGGCTGACTTACAATGGACTAAACCCATCTGTGGCGCCAGCTTCTGAAACTCACTTCTCTCTCTCTCTCTTTCAGATAGGGGACAAACTCTCTCAGTAAACCCCTGTACTCACAACCCTGCATGCAAGCCAGATGAGTAAAGAAAGGGATGACAGCATGTACAAAGACAATGGGGTTCACCAGCTAGTGAGGAAAGCAAGGCTACCATCAGGAAGAACAAACTGGGAGTTGAGGATGAGGATGACCACAGCACAGACGAGGGCCTCACCAATGGGGCACAGCCTTTCAGCAAGGGTGACAGAGGACAGAAGATCCATGGGCTTTGTCACCACCCCACTAAGCACTAGAAGAGGAAATAAAAAGGTCCAAGAACAGGTCAGAAAAAACAGCAGCAATTTTAAAAGACCAGGAAGCAGCTTTGGCTTAGGCCTCTCCCATCCCTAACGATGGGGCAATTAATGCTGTTGGAATGGTTGGGACACTGGCAAGAATCTGGTCTTCCCAGGAGTAAACTGAAAGTTAAATGATGCTGATGGTGGTTATTCTTTTTTTTTTTTTTTTTTTTTTTTTTTACTAGAAGTCAACTAGAAGGTGTGATCAGCTGCCATCCTTTAAAGCAGTCATGCTTAAACTATGTCTGTAATCTGGGTGATTCCTCCTGCACTGCCACCTTTGAGCCCATTTCTCTGTTCCTGTTAATTCAGGGAGATCAGCTCCTTTGTATTTTCTTGGACCTGATCTCTCACTAGGATGTGAAATTTAAGCATGTTAGTCACTTTGTCTTAATGTTATGTTTTCCATGTGGTTCATATTATAAGGATGGAATAAAGGCAATGTTCTCAAAAATTCGCTCACGGGATACAAAAGGATGGATATGCTTGGCTGTTACATCTTTGACATCCATCATGCTATACAGTCTAACTTGCTGCTTTGTTCCTAGAACCTAAGTTGTGATTGGTCTGCAAAAACCCAAATGCTTAATTTAAGATAGGGAGGGTGAGTTTCTCATTGTCATCCCACTGAATGTGTCCAGATCAGGCTATCTCTTTGATAAACTTTGATAAACTTTTCATCATATCAGAGGCAAAAGCCTTCACATCCTTTCCCTGGAACACACTTGCTGCCATGTGTTGCTAAAGGTATAGCTGCTTTTCACTGAAATGTGTCTCTTTCAGAAAGAGAAAAGGAGCTTGATACTTTTGTGTGTAGCTTACAAACATCGCAATTCGCATCCAAGGTTCTTAAGAGTCTGAGTTTGTGCCATCTGATAGCTGAGCTTCCTGGAGGCGTTGTGTCTGTGTGATACGCTCACTGCTTATTTTCTACCTGACTTTTTAGACTCTGTTGTATTCTGAGTAACAGGCTATCAGAATACATCCTCTCACCCTTTTATCTGGATATTGGTTTTCTCCGATTTCATTTTACCTGTAGAATGGTAAATTAGAGCCTCAGATGAACTCAGCTCATTATGAATTCATTTTGGAGAACAGCAAGAAAAGCAAAGTTAGGGAAATGTCTTCCCAGATCAGGCTGTTACTGATAAGCTTTTCATGCTTAGATTCGTAACGATGCCTAGCTATCAGTGGAAAATGGGGTGCACTAGCATAAGGCCTTTTCACTGAAGTCCTTACAGTGTAGCAGCTGAAGCAGGCACAAAATTGGAAAATGAAATATAAGGAAGCAAATGCTCTTTCTGGGGCTCAGAAATTCATCATGCAAAGGGTGTACTGGGAAGCTGCTGCATCCTCAGTTCTGATGCGGTAGCCCGCTTACCTACAAGACCTGCCAAGTAGCCTCATTATTTAAAGCTCTGCTCTCTAAACATACAGAGAAATATTTTTAAGATGTGAATATTTATGTGAAGATTTAGGTCCTCCAAAGGTTTCAGCCCCACATGTGGAAGCTACAGATTGTGTCACAGGGTGAAAACAGATGTATGGCCCCAGCAGCAGTGTTTCTACTTCACTACTTCAGACCAGTGAAGAGCACAGAGCAGACCCCGTGCCAGAAGGCCGTCACAATTCATTCATGTTTCTTTTTTTTTTAGAAGAGCATTATTATTATTATTATTTGCTATTTATTTAATTAAATACAACTACTGAGCAGAGAAGGAGAACTAGCAAGGCCTTGCTGTGCTGAAGGTGACCGACTTCTTTACTAGGCGTAGAGTGCCACCTGCAGCACCAAGTCTGCAGCTGAAAATGAGGTACCATAAAACCACAGCAATAACTGACCTTAACGGCATTTTATTATTTAAATGGCGTAACGGGCAAATCTGCAGGACTGAGACTGGAGAACCTTTAAAAAAAAATCAAAGTGCATCTATTTGATTTTTAAAGTATCACTAAAAAATTAATGAATAATCAAAATGAGTAAATGAATTGATAAAACCAATAAATCATTTAGTAAGAAAACACGTTCTGAATTTTTAGGAGGGATTTATCCAGAAAAAAATACATAAAAAGTCATCATGAATGTCAAATATATTGCTATGAAATTTGTTTTAAAGAGTCCTCAAGAGTCCTTTAAGGCTCCTTAAGACTTGGAAACTTATACACTTTGATTACTATTAATTAAAAAAAAGTATATTTGCAAATATATCACGAGTATTCATCACTGAAATGGATGGAAACTCCTTCATTCCTAAGGAGTTAGATAGGATCTGATTTCATAGTTGTTTGTCTGTTTATGTGGACAAACTACCAACCCGTATTTCCATACACTTGAAGACGGGGAAACTGCAGCCTATTACAGATCCAGACATGAAAGCTCCCTTTTAAATATTTACAAATTAACTTTGGAAACATCGCAATCATGTTTTACACTTTAGCAGAGCAGTGTGTGCAGTCATTACAGTCACCTGCAGATAGAAGTTTATCTTTCAAGCATGCAGAAGAACAAGAAACCTCCAGTGGAAAAGAAAAAAGCAGGTGGTGGTAGCAGCTCTGGCATCTTTAGCATGATGCCTTCTAACCCTCCTACCTCTGGTATTGGATGCAAAACTGGGGTTTGCTTTAGGAAAGCAAGAAGGAGCACTAATGTAGTATGGAATCATAGAATGGTCTGGGTTGGAAGAGACCCCAAGGATCATACAGTTCCAACCCCCCTGCCACAGGCAGGGCCACCAACCTCCAGGCCTGGATCTACACAAGGTTGCCCAGGGCCCCATCCAACCTGGCCTTAAGCACCTCCAGGGATGGGGCATCCACCACCTCTCTGGGCAGCCTGTTCCAGCACCTCACCACTCTCTCTGTTAAAAAGACTTCCCCCTAATATCCAATTTAAGTCTTCAAATTTAAACCTGTAGTACACACACGTTGCCTTGCAGCCGGGGCTCGCAGACGCTGACAGCGTATTGCTAAGGGTTTACACAGGACTGTATCCTGCTCGCCCTGCTCTCCCTGAAAAACCCTGGTGGCCTTGGGATTGCTCCAAGCAATTTTGATTTATTTACTACCGGCCTGAGTTGGAGATAACCTCCTGCCTCTAACAACATTATTTTACTGTCAAGGCTCGAAGACAAAGGAAGTTTTAGGACTGGATGAGATCATAATTTCATTTTTTTTTTTTAAGCAAAATGGCTCCTTTGCTGCTGTGCTCACAGGAAAATAGTATCTGAAAGCAGAGACTGATACAAATGTATTCAAAAGTTCTCCATTTCAGAAACAAATTGCAGCTTCAAGGTTCAAGGATGTTTGTAAAAAATGTTTGTTGTGATACACTAGCCCAAGTGACTCGCTGTACAAGTTTCTACTTCTCCTGAAATAATCTTTGCAGGATTTTTAAAGAAAATAAGGCTAAAAAACCCCAAACCCCCAACACCTCCCCCACCCCCCCGGAAAAAATAACCAACCCCAAACCCCAAAAAACCCCACCAAAAAACCCAACAATATTCCTGCTGGCTCCTGGGTTAAAAAACCCCTAAGCTGAGAAAAACATGGTCATTGAGATCATCTTGGGAACTAGGTGTGGGTAAGTCAAGAAGACACAGGGGATATGGGTGTTCTTTTGGTTAGGAATTTACATTCTGAATGGAAAATTGAAACTGAAGTGTAATGTCTGACATAGGGATAGTTTCTAAGAATGCCTTCTATTTCTTAACTTCATTAAGCATAGCCAATTTACTCGAAATAAGCCAGTCATGGTTAACACGGTTATCAAGAACAGAAACACACTTTATAAGTTCAATTAGTTAAAGGACAGAATGAAGATACATAGGTCCTCATGGAAGGCTCTGGAGGGGATCACACGACATCTGAAATGGTGTTATAGCTCAGTCTTACTGGTGGAAAAGGGTAGGGGGGAACAAATGCAGGTTGTCAGTCTCTGCCACTGAATTTTGTGTGAACTTCCAGAGGAAGAGCAGGCCTCTCTGAGGTCTGTTTGCAGGAGAAGCAGCAGCAGATGCCCAGTCCCAGTTTTGGCTGCTGAGCCTCACCTCAGCCAGGGCAAGGGACAGGTATGCTGGGAGGAGCTGCTGCGTCGGTGTCCCTTTGCTGTGATGTTGTACCCAGTGCAGGGCTGATGGTGCCACTGTAGGTGAGCCTGCATGGTGAGGTGTGGAGTAGGTGAGTAGGAACTGGGTAGAGCTGGTGGGCCTCCAAGGTGTCTTGTCTGAATTGGGATTTGTGGAATGGCTCCTTAAGCTTTTGAGGGATATTTATGAAAGGGATTGTATGGCATAATGTGCACTGAAACAAAAGAAACACCTTTCAGCCCTGTGGAACCTTGCAGAGAAAAACCTAAATTTGTGATAAGGACATTTTGATCATATCCTACTACAGTGTGATTTGTACACTTGACTTTAATTCCGATTTATTCTGTGGAAAGTCAGTGAGTCAGAGTGAGTAAGCCAGCAATCCATCAGGCTTTTCTGTTTTGTTTTCAGAAGACATGTGGTTTAAGAACTGGCCAGGCAGGCTTGGGTAGCTTAAGCCACCACAGTCCAGACACCACAGACGAGTAACAACTGGCCTCTATACCACTTGCCTTCTCAAGCTCATAACCTATCAGCAGTGGTGTCTCCATCTCTTCCTTTTTACATTACCTGAGGTACAATGTGCCCCTAAGCAGGTGAGAGATGGAGCCAGGCATTGCTGCTGTGGAGAATTTTGTGGACTGGGTCTTTAAGAAAAAAAGAGTCCTTCTGAGAACAGCTGATTTTGGGTTACAACCTAAAATAAGAAAATTCAATATTAGAATCTCCACAAGAGGGCATTTATAAATATTAAAATAGTGCTAGTTTCCAGGGCTTGTGTTTGGAGGTGGTGGTGACAATATGATTTATCAGATACAATTTATTTTCACTCATTTTTTCATAGGTCTACTTTAGTTCTGAGATAAAACCTCCTTCATGTGAGATAAAGGTAACAGCAGGCGGTGAATATCAATCACAGAATCACAGAATTTTAGGGGTTGGAAGGGACCTCGAGAGATCATCGGGTCCAACCCCCCTGCCAAAGCAGCTCCCCAGCTCATATTGCACAGGGAGGCGTCCAGACGGGTCTTGAATATCTCCAGAGAAGGAGACTCCACCACCCCCCTGGGCAGCCTGTGCCAGGGCTCTGTCACCCTCACTGGGAAAAAGTTCTTCCGCATGTTGGTGCGGAACTTCCTGTGCTCCAACTTGCAGCCATTGCCCCTTGTCCTGTCTCCACAGACCACTGAAAAGGGGCTGGACATTTCCCCCTGTGTCCCACACTTAAGATATTTATAAACATTAGTAAGATCCCATCTCAGTCTTCTTTTCCCAAGGCTGAATAGCACCAGTTCACTCAGCCTTTCCTCACAGGGGAGATGCTCCAGGCCCTTAATCATCTTTGTCGCCCTCCACTGGACTCTCTCCAGGAGATCCCTGTCTTTTTTATACCAGGGAGCCCTGAACTGGACACAGTACTCCAGGTGGGGCCTGACCAGGGCAGAGTTGAGGAGGATCCTCTGTGTTATCTGTAGCACAGAATATGTGCATGTACTATTGCCAACTCCCCATCATCCTGGTGGGATGGAAAGATTATCACATGAAATCCTGTGGATCAGTGCTCCACAAAAACTAGCCCCTGCCCAGTAAATAATATGAGACAGTACTTAATATTAGCTAGCCTATTAGAAGTTAATGGCTTTACTTGAATATATAAGTATGTATTTATAGGGCTTTTTGGACTCACACTCAGTAGGAGGGCAGCAGGGGAATTGGCTCTCATGTGCTAGGAAATGCTATAAAAACAAAGGTAAATGGAAGGAATCATTAAGTAGATTGTGAGGTGTGGGAGGGAATTGTAGCAAATCCTGAGCAGTCAATATTAAAAGGGGCCATTAAATCACTGAAAAGAGGCTGAGAGAAAAACACAATGAAAATAGACTTCCTCTTGGTATCCAAGTTACAGCCAGCTACAGCGAAGTTCCCGTGTCCTCGGCTGTGCTTGCTCCAGGTGGTGTTCAGTGACGGGCATGGGCCCTGGCACAGGAGACGACGTCATCCTGCATCTGGTCAGCTGCCCGATGTCTTCACAGCCCTGTGTCCCTCCAGCCCATGGGCTCCTGTTTATTTGCCAGGGCTGTGCATTTGGTTGCTACCCCTGGTAGCTCAACCATGCCAAAGGGCAAGAATTTGGGAATCATAGGGAGAAGAAATAAGCAGAAGTGATCATAATAAAGAAAAAAACCCCAAAACCCTTCTCCTCAAGGGGCTTGTGTTTATGGAAACTTTACAATTCAACCATATGGTGCATTCTATTTGTATCAAATGTTTTTTAATGTGCAATAAAGGTTGCTTAAAATCACCAAGAACTATCCCAAGATCTGCCACAAAAGTTTTCTAAATAGCAATATCTTTTCCCATTAAAAAAAGTCATCCAGAAAAAGCAAAGACATGGAAGCAGATGATTTTCCCTTGCCAATTAATATGTACAGCACGGAGCTGCTCTCTGCACAGATCTTGTTGAACTGGTGGTTTCTTCTGTAGAATACAGTTAATAGCTACTAACAGGCTGCCAAAACCTGAAGGAAAATACTACCCACATCCATGTCAGTGTCACTGTATCTAGTTGTGCAGAAACCACTACCAGACTCTGCTACTGGATCTCTGTTAAACTACTTCCATGTCTATCTCCCACCTGATTTGTTTGTTCACTTGTTATTTTATTAACTTGGAGGATTTAATAGCTCCTGGTGAACATACAGGACTGACTTGAAGTAATTATTTTTCAAATGAGTTTTCATGCTTGAACGATCCCCTCTTGCTAAGAACTTCTGCTGGTGCTGAACTTTTTGTTACTTAACAGGGGTTAGAAAAACAACTTGCAAGGAGGGATCGCCCCCTTCAAAGCTGCTGCTGTAGTAATGCTCCCAGAGAATTTGTTGTGAAGTGGAGTTGTTAGTATACTTCTGAAAGAACTAAAGTGCATAAGTGGAAGACCCTTGTGTCCCCTAAGGGTCTCTAGGGAGTGCATCCCATAGCCACAGCTACAGGAGCATGCATGTGTGCATGGGCAAAGAGAGCCTGAAGGTGGGAGGTAGGGATACCTTCAGCATCTTCAAGGAAAAGATGGAGCCAGATCCATCCAGAGGAGTGCTCATCACCTTGACTGTAAGCAACCAAGAATGGGTGAGGCAAAACTTAACTTCAAAAATCATCTTAGTTTTAGAGGTATAATAGAAGGCAGAAGCACCTAGGCCTTCCCCCCCTGGATGAACATCGAGTGTCTTGTGAACTCTGACCCCAGCAGGCTGGAGGACAGGGACCCACTGGGCTGCACTAAGGGAGGTATTATGGCCCTGCTCATCACTACTCTCCTTCCCTGGGTGTATCTGCAAGTTGTGACGAACTACAGAACCACTTAGAAAAGTAAATGCGTTCCGCCTTCTTTTGCCATTCTTGCACAATTTCTGGTGCTAAATCTTAGCACCTTGGTCTCCAGGGAACCTCTGAAGTGTCCATTGTTTTAAAATCAGTGAGTAAGTTTTCCTCTTCTTCCCTTCAAAATATGGATATTCTTTCGGTTCAGCTTCTTTGATATCAAAGGCTGAAATTATTTCTTCTTGTATTAAAGAGATTTTCTACGTGGAAGATGTTGCAAAGATAAAAACGATTCTGCAAGGTCTGTAATGCAAGGAACATTTTACCTTTGCAAAGAAAAATTCTAGCTTAGTGATGGAATTTGCTACTTGCTGCTTCTAGTTATGGCAGAAATCATACTGAAATGAGTTTTAAAATGGAAATATTTGCATTTGTATCTCAACTTATTTTGTGACTTTTTTGACCACCTCTAAGCACCATTCTTTGTACAACAATTCAGGCACCAAAGGTTACTGAAGAAAACAAGAAACAGTTCCAGAAATTATCTTAAGCACCTGATCCTTCACTGTTTTCCACCAATTCAGTGCTTACACACTGGCAATATTTTCACTTTAACTTGGAACTACTCAGGTATAAATTACATTAACATACACATTTGCATAGCAGAAATATGCCTACAGCAATTAGGTGACTCATACGCTTGTGGCCATGACAGCAGCCTGTAGTGACATACATATTATTTTCCATTATATCTCAGAGGAAGATGCTCAAAGGTTCTATCTTTGATTCTCATCATGATACAGAGATATGAATACATGAACACACACACTTGATTTCAACACCATGACCAGTCTTCACCACTGAAATTTTCTTCCCGAGGGTGGCAAAAGATAAAGAGTCACCAAAGTGCAAAGGCATTCACATTTTCAGTGCTTGATCTGCCGTGCTCAGAAGCATAGCAGGAGGTGGTGCTGGCAGGCCCCCACCACAGCAGCCCAGCATGACCAAAGAAATAGCCATTTTGAGGATCATGGGAAGACCTGGAAGTTGTGTCATCAGGTGAAAGCCTGAGAAATTATTTTGATTTCATATTACCTACTTGCTAGGTATTTTGGAAGTTTCTTACTTTGGGCTTTTTCAGGAGAAGGCTGCCACAGGGGCAGGCCTAAAGGCCTTGGGAGCCGGGTGTAGGCTGCCTGAGCCGCCTTGTCAACTGTTGCTGATGAAGTCAGTCTATGGGAGGAGCAATGACGCAGCATTTTACTAAGAGGAGCTCCGGATGGACCCACACAGCGCCCTTCAGACTGTAATAACATTCTGAATTGTCTCTGGGTGCTGTATCTTCAGCACAAGATGAGGGACAGGGGTCAATGCAAACAGTTCTGGACTGAGGGAGAAGGGGAAGGTGCTGCTTTTGACCAGCCATTTGATCGGTTTAAATGAAGCTTAGGCAAACAGTGAGCAAACAACAGCAGAGACAATAGGTGGCAATGTCGCCTCAGAAAAATCTGTTCCTTAGGTTTTCGCTGTTGCCTGAGATTTCCTCTTTTAAGGGGGTGGGAGGGAATAATAACCCTCTTTCACTTTGTGGAGAGCATCAGGAGTCAGAAGTCAAGACTATTGCTAGCTTTCATCTGAGGTTAATTTTCTTCCCAGCTTTTTTTTGCCATCATCTTGAGGATTTGTGTGAGGATTTCATACTTGGAATTGACCTTGAATCCTACAGTTATAAATGCAGACCAAAAGGTACTTTTTAAATACTTGGTCTATATGCTGGGATTTGAAAGCCTAAGGGGCCCAATCAGCTAGAAAGCAATTCAACTGATTAAGGGATGACTTGAAGTATTTCAGGATGCTCTGCCTGCTTGTCAGCTCTTCTGGTGATTCCTTAAGGTTTCATGTTTCCTGGTTTTGCAAACAGCAATCTTTCCTCCCCTGCTGCAGTGTGAGACCCTTGCAAGCAGCAGCAATGTGAAATGTCACTAAGCTGATGAACAAAACTACTCCCAAAATTGATAAAAACCTAAGAAACAGCCTGCTCTCCCAGCTCACAGAGGTAAATCTTTCCCTGCCCTCCCAGCTCACAGAGGTAAAGTTCTCCCTGTCCTTTTAGTTAGAAGGCTAAAGAAAAGTGATTGTCTGCAGTTCTGAACTGGGTTCAAGGCATCTTGGCTCCTTATGTCATTGCAGATGGCTTTTTGCATGACCTCTGGCAATTTGCCTAATCTCTCCCTCTGCTGCTTAGTCTGTACAATGGAGATAGCAGTTTAATTTGGCTGTCTCCTGGGTAAAGCTTGTCTCTCACTTTGCTGTCCTCAGCTAGAAGAGTTTGGGTGTTGAATCTGACTTGTCAGTTGTGTAATACCAATAATTTTAGCAGTATTTGCTTCGGAGTTTCCAAGCTCGAGGGGAGCAGGAGAAGCAGGGTAAAACAAGCACATGGGTCAAATCACTTAACATGAAGTGCTTCAGTGTACCTGGACCAGAGATGGCCTGATCCTAAACTGGAAACCAGAAGTCAGATCACTGACCTAGAGTACAGAAAGATCTAGATTGGATTTTCTCCTCCACCAGAAAGCATTTGAAGCATCCAACTAACAGGAAAGAACAGTGATTTGAGGGAAATGGGATATTTATGGGAAAATAGGGCTTAGAATCTACTAATATTTGTTTTGTGCACAAAAGAGTGAAAATTATAATATACTTCCTGAGGGCACTCAGATGAGTAATAAGAATTGCAATGTAGATCTCAGTGGCTCAGGCTGATTTAAGAAGTGCTGCTCATGGCTAAGTACCAAAAGCACCTAGAGAGCGTTGAAACTCCCTATTCTTAGCTCTTTTGAGGCAAAGAACTTGGCCTCAGTTGCCTTCCCTGCACAAGACTATACTGGGTGTGTCTCTTTTTATTCCCCAAAAAAGAATTTTGGCACTCCCAAGTCCATAGATTTTTTTAACTTTTCCTTTTTATTACCACTGGAACAAGTGATACCTTTTTTTCTAGGTAGCTCCTAGGTTGGGGCTAGATTCAAGGTACCACCTCCAACACCACCTCTCAGGTATACAAGAGCTCTGCTTTCAGTGGGCTACCTGCTCCGGCCCGCATCCTTGGTATCCCTTCCACAGACGGTGCAGAGCGCCAGGTTGGTGATGCCGCTCTGATGGCAGATGTGCATCCTTTAAGGAACACCAAGCACGTTTGGATTCTGAGTCCCATGGTGACTGCAGGCGACAGAGGCCGTGCTCCACCGGCTGACCTGAAAGCTGCAAAACGCCACTCACTCCGCTCCCGCCGCGAAGAACCGCTGATCCGCACGGCTGAAAATTAGACTTCTCAATATGCTTCCCTCTCAGGGTCTCGAAGCTGTTCAGTGTGCAAAGGGAATTAAGCCTTTCTGTTGACATGATTGTTTTGAAATACCACGCTGTGGAAGCCCATTTGCTATGCAGTTAGATGAATTCTGGGAAACAACCGAGCTTTCCTCTGGCTGCAAGCGTGTACATTTGTTACCTTCCTGCCTGCAGCTGATGGTGGAAACGCCTGGTGTGGAGCGAGCCAGCACTCCTGTGACACCCGCAGGCTCCACCCTCTGGATCCTACTTTGTCAGTTGTGCTTTGCTCCTTCAGAAACAAATGTGCATGACTATAAATGCATCTACAATTGTTGCACAAGTAGCTCGTTGGTAGATTACTCAGGTGTGCAAAGGGCAGAATTCCCACGTGCCAGGTCCCTGGCAGACAACCTAGGACAGCAAAGCCATGAGAAATACAGAGAACGAGTTATCTACCAACTCTGAACAGCAGTGACATGTGGGACACTGTTAGGAAAAAAAACATTGTTTCTTAGCTTACAAATTTTGGGCAGCTAATTGTGTGATATTTGAGGTATAGTATGATCATTACATAGGCTAACAAATTTTACTCCATGCCTGAAGCTTATGGAAAATGCATCTCCTACAGACAGGCCTTCTGAGTATTTGCTTCCTTTATAGCTGCCCTCCCTGAAGTCTGTAGTGATTAACTGGTTGATGACTACTGTCAAGAGTCTCTGAAATATGGAAATGCTTTAATCCCATACCACTGAATTAGATGGGAATTAAGTACCTAAACATATGTTGGGTATCTGGGTTCTCAGAATAATAATTTTTAATTAAAAAATCCCAGGTATAAATATTCAGTTTTGAATTAATATGAAATTAAGATGAAATCTATGGTTATGGTAGGGAATTATGCTATGAATTATAATATAAAACACATAATATATTAATCTGTATATTAAAATTTATGTCTTTATTATAATTACATGTGAATTATGAATATGGTGTGGTATGAATTAATGTGAAATCTATGGTTAAATCTGCACCAAGCTTCATTAAGTCATGTAGCTGTAGAAGTAAGTGATGTCTTTGCCCTGTTCCAAGCAGAAAAGGGTAGCAGAAGATAAACCACGAGCGCAGGTTTTCTGTGGATCTCATTTCTTCCTCTGCTGCTGTTCAGTTTGTGCTCCTGCTCTTTCCACTGTGGAGTGGCTTCTTGTGGAAGATGAGCTATTTTCCTGAACTGGGTTCTTGTAAAGCACTGCCCAAAGTAAACGGAGATGAGAAAGGCTCTCCCACATGTCTCCTTCTACATAAATGCCATTAGCTATTGAGATGAGTTAGATACTTTTAAGCTGGCTGCAGGAACTTGGATGTCTACCACATATTCCTGCTGCACAGCACTTACGAGCAATTTTGTTGGGTTGTTGTTTTTGGTTTTTTGGGTTTTTTTAAATTGGAATAGACAAACAGGAGCAAGGCAGCACAAAGGTGAACTTGCTAAAAAACCCACCTCACAACCTTCAAAAATGTAACTGCTAATAGTCAAAATTGTCCAATGCTCTGGCACTAAACAAATGAGTTATTGCTTCAGGGTTCAGTTCAGTCCTTTATGTCACCAGTCTTTTGCATTATTTTTAAGAACATATTCTTCTGTTCTTCATAAAAATTCTGAAATTGTGTTTACTGGATCTGTCAGAGCTGGCCTGGAGCACTTCTAGCCCTACCTAAAAATCTTTATACGTAAAGGAGAATGTAACTTTATTATACTTTCCTCAGTGGGACAGAAACCACTGTAGGTTTTCTCTTCTCTTCCTTTTGTTTTACACTGGAGAAGGGGAAAAAAGGAGAACCAAACCTCTAACAGCAGGTTACATTATGATGTGGATTAAAGGAATGCCATTCATTTATTAATACCTCTTCTGTTGTTAAAACCACAAGTATTTCAAGAGCTAAAAAGAAGTATTCATAGTACTTTCTTGGCCTTATACTTAGAAATGTTGGTAAATGATAGAAATCGTCTCTCATGTAGTTCATACTGCTAGCTGATAAAGCCTGTAAATCTCCTAAATCTTTACCTACTCTTAAGAATAGAATTCTGAGCCTTTAACTGTAATCTTCCCTGATGTGGCCACAGTTATACCCTGATAACTTACTGTTTATGGAAAAGAAAAATAAATAACGCCAGTATACTCCTGTCTATGTGCAATTACTCTATTGATGCAATTGCCAACAAAAAATAGTCAGTAAACCTTTAGTTGATCTAGCTGTGAATAAAAAGCAGCAGATTTGGTAAAACACATGCATAAATAGAAGCCTGTATTTTGAGAAATTATTGAGACAAAAGAGAGATATTATTAAAAAAGTTAATTTTTCCAAACTTGACATGCAATGTTTTTTCTTAGGTGCAAGCAAAAGCACATTTAAATAAATGGTCCAAACTTGCCTGTCTCCAGCACAAATACTTATTCTTCTAGATCTCCACATATTCCCTTGTTCCTGATCTAATCTACAAACACATTTACTGTCACACTACTTTTCTGCCTAACATTTGCTTAGCAGTGATTCCATCTGTATCAAATTTATTTGCCAGTCTGAGGTATTGACTAAATTCTATATAAAATCTGCTTAAAAAGCCTTATTCCAAGAGGGGGGAAGCCTGAGTGCTGGAATAGACATTTCTATTCATTAATATTTAATTACCTTCTTAGACTGTGTTATAGCTATATGAAGTAAATGGCTAAAGCTGTAATTTAAAGCCTGAAATACATCCAAATACAGTTCTGGGAGAAACTGCTATCAAACCTGAACTGGGTGTACAAGCCAGGTTCTGTTGTTTGTCTTCTGCAAACACAACCTTTTTCCTTCCTGTGCTCCTTCTCTTGTTTGCTTATGAAATGATGTGGGGTGCAATTTCAATCCAGTAAGTTTTTCATATAAAATAATCTTCACCATTTTGTAGTAGCAGAGGTGGTGGCACTGTAGCTGAACCAGCCTGCTTCTAAGAGATAAAATTTAAAAAGAAGAAATGCTGCCTTCTAGTAATTGCCAGCTCAGGCCAAAACTACCAAGAAGTTGTTTCAATTGTTAAACACAGTACTTATACATACAGATGGTGAAGAGGTTTTTTGGTTGCTGTTTTGGGCAGCCTTAACAAGCTATTTTACTGCACCCCAGCCCCCATTCTTCTCAATCCTTTTGAAGAAGTGTGACACTGTTGCTTTTCTGTTTCTTTTCCCCCTTTACCTCTATTGGGTGAGAAGAAAAATGGATTTCCTAATGGGCTAAAGTGAGAAGAAAAGAGGGAAATCTGACTCAGGAACCAATCTTGCTGTCTGTCAAGCTTAGTAAAATAATTTTAAGTGGCCTCATATATGAATGCATGCAGATACTAAATTACTGTTTTGCTCAAAACTTGCTTTTTGGGCAACCAGGTTTTGAACACTGTAGGGAAGACTTTATCCTTGTATTGATTCTCTAAGCTGCATGCAGAAGTTGTGTTGTAAGTGTAATGGAGTTGTTAATTATACTGTAGCGTACATGATTATTTAAGTTCCATGTGTGACCAGGAGGTGAGGTACTGAAAATGAGCATTTTATTTTGTAGGATTATTTTAATTTCCTTATTGTAAAAACAGCTCTTGATCCATCAAGAAAGATGCTCACAGTAGGGTTCTTCCATGTTTTCAAAGGCTGTGCTCTCCCACTGTTTCCTAAACAGCTATTCTTCGAGGCCTTTCTGAGGCACCTGTGCAAGAAAAAGGGAGAGCTGATTTGAGGTTTAGCTTCCTGTTCAGTGGGGAATGGGAATGGCAGGATGGGAGGGGGAAGGACGGATTAGTCATCGTCACTATGGCACTAATGAAAGTATGCTTCTCTGTGAAAGAAATTTGTTCTGCTTTGAAGTCAGTGGAAGGCCTAATGTGGAGGAGTTGACTAGTGATGTGTAACACCATGCAAATTTGTGTATTTTCAGCTTGAAACTGAAAGTAATTAGTGTCTTCTGTCACTTCCAAGGAGGTATTTTTCTGCCACCTGCTGTGGATATTGCTCCCAATGCATCCCAAGTACACAGAGCACTTCATGCTAACATAGAGCCCTTTGGCCTGAGCATGGTCCCTGCTGGCCTGAATTCTAATACGTGTGACTTTTCCTACAGTAGACAGCTTGGATGAGGCGAGCAATGTGCTTAGAGAGGCATATTTCCAAAGGAACACATTTTCAGAGTCTTGGCTGTTTACCTCCTCTTGTGGAGACACCTGATCCCAGTCAGACAGCTTGAAGTCTGTGAGAGAGAAGGAAAAGCCTCTCTCTTCCATACCAGTTTTGAGGAAAATTATCTTAAGAGGAAGGCAAAAAGAGGCACTGCAATGCAAAGCATCCTAGCCGTGCTTCTGGCACACTGTGACACGTCAGCCAAATGGACGGGTATCTGCTGACTGTCACTTGTTCAGTGAGCATTCCCTCTGCTCCCTCCACTTCTTCCCTCCCTAGTGGAACAGCAGTGTAATGACTCCTTCACTTTTGTTTTTGCTCTTTGATAGAGGTACCAGGAACACTTCACTCTGAAACGTTTTCTAAACAAGTCTACCCCATATCTGTATGATCTCCCCTTTTGTTTAGGGATGAGTTGTTTTTTTAAAATCAGTCTCCTAATGTGATTTAAAATCAGTCTCCTAGAGACTAGTTTTTACTCATGCACCGATACACTACTTCTGATTTTCTTAAAAGTGTGAACTTCTGAACTTACTTTCTCTGAAAGCCTTACTTCCCTTCCTCTGTAGTACAAATTCCAAGTAATTCTTCACTGAGTTTAAACTCGCAGCTGGGCCTAAGCTCAAGCAGGCTTATGAGACTGCCTATCTCATATAAAAGGCTTTAGCGAGATTTTAAGGGGTTTAAACTTCCCCCACAATGGGGAAAGAAGAATGAATTCAGAAAGTCTAATTGCCTTAGCTAAAATTGAGCTGCCAAAGAGTACTTTGCGGGTAAAGCAGCCAAAGAAAGATGACCCTTTGTCTAAGAGAACCACAGGCCTTATGCTGATGGGAACTATAAAAAGGTGGCTGCAGTTCCATATATTTTTTGTCATTGATGTTTTTGGTTTGGTTTTTTTTGCTTACTAACTCATTTCAGCCATCTTTTACATTTGCCTGCCTTTTCCCATAGTGGGCTGATGTTTCTACTCTTCTTGATGGTTTTATTTTTTTTTTTAATTTTAATGTATGTTTTAAATAAGGACATTTGTTGTACTGCAACTGAGAAGCTGTTTAATGCCAATTTGTGCACAAAAAGGTTTTCTCCTCTCAGCCCCTGCATCATTCCTCCTAATATGTAAATGTTTCCACTTGATATTTTGCTGGAAGCAGTTTGCCTATACATTGCCCTGTGTCTGCCTGAGACTCTAACAAGACCTGTGTCAGGAATTGCTGATTCCTGGAAGCTTCCAGTGGTCTTAAAGGAAGAGGGATCAGATTTGGCATCTCTAAGATCAGGAAGAAAAGAAGCCCCACTTCAGTCTCCAATTGCTGCTGACTTAAGCACAGGGTGGTGCTAAAGAGAGGCAGGCTGCTTACAGGAGAAGCATCTTGCAGGTACTTGTCAGCTCACTGCTCCTGCCTACAGTGCTCAGCCCATGGAATATGGAACCTGAGCTTTCACTCCCTCAACAGAGAAACAGGAATTGCTCTTGTACACGGAAACGTGGGCATTGCACTTGAGGACGACAGTCAAGTCTGTAACTGGTCTCCATCTGGGGAGCACGTTGGAGGAGCCTGTTTGGATGGTGGCTATGTTGCAGACATTGCATCTGGCAAGGAAAACAAGTGCCTGACGACTGCTCTTCCCACAACCCAGAGACTGCGTGGGCTGGCTGGGCACGCAGGTAGGATGTCAAATCTGCAGCCACAATGCACTGTATGCAGCTACGAGGGTCTTCAGCTCCTCTGAGAACAGTGTCTTCAGTCACTACCTGCAACCTGACAGATCACTGCTGCAGCTTCTCCTCACTGAATCTGGCTTGCTGGTGACAATGACAGTTACTTTCCTTCTGCAGAACGGGCAGTGAGCGCTGATGCACCACTCAGTCTGTGCTATGCCACGTTTCACCTCAGGTTCTCTACCTCTTTCCCACTGGAATTTTACTCCAAGCTGTTAATTATGGCTGGGAGACTTACTAACTGTAGTGGCACTCTCATGTTACACACTTCAAGATCTCCATCTGGGCATCTTGTAGGAGTTCCTCCAGGCCTGTAGCCAGCTATGCTTGCCCAGCAGTGAGGGTATGCCACATTGTGCCATGTAGCTGGGAGCAGCCCCATGCTGCTGGCTGACAAGCGCAGAGCCCAGGGAGGGAGATTGTAGCTTTTCTGCCTCTGGGGCTCTCTGGTTAGTGCCAGTGATGCAGAGGTAATGTTTCCAGACTAGTCTGAAGCTATTGTAATAACTTCTGCAGAAAGTTCCTAATTACTCCCAGGGGTGTAAAACCTCTTTCCCAGGAAGGTCACTGAACTGAGACCACGCATCTAAGCTCTCCTTGTCTCTCTGACCATTGATTTAATGACTTCTTTCCCCTCAGAGCAGCATCAATGGATACAAGTTTCATACTGCTCCCCTGGAGGTGACTGTTTGCCACCTGTTCTGCAAACAAGACAGCTGAGAGATTGAGATAAAAATTCAAGCTGCTGCCAGAGGTGTAGCAAAACATCTTGGCATGTGTGGGTATTCCCTCTCCACCACACTTAACCTATTTTCCTACAACTCGGCTGCTAGTTAAACTGGCAAAACTTCAGTGTATTTCCTACAATGGCATTGCTGCACTCACAATGGCTTCTGAGGCAGATTCCTCTCCTTCTCTGTAGTTCTGGCTGTTTCTAAATGTATTAGACTGAAATAAGTAGCTTTGCCATGAAATCTTAGCATTTGTTGCATTTACACGTGATGTATGGAGCATATATAGCTAGGTCATATGCAGGAATGTAAACTCGTGCTGCTGTCATGATTCCTCAGGTTTAATGTTGAGCAATCTGGTCAATATATATATTCACACAGCTTGCAATTTCACCACTACAGACCATATCCACAGGTAGAGAGAGAAACTAAGTTTTAACACACAGTTCAACGCACACCTGTAAATGTTAAGTAACTGTAAATGTTTGCATAGCTGTCTTAACAAAACTGCAGATCTGCAGAACTTTCCATTTTTCACCATGCCGTTAGTCTGTGGATGTCAGACTGAATTCAGACCCTGCTCGTGCCTGGTGTGAAGACAGAGGCTGTAATAGAGGAGATGCTGTGATTGTTAAGAATGATGGTTGCTTCTGGGAGCAGTGACTAATGTGAACGTTTCAAAAAGCAAGCCTTCTTATCAACACTTACTATAAAGTTACCTGCCTAGCATCACTAACACAGCTGCCCATCCAAAGACTTATCCTTTTGTACCATCTGGAGGATTTTCTTCTGCTCTAAGTGTAATGGTTGGATGGAGAAGGTACCTCCACAAAGCATGCATCTTCTTGGTTGCTGGATGTGCAAGTCTTGCACCTTTTGCAGTCCTAAAGTTGTAAGGGCACTGCTGTAGCTTGTGTGTCCTCTAAGGTGCCAAATGGGAACTAGAATGCAAACTTTATGAAGGCTACTCTCCAAGCCATCACAATCAGATGCTGAGAAGTCTGAATGGCATTTCCTAACCTGCTCTTATCAAAATCACTGCAGCAAAAAGCATGAGAATTTTCCTTTTGTTTGAGCTTGATGAGAGCCCAATGGAGCAAATCCATGAGATTTTTCTTGCTTCAGTAGCATTTCAGGCATACGATCGATGCGATTTGCACAATACACCTAAATTGTTCCCTCAACTAGTTCTAGTACATGGAAACCAGTGAAACTAAGATCATGCAAACCAAGCAAATGCATTTGAGTTGAAAATTATAAAAAAACATGGAAACAAGCTGAAGGAGATGTAGACCACCTGCTTGAAGTAAGAGGCTTTTATTTGTTTCTAGATGTTGATCACCATTGCTCTTCCCTATGTAACCTCCTGTGTAGTAGCAGCAGTTGACAGTCTCCTTTTTTTAGGAGCTGATACAAGATCCCAGAATGAATTTCTCCCCCTCCCACCCTACAAGTCAGATGTCTTTATTCCGTGTGAACCCACTTACAGGTCAATGTTCAATGTTTCTTGGATGAGGGAGAAGCTGAGTGGAACAGGAATAAATTCAAATCTGCGGCAAAACATCAGATCTGGTTCCTTAACAGTAACCAACCTCTCACAAGTCCCCTACTTGTGTTATTTACTTACACTGTAAAGTGGCTCACTACCCATTGGTGACTACCCCTCAAATTCAGCATGTGGAGTAACAATAGCCTCACCTAGTGATGCCAGCAAAACGTGAGACCTGCAGGGTGACAAACTCTTCAAGTGGCTGTCAGTCACAGCATCCATTTTCTTCCCACATTCATATTTTCCTCTTTTTTTTTTTTTCTCTTCCCAGTTCCTTTTATTCCAATTGACAATGAAAGGAGAGATAGTAGTCTTGGAGCCACCTTCTCTAGTACCCAGGGTGAATTTAGAGCAATTTATAGCGCTGCTAATTAGTCTGTGCTGTAACCCTATGGAACTGCTGCTGCACAGTCTGTAGGCGCTGGGTTCCTCATATGGCAGCACTGCAGACTTGCTGGCTGGGGTACGTACTTGAATGCTTTCCTTCCCTCCCCTTGGGGAGGGGGGATACATTTATAGCCTGCTGCCTGTTTGTAACATGACAGTTTAGAAATGCCAGAGACTGGAAATTGGACCAAATGTGCCATTCATAGAGTTACAAATGGGAATAATTTGAAGCTCAAAACATCTCCTGCTTCGCTCTCTTTTCTAAAGGTCAAGCTATTTGTGTAGAAACATTAAGCCAGCTGTAGAGAGGTTGCAAGACCATTTCAGCGACAGTGCGAAAGGAGTTTTATCTCCCACCTTAACAGGCAATGTCAGTCATAATTAGTGTTACACATAAATTCCTCACTGGGATGCAGGCTTCACATGATTAGGGACTGAACTATGTCGAGTGCTGCTTTTGTGACTCCGTAGTTTCAATTAACAGATTCAGGGATGAAAAACCATAGTGGGAGATGATGGCTGAGGTCAGAGAGGTTATCATTTTTTATAGCAGTTGTCATCTTAAAGGAGAAAACACAAATGAGAGGGGGTTTCATTAACCTGACTAGGGGAATGGCTGCCACAGACAGTATGTCAGCAGGAAAAGCATGGTCAGGCCAAAATCCTTTCCATGACCTTGATCACTGCTATAAGCATCCTAATCCCCAATGGGTATGGTAACGATGCACAGCACAAGCCCGCTGTAGCCTAGCTCTGTTTCATCGGTGAAGCGTGTAAGCAGATTATTACTAGGCTGATCAGTGCTCTTGCCAATCAAGAAACTCCTGTTGTTTCAGAGCAAAGCACAAGAAAGCCAGAAGATGAAATAAATAGTGCACAGTGCTGGGCAGAGACAAAAATCCACCATTGTAGTCCAGGAAAGTGACCCTGGATTTCTTTCTTTTCTTTCAAGGGGCCTTAAAGCTCTGGAATACTATCCTGGGAAGCTTTCAAGGGATATAGTATTCAAAGGAGGATAAAAAACACCCCTAAACCTAAAATACATTGATAGGGGTGCCATTAGACTTGGTAAAGTAGGTGTGCTTGGGCTATGAAGCTGTCAGCAGTGGCTGTCACACCTGGGCCATGCCTGAGCTCTGGGGAGCTGTGTAGATTGTTACAGAGAGATGTTTTTTACGGAACTGTCTCACTTTTGGGAACAGCGGTTGCCATCTCACTCTTCAGGCCCTCAGTAGTACTGGGACTCTTCTCTGTTCCTCTGACGCTCTTGTACCCAATTACTACCTGCTCCTGGCTGCTTGCCACACCGCAGCCCCTCAGTCTAAAGGGAAGACCAAGATGGTGAAATGTGGGGCAACAATTAAGTTGTCTCCATTTCTGAGCAGAGCTGAGCCACCCCTAGGCTCATACAGATTCTTCTTCACAAACATCTTTACCTTCAGCCTGCAAAATATTAACCCTGTTACAATTGTTATTGAAAGGAAAATGGAGGACTGGCTGGAATCACCTTATCTGAAAATGCACAGGTTGTTATTCTTTATTGCAGATATAACCTGCTGGCCCAGTGCTTGTTGCTAACCAGGCTCCCTCCACCGAGGTTCATGCAAGGAGAGGAACCTGTTTCAGAGAACAAAAAGCTTGAGAAACTATATTTAGATATTCTCCTTGCACTGGAGGGAAAAAACACCCCCAACAACCCACCACCACAACCCGAATCGTATGTGCTATTTGACTGTCCTACTGTGCTTATTTGGCCCACAGTAGTATGAATTGTTACACCAGATAAAAAGCCCAAGCCATTAATAATAACCTCAAGCTGGAGCCTAGAGCACACGACAGGAACGGAGGCTCAGTCGTCCCTGTGCACCATGCAAAGCAGCGAGGAAGTTACTACATGCACACAAGGGTGCTCTTCAGAAAGAACAATATTACATCTTCTGGCCTACATTCTTTTCATTTGTTTGCTGCTTGTGGGGCTGTAAGGAAGAAAATGCAGTAAAGGATTTGGAAATACCTTTTTATGTTCAAAAAATTTGTGAATGGCTGTCTCTGTATGTTTTTTCCACCCCTTTGGAAGCTAAATCGGAGACATGTCATTCATCACATGTTCTTGCAAACGTGGATGTAAGTGTAGCTTCACTCAGATGAGAAATCCTAATAGAAGTGGATGGACTGCTTAGCCAGTAGAATTGCTTTTATAAATATTTGCAGAATTGGAGATTAAATATTTGCAGATGCTACTGTGACCATCAGAGGCAGGCAAATAATTCCCAGCATAATTTAAATTTAGTTTCTTTCTGCTCAGGCAATACATGTTCTAAAATTAGTATTTGTAAAATCACATGCACAGTATCTGCAGGGGAGGGTAAGGGTTTTACCCAGGTTTATGAACAAGAGGTCCATAGAAAAAAAGGGACTGAGTATACATACCCTGATACCTTTAATATGACAGCTCTGAATGCTGGGGACACAGACAGCGGCTGTGTTTGCATACGCTCCCTGAACAAATAGCATTTCACAGGATGTCAGGACCATTTGAGTTCAAAGGACTTCTGGAAGTCTCTAATTCAACCTCTTACTCTCCAGCAGGGCCAGGGTCAAATAAGGTTATAAAATCAAAGGTTCTTCTGCACACAACATGAGGGTGCAGCTATTATGCCCAGAACACAGATGAGTTTTTTGTTTCACTTTTGATTTTTAGTGGCAACTAAGAACTGAATAAGAAAAGTAATTTTTAAAAATGCAATTACTTGTAATTTAAGGAAAGAACTAAACTGGTCTTTTCCAGCTTGCTTCTGAGCACCCTTACTCCTCATTCAGTTCTCATTAACTTCTTGAAAGCCTGTCAGTTCCCAAAGCAGACCCCCAGCTCTTAACTTTCCTTCATTCAGTGTGAATGAACCAAGTCTCCCTGGGAATAGTAAGAGCTGGATGGATTATTTTATACATATATATAGACATGTATATTTTTATAAATCTGGACTTCTTGTGTTGTAATGCAAGGAGAATCGTAAGAACTGTGGCGTTCCTGAGGAAGAATCAACCATAAGGTGGGAGAACAGAAGTGAAGTTACAGGTAGAGAGCTGATTTCATTTGAAAGCAGCATCATTAAAAAAGAAAAAAAAAATTACACATCTGAAATTCATTTTTTGGAAAGCTAGAAACAAACGTGACTTTTCTAGCACATTTGCAAGGAATTATATCAAACAAATGCTTTCAAGCAGACAACATAATGGGCTATTAGAGAAACACAATGTCACTTGTAGGTGGCTAGAAGTACAAAGTAGGAAGATGATAGTGTCACTAACTGCTTTTTGTAAATTGCAAGGATGGGAGTTCACTGAAACGTTTTCTGCCTGAGTAGAGATACAAGTACAGATAGATGGGGGCAGGAAGAGGCGAGAAGGCTCTTTTCCCATCAATCTCTTAATCTTTATTCTGACTCAAGAATCCAAAATTTGTGGGTTCATTACTAGAGGCTTTAACATCATTCAGCTGTGACTAGATAGCATGTGAACACAGAGACAAGTGCCCGTGTCTGTTTCTCCCTTCCTTTAAAGCAGTGTCCAGAATGCAGTATTTCTGCTATCCTTTTGGGAGAGAAAAAACACAACACCCCCCAGATTCCATTTTCTGATGCGTAGGGAGGAGTATTGTAGCTGCAATAAACTGATGATCCTACAGAAAACCTAGCATATCTATAAGCTGTGCTGCAAAATGCCGTGCAGACCTGGGGATGTCTCTTCTAATTCTGAAGGACTCAATTTGAAAATCAGGTGTTACCCAGCTGTCACTGTACAGTGCCCTGTCCTGACTGATAACTGCCATGTTATTAGGCAAACTACTCATCAAGAGTTAACTTGGTAAGTGCATCACCTTAGCAACCAGAACATTAACATACTACAGCAGCACAGTATAGCCAGCTTATACTTTGATTTCAGGCTTAGGAGTTTGGTGTGGTGATATATGTGCTATAGCGCTGTGCAGGCTTGGGATAAAAAATATTGGTAAAGCTAAAGAAGAACCAAATGTAATATTTATTGTGTATCTAATGCCCAGGCACTTGTGGTGACTGGAATGATTTAAAAGCAAAAAAAGTAAAAGTAATATGTGAGCCAGAATATATGGCCAGATCACTCCATTTTCTCTTTCAATTTCTTTTCCCCACTTTCTTTAATTTTACACTTTATTTCCTCTTGACCATAATGTATCATAAGCTTTTTGGTAACCCTAATTTTTTCTTGCCACTCATGTGCTTCATCCGATATATGAAATACTGCATAAATGGAAAATACTTTTAACACCACATATATGTAGCAAGTGGTAGATACCTGGCAGAGCATAATCTAAGGGAATAAACAGAGCACTTAATCCGATTGACAAATTCCAGTTTAATTTTTAGGTGGCTTGGTAGTTTTCTACATACTGATCTGAAGGAGTGAGAAAAACCACTATCAAATGCAACACTGCCACCCCAAACAGCCCTGACCCACCTTGTTTTACTGCCTGCTGCAGCTGTATGTGGATTTTTCATTTAAAGAAAAAGACAAATGTGATTCTTTTTTTCTTCACATTGCTGCTTTATTATTGGGTTTGTGCAACAAGATTTTGGTAGTGGGGGGCCTACAAGAGAAGCTGCAAGAAGATTCCCCCATGATGGACTCACTGCTGGCCAAGGCTGAGCCCATCAGTGATGACAGTACGCCTCTGGGATAACATAGTCAAGAAGGAAGAAAACCCCCCAAAGAACACCATGGGCAATTGCAGCTAGAGAGAGGAGTGAGAAGATGTGAGAGGAACAACTTTTCATAGAATCACAGAATCATAGAATGGTCTGGATTGGAAGGGACCCCAAGGATCAGAGAGTTCCAGCTCTCCTGCCAGAGGCAGGGCCACCAACCTCCAGGCCTGGATCTACACAAGGTTGCCCAGGGCCCCATCCAACCTGGCCTTCAGACATGAAGGCAGTGAAGAAGCGGGACGGGGGGAGGTTCTCCAGGTGCTGAAGCAGACATTCCCCAGCCTCAGCCCATGGAGAAGACCATGGTGAGGCAGGGTGTCCCCCTGCAGCCCATGGATGTTGATGATGAAGCAGATATCCACCTGCAGCCCATGGAGGACCCTATACAGGAAGAAGTGCCTGCACCTTATTCCTGCAGAGAGAAGGTCCCAGCACTGTCTCAATTCCTGCAAGTGCACATGCTGTACATGGACTTTTTCCATGTAGGGCAAAGTACTGTTCGGCTTCTGTTGGTGTGCAGCATCTGTTTGTGAGGCAGTGGTTCTGCTGACTTGCATGACTCCTGCAAAGGCAAGAGCACTCTGGTGGCAATTTTCCTCGAAGAAAACCCTCCTGTTTTTATTCCAGTAAAAATAAGGATTAGTGAGAAAAGATTTATGGTTTTTTGAGGGGTAGTTAGGGGTAGAGAGAAGTGAATTGCACTTACTTGCTTGCCAGGGTAGGGGGAAAGAATAGAAATTTGAAAGCCCAATGCTTTCAGGTTTGAGACTGGCCTTCTGATTTTTAGTTCTGGAACAAGCAGCAGCCTTCAGCTAGCTTGGATAGTTTCTCTAATGACAGTCAGACCACTAATCTGATGCAAATTCTCTGCTTTATGTTAATCCTGTGAAAATCTGGCTAAAACTAACTGGACCTTTTATTTTGTATTCAGTTGAAGGTGAATTCCCAGACATCTTGCACTGACCATAAAGTTGAACAATGCTGCATTGTTGTACTAACAAGATAGTTCCTTTGAGCATGATCGTGTTATGGGTTGGGTTTGGGGTTTTTTTAGAATTTGTAAACATACTTATTTCTTCTATTTTCTCACTTAGTGCTCATTGCAGAATGGAAGGTCACCAGGAGAACTCTTTCACTGTTTCTGGAAAAGAGCCATCTTAATTCTGAGGTTCTAAGCAGCTGCTCCGCCCACAGTCTTAAAACAGGGAACCCAGTATGGACCAGCACAGCACAGCTGTGGTTTTGATTTTACAGAAGCATTAAAATCAAATGCTTTGTCAGGGCTCCTTAGACCATCTACTTAAGAAGTGTGATAGATTTGCTGAAATTACTGCCTGTTTCCTTTCCATTTAATGAGTTATGTTCCTACTATATCTTTTCCATTTAATGAGTTATGTTCCTACTATAGCACCTCCTCCTTGTATGAATATCCCGCTTGCCATGAACCCTGAAGACAATGGTTCTTGCTGGACTATCTAACAAATGCAATGGGATGGCTAATCAGTGATGAAGAACTACTTATATTGCTGTTAGGGTCACTTAGGCCTTTGATAAAGACATATGAGAGCTGTAACAAAGTCCTGAAGAGCGTAGCATCAGTTTAGTAAACAATATTATTGGTTATTTGAAAGAGTTTCATTATTAGGAAGCCCAAGTATTTCCTCCCCTGACTCTCATACCTGTTTTCTACTTTTCCATGTAGTCAAGTTTGCTTTGCAAAGAAACCCCAGGAAGAACCATTACAGGCCAAGTCCGTTTTATATGAGCTTATTCTGTGAATGTTTTCCTGGCATCTCTTGGTTGCAGAGTAAAAGAAATGGTGGGTCTACATCAAGGTAACTCTGCTGCCGTCACTGTCTGTAAGTAGTGAAAGATTCCCACAGGAAAGTGAGGTGGAAAGGTGCAGGAATAAAACCCCTTTATTTTATGGATGGGTTCATTGCTTCCTTTCCCTAGCAAGATGTGAGGAACTCCATGAAGAATTTGGTGCTGCTTAATCAAAGTAAACACATAGGAAGTTCCTATAGCTGCAAAAAAAGAAGCCAAATAACAAGGAAAATTGCATAGAAAATTGATTATGAGTTCATCGGAATTAACAGGACTGACTGTGTCCTTTTGTTTCTTCAGGAATAGACTTACTCTGGAACTGTGGGTGTATATTTTTTTAAAAAAAATCATGTTCCACTGAAATTCATAGCTCTAAACTGAACCACGGATTTCTGATTACCACTGGCATGGTTTTATGAATTCATTATCTGCATTTAATCACACACAAAGAAACCTTGATCTGTGTGATTCACAGCTTCAGCTTTTCATCATAAATTAAGATTGATACCAAGAGTGCAAAGCTGAAATTCTTGAAAAAATAATCTTTTGAGTCTTTGCCAATGACAATGGTTTCCACTCAGATTATCAGCTTCGCCAAACACACTGATATGTTAGGTTAATATTTAGTAAAAAGTGAATACTTCTTTTTATGTGATTTTATTAGAAAATTAGTTGCTTTGAAACATGACTTTGGTCTATACCTGTTCTTTTTCCAGTATTTCCTCCAATTATATTTAAAAAAAAATAAAAATGAAGAAAGGTGTGCTAACTGAATGGCTATTTCTAGTTGTTCTTTTGGGAATAGTTCAGTTTTTCACATCTATTTCTTTTTCTATTTCTGAATGCATGCAGTTGCTGTCTGAAGCTCTCTGCCAATGCTACACAGAAGGTATGTATTTTCTTATAAGGCTGTATCTGAAGCAGGATACATTTGGGGCCTAAAAACCTTCAGAATTTCGCTAGCAAAAAATAAATTATTTAGGCACCTTTTATATTTACCATTGCTCTGATTCTCTCTTTGGGTCTCTACAGTGTAAGGAAGATTGTCTGTAGTTCTTCACCGCGTGAAAGAACAGGAATACTTAATTATTTCTACTGTCCAGCTGTGGTGGCAGTAGGTACCTGCTCAGGTTGTGAACAGAATAGCAGAAAACAACCTGAGCTAGACCAAAGATCTGTTTGGTCCAGCATCTTGTCTCTGACAGTGCCAAGATCGCAGAGAACAAGAACAGGATAAACTCAGATGTATTCTCCACCTTCAAGTATCACACAAGCACCAATTCTGAGTGCAGGAGGAAAATCATCTCTTTTGATCTGCTGTGTTTGACACACCCCAGGATGTCACTTGCCCTCTTGGCTGCCAAGAGATGCTGCTGGCTCACAGGGAGCCTGCTGTCAGCCTGCACCTCCACAGACCCCTTTCTGCAGGGCTGCTCCCCAGCCACGCCTCTCCCTGTTTATACTTGTGCCCAGCATCACTGTGTCCTAGGTGCAGAATCTGCCAATTGGAGCTGTTAAATTTCATCCCATTGATCATTGCCCAGTGCTCCAACCTATCTAGATCCACCTGCAAAGCAGTGAGAGGGGTTAGTTAGCCCACTGTGCTCGGCATTGGTGCTGTCTCACCTTGAATACCCAGTTCTGGGCCCCACCATTTAAGAAGGGTCCTTGCACGCATCCAGAGGATGACAGCAAAGCTGGTGAAGGGGCTGGAAGGCAAGTCCCTGTGATGAGTGGCTAAGGGCTTTGGGTTTGTCTAGTTTGCTAAAAATGCAAAAAAAGCATTCAGTTTCCTTTTCTGACCAATACTAAGCATTGAGTTGGTATCAAACCCAAGAGCATATTCCAATGGCTGGAAACCCATTGTTCTACATTGTTCTATATGAGACTATAAGACTTTTTCCCCCATGTTGCTGTAACTGTAATAAAGCTACTTTATTTCTCAGCAACCTCATGAGAAAGCTCAGACATGCTTGGTTTTTGTTTTTCTTTTTCAAGGGCTGAAAGTCAACTGTAGGAGAAAATCAGAGAGGAAACCTTAAGGGCACAAGAACTGAGTTTAAGCTGGTTTTCTATTCTGTAATCTCCAAGGGGTGTCATATTATAAAGTCTATGGTTTTTTGGTTTGCTTCTTTTTTTTCTTTCTCCTCTCAAAACTCAGAACTTTTGTTATGCATCCATGACACTAAATGGTGCCTATGGGCAGCTGTCAATCTTCTGTTGCATGTTCGTGCATTAAATTTTATGTACTGTTAGAGGTGAAATGGTGTCATTAAGAGTACACAATCTTCTTTTCTAGTGTTTTGGATATAAAACCCCAGAACAAGAGGAAGGAAAATGAATATTTAAGAAAACCATAGGATTTAGGCCATGTTAGCAAAGCCTCTGCTGAGCATTCAACCTTGTCCACCTCAATCTCTGCTCTTTTATAATGGCTGGGCCTTCAGACGTGAACTCCATTTTGTGTTCAGCCTTGCTCTGAGGTACAGCTCTTGCATAAATGACAGATTTTGTGCCTGCAATGTCAACACATTTGGAAAATAAACTATTATTTTGAGGAAGACAGACACACTAAGTTGACAGGTGTGTTACTGGGACTATTCCTACACTCCTAAAAGTGTGTCTGCTTTATCAAAGCCCCATCCATGCTACAGAAGTGTACTTTTAAAGTGTGGGGGAGGGAGGGGAAAATGTAAGAGAAAACAAAAGGGGGTTTTGGCTTCTGAAAGCAGATAATTTTTATAAAATCTCATAAATATCTCTGTTCCCAGTGTATGGACTTAGAGAATTTTTTTTTTTCTATTCCTGTTTACAGACATCTGCTCAATTTTCTTGTGGGAATTCTGGGATTTGCAGCCATCTGCTTCTACTGTAGCAGATCCACAACAAAGGGAATTTTCTCAACTAACAAGTAAGAATCTTTGAGTAATACAAAGGCACTGTTAGGAACATATGCTCCTTTTTTCCTTTTAACCTTAGTCAATATATTTTTCAGTCTGTTTAGATTACACCAGTGTACTAAAACAAACTCAATAAAGTGTTGAGCACCTCATGCAGGGAGTCAAAACTTCAGGTGTGCTGCCATTGTGTACTTCTGTATGAGAAAGTTGCTGAATTCTGCAACATAGTAAACATGAACAAATTCAGGAGGGTTGTACTGCAGGCTTATTTATTTCAACAAGTCATGGGCAGCAGGCGGGGGAGTACATGGCTTTTACAGAGGAAAGCAAACCAGGCCCAATCTGCCTAGGAAGCAGAAGGCATCTGGTAGCTGTATAGCTGTCTGTCTTATACCTAAACCTAGCTGGTCAGCATGAAGCTAACAGGGCTAGACAGTTTCTGACATGAGCCTGTCTCTGCAATAATCAGAGCAGACATCCTTTATGATAGGTTTATGAGTACTGTGTTGTGCATTAATTTCCTATAATTGATAAGTACTAAATATAATGTTGAAAGGGTCAGTCTTCCCCTCTGCCCCCTCCTGCATTATTTACAGTGCTTTGTATGATGTGAATAATCATATTACATTTCCAAGATATAATCTTTCCCCGAGCACTAAAGATCTTCAAGGATTAATTCTGGGACTGATCTCCATTTAAAGTATGTAGCATATGCATTATATATATACTTAATGAATGCAAATTAAGCTGGAAGTTACTGTCAATACAGAGGACATTATAAGAGAATAGCTAAAACGACCTAGAATACTCAAAGTGATAAAAAGGGGATACCATACAAGGTCATGAACAAGAATCTCTGCCACGCTGTAGGCATTTATTAAATAGAAGCTATGTATACACTTGTTAAACGATTCTGATTCTTGGAAGCAATTTTAAGTTGTACCTAGACATGTATTTCCACTGGTTGCATACAGGACATCTGTCAGCCTTGTAGAAGCACTTGGGGAAGTTATTTTCAAAAAAAACTAGAAGAAACAAAAGCCTAGTGAGAAGAGCGGAATCTTTGACTTATAGGCCAGACTAAGTTACCACTGGCTGAAAGGAGGTTAAGGAGAGATGGGTATGTTCTCCATAAATGCAACAGGAAACAAGTAGCAGGGAGAGGAAGCTGTGAAATAGTCTGGAAGTTGAAGTTGGCACACAAGCAATAGGTGTGAGACAACTATGAAAATAGTTTATCAAGGATATTAGATTCTGGAACAGTTCTTCAGTGGGAGTGGCATAAACAAGGAACAACCTTCCAAGAGACTTCAATCAGTTTATGAAAGGGATTACATAATCTCTTCTATGACAACCACCCACAGTGATTTCCCATAGAAATCTGGGGGAGGTATCATTCCTGCTCTACTCTGCTCTGAACAAAGACTGGGGATTTCTTAGTGAGGGACTTGTCTTCAGGCCAAGAAGATGCCTAAATTGTCTGTTATTAAGTACTCTAGCGTAGTTTTCAGCATTCTTTTTTTTTTTAAACATTTTTGCAGGCTCCATTTGCTGCTTATTGCAGTTACAGACTTGCAGTTACATCTCTTCTCTCCAACAAACATTGCAAGGTTTGTTTGGCATGTGTATCCTCTCTTCCTTGTACCTGTTCTTACCCAACTTAGCAGAAGCATTACTGTGATTGGTACGAGCTTGCACGTGGCAAGTTGTGTCCAGCTCTGGATGTGCAGAAGCACTGTTTGAAGATACCCTCTGCAAATGTCTTTTGCCTATATTCCCTACAAGACATCTGGAATCTTCCTGGCAAGGGAGTCCACCTTTTGGGAGATCTAATGGTGCCTCTCTCTCTTTTCCACTTCTGAGCTGCATAAATTTAAATCTACTTTGTTAGTCACCTTGGGGCTAGTTTAACATATCACTAGATGACAACTGTAGGGAAAATTTCTTGGCTTTAAAAGGGCTTACAAGGTTCAGCAACAAACCAACCAAGCAACCAACAAAAATCCTTGTGAATATGCTATTTTATCATTCTACTGTGGATTTAGTATAATCTGCAGATCATCTATGTTCAGAATTCTTACAAGGCTGTTGATATTCTTAAGACATGTTGTCCTGTTATCATGAGACACCATGTCTCCTTGTGCTAGTGAGTTTGGGGGACCAAGTTTCCTACCACATTACGTCTTATGCTCGTGTTTCTGTGATACAGGTCTATACTGCATCTCACCTATACTCAGTGTTGGGGAAAAAAAAAAAAAAAAGAAAGAAATTACACCCATCTTAGTACACAAAATTCTAAACCGTGTAAATCTCTGTAATAATTGAAGATAAAATCTTTACAGTCCACCCATTTGCTGGATATGAGCTTGGTAAACATAGTCCAATTCAGAATCTCAAAACACTCTGACTGCTATCTAAATAAAGTATTTTTCATGACAAATTCCACTAAGTCTTCTTGCTGCAGTCTGCATTCACCTGTATGCCCAAGTGGGATTTGTTTGAGACTTGTGTTACTGCTCCAAAGTGTCCCAGTGCTAAAATTCTACATATGGTACCTTTTCAGATCTACTTCCATTATAAGTGACACTAGTTCCACCACAATTAGAGGACCAAGAGAAAGGATATGCCCATTCTACTCAGAAATGGGCATACAATCTAGAGCTTTGAAAGTAACTATTGACTTCTGAGGAGTTAACTGAGATTTTTTTAAAAATCACTGACTTCTTCAAAGATCTGCTGTTTTCTTACCCACAAGACCACCCACTAATAACTTAAAAGTCTTCACCACTGTTATTCATAACGTATCTTCCTCTCTGTCCATACAATACCTTGTTAAATTACTGAATTATGGCAGCTGGCACAGCTTGTCAGTCAGAAGACTGTTCACTCTGAAGTCACTTAAAATCAGTGGACGTTGGCCAGTCAGTCTTGAGAATACATGCAGTGTATTCCCAGTGGTATTAGAACTAGTATATTTGATACATTTCCTGTCTAAGCTCTTTGGTGTTGGGCCTGGGGAAAGGAAATAGGAAAAGTGACCTTTTTACTGCACATACAACAAACAAAATTGTTTAGGAGCGAAATGGCATGCATCTGTTTCAATAAACAAAACAACACAATTTAAAAGGGAAAAAAAAGGCCCAAATGAATTAGAAGCACCGTTAGATGAGACAAGTCCAAGATGCTGCTGGGATCCAGCACATGCACACAGACCCTGACACTGAATTCTGAGTGGTTGCTGGAGATTAACTGTCATTTCAAAACTACTAAAGTTGTCCATGCAGATCCACATTTAATATCCTACTGAGATGCATTTAAAACCCATTAGCAAGGTAATATTCATATCCCTCATAGAAAGGACATGAAAAGAGTAGAATTTTAAAGGAGGAATCCTCACTGATTTTGCTGGGAGCTTGCCTAAGGACAGAGAAAACATTTTACCATCTCTGTCAGTACTGCTGAATGGGGCCAAAGAGCCAATCCTTTATAGCAACCAAGACTTGGCAAAGAAGCAAGCCCTTGAATTCTTTCTTCTCAGGGGAGCCTGAAAGCTGCTGTCCCTACCCAGTTTTGCAGGTTTTTTCAGTGTAAATCCATTTACTCTAGCTTTCTAATGCTGGAACAGTCTATACAAGGTCTGTCTCAGGAGCAGGTAAAAATATGAGGTCACACATCTTGCTCTACTTGTGTCTGAATGCTTCCTAATATGTTTTACTGAAATATTTTGGGCCTGATCCCTTGCTGGAGATCAGAACCTTTTAATTACTCTAAGCAAGGGAGCTTTGACTCTCTTACTGGTTTGCTTCTGATGCACCAACTCAACAGAAGAGGGAGGGTCTCTTATACTTTAACCAATTTATTTGCTATCACAGTAAGGCCTACTCATCTCCCTAAAACCACAGACAACTTGCCCTCTCCTTTGTTTTTCAGTACATCACTTCTTAACCTCTGTTCCTAACTACAGCAATTTCTATGGGAAACATTTTTCTAACTCATTTTCCTACTTTGTTCTTATGTTCCTTCAGTGCTTTTAATTATTGCGCTATCTCAATGTTATGATCTCATTTACTTTCTATAAGCAGCATCCTTCCCTCACCACTATTTTAACACTTCTCTGACAGGGACTTAATTTATCCGGTTGGTTATCTTCCTTCCAATTATTCTTGCCCATCTGAGTTTCTGACATAAGAAACAAAACAACATTCCTTCCCTCAATCAAAGTAAAACAAACTTCAGGAGCAATCTGGAATTTCATTTTCTGAAAGTGTAAAGAGAAAATTTAGTGTTATAGCTGTTAGGCTGCAAAATGTACTTGGGCTGTTACAGAAACATAAAACATGCCCTTGACACTACAGCTGCACAAAAAAATTGTTTATGTGACTATTTTTCTGTTTGACCATTCAGAATGGTCAGACCCAACAACAGAACCCTACAAAACAAAATTGAAGTGTCATTTTGTTTAGAAATGTACCAGTCCAACCCAGAGAGTTTAAAGAAAAACAAAAGGGAGAGTAGGCTATCTTGGAATCTGGTATGGGAAGGGTGGGAAGGGTGTTCTCTCTCCCCTTTTTCCTGCAGTCCAGGACTACAGGAGTTGTGCAGGATTTGGGATGAAAACCATAGCTGTGGGCAAGGCAGTCTTGACTTCAAGAGTTTCATTTAATTTAATGTCAATTAAAAAACTCTAAGTTACTGATTTGGGTATTGAAAAAACTAAGATTATAAACAAACACTTAAGGAAACACCTTTCCCTTTTCCAAGGCACAGCTTCAGTTCACAAAATCACAAGACCTTTGAAATCATCAGGTCCAACCAGTTCTTATGCTCAATTCCCTCGATTCCCTCTGTAAGGCAACAACAGGTGGTGCTACAGGCTATAGTCACACTTCAGGGAGCAGTCTCCCACAAGTCTGCTCAATCACTGTGAGCAGGGCAGCCTAAATGGCTCAATTTTCAAACCTGTCACTGCCCTCTATTTTTCCACCAGAGACGTTAATTCGCTTCTTGGGTCAAGGCTTCCCTTTCCCCTTCCCTTCCCTTCCCTTCCCTTCCCTTCCCTTCCCTTCCCTTCCCTTCCCTTCCCTTCCCCGCCCCATCCTGTGCTCAACTTCAGTACAACCCACCGCCTACCACGTTCATCCTACACCTCCTGGTTGTTGCAGCGCCTTCTACACTCCCCAAAGAGGTAAGGGGCGGTGTTTTCCTTCTACCACGTCCTGCTTCTTACTCGGTTTTGGTTTGGGTTTTTTCCCTTTCCCATAGCATTGCCTCGTCCTCCCCAGGCTGCACCTACTCCGACCTGCGGCAGCCCCACACCCGCTCTCCTCCCGCTCTCCTCAGGCGCCCCAGCCGGCTCCTCTGATTGGCGGCGGCAGCTGTAACCGGCTGTGGCGGGCAGGAGGTGGCACGAAGCCTCCCCCATCTTCATGCACCGCCGGTCCCTGCAATGGCGTGTTTCGCGGTGGGGCTCTGGGTGCAGATACCGCACCGCCCACAGGAAACACCGACCTGCTCATCGCTGTGGCGGTGAACAACATGGCGTTTCTGTAGTCACTGAAGGCTTCTCTTCCTTCATGGTCCGGAGAGAATGAGGGAGAAACTGAGGGTGCTGTCAGCCAGCCAGCAGTGGTGCGGGGTGAGACAGGGAGAACCCTCACAGAAACAAAAAGGTAAAGCCCAATGTAGAGAACTGTGTGTACAGTCAAAGGTCTGGAAAGGGAATCGCTAGCCACCAGTAAAAGGAGTGTTTGTAACATTTTTTTCCCCCTAAAACAAGAAAACTTTGAGGAACAATCTGTGCTTGTGTTTTCCCTCTTGCAGTTTGGTAATTTTTTGTTTTGTTACAGTTGAAGTAATCATGGTGGCAGTCATGGAGGAGTACCTGCAGTGCCTGTCCAACATCCCATCCAGGGTTGATCTTAGTGGTGGTATTCTTAAATAGTTGTTGTCAGAGTCTTTGTGCTCCATGTTGGGTCTCAGAAGAGGGTTGTCGCGGTTTAGCCCCAGCCTGCAGCTGAGCACCACACAGCCAGTCACTCACTTTCCCCCCAGCCCCCTACAAGGGGATGGGGAGAATGGAAAAACAACCTTGAGAAATTATTCTCATACCAAGTCCCAAACACAATGCTATACCAGCTACTAGAACAAAAATTTAACTCTATCTCGGCCGAAACTAGGACAGATAGCAAGATAACCTTTTCTCACTAGGCCTATGTTTTGCTGGTAGCTCCCAAGTGATTCCTACTACTACAGACTTCAGTATGAACTGCAGAGTAGTTCTGTGCAATTTCATTCCGTCTTGACTCTGAGAGGCAATGGCAATCTGTTTTCTTGACTTGGCTGGCAACAGAATTGGATCCTTACTTAGCAAGTAAGTAGTAGTCTTTTAGGTTTAGTTCTTACTGATCCTATTAGCCTGCTTAGCAATTCATGAATATTTATACAAACATACAAGCTACACTGTTCGTTCAGTTCACTTAGAAAGTTGTACTAAATTGGACATAGTTCAGTGATTTGCAGGCATCAATTACGGCGTGTTTTTAGCTTCATGAATTTATGCTGAATAAATCTCTAAGTGGTGTGCTTTAGCATCTCCTTTCTGGTTTTAGTATAGTTGCCTAGAAGTGGACTTGCTGTGGAAAATTCTGACTGACTTAATGAAAAAAATCAATGCTGTCCTGTAGGGATTCTCCAGGGACTGGAAATAGAATGAGTTTTAGGCCTGCGGCATGTTTTTGCTTCTATTGGAATAGATTACTTTTTTAATCCTGGTATCTTTTTATGAGAAGGATTTCAGAGGTCTCATGACAGTATCCAAATTGGGCACTAGATCCTTAAGCATGTGAGGAAATGCCACATGTCGCTGACTGAGGGCAACAATTGTGACTCAAAACCATTTCTGTACCTCCTCATCCTCGTGCATTTTGGAGTCTTAAATTGCCAGCACCACACTGAATGGTTCCCCATGCATACAGCACTTGGATTAATACAACCTTCTATCAAAGCTGCATTGATTTGAATGCAGCTTTAGAAAATAATGTAATTTCTCACACATGTGAACTGAAGCTTGTAACATGTGTCAGGCAAACGTAAAGCCACATTACAGGTGTCATTTCCTGACAGCTACTGAAGGTACCCGCTCTGCCACATACATACTGCAAAAATAGCAACAGCAGTTCCCTATATCTGTGCTGTGGTGGCCTTCCTGTTGCTAGACATGCCCCTTATGTCTGCCCAAACACCTCTCCCACATGTAATTTTCGCTGGGCTCTGCTCTCCCGGACACAGGTTTCTGCCACAGATGGTGCTGAGTCATTGCCTGTAAGTCGTACTTTGGAGGTTTTCATTTGGTGTGCGAATCTTCTGCTTAACTGCTGGGGCTGAGCTGAAGCCATTAAAACTACACAATTAAAAAGAAGGGATAGCTGGGAATGCAACCCACAGAAACTAGCCTGCTACTGCAGTGGTTTCACAGCTGACTGCGTTAAGTGGATATCTGACACAACAAATGTTGCTTTGAGCTCTGTTCTCTGCTGAGCCATGGCAGTGATTCCATGGAGGCTTGCTTGTGGGCCTTTAAAGACTTCTGATTAGAAAAATTAAAATAGCAATGTTCTGACTACTCAGAATCTGCCTTTGCAGAAATTAAAGAAATAACGAGGTGAAAACTAACAGGGAGGGGGTAAAAAGCTGGGGCTGCTGTAGTTGCTGTTTTTCAGCAAGCTTACCAACTCTGACATTAACTTGATCTGTAAGAGGGGTGAAATCCTAAAATGCAGGGAATTTTGAAAGTGTTTGTTGTGGCTGTGGTTCACAGACTAAAAATGATCTTCAGGGGTGGAACTGTGAAATGGTTATCTAAAGAGGAAAAAAGGAAAAGAAAAAAAAAAAAAAAGGACAGTCACATCTTTCCAGGAACACAAACTTGCAAACAGGTAAATATGCCAAAGCCTGTCCATTAAAATTAAACTTTGCAAAACCTCTGTATAACTATACAGAATGTTTAGGAGAGGCCATGGTCACAGAAGGCAATTCAGCACAGAGGCCGGAGGAAGCATTAGCCGGGGAAGATGAAGGAGTGAGAGGCGACAGTGTGTCTTGATGTTCTGAAAGAGTAAAGCAGCAGGAGCTGCAGATCAGTTCTAAAGAGAAGGAAAAAAACCTTGAAAATTCAATTTATTTTACTTGTTCAATTAATTTAACTTACTTTTACCGTGGTGTTATTAGCAATAAATTTTAATCTCATCCTTTCCAAGGTCGCAGCGTATCATTAGTCTTGATAAGAATCCAGGTCCAGGCATTGAAATTTTCTCCACTTGTCCTGTCACAGCTGTTACAGGATGACTTTCCTATGGACCGTTGCAGAGAGTGTAGTGGTGCCACTTGAAATAATCTCCTGCTATATCACAACAGATGGAAGACTGGAAGACTTTCTGACCCTAATAGATAGTAGCTTACATGCACTATTGTCTGAGATACTGCAGCACTGTTTTGATATTAAGATGAGAAATAATGGGGTTATTAACCTGAGAAAAGAATTCTTGTCAGCCTAGTGCACAAAAGTACATTACAGACAGGAAAACAAAAGCTGTCATTTTACAGGGAAAGGATTGCTGGAAACAATTCAATGTTGTTACTTCTTTTGTAGTGAAGTAGATAAGGGTAATCATTTTGCCTCTTTTTAAGTCATCATTGCCTTTGCACCTCTTCTTAATTATGTATTTGGAGCCTGGGAATCTATCTGATGAACACTGAAGCTGTCACTTCCATTAGTGCCTGCTGGAACTTATGCCACTTTCACAGTAAGCTTACCTCAGTATTAATTCAAAAAGGATTTAGCACTTTTAGCAAGGAGGATGTGGAGAAATTTGTCTGAAGCCGGAATTTTAGTAGCTTAGTGTGTCTGGTTTGATGGATGCAAGATTGCTCCTAACCTGTCAGTACAGTGAGGACCCGAAAGCGTGCTGGAGTTTCTCCCCTCACCCACACGTATATTCACAAAAGGATCTGTGGGTGAAATGGTGTGAGGAAAAGCAGTGGAAAGCTATTTCAAAGTCATGCCATAGACAGTCCATCAGTTGCTAGAGTTATTTAAGGAAGTGATGACATAAATGCTGCATTTGGCCTCTGATCTTTTAATGCAGGCTCCTTTAGACAGACTTTAACCTTCTTCCTTTTCAGTGTGTGTACTTATGTGTGTTTTGCTTTTCTTCTACAGTCACTTAGAGAGTTCTTTCCTCCATGGAGTGGCAGTCACTACTTCCTTCCAAAAAGCCTAAAAGAAGATCCATTGCCATGAGTTTTTGGACCTGCATACATGATGGTAGAAAAATCAGATTGTAGGAGAGGACAGAGGCCTTAAAACTAATTAGCCGTCTTGAAAAGGCGTCTTCCAGGGATTCTTAAATTAGATGTACAAAATGATCCATTGTATGAAAATTGAGGCTTCTGTGATTACTTATAACTAGCTGGGCTTTCTGAGCAGTATTGGTCACACTCTTTGGTCTTCGAGATGGAATAGCAGGGAAGCCTTGCCAGCTGGAACACAGGGTGGGTGAAGTCTTCCTTTTCCCTGTACAGGGAAATGGTCTGAGGCAGCAGAGAAAAGCACTTCAGTTAGGCAAAGAGAGCCTTGGCACGGCACTTAAGATAGTTGTGTTTTTCTTTCAAGTTTCCTGGCAAAACTAAATACAGCAGAGGAAAATAATATTTTCTGACAGTTTTTGGGCTAACTTCACAACTACACCTCCAGTCTTATGGCAGTGCAACTGATGGTTTGCAGCAGTAGGGTAGTGTAAAAGTCAGAGAGTTAAGTGGTAGCATACAATTACATAATTGAAGTTTTCAAAAATGTTGTAGCTCTTTAAGGTGGAGGGATATTCTGGAGTGAACGTTGCCTGAAAGTCTTGTCCTCAAACATACATGATGTTGTATATGATGCATGGCTGAATAAGGTGGCCCATTGACTCTGGTTTATTACAGGTTTCTTTCTCCACACATTGCTATTTTTAATGCAGTCTCAAGAACCAATGGGTTTTTTTCAGTGTTATGCTCCTTAGTTTACCTACTTTGAGTAAGCTGCTCATACCCCTGAATTTATAATCTAGATGTTTCTCGATATAGATGTTTGAGTTTACATTTCCTTAAAGGTGGAGGGTATGGAGAGCAGTGGAAAGGAGGAGAGCTCTGAGGAGCTACATCATGGGGAACACTACAGACTGGCACAAGATCAGATTGCCTTGGTGTATTGCAGACCTTGGTTGTGTGACCCAGTATAGAGCAGGAAGGATGTGATGTGTTTCTTGACAGTGTTTCAAGACTGTCCCGTGTTTTGGAAGATGCTGGAAAGTCAGCTAATGTTCTGTATTTTGGAAGCAGGGTTGTGAATATAGGTGTCTGGCATTATTTCTTCCAGGTTTTCTATTCTCTCCCATCTTCCACCATTTTCAGTGTGTTTTGTTTATGCAGTCTGGGTAGGTTTCCTCTCCCTGACTGAGGCAATCCAGAGATCCCAGTCTGAGGAAAATGCTTTAAAATGGCCAGCAATTCTCTGGGGCTTTGAGGGGAATTGAGGCCTTTTTGCTCCTGTTGGGGATTTAGTATCTTCTGTCAATTGGACTAGAAGTCCCAGGGTATCCTAACAAGGGTTAACCTTGGTGATAGCAAGCTGGTTGATACCTTTTTTCTTCAGCTCTTCCTTAGGGCTCTCTCTTTTTGAGAAAGCCTTTTGGAAAACAGTTAGCCAAAGTAGCTCACACACTATGTAAGGACAGGACCTTAATCTAGTGGAGATTTTAGTTTTGCTCTTGGGGACCATCTTGAAGAAATCTAAGCCATTCTTACTTAAGGAAGCTTATGTTTTCACCTGACTGTTACCGGGCTAATGATGGATTGTACCTTGTTGGCAGCCATGTATCTGTCACGAAGCACTCTCCTCAGACAACTAAAGATATCTGGTATCTTTTGTAATTCTTTTTTTTTTTTGGTCTCCTTTTGAAGCAATTTATTACACCTTTCACAGCACAACTGTCTCATTATGGAGTCTAGTCATTACTGCATAATTTGAACTATTTTAGGGTAACAATGTGTAGCTTTTCACTCACTATTTGTTAATATAAACTGTGGCAAACATGTAATTTCTTTAAAGGCCAGCAGGTTGTTTGTTCTTCCTCTTCCCAGTCTGGCTTTTATTATTACAATGCTTTTAACTGCTTCAGATTTCACAGATGATAGTAGCATTAAGACATGGTAGGTAGCTGGTGAGAAAGCACCCTTCTCTTCTTCACCCCCCTTTCCTCCCTTTCTTCTCTGCAGCCTTTACTGTATACAGTTTGTGTACATCTTTATCCATATTCTGTGTCTAGGGAAATGCTTTTTAAATAAATACAAGGTGATGCAGCAATTTTTAGAAAGCAATTATTAGCTAATGGTTGGAGCACTAGACTGAAATTCAAGAAATTTATACTGCCCAAGACTATGCAGAGTGGTTTACAGTGAAGCTTTACAAAGAAGGTTGTAACACTGATTATGCATTCTTTATTTATTGTGTTATATTTTAGAAAAAGTGTGCTCAGTTTTAAAGTTGAGAGAAATATGTGAATTAGTCATTCCAAGAGCTCTCTGTGGGACCCAGGGGTCAAATGGCTCCATTTTTTTCTGTATCATTGCCAACACCAGGAATTTCCACAGGCAGTTAGACAGTTATCCCATGCTTCCACCTATATGGGCCTGATTGTACTAATGAAAGCCTAATCTACGAGGGTATACAGGGCTTTATCCATGATGTTTGTTTATTCTGTGTACTGTGCTTTTGTGTTTTGAAGAATTAGCTGCCTATTGCCTTGCACAAGATAGAGTTCAAAGAGTATCTTGGGCACACTCTGTTTCCAAACTGATGCCTTGAGTAGCTGCTGTGAGTACTTAGCAGGTTTAAATCACTGCTGAAAGGCTAACTTGAATGCAGTTGGGGTGTTATTAAGATGTACTAATGTATTACGGTTTTCATTGTGTGGTACCAAGGTGTATGACTGTAACTCCTATAGACCTGCTTTATGTCCTGTGCCAAACTGAGAAGACAGAAAAACTTCTCATTTTAGCAGAATTTATTTGAGCTAGAGCTTAGGGTAAGGCCTTAAAAATACCTAAGTGGTCTCTGTCTGCAAAAGACATCTTGTGAAGAGCAGCAATATAAGAAAGCCTGTCAGGGTGCAAAAACCTACTTGGAAATTGTGCCCTGTTTCACCTGTCACTGTGACTGTGAGTCTGCATATATGCACTTCATCATCTTTAGTGGGATTGGTGTTTATGGAGAGCAACTGTCACAGCAGGTGAAACTGAGGCAATGAGGTGATATGTCAGGATGTATATATTCAAGAAAACAAACCATGGTTTCCTTACCTTTAGATACATTGGCTTTGCAGCACTTAGAGTAGTAGAAAGCACTTGAATGAGCCAGTTCAGCAAAGATGATTCTGGCTGTTCTTGGAAAGCAGGTATGCAGAGTGAACAGTTGCACATAGAATAATTGTCTTGCATGGAGACCAAAGGGTAGGCTTGCTAATGGGGAGGGTATAGCTAAATGTTCAGACTGTTTCAGCACTTGACCTACACTATGTTTATAACTGCAGGCATGGGACTATGCAACCTGCTGGTGCTTCAAGGGGGCAGCGTGTCCCATCCACTTAACGTAGGGCACTCTGGGTCTTGGTGCTTGTGAACATGGAGTTGGATTAGTTAAGAGAGAAAGTGTAACTGTAGTGTTGCCTGTTTTGGTTGCAGAAGGGCAGGTAACATGCTTGTGCTTTGCTTGTTAGAGGTTCGTTTGGGTGGAGAGCTAAGGTGAGTTTAGAAAGAAGCCTTGCTGGAAGGACTGTCTGGGAGCTTACCTTGGAGAATGCAGGAGGTTGATGCCTTTAAGCTATTTTAATAAGGAAGACATTAATAAAGGATAGTTAAAGTGATGCTTTGCAGTAGAAAGCAAACAATCTCCTGTTATAAATTCTCGAAGCTACTATATTTGGAAACATAAGCATAATAGAGTACTTGATAGTTTTTCTTTGTTAATAAAGGAATTTTACTCAAGAATTTACTTTTGTGTTTTTTGAAAGTCCTATCAACTCTTGCTATTTCTTTAAAGCTGTCATTGTAGCAGGAAAGACCATTTCTTTGCTAGAGATGGTAGAACAGTTGGTGGTTGTAGAAATGAGAGGTTCTGGTCTGTTAACAGTGATTTCTGTAGCATATGCAGTGGTATTTTGAGGGGAAAAAATAGAATAGGGACAGACAGTTCTTTGCCTTTCTTTTTAAAGAATGTTCACTCAAAACCACTCTAAAAACATTGTAAGTGAATATAATGATTCTTTTTTTCTTCTGTCAGTTAAGTAATAGACCTTAGACTGAGCTGCGTGGGAGCAGGGTCACAGGGTTCACCTGGTAGATCTGACTCTAGGAATAGTGATCACTTAGTGACTGGATGAAAGAAGCAATGGTAGGAGGAGTCCTTGGGGCATTCATTTGGAAGAACAAAAATGAGTGCCTAATGTTTGAGAGCCTGAGAGATTTCCTTGTTTAAATGGCATAGATCAGAATCTGTAGAGCTGATTGACGCTGGTCATGTATGAGATACACTGTTTTTACCTGTTGAAGAAGAATTGATGTTGTTTAGTGATTCTACAGAACTTATAGAGGAAAAAGATACCCCGGGGCTAAGCTTCATACTTGCATTTGTGGAGTCAGAGATCTATAATAGAGCGTCACATTTGTTTTAGGCTGTTGCTGATGATTTCTGTGTATTTTCAATGAGTTGGTACGTAGCAGTCTCCTGTCTCCTCCCGCTCTATACTGAAGCTCACTTGTTTCCTTTTGCACTGAAACAGTGGAGGGGTGCTTGAGCAAGCACTGAGAGCAATTCACTTGGGTCCCTTGCCAAAGGATCTGCACAATTTCCAGCTCCTGATGCATAAAGGGAGAGGTCAGTCTACACTGGCAACCTGACACACCCTTTGTATTCTGTTTCAGGGTTTCCAGATATTGTAGGAATAGGACAGGAACTCTGGAAATGCTGGGAGGAATGGTCTGAAAATTAAGGCTCGGATTCTAATTTAAATGGAAACTTGGCTTGCAGTGTGAATATGCACAGTGTTAGTTAAGATGAAGTCCTACTTCATGTATGTACTCCTAAACTGTTGAGTTCAGTGTAGATGAGTGATACGTGAATATAAGTGTGTTGAATTTAGAGGTTAATTTAAACAGCCTTACATGCATTATGCAGGGGAGAAAAAACACATGTAAGTTTGTATTTGGCAAAACTGTGATGGAGTTGTCTTATATGAACCCTTTGTCCTGGTTCTAGCCAGGCCAGAGCTAACGTCCCCAAGCAGCCAGCCCAGGTGAGCTGAGTTAGCCCGGGCTGTTTCCACACCACCTGGCATCACTCCCCATGAAAGGGGCTGGTTGGGGAGGGGTGTGGCTGGGTGTCTTTAGGTCGTCTGAGTGTGGGCTTAGCCTTTGTGTTGATGTAGTACTTTGTGTGATGTTTGGGTCTGTAAGGTGCTCTGTGTTATCACTTGGGTGTGTAATTTGCCATGGGCTGTTCCTGTTCCCCTTTCTTGGTGATTCTGTCTGCTTCTGCTCCTGGACTGAGTGAGCAGTGTGATGCTCAGCCATTGTTTGGGGTTGAACCACCATGCCATTACTTGTGAATGTTTAAGTTAGACAGTGCTCTTTTGTACTGTATTCTCTCTGATTTTGTTGCACTGGGCCTGGGTTAGAAGAAATCTGAAGTGTGAGGGTGGTTTTTTTTTTCCCCTCTGATACTGTACACGGGTGTGATTGCTTTAAATTGCTGGCTGTATGCAGACTGGTTGATTTAATTGTGAGATTATAGACGTACTTTGCTTGTCTGAATAAATGCATTGGTGGATAGCTTTTGTGAAACTCAGCAGGATTTCTGTTACTGTGCTTTGTGCCTAAATTGGTTTGTCAAATTGCATATTCAAGAGTCTGGCTAAATGCCTGGGATTAAAGTATGATAGCATAAAGCCCAAACTCAGTGAAGGGAGATATCTTTATGTCTGCTGTGGCTTCCACTTTCTCTCTGCCCCCAGTCTCCCAATATCTGGTTGCTATTTGTAGAACTTTGGTTGCTTAAAGCAAGCAGGACTGAAGCAGGAGACTTTTCTTTTGCGAGAGCATCTGTAATCAGTTCTTTGGTCTGAATCATTCATGGCCATTCAATGGCTGCTTTGTAAAAGTAATTGGTTATTAGATAGCTGTAGAAAATGGAAAAACTCTGGAAAAAACCTTATTGAACAGACCTTAATGTGCATAGAGGTGTTACTGAAGTCAGGCAGCAGCTGTTGGCCAACAAAGAGGCAAACTGCTTGAAGTATCTCATGCACAGGAGTTTGCTGAGGTGAGGGAGTGAGGCCAGCATTTTATATCAATTACCGTTGAATGAATGATGTTGTACAAGTAGAGTAGATGACACCAAACACGTTAGACTTTTACTCTCTTCTGCTATTCAAGAGCTATGGAGCTGTATATAATTGTCTTGTTAGTATTATGGCTGGTATACATTTGTACCTGAAATAGTTCCCTTGCAAAAGATATTTTGTATCCAAGAGGTAGAGAGGACTTCTTTATCAAACTGACACTTCCCATGTGTGTGCAAATTGGAAGGGAAGAGAAGTTAACAGAGTTGACATATATACATATCTAATATCCCCACCAGTTTTATTCTACTGTTATGCACAGTTAAGATGAATGCATGTAAATTTAAAACATTTAAAGAAAATTGTCCTAATAATTTGTGTACTGAAGCAACATACTTTGCTTAGAGAGTGTTTATATGGAATTCATTTTAGGAGCTCAGCAGTACAAGGCACAGGATTTTAATTTTACTGAACAAAACTTCTAAAAAGGTATTGAGACACTAAAACAGACTGTGTAATGTAACAGTTTAGGTGCTGGAGGGAAATAGTGGAGACTGAAGAGACATAAAATTTGACTGGGATTGCAGTTTTTTCTCTTGGACATAAACGTGCATTTTCAGAGATGAGTTAGGCAATCCTACCTATTTAATAACTCAAGAATTCTTCTGTTCCTAAATAGTGATGGTGAGGAATAAATTTTTAAAATGATGTGGTTTTGTTGTTTCTTTTTTGTCTGGGGTTTTTTTTTTGGTTGGTTGCCTTTTGTGGGTTGGCTTTTTGTGTTTGTTTGTTTTTTTTCTTTAAGTTAGAGCATTTTGTATGGGATATTTTCAAACTCTTCTTTGCAATTGGAAATTTAATACTGAAAGAAGAGTTGCTTACCTAACAGTTGGGCTCTAATATCTAGAGCTTTTAAAAAATACTTGCATAGCACCCAATGTAGGAAGTGTCATGATAAAAGCAATGTAACATCCAACATTAAATAAGCCCTTTCTCTGGAGCTGTTAAGTGCTCAGCCTGCTTCCTTTGGAGTTTATAGACAAATTTTGAATGGTTTGCATGAAGGCATGAGAGGAACACATCATCCTGAGCAGGACTGGGACTTAATAAAACCCCTAACCTTTGCCCTGCCAATTCCATATGTTTTTATTTTTGCAACTGAAATAATAAGACTTTTTTAATCATTCATTTTCTATATCTAGTACGCTTTCTTGTACATCCATTTATTACTATGCAGACTTTAAATATTCTGTGTTTGATTTGGCCTCTAATTATATTCCCCTATTGTTTGAGATGAGGTGGTCTTCTGGACATGTGTTTTTGGGGTTTTTTTTTTGGTGTCTGCAGCTTGCAAAGCTGTGGCTAAAGTAATTCTACAGTCTTCCAAGGTTTTTCATAGTCAGAGTATATCTCACAGACAAGACATTAATTTAGCAAATGGCTGTTATTTTGAGATGGTAGTGAAATCATGTGTCTCTTAAGAATGAAGAAAAAAATGAAGAAAAAAAAATCCTTCCTGCTTCCTCCAAGTGGTCCAGCCCACCCCTGCTTCCACTAAATGTTTAGAACTAATATATACTGTTAGAGAGATGCACTGACAAACTTGTCAGCTGTCGAGTGGAAAGGAAGGGTATTTAATCTGGTGGACTTTATAAAGTTGAAATCTATGAGTTTCCTGTAAAGAATACCATTATTCATTACTGTAAAGAATACCAAACACAAAACCTTCTAGAGCTTTTGTAGGTGGGTCAGAGCATGCATCCAGCTGTTTCTTAAATGTTAGCTTACATGTTGTGTTTCTTACGAGCTTATCTAGGAGCTTAAGGCATTGTAAAGAGCTTACTGTAAGTGAAACCTGAGTTTCTTCTTCAACTGTTCTTTTATTTAAAATGGTGTTGGCTTTAACTCAGAGTAACTAGCAAGGTAGCTGTTCCCTTTATGGCTCAAAGACATTTTAAAGTGAGGCCAACCTGCATGAAGGCGCCTGTGCCAGATTTACAGAAGCCTGCAGAACACAGGATGGATTCCTACTTAAGAGTTCAGCTGAAGAAGGAAATAAAGTAGAATATGACAAAGGATGGGATACAATGGATGCACTGGCAAGCAGTTATGGATATTTAGTGCAACAGGAAAGTTTGAGGTTGTTCAGTGAAGAAGGGAACAAACGCTAAGGAATTGAGGGAACATTCTGGGAAAGACTCCAGTAATTTCAATACCTGCTTTTAATGCAATACAGACTACTTCAATGTTACTGAGGTTAGCACTTGCTGGATTTTCTTCCCTACTGGTTTCTTTTGTTTGTTTGTTTTCTGGAGTGATTTGTAGGTACCTGTGTATTCCTAAGGAGTTGAAAACCTTTCAAGTCCTCTTTCTGAAATTCTAACACGCCCCCCTTCTAACCCGTAGTAGGTTTTGGCATTACTGAACATGTATGGTTGAAGGGTGGAAGGAGAGAGTGGATTATGAGGGTCTGAGCCCTGAGCTGGGGTTCTCCCTGTTCTGCACACCTTGGACATCTCCTGGGACTGTCACATTGGTCTAGCAGTGGTCTGTGTTATAGTTATGTTTGGGGGATCCCTACAAGGGACAGTCCTCCCAGCAGGAACAGCCTGGCTTGAGGAATATTAGCAGCAAAGATGGAGATGAGAGCTCTAATGACGAACAGGTGTTTGAAGCCCTATTGATACCTGCCAGTCTTTTCCAGGTGTGTGTTTCTCTGAGATAATTGCATGCCATTTATCTTAAAAGTAGCCAGACCCAAGGATTTTGTTTGTGGTTTGGCAAGAATTACCATAATTTAAATACCTGTTAGTTCATAAGATGTTTTTCCAAGTGTTTTTTTCATGGCTGACTTTGCACTCTGAAGCTGTTGTATGAGTGGGGCATCAGTGCACAGAGACTTTTTGAACCATTTTGCTGTCCTTAATGACTTTGGGGAGTCAAGTTTTTGTTGATGTTCTAGATTTATGCAGCTTGTGTTTGGTGAGATGTGTGTGATCAGAGACTGTCATGGGATTCATAGGATTGAGGTATATGGTAGTTCTGTTAGGCTGCTCACAGCCAGCCCCTGTGGCAATGTGACGATTCCCTGTAACTGAACTTGGCCTTTATTGCTTCAGAAGAGACTGCTGAGTACTACTGCCTGTGTCACTTCTGTGATACTAGCTTGGCTGGAGGAGCTCCTGGTACAATTAAGATCAGGGTTCTTGAGAAAACTTGTTAGTTTGAAGCTATTGCAGGAAATAGTTTATGGGGAGCTGTTGGGATTTTTGTGGAGTTGCAATGTGCTGCTTTCCCCAAGACTAACCCTCCTGGATGTTTCGGGTGAAAAAGGTGTAAAGTAGCCTGGTGTGTGTGTCTCCAGCAGTGCCTAGGCCAGAAGTATTAGTTGCTTATGGTCACGTCAGCAGCATAAATTGTAACATAGTTCAGTTAGTTTTACCACTTTGGGCCTTTAGTCACTCCTATTAAAAACATGGGGAATAATAATGCTGCTCCCTTTGTAGGGTGTTTCCGGGCCTGCTGATGGCAGGTGTTGTGAAACAGCTGTGTGCAGATGTTGCCGTTGAGATGGACAAACAACACATAGAAGAAGTCTCCTCCTGCACAAGCAAAAAGAACAAACCCGATTTATTTCTATATCCTCATTTTTATATGCTGCTACTACACGTGTCCTTTTGCTATTGGTCTCTCAGGTACATGCAACATACAATTGGTTGACATTTTTAACTTCTCTTGCCAAGTTCCTTTATCTGTGGTTACCAAATTCCTTTAAATTGTTTAACTTCTCCAGATGTTCTATGCTTTCTCTTTCTCATGGGTACACTTTAATAGCTTCAAGGCCAAACTCTATATTCTCAATCAAGGGGTCTACGAGCCCACTGTAGTCCCCCACACGCAGCTAATATCCCTATCAAGCAGAAGTGGGTATGTTGGGTAATACATTTATGGTATTTTGTTTGAAGACAGATGGAGCAAAGTCTTCCAAGTGGGTTATGTGCAAGATGAACCACTGTGGGGCAGAATAAAACATTGGAACTTCTATTTATGTTTATTTTTTTAGATTAAAAAATAATTAAAAAAGCATTTACAATAATACATGGCTTGAGACTGGTGCCCTCACTTGGTCCATATGTTGGATAGCCATATGTAAGGTGAGGTACAGAAGGTACCCTGAGTGGATGCTTCAAAACATGTAGAAGTTGATGGTAGTGCCTTCACTTGTTCGTTTACTTGAAGCATATTGTGATGTGTTAGAGTTTATCTGTGTCTGATTAAGATGATTTAAAGCATTATAGAATCTATTTTTAACTAAACTAATGCTCACAAAATGTACAAGTGTCTTAAAGATTCCTGCAAAGAAACTGTGGATTGAATATAATACTAATAATGTGAGCACAGTTGAACAGGAAGAAAAGGGCAGAGCTGACACTTCTAGTAGAATCTCATTGTCAGCCACATTACAAGGTAAAAATGATCATGTCCCAATCAGATCTGACTAGAACTTGACAAAAAAATTTTCAAGTTACCACTATTGAAATAGACTGAACTTTGAGCCAGACCTTTGAATTGCTGCATCACAAAGTTTTAAACCAAGATTTTAAAAAAATAGTGGTGCACATTAGATCACATAACTTGGTCTAAATAAAATTAACAATACTGGTTTTGGGAGAGCAGAAAGGTTTTTTTGTACGACTAAAAGTAAAATAAAAAATTTTAAAAAGCTTATTTAATCTTTTATCCTTTTAAATTCTGTTTTTGTGTACTTGAAAATGTGTGTAATATATTAGTACTGCAGTACATACACATAATTTTGAAAGAAAGATACACTGGGGGTGCACAGTCAATTTTTTCTTTACTGATAAGCTTACATGATCAAAACTTTTCTCCTGGAGGCCACTGATGTAGAGAACAGAAACTTAAACGGTAGATACATTTAGATCATTTGTTGCCATTCATTTGGGGTCCTACAGCACTCCAAACTGTTGGTGCTGTGGGGGAGCTGCAGTTTTTCTGTGGCTGGCCAGCTTGTTTCATACGGGATGCTTCAGAGTCCAGTCTGTTCGGTCATGAACAGAGCACAGTGTCTTGTGAGGCTGCTGTTACTTTGAGGCACATGTTGTGCGGTGTCTCAGTAATGAATTCAGCTAAAGAGCCTATGTATTAACTGCTGGTATTTTGTTGAGTTTATTAATGTCCTTTTTTAGGTTTTAGCTTTTCAAAGTTAATGGCTTTAGGTGGAGTGATTAGCACTAACCTTGGTGCTTGTGACAAGGTTAAAATGACATAAAATGTTTTGGAACACAAACTTTGTCATGGTCCTCATTATGTGAAATACCACCGTGTAACTTGGCCAAGGACACCTTGATTAGTCTGTAATGTCCTTCTATTAACAGTTTCTTTTTTCTTCCCAATGATAGATATTTATTAATACAAGGTATATAATGAAGATTTATTCCTTCTAGAGAGCTATACACATGCTCATGTATTCCTGATTATATAGCAATTTTTGAACCAATGGTAAAAGACTAATGACCTGAGGAAAGACATGCAGAGATTCAAAGCCTTGCCAACTCTGAATGTATAGCATGGTACTTTTTATGTTGATTCTACATGAATGAATGTATAATCATGTATTTAAATGTGAATATCAAACATTACTCTGTGATAATGAGTTAGCACATTATATTTTGAAAGTGTTATACAGAGAAATGCAGTCAATGACATTTCATGTTCATTTTGGCTAATGTCCCTATTTTTATAGTCTTATTTCTGTCGTCTTTTTTTTTTCCCCTCTATAAAAGCCTAATGCCATTTTCATGTATGTGTGTGAAGTAAATCTAAACCCACATTTATTAAGGGCATGACTTTGCACGCACCCAGGCTAGTTCTAAAATTTGAACTGTAGGTGTACAAGTTAGGGCCTGAGATACTACATTTCCTTAATGCATTTGTAATTACTGGGCAATGGCATGCCTTTACCATGAATAATGATGAGAATAGAAAACACTGCATTTACTGATTTATTTATTTATTTATTTCCCCCGTAAATGCTTTTTCTAGTAGTTTCCAACATACTTGGTATGCTTTATTTGGAGAAAGTGGAAACATGGGCACCATTCATACTTATACCCATAGATAACCAATACTTCAAAAGGAGCTTTCTCTAATTATCATGAACTGAAATTTGGGTAGTAGACGAAAAAGAATTATGCAAAATCTATTCTGTGCATCATTTTTTCCACCTTTTTTACTCTGTTGCCAAAAGACACGCTTTAACTTACGAAGTTACTTTTCCTTACTTGGAGTTTCGTCTCTGAGTGGTCATCTTGTGCATTTTCCCTCTGGTTTGCTGTCCACTTGGGTAGTTATAAACCTGGAATACCTTCCTTTATATCATCTTTATCTGTACTTGTGTACCATTTTTCTATGCTTAGGCAACTACTTTGCTCTGAAAAACAACCAAACCTCTCTTCCTGTGATCCACTACCCCCTTGCAGGGATTAAAGCCCACTGTGCTGGTACTGAACACCAAGCAGAACTCCTAGGATGGGCTGTATTCATTTCTTCTGTGCAGGTGACCTGTCTATCCCAGTGATAGGGGATGGGTGTCGTGTTGTGTCTAGAAAACGTTGCATTGTTGGACTCACTCAGGTTGTCCTGAAAAGAAATCCGGTATTTCTTCTGAAAGTAGGAAGTGAACAGAAGAAAAATTGTCACTGTAGTTTGCTTGCGTATTGAGGAGGTAACCAGTGTGCCACTGTTGGTTTTGGGTTTTTTTTCTGGAAAACACACTGCCAAAATCTTCACAAAGATCTACTGGGGAGCAGGAGAGTGGGAAAGAGCCTTAGAAGATATAGTTCAACAGAAACCTGGAGGGTTATTTACTTGCGCTCGGTGATTAAGTGAAGCTACTAGGAAGTTTTTTCTACCTTCTTGTTACGAAAGCCACTGCTTCCAGGTTTTTTAAAATAGTTGTATGTTTTTCAAAGCTCTGCTATAATTTCATTTTGTTGTTGTTGTTGTATGGAAAAAAAATTGGCTACATTCTTTATTTCAAGACTTATTCTTACCTCATAATGGCTTATTTTTATTTAAAAAGTTTGAGTCTACTCTCATGTGGGATAACGTGAAACTTTTTTGTGCTGGTATGTTTTCTTCTGTTTTGCCTCAGTTCTTGAAACACTGTCTACTTCAAATGTGATTGTGATTCTGAGACTGCTTTTTCCTAGTTTTGTTGTGTTAAATATTTATATCTAATAAAGGGAAATAGTGGAAGAAACAGAGAAAGCTGGGATCAGTTATTGTTACTGAATGGTACCCTGGAGATGCAATGTTTAATATGAAGGAGTGTTCAATTTAATATCTGCAACCTTAGAACCTGTGTATAATAATGTCATTTATTAGTAGTTAGCGTAAAATGACAGTGGTGACAATATATTTGCTATAAACAGATTTTAATTTACAGGTAAATATTAAAATATTGAATGCTGAGAAAGGAAATTAAGCTGTTTTTTTCAATCTGCTTCTGTGAATTTGCACAGCTTTGTTGGGAGTGCAGAAGCATGAACATAAATTATGAGTAAAATGTGTTTATTATTTAAGTAACATGAAGTGCTCAGCTTTTGAAGGAGAAAAGAGTATCCAGTTCTGGTTTTCAATTTAAAATTCAGCTTTTAAAAGAATAGAGATTTAACTTTGGGCTTAAAACCAAAGGAAATCTAGGGCCCACCCTGTATGCCATCCTAATCTTGTGAGCTCTAATCCTTATTCAGCATGAAGTGCCACTGAACTATATTACAAAGTCCTTCACTCTTGCTGTTTCTCCCAGTCTTATTTCCTCCCATTTCTTCTGTTCAGCGGTAACTGGGTGTGCCTTAAGTCACTTGAGCTGAAGGAGCACCATAGGCACAGATTCTCTTTCTTTTCTTTGGCTGCAGTCTGCTGGTGTGATTCTTGGACTGAAATGTGAAAATTGGAATGAGAGCAGAAGTGGTACCCTGCGAATAATATTAAGCTTGGTTTTCTGTAGCTTTTGTTTCAGCAAAACAGAGCTTCCCCAGTAATGGCAAAAGAAGAGGAAGCCAGATTTTTTTGCAGATATGGTTTTATGAAGTCCTACCTTCCATTGTCTTTCTGTCTGGCCTGGTCCAACAGGAAGAGATTCTGCCTCAAGAATTATTTTTCCAAAGTTTGCATTGATTTCCATTCCCAGAAAATCTCTTCAGTAATCAAGATTCCAGGCTGCCTCTTGAGAAGCTTTTTGATTAGGCTTTCTCTGAAGAGCTAGTAAAATATTACATATAAATAAAAAATGACTGAATTGAACAAAAAGCCTGATTTTGTGGGTAGCTGTGGACAACTTCATCTATCAAGCTTTTCAATTGACCTTGATTAGCTGCAAAGGAAAAAAAAAAATCTGTCGATTGGGTGCCAAATTTCTTCCTCCAGTACCTTTCTCCTGCTCCAGTGACACAGTTTGAGCATTGCTGTAACTGAGTGGCTGGCTGGAAGCAGTATCTTTGCCAGAGTTCTTTATCCCTGGTGTATGGAAACACACCATATGAACTATAGCTCAATGAGGCGGCGGGGGTGGCGGGGGGAACCAATCTGGGTTTTTTGGGGGTGGTGGGGTTTTTTTTCATTTTTAGGGGTTGTAATGTTTTAACATAATTAAGTGTAGTACATGAAAAGCCTAGACTAAGTTCTATGAAAATGGCCTAGCAGAGTGGTGAGAGTGTACTTCTGGACTGTTAGGGTTCATAAATGTTTTGTGACTGATGAATTCGATGATATATAACCACTTCATACTTTGTATTTTCTGCTGCGGAGGGAGAAACTTCCTGAGCACTCTGAGGTACAGAGGGCAGATAATTTATTGGCTCTTCTCACTTTTGAGTTTTGTAGGCAAAGGAACAAAATATTTCTTGCCATGTAACAATAAACCAAGACTTTTTCCTAAGGGTGTATTATTCAAGGAGGTGGGAAATGTTTTCTTTATCAAAGACGAAAAAAATCCAAACCTGAAATAAAATTCTATTTAGTTTCAATGCAGTTAAGAGAACTCGGAAGGTTGTCATTTATAAACGTAACTTTCTTCATATAGTATGAATTAACTTCTAATAGCAAGTCAGACTATGTGCTGTGACTTGGAAGTGTCCATATTTTTCTTGTCTTCCAAAGGATTTTATCCTAAGATAAATCATGTGATATTGTAGGTTTGTTTAGTAACATCATAATTCTGACCAATACAGTTTTAACCATGTATTCTTGTTTACACCACAGCAGAAACATTTGAAGTTTCTTGTTATATTTAAGAAAAATGGAGTGCAAGTAGTAATAGTGACTAGATCTAAAAGGTTCACAGAGCACTTGCTCTTTTTTACATCTTGTAAAAGCCTTCTGTGTTAAGCTTTGTTTCTACTCAACATGAAAGACATTCTCTGTATCAGAGAAAATGGGGAAAAAGGGAGGATTGAAAGTGTGGGACTGGGAGAGTCTAATCTCTTAAAAAAAAAAAAAAAACCCAACAAACAACAACCCCCCTCTCCCAAAACCCAACTACTTCAAAGAAGAAGCTTTTGTCATTAATAGCAGATAGTATCTAAAGTGTCTTAGTGAATGAGCCCTAACCTCTTATCTTTTTCTTTCTTTAAATGAAAAATAAGCCTTCTAAAGGATTTGAATGCCTTTGAAAATAAAGTTATGCTCCTAAATTGCTTGAATGCTGATGTAAATCAATTTAATTGCACACAGACTGTACATACTATCTTCATCATGAAAGAAGTGGGAACATGGAGAGCAGCATCTTTGTTACATAAGAACTTGTGGATGGGATACCAAAGCTAGACCAGAACAGCAACATCTGTGCATAAAATAACTACACTTAAATACCTGCATAAAGGCATCACTTTCTATAGAGACATTTCACAAACTATGGGTTTGAACAATGAGTGGAAGTGCTGTCTTCTTAAATATTCAGACTTATATAATTTTCTGGCAGAATTCCTTAGTACCTGATAACTATCTTCTGAAGATTTTTTTTTCCTCTATCATTTAGCATGCATTTTGCAGTCATAATGCCATGAAAGTGTTTTTACTGTCTGTCACCAAACTTAAAAATAAAAAAGGCACTTTTTATGATGGATAATAGTGGATAACATAATTCTCTTGCCAAAGTAGCTTATGCAGGAAGGTCCTCCTTGTATTTTGAATGAAAAGAGATAAGGCTAATGTATTACACAAAAGCTACAGCTAATACTCCATTAACTTATATTTTTTAAAAGACTAAAATTATGATGGTCATACTACTTTTTTTTACTGTGGAATGAAGTCTGCTCTTTGTTCTCCGAGTACTTTGTCTAGATGTTTTATGTTGGCTTCTGTATGATTACATCTTGAAAGGTTACTGTGGAAATAAAATGACTGTCTTCTTGCAGAAACCCTAGGGAAACCTATGGCAAGAAATATAAGTTAAAAGCATATATTGATCCTCTGCCGTTAAGGAGAGAAATGTAGATTGTTACTAAAAATGTTAAGAGAATGAAAGAGACTCTTTGGTTCCAACAATAGTGAAACTATGGTGCCTGTGCATATGTATTTTTAAATTAATTTTGAGAAAAATAGCCTCAGTAAATCCCGAACATCAATCTCTAGGTAGAGGATTGGAAAGACCAAGAGGCTAAAACCTTTGTACAACCTGGGAAGAAGAAATGCTTGCTTTTTGCCTTTTTTCTTCCCCCCACCCCCTTCCCCAAGGCAGTGACAGCTCTCTGTGAGAGTTAATCTTGAGTGCATCTCTGAAAGAACTTTTTCATTATGATTTTCTATGCCTCTCTAAAATCTTCTTCCCTTGCCTCCCTTTCTGGTGACTTGCTGTGGTTGCTGCATTCTTAGTGTGATTCCAGAGAGAGGAAAATCTGGTCAAATACCTTCTTAGACTTAGGAATTGTGTTTTTGAGGTCAGAGGAAGGAGTATGTGTGCAAACTTCCAAAGGGAAAGCAGCATTGCTTAGGAACTCACAGAATTGAAGACCCTCACCATTTTTTGAATTGTACTTTTTAAAAATTTATTTGCAAATCCCCAAATATTGTAAAACAAAACAAAAAAAAACCCCAAAGTTTGGCTGGTTGGTTTTGGTGCTGTTGTTGTTTGTGGGGTTTTTTTAGGATGGGAATGGTTGGACTTGATGATCTTCAAAGGTCTTTTCCAACCCTGTGATTCTGTGATTGCCAGCTGCAGGGCTGCTCCTTTCCGTGAGGAGAGCGTCTGTCATACAAACATCAAGTAAATCACTTTATGCCACTGCAGTCAATGTTTTGGATGTGTGTGTATATGCACATGCACTTCTTTGTCCCTCACCCATTTTTATGACCACAAAAATTGAGAACAGGTTGAGAAACTTGCACGTTACTGATTTTTAAGCATGACAAAGAGTGTCGGAGTAGACTTAGTGGAAATGAGTTTTAAAGATGGTTTAAACAGTAAACTGAAGCAGGATAAGGATGTCTCAGAAACAGTTAAATAATTCTTGTGTTGAGCACTTGCATCTAATTGCAGGTATCTGAATAGATGTGCAGAAATGTGCTTTGAGATGGACTGAGTTTGTCTCTATTTTTTGAATTGATATGCAGTCAAACCAGTGCTCTTCACCTGGCACAAGATAACAGTGAGTTGAAGATAGAGTAGGTCAAAATGGAATATAAATCTAGTTGTCCTTGTAAGTTTTGGCTGTTGATATACATTGACAACATAATGTCCTTAGTATTTTGTGTTGCAATCTGAGTTAGTGTAGAAAAATGTTTCTATTGTTTTTAGCTGTTTCCTCAAGAGCATCTGATCCACGGGTGGTTTTGGACCTCATTGTGATGACAGTAATGATGAGCCACAGGGCTGTGTTTTCAGGGTGAGCAGCAACATGAGAGAGCTGGTGACAATAGGTATTGATGGCAGCTGTGGGTGGCTGGGAATCATGGGCAGAGCTATTACAGGTAAGTTCATAAAGGTCTCTGTGGTGCCAACAGCAGCGTGATCGTATCGGTTGTAGGTGGGTGCTGTATTTCAAAGGCATGGAGTCAAGATAAAAGGCTGTGCTTCCAGAAGGGATTAGAGAAACAAAACATCATGTGCACAGTGTGACTGTCATGAACAAACAAGCAAGGATTGTGTCTCAGTAATGGACTTAGATATAAGTGAAACAGTACTGCAGACAACATGTGAAGCACAGCTGACCGTGTTACCAGTTTCAGTGATCATTAGAGCTGAAGGGAAAATAGAAACTGACAGGTGTTGTTGGGAGAAGTAATGTGCAGGTTTAGCTCCATTAATTTGAGATGAAGTGGGCAGAACCTTTTGGGATGCTCCCTTTGGGAAAAACCTTTCTCAGGAGTTTCTTTATTGGATTAATTGAGCAAGTAATCTGTACTCTTAAAGCAACAGAGAACACTGCATTGTAAACTCCTTATGGATTGCAGTGCCACTGTGATTTTAAAAAAAAAAAAGGAAAATTTTATTGGTGAATATCTTTACTAACCAAGAGCTGATGTCCAGAAGTCTAATTCTTAGCCATTACAAAAATATTAGTTAATTGAACTGGTCTATTACAAGGGAGTAAGATTTTTCCATGTCAAGAGCCCTGGAAAATCTGTATCACGGGAGCATGTGTACTGGCTCAAACCAAATCATTGTGTACTCGTGTCCAGTCTCTGATAAATAGCTAGGATGTTATAAATAAGCTAAGACTGGGTAGCTACAAAGGGTTTAAAAAAAACCAAAACAACCCACCCAGGGAAAGTGTCTACAATACATATTCCTAATTTTTGTCCAGTTTTGATTGGTCTTTCCTCAGGGAATTCCAGAGCCACCTGTGGCTTCTACATTCTTAGGTAACCCTGCCTTTTCTTGCCTGAATGTGTCTGGTCACTTCTTGTGTAATTTTTTAGTATGTGCTGTATCACTGGCAAGGGGTTCCACAACTTGTCTCCAATATGAGAAGTAACAGACTGGGGCTGTGAAGCTGGATTCCTGCCATCCTCAGATGTCTATTTTAGTGAAAGCGCCAAAAAGACACTAGTTCAGTGGAAGAGTCCATTAACTGCCTGATGTGGTAGAGACCCCAAGATAGTAGAGACAACACAATGCATGGGGTGTATCAGTTAACCCTGCAGAAATCTGATGTGTGTCAGCCCGTGCACCTGAGTTAGGCTCTCCTCATCAGGAGTCACTCTTCCCAATAGCTTTGGGTACTGTTCCCTCCTTTACAGGAATACCCTAATTTGCTTTCCTCTCTTTTGCTTAATGGAGGTGGTTCCTGTCACTGTCTTAAGGCACATGATCTGGACTGATTTCTGAGAATGAATGGTGGGTCTGAGCGCGTGCCCTGAAAGGACTTCTTGTGGCATCACCTAACCTGCATTTCTCCTTGCACTTAGCATTTCATTAGGCCTCTGAAGGACAAACAAGAATCCCTATTTCATATTTGTGTAGAAGTAAGTTCAGGTAACGCTCCTCGGTTTTTGTCACCCTCACCCCTTATTTTTAAATGACAAAACCCATGAATGTGAAGTAAATAATGAGAATTCCTCTGCTTTGTAATATCTTTCTGGATGCAAAGACGGCAGCATATTGTCCTGTTGAAATTATAGTTGAGGCTGTTCTTGGTTTTATACATAGCACGGGGGGTAGGAAGTATTTGAGGACCAGAACCCAAATCTGAAATAATTAGAAAAGCATGCTTTTTCTCTTCTGCTGTTACAATGGGAGTGCTCACCTTGGGTTTTTTGGTTGTTTTGTTTGGTTTTTTTTAAGTAGACTGGTTTGATGAAACAGATGGTATTTTATTGTACCTATAAAATCAGAACTTAAACTTAAAATGTCCTGGGTTGTTTCTTTTTTTTTTTTTCTTTTCTTGTAAGTAATGGGTCATGATTACATGTGGAAATTCACAAAGATGTAGATGTATGTGAAGCTTTTCATTGTGATAAAAGCAGACTGCTATTTCGAATGCGGATGAACTGTGAAGTACTACATCTATAATAACAAAAAGGCCTCTTTAAATGGTTTTGTCATTCAACAAGTGCACTTGGGTGAGGTGTTATTTTAGGAAAAATTACTTTAAAACATGCTGAAGTATACAACAGAGCTATATGCTTATGATTGCTATAGGAATACGTATTCAGCTCTGCAACTCCTTTTTCTGTAGATGAAACTTTTGTGATAGTCTCTCCCTTCCAGTGAATCTGTTGTGACTGCATGTATGTGGTGTCTTTTTTAATACATTAGAAATTCTGATTTTTCATGAGGTGGCTTCTTTTTCCTGAAGAGTCAAGAAAGTGCAATGAATATGATGTAATATGAACCTTCGGAAAACTCAAAGCTATTTTTGTGTAGCAAATAATTAAACAATACTATAAACTCCATTGCTGTTTCAGTGTCTCTCCTCTTTGGGTATGGCCAAGTATAGTACAAGGCCTTTGATACATTTGTGGCAGGATCTTGTTGCTGTCTGGAATGGACATAATGAAGCATTATGGAGTCGGGATTGCATTGCTTAAAACCAGGAGTTTCCTGCATGTTTCCTCATGGTATCCTATGGATGATAACAGCAGGAGTGCCTCTGGGTGTGCTAATCCACGTGTCTACTTTGGGCAGATGTTGCCCTATGTCATCCACTGCTGGGGGTTGCCCAAGTCCTCAGATGAACAAGGAAAGTTGGTGCTGAGCTTGAGCAGTTTTCAGTCTTCAGTGAGGCTTGTTCAATAGTCCGTGGAGTTCTTTGTATCAGGCCTACTGACATTGATTTCTGGAAAAACAGCTGAAACTGTGGGTAACCGCACAAATATGTTTATGTACAATACAGCAACAGTAATGTTGACCCAGGGAAGGGTTACGAAGGAATTTGGTCAGCATATAAGGCTTATGGATACCTAACTGCCATTACAATGTAATTAACTCCTTGAACTGCTTCCTCCCCAGGAGCTTCTGAAGTGAGGATTCGGTTTCTGAGTTAATCAACAAATGGTCATTTAGTTTATTTGTGAAGCTCTCATTGGTGATTGGACTGGGGTAGGCTGTGCATGCCTCTAAAATTGTCAGCATTTCAACCACAATGCAGGCTGAAACTCCTTCTGTGAAGGAGTTTTGAGGCTTCTGCTATGACAGAGTTCCTGTCCAGTGCATGTTGCTTATGATGAGCAGTATGAATGGATGCTTCATCAACTTCAGAAGTCACTTCAGTTTTACATTTCTTCTTTTCTAGGTGTCCTTTGGTAGCATTTAGCACTGTTTAGCTGCTTTCTTGTTTTACAGATCTGTTCCCTTCTGTATTATAGAGGGGGTTGTTTTGACTATTAATATATACTTGTTCTGTAATTGTGTTTGGGAGGAAATGATCAAAACCTATTCCTTTAAGGACACAAGTGAACTTTTTTCACTTTTATTTCTTTAATGTGTGTGATGAACAAAAAATTTCTTCTGATCCTGCTGCATTCCTTAACACAAATTAGTGTTTTTCTTGCCAATAGTTTTTAGTTGTCTAAACAGATATTTTAGTGAGAAATAACTTGAAATAAAATCTGAACTATAGTTTTAGATTTGAATTATCTGCATGTATTCCTAGGCTATGCCTTTATATACACTATTTAGTTTATTACCTTCAGGCATGTCTTCTCTACACATGACTGAGAAAAAGCTTCCCATTGTGGAGGGTCTTTCAGACATGAGGCTGCTTCAGAGCAGAATAGCACAGAATGAATTTCTTGCATGGATATCTGGGTTGGGTTTTTTTGTTTGGTTTGTTGGGTTTTTAAAAGATATCTTTCCTTTTTGTGTCACACTGAAATGATTTGTGAAAAGTTTTGTCTGGCCTTTTTCCAGGACGAGAAAGTCGTGTTTTCTCAGCGTCCCAAGGTTACAACGCTTGGTGTGTTGGGTACAGTAAAAAGTGAAAAAAGATGTTGTCTTCAAATTGCTTTTCCTTAGTTTGAATTGGCTTTTATGAGGCTCTTAAATTTCTCTTTACTTCCAGAGTTTTGTTCTTACTGCTGTAAAGGATCATGAAGACCCAGGTGAGCAGATGACTGATAGATTTGTGATCTGCAGTCATCTGAAGAGCTCCACTTCGTAGCACTGTGATGTGAGGCTAGAGATGGGTTCATTTTTTCTTTTTTCCTTTCCTTTCTGTCAAAGCACACATCTTGTAAAATAAAAAGGAATAATAGAGCTCTAAACTCACACAGTACATGTTCCAGAGAATAGAAAAATACTAATTCTTATTTTAGCTCTGGTCATCATAGTTGCTTAATCCAGATTTCTAAGACAGAAAGTGGTATCAATGTTAAAACATCATTTAGTACTACTCAGTGAACTGATTAGCTCAATCTCCCTGAGTTACAGAAAGCCAACAGCGTTGCTTCATGTTGGGCTAAGAAGTATAAACTGCATTGTGGGTCTCAGAGTTCATTGTTGTAGACACACTGGACAGTCAAAGCTGGTCATGTGAATGCTTGGAGTTGGTTGTGTTCTTAAACTGTGAAAAGCACTTACTGTGTTGTGACTGTTGGCCCAGAAAATCAATGCTGTTTCCTGTCAAGTCTGTTGTTACTGTTTTTTCAAATATGAGAGCCTCTCTCTTTGTTTTCAAGATAATTCACAGGACTGCAGAAGCACAAGCCCCTAGGGTTCCATGAGGCATTCAGAAACCTGAAAACAGGTATTCCTGGCTTTGCTCTGGGGCAGTAGCTGGTAAAATACATGGCTACTGTGCTTTCAGTTACAGCATTTCAAAATGCTCTAGTTGTGAACAATTAATATGTAAGGTCAGTGGAAATTTATTTGAAACATTTCTGAATTCAGCGGACCTGGAGAACCAAGGCTTTGAACAACATGAAGTACTCTAGCTGCTCGATGGAGTTCTTCTGATGACCAAAGGCATTATCAACCTATTTAAGGGTGGTACTGAGGCAGAGTTGGGTTTCAGGGAGCTCTCCATACTCATGGTTTTTATGGGGTGGAAGATTGCTCCGTTTCCTCAGAGACTTTCTGTATTTTGAGAAAACTTGTATCAGGCTGTAACTGTATCATAAGGGAGACTGGGATGTAACTGAACAGTAACTTGATGTTCAAGGAGTCAGTGATGTGTCTGACTATCTGTTTGGATATGATAATGTAACAGATATAGTGGCAACGCACATCTTTGCCAGAAGAGCATCCCTCAACAAGTTGTCTTTTCCAACTCAATAACTTTTTTTTATTTTCAAAGCAGATGTAGGGGGGGTAACTAGAACATTTGTTTTAGGTACACTTAAGCAGTAGCATAGGTTGAAGATGTGACACTTCAGAGTATGTTGAGCTGCATGTTGAGTTACATCTTGAGGAATCCAGGGTGATTGTGAAGGTCTACAGAGAAGTAATAAAGCTGGTAGGATGACTGAGGGGCATGTGAGGGAGAACAAGATAAAAATACTTCAGCTGGAGAAAGCTCAAAATTCAAATCAGGTGAAAACATGGTAAAATAAATTACCTGTATAGTTATATAACACTGCCTGTGAAATATCAAAAGGAAGAAGATGATCCTACTAATCCAGTGGCAACAAATTAATTTTTATCTATTTTAAGAAAATATAAATGTTCAAAGTAGTATCAATGTTCCTTGTGGAAACATTGGTCTGTCACAATGACATTTCATTCTTTTATATTTGAAAGTGAACTAAATTCCCACAGCAGAAATAAGTTTAGATTCTCTAGGATAGGATTTTAGAAGTTCTGTCAAACTTTATTTTCATCTTAATTCAAAACTGAAGTTAAGAGTATTTCCTAATGTCAGGATTTTGACAGTTAAACACCCTTGTGATCCGCTTACATAGAAAATGCCTAATGCTTTGTGTTCATGTGCCCCTGGTTATATTGCCTGCAGCATTTTGCTATCATCTGCTGTTGCTGCTGTAAAAAGGAGGAGGTTAGGATAATTCTAAAAGTATTTGCACAGGGAAGAAAACCTCAGTAATGGAAAAGTATTTGAGTAAGCTCTTGAACATGTAACCAAGGCCAGTGTCTCAAAACTGGAAAAAAAACAGGCAAAAAGCAAACTAACAACAAAAAGGTAAACTCTTGGAGAAAGTGTGGACAGGTATGAGAGTTTTGTATCCTCTTGATTTACTATTATCTTCTAAGCCAACAAAAAAGAGCAATGTACTGATTAGAATAAAAAAGTAATAATTCAGGTGACTCTTCATCTAGTTTTGCAGGATATATGTGCATCATACTCCTAGTTGTATAGGAGGAAATCTCTCTCAGTGATAGTACTTGAGATTTGGAAAACTGATTGTATTCCCAGTCCTTAACATGTACAAAGCAGGGTGAGGATGAAGAGAGTGAAAACCAGAGTCAATCTCTGTCATGGTTGACAAAGATCCTCCTTTTTAACCTTTAGCTCGCAGATGAAAGATGGTAACTCAGAGTAGCTGAAGCCACCCATTTGGCTACTGCTTTATATTGCTGTATTTCTTCAGTGATGTTTGCTATCATTGCTAGGTTAAGAGTGATCACCTCAGCCCATAGGATGGTAGTAAATCTTGTGGCTGGAATGAAGACTTCACATTTTCCCCCTCCCTGTCCCCTGCCCTCCTTCCTGTGAGAAGCATTATAAACACTGTTTGCCTCCAGTTCTGTTGACTGCTCGACGGAGAAAGATGTAGGCTCAAAGCAAGCACTCTTGGGGGGTGGGTGTGTGTGTGTTATATTTGGTCCATAATAAATAAATATTGGTTATATGCAACATCACAGAGTCACAGAATGGTAGGGGTTGGAAGGGACCTCAGAAGATCATATAGTCCAATCCCCCGCTGCCAGGGCTGGATCACCTAGGTTATGAGAGGGGGAGGAAAATAACTGAAATGACTGAAATAATGCAACTCTATTGTCGTAAAGGGAGTTGGGAAAAATAATTTAAGTGCAATAGCTGTATTTAGATTGCAGAAATGCTTTGTGCTTGAAATATGAGGAACTTAATAAGATAGACATCAAAACTAAAACACACCTTCCCTCAAGTCTTAAATCCTCCATTTTTGTTCAGTACATCAGTTGGTAGGTCATGCTAACCTCAAATCAACGTTAGTGTTTGAACACAATAGTAAACAATCTTATTTCTATGGGAAACTATTGGAGTCTTTTAGTTATACAAAACTACCATTAATGTTTATCCAAGTATAAAGGAATATTTATCTGGAAAAATACCATCTGACCTAGAGCACTAACTGATACTCAGGTAGTGCAGAGCTGTGGCCTGAGATCCTCAGGGACTGAAGAAAATGATGGGTTTTGATCTCTGAAGTTCTGCAGCTGATACTGTTTGTGAGGTGATCACAGGTTGTGTGTTTTGACTTGAATTGTTGCATTTGCCCCTTCTTTCTCTCTCAGATCAAATCTTGCCGTGAATTTTTGGTGATGTCCTTACTCCTGCTATTACTTTTTAAACTCTTCATTAATTGTAAACTTTCACTTCAGTTTGGATTATCCAAATATGTATTTCTAGTGACTCATCCTGTTATAGCATATATAATAAATTAACCTTAGTTTGTCTTTACAAGCCTAATATTAATGCTTAATTCACAAATTTTATTCCTTGGCTTCTTGCACGTTTGATTTTTGGCATAGTAACATTTTGCATTTAGGCGTCAGCATAGAAGAGTTTACAACAGCCCAGTCACCTCTTTTCATTTACCATCTGCCCTCTCTTCTTTTATCTAGTAGATAAGCGCAATCAGATCCTGCACTGATGGTTTTCCTTACTTCACTTCTCATCAGATATTCTTGGGATTTATTTGGTATATTAATAATGCTTCCCACCTATTTGTGTTAACTCTTCTTTCCTGAAGTGTGCAGTAACAATTCACCTGGTATAGGTGGTTTCTAACACAAAAATATAGGTAGGTGACCCATACTAGGGGGGGCATCGTTAGCTGATCCCTACCAAAAGGTTGTTCCCTATATAATTATTTTCCCTCTGAATGCTCAGTTCACTGATTTAGGATGCCAGGAGGCAGGGATTGTGGATCTCTCTCTCTTTGTTGTTTGTTGCATACCTATATTCACTTGGTCCTTCCCCATTCCTTAGGCTTCAGGTTAACTTGCTGTAAAAATGAGCTTCAGTGCAGCAGCTTGTGGGCCAGTGTGGGACCTGCCCTGAACAGAACCAGCACTAGCCTCAGAAACATGTGGTTAGAAAACCTCATACCCCATTAATGTGTCATCCTATTTCCAAAACTATCTCAACATTAGAGCATTTTTGGAAACTGAGATGCTTTTCTGCCATGTTTTGAACAGTTTAAAAATAAATAATTGTGTGGAGAGGAGGAAAAAGAGTAGGGTATGGATAGTTTGTACAGAGCACTGTTACATGAGTCTATGTTGGACGGACAAGGTATTTTGAAATATGGATGTGTAACTAAAGTTTATTGGATTTCTCAAGGTTTAATTTTCTGGCAGTGCTGTGTCTTTCTGTGTAATTAATTTATTTTCAGTTGTTAACACTGGGCATAGCAATTAGGCACCTTGTCATGGTTTTGCCACAGCTGAGCACCTAGTGGGTTGGGAGAAGGATAGTTTACCGGGACAGCAAAGGGAGGGAGATATAACAACAGAACTTTATAGCAAAATATACAAAACTGGTGATACACAAATGCAGTTTCTCTCTGAACCACACAGCTCAGGCCGTACAGCTCAGAGCTGCCCCGAAACGGGACTGTCCGCAAAAACTATGTCCTGGAGCTGTATGGTCTGCCCCCACCAGCCCCTCTTTATGCTGAGCATGATGTAACTGGCATGGAGTACCCTCGCTGGACAGTTTGGGTCACCTGTCCTGGCTGTGTCCCCTCCCAGCTTCCTGGGTACACCATCACCTGCCGCCTTCTTGTTAGCAGGGCAGTATGAACAACTGAGAAGTCCCTGACTGCTTGGCAACAACTGAAACCATCAGTGTGTTATCAGCACTGCTCTCATCCTGACTCCCAAACATGGCACTACACCAGCTGCTATAAGGAAAATTAACTCTAACCTGTCTGAACCCATGGCATGCATTTCACTCATTGAATGCATTTCACCTTTGGAGTATCCAGTGGCAAAGGTTACAATTTTTTGCACTTCTTTTACTGTACTTTATTGCTCTGCAGTAAGATTATATTGATTCATTTCCATGCTTTCCTGGACTGTTCCATTTACCTTAAAGCTGAAACCGAAGTTTTTAGTAGTTGCCTCTGGTTTTAGGGAGTCTAAGGATTACTATTTTTTCCTTGTCTCTAAGTAAGTTAACAGCAGCCCTGTGCTTTGAAATATTTTTCTTTTTTTTTAAGAAATAGCTGAATTTTAAAAAAATTAATTATATAAACAATACTACCTCATTGCCTCTTCACACTGACAGAGACTGCTCTGTGCCTTACTGCATCTGCAACATTTAGTGGAGGGGGGGGGGTGCTGGGAACTGGTGTAGTGGATGGTGGGGTTTTTTATATCTCTTTTCTTCTTTTTTCCTTTATAGGGGCATTCCCAGTGTCTGAGATCTTTAAATGTAAAACCCCAAACCCAGCCCTCACATTCTGTACACAGTTGCTTCTGCTCCTGTAGAAATTCCAGCTTCTGCAATCTGAAAGGGTATTTATAAGCCTTCCCACGAGCATCTGTTGCCATATTGTTAAAAGTCTCAGTCTTCCACTTGCCCATCACTCATGAAGCCTTTGGAGTTCAGCTAAGTTCAATTCATCAGTTGTAGGACCCCAGGAAACTCTGCCAGTTTCTCAAACAAAATTTTGAAATCAAAAGCTCTTTCTATATCAGCTTTTTCAGTCATAGCTACATAGGATGCAGTGACATCACAATGCCTCGTCACTGTGGTGATCTTGTGAAGAGACTGGCATAACAGCGCAAACCTGTGTGATAGAGGGACCAAAACCACAGCTGGAAAGTGGCAATTGTTCAGATAGTGCACTTCTCTTTGCCAGGATCTGTCCTATTTGTGCTCTGCCAGTACCTCACAAAGTAGCAGAGCATTTAGGATTTTACAGGTCAAAAATCAACACTGTAAAGTCAATCTGGAGTCTAATATGAAACAGTTGTAGACTTTGTGGCATTATGGGGAAATTCAGCATAAATCTATTGTAAGCCTTTGAAACAGATGCAAATTTCCACTACATCTCCAGATCTATATCATAGGGCTCTCCTTTCTTGGCAGTTGCTCTTTAGGGATGTGAAAATAATGCCTCAAAAGAATTCTGTTTAATGCATAATCGAAGAGTGCAGTCTTAGTGGTTTGCTGACTGAGACATATGAGGGCTGAGGCAGATCCTTCAATTCAGTAGCCACAAATAAGGTTATCTCTCTGTGAATGCTGTGGGGGTGATTAAAACCTGTAGTATCTCAGGAAAGATTTTCCTCTTTTATCAGAATCTCTTTAGCTTTGAAGGAGACTGAGGGAATCTACTTCAATTAACTACACTTAGTTTGTGCAATTAGTGTGTACTTAGGTATGTGCTCATAAATGCATACTTGGGTAGGAACAGTAGTGAGGCTGTGTCAGGTGAGAATTCAGACCAAACCTAAGTTAGTTGCTAGCAAGATGCCTTCACAGGCAGGTTGTCTGTTTCAGACAAGCTTTTCTCAAGAGTAGAGGTCTGTGTGTTGCCCTCCCCTCTGGAAGAACAAGTGAACTCTCCTGAACCAAGTGGTACCTCTGCCATTGTTCCGAAGTTTTTGACAATAAGATCTATGTTTTGACTAAGCTTGACTGGTCTTTCACTCTTGTAGAAAAAATTTAATTCCTCTATGTGTCCTTTTGATAGCCAATAGTCTCAGAATATTTAAGAAATTATTTTGGCTAGGATAGAATTAATTTTCTTCATAGTAGCTTGTATGGTGCTATGCTCTGTATGTTTTGGTTGCTGCTGAGCAGATACAAGGCCTTTTCTGCTTCTCACCCCACCCCACCAGTGAGTAGGCTGGGGGTGCACAAGGAGTTGGGAGGGGACACAGCTGGGACAGCTGAACCCAGCTGACCAAAGGGATGTTGTGTACCATATGGCATTGTGCTCAACATAGAAAGCTGGGGAAAGAAGGAAGCAGGGGGCGGGGTGGAGGGTGGCATGGGATGGACGGATCAGGATAAGAGCTAAACATTGGGAGTGATGGTGTTTGTCTTCCCAAGTAACTATTATGTGAAGTCCTGCTTTCACAGAATGTTACCAGTTGGATCACCCAGACTAAATCACACAGGAACACGTCCGGGCAGGTTTTGAATGTCTCCAGAGAAGGAGACTCCACAACCCCTCTGGGCAGCCTGTGCCAGAGCTCTGTCACCTGCACTGTGAAAAAGTTCCTCCTTACATTCACATGGAACTTCCTATGCTCCAGCTTGTACCTGTTGCCCCTTGTCCTGTCGCTGGCCATCACTGAGAAGAGCCTGGTTCTGTCCTCCTGACTCTCGCCCTTTACATATTTATAAACATTAACAAGGTCACCCCTCAGTCTCAAGCTAGAGGCCCAGTTCCCTCAGCCCCTTCTCATAAGGAAGGTGTTCCACTCCCTTAATCACCTTGGTGGCCCTGTGCTGGACTCTTTCAAGGAGTTCTATCTCCTTCTTGAACTGAGGGGCCCAGAACTGGACACAATATTCCAGGTGTGGTCTCACTTGTGCTTTCTTTGAGTTGGCTGAACACCTGCATTGCCGATGGGAAGTAGTGAATGAAATCCACATTTTGCTTTGCTTCTGTGTGCAGCTTTTGCTTTACCTATTAAGCTTCTTTTATGTCATCCCACAAGTTCTTGTACTTTGACTCTCCAATTCTCTCCCCCATCCCGCTGGATGGGAGTGACTGATTGGCTGGGTGGTGCTTAACTGCCCACGGGGGTTAAAGCACAACAGCAGCAAATTCTTAAAATGGGTATGACAGCTTGCACTGGAACTGCTTTAAATACTCCTTTACATGTACTTCTTACTAGCAGTGCAGATCAGGACCCCAGCACTCATTCTTGAGGGTTTCACCTTACTCCTGTAAGTTTCTTTCAAGTGAGCTGGTGCTAGGGTCTAGGACAGGTATTATTATCTTTAATTCAGCCTCTGTTCTGATGAAGTGGATGCCGTATCCCTACTCAAGCAGGACTTAACAGTGTCTATGCTAGAGCATGCATGCCAATAATGTGCCTGTTTTTACTGCCCTGCATATCAGCTTCCTAGGCAGAACAGTTTGCTGTATATTGTCTGCTGACATTTTTATGGGGAGTTATATTGGATGACTGTGGGAACTATGTTATGACATTGTATTACCTTCTGAAAGTGGTACTATTACTTATGTCAGAGGAGCTTATTTTGTAGTCTGGACACATTCCTCAGTGGCTAGAGCGCTAATGATTTAAGGATCATTTTATGTTTTAAAAGGGACTTGTGTGTTTGCCATCAGGGAAAGTACTAGGTGGTCTTTTTGTCATCTGGTCTTGTCTCAGGCCTTTAGTGAAGGTCTGAGATGCTAAATCACCTTTATGCCAAAGGAACTGAGTACCTAACTTTACTTTCTTAAGGTCTTATGTGAAAATTATACATTTTTAATGATTTGAAAAAGGAGGCATGTGAATCTGCAGTTAACAGGTACAGGCCCAGTCTAGTTGACTTGGTAACTGGCCAGCCATAAATAGCAGGCTAAACATGAAGTGTTGCAGCTAGTGCTGCTCTTAGTTCTTAAAGACGTTCTATAGTCAGCCTGGAATTTATTATGAAAAACTACTTTTTCTTTGATTGTTAATCATAGTGTCTTCAGAACTGCACAGAAAGCATACCACACACACTGCATTGAGGCCAGCTGATGATTGTTTTTCTTTCACCATCTCTACTAACCCTTGCTTTTAGGAACTTTAACCTTGTGTTTAGGAACTTTAGGAACCTGAGAGTATTTCACCTGGGTGGAGAAAGAAAACCAACCAAAACCCAGTCTGTAACCAAGAGTTTTTAAATGTGTGCAATGGGTTTATTCCAAGGTGCAGAAGTAGCTTTTTTGTGTTTGGTAGTACTTGGGGTGGGGAGGAAGCTCGTACTTCACACCCACTGTGAATATGAACAAATAAGGTGTATGATTATCACAGAATCACAGAATTGTACGGGGTTGGAAGGGACCTCCAGAGATCATCGAGTCCAACCTCCTGCCAAAGCAGGTTCCCTAGGACAGGTCACACAGATAGGCGTCCAGATGGGTCTTGAATATCTCCAGAGCAGGAGACTCCACAGTGGCATAGGGGTGTGTGTGTGTGTGTCTTCTTCAGGTTCATTGCTGCCCCCTGGGTATCTGTACACTTGGTTGTGACATTTGCTTGAGATGAATCTCAGGTCTGTAGGAAGACTGTGGTGGCATTTCTTACAAATCTTCTGGCACAAGAGACAGAATTGAAGGTAGGAACAATGTGAGTACTGTCCTCTGTATCCCAGAATGTGTAGCTGTGGCTGAATGGGGTGGCAGTGTGTCTACTTTCTGTACGGTTGAAGCCGTTTGGCAGCATTTTGGAGTCTAGTGGCCTACAGAGGTGAGCAGAACCCGGGACATTTATTTTGATACTGTCTTGCCTAATCCTTGCCTACTCTGACTGTCTTCTCTCACATATGCATAAGAATTTTCCTAGACAGGCTGAAATTTTCTGTAACTTTCTAACTTGGGTAATAAAACTTTTGAAGGTTTAGCCTGGAAATGTCACTTTTCTGCTTGAGAAACCTAGTTTTTGGAACATCCAACTCTGGTGTGTAGTAGAAGGATTTATGCTTGGTGACAGAGGTAACTGCCGAGGCATGGCCTACTTAAAAATTCAGCTTTTTTTCCAGGTAAAGAGAAGAAATAGTACAAATAAATGAAGTGAGGAATGTTTATGAATTAGATGTGATATAAAGAAATGAATTTCTGACTCAGCAGCCTGAATTGCTGCAAGGGTTTCTGTATTAGAACTGAATGTCATGGATGCCCTTGTCAGTATTAAATACTAGCAATAAGCACTATTTCTTACATATATATTTGGAGCATGGTGGAGCCTTCAAAGAAATTAATCTGTAAGCAGGCATTCTCTAAAGGTTACATGTGGTAATGTAGGCTTTTTCCCTTCTTAAAGAGAAGCCGTGAAAAGTGTGTGGCTTCTTGTAGAATTTTAAGAGTGAACTTGTTACTTGGTGTTCATTTTTCTCCTTCATGATTACTTATATTGTTTGCCATGTGTCTGTGACGTGTTAGTCCCTTTGACTTTGCTGGTTGATTCAAAGGCAAAAGCACTTCTGACCAGCACTCCTGGAGGGAAAAGCACTGGGAAGGTTTTGAGCTGTGTTTGACTCAGTCTGTTGTCCAGTTCTAATTGGGTTTTTTTGGATAGAGCATTAGTGCTTCTTTAGTGGTTATATAAACTCTGGGTACAATGCCATTATGACAGCAATATCATTTAGTACATTTTCAGGAGTTATTATTACAGTAAGGAATCAATAATAGCAGTTGTTCTTCCATATTCTTGGAAGAGATTTGGGCAAATTGGTTCACAATAAATGTACTAATGGTGAAGTTAAGCTGGTTCTCTCATCTATTTGCCACTGGAAATTTTGAGGGAGGAAGTAAATTTTCACTGTAAGATTTTAAAATGGTTTCCTTGTTATCTGAAGGAAAAAATCCTATTAATACTTTGGTCTATTTTCTGTCTAAATGTAAAAAATAAAAAAGATATTTGATCAGCTCTGCTTTTTTCTTTTCCCTTTTTTCCCCTTTAATAAAATGCTATAAAAATGTAATATCACTTAACAGGACTTATTTTTTTTCCCTGACTTGTTTCAGTTCCCTCTCAATTTCTCAGTTCCCACATCCCAAATTCAGTGATACCGCTCAAATCATTGGTGCTGTTGGATGGAATCAATAACTCATTATTCTTCTGTTTCTTCTGTGCACCTACATCTTGCTGAGAGATCAATTTTTCAAATATGAAATCCGAGTGGAAATGATGATTGGTGTGTGAAATGTGTCAGGTTGGCAGGGAAGATTTTGATAAGAAAAAAACAACTTCTGAATGCACGGAGACGCTTGGGCAGAGCTGTTCTTGAAGGGAGAGTAGAACATATGTTCTATAATCTGTTGTATTATGGTCAAGTACAAGTAATCCCCGTCTACTCTGGCCTGGTCAGGCTCCACCTGGAGTATTGCATCCAGTTCAGGGCTCCCTGGTATAAAAAAGACAGGGATCTCCTGGAGAGAGTCCAGAGAAGGGCTACAAAGACGATTAAGTGCCTGAAGCATCTCCCCTATGAGGAGAGGCTGAGTGAGCTGGGGCTGTTCAGCCTAGAGAAAAGAAGACTGAGATGGGATCTTACTAATGTTTATAAATCTCTTAAGTATGGGATGCAGGGGGAATCAGCCAGCCCCTTTTCAGTGGTCTGTGGGGATAGGACAAGGGGCAATGGCTGCAAGTTGGAGCACAGGAAGTTCCGCACCAACATGCGGAAGAACTTTTTCACAGTGAGGGTGACAGAGCCCTGGCAAAGGCTGCCCAGGGGGGTGGTGGAGTCTCCTTCTCTGGAGATATTCAAGACCCATCTGGATGCCTCCCTGTGCAATATGAGCTAGGGAGCTGCTTTGGCAGGGGGTTTGGACCTGATGATCTCTGGAAGTCCCTATGATTCTGTGATTCTGTGTATCACCAGTGTCCTATTCTTTTTGTTTTGAAGTAGAACATTTTGTATGTTAAATGTTGGAGGGGCTGGGGGGGTGGGGGGGAGAGTGGAGAGAGATTAGCTTTCCCTTCCAAAATTCAGAAAACTTTATCGCAACTTTCCTTATGTATTTCTACAGTGTATTAGTGGTGTCTTCACCTTATGCTGCTTTGTTGGCAAGGTGGTACATGAAAACTTAACTACCCAAGCTTACAGAAATCTTTATTGAGAGAATAGCTTGTGTAGATCCAGGCCTGGAGGTTGGTGTCCCTGCCTGTGGCAGGGGGGTTGGAGCTCTATGATCCTTGGGGTCCCTTCCAACCCAGACCATTCTATGATTCTATGATTCAGGAAGGAGAGGTGGAAATATAAGCCATTCTAAGAAACTTTAAGTAGTGTCTCCATAAAACTAAGGTTTTGTAGGATCTGGAGCTGTGGTTTTCAGTTTCTCTTAGTTTGTGGACCCTTATGTGCTTTTCTGATGAGGTTGATCAATTGCAAATTGATAAGTCTAAAAGCAATGTTTTGGCCAGGCATAGAATCGTATAATGGTTTGGGTTGGAAGGGATCTTTAAGGTCATCAAGTTCCAACCCCCCTGCCATGGGCAGGGACACCTCTCACTAGACCAGGCTGCTTAAGGCTCCATCCAACCTGGCCTTGACCACCTCCAGGGTGGGTGGGCATCCACCACCTCCAGGGAGGGGAGGCATCCACCACCTCTCTGGGCAACCTGGTCCAGTGCTTCACCACCCTCTTAGTGAATAATTTTTTCTTAATATCCAATGTAAATCTTAATATCCCATTTAAAACCATTCCCCCTTCTAAAAGATCCATCCACAACTTTCTGGTAGGCCACCTTCAGGTACTGGAACGCCACTATAAGATCTCCCCAGAGCCTTGTCTTCTCCAGGGTGAACAACCCAATTCTCTTAGCCTGTCTTCATAGAAGAGGTCCTCCTTTGATCATTTTTGTGGCCCTCCTCTGGACTTGTTCCAACAATTCCATGTCCTTTTTATGTTGGGACATATTTCTTAAATTTCCCCAGAATGACTGAAGTGGTTAAGGAGGAAGGAGTGTTTGAAAAGCTATCAGCACAGTATTTTAACTCATTATTTACTTGTACTCAGTAAGTACCTGCTCAATGATCTTCTGAAAATAGAATAGTCGTGTATTGCTGAGCATTTAAGATAAAGCAAATGACCATTAAAACAAAAAATCAGAATATTAGTGAGACCTTAAATTAATTAAATCTAAATGCATTCCAAATTTAAGGTAAAAAAGTAGTGGTTTATCTGTTCTAGTAGTGATCTTACTGGCCTTTTGGGAACTGGCAAGACTTAGCAAGAAGGATTTATAGGTAAGCAGGGGAGAGAATGCAAATAACTTGTAGACAATATGTAACGTCCTTCTCAGACTCAGTTGTATTCTTAAGTATAATGTTAGGGATGTTTCAGTCAATGGTCAAAATTATTTAAAAGAAAAACTTAATTGTCTTTATGTGCCATTATTTATTTGACTTTTGTAGGAGGAAAATGTCAGATGACTCGGTGAAGAGCTTGGACATGTTTCTTGCCTTCTGAATACACCATGAAACAACTGAATTGTACTTCAGTATCTTAACACTCTTCTCTACCATCTCCAAAGAACAAATACTGTCTTGCTTTCTTTCTAGAATGAAGAGTTTGTCTTAGGACTTTAACTAGTAGAAGATTTTCCTTAAGGTTGTATTATATCTACAGGTTAATTAGAAGTATTGACTTGAGCTGTACTTTATTCCTCATTAAGTATGTAATATTTGAATTTAAAGTTAGGGGGAGGGTTACTGCCTAGGTTTTACCCCTGTAAGTCAGTTAATATATTTTGTGGTACTTTCAAGTTGTCATTTGGGTGTACTTTTTATCTTCTGCATAGTTTAGCTGAAAAGGCATTTTGAAAAACCAGTTTGTGCTAACTAGCTACAGAATTTGCCACCTGTTTCTGTGTCTTGTGAAGGAAAATTAGGATGAATTAATTTGTTTCACACAGTGAATAAACCTATATTCTGTTTCATGTGGTCTTTCTAACAACTTGGTCTTGATTGGTAGAGAAGTCTAAAATAGTCAGTGTGACTCACTATCCATCTCTATTTCAGTTTGTGTTGTTTTTTTCTGATTCTGCTATTTTGTTGTTGTGTTGTCATTTTGTCTCTTGCTGAAAAGAGGAATGCATCACTGCCCTACTAATGAGAGTGAATAAGCTTCATTCTAAAAGAATTCGGGATTTGCAAGTGTTGTTTGTACACAACTCGTTACTACAATGGTCCTCAATAGCAACAAACAAACAGATCCACCAATCACAGAATAAAAGTACCAGGTGATATTATGTGGCTTGGAACTCTGTTCTGAGGCCCAAAGCTTTGCTGTATGGCTCATGTTGACTTTTCAAAAAGTGTGATTTAGCTGTCTTCTGCAAAGACCAGATACTGAAGTACCTTAAGGAAAAGCAACTGTTTACTTCCAAAATGTATTTCTGGTGCTGCACTGAGGCAGTAATTTCCTCCATTCACCATTGCTTCTCTACCCCTTTGTATCCAGAGGGGTTTTTTTGGGGTTTTTTTGTTTTGTTTTTTTTTTTTTCAGAACAGCAGCCGCTTGTATTGAACCAGTGCTGCCAACACTCCTGGAAATTTCTGTTACTCTGAAAGCTTATTCAGAAGTGTTACAGCATATTTTAACCTACAACTAGAACGTCTTTCCCTCTTCCCACTAGTCCATCGTTGAATAACTATGGAGTATGTAATCTCTGAATGTGTTGGACCTTGCAGTCTTTCAGACAGCTTCCTCTTTCCCCCTTGCCAATTCTCTTCACTACCTTATGTATTTTAACCCGTGCAAATGATTCTGCATTCTGTTTTAAGTTCATACAGTTGGCCATCTTGAGCATTCTTCCCTCTCTGCAGCCCCCCGCCCCCTTCTCTACCATTACCTAGCTACTCAAAACTGCGACATTATCAAAAATCACTCTGGTAACTCTCCTCCTGGATACAAAGAGTAGAGCACTTGTTCCTAACTACTTTTGTTTGTATTGGAGAGCTGGGGGACAGAGAGAGGGAGCTCATGCCATGGAGAGAAGTAATTGCATTGAATGTGGATTATGGTAGAGGGAATGAAGGAATTTCTTACTTTCTTTGGGGAGAGCGTCTTGTAGGGTTGTTTGCAGGTAACACTGTTCTCTGTCATCCTGCAATGTTGGCACCAGCATAGCTTTGTAAAAAAAGCTTTCCTCAAGGTAATAATCAACTGCAGGTATGTCACTGCGCTGCCTCTGCCTCAGGCAGGGCAAAGAAGATTGTGTCCCTTGTAGGAGGAAGTGAGCTGTTACCATTGTGAGAGAATTTCTAAAGGAAACATTTCTCCTTTTTTGTCTACCTGATATAATTGAAGTATTTAAGAAAGCCTTGAAAATAGCTGCAACTCTGTATTTGACCAAACTTTTTTTCCTTCCTCCCCTTTCTCTCCGATACACTATTCTGCAGAATGTTGAAGTATTTCTTCCCAGTAGCTCTCCAGAGGGCAGGTTCTGTGTCACTCTGGTTTCAGCAGCTACATTTTGGGCAGTGTTTTTCTGTATTACAGGCATTCTGTGGGCAGACCAATGGAACACAAAGGCATTGGTATTAAGGAGTGCGTTTCAATGGGATTTATCTCTAAAATGTTTAAACAAATCTAATGGCCCTTTTCAGTCTTAAAAGGAATGGGGTAAGTTTTCTCTACTTGGCAAGGGGACAACTTGACATTTAAAAGAGGATTTTTGTTTTTTCTTTATTTTTTACTTTTGTGGTAGAACACAATCACTGTTTAAATGTGGTGTCTGTGTTAATCAATTTGTTTTGGAAGCTGGGCAGAGGCATGGTGAGAGAATAGCAGGGAACATAGAAGTAGATATTTAATATGCAAATACACTGGATCCTGCTGTTTCTTACGGACCAGAAAAACACTGTGGTTGATACGATCTGCAGAGCAAAATGTCTCTGAAAAGGTAACTGTGCCATCAGCAGTTGATCACATCTTGTTAGATGTTTATATGTGGTAGTTGACTAAAGACTTGAAAGCAGAACTCAGCTGTCTTGACTCCAGACACAGCAAAGTTGCAAAGTAGGTTGGCATTTCCCTTCCTTATCATCCTGTGCCAATTCTCTAATCGCTGTGAGAGATTGTCCAATTTCAGCTCCCTGAGGTACTTCTGAGGGCAAGTGTTTTAGTTTTCAGAAGATGTGATTGCCCCAATTCTTAAGTTTTTTAAAAAACAACTGTCCTGGCTCTGGCTAGGCCAGAGTTAATTTTCACCAGGAGCCAGCCCAGGTGAGCCGAGCTGGCTAAGGGTGTTTTCCACACCTGATGTCACGCCCCTGTAAAAGGGACTGGTCAGGGAGGAGCAGATCCAGGAGATTTTGGGAAGGCCTGAGTGCAAGCTGAGCATCCAGTCAGTCATTGGGTTGGTAAGTGCTTTGTGTTATCACCGTTTGTGTATTGTGTCATGAATTCTATTGTTTCCCTCGCACTGAGCTGTGTCAGTAACTGTCCTTATCCGAACCCACATGGGCTTTTTTCCCATTTCTCCTGCCTGTCCCACCAGGAGATAGAGGGAGGAGCCAGCAGCTCTGTTGACTGATGGCAACCCTTCTGGACGTGAAAGGCTTTCTCCCCTGTGTTGGATGAGAGAAACTGAGTATCAGGGAATTTTATTAATGTGTTGTATCTATTTTTAGACAACAGAATGTTTGTTTCCAGCAATGTTCATTTATCAGCTCAGTACTAGTAAACCTTTCTTATTATATGCAAGGTAGGTTGTTTGGTTTAATGACAAACAGATTTCACCTTTTGCTTTCATCAGTAGGATCTGTGCTGTCCAAGGGGAAGGCATTGTGGAGGTGCTTGCCAAAACATGACAGCAGATGCTTCTGCAAATTAGTTTTTTTTTCCAGAGTAATGTGACAGGATGAATCTACTTACAAAAATATTAAAATAAAAAAGCCAAACTTTAATTAAATATGTGTACCACTATAACGTGTGCGATAAAAGATGATAGCTTTGGCTTTGTATTGCTGTAATTCACTCACCAGTGAGCAGTACCTTTTTGTGATAGTGGCAACATAAGAGTAGGCAATAACTGATGGGAAAAGCCGTTTGATAAACCGAGAACTTCAGGCATCTGTTTATTGACATTCTCCTTTCCTCTCTCAAATAGAAAACAATTTTCTTTCTGTCATTCTCCAATCTGCATATATATTGCTAAGGATAGCGAAATACCTTGGTTTCAAGGCCCAGAGGTATTCCTCCCCATTTTCTCTGCTTGATGTTTCCAGGTCCTGTGAGGGTGAACATGTGCTTCCAGTTGGTGCACCCACATGATACAGACACCGCTGGTTGTACAGAGTTTAAAAGAGGAGAAAAACACGTTGGTGTTTCAGTGTCTGTCCCTAAATGGCATACACATAAAACGTGAACAAAACTACTGGCCTGACCTGATCCTCCTCTCTAGCTAATTGGGTTCAAAGTATGCTTGTGGAATACATAAATATTCCCACTAAGCTCGTAGGCATGGTATTACTAATGGGATTATCTGGGTACTGCTGGTCTTGGAAGATCCGCCTCCCAGAAGATCCTCTACTCCCCCCTCCAATTACCAACTGAATTTTGTCCATTTCTCACATAACTCCCTTCTAATCATCTGTGAAATCCAGTTATGCCTTATGGTACCTCCAGTACCATGTATTCGCTGCTTGATGTTATCTATTCAGCAGTTAATTATGTGAACTCCAGTAGTTTCCCAAGTTCTGTTCAGTTATACTTGGGACAGGGACTGGGTTCAGTTACACTTGGGACAGTTCTGTTGCCCCTGTGGCCCCCCCTCTCCCCTCCCTCGCCCCCTTTTTTTTCCCTTTTGTTCTCACTTTTAGTGTGATACAAGAGGTTTTGGCTTAATTCTAAGCATTTATTGAGGAACATATCCCACATAGGACTATCTGATCTATACTTCTGTGTATCAAGTAAACACCACATGCACTATCAATTTTATGATATATAATACATTATTTCATGTCCGTATTTGAGATTTATTGTTTCAGGCTGCCTGTCAGTCTTAAATGAAGCATTTAACTGCAGGTGAAAAAAATGTCATGCTGACAAAAGTAATGAAGACCAACTGCAGATAATTGGATGGCTCACTGAAACCAGTTGAACTGTTTTATTGACAAACTGCTGGTGTTAATGCTTCCAAAAATCTTCTCATTCCCTATTCCTTTTCCATTTTCTAGTTTAGATATAAAAGAAGCATTGAAACTGATTCTCTGAATTACGTTTCTTAGTATAGTGTCCGATATCAGTCTTTCACCTTTTGTTTATGGGATCTGGATTTCTGAAAATTACTTAATATATTGAAAAATCCAGGTGGAGACCTTAAAACTGTTTAGCTTCTATATCCTAGAGTTAGGTTCAGCAGAACACACAATTTAAGAAGATATCAGAGCAAATAATGGATTTTTTTAATATACTTGTTTCATTGTGAAGGGAAGGCTTAGGAGGGAGTGTGGAGAGAGAGAGCAATTGGAATAGTCAAAAATCAGTATTTTGTTTAAAAATAGTACATAATTATGCATTTATTCTAAAAATATGAAAAATCTACATGACATTTGGTAAGTAAGCACATTTCTTTCAACAGATGTGAGGATGCTCTTCATCTGAATTGTATAGTATTGTGTGATATTGCTTGGCATCTAAATCTTCCTGTAATTATTATTGAGATTGGTACTTCCTTGCTTGCTTAGAGAAATTCTGAAGCTTATTTGTAAAACTTACCATATTCTCATGATTCTATTAATGACTTTATTTATCTTCGTGTAAGAGCTTCATGTACCAGATGACAGAAACTGCTTCTGAACATCAAGTTTTGCTTTATTTTTCCCCTTTTTTGGATGTTGACTATAGAAAATGCATTAGCATGATGTAGAAATGTTGAGTTTAATGGAGAATATACCACTTCCTCAGATTTTGGAAAAAGCATTAATATTTTTAGTATGGCTATGCATTTCTATGTGTATAAGAGCCCGTTTGCTTGCTTGCTTCCAGCCTGCCTTCCTCCTTTGTATCTGAAACTACCAGAAAGACAAAAGAAGATAATACTGTTTAAAACCAGCTTTGCAGCATCAAAATGGGATGAGGCAAAATCTTCTCTGACTTTGGTTTAATCTAGAGTTGCTTAACTAGCTTAAGATGGCTTTGAGTGTGATTGGCAGTAGAACAAGTATGCAGCTCTTGCCTGTGAACTTATGTTAAACTTCACTCAATTTCTAGTAAAAAGATCTTCGTAGGGTATTCCTCTTCAAATTATTCACTTAAAGTGAATCAACAATCAATATTTTTCCCTCTTACTGAGGTAACAAATACTAGATGTGCACACTTTCTCATTGACTAATGAGACAATAATACCTAACCACTGTAGCTTCAACCCTTGAATTACTTCAAATATATCAGTTCTCTTAAGGCTTTCCTTACACTTGATGATCTTTTTGGAATATTATCAACTTTGGAATGCTGTGTGCATGATATAACAATGATAATCCTTAAATATGAAACATAAATATTAAAACTTAGTACTCATTTCATGTAGCTTTTTCTACTTCTAAACTATAAAATAAAATCTGATACTGCAGATGCAAAAATAATGAATTTTGTTCTTTTAAGAAGTTCAGGTTAGTTATTGCATTAGTTAAACAGATTACCTAGAAACTCTAAAATGATTACTTTTTTAGTAAACACTGTAACTATTTGCTAATGCTGCATGAGATTAGAGAAGATACAGAAAAAAAGAACATATGTTTTAGAGAAGTATGTCAATTTTTATAACATGAACAAGGCTTAAATTTGATAGGCTAGAGAAAATTTCTGCTATGAGATGGGTAAATAATTTAAATGGTTCTGGGAATTTTCAGATGTTAAGATCCAATGTGTAACCCCCACTCTCCATCAAGGCAATGCAAACTAAACCCTAAAGAGTGCTAGGTCCCTATGGGGGATGGATGAAATACCACAATGTGAAACCACTCCTTCATTCAGTAGGAACACTTCAGTCTTTCTCATCCCACAGGGAGCACTGTTTCTCAGTGGTCAGGAATATATAATACATGGGAATATTCATATTCATTATTCAGGAAAAGAATGGTCATTGCATTATGGAGAAGTCTGAGTTAACATCACCCTATGGTTCAGAATAGACATATTCTTGATGAGTTTTTTTTCAGGACATGTATTTTTGAGAGAGCGACCCATTGAAAGTACTTCTGCAGTGAAGGTAAGTGTATTTGTGGAGACACAGACACTAATAAATAAACTAAGATTTCCATTTACACTTTTAAGTAGGGTAAGTGTAATTTTGGAAAGTCTTACAAGCAAAAGAGCTGTAAGAAGTGTTTTCAGGTGAGAGAGACCTTCTGCTGAGTTTCTTTCGTATGACACCTGTCAGATTTTCTCCTCCTCCTTCAAGGAGGAAGAGGTAAAAGATAAATTTATTCTGTTCCAGCAGCTGAATGTCTAAAATTAGTGTCCTTTTGCTCTCCAAGAAATAGTTTCTGATGGGTTTGGTACCATGCACTTCGGAAAACAGTTGAGGGGACCTGTTTCTTTCCAAATTAACGCATCAAATTGGGGTTCTTTCGACTTCTTTGTACTTTATGGCTCTAGGCTTGCAGACTCTGTCATTTGTTTCTCTCGTTGTTCCACTATTTATGAGTTCCTGTGATTATCATATAGGTTCTTGTGTGAGACTGGCTTTTCCTTAGTGCTGACAGCCTGTTTATACAGAAGATGCAGTTTCAGGCTTTCCTCCTCCCTTGATTATCTGTTCTCACTACTCAGACAGGACCAAAAGCACTCCTGCCCCTTTCTGCCTGGAAAGAATGGCTTTTGGTGTGCTCTTTACTCACAGAGACCTGATACAGTGTTGGCTTTCAGTGTCTTCTGCTTCCATATTTTCTGTTTGCTTTCTTCAGTGATTTCTTGGATATCGTGTATTGAAGATGTCCTTTAAGAGAAGAATTTGTGATAACAGACAATTTTTGCATGGTTAGGATCAAACAGATACACAGATAGTCAGAGATTACTTATATTGGTGTCTAGCTGGCTGGCATGCAGCTCTGCAGAGAAGGACCTTGCAGTCCCAGTGGTCACAAAGCTGACCGTAACACAGTAATACATGCACTCTTGCAACAAAGAAAGCCAACAGCATCCTGGGCTGTATGAGTGCAGCCAGTAAGGCTGCAGTAGACTTTGTTGTGTTACTTGCTGTGTTTACTATACCCAGGTAAGCAGCATATTGTAGAGACTAAAAGAAACTTGTCTTTTTGTGACCATCTGTGTGTGGAAGGTGTCATGTTTCTGGTCTGAAAACAAATTGAAGAGTTGCGAACTGCGTGATAGGTATGAACAATGTTTGAAGTCTGTTCACTGAGGATAACACAGGGACAAAGAATGTGAGCAAAACTTTTAACAAGTAGCTATATATCTCAAAGCTTATTATTTTATCTTGGAAAAACTATATGAGTGTATGAGGTCAAAACATAAGTTGGTAGAAGGATAGAAGGATACAGGACTGTTCTTAATGCGTCTGCAAAAAGAATGATGTTGCATAGCAGAAGTGACTGGATGTAATATCATTTACAGAAAATGAAACCAATTCAACCCTTGGCCACTGAATATAGAGAGGCAGGTTTGCTGCAAACGTCCACACCTGGCCACCTGTGAAGTAATGGACTTTTTTAATGAGGTAACAAATAATATGCATGGTTTTTTGAGAGGTAAGATGAACACCAAGAACAGTTAATGAATTCATATCCTTGGTTTAGGATGAACTGACCTAGTCTCATAAATCTAAAAATGTTGAAAAATCCAATCAAGAATGTAAACTTTCCATAGTTTCTGGACTCATGAAATGAATTGGTTTTGAATTCCATATAGGCTTTAGGTGGGATTTAATGGGGCAAAATCTGGCATAGTTTCAAATAGTGATTATGTATAATATTAAAAATAATATTTTCCAAGGACTTTCTAGGAACTGCTTGATTTTTCAAAGAATGAAAAGCCAGTTTCATTAAAAGTTGTGTAATATTCTTTTGGGAACAACTGTTTGCAGTCAAGGGAATGGATTATGGATGAAAATTACTTCCTTTCAGCAGCCAACACAAAGTTTAGATAACACTGAAATCATTAGTGTTGATGTTCTTTCAAAGTAGTGTGCTAATTTTCTCTTCCTTTGTTGCCATGCTAGAGATGAAATAGTGCAAGTAGGATACCACCACCAGCTCCTTGAAGGCAAGATGTCATCAATAATCCCTTCGGTTCTTTATGACGTGTTTGCCCCCTGCTATGTGTGGCATTCAGAATCAACAGGTGTGGCCTCTTTGGAGTATATTCATGAGCTGAGGAAGTACTAAAACCATAGGTTAAGCTTTAAAAAGAACATCAGTAGTTCACAGCCACTGGATCTGCCACTTAGTCAGAGATGGGGATTTTACTTTTGGTTTTTGAGTATGGCCTTTTACATTTCCATAGCCATATTTTTAGCAACTTCTCAGTTCTGTGCAGCTGACTGTTCTGTGGGGTAGGAAGAAAATACCTTTCGCTGTGGATTACTTAGACCCAGATGCTAGTTTGCAAGGTGGAAGATTTTTTGGTTGCATTTTAATGCTTAATTGAGAGCAGGTGTTTTCAGAGGAAAAACATAAATCATAGATACACTGCATTCTTTTAAAAGGACAAGAAGAAACTGGAATATTTGCCAAGAAATCTATTGGTCAAGAAGAACCTATTGACCAAACATCCACCACGCTTTCTAAGATTTATCTTAATTAAAATGGGCATACTGCAATTAAAGGTTTTCCAGTTGTGTTTTAGTATTAGTTCACTATATTTTAGTCATAAACAGCATTACTTTGACCCAATTATCAATTAATTGGGCAGTTAAACTAGCTAACGATAAAAGGAGAATGAGAGGACAGGAGTCTTTTCTAAAGAAGTAAGTACACAGAGAGAAGGACATGAAGAATGGGATAACTTGTTACTGGTATTGCAGTTAACACTAGTGCTTTAATCAGTTGTATTAATAGCTAAAATGTATGACACTTATTCCAGGGTCTAATTTAACTTGTAGTTATAATGAATAGGAGAGTTATTTCAAGTGATTTTAGCTGAAGGCTTCAATGTACACACCGTTTTATCATGTAAGCTGATCAACAGGACAATCATTGAGTAGAGTTGAGCAGCAAATCCCTTCTCTCCAGCTATATGAAATGAATTATTATAGTGCTGTGTTTGACTGTTCTCTCTAAATGGAAATAAGTTTCTGAGCATGTGAATGGTTTAAGCAAAATGATTAAAATAAATTGTGCCGAGAGCTCATGCCTTTTCAGAGGAAAAACAAAAACCAGGGAAAACAAACGTAAATCATAAGTAGAGAAAAAAGCAAAGCCTTGGGGAAATAATAATTCACTAGCAGATTATCTGCCCAAAGTTTTCACAAAAGTTTCCAAGGTAGAATGCATTTACTGTTGAGATACTGGCAGGGTCACTTTTTTAATTATTGTACACATATATTCTATACAGTATGTTAAAATCTGTTAGTGTTTATAGTTGTATGCATTGTTCTCTGTCTGAAGTATGTAATAGCTGTTTTACTATTGATGAATATTGGTGAATATATATATAGGTCTTCTCAAGTAAATGAACTTAAAACTGTTTTGGCATGATTATTCTCTATATGTTTAACATGTCAGAAGACTGTTTGCATAGTTGTAAAAGGCCCTATTTATGTGTTTATTGTTGCTTGGTGTCTTGGTTTGATTTTTTTCCCAAATGTCCAGACCATCCATATGCAGCTGGGTGTGTGCACATGTGTGTGTATGTACAAAAATATCTGTTCATATGGCAATCATAGCATCCAACATTACATCTCCAGAATTACAGGCTTTTATATTTGAACAGCCAAGCCATGCTCATAAAAACCTCCTTGGTTTCCTGAAATAAGGTATCCCTTTGTTCTGAACAGCAACTACTAAATATATTCTCAGAAAATGTTTTAGGATCTGTGAAGCCATGGCATCAGCTGCAATGATTAAAATGTTCCTGCTTTAGGCTCTGACATGACACTGTCTTTTCTTGCATTGCAATAATGGAAACTAAGGTTAAGTTTTTTTAGAAAAAAACCCTAAGAAACAAAAAATAAGCTTGTATTTAATTGAAAGAATTGAATGAATTGTTAGCACATTGCTTATGTGTGAATGTGTGATTTGCTCCCAGTGCTGCGTGCTTGATCTTACTAGATGATTGTTTGTAATAAAATTGAGGTATGATTTTGGAGAAGTGAAAAAAAAGAAGTATTTTTAAAGCCAAACATTGGGTGGTTGTTTTTTTTTTTTTAGGGGGGGAGACTGTTGTTTTTAAAATGCTATTTATTTAATTTAGAAGAAGAAACTTCTGACGTAACAGTGAAATTTGAAGTGGGCCTGTAGGGTTTTAAATTAATACAGCATAAAACTTGCAAGCTGGAGACTGCAGTGCAGAAGTTCAGTTTGCCCTCTGTTTCTCCAGTAGTGTTTGTATGGATTGAATTAACATTGCTGCTGGATTTATTCTGCAGATCTTATTTGTTGTATTAGTGATAAGTAACTGTGCTATCTGGGCAGCATAGAGAGCTTATTTAAGCCATCATAGAGCAGCACCCAAGGCAATTATATTCACACATTAAACTAGGTTTTTTGAATGTTGAGACTGTAGAGTAGGTTCAGAATCTTGTCATTTAGCCATTAGAAATTGATATTCATTGTTGAGTTCATTGAGAATGAAGTGTTAAATTATTTGTATCAGAACACCTTGACTTTGTCCTGCCGCGTTCAAGGGGAGCAAAATGAAACCAAGTAAAATGGGGAGACTCCAGTGGTGTTACAAAGGAATCCAGTAGGCATAGAGAATACTGTTTGTTCCATTCCACCTAAAATAAGTTACGTTTGCCCCTGGGAGATCAGGCAATAAGATCAAGAGACTATTAGTCTGTAATACATTTATTTGCAGGCATCAGTCTCTGAATTGGCAAAATTTGTTATTGCCAAAGCATTTTGTTTACTTCGTTGAAATGCTCAGTATTAATTTCCTTGTCCCATTTCAGAGTCTGAAAAGCATTTCAGCCAGCAGTATTTCTGCAAAACAGCTGAGTGTCTATTTTATTGATGATCCTGAATTTGCACAATATTTAAGTTGTGAGCTGGTTGAAGAGTAGAAAATCTGCTGCTTCATTTTATTGCTGGCAGAGAGAGAGCTTATCCCGAGATTTATAACTGTTAACCTTATTTCTCATTATCACATTTCAGTAATATGGAATTTATTGTAATTATTAAGAGAGGTGAAAGTAAGATAGCTTTCAAGACAAGGTGTTTGCTCTTATGTCTTCTTTTGAAATGGGATAGATTATTTGTCAGGAGGGCAGATGATGTGGCATGTGATAGGGGGAAGGTGAGATACATGACTTGATTTGCTTGTATAGGGAGTGCTAGACTGAAGGTAAACAACTGAATCTCAACATTTTAAAAATTGCAACAAGATTCAAATTAGTCTACAAGCAAACCTCAATGTTAAATCTGAAAGTGTCATCGAGGGGATTTTTCTTCTTGTTTTTAAAAAACCTATGAAGAGAAATATGATGGAGTATTGTGGGTTGGTGTGAAACTGTCTCTCAGGCTTGATGTAGCTTGGTAGAAGTACACTAAAACACACATGCAGATGGCTCTGATTTCTGTGACTGACTGTAGCAGGATGTAGAATGCTGAAAGATGGTGAAGCACTCAGTGGTTAGCAGTGTGTGGTGATGTGACTTCAAACAGTGGCTGAGCACCACACACTCCCTCCCTCCCTTCCAAAGGACAAAAAAGCCTCCATGGGTTGGGATAAGGACAGTTTACTGACAAAAGCACCACAAAAGTAGAACCATAACAGCCACTTACACTCACACCTGGTGATAACACAGAGTATTTTACCAAGCAGAAGATCTCTGAGTGCTGTATGACACAAGGACCAGGCCAGTGCCCCAGCCCCACTCAGTCTGCCCTGGAGACATCTGGGAGATCCTCTTCCCAACTAGTCCCTTTTATGGGGGAGTGATGTCAGGTGCTGTGGAAACAGCCCGGGCTGACTCAGCTCACCTGTGCTGGCAGCTTGAGGAGGTTAGCTCTGGCCTGGCCAGCACCAGGACACAGTGACTGAACAGGCACATCCTTGAGCTAGGAAGGTGAGCTAGGAAGGAAGCCAGCCAGCCATTTCTGTATTCTGTAGGCACGTAGCTGACTTACGTTGCTACTGAGGGAAAGCAGAATGGAAGGGTAATGCATTACAATGTCTGACATGTGAGTAAGTTAATTAACATAAGGAGAAATAAATTATTTATTTGGTTTACATTACATATCTGACTCCAGGATTTAAATCACTTTTCAAGCAACGGGAAGGATTCAGGATTTACAACAGACAGTAATTAAAAGGGAATGTAGAGAGAGGCAAGCAGAAAGATAAAGTACTAAGCCCGAAAAAGATGCTGCAGGAAGATGTCTGAACTCCAAGGGTTTTTTTGAGAGAACTCTCTGCTGACAAGCACTAAGTTGTCTATGCTGAGACATTTACAGTTCCAAACTAGCTTTGGTGAGTCATGCATATGAGGAAAGGCAGCTAGTTTATTGCTTCTTTGTTAGGCTGCAGAAGTGTGATGGCCCTGGCTCCACTGCTCTCTCTCTAGTGCACGGAGCACTAGTTCAAGATGCAGGAGTCTAAGCTTTGCTTGCTTTTTCCCTGCACCCATGCACAAGATTGGCTCCCTTTGACTTCAGTCTGAACAGAACACTAGATAACATAGCTGTGTACTAGTCTGGGGAAGAATCTCTGTCCCCTGTTTAAAGCTGTGCTGCTCCTCAGCCTTGAAATCAGGGTTTGTGGGCCAGACGTAAGATGAGAGAGGGAACCCTACTTGTAACCTGCTCATGAGGGTATCCAAGTGCTAGAATGAAACTATAGGTGACAGCATGGCTTCTGGATTTGTTTTTTTCCGGTGGTGAATGTATGGACTTCCTGAAGTATGGCACCCCTTCTTTACCTTCTTTTTACCTCTGTCACCTCTTTACCCTGGGGCCTCAACATCATAAAATGCCCCACATTTTGCCATCCATGGGGAGGAGAAAGGAAACAGTAATTTTGTGAAGTTGCTGATAAATGCCAGGGATTTTTTGATGCATTCCAGCAGTGTGCATGGTAGCACAGAACCACACAGAAATCACAGCATGGTAAGGGTTACAAGGAACATCTGGAGATCTAGTCTGACCGCCTGCTAATGCTGGATCATCTAGAGCAGTTTGCGCAGGGCCACATACCAGTAACTCAAGGTGTTCATATTCCTCTCCTGTACTAAGTAAGAAGGGATATTGTAGCCTTAGACACTGATGTGGGAAACAGCTTGAATAGGAGATTGTACCTGCCTTTTGTTGAGGCAGTGACATGTACATGCCTAACTGTAAATTTAATCCTAAAATTAAGAATGTTCTTGTTTGCTGCCCTTGCCAACTGATGGGTGTTTCTACTGATGACAAGTTGTGCTACTCTGATGTAGAAATCTTCTTACTAATTGCAAATGAAAATGTTTTGATTATTTTTTAATGCACTTCCTTGTTTGCTATATTCTAAATAATTCTAGATAACAATTCTAAAAAAAAAAATGAAGCTACTACTTATAAAAGTATGGAAGGGTTTTGTCTGTGTGGTGCTCTCATGCATGATTCAGACTTAAACAAAGTAACAGGTTAAACTTCCAGTTAAAGCCAATTCTACTGATGAGTACCGCTGTTGAGCATCATTTCACCCCTGAGTATGTAAACAGGTCTTCTGCCAAGTTCAGGGCTGTTTTTCTATTCTTTTCATTCATAAATTTTAAATTAACCTTCAACTACACTAGCAGTGTTTGAGCTGAAAGTGTCACACAAATTCTGAAATGTACAGTACTATTTGAGTCACTTTTTCCTCTTATCTTCCATGTTTCTCTCCCTTCCTCCTTCTCTTTCTCTGTTCTTGCTCCCTGCCAGCTTTTAAGTTGCCAGTTCTTCACAAAGTTAAATTTTAATTTTCTGGTTTGGGCTTCTCATTGGCACAACGGTGCACAGCAGAGGAGAAACCCTGTTTCCTCAAGGGTTCATGCTTCCCACACTGTGGCAATTTGGAGGCGTATGACTTTATCCAGCTCTTGGTGGTAAGGATAACATCTTGCTTGTGTCTTACTGTGACCGCTACAGGACACTATTTTCAGCATTTCTGATTGACACACCATCCAGTGCTCCTTCAAAATGTCCTTTTGTTTTTCCAAAGCCTAGGGTGTGCCTGCCCTTTTCTAAGTGAAGCAGGTCTGTTTGGTTTGGAATTGCAGATATTTCTAATGGGGACACTGGCTGCCATCTCTCTCTATCCTTGATGCTTCTTCTGTACACGTGTTGCCTGTTTCCTCGGTGCTTTGCCCATATCTAAAGCTAATCATCTGATTTTGGGAGAGATGTAGGAGGGAAACAAAATGCACACGGAATGAACATTTGATGATTAAGATTGATTTGAGCAAACTATTTTAAGAGCTGAATCATAAAATTCCATTTGTTTATAACAAAAAGCTTTCCTGAAGACGTGACTCTAAAAACAAAGCAGTAGATCAACAAGGATCCTACCACTCAGGTAGCACACTGACACATCTAAATGATAATTATTTCTACTCGGTGTGCTGAACAGATTGGTGGCGATTGTTGCTGCTGGGTAAATGCCTGCCGCTGGAAGTTGATGAGCCATTTGCCTCTGACACCAAAAAAAGAGGTAAAGTTTTACTGGTTAGTGGGTATAGAAAGTAAACCACGAGAAGTTTATGGCTTGTCTGTCTGACAAATAGGTGATAAGACCGCACTGTTCTCCATCCTGGTGTCCATTATAACAATATCCTTCCTTAATGCTTGCAAACTGCTTTTCTTCCTCTGCTGCAGCTTATCAAAATGAGATGTTGCATCAGAGCACCCTGCACTAAAAACTGATCTGTAATCTCGTACTTGTGAGGCGCAAGTGTACTGTGAAGGCACATATGTTACGAGGAGAGGAAGGGAGAACTATTTGTGGGGAGTTTAGCTGGGTTCCCACAAAATCAAGGATGCAATGAGGCCTAGAGAAATTCAGAAAGAACCATTGTACTGGCTTCCTTTAGCTGTTTCGCTGCTGCCTTCTGAGATGGTATAGTAGCAGTGTCCCAGAAATCTCTCTGGACAACTTTAGGCTTGAAAAGGATGTAGATGGCCCTGCTCACTGACACTGAAGTCTGCACATGGAAACAAGTTGTTGATGTCTTTTGTTTCTTTCAAAAAAGGTGGAAAAAAAAAGAAGTAAGGGGAGAAGAAAATGGAAAAAAAAAGCCATTGTGCATGGCTTCCTGTTCTATGAACAGCCATATGATGCTAAGCAGTGTCCCCTGTTAGAATTTGAACAGGGACTGGGAGTGGTATTAATGATCTGTACAGGATATTTGAATGTTTTACAATTTTTGTCGACTATCAATTTCGTTTCAATTATAGCAAGAATGTTTTTCAGTTTTTCCTTCCCAAGACAAGACATGCATCTTCTGTTATCCTCACACTAAATAATTTTGCTATACATTTTGTCGTTCTACAGTTGCCCCAGTGGAATTTGTTTACTTTTTAAGATGACACCTTTCCTGTGAATGTAATTGAGTCATTTGTTTGGAATGAGGGAAATTTAGTTTCAACCATTTCTCATAAGTAAAATGCATGTATCAGGGAGGTAAAGACCTCTAACTTAAAGCTTACCACATAAAAAGTCATATCCAGTCTCTGTGCTCTTGTTGAGTTCTACTAGTGTAGTACAGTGTAAGCTGTACGATGTTACCTAGTTCTGCATGCACATCTGTATGGGCAGATGATATTAATGAGCTCCATTTACCAAAGGGAAGAAGTAACAGAATAAATCTCCCTAATATGTATGTAGAAGCTCAGACTTACCTCCCAGTCGAATAAATTCAAATCAGTGTAGTACTGAGGAGACTAATATTTTAGACTTGGGTGACGGGCTGGTTTGTTAAAATAATATATTGTACTAAAAACAATAAATGAAAAATGTCTGTTTAAGTAATTGAATATTAATATGTCTCAGTGCTGCTGAAGATGAAGCACAAAAGGGAATGGAGAAGCATATCAGGAACAACATGGAAAGACAAGCCAGGAATGCCATAGCATGTGTTGCTTTATTTATTGCAAATACTGGCCAGCATAGAGATACAGAAAACCACATGCAGTTATGGTACAAACATAGTGTAAAGTTGCTCTTTCATCTGAACCTAAGGTCATTGCACGCTTTCAGCTATCATAAACGAAGTTAAAACAATCACAGTTTTCTATTGAATTAAGAAGCACCGTGGAATATGTGATTAAAGTTTGCCATGCTGAAAGCAGAATAGCATAACTTTGAATTTCTCCTGTGGCAGCAAAAGTATTGTGCTGACAGTATGAGCAGAGACACGCACCCCCCAACCCCCATGAGTGCGGTTTGGCTCAGTGGCAGTGTATCTCAGTGGCTGGAGCAGATTAGGTGGGTGGAGAGGTCCCTTTCTGCAGCAGAGCTCCTGCACAGCTACAGCAACAGTTAGATCTGGCTTTGAAAAGCAAACTATCCATCCTGAGGTAACTGGTGTTTTGTCCAATTTTAAACTCCGTAATGCTTGCATTCCCCTGTGTTTGCATATGAGGTTTATTGGTAAGTGGCAGGAATTACAGGGAAATTAGTGTAACAGTTTCAGAATTAAATGTTTGGTGTAGGTATTGATGTTTCAGTAATGGTGTGTGTGTGTGGGAGGGGTGGCCTTGGTGTCAGTGGCTGCTGGATGCTGTGTTCCAGACACCTCTGCAGTGGACCCACTATAGGACACTGCTGAGCCCATCAGTCACAGGTGGTCACCTCTGAGAAAACTTTTGTGAGAAAGGCCAAGAGCTAGTGGAAATTTTAGGATGCAGCTGATACACAGTCTTGACAAAATAGATTTAATTCATAATCTCTTGGCAAACATGCATTCAGCCTTATCCTCTGCTCTCCCAAACTCCCAGCACATTGTCCTGGTGCTGGCCAGGCCAGAGCTAACCTCCCCAAGCAGCCAGTCCAGGTGAGACAGATTAGCCTGGGCTGTTTCCACAGCACCTGACATCACTCCCCCATAAAAGGGGCTGGTTGGGGAGGGGTGCTCCTGGGTGACTCCAGGGAAGTCTGAGTGTGGTTGGGGTGTCAGGTCAGGCCTCTGTGTTAGTGTAATCAACTGTAAACTGTCCTTATCCCAACCCATGGATGCTCGGTCTGTTTCTCCTCTGGGAATGAGTGAGCAGCATGTGGTGCTCAGCCACTGCTTGGGGCTGAACCAACACAGGCATCTATGCTAAGATATTCTCGACATACAAATTGTATCAGCTTTGTTCCTCTCTGATGCTGTTGCATTTCTTTGGCGAAGACAAAACGCAATTTTTTGTAGTTCGTGAGTAAAGCTAATTAGAGTGAGTTTTCTAATGCTTGTTCTCCTACCAATGAGAATGGACTATTACAGTTATCACTCGCTGTGCAAAAAATCAGAGCATTAGATGAGGGGGCTGGTAAATGGATTGTGAAATTTCAGCTTTTTTTGTGATACTACATTACTTCAAGTTAAAATAAATCTCCAAACCCAACAACTACTAAAAAAGCAATTTTTTTAACAAGCTGTGGAAGCAGCATGTGGGCTAATTTGCTATCCCAATTTTTGCCTATTTCTTATTTAAATTGATCCCCTAATATTGGGCATATGACAGAGCCTCTTCACTAGTACATATCTTGCCTCCTCTTAGCAGTGAACTTCAGCTTGCAAGGAGGCTGTCCACTGTGTAAAAATTGAGTTGCTGAGGACTGAGAATGAAGAGTTTTGCATGAGAAATATTTTTGAGCTTCCTTGAAAGCTTGCCAACTTCTTTGGTATCTTTTGACATTACATCTTGCCTCTACAGCAAGTCCTTTGAATTCCCTGGGCATCTGAACAGAATCTAAGCTTGATGGACCCTTGGACAGGATTTCTTCTTGCATTTCCCCAGTTTAGTGAGGGGGGAAAAAAAAAGACTAGAAGTAATTGTTGATGTCTCTAAAGTTCTCTGAGATTTGGGCACAAATGGCGTTATGCCATATACAAAATATTGTGATTAAATATCTCTGGGATAAAAGCTGTTATGCTTCATTTTCATAACATGAGATATATATTTAACATAATATTGCTTCAGTTTACAAAGAGAAAGTGATAAGTAGTGAGACATAGAATGGACAAGTCAAAGTGAATAGAGGTGAATATGAAGATGGGAAATTGAGTTGAATAGTTTATTGGTGATGTATAACTAGAGTATAATTACTTGAATTTATAATCCTATTTTACGTGGCTAGGAGTATTCTAATCTCTTTTGGCTTTCAGAATGAGACAATACAGCAATGTTGATACATACAAGCATCTGAATCACACCAAATAATACTGAGGGCTTGATTGGGAGCAGTAACTGAATAGCAGACCTGTGGGAGTAAGCTTCATGCTGTTAAAATGTGAATTTATACAATATGTTGCTGCTGGGCTTGCCTGGCATTCAGACAACTTTGCAGATGTCAATTTACCTGTATAATCATATGATAATTTAGTACAATTAGCATGTGAAATACCTCAGCATCTCCATGTAGTTAGCTCATAATTATAAAGCAAATGTGTACTTACCAAGGTGTTTCCTTGCCCTGTGGTCACCTAGTGACTTAGTCTACTGTGTCATTATGTGTATGTGGAAGGTGTTGAAGTAAGGTGCTGCAGAAGTCTTAATTCAGAATACTGATAGAGGCAAAATAATACACTGTGGAAGGAGGGAAAAAATAAAATAGCAGCAATGATCAGTGTACACTCCTGTGCTGTAGTAAGTGAACAGTGTCAGCTGATAAACCTGCACATGAATGTGGGCGTTTTGCAAAGGCCTTCTGCTCGCATGCAGGCAAAAAAAAGCAGAGTCCCCATTTGTCTGTGGAAGAAGGTAGAATACAGAAAAGCACTAAGCACAGTGGATAAGCAAAAAAAAAACACCCCAAAACCTAATTTCTAAAAGTATAAATGCAGTTTCATCTGGGAATACTGTTTGTATCGGCAGCTGCCTCCCTTGATGCTGCTGATTTGAATTCTGGGGAATGGGATGTAAATTGTTTAAGATGTAATTATCCTTGTTAAAGGAAGTGAATGAGAATAGGCTCACCGATTTTAGAAGGGAGATTAATGAAAGGCAATGTATTAAGGATTACATAGTGCAATGAAAAAGGTAAACCCCATGCTGAAATAACTTTCTGTTGATTAGAGAAGCTACTTGTCTGGCCATAGCTAGAAGAACACGGTGTGTGAGGGTCAAGAGGAACTGGGAGGGTTTCAGACTTTCCAGAGGACGTCTGGTGAGAAACCACCTGCAGATTTAAATATGGTTTGATTTCCACCCCTGAAAGTGGAAAGCGGATCCATGTAATCAATTGAAAAGGATAAAAGGAATACTGCATAGGCAAGAGGAATAAGTTAATCACTCTTAAAGCTCCTTTGGACCCCCTGAGAACAGAAAGTGAGAGACTGAATCCAATAGTAAACAGGAAAAAAAGTTTTGTTGATGTGGGGGGGGTTTGTAATATCTCAAAGGAGGTTGATGTTTAAAATGTTAAAAGGAAATACTGCTCATGCTGTAAAGCTTTAGGTAACTCTTCAAAATCCAATTCATTGACATGGACTGTTACTAAAACTAAGAAGCTACTGAGATTCAAAGGAATTATTGAAAAATATTTGTACAGACAGAAGCCAAAAAAAAGAAAGGGAGGGGGTGGGGGTGGGGGAAAAGAAGGAACTTGGATATTAAAAGATAGGAGTGAAAACAAAGCAATATCTGTAAGTGTGGTACAAGACTACTTTTAGTCTACTTGATTGTCAGCAGTCTTTAAGCTAAATGGCTGTACATGGCTGTACTCCGAGCAGTGTAACCTGTGAAGTCTGCCCTGGGCAGAGCCAGCTCTCCCAAGGAAAGATGCTTACTCCTCTCTTCAAGTGCTAGGAAGGTGCTGGAGGACTGTGTACTGGGAGCAGAATCCAAACCTGCAGTGTGTCAGTCTTGCCTGAAGAGAGCAGCCTGCCCAGTGCCATCTCACTGATCTCCAGGAGGATGGTATGTCACCTTTCCTTTCTTTTCCCACCTTGGAAGTGTCAGAAGGCATTAGTAGCCTGCAACAGGAAATCTCTGATTGGTAATTTCTGGAGAGAGATTTTTGGACATGTTTGGGAAGAGGCACGTTTGTAGTTTTCCCACTTGCACCTAGTGCAGGATTCCTAATGTTGACAACAGAAAGCTCTGGAATAAGTCAGACCGTGGAGATGACATTCTGCACACAGTTAGTTCTGGTGTGTCTCAGCTGCTTGCTGTTGTGCACGAGGAAGGTGTGGGTATCTTTCTATGTCTCAGAAAGAAAGGCACAACAAGAAATAGTACAATGCAGTTTTTTTGGTAACAAAATATAAGTAATAAGAGAAACATAGTAAGTAAATCTCACATCTTTTCAGATGCGGGGAGCTCTACTTTTGTGCAGCATCAGATATACCCCTGGTGTACAGCCACTGCACGCTGTTCAGATCCCACCCATGAGAGATTCACTCTCATCCCAGTGCTGTGGTTCTTTCTATCTAGTGCGAAAAACCAGAGCTGTACATCTTGTTTTGACAGGAAGGCATGCTCTCTTTTTCTGAGTGCTCACCAAAGCATACTTAGCAACATATATCTAAGAATTGTATCTAGGATCAGGACATCTGCAAAACCTTCCAGCATGTTCCTGTACGGTTTTGAATTCCATGGGATTACACAGCAGTCACATATGCCAACATGCAGAGCTTGCCCCAAGTAGCTAGTGTGTCAAATACATCTTCTACACATCTCCCAGTATATTGAGTATGTCTGCACTATGGTTCTGTTTTGGAGTTTGCCTCCTGATAGAAAGTTTCCACTGCTGTTTAGCCATATAGGTCTGTAGGTTTTGCACTGCTTAGTAAGGGTACATAGATGAACAGGTTATGGAAGGTGAAAGTGGCTGATGTTGACCACTGTCAACAAGAATTTTTGTACTCAAATAGGCTAAACCACTGAGGTGTAGCACTGAAAATGGACCTGTTGGAACGCAAAAGAATGAAAGCTGTGAACTGGTTTGCTTCTCATATGTACTGTCACTGGCAGTGGCTTTAAGGGCATATCTGCTGTATCGTTAAACATCTGAATCAAATCGTCTTACTGCAGTGGGCTGGCTGGAAGGCATTTCCAAACACCAGCTCTCAGACATGACTGGCAAGGAGATAAGTTTTCCTAGGGGAAGGTGGCTGTGCTGGTGTCTGTGTAATGCATTCAGTAACTGCATATGCAGAAGCGTAGCGAGGCATAAAGATCTGTTGGAATGAGAGATGTCTTAAATTATTGACAAGTCCGTGAACAAAGACACTGTCAGATGGCATTTTAGCATCAAGTCTGATGCCCACTATCCTTCATCATTCCTTGTTAATGGCTTTTCTCTGTATGAAACAGAAACTTGGCGATTGCTGATTTGATGCATCTGGTCTTCACTGAGGATAAATTTGGTTTTCCCAGACCAGCTAATCTGTGAGACTGTTTTACCTGTCTGGGATAGTTGCTCTGCATGAAAGAGTCTTGGATGATTGCATTATTTGTATCAGAAATGAAGAGGGGTAAGACAGGAACCAAGGCAGTGGGTTTGACCAGTGCAAGAGCAGTGATACTGCTTCCAGTGAATCTAGCAGAGAGCATCTGGTAGACCCAGCTGGGCTGCGAGGTTGCACCCAGATGGAGTAGTTGATACTTTGGCAGAGTCTACTGTGTTTGTTCAGGGTGGCCTGTAATGGTTTGCTACAGTCCCGCTGCTTAACATTGGCATGCTGCAAAGTTTTCATACCTTACAGGGGCTGCACACTCCAGTGTCACACTGGTGATTCAGGATCAGTATGTAAACTGACCAGAAATATGCAAAGGGGGAAGAAAAAGGGAGTGAACAATATTCCTGATAAAAAAAATCTTTACAACTTTTGATTGAAAGCTTCTGCACAGTTGAAAAGGCAACTTGGTTTTTGTTTGTTTCTGTGATAATCTTGGATTCTTTAATTGAAGACAGGAAGATTCTGTTCAGATTTCAAAAGAAAATGTTCAGCTGTACAATAAAGTGTACTTCTATGCAATGATGCTTTTTATAATGTGATTACCTTCATAAATAAAGCTGCTATATGCCTGTCTTAGAAGTAATTCAGCTTGGAAAGCAGTTGAACAAGATATACTTGTCAATTAAAAGTACATTTGCAGAAGACCGTACATAGTGAGAAGGCATACATGTCTAATTCCCTACAAGGTCTAAATAATAATATTTAAAGAAACTTGTAAGATGAAGTAAAGCAAAAGAGAAGTCTATGTATCAGTATCTCAGTTTGGCTCCAGAAGTCTTATGACCTCTTTGTTGACACTTCAGTGTATTTGAAAGATGTTTAGTAGCTGCTTTAGCAGGAAAGCTGTTTGATTATGTTTCCAGACATTTGCTGGCATAAGGTCTGAATATCATCTACAGTTCTAGTTCAGATGGACCTAAGTCTTTCAACTTCATATCAGAAATCTGAATCTGTTGCTATACAAAAATGGAAAGTTTTTTTTTATTTTAGCACATGAAAGAAAGAGCTGTGGTTCCAGGATACGTAAGGTAGTGGGCTTTTTTCTGCACATCAGTTAAATAACTTAATACTTACCCATTATCTGTCGGCAAGGTATACATGCAGAAATTTAGAAAGAAATTTATACTTAATTAGGAGGACCTATATTGAATGCTATATGTGGAAAAGAAGGGAAGATTGGAAAGAAGTTACCTCAATGTGCAACATTCTGCTTCTAGTTTTGTGGTTTTTATCCATCACTTGATAGAAATAAGAAGACCAGCTTCTTTAGAGGTTTTATTCTGTAGCTTAAGGAAGTTTTATCTCCAAATTGATAGTGTATTTAATCTAAAATTAGAATTGAAGAGTACTACATCTCTAAGTCCTGCTTACATGATGATCTGGTTCATCTGTTGCCTTGTTCTCCATTGCAATTTTGCCACCCTATCCCAGCTCTCTGCTTTTCCTGCTCCTATACTGTATGCCTACTGCACACCCAATTGGCTGTTGGTTGCCTGTCCCTCCTTAAACTTTGCTGTAATTTCATCTCTGACCTTTTTTTTAATCCAAATTTTTAGGTGTACTCTCCTTTAATGATCATTGGCCTGTGTCAGTATAGGAATTTTCACTGATACTTTTGTCACTTCAGTCCAATTTCCTTTTGTTCTTTGTTAGTCTCCTTATGTACAGTTTAGCTTTTTTTGCTTTAAGTAGTCTTATCTGGTGTGGTCAACCCTCACTTTAAGCTATGTTTCTGTTCAGTATGTTGGTAATTTTTCTGAACCTGATATTTGGAGCACTCGTCCCACTCTTAATTTTACTCTTCCAGCACAGATTCCAGCAGCTTTCACCATGTCTTATGGTTCTTGTCTTCCACCTCCATTGTTCATGCCTTTTGTGATATTTAGTCAATAACAATGCTCAGGTGTTAAATTTGTTGAAAGCCCACAAGTTTATCCCTAGGATACTGCAGCTCAATGACATATCTTTGAATACCTCATTAATTAAGTAGCTTAAGTAGATGAAAGCAGCCCTGTAGAAGTAAGGTGAGTTAGCCAAGAAGACACTTTGTGTTTCACATTTTTCACTCGAAAATATATTTCCTTTGGGAATGGTGAGGAATGCCCAATTTTTTCTCCTTCCTTTGCTGGATGAGTAGTGGTGTATAGAATTGAAAAAAGACAACATTTATTCTGGGTGTCATCATTTTCAGCATGGCAAAGAGGAGTCTTTGCTCTCATCACCTGCCACTGTAATTTGAAATTACATCTCTAAAAAACTCATCTGTGCAGCCTCAATCTGTCTGCTACTGTTGGTTTGTTACTGCTCTGTTGGGTGTTTGGCCACATCCTTCCTTTTGTCTTCCCTGCATACATTCTTCTTTTTTTGTGTGTGTGTCTCCTTTTTAAAGCCTGTGAGCTTAGAAACTCCTTATTCTAAAACACAAGATTTTTTTAACAGAAGGAAGAGCGTAACATGAAGAACTGGATGACCCGTTTTAATTTAACACCTGTGAATTGTGTATAAAATGTGTTCAGCAAGAAAGAAACTAGCAAGGTGCCTTGCTTTTCACCTGGGTATTTTTCATGCACATGTAGACTTCCTTTCTGAAATGGAGCAAGAGAGTAGAGTTGGGAGAGTGAAGAGGTTCATCACACAGTTTCTAGCCCCTTACAAATGGTAGAAAGACCTAGCCAGTCTTGGCCAAAGCCCAAATTCCTTTCTGCTGTACTGTTAGCATAATAAAAGGGTAAGATAATGTCATGCCTTTGAGTACCATAAAACAAGGTAGCACCTAGCTGTCACGTGTCCTTTTCCACTGATTTAATTTCATGAGAGGACCCATGAGCCGGGTGGCACTCACAGCGATCTCGCTCATGGTGAAGAACTGTGAAGCTGTCAGACCCCCTCGGGTCCGTGCAGCAGTCAGCTCGTGAGTGAACAGCACCTTGCACCTGGGAGGTTATCCTGCCAGGAGAACAGCATCAGGCAGTTCAAACAATGGGTAACAGAACAGGTTCATTCTGCTTTTAGGCAGCACAGTTGTGGAAGGTGCACCAGCAATGTCCAGCAGTATAAATATCCAGTTTGGTTAGATTGTTCCTTTCCAACAGAGCTAGTGTTATGTATCAAATTATTGCTTAGCTCTTTGTTTAATCAGCTGTATTAACAAAGTAACTGAAGCAGGCTTGCTGCCTGGGTAATAAGAGTATAAATTAAATGAATACAAATAGATTTAATATGAGGAATTACAAAGCAAGTATTTGATCAAATGGCATAAATGTATGAGGTTTTTTGCATGTGAGCTGAGCAGAAGTGTTGACATGTTCTGCTCTCCACTGAAAAGACCTGGGCTCAATATCTAGGGCAAAACCATTCAATTCTGATTCTGGATTTACCAGGTTCGAAAAGCTCAAAAGACAGCTTCAATGTAGGAGAAGAGTTAAGTCTCATTCATGTTCCTGCTTTTTGGGAAGATCTGAAGCTGTTGCTGGGCTGCAGTGAGATTCCATAAAGAGGTACCCAAGGTAGGTGCATCCCATCCAGCGTTCCATTGCACAAAGCCTTGACATCCAGCTGCAGCTCTGTAGCTGTGTTAGCACCAAACCCAAGACAATAACCCTGGGGGTGTAATTAGCTCAAGTGCAGTGCGGTACGGGCAGACCTATACTGCTGTTCACCCTGGAGATACCCTGCTTTTTCATTCCCTTTGCTCTGTCTTCACTGCAATCAATAAACCTGCCCCCTTTCTTTTTTGCTAAAAGGGAAGAAGCTCTGGTTAGTTGGCCTCAGTCACGTTTCTGAAGGAGAGCTTTGCGTTTGTATCTGTAGATGGAGCTCCAAACTCATCTTCTTCTAGACGAACTAGTGTTCAAGAAAAAGCAAACTGAAAAGGAAAGACCTTAAAAGACCACTTCTAAATACAATATCCAAATTGTAAAATTTTACAGATGATGATAATTAAAATTTTATAACAGGATGCTTTCAGTTTTCAAAATAATGCAAACTTATAGCAGTTTTATGGTTAAAAAATCATGTTGTTTGTTTCCTTTAGTTGCTCTGTCGTCTCAGTAGAAGGAATTTCTTCCTGTTTGGGGGCACCTTATTTAGCCTTATAAAATTTTAAATTTTACTCAGGAAAAGATAACAAAAAATGATATTTTTTCCCTCATTTTAATGGCTGCTGTATTATGAATGTCTAGTGTATTAAACATGAAGCTATGACTTGCTTCCTCATAAAAGGATGTGTCTGGGATCTGGTTTTGCTTATGAAACTGATCTGATTTTCTGATGTGAAATAGATGTAGTAGACATCAAAGCCTGGATCAGCCTTTTGCATTATAGTCCGATGTTCAGCAGGAGGTGATTTCAGGATTTCCACTGTCCCAGCAAGCAGTGTGAACTTCCTCAGGTTTGATGGAAGGATTTGAATTCTGTCATAAGAAGAACTAATGTAACCATGCTGCAGAATTGCTATTGTTAGTTATTCTCATGATTAGCTTCATTATTTCTGCCTGTGGGGACTGGGAGAGTTGAGATGTTGTTCTGCTGAGACAGCTGAAGCTGGCTTGTAACATGGGAGTTTTCAGGTGATTCCTCACCTGTGTGTGTTGCAGGTGTTCATTGAATCCTTCCATCACCTCTTTTTTGTTTGTCTAATCAGAGGAAATAATTGAATTGCTAATTGAAGTTACTGGAAGAACTGTAATTTTGCCTTGTGTGTTTCCCAGTAACTTACTTTTTCCATTAAAGCATCAAGGCACAGGCCCTGCAGCTGAAAGAAATCCCCTGTCCTTACTGACTTTATCCATTCATCTCCAGAAGAGTAATGGTGAAAAGTAGCTGTTAGTATGCTTGGAAGAATAGAGGTGAGTAAATCACTGGTATTCATGAAGACAGACCAACAGAGCACCTCAGGTGTAGACTCCACAGTGTAGGTACCGTGCAGGAAGATGCATTATTGGCTCCTTTAATGTACTGTCAGTCCATTTTCATGTCATACTATAAACCAAAACAATTTCTTCTGGGACAAATGGATTTTTAAGAACAGGCACAGGATGTATTTTGAAGCAATCAGGTTTCATTTTGCAGTGCCTTTTATATAGTATGTTGATATTGATCATTGACTGAATTACGCTGTCAAAGAAGTGCATTCTTCTCAGGATATGTTTCATTTAATTCCTTACATAAATGTCCTTGCAGTATATGGTACTACATTTATCTGGGTTGAAGGACTATTTGTGTGTCTGGAATAAAGATTTGTTAGAAGAAAAGGAAGCTGTCCACTGGGCTTAGCTGCGTGGCAAGGAAGGGCTCGCTTGAAAATAATGAGCTAAAAATAGAAAAAGTGTACTCTAAGTGGTAACAGGGAGAGTGGATAAAGGCCAGAATACCTGCAAATGGAGCTTTAAGGTTTTTTCCACTTGTCCCTTCATGGGATCTAGGAAGAAAAGTTTGTCATATTCTGCAGTGCTGAATTAGATTAGCAATTAAACTATTGTTCTGTAATGTGTAACATGACCATTTGGCGTTTGGACAGTAAACAGTAGGAGCACTAAGACAGCCAGTAGTACTTAGAATCTTGGTAGTTGTTTGTTTTTTGAGGGTTTTTTTCCTTTATAAAGTACTAAGTATTTGGATGATAACTGTTAACTACTGCCTATGACCCTTTTTTGTTTTTTAATGAGACAATGAGATTTTTCAGTATCAGTGAAAGCGTTTTCATCAACTATGAAATAATAAAATACCTGGAGTAATACCACCACTCCCCAACTCCCTCAAGTATTGTTGTTGTCATGTATCTTGCCTCCATGTATAAGACAAAGATTTAACGTTTAATCAAAACCTTCTCTGGTAAGGTTCAACCTTACCTTGTGGATTAGGGCTCTTATAAACTTTCCCAAGTCCTTGCATCTATCCCAAAGTCAGGGAAATACCTTCAGATTGCTTGCAGAAATTATAGAGTTGCCTGTAGACTGCAGAGAAGACTAACAAGAGTACACGAGGGAAGGTTAAGAGCTTGAAATGTTGAGAGACTGGAAAGACAGTTGAGGACTTGACTTTAAAAGCAAAGGAAAGGTGGGTAAGATGTTGTCAGGTGATACAGAGAAACCCCCACTACCCTCTCTAGCAGTTTTATTTACAGTGGTTGTTACAATCTTATGAACATCTGAAATAGAGCCTATAGCCCTGGTAAAAAGATGGCAAGGAGCTCTTGCTGTTTCAAGTTTTGAAGGGTACTAAAGTTTTCTGAATGTCTGTATGGCACAAATTGGCATGATAGTGAACAAATACTCTTAGAATATAAAATAACACAAAAAAAGCTTCATATGAATGAGGTGGCTAGCCTGTTTTTTGAGAAGATGGGGGAAAACTTGAGATAGTAAAAGGAGGTAATGGAGTTTGCCAACTAATGAATGACAACTTGAATGCATAGCTGAAATGCAGTGTGATATTCATCTTTGCAGGTGCACAGACTTGTTACTGAACTGGGTTTTACAGTAACAGAAAAAAACCCAGCATCCTGGTACCACTAATTTTTTTTCTCTTTTTTTTTGGTGATACTATATATATATATATAAATAAATACATATATATATATATATAATGCATATAATTATATATCTCATGTTGAATTCATACAATCACAGAATGGTTTGTGTTGGAAGAGATCATCTAGTCCCACTCTTCCTGCCATAGGCAGGGACATCCTCAACTACACCAGGTTGCCCAAAGCCCCATCCAACCTGGCTTTGAACACTGTCAGGGAGGGGGTAGTCACAGCTTCTCTAGGAAACCTGTCCCAGCATCTAACCATCCTCATTGTAAATAATATTTTTCTACTATCTGTCTAAATGTGCCCTCTTTCAACTTCTGTGTTAACATAGACAAAAACTTTCCATGATGTGTGTCTGCCTAAGGATGTAATTTTACAGAAAGCTTTGGCCAAACTAGTTTTACTAGTGTGGAGACAAGGAGTAATGCCATCTCAGCTCTGTGTTATTTTATTTTCCCTTTGTTTCTTACTCTGTTTTTGTCTTTGAGGAGTTCTTTTGTACCATGCACCACTTCAGAAGGAAATAAAAAAAAAGTTCCCTTGTGCAGTCTGGCAGAATGTCTTCCCTTTTACCATCTCTGTACCACAGGCTAGCTGATTTCCTTTGCTTTCATCTGATATAAAGTCCAGGCTGCAAAGCCTCGTGTTTGTTGTCAAAAACACACTGCTGTCTAGATCTTGTATTCACCTATCCTGTCTACTCCATCAAATTTTTAATTTTCATATGGATATTAGGGTTTTGTGACTTGTAATAAAGTCCTAGAGAACAGTTAGGTCTGTTCTAATCTGTTCATGTTTGTAGCTTTCCCGAAAGTCTGGGACAGGCAAATAGATCATGCCAGTGTGTTTCATGCTGATAATGCCTGGAAATAAATGAATGCTCTGGGTACAAAGCCATGTCAAATCTGTCTTTTGGGACTGGTGCTGGACTGTTAAAATGCTAGTTTTTCTCTTCCTCTGCAGAATGGATGTTTCTGAGGCACTTTTGGGAATGGATATATGATATATGGATAACCTGTGGGAAAAGAGCAGCATCTCCAGAACTGCCATAAAATCCAAAGGGGAGAGGGCAGGGGAAGAGTGGGGATATCCTGGGAGCTAAACATACAGTTCAAATTGAAATAATTATAATAATAATAAAAGAAAAATCTATTAAAAGCACATTAGATTTTCTTGCCCTGAAAAAAATGTTCCTTCAGTCTCACAGTACGTGATAGAGGGATTATGGGGATTTTCATTCTGAATGTTTTTTCCCCCCAAAATAGTTATAAACCTCAGGGTTGCACAGTATAGCCAGTTTGTCTATTCCAATTACTTTTTTTCATGAAATGCAACGAGGTGGCATGCTGGTGATACTCCACAACCTTCCTGAAAGAGTAAGTTTGGTGTGTGTGAAGACTGTATAGTACTGAGTATGTTGTAGAGAAAGAAAATGCAGAGTGTTTCTTTTTTCCCTTTCAGTCTCTAATTATTATATTTTGTCAGTATTGCTTCTTGAAAAGGTGAGATTCTGTTATTGGCTTGACAGGTTTTGAATCAAACACTTAACTGTGGCTATGTGTCCATTTGCATTGTGGTGGTATAGCTCCATGTACACTTTCTTCATTGCTTGGCCTGTAGTGATGCCATGTTGAATGAAGGTCACAACAGCAAAACAATTAAGGAGCCTATTCTAAAGTCCACAGGAATCACCCAAAAGACTCCCATTCAGCCCAGCTGTCAATACATTATGCACCACCAAAATAAATACTTGTTAAATTAACTTCCTTTCAGAAGTCTTTGTTCTATGATGTGAAGTTAGGATTAAGAAAAAAATCCTAGAAAATTAAACATATATGTATTTAATATATAGGTTCCTTTAGATAAGTTTATGCACTACTCTTTAAAATTTGATAGCAAGGAGGTATTTACTATTCATCTGTAAAACAGTCGCTGCTGGAATCTTTTTGCAGGGTCTAAATTCTGTGAAATTCTGTGAATTTTTTCCATTTTTTGTAGGCATAATACAAGATGACAGTCAGTTTTTCTGATATCTTCCTGTTAAAACTTGTAGCCACAGACCATTGTTTTCTAATGACAAAAGTAATTAGCACTAAGACACATTAATAGCTGTATTATCAGGTAATGATGTCTTCATTAATGCATGACTCTAATCTCTGAAATAACTTTGTCAGTAGCTGCCAGTGGAAGGAATGCTTAGGGAGGAGGGAATGCTTTGATGCATCAACTGTCCAAACTCATTAAAAGCATAAAACTCAATCCTGTCTACTGGATGATGAGGCTCCATCACAGGTCTTTAAAGGCCAGGCTTGAATTTCCATGAATTTATTCTTGAAACCCTCAGTCATAGCAGGGTCAGTTTTCTATGTGCATACAGTTGTTGAACTCAAAAGGCATACAGCACATTGGTGAGGGTCTACTTGAGTACCTAAGGATTATGGAGACCAATGTGCTAGAAGAGATCTTTGGATTCTGAAATTTTGTGTCAGCACCTTGGCTGAACAGTAGACTGAGCTAGACTGTTGCATCCTGGGCCCTAGAGACAAGGAGACAAAATGAAATCTGGTGGTAAAGTCCAAATGGCTTGGAACACCTTTTTTAAAAATAAAATAAAATGTCATGTTGTTAATAGGATGTAATTTTATAAAATGGGAACTCTGAAAGATTTAGAGGGATGACAGATGTTGTGGCTTTTTACCAAGCTGCTACTGTTTATGACCTCTGCAAATACATACATGTGTGAGGATGTAGGGGTGTGTTTCTCCTAAACAGAACAAATGTTTTGCTGAAGATAACCTTGGCTAGGAAAGCATCAGTGTCCTGTAAATAGCAGTACAAATTAGCCAGTAAATTGTGTGCTGTTAATTCCTATTGAATTGAATTGTTGACAAGAGCAATAAAACAGGGAAATCCTCATGTAACTAGTTTTGCTAATCTTTATTTAGATAATTTTTTTTTTGTTTAGGTCCCTTACATACTTTTTGCTCCTTTTCAACTTCCATCAGTTGGCCATTCTTCTGCAAACTCTAATTCTAGTTGAAACACTAAAATAAGAGGGGATTTTTGTTTGTGGTTGCCTATGTTGTAGGTATTTACTAAGATGGATATGCATGCCAGAACTTGTGTAACTTTTCTCTAGCTGTTAGAACTTATTTTCTAAAATAAAATAGTCACATCTTGCTATTTATAAGTATCTACATTTCAGTTTCTGGTGCTTAAACTAATTCATTGTAAATACCTTTTTGATAGCAATGTAAAAAAATATGTATTGTCTCCTAATAAATTTATATTTTTAGCATTTCATTGGAGGTCTGATACTCTAAAGTGATGGCTTAAGGTGAAAGCAGCAGGTTTTATTTGGGGGTTGGGTATTTTGTCAATCTGCAGCTTCTGTTCCTTAAGTAAGGAAATGGTTAGATATTGAAGTATTCTATCCTTTCACCCTCTGTGTCTAAATATTTCCCACCCCCCGGGGCTCTGAAGAAAACCCACTCTGACAGCCTAGCATCCAAGGCCAGAACGTAGAAGAAACTACCAAGAAAAAGATGTAGGTGTGAAGCTTTATAGTGCATATATATATATATATATATTTTACCAGTAGTAACATCTGTCTTGGCTAGTTTCCTCATAGAAAAATTATTGATCTGTCATTGCTCTTGTTCATGGAAGTGAATGCTCCCTCATAGTCCAGTGGTTCTAGACTGTTGGTTTTATATCTCATAGTATCAAGTGTACATCACTTTAAGAACTACTTTGTTATCTTTAATGTAAATCTACTGCTGCTTAAAAAGAGATTGGATTGTTCCAGGAGTATCTACCTGTGGATACCTATAAAAATATTTCTGACTTTGTAAAGAATTATCACTGACTTTTTAGAATGAGTTAGTTCCATGTTCAGAAATGTTGATGTATGAACTCTGCTGATAATGTAAAACAGTGGTTTAGTACTGACAATTACTGGGTTTGCTATCTGGCAGTAGGAGAACACTCAATTTTCTAAAAAGTGGGACAAGATTCTCTTGTTTCTCTTTCATAGCAATATCACCATTTCAGTACTTCTCTATTGAAATAAAAAATGTGCCCTTATATCTCAGCTATTCTGTGCCTGATGATGATAAAGAAATGGAATGCTGTGTTTTGTTTCCTGTAACGTGTACTGGTGATATTTCCTGTGACAGCTGTGGGGCCGTTTCAATTCTTTATGCTTTGGAGTATCACTTTTACTTGGCCAAGCAAACACACAAGAAATGGAGATTTTTTTGATAGATTAAATAATTCACTGGCAAGGCAATGAAGGCTGATGGCTGCTGCAATGTTATACTGGATTGGGAGATATTTATTATTTTTCTCTCATTTGTTAATGTCCTTTTCTCTAAAAATTAATAATTATATGTAGGCCACTGGGGAGGTACTATGACCCACAGAGGGATTCCATTTTAAGACAAAGCATGAATTCAGTCATGCTGAAATTTAGAAATTCTGCTTTTACCACTTTAAAGCTAGTGAGTAGTATAAGAATAACTAAGGAGGGTACTGTGGTAAAAGTGATTAAGACAGGTTGTAAGTCATGCATGTTAATGTTCAGTGGAGGGAGTGAGACTAGTTGTAAACATGAGGGTAAAGAAACAGCCCAGTCTGGAAGAGGAATTATGCCAGGTTTGTGTTTGAGTAATTGTTGTGAAACACCTCTTGTGCTTTGTGGGCTTCCCTAAAAAAAAAAAAGTTTCTATTGGGCAAAAGTTTTATATGAAAGGAGCTTCTTTCTGGTTTGTTTGCTCTCATAAAGTGAAAATTGTATAGTCCCTTGAAATAACTGAAGCTGTAGGTTGGGGTTTAATATCATGTGAAACTCACTGAAGAAGATGTTTGTGTAGCCTGCTGAGGATTCTTTCATCAATTTCATGATGTTCTAACCTTATGAAAGAGATTTCTTTATGGCTTGTTGACTAATTAACAGTTGAGGGGGACTCCTTAAAACATAGTTTCCAGGATCATTAGATCATTTATGGACCATACTTTTGTTCATTGGAATCACTGGGAACAATCATGCTGTTCTGTGCAACATTATCAATCCATTGGAAAATGTTTTTGTAATGTAAAATGACTGTGGTGTGAAACAACAGAGACAATCTGCACTGTGTATTCAGAGCACGAATTGTTCTCCCTGTCCCAGAAAATGGTAATTATTAATGAAAATAGAGAAGTGAATGAGAAAAAAGGTTTTTGATGAAATTGTAAGAGTAACCCAATGACTTAAAAGTGCAATTATGTCAAATGATTTGCCATCGCTTCCTGATCTCCATATAGAGTTTTTTACACTTTTGTTTTGCATGTATTGTGTTTGACTGGCAAACAAAGAACATTCTGTCACTTCTGTTCTTTAAAAGCTTTCTACCTTTAGAGAGGAAAAAAATCCCAGAACACATTATATAACACCATTGCACGTGGTGCTCTGTGGGTTATTTTAAAGTTCTTCATGTGGCAAAGACGTGTTTCACGAAAGGGTCTCGTAGAACATTTGCCACATTTCTTTTAATTCACAGTAATCCGTAGGCTTTTGGGCTGCACCTTGTGGCACTGTTGCACGTGGACATTTGCAGTTGTCTGAAGACAGCCAAATTGATTTTGCCAGAGTAATTGTTAGGCAAATAATGGTATCTGCATCTTTTCTTCTTTGTGGCTCTGGAAGCATATTGGCCCATTTCCATGTGAAATTTTGTTGTGAATTGCCATTTTCTTCTGGTGAATGACCTGTCTTCATCATGTGTCTTTAATTAATCTTGTCTGGTATTAATTAGAAGATAAAACCAAAAAGAGTGCAGTCCTGCTCCCTTTCTCAGGTATTTAAAGAATTTAAACCCGGGGATTACTTTGGTAAAATCTGAAATCTGTTTTTTTGTGGTTTGCCCTTTCAATTATGTAGTTGGTGATTGAAGTTAATGTGGTGGTGTTTGTGCTCTGTGATTAGATGATCTAAAGTTTCTGAATACTAGAAGTGCCAGAGGAGATACTTGTATATCATAACTCTGAAAAGAGTAGAGAGTGATCATTTTTCTTCAGGTCAGTTGTAAATTTTTAGGTAAACTAAATCTTTTCTCAGTTTTTGAAAAAGCAGTTATATATCCAGCAATGTCTACAGAGAGATCCAGGCCAAATGAATCCAGGCTGTTTAGCAGGCTTAATACTTGAATATCTGTGGTCAGTTCACACAAAATAACTACAGGATGCATGAGCATCTTCACAACACTTGATTGTTGAGGTTTTTGCAAATTTATTTTTTCTAGGACGCTGGTGAAGTTTTATATATCACTTCCTTCATAAGCATCTTTCTGAATAGCTTTGCCTTTTTGCAAGAGCTAAATCTGCGGATCTTCGCTGAGCTAATACAGCTCACTTCCAAAAGCACAAACCTAGCTGAACAACAGCTGATAGTACACTGTTTTGTGTATACAGGATATTGAGGAAGTACTTTCTTCATAAAAGCTTGTCAACAAGCTTTGTGGAAATAAAAATGTTTGCACAGATGTCATGGACAAGGGAGCAGAAAGGGATAGGAGTGTGCTGAGCCTAAATTGCTACATGGAAATTGCTAATTCATAACGGGAGAGTAATCATAGAAACGTTTGGGTTGGAGGAGACCTTAAGTATCATCTAGTTCCAACCCTCCTGACACTGGTAGGGACACCCTCCACCAGACGAGGTTGCTCATCCAGCCTGTCCTTGAACACTGCCAGGGATAGGGCTTCCAAAGCTTGTCTGGGAAACCTGTGCCAGTGCCTCACCACCCTCACAGGGAAGAATTCTTCCATTATAACTAATCTAAATCTACCCTCTTTAGTTTAAAATCATTTCCCCTTGTCCTATTGCTCCATGCCCTTGCAAACAATCCCTCTCCAACTGTCTTGTAGATCTCCTTTTGGTACTGGAAGGCTTCAATAAGGTCTCCCCAGAGCCTTCTCTTCTCCAGGCTGAACAAGCACAATTTTCTCAGACTGTCTTTGTAGGAGAGGTACTCCAGCACTCTTATCATCTTTGTGGCCCTCTGGACTTGCTCCAACAGCTCCATATCTTTCTTGTACTGGGAACCCCTGAGCTGAACACAGCTGAACACAGCTGCTTCTTTTGATGCAGCCTGGGGTATGATTGGATTTTTGGGCTGCAAGTCCATATTGAGCTTCTTGTCCACCAGTGCTGTAACACTACTGTAGAAGGCTCCTGAATTTTTCAGGCATGATTTTCCCATAGTGAAACCCTGTTTATTGTCACCAACCACCTCCTTACTTTTACTAGGCATATTTTCCTAGAGGATGTGCTCAATGATCTTGCCAGGCACAGAGATGAGACTGACTGGGTTGTAGCTCCCCAGGTCTTCCTTTTTAAAAATGGGTGTTATTTTTCCCCTTTTCCAGTCAGTGGGAGCTCTACCAGACTGCCACAAGATATAGAGTGGCTTGGCTATTTAGTCAACCAATTCCCTCAGGACCTGTGGATGCATCTCATCAGGTGCAATGGACTTATGCACTTTCAGGTTCCTTACATGTTCTCAAACCTGATCTTCTCCTACAGTAGGCTGTTCTTCATTCTTCCAGTTCCCTGCCTTTGCCTTCTCTGTCCTGGACAGTGCACTTGCAAGTCTAGAGCACTTGCTTGATGAAGACTAAGGCAAAATGTCAGCCTTCTCCATATCCCAGGTAAGTAAATCTCAGATTTCATTCGAAAGGGGGCCCACATTTTCACTCATCTTCTTTTTATCACTGACATAGAAGCTTTTCTTGTTGTCCTTTATGTCCTTGGCCAGATTTAATTCCATCAGCTTTCCTAACCCAATCCCTGGCTGCTCAGACAGAATTCCTCCTAGAATTCTTGCCCTTGCTTCCACCCTCTGTAGGCTTCCTTTTAGTGTTTGAGTTCACCTAGGATCTCCGTGTTCATCCATGCAGAGTCTTAGGCCTCTCTTCCCTCCAGGGCTTTGGCCCATGGTACTCTACCAAGATGGTCCATGAAGAGGCCAGTGTCTGCTCTCCTGAAGTCCAGGGTAGTAACCTTGTTGTTCAGCCTCCCCACTGCCCTAAGGATCTTGAACTCCACCTTTTCATGGTCACCGCAGCCAAGGTTGCCCTTGAGCTTCACATTCCCCTCTGGGCCCTATTTGTTGGTGAGAACAAGGTCCAGCATAGCAGCTCTCCATCAGCCTGATAGAGATAAGGCAGCTTGATGTCTGCAGGTCCAACCAGTAGCAAGGCTGTGAATCTATTGCATATTCACAAACAGGTATGTACACTATGTACCTTCATGTAATGCTCTTCCTCTGTATCTCATAATGGGTCCTGCACCCCTAAGTAGTGAAGCTTTCAGTCTAAAAAGGCAAACCAGAGAGTTGCCTCCCTTGTTGCTCTTGGGTTTTACACTTGGGTTTCACAATGGTGCTAGTGGCACTCCTGGGACAGTCCTTTGGCAAGGTCTATACCCTGAACAAGGCCTGCATTTGATTTGGGTTCCTGACTGCATTTGTTTCTCTGTGTGTATCTGGGCTTGTGGAGATGGACCACTGATGAATAGATGGCTCCTGTGACATGCCCAATATGAGCTGGGGCAGGGTGTTATTTGGGCTCCCCCACCTATCATTGTCTCCCCCTCTGTGTGTGTACAGATGAGCTCTTTATCACATAATGTAACACTTCAGATGTTCAGGAAATATTTCTTGCAGCTGATTACCAATACTAGTCTTCTGCCAAGTATAGTCTAGACTATTGATGACATATAAGCTGTGCAGTCTGCTGCCAAATCATTTTCTGCCATGTTGTGTAGTGCCAGCAAAAATACTGTGGTATTCTGATGTCAGTGCTGTGTTGGTAGGGGCCTGTCTATTTTTAAGATGAAAGCTGGAGATTGGTGTGGGCAGTTCCCACACTGTAATCATTGATGGTAGCTTGTTAGCTAACAGAATAAACAGAGCTGACCCTCAGCTCCTCTACTGGAAAGCCTACTTCTCCATAATGGGTGTTATCCATAGGCTTTTGCTATGAGTGGAAATAATCCTATTGACCTATTGGGAGCTGTAGCACACCTATTAAGTTTCAAGGGTTCTTACACACATGCCTTTACAAACTGAGCTCTGGTGCTTGACTGATGGTTTAAATATGTATTAGAAACTTGCCTCTTTTTCGGCTTGTGGTAGGCTTGAGCATGTTAAATTTAAAGTCTTCATTCTAGAGACCTTGTGGTCATCCTCAAGGTAATGTAGTTGGTGGGCTTTTGGGTGCAGGCTGCCTAGTTTCTCTGGCCAGATTAGTTTATTATCTCATGTTGAGTACTCTGTTCAGTACTCTGCCCACGTGTGGTTATTTTCCTCATTCTTGTTTTGTTTAGCTTAAAAAGGCTCTTGGGACCAGAGGCTGTTTTGAGCTTGTGCAGCAAGATCTCTCCCCAAGAGCCACTAGTATCTACTTAGACTGTAAAGGACTAGTTTAAGGTAAACAATTCAAAGAATATAAACTATACAACAAGGACATTTGTAATAATGTCTTCATCTTTGAGTATGACTAATGTACACAAATACTGCATTTTTGTGATGCTTCTTACCTCTATTATTACTCAAGCTTCTCCCCCCCGCCCCTGATGTAAGGAAAGAGACAGGACAGGTGCCATCAGTGCAGCAGTTTCTCTGCAGTGTGGTCACCAGGCTACAGCTTGTACAGAAACTCAAATAGGAGCATCATTGCAATTTTTCTCACCTTCCCGCCAGGCAGGGCTAGTAACAATTCTCCTGTAGGGAACCGCTATAAGTGTCAGGCATGACTGATGGTTTAAACGTAACCTCAAACTCTCCACGCAAACATTTCTGGTTCACTGACCTAGAAAAGAAGAGGGATGGTAATCCAAGTGGTTGTGCATGCATAGACACACAGTCTGTCCTTTGGTCAGCCCAGTGTGCTCTACTTTTAATTTAAGGCCCATGAATGACAAGAGAGATGTGAACAGAAAAGCAAAACTTTGCCTTGAAAAGCTGCTTGCAGGCACTGAGACACTGCACAGGTCATGAGCTTCTCCCTCAGTGCCCAAAGTACTTGCCATTGCCACAGCTGGAGTGGCTGTACATATCCATGGGCCTGGGCACCAATCATTGCTTAGTCCTAATGGCTGAGCCACCATGGTCTGTGGGGACAGGACAAGGGGCAGTGGCTGCAAGTTGGAGCACAGGAAGTTCCGCACCAACATGAGGAAGAACTTTCTCCCAGTGAGGGTGACAGAGCCCTGGCACAGGCTGCCCAGGGGGTGGTGGAGTCTCCTTTTCTGGAGATACTCAAGACCCGTCTGGACACCTCCCTGTGCAATATGAGCTGGGGAGCTGCTTTGGCAGGGGGTTGGACCCGATGATCTCTCCAGGTCCCTTCCAACCCCTATGATTCTGTGATTCTGTGATCTCTGCCAGGAGATGGTGGGGACTCACACAGTTCCTGTGATGGAGATGGAAAACTGCCTGAGTGAGCCTCCAAGGCAAGTTTATAATACACAGTAAAGGCAAGTTAATAGCATTAATCAGACTTAAAGGGCATGAAATCAAGAGGAGAAGCAGGACAATCTTGAGATGAGAAACTTGTGGCAATAGATAAACACTTGCAGCTAATCCCCAAATAGGCAGCACAACAGGATGACTTTCTCTCTGTACAACCTCTGTGCTTGCAAGTTGTGCATCTTACGCTTCATAGTCACACCACATGTAACACCCCAGTGCCTTTGTTAGCCTACCGTGTAGGGAGTCGCTGGAGATTTATCTTTTATTTAGAGCCTGACATTTAAATATTTTTAGATGCCTTTTCTTGGTTTCCAAATACTCCAAACTGTTCATTTCTGTATGTATGTGGAACAATATAGTTGTGTTTGGTAGTTCTGCTGATATTTTAGAAAAACCCTGGGTTGGGTTTTTTTCCTTACTGCTTTATACTAAAAGAGATTATTAATGCTTCATTAATCAACTGTTCAAAGTGTGATTGCTCCTGAATAGCTCTCAAAATCTGACTTTTTACCACTTACTTTCATTAGTGCTTAATTAACAGAGGAGATGAAAACTAAAATCTTCAGCCCACTCAAAACATGAGATACTGCTTTTTAGAAGAGGGCTTCAGAACATGGTTTGCATGTTGAAAAAAAGCTGTAAATGTAGACCAGTGTTTTCTGTATAGACTAGAAATACCACTGTGCTGTGCTAAGAGGAAGAGTGGTGAAATTGGGCCATCACTTTAATTTGTAATCTATAACTGTGCTGGATGCAGAAACAATGGTAAATTCCCAGGGAAGACATTAGCAGGTTTTGGAAGCAAGGATTGCCCAGTTAAAATCATATTCCTTCTGTCTTCTCAGCTAATACATTACTGCTCTGACTCTCCACTCGCTGTGGCATGACCAGTCCAATGCAAGGCAAGGAAAAGGATGAAAATACTTGTGGTGCAAAAGAATCTTGGGAGTGATGAAGTTTTCTGAGCACCTTGCTGCTTTGGTGCTAGTTGTTAGCAGCTAGCTTGGGAGAGCCAGGCTTTGTGTGACAAATCTACTAGCCTTAAATAGCTGACATCATATTACAGTTACCTTTATTTGTCTTCTCTTTAGTCGGTGTCTCAGCGTTTGACACCTCATCTAATTTCCTATAAGAGAATTAAAGCAACTTAAGCGAAAAATCAAGGACTTCAGACAAATTTCCTATGGGGGAATCAGCTGTCACACTCTTAATGATTTAAAAGGATCAGAATTTGATTTCCTACCTCAGGATGGCTGATTGTTTCAGTGCCTGATTCAAGTAGTCAGTACACTGAAATTGGAAGTTGTTGTGCTTATCCAGCTAAGTGACTGGGCATCACGCATGGCCTTAGTTGCTTGAAAAAGGATATATATGATCATAATGTTCCATGTAAACAACAAATGTTGTGGATTGAGGTGAAATGAGACTCAGAATGATAATGAAAGAGCTTCCTATGATGGATACAGGGTATAGACTCAGAAATACATCAATCCATATTTCAAATTTGAAAAGAAGGATCTTCATAAGGGATGTGTGAAGTCGCAAGTAGACTTGCAAACTGCTGGAAACAGGTGTTACTTTAGATTTAAGAAGGAAATAGGAGACCCAATCCATAAATCACTTTGATTTTTAGGTCCTTGAATTACCCCAAGAATAAAATAATATTTGAGATCAGCATCTGGCATCTAGCTTGATTAGTGTATTATACGTTTATTATGCTTTGAAAGAAGAGATTTTCCTACAATGTATAGTTAAAAATTATGAGAACACGACTAAGAAATTTGAGACATGAAGTGCTGGAGCTTTTTGCGTAAGTTGTAAGGTGTCAGCCTATTGTGGAGATAATGAGTTGGTTATAAGTTTCTTGACTGTTCTTCAGCAAAAAAGAACTTTGATCTACACAGAATCTCACAAGGTTGGAAAAGACCTTTAAGATCATCAAGTCCAACTGTTCCTGTCCTATGCTAAACCATATCCCTAAGTACCTCATCAACCCTTTTTTTTAAACACATCCAGGGATGGTGGCCCAACCACCTCCCTGGGCAGCCTGTTCCAGGCCCTAACAACTCTCAGTATATTTTTTTTTCCTAACATCTAATCTGAACCTGCCCTGGAGCAGCTTTGTGCCATTTCCCCTTGTCCTATCTCCTGTGAATTGTCTGACCTCTGATGTAACATATCTCTATGTTTTTCTCTGAATCATTTTGTTTGTACAGTGTCACCATAATGACTGGAGTCCTTGTAGATCACTAACTATAATGAAATTGAGGTAAAATTTATATAAACCCCATTACAAACTAGGGAGTCACACAGTTTATTTTATGGAGGGTTGTTTTTTTTGTCCTGGTTGATTATATCATTGACCTACCACAGTTATTTTAACATGGATAATGTCTTTAAGCATAAGGAACAGAATGTTTATTTCCCCATTTTCATAGTTGCTTGACATCAGGTTACTCTTTAGTTTAATAAAAAATTGTAAGTAATGTATGTAAAAATGTCACCAGACATTAGCATATGCATTTGTGTTTGGGTCTGATTTTTGTGCTCTTATCTCAGATATTCAGGCTAAAATAGGGACTCAGGTTTCAAATACTTAAATGCTTTGCCTGTGGATGCAAATTAGGGAGTGTTCTTAAACATGCCTTGGTAGTGTATTTCATGTGAATGCGCTTTTGTATTTTTCTACTCTTCTGTGGTCGTACACCCAAATACATTGTTTTCCCCTTCACATGGTGTTCTGAGGATTACCTTAGCAAGTGCTCTATCATGATGCTAATATTCAATGGGGTTTTTTTGGTCCAGTTCTATTTCCCATTATTCAATATTCTATTGCTTTAGATATGCATTTAGGAGAGAATGTCTGTGAAAAACTCTAAGGTATCAAACTGTAATAAAATTTACAGTAAGCATGCAATAACTTGACTGAAAATAACTCCAGCAGTTTTTAGAGAGAAATTGATGATAATGCTTCAATTTATCTAAAACCATCAGAAGTGGTTAGGGCCTCACATCAGTGTAGGTGTTTAGCTTCCTTTCAATCTGTTATTTTTAGGTGTGAAAACACTTTTAAAGATTTAGCCTGAAATTTGGAAGAAGACCTGGTTCTCCAAAGGTAACCTGGCACATGCAGTAGCTGCATGCTTGGACATGTGCTGTCCATCCTCTGTAGTTCTGTTAGGCAGGCATTTATTTTGTAGGTAGAGAGTAATTTTTGAGAGAGGTGAAAACAGATTGGAGAAATGGGCTGGCAAGACCCTCCTGAAGCTCACCAAGGGGAGGTGCAAAGTCTTGCACATGGGAAGGAACATCTCCAGGCACCAGTACACACTGGGGCTGACCAGCTGGAAAGCAACTTGGCAGGAAAGGACCTGGGGTCATGGTGGACACCTAGTGGAACATGAGCTGTCAGTGTGTCCTTGCCACAAAGAAGGCTGATGGTATCCTGGGCTGCCTCAAGCAAAGAATTACCAGCAGGTCAAGGAAGGTGATCCTTCCCCTTTATTAAGCACTGTTAAGCTGGAGTTCTGGGTCTAGGTCTGAGCTCCCTAATAAATCAGAGACATGGATATACTGGAGCAAGTCCAGAGAAAGACAACAAAGATGATTAGGGGACTGGAACATCTCTCCTGTGAGAAAAGGCTGAGAGTGCTGGGACTGTCCAACCTGGAGAAGAAAGGCTCAGGAGAATCTTGTCGGTGGATATAAATACCCAAAGGGATGGTGCCTGCAGGATGGATCCAGGCCCTTTTCAGTGGTTCCCAGTGACAGGATCAGAAGCAAGAGGCACAATCTGAAATATGTGCATTTCCCTCTGGAAACACTTTTCATTGTGGGGGTGACTGAACACTGGCACAGGTTGCTTGGGGATGTTGTGGAGTTTCCATCCTTGGAGATAATATAACAACATCTATACATGTCTTGGGCAACTGGCTGTAGGTGGCCCTGCTTGAGCAGGGATTTGGAGCAGATGACCTCCAGAGATCCCTTCCAGCCTCAACCCTTCTGTGATTTTGTGAAAATTCCTGTAGAATCCATTACCTGTTTATTCTTGGGAGACTTGCTGCCTCTTTACAAATTCCTCAGTCAGTAGCCCATATGAATGGTGCTATGGATCAGATGCTTTTTTGGGCCTTCCTGTGCAATTTTTCTTTGAAATTTTTATGATGTAAAACTGCATAGCTGTTGGAAATGATTGATGTGCATAAAGCAGCCATATGTCATGGTTGCAGAAGGAACAAGTGTTTTTAAAGTCACTGGAGGTCAGATAATGTAGCACAATTAGGGTACTCTTTCTCACTTTAAATCACTTGCGTGCATTTTTTTGTACTTAATTGATACTGTGAGGTTTTATGGGAAATTTAATCAGTCAGGCTTTTCCAGTTCTCAAAAACAACCCTGTGGAACAATATTTATGTGATACTAAACCTCTAGGAGTTACCAGAAAGGCTAATTAAAGCAGAATTATTTGCTGGTTTAAAGCTGTATTACATTTTTATATTTCATTCACGTTTGAGTAGATACACACATGGAATGTGAAAACAACAACCTATGTATATGTGTATATATTCCATATATTTAACTTTGTGCTGTTTATCATGAACCAGAATTTGATGTGTGGATTTTTTATAAATGAAGGATGAAATATGTGCCCCAAACAGGATAACCAGTAGTTAAACAGGTACCTCTTGGCTTGTTTGTACCCAGTGCCAGAAATTGTTCCGTGTATGGAATCTGGTTTATTATGTGTATTTGTCAAACACTTTAAACTACAAAATTAATTTTCACATAGCTCAGTAGTATTAGTGCTCTTATTACAGAATGGAAGTAAACAGTTTCAAAAGATGACAAGGGCCTAATGTAATTTATAGCATTTAAAGTATGACTTCCAATCCTAAGGATTTTTTGGGGTTATTTTACAGGGAGGCATGTTTTTATTGACCTCAGGATGGAGCAATAGGAAGACCAATCTCTGGGCTGTATACGAGAGCAGAGATGGTGATGGATGGTCTGGCAAGATGCATTTAGCTTTCCAGGGTAAATATACCTATAACTGCCAAATAATTCGTTTCCTCATGCAGTAGAGGTGTCATTTGGTAAACCATATATTCCTGTCAAGCACTGTCATTTTGCAGCAGACTAAGAGCTTGGTATTTAATGAAGAAAAGTGAGCTTATTCTTAGACATCTTTCCTATCATCAATAACAGACATGTAAAAATAATACAAGTAAAAATCTACCTGTAATATAATTGTATTTGTGTTTTAAAAACCAAAGAAACAATACCCCCCAAATAAACTGTGTTGTTACATGTGATTGCTCAGGTGAGGGGTTGGTGTGTATGCCTGTAAATCCCAAAAGCTCCCGTACCCAGAGGAATGCAGTTTTTGGTGGAAAACCTGAGAAGCTTTACATTGAGAATGCAGAGATACTGAAGTAAAAAAGAAGTCATGGTGACTTAAGTGACAATTATGGGATTTGTCTCTCTTTTTTTCAGAACACATGCTGATTTCCTGCTTTGATCACTTTCCTTGGAAGCATTGTAAGTAAGCACTGCATGTAGTAGTCATTCTTTTATTGAAGTCTGTATGAATAAAGTATGCTAACTTGAAAACAGTGTTATTATTAATATAATCACCCTAGTGATATGCATGTTTTTGATGTTTTAAAAATGACACCACAAAATATTTCTAATTATTCATATTTGAATTGAGGAGATTTACCGCAGAAAATATGGAAAATAGTTAATTAATCAAGAAGCCTCGGGTAGGTAGTCTTGAACTGTTTTTCTTATCTAGCTGTAGTCTTCTCAGTGACTGTGTGGCATGTCGTGATTTCTGGTGGGAAGTCCTTTCATGAAATTGGTTAAATTCAACCTGGGTTTAAGCAGAAGGCACTCCAAAGACTGTAGCTGGTGCTATGCCCCATTTATTCCAGGGCTTGATGTCGATTTGTCAACTTTGTCACAGCAGAAATTTGAGTCATTTACAGTAGACAGCTGCACAGATCAGGATCTTGTACCTGCTAAAATAAACATTTGTATTTTTACCCTAAATCTGTGCCAGGGTATCACAGAAAAATGTGCACTAACGTAAAAAATACTGATTTATGAATTATTAATGGTTGTTAAGTTGGTACTTTCATTAAGTCTTACAGGTTTGATGTCTGGAAAAAAAAAATGCATTCTTTTCTTTTGAAAATGTGGTGGATTGACCTTGGCTGGCAGCGAAGCCCCTACACAGTCACTTGCTCCCCATCCCACAGCAGCATGGGCAAAGCCAAGAAAATTTTATAGGCTGAGAGAGACACAGCTTAATGAATGGAGGAGATACCCTCCAACAAACCAGGTGAAGCAAAGGCAGCCACTCACCACCTCCTGCCAGCAGACTGATGGCCAGCCGTTCTCCGAGCAATGGCTACTGTGGAAAAATTGGCCCCAGCAAGTTCTATAGTGAAGCATGATGACATCATATGGTGTGGAACATCTCTTTGGTCATTCTGAAACAGCTGTCCTGGCTATGTCTCCTCACAACATCTTGTCCAGCTTGCTACTTCCTGAAGTATCAGAGTGGGAAACTGAGGCAGCCTTCCTGCAGTGCAAGCACTCTCAGTCATCAGTGAAAGTACTGGCAGGTTATTGACAGCTCCATCTGGGCCACTGTTGAAGAAAGTTAACTCTATCCCAGCCAGGTGAATACAAATGCAGCAAACAGTGCCATTTATTTGTGGAAGTGAGAAAAGTCACTTGGGAAACTTTTGAAATGCCATGAATTTTTCCACTAGAAACAAGCTACAGAACCAAAACTAGCTACAGAAACTGCCTTTCCTAAAAACAGCAGGACAGATTGAAAAACTTGCTGGACTCCACAAAAACCGGCAGAGGTAGCAACTTTGATTTTGCAAGACTTTCACATAACTCTAAATAAGGCTTGGGGCATGTACTTCACCCATAATTGTGCTTTATGAAATAAGCAATGGGGAATAATTACACCAAATATCTGGTCTCTGCAGGTAATAACAGCAGTGACCTCTGGCATAAAAACAAATATCTATAAAAATGAGGAAAAATTAAAGTGGAAGTAACTGTCCCCCTGGAACAACTTAGCACAGTAATAAGTCTCATAGTGGCAGGTTTGGCATTGTTTTTGGAACATAAGGAACAGCTGACATCTCACTATAAAACAAGCTGTGTCAGCATCCAAAGCAAATTTGCCACTGATTTTTTTTATGTTTTAATATGAACAGGGAGACAGATGACCTGGGAAAGTCCTTAATACTTTATGCATTCTTTACATCTTGGCTTGGGTATAATTTTGAATTTCTGTATAGATATAGCTACTCCCTCCTGTTGTTATGAGAGTATAGACTAGGAGTCAGAATTGCTTTTCACAAAATTTCCTTTGAATTAGGCATGTTGATAATCATCTGAAGTAAGGGTCTGCATGGTGGGGAGACAGGGTCTGTCTTCCACAAGGTTGTGGGTGACTCCAACATGAGGAAGGCAGAAGGGCACAGAAGCACAGAGGTTGGGAGGGAACTTTGGAGTTCTCTGATACAGCCTTCTGCCCAGAGCAGCCCCAGTTGGATCTGGTTGCTTGGGACCCTGTTAAGTCATGTTTGGATACCCTTGAGAGACTCTGTAGCCTCTCTGGGCATCTGTTCTATGTCTGAGCACCTTTAATGTGACAGTCCTTTTCCTTTTATCTAGCTGGGATTTCTCCTGGACCTGGTTCTGCCATGGAGCACCTCTGGAAAGAGTCAGGTTTCATCTTACCTACAGCCTCAAGTAGGCACCAGTCAAGTCCACCCTGAGCCCTTTCCTTCTGGTGCTGACCAGAGCCAGCTCTCTCAGCCTGCCCCTGTGTGCCATGTGCCTTGGCCCCTCACCAGACCCTGGGCCTGACCCCACACCCTAGCTGTCCCCAGGTGGGGACACAGGAGTCCTGATGCAGTCACCAAAGTGCCACATAAGAGAGGGAAGCATTTCTGCCCCAATTTCTTGTTCATTTTCTTTATTGGTGGATTTTGTTTTTGTTTATTTCTAATCTTGAACTGCTGATGAAGCAGCGAGGACGCGACCTTGATGCTGAAGGCCAGCACTTCTTTCTTACAGAGCTGCAGTCTTCTGCTTCTCCAGAGGAAGAGTTTTATCTCAAGCTTCTTTCTTTGTTGCTGTTGTTTGTGTGCTGCTATGGATGGTCTGGCTTCATCCTCAACCACCTACTGCGAAGCCTTCTAGTCATATTTTGTGGTGCCAGGGCATTTGGCAGAAGGAGACAGCCCTAACCGGAGCAGCTACACAACCATCCTGCCTGTCAGAATGCTTGCAGAATGACTTTCCCTGGACCATGCAGTCAGTTACATGGCTTTCCTTCCCATCCTCTGTGCTGGCCACCTCCAGTCTCTGCTGCCACCTCTCTCCTCTCAGCCTTTGTTTTGGTCTTGCTCCTCTCTCTAATTTAAAGGACAGAATTTCTCACCACTTTTGAGGTTTCTGGCTGGTTTGGGTCTGGCTGAGATGGAGTTACTGTTCCCCACAGCAGCCCTCACAGCACTGAGCTGTGTGCTGGCAGCCAGCAAGGTGTGGGTAACACACCAGCAGTTTGGCTGCTGCTGAGCAGCGCTGGTACAGCACCAATGCTGTCTCTCCCCAGCATTTCCCTCCCTTCCGCAATAGGTGGGCAAGACCTTGGGAGTGGACACAGGCAGGACATGTGGTACAAACTGAGCAAAGGGATATTCCATACCATGTGATGTCCGCTCAGCAATAAAGCCAAGAGAAAGAGCAGGGGGGAATTTGTTATTGACAGTGTTTGTTTTCTGGAGCAACCACTATACATACTGAAGCCCTGCTTCTCGGGAAGTGGCTGGATGTTGCCTACTGATAGGAAATAGAGAATAAATCTTCTGGTTTTCCTTTACTTCCATGTGGCCTTTTGCAAACTGTCTTTATCTTGACTGATGGGTTTTTTTCCCATCTTTTTTTTTCTTTTTCCTCCCATTCTGCTGAGGAGGACAGTGACAGAGCAGCTTGGCGAGCCTGACATCCAGCCAAGGTCAACCCACCACATTGGTTTAACCAGCTCAGAAAAAGAGCACTGTGGGTGTGTTTGAAGAATTACAAGTAGCTTGTGAATTGCAGCTCTCAGGCAGGTTTTCAGGGCAAAGCTCCTGCCCTTCCAGGACTTCGGGAACGCAGAGTGTAGGGAAGGGTGGGGGAAATATTGTAACTTCTTTCAGTAGCTGCTTGAGGTACAGTAAGAAAAAGGAATTAGGAAAGGGAGTAATGAGATCAGTGGAGGAAGGTATAGAGATGCGAGTTCTTTAAGGCTTGTTACCATTGTTTAATTAGGAGTTCTTTTGAGGATCAGGCTCAGCTGTTAAGAGAGTCAGAAAACATTCCTCCCTGTCTGACATTGGGTGCTTGGCAGCAGTCTCATGATTAAAGTAGTATTTTTTTCTGTCTTAGTGGATATGCTGTATCATGTCCTTTTCTTTCTTTATTCCTTTATGTTCAGTCTTGTGATATATATACAAAGCTCTTAAGAAAGCAAAAATTTAAATTATCCCTTAAAACTTACTGCTGTGTTATTTTGGTAAAGCTGCTGAGAGATCTGAAAGACGTGGTCAGCAAAAGGAGTTTGAAGACACTGCCGGGTAGTAAATGCCAAGGAGCACACAAAGAAATGGATACTATTTCAAGTGCTCTTGGTTTTAAATGTGTAAAATACCTTTCTCATAGGCACATATAATTTATATTCTTGACTTGTATTTACTGTACGTGTATTAATTTTAAACAGCTGACGTGGGTTCCCAGCCTTTTAGTTCTGTGTGCTGACCTTAAATCCTTCTTGATTCGTGTTCTCCTATTTAATTAGAGAAACTTTTATATCCTGGGAGTTTTTGTTGGAACTTCTGCAGAAATGGGTTTGGCCTCAAAAGGCAAGTACTCAAGTCTTTTGACCAGGTAATTTCTATGAATTCTTATTTTATGTTTCTGGTTAGCATGTCCACCTTTAATAAAAAAAAAAACCAAAAAACAAAGAAAAAAATCCCTCCAAACAAACCTAACGTGAAAACAAACCCTTTTAATTTATAAATTATCAGGGAAGAGGCATAGTTTTACAAAAATGTAAATAGTTATGTTACCAAATTTCTTTAACTTGTTCAGATGCAACTTAGACATAAAGTTGCAAATATGGACTAAAAAATACTTGTTTTACATGTTAATCTTGATCGTCCTGTGGCTATTTAAAGTTATAATATTGTTCCACATTTGTCAAATGAAGCTTGAGCACTTTACCACAAAATAAAGCACAGAGCACGTTGAATGGCAAACCCATTTCATCTTCACAGAGTCACAGAGTCACAGAATCACCAGGTTGGAAAAGGCCTTTAAGATCATCAGGTCCAGCTCTTCCTGTCCTATGCTAAACCATATCCCTAAGTACCTCATCTACCCTTTTTTTAAACACATCCAGGGATGGTGACTCAACCCCCTCCCTGGGCAGCCTGTTCCAGGCCCTGACAACTCTTAACATCTTCATTTATAATAATCAATATTGGTCTGTTTATATTACAAATTTTTGTTTGTTAAACTGTCTTTACCTTGACTCATTATGTTTTTTTCCATCTTGTTTTCTTTCCCCCATCCTGCTGAGGAGGAGTTTATATAACAAATTTTTATATTACAAATCAGTTGAAGGAAAATTCATACTTCTCAACAGCTTGCAAAGTCTTTTCTAAAATAATGAGGTAAAATCTGCATGTTTTCATTTAAACTTGTCTCTCTTTGTCCAGTGAGTTTAAAGAGATTTTGCATAATTTAGATAACCCTTGTACTTTCAAATATCTTCAGTTTGCTCTGATGCTTTTTCTGTTAGATCCTTTAAAACCTCTTACGTAGGGATTATAATACTCTGAAGATTTATTTAATGCAGCCATATTATTTTTTTCTCAGTTTCTTTTATGGTTACTTTACTTCCCTTTCCATTTTTAAAAATTTTTATTATTTCTTTTTAAGTTGTCCCTGAAATGTCTGTCTGCCTTCCTAGAAGAACCACATTTTTTGGTGTATTGTAATATACCAACAAAACAGGTTTCATAGCAATAGTTGGAAAGAAAACTTGTAATTTCTAATAGGCCTTCTGTCCACTGGCTTTAATGAATTAGATATCTACATAGATCTTTAAAGAATCAATTTACATTGTCTTTCTTGTATTGGGGGCCCCAGATCTGGACACAGTACTCCAGATGGGGCCTCACGAGGGCAGAGTAGAGAGGGACAATCACCTCCCTGTCCCTGCTGGCCACCCCTCTTCTGATGGAGCCCAGGATACCATTGGCCTTGTGAGCTGCAAGAGCACACTGCTGGCTCATGTTTTTCATCCATCAGAATCCCCAGGTCCTTCTCAGCAGGGCTACTCTCAAGGAGTTCTTCTCCCAGTGGTATTCCTCTGGCACAAGTGCAAGACCCTACACTTTGCAGTGTTGAACTTCATTAGGTTCACCCGGGCCCACCTCTCCAGCCTGTCAAGATCCCTCTGGATGGCTTCCTTTCCTTTTATTGGATCAACCACACTTCTCTGCTTGGTGTCATCCACAAGCTGGCTGAGGGTGCACTCAATTCCATCATCAAATAGCAAAATGCAGGTCCCTTTGTACAGCCATCATTGCACATCTAGCGGTGCCGTGTAGGGCGTTCAAGTGACCAGTTCTGCCTACTTGATTCCAGCAGGTGAGAACGGCTGCAGTGGGCTGTTTCTGCTGCAGACTCACACACTCTTTAAAGGAAACCGTGCTGATGCTATGAAACAGGCAGTTTCATTAAGTAGCTATGCTGTTTAGCATCCTAATCCAATACTTACGAAGCCACTGTGTTCTTCCACTATTGGTGAGGGTCTTCCTGTAGTCTTGTGTCTACCCACTTTTACATAAGTTCTTAATACAAAGTCATATGTAGTTCACGCTATCCAACAGTGGTGTTCAAAAGCACGTATATTTGCATAGGTATAGGTGTGTATATATATATATGAACAAGTGTGTATGTGTATAATACTCTCTGAGCTGCTTTATATTAACATCTGTCTAGTTGTAGTGATGTTCTCAGCACAGACATAGAGTAAGATTCTTTTAAGAGAAAGATAGGTTATAAGAAAATGCGGTATACTAGAGGTGGCAAGTATATTAACAATATTTTGTGAGTTACGTCACTGTAAAACTGGTTTGAATGATATTATTTTCCTATTTTATTTTGGGAAAAGCTGATGTTGTCTTGGGACAGAAAGCAGTAAAGGCCTTGGGAACAGTCAAAAACTACTACTGGTAGTTTTTGTGTTTATTTCTAGCATGATTAGTTTAACTATGACTTTGTTTCAGAAGGAGAGTTTTGTTAAGAGTTGTTATTTCCTCTAAGTAAAGGCTGCAGTATTCAGCATGTGTACTAGTTTTCCTGTACTGACAAGCTCACATGCTTTTCCATGCAGGTCATTGCCTGGAAATAATGTAATTTTTAGCATTCTTTTTAATAAAGATGGTAATGCAAAATGGTTTTCAGCATTGCCATCTGTTAAAACTGATTATTAGGCTGTGGGCCCTTTTTGCCTTCCTTTGCTAGTCATACATCACATCACTGTTTTCTGTTGGTTTCTGGGTTTTTTTTCCTTTGGGGAGGATTTTTTAAAAAAATTATTACTATTGTTGTCTTTCAGTGGACATTTTCTTGGACTCCCCTCAGTGTTTTGTTTCTCCTGCAACTGTTTGTGAGAATTATGAATGTCTGCCTTGACCCATCTACTGACTGTATGTTTTTTAGCATCTGTTCTCAGGATTAAAAGTTGCTTTTGCTGTCTGTTTTAAGGAACCTCTGCCCATCAAAAAGGCATTACTGCATGAAGGAGCAAACTGGAGCAGTGCAGTTACAGCGTGTCACCCAAGTAGTAGTCATCCTTTGACTTAAGGAGGCTTTGGGTTGATTGCTTTTGATGACAGGAAGATAATCGGAGCTTTGTATTTTTAAGGACAAAATTAATGCAGGCTTTCTAGATCCTAAATGTGACATTTGTGTTCTGTCTCAGTATCTGTGTAATTTAGAGGACTCAGTGTTTAATTGGCATGTATAAAAACATTAACATGTCTGTGCTTTGCTGGAACTGCTCTGCTTTTCTGATGCTAGGTAGAAATGCTTAATAGGCCATGTACTTTAACATTTCATCCACTCATACTGCACGTGGTACACTTTGCCATTCATTGTGCTGCAATGTGAATGGATAAGCCTAAACATGATCCCTTTCCCATTCATTTATTCTTCCTAAGGAGTGTTTTGCTTCAGTGTGAGATCTCCTCTGTCTCATTTCCATCAGATTACATCCTGTCACTTAAATCCAAAGTGACTTTTCTTTAGTGAGATTTTAATAACATGGTCTGCTTCCAAAGAGAACATATTTGAAGAAAATACTATAAGCTGTGTTTTCCATTAGACTTGCACACATCTCCACAGCCATTTCCTCTCACAAATTAGAGCCTCATCTTAGCAGGCGATTATCAGTAACTTGTATTTCGATGTATATTTTTCCACTGGGGGACTGTTGGTGGCTGAAAATTGTTATATTCCTGTTGGTAAGGAATCTGATGCATGGGTAGTTTTGTCCTATATTTTCTTTTCTTGATAAAGCTTAATTTCAAGCAGATGTTTTATGCCTTCAGAGTGATGCTGTATAATTTTAATCATGCAGTAGATGCTGTGTGGGGCTTTTTTGGGTATCATCAACATAGATGTTGTAGAATGTGTTGCTCTCAACATCTGTGGCAGTGTTTTACTTACTGATGGTGGCATTTAGCTTGTCCATGTGAAGTGAAACACCAGGATTTACAGGGTAAGAAGAGAGCTATTACCACTGCTGTTGCTGCCTCTGGCAGTTTTGTTAATCCAAACTCAGGGTTCCTTTGACTTTTAGTACAAGTTTGTGACAATGAAAGTTTTCAGTTTTGTTACAATCTGTTGGGTTTTTTTCTTTTCCCAAAAGGTAGAGTGTGTTTTGAGCTTAGTCTTGTCTGAAGCAAAATGGATGCAAACTTCTTTAAGAAACAAAGGGAAACAATTTTCAAGATTTATGTTTTGGTTCAGGAGGCGAATCAAAATCCAAATTTATTTTTTTGCTCTTGGTCATATATGTTGTCAAAATAGTAAGAAAAATATATTTTCTTCCTTCCCTTCCTTGCTACAACCTATAATTTGAGATGTCTATACTTCTTTACTAAGACCAGAGGATTTTCATCACAAAAGTGATAGTTTCAGTAGGAGGTACACTGCAAGAGAGGGAATTGACTTCCACAAAAGGCCACAGGGCTCTGAATTGATATTTTTGGTAATAATGTAAGAGCTATGTCCTGAGGGTTATATTCTCTCCTCATGTTCCGTTCTTTCCATGAGTGTTCATTGGGTTTGACTTGAATATAGAATGAGGAACTGGGTAATATTTTTTCCTGCTGTATGACTCCAACTTCTAAAAACCTCGTGGGAGGAGTTCAAGCTGCTGACAGATCTTTTGAAAAGTTGAAACATTCTATATAGAAAAAGTCAAAAATAAAACATTTGGACTTTTCAGAGTGAAACGCCCCATTTTGAAAATGTTGCTGTAAAATATGTCAATATTGTCAATTCCCTCTTTCATTAAAGCTAAGCTGCTTTTCCAAATTTGACTTGCATATGTGATTAGTTTTTCTTTGAGACAAAGCATCTGATTAATTTAGTATTCCCCAATGTGTTCTTTGAGCTTTAGAGAAAGTCTGTGTCAGGTTTTTCTACCTTTTTTTTTCCCCAGTTATATAGCATTTATCATTTCATTTGGGCTCCCTTATTTTCACAATTAAGGAGTCCTGGCAATTGTAGCCCATATTTATACATATATAATTTTATGTGTATATAAACACTTCACAATTGGATGTGAAGTGTTTAATCAAGTGTACTGATGGTACTACTGATGTTGAGGTCGGATGATGAGAAATTGTCCTGGTTTCAGCCGAGATAAACTTAACTCTCTTTCTGGTACCTGGTATGGTGCTGTGTTTTGGATTTAGTATAAGAGTAATACTAATAACACACTTAAGTTTTTAGTTGTTGCTGGTTACATCTACACTAAGTCAAGGGCTTCTCAGGACTTTTCAACTTCTCACTCCCTGCCAGGTGCACAAGAAGCTGGTGGGGGGGACACAGCCAACCTAAACTGGCCAAAGGGGTATCCCAGACCATAGAGCGTCATGCTCCATGCATAACTAGGGAAGTCAATCAGGAGGTGGGATCTCTGCTCAGAAACTGACTGGGCATCAGAATGAGTTTCTTTCTGCATGCGGTGAGCAATTGCATGTGTGCATCACCATAATTATCATCATCAGTTATCATCATCATCATCATCATCATCTTCTTTATCTTTTGTCACCCTACTAAACTGCCTTTATCTCAACCTATGAGGTTTTTTCTATTCTTCTCCCCATCCTCTTGGAGGAAGCAGGGCTGAGCAAGCGGCTGCATGGTACTTAGTTACCAGCTGGGGTTAAACCACAACAGACATCTGAGGCATTCTGTAACTGTTGCTATAATAAAGTTTACTCTTTCCCAAGTATTCCCATTATATGCATGTGGAGATGGGGTACTATTTTCAATTTGCTTTGAACTGATTGTTTAGATGTTTAAAATGTTTCCCTGTAAGTAATTCAACTGAATGTGTTTTTTCTTCTTAAAAAACTGCAAACAAAACCAAACCCCCAAAACTCACTTTACCAATATTCTGTTATAATCTTGTTGCAGCTTCCTTTTTAGTGTGAAAAATTAAATCTGCTAAATGGAACGAAGTATTACCAATATGATAATGCCTGTGTCTTGTTATGGGAGGGAGAGATATGCCCTTTAAAGACCAATGAAATCAAGGGAAGAGAGAAAATTTTCTACTGGGAGAGGTATATGTCTGGTCGGAGAAGTTATACGTCTGGAAACAGCTGTTGTGGTGTGAATAGTGGAGCACTGGAGTAGTATTGGTGCAAGGCAAACATACCAAAAAAGAGAACCTACTGTGCACTTGCTCCTGTAGACTCTCTCAGTGTCTCGGTGATAGGCAGGTGTCAAGTGTTAAATGAAGGGACAGTAAATGTCTTCCTCAGGATGCTGCATCAAGTCTAGCAGTGATAATATTAATTGTAGAGAAATTTCAGAAGTCAGAGATGAATGTGTAAATGCTAACAGTAACACCAAAGTGCTGTTCACCTTTGAGAGGTCTGATTATAGTGAAATGATGACTTGAAGCTGCTACAGGAACCTCTTCGAGCAATAGATAAAAGATCGTTTATGAGTCCTTGAATTACAGCTTTTCTGAATCATTTTAGAGGAAGATAGATTTTTTTTTTCTGGTCTGTTTTATTTTTTCCCCTCTCTATTGATGTTAGCAATTGGTAGTATGCTAAAATACAAAAGTAATTATTTTGAATCTGGTCAATTGTTCTTTCACTTGATTTCTGCTGCCCTCCATTCACATGGATGACCTGCATGCAAGATTGCTGGTCATTACGTGTCCTTTTCTCCAGGTAATGCCAGATTGGAGCAGCTTTCCTAAATGTCTCTCCTGTAATGATTGCCTATTACGTTTTTAGCTCTCTCTGCCTTGCTGATCTCTTTCAGTTTATGACTTGGGGCCAATTGAACAAATGTGAAGTTCTCTGGCTCCGTCCTAGTCTGAGAAGTTACTTGCAGCTTCCAGTAATTCATCTGGGCCTGTTGGATCACTGCAGTACACCCGTCCTTTCCCTGTCATTTGGGGAGTGTGCTGCAGGGTAGGAAAGAGTATTTGTTTGCTCTGAGCACTAAGCTGGATGGGTATAGGTTTCTATACATGCTGAAGACAGCTTCTGTTCTGCAATGGCTACCTACCACTGTACGAATAGCTCCCCAGTTGCATAGCTTGGCAGACTGCTGCTTTGCCCATGTGGCTGGATTTCCTCCTGAAGGAAACCAGCTTATAAAAGCATTTACACTGTGTCCCACATACATTTAAGAGGTGTATAGTGTGTGCTCAGGCATAAGTATGTCATCGCTGTGGTACAGGCACAGCCACTCTTAGTGTTAGATGTACACCCGCCTGCCTCCTGGCTCAACTGCTTCTCCACTCTCCAAGTGTTCTTGTTCTCCTGCCTGTGAATAATATCTACTGAATACTTGACCTCTAAGGAAAGGAGAGAGATCAACATCACATACATGATGCTGATCTCTGCTGAGCTGTATTGTGAAGCAGAATCAATTATTTTTGCCAAATTTCCAAACAATAAATAAATAAATGTTTGGCTGCTTTAGTTTCTTAGTAAGAAATATATGTGGCAAAAACATAACTTTGAAACCAGGAAATAATGAAGTGGTTGTAAATATTTATGTATTATAGGAAAAATGTGAGAAAATATGGTTCTCTTTTTTTCACATTGAAATTGACAGTTGTGAAGCTTGTCAGTCAGTATTTCTGAATTATAAAATTTGCTAATTAGTACTGCTTGATTTAACTGTAACAGTATGAAACATTCTAGTACCCCAATTGCAGAAAAAACCATGTCTAAACGGAGCTGTTAAACCTTTTTAATGCACTGTGTATGGCAATACAAAGGACGTTGTCAGAACTGGAATGACAAAGCCTGTGTCCAAATGTTGTGTTGCATGTACCTTTGGAACCACAATGGATGCGGTAGTAGGTGATGTGCTTTATGTACTGTACTTGAACAAAACCCACCCTGCACTTTAATCTTATTTGCAAATGCCAAATTCTAAACACTTGTTAAACTTGACTCAGTTCTCCTATATTTGTATTTTATTTATGGTGTAAAGACAGAGTAGTCACTAGTCAATGCTTTATTACAGTTACTGAAGTCATGTTTGTCCCTTCCTGCCAAACATTTGCCTTTGAGGGAAATGATTGTATAAAAATGAAGGGAATTTGATGTGACATGCATCTTTCATTGATTAGTTTGGAAGGAAGTTTGTTATTGTGCTGTGGCAAAAGTAATTTGACTTGCAAATAGGGATTTGGTGTGGCTTTTAAGTATCATTTTTGCGGTTGCTCTTCACCTTGGATGTAACCACAGTCACTCCCTGGGTGCAGTTTAAGAAGGCTGTGTGGTGTAACTGGTTGCATAATTATCTACCTAATGCAGAGACAGCAGAATGAAGAGATTTGGATTTTTAATAACCTGGAATTGTGTCTTCAGAATGCTGACTTGGCAAGGGGCAGAAAACAAGTTGTGTTCACATTGCTTGCACATTCCTGCAGTGGACAATGTGTGCAAAATTAATCACTACAAGTTCAAGACACCATCATCATGCAGTCTACCTTCCTTGTGAGGAAAGATTTTATAAATATCTTAGACTTGGGACGCAGGGGGATTTGGCCAGCCCCTTTTCAGTGGTCTGTGGGGACAGGACTAGGGGCAATGGCTGTAAGCTGGAGCATAGGAAGTTCCGCACCAACATGCGGAAGAACTTTTTCACAGTGAGGGTGACGGAGCAGTGGAATAGGCTGCCCAGGGAGGTGGTTGAGTCTCCTTCTCTGGAGATATTCAAGTCTCGTCTGGATGCCTATCTGTGTAATATGAGATAGGGAGCCTGCTTTGGCAGGGGGGTTGGACCCGATGATCTCTTGAGGTCCCTTCCAACCCCTAAGATTCTGTGATTCTGTGATTCTGTGATTCTGTGATTTCTTTGACTTACAGAATGATTTAAGACTTTTCCCTCCTTTTTTATGGTGGCACTGCTGATTTCTGACCTCAAAACTCTGCTGATGGAAGTATCTTTTCCAGTTAAAAGCAACTCTGACCCCTACAGTAAGGTAAGCAAGCAAGCAGGACACCTAGGAAGCATTAGGGCTTTTATATGAAATCAGCATGAATGCTGCCAATTTTTCTTTTCTTTTTTTTCCCTATGATAGGAAAGTCAATGACATTTCTGTATCAAGGGCCATAGTGGTCAGAAAGACTTGCTATTGAAAAGGAGAATTATTTGCACTTTGCCGAGTGTCCCAGTTGATGTGAGGAAAGGGTAAGAAATACCCTACCAGTTCATAATGGCTGTTTGTCAGTCCTCATACACCATCTCCAACAGTGACAGCAAGGCCTACAACTTCTCAGCTTGCTCTGTGGATGAGAACTTTTATCTGTTTTGAGCTATCTCTCACTGGCATCACCAAGTGACTGCCTGGTTCTTGTGTTGCAGGATTTGCTGAATGGGAGCTTATCTATTGCTTTGGCAACTTTGTAAACTATGATCCTACCTTCCCTCAGGCTTTTCCTGTTCAGACTTTGAAGACACAGTGGTGGGCTTTTTGTTTGGTTGGGTTTTGGTTTGGCTTGGGTTTTTTTCAGTCCCCAGGCTGAGTGTGGGTGTCTTTCCAGTCCCCAAGCTGTGTGCGGGTGTCCCAGTCGTCTGCCTGTGCTCCATTCACGAACGTGGCATGTATAGACAGAGTCCAGCCTGATGGTGTTGAACAGTCTTGAGGTAACAGGGCTGCTGGTACGAAGTATGATTTCTGTGGTGTTACTAAAGTCTCTCAGATGAGGGAAGCAATGTGATTTTTTTCCTACCTCTGTAAAAGTTTCCATATGAAAATCTGGGAGTGTTTATATAGATATTAGTGAGCTCTATTTTAAAGGACCTTTATGAGGGCTGCAGTAACAGAGAGAGAGAAGCATAATATGTTTCTAAGTGGAACATCCTAAAATCTACTGGACCTTAAGTGATACTCTGCACTGCCCAATTCTTTTCACATGAACTATTAGACCTGATTTTGTTATGTTATAGGTTAAAATTGCTTTGATCAAGACATTGCTTTGGGATTTGATTTCTTTTTTTAAAACTCCAATATTTTGATTATACCCGAAGTATAAGGGTAAAAGGGATTAAACTGTAGAGTTCTGCATATGTCCCCCAAGTATATGGAGTTCTTACTGCTTGTTAAGATAGGAAAGTGATGACATTATTATGAAGTGGCCTGCATGTAACCTATTGAATATAAAATGATACTAAGCAAATGGAATTTAAAAGTCAGAGAGCACATAGATTCCTGTATTATAATTATTTTTAGGACCTCTTATACATCCGTTTTATTTCCATAATAAATAGAATATTACCCATATTGTGATCATTAAGGTACATTAACTAAAATTTCCAGCTAATCATCAAAATGTTTGGAGAATTTCTTCTTGAAGCCTGATTCAATTCTTGCCTAAAATTCAGGTTTTGCCCACACTTAATTGAAAGTTAGGAATATTTTTACTTTAGAATAATAGTTACGGATCTAGAAAACCTATCCTAGAATTACTATCTAGTGTCATGACAGTGTAAAACAGGTTATATGAAAAAAAGAACATACTCTCTGAATACACTCTGAATACTAGAAACTAACCTCTGAGTTCAGAATTTGGGAGAAAAGGCTTCTCTCTGACTCCAGAAATATTCATAATTGCTGATGGGGAATATATTGTGGTGGTTTTGGGATTTTTTTCTCTCTGCGCACCAGAGCCAAGAGGAACGGGGTGATAAGGGAGGGACACAAAGTAATACTCCAACCTAAGAAGTATTCTATAAATATAGGCAATTTTAAATAAACAGAATCACAGAATTGTAGGGGTTGTAAGGGACTTTAGGAGATCATCTGGTCCAACCCCCCTGCCAAAACAGCTCCCCAGCTCATATTGCACAGATAGGTGTCCAGATGGGTCTTGAATATCTCCAGAGAAGGAGACTCCACCACCCCCCTGGGCAGCCTGTGCCAGGGCTCTGTCACCCTCACTGGGAAAAAGTTCTTCCACATATTGGTGCGGAACTTCCTGTGCTCCAACTTGCAGCCATTGCCCCTTGTCCTGTCCCTACAGACCACTGAAAAGAGGCTGGCTAATTCCCCCTGTGTCCCACACTTCAGATATTTATAAACATGAATCAGATCCCCTCCCAGTCTTCTTTTCTCAAAGCTGAACAGCTCCAGTTCTTTCAGCCTGTCCCCATAGGGGAGATGCTCCAGTCCTGGTAATAAAACAGACATGGTAATAAAATTATTTGCTGCTATTGGAAGACACTAGGTATGCAGACTGGACAGCTGTTTTGTCCAAAAGGCTTAACAGCAACATCTCACAATACATCGCAGTACCGAGACACATTTCCTTATGTATTGCCTTCAAGTGCCAACCTCCCTCTCAAGTATGCACTAAAATTTCTGCTGCCTAACCCATTTTAAAAGGGCTTCATGGCCATGTGGAGCAGTGTGTGCATCTGCAGTATGAAGCTGTTCATGAAGCAGAAAGAAAAGGCTATTTCAGAAAGAAATTGCTGTTTCGTGGGGTGCATCTTTGGTTTCCTGGCATTATGCTGCCCAAGTGTCACAGATTTCTCTGTCTCACCTTGTTGTTGGATGACTGCTTGTACACTGCAATTTTATTCATAGATCTTCTCTGAATATTGCTTTTTTTTTCCTAGTAGCTTCTCTGCTCACTTCAGGAAGAGCCTTTGTACATGTGGTTTCAGACTCTGGACTGCACCAAATACAAATCACTTGCCTCTACTCTGGTTTATGAGAAAATGTTTGTCACAGGAAATGCTAGAAGGAAAATCTTCTGCTCAAATATAGGTAATGAAGAGCTGACCCTCACCATTTTGCAGGGGAAAATGGTGAGGGCTTGGGGGAGAGAAGGGATGGAGGAGGGCAGGAAGAAGTCAGCTCAGGTTTAAGATACATAGTGCTTTTTAAATTTCCCTGCTGGCTCAGTGCATTAGTTGGCTTGTCACATCACATTTTCTGAGCTTCTTTGTATTATGCCACGTAATATGACAGAGATAACCCTTGTGACAAATCACACAAGCCAGTGTGTCAGCAGGGAAATAGGAAACTGACAGTTTTCTGAACAGTCCCATAAAAACACATGATAGAATTCTGTAAAAAGTAACTTTTTAGAAATCTAAACCTGCATTTTCTTGCTGAAAGCCTTGTTTTCACACAAAGTTCAGAGTCCTAATTCAAAATAGTAAGAAAAAAGGTGAAAATAAATTACACAGAGGCTCTGGCTGAATGTGTGGGAAAAGCTTAGACTGGGATGGTGGGATTAGACTGGGATCCTGGACCAGCTTTTTGTTCTCCCCACCCCCCTGCACAAGTGTCTGAGCTGCTCATCCCTCGCTCCTGCCCTGCAGTTTTAGAGTCTTTAAAGCACAGTACTGCAGATTACACTCACTGATGAGCAGCTCGTGAGCAGCTTCTGCATGGGGAGAAGTAGGCAGCGTTTTGCCAGCCATACAAACACAAGTAGCTGTTGCTTGCTCTCAGAAAGTGGGGGGAGAATCTGTGGGTCATCCCTCCCACCCCTCACCCATGTCCTGTCTTTTCACTAAATAGTAAGGAAATATTTGCACTCTTTTTCTGTTGTAAGATGCTGATACTGGTTTTGAATTCATTTATTGATACTGGTTTTGAATTGATACTGGTTTTGAATTCAATTATTTGTATTCATTCACGATTCACAGTTTCTGTTTCAGACCCACCTACTCCCCACCCCTTAGTTTTCTATTTAGCAAGCAGCTCTACAATGGGGGGTAAAAAAGTGATTTGTCTTTAGTTCTTGGGTGGGACAACGCTGAAGGTTGTCAGTGGGTCTTTCCAAATAACAGGAAAAAACAATTGCAGTACAGTTGATGCTAAAGTTCGTTTGTTATGTACAAATACAGGGCTTAGAACAACTGATACTGCATTGCTCTCATTGGGTTCTGGTAGTTTTAAAATTTAAAGGAAGTTGAGTGATTCATAAAGCCCTCAGGCTCTTTAAAAAATATGATTATGTTTCTCTCTGCTACAATTACTTTTCCAGTTCTTGTTTTCCATGTTCCTGGACAGCTAAAGCAGTAACATTGCTTGAAAAGCTTTATGAGCCATTTGATGAACTCATCTATGGACAGCATATCCCCATTTATTTCCCATTATTGTTTAAAATAAATAAAAGATACTGTAGTTGCTCCATCTCTCAGTGCTGTGACTTATGTTGCCTAAAATAAATATATTGCAGTAGTTTGGGATGCTACTGAAACTGTGAATGCTGCCCTAGTAGTCTTCTGGAAGTTATGATTCCCAGGGTAGTCAGCACTTCCATCAACCCTGTTACAAAGTAGTCATCTCAGGCAGAGGGGGATAATGGACAGTCAGAAGGGATATCTTCTTAAACTCTTGCAGTTAACGTTACGTACGCTCGGGTCTGAGCAGAGTTCAGTTTAACCAGGTTTGTATGGATAAGCAGAAGGTTCATTGCAGTGCTACTCTGTCTTCTGCTGAGGACTGAGAGGGTGAGTAGTGATAGGGTATTTGTTTTTTGTGGAACTTCTGTGTGTGAATGATGGCTGCATCCTCACTCTGCACCAGGAGGAGGCAAAAGATGAGAGGAAGAGAAGTGGGGCAGGGTTCTTTCTAGCATACAAAGACAGACCTGACAACAAATGGAGTAATAAAATAGCTGTTTTAATAGACAGGATAAAAAGAGGAATGCAAATAGCAAGTAAATCTTATGTCTGTTCAGGTGCTGGGAACCTGCAGATGGATCTTGGATGGACTTTCCAACAGCATGCTGCACAGACCCTGTTCATGGACCCTCCTCCCTCACGTACCCTTGTGCCTTTTATTCTGTGTCATGACCTGAATCGTGCATCTTCTCCTGAGAGGCTGGGTGTTTTCTCTTTGTAACACCCACCAGTGTGCAGCTCAGGCTGGCACAGAGCACTCCAGCACATTCCCCTAAAGAGGCTACTCATGCTAATGTGTGGGTTTCTCAAGCTAGTTTCTCAGCAGCTGCTCATGCTCATATACAGGCTTCTTCCCAGGGTATAGGGATGAGTAGAGCAGACACAGCTTACTCAAGACCTTGAAGTCTTCTGCAGGATGCACAGTACAGTTCTGTAGTGGATGTGGGCTACTAGTTTTCTAAACATTTTTAGCCAGGGCTGTGCTGAAGTTGCATGGGAAGAAGAGGCTGGTGTCCTAGAGAGAGGGATCAAAGTACTTTTTTCCTGGATCCTTCATGAGTGGTCACTTGTGAACTTAAAAGCCATAGTTAGGTATTTTGCCATTTTTGCTGTAGTGAATCTTGATATAGAAAATACATTTCCGATGGAAAGAGCTCAGGGGTTATTTTTTGATATGAGTCAGACATGTAGTAGTCTGTTCCCAAATTTTGTTTTCTGATATTACATTTACTCACACTGATTCTGAAATAGGAAAATAGTTTGGTGGCTCTTGCTGTTGCCATCAATTTTTAAATGTTCCTAAGAATTTGTAAAATAAGCCCCTCTTTTGCACTTGCACTTCCTGCACTTAAAGGAGAGCGTATAGGAGGTCCTGTAGAGTTTGTTACTGACTTCTCTTCTTCAACAAGATATTGCAGTCTGTAAACCAAGCCAAATCAAGTTCTGTACCTGTACAGAGGGAAAATTCAATAATGTGTGTGTGCAACACAGACAATAAAAGGAGTTCAATACATTTGGGGGGCAGAAGGATCATTTCATGTAGTCTCTTGTAGATTGCAGGTTGTTAAATGTTGGTTATCTCTATTTTAAGCCCAGCCACCTGACTAAAATACATTAAACAGAATTAGATCGCTATTAACTTCCTTACTTCATTAGTCATCCTGTACACATACCTGTAAGAGGAAGAAACAGTGAAATGACAAATTCCCTGCCTTGCTGTGGCTTGGTGTGTCATTTACGTAAAATGGCTTTAGCAGTGTATCATGCTCCCTCCAAAAGAGCTTAGTCTTGGGTTTTGTTTGTTAATATTTATGAATGGCTCTAGAGAAGAAGATTGCTTATGGCTGATTGTGCCCGGTGCTTGAATTGGTTAAGTCAATTTTGTTTCTCTTTGGTTTTGTTACCTGATGTTTAAAAGCACCATAAACCATGATATACGTCTGCAGCTGTTGCAGGAAAGCGTGAAAATAGTGCCTTTTTTCCTTGGTGCTCAGTGGGGATGTTTTAGGAGTCCCTTCTATCGAACAAGCTGCTTCTTGACCTCTTGTGTTTCCCTTTTGCAGTCCAACTGTGTGCAATTTGGCAGACTTTACCATCAGCTGAATCTTTTTCTTCTCCCCATCCAGTTTCAAAGTGTGTGATAGCACCTGGGTGGGGTTTTTTTAAATTTAAGACAATTCTGTAGTCACTTTCAGCAGTGCTATTATTTTCCCTCACTGTTAACTACTCTGCTGTAAAAATTTAAACACTCTTCCATGAAAACATCAGCCAGCCAGGAGTTTCAAAGTTCAGGGCTGTGCTGTATCAGTGTATGGCAGAGACTGGTGTGCAGTATTGTAGTGTTACATAATTGTGTCAGTTGTGGTTTGTCCATACAATTCCATGATACACTGTTATACACCTTTACCCTTTCCTGGTCTACTTTTCATTATTTTCATATGTGGTTTTGTAGGGTTAGTAATACAGTTAATTCCGAAAAAAAATGGGGTTTTGCATGTTAATCCCTGTTTGTTCTTAATCCTCACTGCCTTTCCTAGCTCATGGCTGTTTTCTTTTTTCTAGTTGTTACGTGTGTAGCCTTACCACAACTATGCTCAGTAGCAACACGATATACTGAATACTGTGTTGAATGCACCCTTCCACCACCCCCTGCCCCCAGAGTGGGGCATTTCCTCTGGTGGGGGTGTATTGACAGAAAAGCATTGATGAGTAGCTGCTTCGCATAAGTAAGGCCATTTAGTGTTCTTCATACTCTGTTTTACTGAACACACAAATACTACAACATCAGAGTGCTTTTCTGTATTATATAATCCCATCAAAACTTCAGGATCATGTGGAGGATTATTTGTTTGTCAGTCACAGGAACATCAGCTGAAGCTTAACTAGAGTCTTAACCCAGTTTGAGGTGTTTGAAAGAAGGATCAGTTCAGAAACTCCTCGAGTGAAGGAAGTTGTGTTGTCTTTGACTGGGGTAGTTAATAACTTCATAGTGGTTAGTATGAAGCTATGTTTTGGAGTTGTGTTGATTACATAGAGATATTTTTTTAATGCTGAACAGTGCTTACAGAGAGCCAAGGCTTCTTCTCCTTCTAACACCACCACACCACTGAGTAGGCTGGGGATACACAAGGAATTGGGAGGGGACATAGCTGGGACAGGTGACCCCCACTGACAAAAGGGGTACTCCATACCATATGACATGCTAAGCATATACAGCTGGGGGAAGAAGGAGGGAGGCGGGGGACACATTCAGAGTGATGACATTTTGTCTTCCCAAGTAACCAAGCTTTCCTGGAGATGACTGAACACCTCCCTGCCCACAGGAAGTGGGGAATGAATTCCTTGTTTTGCTTTGCTTGCACGTGCAACTTTTGCTTCCCCCACTGAACTGTGTTTATCTCAGCTCACAAGTTTTCTCACTTTTCACTCTTCCAATTCTCCCCCCCATTGCGCTGGGGCAGAGTGGGCGAGCGGCTGTGTGGTGCTTAGCTGCTGGCTGGGGTTGAACTATGACAGCAGCAGATATAATTTCACTCTTCAAAGTACTTCTACAAATTCTTAGCATCTCTGTAACTGTCAGGAAGTGGAAGTGTGAAAATTTAGTGTTTACATTCTTGTTACATTGATTGTGTACTCCGTGGTACAAACTCCTGATCTTCAAAATGCTGTTAAGATCTCACATACATGTGTTGTTTGCAATACTATTGTGCTTCAAATAAGAATGTGCTGTTCAACATGAACTTTATTTAGGAAATATCTTGCTATTTTTTCTTGGTTCCCCTTCCATTCTTTTAATGAAAGCCGGGTTAATACTTTTTTTAGGGAGACATTTACCAGGTTTTACTTCTTTAAGGTTATTAAACCCACAGGGTCAGACTGGCTTACCAATTTATTCCCCATTTGGCTTGGTCTTTCTGCCTCATAATTCTCTTCTTTCTGACAGACATGTATGTCTTAACTTCACTTGGCCAATTTATGCTTTATTTCCATTTTCACTTTGACAATTATATTCAAGTTGGGAACATGCTAGTTCATTCTCTTCTTAATTATCATGAATAACTGAACATACCCTTTCAGTTTATTTTCTACTTTCCCCCGAAAAAAACCCCCGATGTGTGAGAAAAAATACCTTGCTGGATTGATTTTGACTTAACACAGTTATGCTTAAAGTCAGAATTGAAGAGTGTTTTGTATGTGTTCTCTTCTGCTTTTTTACTTATATACTAGTTTACCAAAGTTCACAGAAGTCTGAGTTTTAAATATTTCATGACAGCTGAAGCTGGATATACCTGACCCCACTTGTTTTTATGTAGATCTGATAGTAACTGTGGTGAAAGTTTTGCACCTAGGAAGTTCAGTACAGATGTTTTTTCCATAATGTTCGATTCTCATATGTTGGGTTTTTTTTTCCCTCTACTTCTTTATTTAATACTTTTGTTTCAAAGCTTTTTCTAGCATCATGTCAAAGACTTTGCAGCCATTTTCTGAAGTGATGCATTTTAAAGACTCAGGCAGTCTAGGCACAAGGGGCCATATCCTGTGGACATTGCTTCCTTTCCTTAACTGGCAGGTAATGCCTGCATGCGTGTAACCCTGTTGTTTTCAGCTTTTAATTTTTGGACATATGCCTGTACAGGAAATTTCTCTTACATCTTCAAACTGCAGATATTAAGGACAATAAAGGAGCAGGGAGCCATCTGGTATAAAGCTTAAATATGGTCGCAATCTTGTAGAATTTACCAAACAAACACTAGGAAAAGTAGAAAAAGGTGGCTATACCTATTCAGATATGTGCCTGGAGGAGCTGTATCTTGGAGTTATGAAGTGTCATCAAAGTTTCAAGCTCTTTAGGGTTTTTTTTCTTCTTGTTCTCAGATCATTGTCACACTGCACCTTACTGTCTGGTGGCATTGCCTTTGCACAGCTTGAGCATCTGAGCTGTGTTCTGAGCAGCAAAGTCCAATTCGGAATCTGGCACTAAATAAGAGCCTTGGCCCCCCTCTCCCTCTTCATGAATCACATGGCAGGGTGTTCAAGTAAAAACATGTTTGTTAGATTTCAAATACAGAATTTCTTCTGAAAACTGATGATGTTTTGAGGATGGAAGAGCAAAAATTTCCTACATTTATCAATTGAAAAAAAAACCAAACCCAAACGCACGCAAACACAAAATCAAGTTAAATGCTTTGGCTGATCTTTATTGCTTTGTTCTGATGGTTTCATTATGGTTTCCTTCATTAACTAGGGGTGATCTTTGAAGCTAATCAACCAACAAGTGGAAGAAATTTTTTATATGAGTCAGGAGGGGAGTTGTTTTTGAATTCTGATTATTATTTTTTTCCATAATGAAAGGAGTTGTAAACCTCTCCTTCTCTGTCTCAGAAATCTATGAAACAAGCCTTTTCATACTTGAACCAGCAAAAGATGTTCTGTGTAAAGGTGCACGATGGTGACATATTGCAAAGCATTTCTCAAATCATAAAGCTGGCAGTTGAGGAAGTGAAATTTCAAGCTGGTTTAGTGGTAAAGGTTATGTTCTGTTAAAACCACTTTATTATCAGGTTATTGTTGCTAAATTATTCCAAAGATGTGTTGCTGGAAAATGTAGTGACTCGTGGGTTTTCAGGAGAGCAGAGTAGATAAAGGCAAGGCCATGAAGGTGGTGAAATCACAGGTATGGAGCAGGAGCTGCCTGCAGTCTCCTGTGTTACAATGAGCAGGTTAAGGTGATCCTGAAGCCGAGGTATTTGTGCAGCACAGCACAGGCCTGAGGGGCCAGGTTGTCGGTGCAGCAGAGCATCAGCATCTCTATATTTGCATGACAACTTCGTTGCTCTAAGTCATTGTCTTTGTATTTGTGGACTTGCTACCTGTAAGATTGTGGTCCTAGGTAAGAACTTTCCATGAAAAGCAAGGTTGAGGGCAGTAGACTGTCAATGTAGACCTCATGGACCCTATCAGTGGGGAAAACAAAAGGCAGATGGTAACTTTCCAGAGGAAAACAGTATCAAAAACTGCAAAGTATCTGTAAAATTACTGACAGAGCAACAGCATCACTGGTTGGTATTTCCCATGTTTGTTATGGGAGCCTATTCTGCATGGGAAAAAACACAGACCAATTGTATGCCTGATGACTAAATTTAGTAAAATACTATGCAGCCAGTGTGTTGTTGCATACTTCTTTTCAGTCATATTTCCTTTTAGTTGTATGTAAGCAGCACTTGTGGTATAAGTATTGTTTATTGTAAGATGTGTGTTAAGCAACTTAATACAGAATTTTCAACTGTTATTACTCATGGGTGTGTTAAGTCAGGCTCTTACAAGTTACCAAGCCTGATGGAATTTTTCTGCTGACATTTTCAATAAATGCTTATCTTTTGTCTCTGTCAGTGAGTCTCTGTGGGATGTGGCCAGGTTTGTTGTTTGTATAAAAAGAAAAATAAAATCAAGGGAATGAATTATGCTAACTTCCTTTTGCACAAGAGAAGGTTTGAAGTGATGCAGACATCAGTTGTCCAGACATTTACAGTGTGGAAAGGAAGTGAAAAAGACTTGTAACATTACTACAACTGTTTGACTGTGGAACTAGTATTTTGTGGACAGGATGGTTATTATTTTGTTGCTGAACACATGCCTTTGAAACTATTTTCTCTGGGGTTTTGCCATGGTTCGTGTTGTGGAGTGACATTGAGTTTTACTGTGTGCTTAAACATGATGTATTCACAGTGTGTGGATTGTAAACTCCTACCGCAGGTTCCGGTGTCAGGCATGAGGTTTGGGACCTTTAAAGTCAACGAAGAGTGTCTTCTCTGTATGTGGCTTAGGAGAATGTAAATCAGCTCCTCTAGTGAACCAGCAGCAGAACTGGGGAAGAACAGCCTCTAACTATGATGGGGTGGGGTGGTTCTCCCCAGTGGTGATTTTACAGGGGCCTAAGTAATGAAAATTTTATTTATAAGTCACAGTAGAAAAAAGAAGATAAGCTTGTGAATGTATTTACACATTACAGCCTGGAGATGTGCAATATTATTTTGGTAATGATTGCATTATTTGAAATTGGTCTTGCACTTATATTTTCTGTATGTTATTCCAAGAAGTACAGCAGAAGATCCATGTTTCCTATCATAGGTCTCTCTTTGTCTAAGAAGTTATTTATGCTGAGTGGTTGTAATATATTCTGTGCTTTACATAGTTTTATGCAAGGAAAAATAAAAATTTCCTCTGGAAAAAGAAGTTTCCTCTGGGAAGTACTGCTATTATAAAAGGTCTAGTTTAGAAGCTGTTTTTAATCTGACACCTCCCTTAGGCAGTATCAGCTGTGTTTATTGATATCTGCATCTGGCATGTTTAAATCAGAAGCTGGATCAGACCTGAGGCAGGTAATTTTAAAATATTTCAAATTCTGATGAGCAAACAGGTTTTATTGTCAACTTTCTCACCAATGTCAACATTATTTTACTGCTGGCCATCAATGTTTATTTTTGTACAAAATCTATTCCTGCTCTCTACACGTCTAAGAATATTATTTGGACAAACCAAACAAGAAGAAGAAGAAGAAAAAAAAGAGATGTAAAAAAACCCCTTCTGTTAGTTTTGACAAAATCAAATTTCTGCATTTGTGCTGTGAGAAACTGGGGGTCTTACCCCCTCGCTTTCGCTTGAACCCTCTTTGTGCCAAGCAAAATCAATACACTCTGTGCCAGGAGGCTTGTTCTTAGCATTCACCTGGATGGGAAGCAGAGAAAACGCTTCAAGGGCAAACTGCAAATGAATGCAATGAAAGGCAAGCCTGTTTATCTGAACGTGCAGCTTTAGTTCTAGGGCTGTGTCTAGTAGCCTGAATAAAACTCCCTGTCTTGGAGGCAGACTTGTGCAGGGAGTACCTGGCGAGCTGTTCCTGGGCACAGGGAGAAACTGGTGGGAAGTTCCTGCTACTCTGTTTGGTACTGCTCCTTGGAAAACCTTTCTTTGTTGAAATGAAATGCACTGTATGCTGTACTGTTTGGTGAGACTGCTTCACATTCTTCTGTCAGAATAGTCCAGGTTCTGGTTTTAAGCGTCCAAACTGGTGGTGTCAGGCATGGCAAGGACTGATTTGTTTTTGTAGCTTCCTCTTGCCTTACCACTGGGCGCGGATGGCGGGGCGAGCAGACTTGGTGTGTGGGTGAAGGAGATATATCTGTGTTCTGAATATACCGCTTCAGTGGCACCGTTCTGGTCTGATTACTGTAGGGTAACTGAAGGTTTGTGAGAATCTGTGCTACTTAGACAACTGGAGTTTGAATTTGTGTTGTATGAGCCACGGGGGTGTACTGTGAAATTGCTGTGTTAGACATGGAGCTGCAGCCCTGAGTAGAAGATGCTGGGCAAGCAGGACAACCAGAAGGGGTTGAATAGGAGAGTAGGTATGAGAAGTAGCTTACGAAACAATGTAGAGTAAGGCTGGCTGGGAAACATGAAGAGAAAACAAAGTAGCTTGGAAGATATTTGCCCCAGAATTTGGTTTAAGTCCTTCTTTATGCTAAAGAGTTTTTGCTTTCTTCTCTGAAGTGCAGCGATAGATTCTGAGGGCTTGTGTTAACCTGCGACCCGTTAGCTAAGGTTAATGCATAAGACCTAGAAAGCATTCTATCTTGAGAAACAAACATGTACATTGGCTTGCCCTTCTGATGTTACGCTATCTGCTAGTGGATTGATGGTAGATTTTCAGCTCTTTATTCTTGAGTACAACCTCTTGTACATAAGCATATGATCTAAAAAGAACTGTAAATATAGATTGGGCTATGTAAGAAATAAATCCTGAGTATGTGGCCAGACAAGGAAGAGTTGTTTTAGAGAAGTGCTTGATTTTATTGCAAATACTAGAAGAGGGTGAGAAAAGAAAGAAAAAGTGATGCGCGTGGCAAGGTGGGGATGGCCATATTACTTCAATAAAGGGTTTTGCTCATGTTCTGATGTTAGGCTTTGTCCACAGCTAAGTATCTGCAGATGCAGATGTAGGTACCAGAGCCATCTTCTGCCAACTGTATTTGTATTTAGCCACTTAGTAAGGGGCAATGTGGAAAATAATCATTGTTCTGCATGGAGCTTTGTTTGCCACATGTTTTCCCCAGCCATTTCTGTGTACAAGAAAAGGCTAAGCAGGGCTCCGTTCAGAAAGGGTACAAGATGTAGCTTTGCAGTTTATCTGGATGATATTTCAAGGTGTCAGCTTTTATAAGGAAAGAGAACCACTCGTGATCCTGCCTAAGAGACGGCTTATCACAACTGTGCTGAACCCACATGGTTCTGTCTCTGTGGGGCTGGGTAAGTGTGTGCCACATTCCCAGTTTAGAGGGCAAGCTTCATCCTTGTTAGTGTAAATGGCATCTTTACCCTCTAGGCACATCCTTTCCCTCTTCCTGCTAGAACAGCAGCCAGACATCAGAACTAATTTCTAGTTCAGGAAAGGTTCATTACATGGATAGAGAAAAACTTTCCCAGATGTCTTCAAAACTTCTGAACTCTCATTGTGAGAGAGGTTAGAAGCTGCTGAACTCTTGTTGTGGGCATTAAAATAAAATAGACAAGATTTCTAGCTAGCTTCAATAGGTCTGCAATGTGAGTAGGCAGTGGAGATGTCTCTCTTGTTGTAGGACTTGCTCTCTGTTGGCTAGTCTCAATTACAGAAGCAGCACAGAGGTTGGCTTTTGAACAAATAATCAGTAATATGGAATTGGTATCAACAGCACATCAGAAGACTTTTAATTTTTCACTATGTTTTTTGTGAAATAAGGACAAACTTGCACAGAAACCTAAAAATAAGTAAATCTCTCACCAAGGAAGACCAGAAGATAAGATGCTTCTCTCTACGCTTACAAAGCTGCTATATATTGTACTAGAAAGAGTTTATGTTCAAACAGTACAGACTGAGCACCAGAGAAATGTCAGTAAATAACAAAAACAGTAATCAGTGAACTGCCTGAGAGAGCCCTTTCTCTTTTATTCTGGATGTTTGAAATGATTTTCATAGGGCTAACTCTGTTTTAGTAGTGAAGCATTTATACAGTGCCTCAGACAATAGCTATAGGCTGCTGGAAAAGGTTCTGCTGTCTGTGTAGCAGAATAAAGGACACACTTCAGTAAAATATTCAGGAAGTGGCAGGGAGATTTTGTTCCTGTGTTTTGCAAATGCACAAAACAGATCCCTGCAGAGATGAAGAATGAGATGAAGGGAAATCCACAGAACTGATTATGCTGAAACCAGTGCTGCAAAGACACGCTTGAAAGGACAAGGTGTAAGTACTTGAGAAAGTCCGTGTGCGTGCACACTCATATGCTAGAAGAGTGATAGGCCACATCTTGGGAACTTCTTGGGTGACTGAAATCATACTTATTTTTGGTTCTCTCATGGTGTTCCTAATTCCGTGTGAGAGGGGCACTTTGCAAGGGTGAAGCTTCTCAAATCTTCTGAGGTCCAGACCTGGGCTTCTTTGCTACTGTTTGCCATGGTGCTTACCTTTCCACACAGATGAGCATGGCAAACAGCATTTGGGGGATGGAAACACATCTTCTTCCTTGGTATTTAAGTGCTCTGCTTAGCTTGCTGCACCCGGTTCAGCTCTTCCCCTAGAGCTTCTCTGGATGCTGTGGATTTAAAGGTTGGAATAAATCAAATCCCTTGTATTAAACAGATGGTTTTAACAAGCCCAAATATTAAGACACTCATTCCTCCACTACTTTGGTGATTTTATTTGTTTTAAATACCTGAATTGAACAAACTTTTATTTTAGGTGGTGCTTATTTATCATCAGCTTCATAATCCGTATGCTTGAGCCTACCAATCAAAAGCCAGAGCAGCTCTGAGTCCTTCTTCCCCTTTCCTCTAGGATATATTAGTAATAATTTTTTAAATCCTTCTTACTAATCCGCTACAGTTTTGCTTAAAGAATTGTATGTAATAATGCATTAGTATTACATACTTACCTGTCTTAGCATTACAGACATGAAGGGACAGAGCTGTGCACTGTATGCATGCATGAGGGTGACAGTAATTCATTTGGGGCTGAAAATGCATACATTTGTCTTGGAGTGTGCATTTCTCAAGTCTACATTTCACTCTGAATGCTTGTCTGCCACTGCACACAGACCTGTCCTCCCCTGTTCTTCCCTTGCATGAGTCACTGCTGTTCTCTTGTTCCTCATGCCCTTGGTGAAAATGGAGCACGAAGGCTTAAAAAGGGAACTCTTTCTTGTTTCATTAGTATCTCTTTAGTTTGCCCTATTACCTGGTTGAAGGGGACTTTTGTCCTTCAGCTGACTTCATCTTCCTTTCACAAAGGGCTTGTGTTCCTCTTAAACACTTTTTCCTGTCACACCTGGCTTCTGTGGCCATTAGCTTCAGAACTGGAGTGAGACTCTTTGGCATCCTGAGTGCCATACTGCTCTCTGCCTCGTGAGACCTTTGCCTGCCACTGCAGTGGACCAGCAGCCCGTCTCCCAGAGTACTTGCAACAAGTTTGCCCTCACTTCACCCTCACTTGCCTTGATCTCTGCTCAGTTCAGTGTTTATTGTTGGATTAAATGCAGTTCTTCATTGTCATTAGTTATGTGTCGTGACACAAATTTTATGTCTTCAAGAAAGCACATAGAAAAAAATGACCTCAAGCCTTGTACAAATCAAATGAATCAGATGGTCATGGAAGAATTGTTTAGGGAGGAACAAAAGCTGGTTGACATAATTGTCAGAAATGGTCTTTCATGGGGCATTTTGGGGGATTATTTTTTTGTTTTTCTCTTTGCTGCTAACCCTGAACTGACTCAGGCTGATGATAGGCACGTTGCTCTTTGCTATGTGATTAGACAAGTAAATGGGTGACTGCTTCCCGTGCTAGCTCGGGTCAGCTGTGACTTTGTATGGCCACAGCAAGTCTCGAGAAGTTCCAAGGATGGGGATTCCCCAACCTGTGCAGCAGACCTGAGTTTGTGCACAGGTACCTCTGAAGGAGGCAGGAGAGAACAAATCACGGAATAGCTGGGTGGAAACACTTCAGCAGCAGTAAACCTCAGGTCTGTTACAGTTCCTGATGTTAACAACTGTCATCATTGCAATGGCACAGCAAAACTTTGATTCCCAGGCTTTTTCCTGCAAGGAACAAAATAGGTGATACTTCCACAGCATTTCATCTCAGTTAGTTTTAGGATATACATAAGGGCTTTCCCTTTTTTAACATGCAGCTTTGTTAGGGGTTAGTAGGTTGCTGATTATAATCCTTTGCTTTTATCAGTGTTGCCCAATCGATTGTCCTTCAAACAGTGTAATTGTTCCTTCCGGGTTTGTGCTTCAAATGGTACATCAGCAACTATCTCACTAAACACTGTTCCACAGTCACCCAGTGAGATATGGGTAATCCCTGTAGTCAGTGTCTTTGGATTAAAAAAAAAAGCATCACTGTGTTTTGTCCAAATGAAACAAAGGTGCAGGAATCCAGTACCACACTTGACTTCTGCATCTCATTCCAACTGGAGAGGCTGAGCATTCCTGTTGCTGAAAACGAATGAATGAACAAAGCATCAGCACAACTAAGGCAGGCAGCAGAAAGTAAAACCAGGAACTTTGGGTGCAAGATTGGTAACAAAAAGAACCAAAAGTCTTCAGTCATCATAAACTCATTGGCATCTCTGCCATAAATAGCATAAAAAGGATATTTAATTTATATTTTTTTTCTAGAAGATCTAGTTGTGGACAAGATCTTGTTGCACTAACTACTGTAACAACATGCTGCAGTGCACAGAAGTGTTTCCCTGACAGCAGGAGTTACAAATGTGTGGACAGACCCAAACTCTGAACATGACTGCAGCCACCAGCAGGGATCTTAGTGAGTATCAAAAGACCTGTGCAGCACTGCAGATACATTGGACACAGATACTAAGGGTGGAGAGTCCAACCTAAAACTTGTATAATGACAGATCTCATCTTGACCCCAAAAGATAGATATTGGTGCTTTGGGGTGTTTGTTAGTTTTTGGTTTGTTGGTTTGGTTTTTTTTAGAGCTGGCAGGTAGAAGTGAAACAAAGCTGTTTGAGTAGCAGAATTAACATCCTTGGGTTTGCTAAGGATCTTTTGTCCTTGTCACCACTGTAAATCCCTACCCAGTATGTCTGGCTGAGGAGAAACAGCAGCACAAATGTAGAGTTACAAACCACCACAGTGTGCTGACTAAAGGGCTGGGAACTGCAGCTTGATTACATAAGGATCTAAGTTATAAATTATTATTTAATGGTGTACTCAGCCACCTATTTTTAAATGAAACTTGTAAGGCAGCTCCCTTCTGACAAACTCAATCAAATGTAGCTATTGCATATTCAGAAGTTAGAGGAAAGTGCAGTGCTATGCCATGAGGTCAAACTGAATGAGAGAAGCATCACAGTAAAGTGTGCTCTAGTATGCTAAAAGTGCAGTGCCAGGTCTCTGGGGAGTGAGAGGTAATTTGTGGTGCCATATTCCACAAGGGCTTGGTGGTCTCACAAAGGAGCACCTGCAGGCACTGAAAGCAGAAGTCAAAAGTAAAGAAAGAGCAGCAGCTCCAAAATGGAACAAAATTATCTTCTCATTTAATAAAAGACTGTAAAGAGAGACAACTGAGAGCAAATCTGCCATATATCCAACTGATTTTTCATATGTGACGGTTTAAATTAATGTTCTGTCAGAGTGAATGGAATAGTTTGGATTTTGACTAATACTTGAATTTTCTGTAGTGATCCTTAGTGTGTATTTGCTAGCAGTATGGGAAAGAAGGAGCTGGGAGCTGGATAAACCAAATATTGTACAGGCTTACTGTTGTTTCCATAAAAAGAAACAGTCAAACTTTACAGAAAGATTGACTGGGTGGTAGTAATGTAGAATATTTGTGGTAGTTTGTTGAATGTGCCTGTTCTATTTTGAAATACCCTCAGTGTTTTAAGTTGTTGAACATATTGTCTGAAATTGACTATTTTCTTCCTGTAAACTTTGATGCATAGCAGGAAACAAGTAAACCAAGACATGTTTAAAAAAAAACAAAACATAAAGAAAATGTGCACAAGGCATATGCTTCATAGCTAATAGGAGAAAGGCAGTCTTGATTTTTCACTTAAAAATAAGCTAGTGACAGGCTTAGCCATGGTTTGTTGCTTGATGCAGCAATTTAACTGTGTCTCTAGTCATTTGTATTTTGAGTAACCACAAAATACTTGAAAATTCCCACAAATTCAAAAAGGGGCTTCATACAGTGAGACAGATTATCAGACTTTAATGTAAAATGAGCAACAGAGATCGCTATATAAACACCTTCTTCACTTTGACTCTGGGTCATACAAACTCTCTGGAGCTTGATGATTGAAAAGTATGTTCTTGCAGTAGGAGAAATGTCAGAGAGGCTTTCAGTAAGCAATGGCTTGTGCATTGTTCAAAATCGCACAGCTTGATTTCAAGCAAAGAAAAAACTCCAATGCTTCCCCTCAGCCCTCCCCAGCTGAAGTGCCTCTCTTTAAGGAGTGATCTATAAGCCATGGGTTTGTTTTCACAACAGCTTTAAGTCATGGTATTATGTTTATATGGCAGGTGGTTTATTCAAATCATCCCTCATCTGACTAATGCTCATTGTGGATGTGAGTCAGGCTGCCTACAAAAGTTCCAAACTCTGGCTTGTGTTTGGTACCACTTTTTTGGCTTCTTTGTTCTAGTCTTTTATTTTTATAAATGTCTCTTACTCTGATTTCCTTGGCTTAGTTTTTGTTTCTCTGTTTTCTATTGTTATAATTCAAGCATTTGGTACTGTCTTTCTGAAAGCAGCCTAATCAGTTCAGTATAGCATTAAAATAATTCACTGTATAATTAACTTCAGGTTTTTCAATAGTTGCTTTTGATATCATGTACAAAGTTATTTCCCTTATGAATTTCAATAAGTTAAAACTCTACAGAGCTTAATGAAACTTTAATGAAATGATGCTTTATCACACTAGTAGTATTTTCTAGCATCTCCCATTTTGAAACGGGTGACAGATGAGTGAATGTAACTCTTGCATTTCCTAAATATTGTTGCAGAATATAAGGGATAAACACAGGCTCCATCCAACTGCATTAATGGTTATGGGTTAAGGATTGTTCCTTGTTTAAACATGTGTGAGCAATTTTTTTAAAAGTTTTATTCACAGAATCACAGAATCATAGGGGTTGGAAGGGACCTCAAGAGATCATCGGGTCCAACTCCCCTGCCAAAGCAGCTCCCTAGCTCATATTGCACAGATAGGCATCCAGACGGGTCTTGAACATCTCCAGAGAAGGAGACTCCACCACCTCCCTGGGCAGCCTGTGCCAGGGCTCTGTCACCCTCACTGGGAAAAAGTTCTTCTTCATGTTGGTGCGGAACTTCCTGTGCTCCAACTTGCAGCCATTGCCCCTTGTCCTGTCTCCACAGACCACTGAAAAGAGGCTGGACATTTCCCCCTGTGTCCCACACTTCAGATATTTATAAACATGAATCAGATCCCCTCTCAGTCTTCTTTTCTCAAGGCTGAACAGCCCTGGTTCATTCAGCCTTTCCTCGTAGGGGAGGTTCTTTTAAACTGGAACATGTTTCACATCCTTTAAAAAAAGCCATAATGTTGGAATTGGATTCACCACTTGCTCAGTGTGTTCCTTTGCTGTTCTCTCTTTTCTTTTGTTCTTAAATATCCAGCTCCTTGATTTAAAAAATAAACAACAAAACCCCAAAAAAACCTCCCAAAGACACCAGCAGGATATGTGAAGGGGTTTCCTTTGATTTTCCGATACATGGTATGTAAGGGACCTTTTCTCTCTTCCCATAACCCCATAATAATAGAAATGGGCAGGAGTCTCACAGCGGAGTGCAGGGGAGGGGTGAAATGGAAGGCTCTATGATACAGATTACAAAAAGAAAGGTGACTTACAGGAGTTGACTGACTTGTTGGAGAGTTTCTGAGTGTCTTCACTAGCTAGCACATTTTTTTAAGTAAAACATTATTTCTAGTATCTTGTTGCTTGTTCCTGAAGTATTTTCTTCAGTGTTTTGTCACCATTCAAATAAAGCATGTTTTTCACATTAAAAAAATAAACAAACAAACAAAAAAACTCTAAGCTAAAAAAGAAATACAAAACAAAGGTTTGGAGTGGGGGGAGGAAATGGTAAGTAACAGGCCAGGAGAATATTTCCATTTCAAGGTACTGCAAAACTCACAATTTCCAAGACAATTTTTGAAGTTGGCTGGAAAAAGCTATTCCCCCTCTAGCTCCACCCCCCACTTTGTTTTTTTTTTTTTTTTTTTTTTTTTTTTTAAATAAAGCCTTGCATTGTCTGTAAATCCAGCTTCTTCTATACAGCTACATTTGATAAGACAGTAGGTCCATTCTTCGGTACTGGAAGAGATTAATTTTTCCATTGCCAAAGGAGAGATTCTTGCTTTAAATTTTAATCCTTCATAATCCCCCCACCACCTCTGTGCAAAAGTGCACAGAATAATTTTGATACATTTCCAGGCTCAGAAGGGCTGAAGGTGGATTTGGGATTTAATTTAATTTTTCCTCACAACTTTGTTCTGAAAGCATGAATTATAATTGAGTTGTGTGAGCCTACTTAGTACTTCACTGGGAGGAAAGGCAGACCATTCCACAGAAGCTACCAGTTAAAAAACCTGTAGTCTACACAACTTGGATTTTGGACTCACAACTTCTGACCATGGTTAGCAATAGCTGAGTTTTGATCTATCAAACTGACAATTGCACCAGTAATGGAATGGAAGTTAGACCAAATGGACACCCCCAAGGTACAATGAGCTCTTCATAAACACTTGTTGGTCTGACATAGATATAATTTCTCTAGAAAAAGTCAGAAGTCATCCACCTCATCAGTTTTTTATTTTAAAACTTGATCTTGTATCACTTATGAGGGGCATCCCAGATAGCCACTTGCGTGTCAAAAGTGGAGTATCTTGGTGACTGTCATGGGAAGAAAGACACAACATTGGGAACAAAGACAGAATGGTCAAGGGATACATAAAGGTGGAGTGAGTTTTCAGAAGAGATAAATAAATGTTAAACAGTGTATGCATGAAAATGCATGAGAAGGTGGTTTGGAGTACATACTTCAAAAGAGCTATTGTAGGAGTTTATGACCAAGCCAGGAGCAAATGTAACTAGCAGATGGCCTTTGGCAACAGTGTTTTGAATTAGCTGAATGGAGGAACAGGGGAGGAGGAAAGAGGGAGGGGGAAAGGAGATCTTAGAGCTGGTAGCAGATTGACAGCATGGAAAGAACAAGGAATTTAGTAAGGATGGGGTTAGTCTTTAATTGCTTTCTATCAAGAGGTTGCACATGTAGCTCAGTATGGTTTGCCTGGACTCTCTCAGTGGGTCCTATGGAACAATTCACCCTGTGTCTTTTAAACACCTGAATTAAAATGGAGGCAGTTGTCATCTGGAGGTGCCTGTTTCTCTTTTTTCAAGAAGAATGTCTAAAGTACTGGTCCCAAATGAACTTCTTATCCTGTAGGTAGCTGAAACTAGGAGCTTCTCATCCTAAAAAAGGATTAAGAACTGGAGGACTGCCAAAAAAGCACAGGGAAAAGGGAGTGTTGGTGAGATTCCTGACTTTGACAGAAACCTGAGTTCAGTCATCCTCAAGCCACACTTGCCTGTGCACACAAGTATCTTGCCTTCTGGCCACAGGAAAGCCTGTACCCCCAAAGACAGAACCAGTTGTGATAGAACCTGGACCACGATGCTTTCTCTGGAGGCTGGTGTAGGTTGGGATAAGAACAGTTTAGCAGGACAGCAAAGGGAGAGGAAAATAACAACACTTATAAATAAATAAGTAAAGCAGGTGATACATGATGCAATTTGTTCACTGCTCAGAAACTGATGCCCAGCCTGTCCCCAAGCATCTACTTCTTCCTGGCCAGATCCTCCCGGTATATACTGAGCATGACATCATCTGATAAGGATGGCTAGTTTGGGTCAGCTGTACTGTCTGTGTCCCCACCAGCTTCTTGTCAAAATTAACTCTATCCAGCTGGAAACCAGGACGGACATTCATTTAGCCTGAAGAGTCTATCTCTGCATTCAAGAATTGGTCTTCATGCACTTTTGAGTAGTTGAGGTCTTGCTAATATTCCTGGCAGTTTTTTTCCAGTGGAAAACCAGAACTATTTATTGATTTCTTGCAAATCACCTGACTCTTAAGATTCTGTAAATCTATAGAGGCCACATAAATCCCAAGAAATTGTAATGCACAAGTTTTTATGCAGTTCAGTGGATGCACTTATATGAATAATGAAAAAGGAACTTTACCTAAAACTTAATAAATATACTATATCTTTAATTAAGTAAGTTTTCAACATACTGCGTTTTCACTATGGCTGTTTAAAATGTTTGTCTTTTAGAGAGATTTTAATCCCCTGGGCCTTTTAAGTCTCCAGAGATTCCTGTACTGAAGCTTAAAACATTGCATTCGTCATGCCTTTTTTCCTTTCAAATAGCAATTGTTCTTTCATAATTTTAGGGGGTTTTAATGTCACTATCATGTTGAATAACAGAACATTTGACTATACTGCAGTAAATTTTTGTTCAGCACGGTGTTATTAATGAGAAAACACGCTGAGAAACTTTGCAAAAAATGTGAGAGTGGGAAGGAGGTAAATTTTTCTTATGTTCTGGGAGAAAAATGCCTACTGTAGTACTTCTTAAAAATCCAACTGCCTTTGTGTGTAAAGAGAATGTTTATTCTGAGCATTTTATCCTGGATGTTTGGGAAGAAAGACATAAGGGAAGGAATGTGGCTTGACTAAGACTCCTTTTTCAGTTGTCACCTATGTTAACTGGATGTTAACGCGTAACAGAATGATGTCTCACTCTTTTCTTGAGCTTTTCCATTTTGTGAAGGGGCTGTCCAAGTCCTTTCCCTTTTAAACAGTTCCCAGCCTGTCACAAGACTTCGGCTGTTTTCCCTCAAGGATGCCATGCTGTGCTTCCCTAGGTAAAGATGAAGCAAGGATTTAAAAAATTGTCATCTGGTCTGGATGTTAGGAGTCTTGACCTCCAGTTTTTAGATCCTCTAGGAATTTCCCTCTAAATCCATTACTTTCTGTATTATTAGAAGGTTTTATCCCATGAGCGATTTCTACATACAAATATATTACCTCATGGGTAAGTAAATGACAATTTAATTAAGTCTAGGTGAAGTCAATAGGAATTCTCATGCACATGGCTTTGCAGGTGCTAAAGGGTAGGTCATTCTGTATTTGGGAACAGGGGCTAGAAATCAAAAGCAAACATTCATAAAGCACGCTTGAGAGTTTGTCCTGGTTTTATACTAAATGGTTGTCAGTTCGGAAGCTCTATCAAAATAACGGTGTTGTGTGAAAAATTGTTATTCACAGACGTGTAAAATATTTGCTCTTTAATGCAAAACAGAGTGAGCAAATGTAAGAATTTAAAAGATGTATTTGCATATCAGCAGTCCTGGCTAACCAGGGAGTTTCCAGTTGATTGGAGGCTTACCTCTGTGATCCCATCCACAAGAAGTGCTGGAAGGAGGATCTAGGGAGCTCCAGGCCTGTCAGCTTGACCTTGATGCTGAAGAGGAGATCATCTTGAGTGCCATCATATGGCACACAGAAGACAGCTAAATGATCTCGCCCAGTCATCATGGGTTCATGAAAGGCAGGTCCTGCTTGACTGAACCTGATGTCCTTCTACAACAAGGTGCCCCACTTTGCAGATGAGGGAAAGGCTGTGGATTTTGTCTACCTAGACTTCAGTAAAGCCTTTGACACTGTTTCCCACAGCATTCTGATTGAGAGACTGCACGTTCTTGGATTGGACTGGTACATGCTTCTCTGGGAAAAAACCTTGCTGGATGGCTGGGCCCAAAGAGTAATTGTGACTTAAATTCACTTGGTGGCCAATCACAAGTGGTGTTCTCAATACTAAGCCTTAGTATTGAGACAAGTTCTGTGTAGCATCTTTATCAATCTGGATGAGGTGACTGAGTACACCCTCAGTGAGTTTGCAGATGACACAGAGTTCAGTGGGAATGTTGATCTGTTGGAGGACTTTTTAAAGGTATCTGGACAGGCTGAATTAATGGTCCAAGGCCAACAAGGCTCAGTGCTGCACTTGGGTCACATAACCTCATGCAATTCTACAGGCTTGGAGAAGAGTAGATGTAGATGTGCTGTGTAGGGACGTAGCTTGGTGGCAGTATTAAGTTAAAGACTGGATTTGATGATCTTCAAGGTCATTCCCAACCTAAATGATTCTGTGATTCTACAGTATTTGGGATTGCATTAGTCAGTAAATTTAAACATACAGGTTTAAAGAAGCATACTCATTTTCAAGATTCTACACTGAGACATAGTGGGTCTCATAAAATTCTTGTAAAAGATTGATTTAAAGCTGTTTCTAATTCAAATGTGAGCTGATGTTCTTTGTGCCATTTTCTGTGAAAGCTTTGCAGCAAACTATTATGCATGTTTATGGCTGTATTTTTCTAAATTAATAGAATTTCTTGTTGCTATCATATCTTTAGTGGTTTTAGTGTCCCACCGGGTGTATTAGGAAGCTAACCTTTGAAGGACACTGAGTTTGAAAACATTTTGAGACTGTTGATTATTTTAACATCAGTAAAAATTAATGAGATGCAAATCAGTCCTCCTGTACTCCCGAATCAAAGTTCTGTTAGAAGTTTTCTTCACAGTTTTAGGAAGAAGATAAGCAGACTCAGAGACTCTAAAGCAACGAATTGTGAGATACATTGAATTTCTTCTAAACAGGATGTACAAAAGGTTTTGCTCCAGGGAAATCTGGGTCCATTTAGCTGCCAGAAGAATTAGAAATTAAAGTGGGTTTTTTTTTGGCATAAAGCCCTGAGACTCCACAGGTCTTCTCTTTTTTCCTTCATTCAGCTGAGTAAGCGGACTTGACTTTTTAATTAATTGTTTGTATCTTTGTTTCTGATCTTGGATGTTATCTGGTAAGGTAAATCCTGATTGTTTTGCTGTTGCTGTTTTAAGACAATGCTGAACTTCACAACTTGAGGCATTAAAAGGTGTGCTCTTCCGAACTTCTCTGTGAGCTATTCAAACTTAACTCTTATCACACAGCTTTCCATCTAATTGGAAGTGCACCCGGACATCCAAATAAAAACAAAGCAAAACGACCTCCACTAGCATTAAACTTTAAAAAAACGTATTTTAAAAATAGTTTCTGTTGCTGCAGAAACAGTATCCCAGTCCTCTTGCTCGGCAGCCTAATCAGCAGCTCTGTGCTAGGCGAAAATTTCTTGCCTACCGCCCCAGAGCACCATTTGAGTCACAGGTAGGAATTAGCTCCCCCTCTGCGGTGCTTGGATTGGTATGTTGAGGTTCTGCGTTGAGACAGTGTGTTAGCATATGTGTTCATGGGAGCTGGCTGCAGGACTTACACTAGGAAAGAGAACTCATGTCAGCTTGCCTCCAACGCTGGCTGCTTATTAAGCAAGAAATTCTTCAGCCAATCAGTCCAGTTAATTAAATGGTGAACTATTTTATTAATAGCTAAGAGTCAGGCTCAAGTGAGAAAAAGTAATAAAACAGCAGCTGTAGGAATTACTTGCTCTTTGGGGCACTTTTTAAAGTTCGTCTAATTGGAATATTTAATCAGAAATTGGAGGTGGCAGTTGCAGATTTGATTAAGGGACGGAATGAATAGGAGATAGTTAGAAACTCATAAAAAGAAACCTCAGGTCATGGATTACGGGTTTTTTTTCCTTGCACTGCGCTGGCACTTTCTGCATTTTTCAGTAATATTCTGAAATGAAGCAACAGTAGAAAATTAGCAAAAGAGCAGTGAAGAATAAAAATAGACCAACGTAAGAGTTTGGGATACCACTGTTTACTAGGTATCAATATTGCATAAGTATATGAATTTGTGTGCACAGGCACATGGATTTGTGTTACATAAGTAGAATATAATCAAAGACCCTTAGAGTTGTAAGTGGATGCCAACAGCTTTCATAAAACTATTGACTTCAGTTCTGTTACGAGCTTTGGGTGTTTATGAAGTTTTGCAGTGTGTTTGGTTGTATGATCAGTGAAATACTGAGTAAAATTAGGTGTTTGCTTTTACAGCAGTAGCAGGTTGTTGAGATGCTATGGAACCTGCCACCATCTGGTGAAACACTGCAGGCTGTGAACAGCAGATCAGGTGGCAAAATCTCCCATTATTTCAGTGTTTCTCAGCATCTTTTTAATATTAGGTTGGAGTTAAATGCACATATGTTTACATTGTTAAATAATAGGAATGAAAATTAATGTGCTTTGAATCTCGTTGGCAGTCTGATGACAACGAAGGGAATGCTGTTAACTTGGGTAAACACTGGGTCATGCTTTGCATTAAGTAACACTAAAAATGGAGTCAAAGTCAGCTCATATTTATTGAATTAATTCCTGATGCTGTTACTGGTTCTTTGAGAAATACAGTCTTTTCAAGGTATTTCACAGGAAACTTTCAATCTTCAATTAGAGTCTTGTAATTTCATACTACGTTTCTACACACACCACCCACCGCCCACCCTCGCCCCTGCCACACACTAAGCTCAAGAAGCAGATTCTGCTTTCACAACCACAGTCTACTAAATGCTAGAGTGTATCTCACTGACTTGTTATTTTCAACAGCTAACTCAATCTTAACAATTTTAGTTACATTTAAAGTTTGGAACAAGGAAGGATGTGTACAATGCTGCACATACATATTCAGGTTATCTTAGGAAACCTTAGGAAGATTTAATGGTATCAGTGTGAACTGGTGCTTAGACACATAATATGTGGCATAGCTGTTAACCACTGAAACCAAATTAAATTACAGTTTTCGCTGATTTAAACTGTAGAAATGTACATCTTAATCTTCAGTAGCAAAAATTTATATGTTTAAATGATGAGTAGTTGTAACGAGTGTGTTTGTGTTGGTAAACCTGAAGTTACTTGTTTTCCTAGAGTTTAGTGTGAGAAGTGGTAGACATGGAAGTTCACTGCCATTCCTCCATCTGTGCACATTGTGCACTTGCTGGTTTGTGGTCCTTCTTTCAGGCTTTTCTGTTGACTGTGTTAAAAGCAAGATGCTTATTCATGGGGACTCCTGATCCAATTCCCTACTTATTTTCTATGTTGCTAAAGATTTAATTTTCAATCATTGTTTAAAATAATTTGTCAGTTGTATCAAGCTGTTGGGTTTTGGTGAGAAACTCCAAAACTACATGCAGACATTAAAATTGGTTCTGCCTAATGAGCAGGTTCTAAGATCCCACTTCCAGATGATCTTTTTAGTGTGGATCAGCCCTAAATGGGTAGAAGCAGGTTCCATATCACCGATGGCCCAAATTCTTTTCAGGTGGTTGGATGTCTTGTCCTGGTTTGAGCTAGGATAGAATTAATTTTCTTTCCAGCAGCAGGTGGAATGCCATGTTTGGGAGTCAGGATGGGAGCAGTGCTGATTACACATGCATGTTTTAGTTGCTGCCAGGCAGTCAAGGACTTTTCAGTTGTTCATATTGCTTTGCTATGAGAAGATGGGGGGCATCCAGGTAGCTGGGAAGGGACACAGCCAGGACAGGTGATCCAAACTGGCCAAATATATATTTCATACATCACGTTCCATTTATAAGTGGGGGTAGGCTGAGGGCCTGCATAGTAGTGGGGGGCTGGAGTGGCAGCTGAGGGCCTGGTGTGGCAACTGGGGGCTTTTATGTTATGGCTGAACACCTACCTGCTGATAGGAAGTTTCCCTGTGTCTGAGTGTGTGGGCTGAGATGCTGGACAGTTTGGGGTATCTTGCCTGGCAGCTGGGGGGGTTGGCATCAGGTGAAGAGAGATTGTGCTGTTCATCACTTGCCTTTTTTTTAGGCGAAGGTGGGGGGTGTTATATTAAACTTTCTATTTTAACCCACAAGTTCTTTTGCTTTCATTCTTCCAATTCTCTTCCCCATCCCACCAGGGGGGAGGGAGCGAGTGGCTGTGTGGTGCTTTGTGTTGACTGGGATTAACCATGACAGTCTCAACAGAAAATTTTCTGGTAGACCTGTGTGTGAGCACGTAGGATCTGTAGGGATCCTTTGGTTACTAGTGAGTTCACTGGGCAGGGTTGTGTGAGCAAGAGGGTGTAGTTGGTACCAGCCCTTGTTCACATGGGCCAGATTTTGTCATCCTTGCTGTACTTGAGATTATTTTGTGTCTGAGGTACATAAATTTCCCAGCATGGCTAAACTGCAACTGTAGAACTTAAAAACTATGAATGAAATATTACTTTAATAAAATTTCTTATGAATGTGGCTGTGGAAGTCTGCCCCTCAGCATCTTGTAAGGTTCATTTTTTAAATCCATGTAATAGATCAGATTTCAGAATATTGGGCAGTCTTGTCATTGCCACCTATTTGCTATCATGTGCACTGTATTGATATCCATGGCTTCATTCTGTACTTAAGGATTACTTTATTTGAAAGATGAGTAACAACAGATGAGGAAAAAGGCAACAACTTTTTTGCCTCGGTCTCCACTGGCGACCGCTCTCATGTTGGTAACCTGCCAGACAGGGATTGGGGCGACAAAGTACCTTTCACTGTAAGTGAAGATGAGGTTCGTGGCCATCTGAGGAATCTGAATATACACAAGTCTATGGGACATGCAGAGATGCATTCCAGAATCCTAAAGGAATTGGCTAATGTAGTTTCCAAGCCACTCTCCATGATATATGAAAAGTTATGGAGGTCAGGTGAAGTCCCTAGTGACTGAAAGGAAGGAAACCTCACAGTCATTTTTAGAAAGGGTAGGAAAGAGGACCCTGGGAACTACCAACTTGTCATACTCACCTCTGTGCTTAGGAAGATCATGGAACAGATCCTCCTAGAAGCTATGCTGAGACACATGGAGGACAGGGAGGTGGTTTGAGACAACCAGCATGGCCTTACTAGAAGCAAGTCCTGCCTGACCAATCAAGAGGCTTTCTACAGTGGAAGAACTGCATCAGTGGACAAGGGAAGATCTACAGATGTCATCTGTCTGGATTTCTGCAAGGCACCCACAACATCCTTCTCTCTAAGTTGGAGATTGATTTGAGGTTGGACTGTTCAGTAGATAAGGGATTGGCTGGACATTTGCATCCAGAGGGTGGTGGTCAATGACTCCAAGTCTAGATGAAATACGATGACAAGCAGAGAGTTCCTCAAGGGTCAGTGCTGGGACCAATGCCTGTTTAACATCATTAATGATATTGACAGAGGGACTGAGTGCACTCTCAGCATGTTTGCTGATGACACCAAGCTGAGAGGTGAAGTTAATGTGCCAGAGGGATGGGATGTCATCCAGAGGGACCTGGACAGGCTGAAGAAATGGGCCCAAGTGAACCTCATGAGTTTCAACAAAGCCACGTTCAGGGTCCTGCACCTGGGTCAGGACAATCCCCATTATCCATACAGGTTAGGAGATGATGTGCTTGAAAGCAGCCCTGAGGAAAAAGGACTTGGGAGTACTCATGGGTGACAAGCTGGACATGAGTCACTGATGTGCATCTGCAGCCCAGAAGGCCAACTGCACCCTGGGCTGCATCAGAAGAAGTGCGGCCAGCAGATCAAGAGAGGTGATTCTGTCCCTCTCCTCTGCTCAGGTGAGACCTCACCTGAAATACTATGTCCAGCTTTGGAGCCCTTGAGACATGAAGGATGTGGACCTGTTGGAGTGTGTCCAGAGGAGGCCACAAAAATGATCAAAGGGCTGGAGCACCTCTCCTATGAAGACAGGCTAAGAGAGTTTGGGTTTTTCAGCTTGGAGAAGAGAAGGCTCCTGGGGGACCTTATAGCAGCCTTCCAGTACCTGAAAGGTGCCTGTAAGAAAGCTGGGGAAGAACTGTTCATGAGGGCATGCAGAAATAACACAAGGAGTAATGGTTTTAAACTAGAAAAGGGGAGATTTAGGTTGAATATTAGGAAAAAGTTTTCAGTATCAGGGTGGTAGATCACTGGAACAGGTTGCCCAGAGATGTAGCAGAGGCCCCATTCCTGGAGATATTCAAAGTCAGGCTTGATGGGGCTCTGAGCATCTTTATCTAGTGAACACGTCCCTGCTTACTGCAGTAGGGTTGGACTAGATGACCTTTAAACGTCCCTTCCAACCTTACACATACTGTGATTCACTATAGTGAAAGATCATGTCATGTGCAGCACAATATACATGTAGTTATGAATGTTACTAAAGCACTCTCACTGAGATCATGTTGAATTTCTACCCTGTGGAAACCTGCACTTGATTAAATTAGCATTTTCTTGACAGCTTTATAACTTTCAGAATCTCTGGCTGCTGCTTCTGATAAATGCTCTCCTTTAGAAAGAGTGAGAAGTACTTTTGGCAAGCCATAGTGTGGATGCTTCTGTATCAAATGCAGCACATGATGTGTTCAAACCACTTTTATCCCAGTCTGAACTTGTCTATTTTATTTACTGTCCTGGGTTCAGCTAGTATAGAGCTAATTTTCACCAGAAGCTGTGAAGGGACACAGCCAGGACAGGCGACCCAAACTTGCTAAAGGGGGTATTCCATGCCATATGATGTCCTGCTCAGCATATAAAGGGGGAGTAGGGGAGGGGCAGCATGGCTTTGTTCAGCTTTGGGACGGGTCTGAGCATGCAGCCTGCATTGCACAGTTGTTGGGTCAGAAACTGCATTGTATATCACTAGTTGTATATCACTAGTTGTGTATGTTCTAAGTGCTGCTGTATATGTTCTCCCTTTGCTGTCCCAGTAAACTGTTCTTCTCCCACCCAGTTACACCTTTGTCTCCCCATTTTTAACCTCATCTGGCCAGGGGAGAGGTGAGAGAGTGGCTTGTGGTGCTCAGCTGCCGGCTGGGGCTAAACCATGGCATTTAAAGTGAGATTTTACTCAGCCACTGTTACATTCCTTTGGCAGCAATATACACAGGGCATGGACTGATGAGGCACAACAGACCTTTCTGTGTCATTTTGGTGTCCAGCATGCAGTGATGGCTTGTACAAGTGGGCTTTGATGGCAGTGAGCAAAACCAGTAATGAAAGCTGACCAGCCCTGAACAAGTGTTACATTTTTAACTGGGTGTTAAGCATGTGATGGCTTCCTGGTTATTACTGGCCTTCTATTGTACAGCTAAACAACTTGACATTATCTGTTGATGCATTCAGAACATGAATTTGGTTAGCAAGCTTACTGTAAATAAGATTAAAAAATGTAAACGAATATTAAAAATGTTGCTTTAGGGGGTTGTTTTAGTTCACAGGGCATAAAAGTGAAGTGTACACCCCCAGGAGATAATACAGTCATGTCATTCTAACTGTTGGCAGGTTACAGCCATCAGAGCCCTGAGTTCACCAGGAGGTTCCAGTTGCCCTGACCAGCCAGTAGCCCTCACATCTGCCCAAGACGCATTGGTTCATCTGCAGTTGCCTGGCTCCTGAGGCTGGTGCAGGAGGACATTGTTGCAGAAGAGGACATGGTTGCAGAGGAGGACAGCTGCCAGCTGGCTAATGGCAACTGGAGCTTGCTAGCACGTGGGCTTCTGCGATGAGATAGAGCCTTCAGAGTTAATCCAGATATCATAGGCTGCAAGGTGAAGGTTTCCTGTTCACTTCAAAGGAATTCGAAGGCAGTAAACACTGCTGTGCTTGCTCACTTGGCCCTTTTAAGTATACTCAACCACTCTCATTGCCCATCTATTTGTTATTTAAATGGCTAGCATTTCTGTAGAAGGAGGAGGTCTTGTTTTTCTGCAAACCAATGTGGTATTGCCATTTTTTTATGTTTTGCTTGTATTTATAATTCATTTGGTTGCTTCATAGAATTTTATTTGTCTGTATTTAAATTCGTGTGGAGTCCTAGGTCAGGCTGTTAAAAGATTTTCAAACCCTTATCTCATTTCAAAGGAGACAGTCTCCCCCAAAATATTGCTTGCAATGCTAGAAATTCAATCTGTGAATTAAGTGCTGTGGTCCTGTGGGTTTTGTGGGGTTGCATGGTTTTTTTGTATATAGCTGTCTCACATGCCCTGAAAAATTATAAAGCATCATATTCCAATCTGCTGGTTGTATTTATGGTGTCTGAAGAATATTCTAAGAGGAGGTTTATTTATGTTTTGAAAAAGTAATGGGAAGAATTAATTGATGAAAATTTCATGTTGAGTTAATGAACCAATAAACAATCTGTCATCAGATTTCCTCCACTACTAAAAATGCGATAAAGAATTGTTAAAGGGAATTTACAGAGACTAGATGAAATTATGTACTGTATTAGTAATATATGGTCACATTAAATGCCATGCTTTTAAAATTTCTGCTTTTGAAGAATTAAATCAAAACATGGTAAGTCTGCTGTTTATTGCCAACATAAATTCCACAATTACAGATTTATGTCTGCTTCCTCCTTCAACTGTATTAATTTAAGTAATTTTATGACTTTCTGATTAACTGGTATTTTGAAAATGTTCAAGATTGTTTTCTTGTTGTGTCAGGTTTCTTGTCATCTTTCAAAATTTATTTGGTTTTACTATTTATGTGTATAGCACAGAAAGAAATATTACCTAACTTCTCATAACAGAAAGTGTGATAGTGGCCATTGTCATCTTGTTTGCAGTTTGGATAAGGAAGGGATAAAATAATACCTGATGATAACAACTTTGGATTGGTTAAATGGGAAACAGTGAAATGAAGCTTGATATGCTAAAATGTTTTCAGCCACATGCAATCATTATGATTGTTGCTGTATTAAGGTTAAAAGAAGTCACAAGATTTCAGAGTGGGTTTGGTTTGTTGGTTGGGGTTTTTTTTCCTCCAGGAGAGCAATCTAAATGCAAATTCTATCCCTGAATAAAATTCAAGAAGCAGGTATAAATGAGGCTTGAGGGGAAAAATCAGTAGTGATGACACTTTGGAAGTTAGCCTGTCCTGCACTTTGCATGTGAAAGCATATTATTTTTTTCCTGATTCATATTATGTCTATAAAGTAATAGAACAAAATCAGTTTTCTATGCATTGGTGATCCAAAAGATGCACACTGGGTGAACCAGTCAGAACTAAAATCAGAAAGAGGTCTGCTGTGATGCCAATACATTAGAGTTCTGAGTCTGTGAATTGAGTGTTCCACTGATTTCCTTCAAAGTGACATTGTAAAACATAGTTTCAATGACAAAGTCATAATAAAGAAGCATAAAAATGAGGAAAGGAAATTCTTTGCTTTCTAGAAATTTGGACAAGATTGGAGTGTAGTAATCTAGGGCTGTTCAAGTCTGTGACTATTATACTGGAAAACATAACCTGCAAATTGCTGATGTTTCTTCAGTCTCCTCCTGGTCTGATACCAAACTCTAACTGAATAAAGTATTCTTGGCCCTGGAGCTCTCCAACAGAAATAATTCAGTGTTTCAGAAAGATACGGTTACAGGCCTGATAGTGTATTTGCCCCATTTCAAACATGCCAAGAACTTCTGCAGTTACTACTGGAAAACAGCATTTTTTCTTATGACCCCTATTATTGAAACTCAACCAGGGAAGTTTTGAGCAAAGACCTGTTTGTTACCCTCTGCATACACCTCGCCAATTTGCTGGGAAGCGTGTGGGAAGTGTTAAGGATCCTGTGTGAAGGTCTGGGACACAGTAAGTTCGAACACGTACCAGGGCACCACCCTTATGGTAAGCCAATTAAAGATAAAATACCAGTTTAAAATAGTTGGTTATAAGATTTGATACAGTATATCCCAATTGCTATGAAAAATACAGATAAAGAAATGAGAGAATATTAATCTACTTTATTGGGATCCAACTTAAATTAGTTCCTACCTTCACGCTCTGTTTGGTTGTGTTGCTGCAGGTGTCAGGGAACCGCTATGATTCAACACTTTTTGCTACTTTAGTCACGATCAAGTTCTTGGTGAAGCATGTAGCTTTTACAGCTAGTCTTTCTTGTGGTTTCCAGGAGTTCTGTTTACATATGTTTTATCTTCCTTAAAGCTTTTTTTTTGCTTCTGAATTTCTCAGGAAGCAGTCTTGCTGATTCTCCCCTTATCTTGTGAACTGCCTTTCTTCATTAGAAATACCAATCTTGTTTTATCAGATCTGTTGTAATCCCTGAGTCAAGACTGGCTGATTGATGCCTTCGCTTGAGGCAAAGTAAAACCTCCTTTATAGCAGCACAATGTGTGGATATATCCAGCATATTTATTTAGTGTCTTCAACCTGCTGAACCTGTTGTTGCCTTTTGACATGTGGAGGGTGAAATAATTTATGTAATCATATAAACTGTACCTTAATCACTGTTTTTTTTGCTTGAGATCTGGTATGATAGTAATTGACCGCTGTGAGGCATAAAAGTTTTGTGTGTGACTGACTGATAGCTGTAAATGCAGTCTATTAAAAAAAAAAACCCAAACAAGTAACTCACAACAAACACAAAAAAAATCCCCAAACAAAAACCCCACCTCTTGCAGAAAGGCTTGTGGGATTCTTCAATCTTCAGATCTGTTCAGAAAAGTTACCTTCCAAATGGCATCGAGAGCCTCTTTTCTTTTTTCTGCAAATCTGTTGGAAGATTAGAAAAAAAAAATATAACTGTCTGTTTTTTCACATGCACATTTGGGGAACTAGAATTAGAAACTTTCTCTGTCACCTTTGACAGAACCCCTGGGAGACAAACTTACACTGAGCACATAGGCTGATATCCAGCAGTTAACGTAAGGATCAACTTACTCAAGCTCCTCCACTTCCAAAGTGCTCAGTGAGTGCCTGGAAAATAACAGAGGAATCACGGTGTGCATCTCCCACTTCTCTGGAATGTCTATGCCCTTTCATTCCTAGGTATCCACAAACATACTTTTTAATCTGATGAATTTCTTTGGCTGTGTTGTTTGTGCCTAAGATATGGAAATCTGTCAGAGATAAATTTTTAGAGGAATGGATGTAGAAACAAGCAATGCTTTCTACCCCTTCCTTCATGAATGAAGAAAAAACCTTATCTACACCAAAGGTCTTCCCATGCAGGCAACTTTATCAGTCCCAGCACTGAACACTGAACAGCGTATTTGTTTCAGCTGTAAAACTCTTCTCCTGCCTGTAAGTAAATGAGTGATCACTGTGGATACATAAAAAAAGAGGAAAGGCAGATGCATCTTAGATTGAAATTCTGATTTGGGATGTTTGACACGTTCAAGTTAATTAGTCATTTGTAAAGAGACAATGAATTAATAAGAAAAAAATAATGAGTGTCTTTGCTTCCTGCTAAAGTTAGGCTGGCTGAATGTAATATTTGATTTTGATACTGATCTCAAGTTCCTCCATCTTTGCTTGTCCTGTCATATATTCATCTTCTAGACCTACAGTTTGCCAGTGCTTTAATCTACACAGTTGGCATTGTGAGAAAGAGTGGCTTTAATTAAATTATTAATGGGTCTCATTAAATAATGAAAAATGTTTTTAGACTCTGAACTGCAAAAATCTGTGAAATAACATATCATATAAAAATATGTAGGAAATTGTCATCATAATACTTCTATTTCAGCAAATTGTATCACGTGGTTAAAGTAATATCCTTATTTCTATCACAGTTTCTATGCATATTTCCAGTTTAAATTTGTGTTGTTCTATATTCAGCAGGATTAGAGGAGCCACCACTGTGTATTTAGTTTGGTTTTAAGACTTTTCAAAGTGATCATCTGTCATAGGGGAATTAAGACTCGTGGTACTGTATGTGGCAAAAGCACTGATGAAACCAGCTTGGTGAAGCTGTAGTCCTGCAAGTAAATGTCTTCAAGCTGTCTTTGTCATTGTTACTTGTCAAAGTGTCCATCTCTGAGATGACATCATGTGCTATTCTGTATAGGAACATTTAAATGTCAAGTATTCTAAAGCTTTCACCTATGGATCCAATGCTGTGGATATATTGCAAAGGTGAAAGTCCATCTTGTCTCACACCCACCTGTATCTAACTTTGCTTAAGGTTTACAATGGATCTATGAGAGATCCTAAAGGACTGTTCCAGATGTAGAGCTAGGATTCAACAAAAGATTACTCACAGGGAATTGGCTCTGTAAGTGTGGGCCTTTTGTCATTTTATCTGCTGGTCTTGACTGGTTTGTAGCCCTACCAAATCGACTCCTCTACCAGTTTATCAGCTCACAGCAAAGGTGGTACCAAGTCAAGAAGCAGCTTGGTTTCTTGGTTAATGACTTAAACTAAAGAGCCAGCACAGAAATAATTAAAAGTATCTCTTCTGCTATTTTTGGTCTGATAATCATATAGAGAAATGAGAAAAGCAATTTTACATTTGAATAAACTGAAATATAAAGATTAATGATACAATTTTTCATAGTGTACTTAAATAAACCCCAAACAATATGCTTCTGAAGCAGCTGGTTATAGTGCTGTCTCACCAGGTTCAGAATCTGGCTTTCTACACTGCCTAGACATGAAAAATGTCCATGCTTTAATGCATTTGCAGTCTAGATCAGACAGAGCTTTAAACTACTGTTTTCCTGAATTCAGAAATATGGATTGCTGCTTAGTACAGAAATTCGATTATTCCTGTCACTAAACACATGTTGTGTTATAATCTTTTAGACCTTTATTGGAATAAATAGATCTAACCTTATCAATACTATGATGTCTCTTCAAATGTGAAGATTATATAAAAGGAAGGCACTCAGAATTGCCTGGCTTGTATTTTCTCAGTCTTAAAAATGGTGCCAGTGAAAAGAATTTTTAAATGCAATTTTTTACCTTAGTGGTAAATACATTTAACGTGTATTATTTATATTTTAGGGCATATATTGGTACTTGGTAGATGTAATTTTAAAAAAAATGAACAGTCACTGGACACAATACATAGTATTGTTTTCTGTAACTAGCAAAGATGACTTCTAGTATCATATAATCATACCAGTGACTGATGGAAGTGGAAAAGGACCATAAATGATGGAAAAGTTTGTGGGCTTTTTTCCTTGAGTTTTATGTGGGAAGAGAAAATTACTAACTATGGAACTATATGTATGTGAACTGTGTATCTCTTTATAGTAGACTTTCCTGCAGATTTGTATATATAAAAATCTACTAATTCCCCTCCAAATTACAACAAAATACAGTAAATGGAGAATGTTGATAAGGTGTAAAGGAATTAGGAGATAAATACTAGAGACAGATCTTCTACTTCTTAGCCTGCTGGTAGGAGAACAACTATGGCTAATGGGAGAAACTTTAATTTGGCCCCAAATTAATTGGTTGTATGGTCTGTTTAGTAGTCTGGTCTTGTGATCAGAAGCGGACTGTTTGCCTGCAAAGTAAGTGAGAGATTGATGAGCAGACCAGAGTGTTATCTCAGCACAACCTGTCACAAAATGATTAAAGTCAAATGGGATTTGAATGGTGGTTAAATGATCCCTGCATGCTGATGAGTTTGTTGGGATTATTTTAAATAAAATTTGTTCTCTTCTTCTCTTCCATTATTGATACTTCCAGATGCCCAGCTTTATACTCATACAGATTTGGAATGACATTCATCCTTTTTGGCAAAATTGGGCATCGAGCCACAGGAAAGAAGAGCAAAGTGTTTCTCTTTACCAGACAATAATTTGGAAGAAACAAGAAATGAGATAGAATTTTCAACTTTAATTGCTTGTAAATTGGAGCAGTGTATAGGTGGAGCAGATATAGGAAAACACCATGAACTACCTAGAAAAAGAGAAGGTAAAATAAACGTGCAGAAGAAACCTAAAAAAAAAAAAATAAGAAAAAGTTCAGCCATTTATATCCTGAAACAAAAAGGTGACACTGAAATGTTAAAACACTGATTAAAATGTCACTTTAAAGAAACAGATAAGAAAACACAAATATGAGATAATACAGGACAAGCGGGAAGGGCGGAAGCCGGATGATGCACATTGGATGTAACTGTGCAAGAAGGTGACTGGAAATTCTGAAGGTACTTCCAGTCTGGTTGAAGACAGAACTGAAGAATGGAGGAAGATGGAAAAGATGAATTTGAATGTTTTCAAAAGTGATTTCCTGGTGTAGCTGCAGGTGGTTGCCTGAATTCCATAACTGATGTAGTAATCAAATTTTATGATAATACTGGGATGAAACAAATTATGATATTAAGTAAATATGCAGATGAAGAACACTAATAACACATCAGGAGTTCATACTGTGTCAGTAGGGTTCCTGAAAGTAAGAGGACCCTCTGTTGTGAAATTGTTTAATCCTTGGATAAAAGAAATACAGAAGAAATTAAGGTCTGGAATTTGAATGACTTGTTACACTAGTTTAAGTCTCAGATAACTCCACTGAAGATTAAATATTAGATGGTAAAATTTTGATGGTATGTCTGGCTTCACATCTTAACAATAAATGATCTCTCTAAATTTCTTTACAGAAGAGACTAATAGTTTACATGCAATTGTGTGCTATTAATGCAACTGTGTAGTCTTAATCATGATTATATCTGGGTATGCACTTAGATTCTGGGCACACAGATTACATTGTGTGTATGTTCTTTAATAGCTACAGATCTGATTGAAATGAAGATCCCCATGTGACTCATTTACATGTTGAAAATAAAACATCTTTGACTATTGTTATACAGTTATCAAATAATTGCTACATAGTGCTAGGTATTCAGAACAGAAATTAAACTTCATTTATGTTTAATTGGAGAAGTATGGAGAAGAAATAGACTTATAGAAGTCTATACTTCTATAAGAAGTTCAGATACACTATAGAAGTTCAGATTCCTCTGTCACCAGCCCCAGCCTTGTACATTTCACAGAATTGTTTCATTAACCAGTATTTCAGCATTGTCTTTCCCTTGCATGTTTATTCTTTTGACAAAAAAAGGTTTAAGGAGGCTTTTTCTTTCAAAATTGAGGGTTTTGTCTCCAAGGCCTGTGGGTTTGTATCTTACCCTCTCAGAACCGGCTAATGTTTAACTAGGACGTATGCCAGTGCTCCTCTTTCTGTTTAATCTGGAAAAATATATTTGACTTTGTCCCCAGTTCATCTAATTACTTTCAAACTTCCCCTGATTACTGCCTGCCCTTTGCCTCCATTGGATTCCCCCAGTGCTCTTTGAGGGTGGCTTATTCTTAAATCTGTTCTTCCTATTGTCGTTTTCTTCCCATAAAGAATGAAACCTCAGGAAGAATCCTCCATAGGGAGCCTTTCCTCACAGGTCACGTTATTCCTGGTTTCTGTAGAATTTATACCACCTTTTTCACAGTGAGGGTGACAGAGCCCTTGCACAGGCTGCCCAGGGAGGTGGTGGAGTCTCCTTCTCTGGAGATATTCAAGACCTGTCTGGATGCCTCCCTGTGCAATATGAGCTGGGGAGCTGCTTTGGCAGGGGGGTTGGACCCGATGATCTCTCCAGGTCCCTTCCAACCCCTATGATTCTGTGATTCTTTGGGAAATGGACATGTCAGATGGACAGCTTCTGGAGCAGAACAAAAAATGCTAAAAGAAAAATGTTGAGGCATCTTTTGTGTGCTGGGGCCTCAATTTCAGTCTTGATGGCATGAAAAGGCTTGTTAATGCATTGCTTGCATGAAATGCTGGCCTGGAGTAGGTTTGGAACTTGGTGTTTGCAATTCAGTTGCTCACACTAAGTGAAGAGGATTCTAGAGGGCACCCTGTTACACTTTCAAGATACACCTTCACTTGGTGAAGACCATGAGCTGTGTAGCTTCATTGAGGCTGCTGTCATAAACCAGTGGTGTTTGGCTATTTACTTCTGCTGGTGTGTGTATTTAGCTTTCTTAGAAACTCATAAAGATTTTAATTTTTTTAAGTGAATTATCATCAATACAGGCTAAACTATTTTGAAATTCTTAATTGTACTATTAGCATTTTTAATGGTGTATAGCTGATGGAGTACCTAATTTTGATGGCTTATTTTTGTTTGATAACATTTTCCTTTTTATTTACCATGTAAAGAGGTCCAAATCTGTTCTGACACCATTCTTTGCAGGGTTGTTCTGTACAACTTTAAGAGGTTTTTCAGTAAATACAAAACATGAAAATTCTAATACTGTAATTTTAGACATCAGTTAGTACATGCATGCTACACAGCCATCTAGCCTGTAGTCCACTCCTAGCTATCAGAGTGGTGCTGTGTGCTCCCTCTTATAGAGAAAACAGTGGATTTGAGACTCTCCTACTTGCATAGAGTGACAAAGCTCTGGGATCATACTGGTGCATACTTAAGCAGGTGATAGCTGGCTGTGAAGACAAATGTCGGTGGTATTATGCTTTGGTAATGATTCCTAAGATTTCATTGTAAATCAGCCCAACTACCTAAACAGTAGGTTCAATGTCTGATCTGTATCAGGGGGTTGATTAGTCCCAATTTCTTCTTTCTAAGGAAGCAGATTGAGCTGGTGGTGCTGGATGAGCAGTACTGGATCTGTCTAGAAGCACAGTCATATAAATACAGCGAGGTAATTAACCCTTATTGGACAAGTAACCTGAAGCAGATACTCATGTGGCTGTGATCAAAAATAAAAGACAGAATTTGCCCTCTAGCTTACAGGGCAGCCTCTGTTGTGTTATATTTCTCTCAGTGACACTAAATACTCCACTTTCTTACTCTAATCAGGTTTGTTTCTTTCTGCTGCTTTGATGAACGGAAAGGTATCATAACAGACTTGTGCTCTTTTGTAATCTTAAATGTCTTCCTCAGTTTGTTTTAGTTTGCTTTGGTTATTTTTAAATATTCTTTTTACTATGGTCTTTGGTTTGGTTATTTTTAAATCTTCTTTTTACTATGGTCTTGATTCTAATTTCAAGCCTTTTCAAAACGGGGTTTGCTGGTTTTGTTTTTCTTTGCAGACGTAAGGCTCTTCTCGCTTATTAGCTTCCTTGGCTACAGGGCTGACAAGCATAAAAGCAGCACAAAGGAATGTATGAAAATCAGTATCTTTAAACAATGAGACATAATATTAAAAAATATATATAAATACTTATGTGTAAGGAGATTGGGGTTTTTTTGCAGGTGCTTACTGCTACAATATTTGAGGACAGGAATAGGACTGCTTCAGCTGGAATGTGCTGGCTGAATACAACACACACACAACCACCCCATTGTAGTTTAAGCTGTCAGGCAGCTAAATACAACACAGCTGTTCTTCACTGCCCTCCTCCAAGTGGAATGGGGGAATGAATCATTAAAAAAACCCACCAAAAACCAACCACACACACACGTACACACACACACCCCCCTCCCCGAAAAAAAACCCAAAACAAAACCTTGTGGGTTGACAAAGTTTAATAGAATAGAAAATAACAAAGTAGTAGTAGTAGTAGTGTTACTATTTGTTTTGTATGTTGTTGTAGTAGTAGTAGTAGCTAATACCAGTTTTACTAGGTGCAAATATTAGTAGTATTGCTATGATACACAAAACAAGTGATGAACAGCCACTACCTGAAGCCAACACTCAGCTAACTCGCAAGCAGCCTTGCCTCCCAGACAACCCCCCAGTTATATACTGAGCATGATGTCATATGGTGTGGAATATCCCTTTGGCCAGTTTGAGTCAGCTGTCCTGGCTGTGTCCCCCCACAGCTTCTTGTGCACTGCCAGCCTCCTTGCTGGCAGGCCAGTATAATAAGGTGAAAAGTCCTTGACTGCTTGGCAACAACCAAAACATCACTGTGTTGTCAATGTTGCCTCATCCTAAATCCAAAAAACAGCACTAGAGCCACTAATAGGAAGAAAACTTACTCTATCCCAGCTGAAGCAGGACACCCCCAAAGATACATGCATCTGTGAAAGAGAATGTTTTGAATTACTGAATACTGAGAGTTAACTGGAAACTAGAAAAGCAGAAAATCTGATCCCTTTTTTATGTATTAAAACTCAACAGTTTTAATACAATAAGACTGATTTTTAATGTTTTCTTTAGGAAAAGATACACCAAATGAACTATATATTTCTTTAGATAATATTGGAATGGTATGTATAAATTTCTGGATTTCAATATAAATATTTTTATAAGTTTTCATCTTTGTATTATTTTGAATATGCTCAGTTTGACCTGTGATTTTACTGGATTATGGCATAATATTGCTATTATTCCTATCACTTTTATTTTTTCCATTTATTTCAGGTAGTTAAGAACAGTGCCTTCTTGATTCAAATCAAACATACCTTTCTACATGCACTTGTCTCTGTTTGATTTATGTTTAGACGTAGCCCAACTGGATTGTGTGAAAGAAATAAAATTTCCCCTTTGCTTCCATCCTGCTGCAGTGTATTTGAATGCTGGCTGCTGACCTCTTCCTATCTGGATTTCTCTGTGACTAAACAGATAGGGAAAGTGGATGGCTGGAGACTGACCTCACTGTCTCCTTGCTTGTTGCTCTGTGTAGTTGTCTGGATACTGAAAAATGAGAAGGATTTGTACTTCTTAAGGTGACATGTTTGCTTTCCCTCAACTTTTCATCACTGTAAAGGAAAGGGAAGCATGGACTGCAGGGTAGATGATCTCTTGATGTACTGAGCATTGCTATTTAGTGTTGTTTTATTTAGACCATCTTTTCCTATCAGCCTTGAAAATTCAAGATGCCACATGGACTGGATTCCTCCTTCCTTCCCTCCTCACTCAGTGAAGTGCAGAGTTAAAAGAGATTCTTCCTTCCTCCCTTCTCCACCACCACCCTCCCCTTCAAATTCCCCTCCACATTTAGTGATATTTGCATAAATGTGGTTCTAACATAGAGGGGCTATCTTCTACCATAAGCAGTTGCTCAGCTCCTGCCTAGGTAAAATACAGGATGATACTTCCTCAAAAACTAATTACCAAAAGTCTTTCACAGATGATTATGATGCATTTTAGCCTATCTACTGTTTCTTATTTCTATTTAATGTAGATAAGTGCATTTTAAGCAGGTTAAGCTACGTGGCTCATATCTTATATTCCAATAGGTGCAGAAGCACTGCTTTTTTAATATGTTATAACTCTGAAAATTCTGCCATGGGTAGAGGGAAGCCTAAAATCCTTCTGTGTTGCTTCAAACAGTCCAGTGCATGTGATGATGCTGTTCTCAATTAAGAAAGTTGATAAAAATTGTCGTTGGCATATAACAGATGCTGGGTAATTTTGGGTAAACAGTTCACTTCAATCTACCATACACCAGGGAGTAATTAGCATTCTTAGTGGCTCAACATACTAAGTGCTTAATAGAACATGTTTTTCTTATTGGTCTCTGTGTGGCTGTAGTTCATCCCCTTTGTTATTCCACCAGGTTTAACTGCGGATGTTTGTTCAGCTTGTCTAGAGTTCCCATGCTCTGCTACTGAAGAAAATGCTTTATCCCTCACACAACTTCAAGACATACAAATTGGTCCTGGGTGATGCTGGAACTGCTGTTGCTTTTGGATCGTTGCTTCTCATGCAGTGACGTCAAGTATCAATTCCTTGTTTGTGAACCAGATTCTGTTTCTTTTGAACCTGCAGTTTTTATTCACTCCCAAAATGCTCTTTCATGCAGTTCGAAGAGCAGGAAGTGAATTCATAGTATGGTCTTGAAGTGAATGTCAGCTCTTCCACAAGCTGGCTTTATCCTTTAATACTTAATTTTGGAGGACTTCAGGCCTTAGTTTGTATCATAACTGAACATCTACTGTACTTAGACTATATTAATTCAATTTTTTATGGTGGTGAATACATCTAATGTACTTCTTTCTGATTTCTGTGAAACTTTCTTACTGTTTTTATTGCCCAGTTGGCAAAATACTTCTTTAGTAAACTGTGTATGAAGGCTTTGCAAATTATTTATTGAGATTTTCTGCAATTTTGGGTGCCAGTGATTTGAAGTCTTAGTTCATTATTACCGTCTCCTAATTACAAGTCCACAGTTCGCTTACTAAATTTGCCAAGGCTAATCCTCAGAATTAATTTCCTGGGGAAATTTCTGTACAGCACTGTAAAACTTCCACTTTATAATTGTTCTGCTGCTGTTCAGCATTGCACATTCATGTTCATGTATTTTTAATATGTTTGCTAATGTCTTTCTTATATGGTGTCTGAACAACTACTAGCTGCTGCTTATTTTGATTGTGTATAAATTTCATGAAGTCATTGGGATCTTGAGCTCCTGTTTCCCTTAGGCTCTAAACATTTTTCCAAGCAGAAGAATGACCAGCATGATTTCAACAAGCTGGCTCTCATTTGATAATTAGATTTCATGTGGAGTTTTTTGCTCTTCATTGTTCATACTTAGGTGGCTGAAATTTACATTGCCTTTCTTTTAGCTGTCTTTAAAACTGTGTGCATAAGGTGTTTTATGGTCTGCATATGCTCTGGACACCTTTGGCTTTGTCTCACCAGTGAAGCTACTTATTTTAGAATGACAGAGGCCATTCTCCAGAGATTTTTATATCTCTACATTGCCAGACATTCTTCCTTAACCCATGGCTAGAGAACAAAATCATGAGAAGACTCTTTATGTTTCTGATCCTGTGCTGTTTATGAAACTGCTGTCTGTGCATCGACATCATTAACCTGCTTATTGGCTGCCTGAAGAAAATTATGTTATGAATCTCTGATCTTTACATCTGTCATGGTTTAGCCAGAATTAGTTTCTTTGGGATTCATCTTAGGTCAAGTGTGATTGCTGATCTTAGTGGTGATAGCCAGTTTATTGATAGATAAGCCAAGCCATTTTCAAGGCATCAGTGTTGATTCTGAGATTCCACTAAAATATAAGGAATCCACCAAGTCTCCTTAGAGGAATAAATGTTACAGAAAATAGAAATTCTGTGTGACCGATTGTGAATTCATAGATTATTTCTAGGCGAGAGATTCGCTTACCTGTCGTAAACCTGTGGAGGATTGTATTGTATCTTTTGTAAGACTTGAGCATCCTTAAAAACTTTGAATTGGAAATTATCCTGCGTTACAACTTTCATTTACACTGTAATTTTTTTTACCAGATTTAAAACTCTACAGACATCATAATTTGTAAAGACTGTTGCATATGTTGCTGGATATTTATGATTCCACTAGAATTACCTATTCTGTGAAGACAGATCTGGATATTTTTGTATAAATGGATTCCCTTTATTATCACAGTGCTGTTGCTGTGATTTAAAAGTACACTGGACTGTTAATGTTGGGATCTTTTTTATTTTTATTTTAAATGGAATAAACATCATAATGAGTGTGTGTGTGTGTGTGTGTGTGTGTGTGTGTGTGTGTGTGTGTGTGTGTGTGTGTGTGACTTCATATAGTTGCCTTAATGAATTTGCCATCACTGATGAGCTCTCCATAAGAGGTAGCTCAAGATTTTTGTGCGTTAAAGAACCTATTGACTGTGGTCATTTACATGTTCACAATACCTTCTTGTTCAAGTATTTTGTATGATTTTGATACCTAAAGTGGTGTGTCTTCCACAGAGAAGGAGTAAGTGGAGAAAGAAGAGAAAATTATGTATGATGGAGACTTCATTCTTCTGACACTACTCTTCCAAAGACTGACTCCTGGTGAAGAAGAGGCCAATCTCATAATCTTTTGATATAAGGTAAAGTGGGCACACATTGCACAGGCTGTTAAAAGTAGAGATGGATGTTGGTGTGGAACTGGAGAGCAGAGAAATGGGAGGTTACCTACTTCTAAGAACAGAGATTCCATCTGCAGCCTGTGGAGGACACCAAAGTGGAGCAGATGGATACCTGAAAGAGGCTGTGATCCTATAAGAGGCCCACATGGATGCAAGCTCCTGGCAGGGCCTGCAGCCCATGGGGAGAGGAGCTCACACTGGAGCAGTTTTTCTGGCATGACTTGGGACCCTGTGAGGGACCCACACTGGAGCAGTCTGGTCATGCAGGTCTGTAGCCTGTGGAGTGGAAGGGACTCACATTGGAGCAATTCATGAAGTTCTGTATCCCATGGGAGGGTCTCAAGTTGGAGAAGCTGGACTGTCTGATGTGGGAGGAATACCACACTGGGGTAGAGGAAGGGTGTGAGTCCTCCCTCTGAGGAGGAAGAAGCAGCAGAAGCAACGTGTGATGGAAAGACCACAACCCCAATTGCCTGTCCCCCTGTGCAGCTTGTGAGGAGGAGGTAGAGAAATTGGGAGTGAAGTTAAGTCCTGGAAGAGGGAAGGGGCAAGGTGAAGGTGTTTTAATATTGTACTTTATTTCTCATTATCCTGCTCTGATTTGATGTGCAATAAATTAAAACAATCTGTTTTGCCTGTGACAGTAATTTGTGAATGATTTCTCCCTGTCCTTACCTCAACCCAAGAGCTTTTTCTTACATTTTCTTTCCCCTGACCAGCTGAGGATGGACAGTGATAGAGCAGCTTGGTGGGCACCTGGTGTCCAGCCAGGGTCAACCCACAACATGGAGAAAGAATGTTCAGTCCTTTTCCGTTAAGGTTTCACTGTTGCCCGTAAAACCAGCTAAAAAGCAGTAAGGACAATTACTAGAACTGTCCTGTAGATCTAATTCTTCTAAAAATAGGTACAGCAACATGATTATCAGTGCCTATTAAGTACAAATAATCTCTTTATAGCAGTCTGCTCTCTAATCTAGATATAATGAGTTACTAATTACAACTACATAAAATTAATACAGCCTGAAACAATATACATTATCAGCTATGCAGTCTGGCAACGTGCATTTACATTCTTTTGATCTGTTTTATGTCAGTGGGCTTCTTGTTTGTGCACATGTGCCTCCCAATTTATTTTCAATTCCAGAGCCTGGTTACTTTTCATAGTTTTTATTCCTGCTTTTCTACTGATTTAGCTAATAGAACAGTCACATTTTGTAAGAATCAGTGGCCTGAGTCTTGCCTGGAGCACACTTGGTGGTGTTGAGATACCAGTAAAACTTGTGACCATGCTTTTCAGCCTGGACTAGTGGATTCTGGAAAATTCCTGGTCTAGGCTATCACCATAGATGGAACATGGCTATAGCAAAGACTCTTTAAGAGCAATGAAATAACAGATTTACTGTTGACTGGACATGTTACTTTTCTTTGCCTATGTTGAACCTCCCACCCTATTACCTAGCTTATCTATTTCAGCTACCAGCTGGGGAGGTAAGATGTCTTGATTAATAATTTTGTACTACAGCCATGCATGAGGAGCTGAAGACTTCTCAGATCCCAGCTACTAATACAGCATGCCTAAAAAGCCTCTATTGCTAACTACCTGACTGTAGAGTTGGCTTCCATACATCTCCTCCATATACTGTACCCTACTGTATTGATTCTGGTTGTCTGTAAAAGAATACATTGCACATATAACGTGTATCATACAAAGGAATACACTGAGCTCGAGTCCAAGGTTAATACTTACCTTTATCTATTTCCTGTCCTCAAAAGCTCAGGATCTTTTTCCAAACCAGTAGAACAGAAATACAGAAGCTGTAAAATAGCACTTTGGTCACCTCCCTCCAAGGACAGGATGGGTCTACACAATATAATACACAATATATTGTCTGTTTTTTTCTAAGATATTTAAGTGATAAATAAAATTTTGCATTCTAGTAGGCCTGTAGATATAATTTAAGTAATATTTGGACATTATTTCAGACAAGCTGATAAAACTTATGCTGCTCTCTGGGATGCTAACTAACTTATTTAACTTTTATTTCTTCCTACACCATATGCACCTAAATACTGAGAGCCACAAAGGAACCTTCTAACATTAGTACCTTTAGCCCTTACTAGCCAGAAAAGCACATGCTTGCCCCTTTAAATAGAGTATTTCTTTCTACTTGATTTAAAATCTTAGCAATTAAATGCTCTTCCTGATAAATAAACAACAAATAAAGGCCTTCAAAGCATGAAAGGTGTATGTGAAGAGACACTCCCATGTTGTAACAGCAACAAAAGAATGTCCAACACCTGTACTAGTAATTTCAATCCCGTAGCATTAGTCAGTTTAATACTGGAGCGTGGTAGTTTTAGAGGTAATTAATTAAAACCACAGTCCACAATCAACCTCAGGAAAAACAGAATGTGTGTTCAAAATGGGGAGGAAGCAAATTTACTTTTGGCAGCAGCCCATGTAAGCAGTGTACTTAATCTCTAAATAAAAGCCTAGCAGGTCCTATGTAATTTCTCCTATTGACTACTACCCTAATAGGTTCAATATCATTTGCTTATAAGCAATAATATCATGCTGGGTTGACAGTGGCTAGGTGGCAGGTGCCCACCAAAGCCACTCTATCACAGGACACTGTCCTACATGAACTTCTCTAATGTAAGTCCTTCCCACAGGGTGCAGTTCTTACTGAATTGCTCCAGTGTGGTTCTCCCACTGGGTCAGTAAGTCCTTCCAGCAAACCTGCTCCTGCACGGGCTCTCCACGGGTTGCAGGTCCTGCCAGGAGTTTTCACCATCATGGGCTTCCCATGGAGTCACAGACTTCAGGTGTGTTCTTGCTTTCTCATTTGGTGTCCTCAATGAGTTTCAGGTGGAATCTCTGCTCCACTATCATCCCCCATGGGTTGGAGGGGTACAGCCAGCTTCACCATGGTTTTCCTCACGGACTGAAAAGCAATCTCTCCTCTGATGCCTGGAGCACCTTCTTCCCCTTCTTCTTCACTGATCTTGGTGTCTGCAAAGGTGTTCCTCTCCCACCACCATTGCTGATGGGCTCAGCCAGTGGCAAGTCCATCTTGGTAGAAACTCACATTGGCTCTATTGTACATGGAGGAAGCTTCTAGCAGCTTCTTAGAGAAACGGCCTTTGTAACTCCCCCAAAACTTGCTTCACAAACCCAATGCACTCTGGAAAAAAGAAATTTAGTGACAAAGATAAAGCAGCATCTTCTCTGGAAAGTAGTAACATTATCTACACAGAAGCATCTAATATTTTAATTTTAATGAATGTACCTTATTACCCAGTGACCGTAATTCCAATGTAACATGTGTCAATTACAATTCAATTACACTTTTATTGTTGGTTATACCAGTGATTATATTAATCTGTCCAGAGAGTTAATTATATAACTATTATATTATGATCCTCAACTTTGAAAAAGTGAGTAGGAAAATATGAACCAAGACAGTGAGAACAAATTAGTCTCCAGCTCATGTAACTGACTTGAGATTTGACTACGAAATGGTAATTACTTACCATAAATTTTATGTCAGGGCTTTTGCCCTACTATGATGATATATTAGAGTGTCACCACAAATGCTGTATTGCCATGTAAGCAGTGATTAGAACATGTAGGTTGCTAGGTTTAAGCATGTAACTTGTGTAGATAAGCATATGTTTCTTGCAGGTTTTTATTGCAGAAATCAGCTCCTGTTAGGTTTCCGAAGACGAGAGCAATTTTTTTTGGTTTAGCCCGTGGTGTTTTCCAGGAAGGGGAGGCCTATTCTAGAGATGTTACCTGCCCAGATTACTGAAGAATAGAAATTAGCTTTTCTTTGTCTTCTTTCAGGGATTAATTCGAATTTGTTCATTGAGCACCTCCCCAGATGATGCAAACCACCAGCTGAAAAATGGGAGTAGACTACAGGACTGGAAATCAGAGGCATTGACTTGTATCTGGTGTCTAGGATATAATTTAATCTGTTTGCTTTACAATTCTTGACTTTTCCTATTTTTCTATAATGTTTGCTTTACAATTCTTGACTTCTTCTATTTTTCTATAATGCTACTTCCTTTCTTCCATTCAGGGAACATCATTAGATCAGATTTGTAAAGCATTTGAATGAAAAAAAATGTTCTTTAAACCCTGCTCTAATCCCTGCTCTCTACTGTGTGACAAGTGCCATTAAACAACAATAAAAAAAGACTACTTCTCCTTCCTGAGGAGGTTAAATTTACTGTTACCTGTGATACCAAGCAACTGAAATGCATGGAATGATGGCAGCACTTTGAAGGTGCTCATCTACTGAGGAGGTAGGTACCGGTTTCGTTAGTCTCTCTGAGGTACACGGTAGATTAACATCAGACATCTGGGAACATTTGCAGCTGTGGAAAATGTAGTCTGTCTGATGGCACAGTGAGGGAGAAATGATTTGCAGGGATGGGTTGTCTTCCAACATTGCATGCAGGTTGACATGTGTACGCTGAGCATTGCTGTGGTCTCTGAGGACACAAAGAAAGGAGTCCTGTGTGGTTATTAAAATTAGGCTATAAAATCTCTGTACAAGTTACAAAAAGTATTTTTGTTCCTTACACAACTGGTTTTCATGGTCTGTGTTAAAATAGAACGCTGCTATGAAAAGCTAGCAGGTAGCTTTAACAATGTGCATCAAACCATGTAAATACGAATCGTTACCCTAGGGTATGAGCTCTAAATCAATTAATCAGGGATTCCTAATAATGAAGCAATTAATTTGAGATGGGAAAAGATATCACTTGCCTTCTAGAGCAGACAAGATGCATTTCAGCTCACTCCCCCCTCACTTCTTCATTCCCTCCTCTTGGCAAAGCTGAGTTTTTACTCACAGTGCTGTGTGTCAGACTTGCCATCTGTCAGAGTCCTGGCGCTGCCTGAAGAGACATGACATGCACACACACACGTCTGAGCAGTTTAACTAGAACAGGTTGTGTGCCATGAGCTGTTAAAACTGTATTCAAACCTGTTTGCATTTTATGTTGTGCTTTTCCAAAGCAACAGTGACTCTGGGAAGGGAAAAAAGCAACAACCAACCAACAATCCCAACCCCCACTACATAGTACGGTTGTAACATATATCACAGCTATCAATCAGTAAAGGCAACAAGATTATGGAGGGGAATTTGATGCTATAATTTAAGTGGTAATGAGATCATTGTTATTTCAAAGCTTACAGCATGATAACACATAAATCCAGAGACTAAATCCTACAAATAAGATGTGATAATTAAGTACAAAATGAAGGTGTGAAGAATTAATAGTAATCTTCTGGGCAAATACAGCCTCCATGTGGAGCTGTGCATTATGTAGTTAAAGCTGCTATGCTGAAACAACTTGTTGTATCTGTGATATCATAAACGAGTTGAGGTATTCCCCAGCTGGGCTGGAAGTAGGCATACACATGACCCGAGCCAACCTTTTCTATATCAGAACCCTGAGTGACTTTGGCAGGCGAGCTGACTGTAATTGGCTGTGCTCACCACCTTAGCAGATGTGCTCAGCACGCATTAGGATCAGACTGTTTTGTCTCTGTGCAGCAAAACACCATGGAAAGCCACTGGAGGTTTTGCTTAACAAGGATTTCCAAATTGGCCACTGGGTCTGTTTTCACCCCTGAGAAGTATGTCATTCTCCCATGTATCTTTTTTTCTTCCCAAAAGTCTTCTTAGCCTGGCTAGCGTTTATTGTGCTGAACTGGAAATATCCTGAGAGTGATATGTGGTACATGTTGGGTTAGGCAGGTTCACCTCTGCATTTTGTACGTGTTTAAGAATGATGTAGAATGATTAAGGTGATGCTAGGTGATGCGGCAGTGGGGGGTTATGTTTCAGGTAAAGGGCTGATGATAAAATGCTCCCTAAGGTTTATTTTCTGGAGAAGTTTGTTTAAATTCTATCACCTTGCAGGTCTGGTTCAGCCTCTGTAGTGACACTTACGGAAAGCTAGAGGTTGTGCATGAGAAATATTGTGGTAATTTTAGTTCATGCAGTCTTAACAAGCGTGTTTCTGTGCAGTGACAGAACCTTACAGGATTATTATGTTGTGTAAAACTAATTGGTGGGAAGGAGATAACTCTAAATGGTACATTTCCAGAAGCACTATGTTTTATAGTAAGTAATGTGTAAGGCATTAAGATTTGAAGTCTCTGAATCCCTGTTTTCGTTTGGAAATCCATTATTACTTCCCCACTAAACAACGCACTGCAATTCTTTTTTCTTTTAGTCTGACTGAACTAAAGCTACGAAGAAAAGGTAATTGAAAGTGCATTGCCAGATAGATCACCTTTGAGTGTTCCCAGATCAAGAGACACAGCCTGTCTCTAGCTACAAATAGAATAAAAAGGAACATTTTCAGTGATGCTTGGTAAAACTGGAAAGAAAATGTCCATCAGTTTACTTAATTAGCAATAACACTGAGCGAAATTGTTGCCAATAAGAATCAGACTGTAATCTGTATTTATACAAATCCACGAAGTGTGACTATAGTAGAAGACATTTCCTGGATAGCTTTCCTAAATGCCAGTACAAATAGCAGAGACTCCTCTCTCATAATGCCCAATAAGCTGACCAGATTTCCCATTAAGGTAAGGAAGAAGTGAAGTTTTGGCTCTTGTCCTTTCTGGTAGCTCAGTTCCAGGGCAGCAGACTTTGTGCCAGTGCTAATCTGGCCTGGATTCCCTGATGCCCAAAAATCATATTCCAGAAGGATCAGACCTACTGTAGTGGCTGTATCTGTGCAGCTGGTTTTACTCCCAGTCCTGTCTCAGAGACTGTGTTTTCTGTACACGCCTGTTTCTGAGGGCAGAATTGTTTTTTTAGCCCTAGAGCTAACTTTGTAGTCAAGTTGATTAAGTGGCCATAGATAATAAGTAAGTAACCACATTATATCAGACTAAGTAGATTGTTGGATATTCTGAATACTGGCTCCTGCCTCATGTAGGAACTTTGACTTTCAGGACAGAGCTCAGTACTTCAAAGAATTCTTTATCAGAATACATAAATATTTACATTTGTATTTTCTGCAAGACAGCATTGTCTGCATGCATCTACTCGATTACCTTGCATTGAGCACCACACTTTTTCTTCCATGAATTCTGCCGAATGAGTTTACAATTATTTGTGTTCAGAGGGTTTGTTTTAGCCTGTTACCCAAGAGCAGGTTCTTCTCACAGAGCTGTAAAGAGCAGCAAGTGCTTTTGCACCCATTCATTTTGCTCTCTGAAGGTGACTTTAAAAATTAACTGAACTGTTTTTTTTTTTCCATTGGTTTCACTGTTGTGGGTTTGGGTGTTTGTTTGTTGGGTTTTTTTAAAGATTTTATTTTATTTTTATTAGATGTTATTTAACTGTATTTGGCTGTAAGTTTAACTAATAGTGTGAGAATAAGGCTGGGTTCTTTCCACCTCCTGCCCTGTGCCTAGTTTCTCAGTGCCTCTGTCATGTGGAGTTAACACTTTGCCATTGCCCTCAGAGGCTGTGAGGGTGAGATGCATTAGTGTGTTAGGGTCATGCAGCTACCTAGGTAAGCGTGAGATAAATCACAGGGTGTCTTCACAGAGTCCTCTGATGGGTTATTTGAATCCTGGAAGTGTTGTGGAGGGAGAGAGAGAGAAGGCAGTCAAGTAAGGTGGAAGAGATGAAGCAGAAGAATGTCAGTGGATCCAAAAGTCTTTACCATGGCAGTTTTCAGAACTAAAAACATGACAAAGGCTTCTTTTGTCTCAGGAAGAAGCTTAATATCTTTGGAAACAGTGAATCAGTTCCAGCTAAAGAGAGCTGTCTGTCTTTATCCAGAGATGACTTTTTGATATTTTAAACAAAAGATGCCTGTACAATTTTTCTTCAACAGTTTGATCTTCAGTATAGACATATTTCTGTGGAAGTAATTTGAAACTAATAAACAAGCCTTGAAAAAGATCCCCAGCCCTCAAACCTCTCAGAACCTTTGAGGGCTTTCAGGTTTATACAGATCTAATCATACTTGGTTGCTGTTATTTTTACAGTATACCAGTTCCTAGTCTGGTCTGTGTTGGAGATACTTTCCCTTTTCCCGGTGTCCTGATCTTTGTAAAATTCAAGGCCAAATAAATAAATATTAAAAGAAAAAAATCAACTTTGAGGAGAAAAGAAGAAGAAGAAAAAAAAAGGATCACTTGAACACATTGTGCAGTTCTATTCAAACCCCTCTTTTGTGAAGATGGAACTTTATTCTTTGCAAATTGAATGTAGAGCAGAATTCTCCTATATTTTCCAGCTGAAATTTCAGGCCCCCATGCAACACAGCATTCCATAGCCTCCCAGTCACTGCCACACCTTCAGAAATGATTGGGGAGGTGCTAGGATGAGTTGTAGCCTGGCAGGCAGAAGCAGCAAGAGCGCCTGATACTGGATGAGTAAAAAAGGATCCAAACTGAGTAGGGTGGTTATGTCTTACCAGAGTGAAAGCCAAAGCAACAATGTGCAATGTGGGCTCCCTTGAGATAAACATCAGGACATTGATGTTCCCTATCTTTATTGATGGTTTGGACAGAGATTCAGATAACAAAAGCAACTTTTCTTGGCAATGTACAGTCATCTCCAGGGTGCAGAAAAATGGGTGAAGGAAGGTATTTTAGAAGTATTAGCTGAATCTAAGTGTAAACTGCAAATATTTTTTATGTTCATTTGCTTCTGCCTGCTTTCCTACTTTTGTCTGATGCAATGATCTTAAAAATCATCCTAAATCAGAGTTTTCTGGTTGAGTGTCCTAATGAAGTCAATACAACTGGAGTCCTCGTAGCAGGGAAGAACCAAAAAAAAAAAATTAAAGCTATCTGCAGATAGAGCTGGGAGTGTTACCTCAATGTGGCAGATTAACACAGGACTGTGAGTGGCAGTGGGTTCAACCTGAAGCTGGGAAGTGCTGTAGTCTGTTTTCTGGCTGGGAAACCAAGAAGTAAAACCTACACTGGTGATATAAAGCAGGGCAGTATAACAGCTTTTACCGATGGCAGAAAATTCATTCTCACACCCAGGAGGTGTCTGGGAGCTGACAGCATCTGTATCAGGTCAGGTATCTCATTGTTCAATATGTTTCCTTTTTCTTTATTGTGGTGCTGCTCAGTGCTTTGAAAAATTCCAGCCATCTGTTTCTTCCAGAAAACGCAAGGATCTATACAGCAAAGGTTAATAAAATCGTAAAGGTCACAGAGCTGTAAAACAGCTTCCCATAGAAAAAGGAGAGGGAGCGTCAGATGATGCCGGTATGATGCTCATAACAAACTGAGGTAGCAGTTCTTTAACTTACACATAACTTTAAGTAATCTTTGCAACTCCTTGCTTATTGTGGATAATTAGGATTTATGACAAACAAATAGATAATTCCCTAAAAGAAGGAATCTACAGGGGTTCCTCCTATGCCGACAAGTGCAGTGTCTCCAGCTCAAGATTTCACTGAGCTGCAAACTGTGAAGTATTCATAGGAAATAGCAAAGCTTGCATTCTTTCTTCTGTTCCCAAACTCTTTCCTAGGCATTTTCTACTGGCTGTTGCTGGAGTACAGGGCTAGAGAGATCTTTGGCTGGGTTTTGTATGGGCTGCTCTCTGACAGCTGAACTGTACCTGCTAGGCTTGGGGTCATCGGGCTGTTGGGCAGAGGGTTAGGAAGTTTTGGTTGTGTCTACATCAGCATGTGATTCTGCACTGTAGGAGAGGATCAGTGAACTGGAGCTGAGGTCTCTACATCAATGGTATACACTACCATTATACAAACCATACCAGGGTTTTTCTTTGGACTGGATTTAATCTCGTTATTTGGACTGAATGTCCCCCTCATGCATGTGATCACAACTTATTTGATTCAGTATTAGGGAACAGATAGTGGTTTGTGTACCCCTGAAGCAGAGATTCCAGTTTGATTTCATGTAGAGGGAATCTAATTTGTGCTCACCCAATCCATCCAGTGTGATGAAACAATGCTCAGCAAGTGTGGACAGCAAGGGATTTGTTTCAGATTTATACTGATACTATAGCTTAGTTCTGCTTTGTCTTGATGCTTCTCAGAGACAGATTTTTTCTTTCCAGTTGTACAGCAGTGATGCTATTTCTGAGCAACTCTTTTCTGATATGTAGGGCCGGTCAGATGTCTAGCCAAACAAGTCCAGTAATTAGTTAATTAGTAGTATTAATGTGTGTGTTCAATAGGTATGTGTGCAGAAATAAGGGAATTAACTATGTTGGATATCATTACGAGGCAGGTTTGTATCCAACATGCGGAAGTCCATCCTTTTGCTTGGCAATGCAAAAGATTTCAGTATGACAAAACCGCTGACTGAAGAGTCAAGAACAAATTCAACAACATGATGATGTGAATGTTTTCTGCCCATATTTGTGAATTACATCTCTGTCACATAACAGAGATAGCAGTCTGAAAACAGGGATACAGGAACAGATCTGCTGAAGCTTGTTCACATTTAGATGAAACAGTGCTGCTGTTTCCCGAGGCGGGCAGCGTGAGGCAGTGAAAGAGGCAGGGCAGTGACGAGGCACTGGAACGTAGGTGCTGTAGTTTTGCCCATCAGCAATGGTCACAGCACCTCTGGGAATCACATTTAAGAGAAAAAAAAATGCAAGCAGCCGCTTTTTGCCCCCAGAGAAGGGAGTGAGAAGATGTAAGAAACTGTGCAAACATCAAGGCCAGGGAACGGGGGGAGGAGGTGCCCCAGGTGCAGGAAAGGAAGATGCCCCTGCAGCCCATGGAGTGGCCCCATGCTGGAGCAGGTGAAGACATACAGGAGATGCTGTGACCCCTGTTGGAGCAAACCTCTGCCAGCACTTGCAGCCCGTGGAGAGAAACAGACACATGGAGATGAGAGAGATTGATCCACTCTGGAGCAGGTTTGCTGGGGCGGGGAGGCTGGTGACCAGGCTGGAGCAGCCTGGGCCTGAGAGACTGAGAGACATTCTGTGATTTATGACTGCTCCCCATAGCAGTGACCCACACTGGGGCAGCTGGTGAAGAGCTGAAGCCCAATGGGAAAGGACTCACATTGGAGAAGTTCATGGAGGACTGTCTCCCATTGGTGGGACCCTACGCTGGAGCAGGGGAAGGGTGTGAGGAATGCCCCCTCCTCCAGCTAAGAAGGAAACAAACTCATGAGGAACTGACCAAAACCCCCATTTCCCCAGTCCCTGCCCCTCCTCCTGCCACATTGAGGGGGAAAGAAGGGAGCAAAATCATGACTGAAGTCTGTGAAGTAGGGCGGGGTGGGTGGAGGTGCTTTAAGATCTGGCTGCACTTCTCATTACATGACACTGGTCTCTCAGTGCAGTGCAGTGTCATAAATCAGAGTTTTCTTTCCTTTATTCTGTGCTGAGTCTGTTTTGCCTGTGACGCTGATTGTGGAATGATCTCTCCCTGTCCTTATCTAGACTTCTGAGCCTCTCTATATTTATTTTCTCCCCTGTCCAGCTGAAAAGGGGATTGATAGCATGACTTTGATGGGCATCTGGCCTCCAGCCAGGGTTAAACCACCTCAGTAGGCAAATAAAAAATGCATGAAGGCATAAATGCTGGGGAAACAGGGACCAGAGTCAATTTCCTTTGGCTTCTCTGCAGGTGGAGGAGGTTGGCATTTCTTTCTGGAATTGTAGTGCAGGCTGTTTTGGTACTTGGACTGACAGCCAGTGGTTGTGGCACTGGGAACGTGGATACAGCTGCTTTGATGGGAAGAGCTTGTCAGTCATGTCTTGCCTTTCCCAGTGGCTCCTGGTGAGTTTTGCAGGCATTGGGACTGGGGGATCATCACGCTGCAAGTATGGTTGTCATGTTTGTGTGGATGAAAAGACTGGAGGGTCAGAAGTCTCACTTGTGATTCTTGTTCTTTGGTCTTTCCCAGCTATCTTTGTCCTTTTGAAGTAAGGTTGTGACGAGATTTAATTATGGAAATAATCAGGTGCAGACATGCTGAGTTTTTTTAAAACCTGGAGAACAACGCCTGGTATAATTAACTGGATATAATAGGAATAGCCTGGGAGTAATGTATTATGTATTCTTTCTGTACAGAATCACATAGTTGAAGCAGATGGCTAATAATTTTCATCTCCATCAAAAAAAAAAAGTAAAAAAAAGTCATCGCGTTTGTTGGCCCTTCATCAGTGAGAGAACACACACACCATGGGATTCAAGCCAGAACTTTGTATTTTCAGTTTGAAAAAACAGTGTAATGTGTGTGATTATATCTCAGCCATTCAGATAGAGATAACAATTCCATATTCAGAAGGGGTTTTTTTTTGTTTGTGTGGTATTTGTTTGGTTGGGTTTTTTGTTAAGTTGTGTTTCATTCTGGATTTTGAGAGAATCAAAGATGATTTATGAGAGGCACATTTAAGGACTTCAGTACTCCTTGAAATCTTCAGCAGTATATTATCATCTATTTTATGTCATCTTAGATTGTTTTGGTACCAAAAAATGTGAATTCTGACATTTGGTCATTGTTTTATGACTTTTTTTTCATAATAGAGTACTAGATCTAACTGTGGGCTAACCATGGGCTAACTCACAAAACATTTCAAAACGTTTAAGATGCTTCACTGCCAGAATGAATGAAAACCTTCATCACCAAGTCAGTGAGAACTGAGAATTTCCTCTGAAGATGTGTCTGCTAAATTTTACGTTAGAGCTTTCTCTGCAAAATGCATCCTATTCTGTGCTACACAACTTTTTTACTCGTTAGTCAAACCTAGGTCTGGCTTTGGATTTAATTTAAATTAGGAATGTAGCTCTCAATCCATGATTTACAGGAGGTTTATCTTCAATTTAAAGGGAATAAAATGTTCTCCAGTTGCAGGGCCTTCAACTGGATGATCTGAGTAAGAGTCTTCAGGTACAAAACATAGTTATTTATATGTAGTGAATCCTCCTATCATTCATTCAGCTGCACAGACAGAATGTGCAGAAACATCCAGGATGTAGTCCTAGAATAACTTTGTGGGGTTTTTTTTAAACATAAAAATGACACATATCTCTGGCTCAGTCTACATAATACCTTGTTCCTAAAAGCTTTTCCGCATTAGACTATTACACTCTAATGATTATAGCTGTACTTTAGATACAAATACTGTCATAATTTAGTGGTGAAAGAATAAGTCATGCATACATAAGTTTGAGCTAATTCTCTCTTTTGAAAAACAGCCATTTGCAAGCTTATTACCTCATTTGATGCAAGAATGAGTCATCTTTTGCAGTAATGCTCCTTTGAATGAGGTAAGATAACAGCCATACAGTGTATTGGACAAACCCTTATGTAAATACTGGGGGGTTTGCTGTGGACTTTTGTATGGATTTGTGACCACATGGTAGTCTCTTGCTTTCACAATATGGGATAATCCGATGAACATTTTACGGGTAATAACATGGTGTGCCTGTGTAATGGAGCAGAATGAAATACTTTTGTTCAAATGGGTAATTTTACCTTGTTACTGAGATTCACCTTGCTGTTAGTGCAGTCACACATTTTGGGAAAGTATTTGTGGACATTAGGGGCATGAGAGAAACTTTACAACTTTTAGGGGATGTGCTGTTCTGCTAGGAAAGAAGTTCCTTTCCATCAGCATTTAAATTTCAAGAGAGAGGGGAACTTATTGGAAAGACAGTAGTCCTTGTTAAAGCTGTAACTGCCCCTTCATGAAAGAATGTATTTTAAATATTCTATGCTGGTAAATTTTGTGTCTCTTTGTTAAAAATGTCCTATTTTATCTGCGCATAAGGATACCATTAGCCTTCTCGGCTATGAGGGCACAATGCTGGCCCATGGAAAGCTGCTTGTGCACCAGGACTCTCAGGTCTTTTTCTGCAGAGCTGCTTCCCAGCAGGTGAACCCCTAACCTGTACTAGTGCTTGGGATTAATCCTCCCTAGGTGTGGGACCTGCAAGGTGCTTGCCCTTGCTGAATCTCATATGGTTCCTCTCCACCCCACTCTTCAGAGTGTCCAGATCTCACTGAATGGCAGCCCAGGCTTCTGGTGCGTCAGCCACTCCTCCTGGTTTAGTACTGTCAGCAGACTTGCTGAGGGTGCACTCTGTGCCTCTGTCCAGGTCATTGATGAATGTAATATTTAACCAATATGTGCGCTATATGGCCCACTGCTCTGCACTGGTGTGACCTCACCTGGAGTACTGCACCCAGCTCTGGGGTCCCCAGTATAAAAAAGACATGAACCTGCTACAGTGAGTCCAGAGGAGGGCCACAGAGATGATGAGAGGGCTGGAGCACCTCTCCTATGAAGACAGGCTGAGAGGCTTGGGCTTTTGTTCAGCCTGGAGAAGAGAAGGCTCTGGAAGGACCTTCCAGCAGCCTTCCAGTACCTGAAGGGGCCTACAGGAAAGCTGGAGAGGTGCTGGTTATAAGGGCGTGGAGTAACGGGTTTAAGATGAAAGAGGGGTAGATTTAGATTAGTTATAATGAAGCAATTCTTCCCTGTGAGGGCGGTGAGGCCCTGGCACAGGCTGCCCAGAGAAGCTGTGGCTGCCCCCTCCCTGGCAGTGTTCAAGGCCAGGTTGAATGGGACTTTGGGCAACCTGGGCTAGTGGAGGATGTCCCTGCCCCTGGCAGGGGGGTTGGAACTAGATCATCTTTAAGGTCCCTTCAGCCCAAACAAGTCAGTGATTGGATGATTCCATGATTCTATACTCTTGCCTTCTATGTTTTTCTTGCAGTTTTTTGCCCTAAATGTTGCTGGGATAAGACATGGGACTAGATGGCTTTGTGTGATGACCCAGGAAGGGCATTCTTGTGTTCTTATTGGATTTTGCAAGAATAGTGAGGAGATGGAAGCCTGTGGGTTGGGGGTGGGGGGGAAGAAAAAAGAAAAAGGGCAGTATTATGATAAGCAAAATGCATCCTTATAGTTCGATTTCACATTTGCTGCCTGAGGATGTGATTTGGAAGCTGGCCAAAGAAATAGGAACGCCAGGGTTTGACTGGTCTAGCCTGAGGCAAATTATATCATCAAATACAGAATAAAAGATACAGACCAGCTTCACTCAAGATACTGAGGGGCTGCTTATGTCAGTGGTCAGGCAAAGTGTATGTTGCATGCTGTGTAAAAAAATATTAATGTGATTTCTTTCGTCTGAACTCCTGATAAAACTGTGATGTGCTGGTGGGAAGGCTTCTGGGACTCTGCTGTTAAGGTCTGCCTGCCACCGAAGTGAAAGCAAGTTACCATTGTGTCAACTGCAGTTCTATTCTTCTTTCACACATATCTTTATGTGAGGGAATAAATTCTTGAGTAAATATAAATGATTTAATCTATATTACATTTATATGTATGTTACATATATGCCAAATGAATAAAATTAGTAATAATTTTTATGTACATATATACAGACACATGCAAATAAATATTTGCATTTATTTACATAATATGGTAATTGTTTCCAACCTGTATTACTACTAGGTTACTGTTGTGAGTAGTGCTGCACCTGGGGAGGAGCAAGCCCAGACACCAATACATCCTGGACCTGAGTGACTGGAAAACAGTCAGGGCAGTATCCTGATGGACACCAACTTGGGTGTGAGCCAGCAATGTGTCCTTGCAGGTGCAACAGTGTCTTGGGCTACCTGAAGAGGAGTGTTGCCAGCATGTAGAGGAAAGTGATTCTTCCCCTCTCCTCAGCACTGGTGAGGTTATACCTGGAGTGCTGGGTCCAGTTCTGAGCTCCCCTAGTACAAGAAAGATATGGACATACTGGGGGGAGTTGTGAGGAAGGACAGAAAGATGATTAAGGGACTGGAGCTTCTCACATATGAGGCAACGCTGAGAGGACTGGTACAGTTCAGCCCCAAGAGGAGAAGGCTCAGGGGGGATTTCATTAGTAAATACCCAAAGGGAGGGTGCAGGGATAATGGAGCCAAGCTCTTTTCAGTGGTGAACAGTGACAAGACCAGAGGCAATGGGCACAAACTGAAACAGGAGAGGTTCCCCACGAACATCAGAAAACACTTTTTCACCAGGAGGTTGACTGAGCAGTGGCACAGGTTACCCAGAGAGGTTGTGGAGTCTCTGTCCCTGGAAATATTCAAAAGCTGTCTGGCCACAGTCCTGGGCAAGCAGCTCATTGTCAGTCTGTACAGATATACTAGAGCATGTTTAATTAGTGAAAAAGAAAAGCCTATGAATGGGAATAAGTTGGCTGTGATTATGTGGAACAGTGCTCACATTTCTTCTGATCCAAAGGAAGATACGCACACTCTCATGCTTTCTCTCATTAGTGTGGTACATCAGAATGTAAAGGAAATAACTTACAGTGGTTTACTGCAATAAAGATAAAAAAATGATTTTTGTAAGGCTAAAGTGGCAATTTACTACAGTGGAAAGAAGCAATGAAATTTTCTGTAAGCTTAATTCAAGGAGCTGAAAAGAATGCAAGTCATAAAATCAAATTTATTTTTGAACAGGTATAAAAATTCTATAGATGATTTTACATTTAAGGAGAATGAACCAGCCTGAAGAGTCCTCATTAACTTTCAAGGGCCATTTGGCAGATAATGGAACTCATCCACTAAAACATTTATTTTTCTTGTCTTATATAGACACACATGCTTATCTCTGAACAACAAGATCCACTGTTGGAGAAAAAAAAGCTGCTTCTTTTGCATAGAGGCCAGGAGGCAAAGTGGCAGAAAATAAGACGGGGAGGGATAAGGTTCTAGCTAGAGAGGAATAGATAGATAAAACTGAAAAAACAAATTAAAAAAATTTCTCTGCCACGATGAACAAGAAGAATGGAAAACTACTGGAGGCTTGCATTTTTATTTAGGAAAAAAGTATGAAGATGCAATTCTAAACTGACAACCTAGCTCTAAAAAGATGCCACATCTGTTTTACTGAAAATCTTGTGATAATATTTAGCTACTTTTTTTGTGTAGAACTATGGAAAAGTTCAGACTGCTTTATGTCCCCTGTCTGTCCTGCTCCCTCCTCAAAGGCTTCAGCATCCTTTCACCGGGGAGAGAGGAAAGCCTGTGAGTCTTTGCCTTACTAAAGCTGACATTTTAATGATGGGAAACCTTCTCAGTGGAAAGCAACGGGTGGAATCCTTTTGGGGTTTGAAAATATAAAAGAAACAGGGTTGGGAATCTGACATGAAAAGTGAAATGTGTGCAGTAACAAACCAAAATTGTTTTATTTCAGAGGTTAATATAGACCAGAGGTGGGTTGTGGGGTTTTTTTTTGTTTGTTTGTTTGTTTGTTTGTTATTTTGTAAGAAGAAACTCAATAGTACTTTATTTGTCAACAAATAGTTGAGAGGGCAAAATTTGCAGAAAATGGTTTGGATTTTTGAGTTTTGAACATGCAGCACCTCTCATTCCTTGGAAAGAAATGATCCATACTTTTCATTTTACTCAATTAACCCTGTATTGTGGCTTAGCCTCTCCTGTATTCTTGCTGATGCCTCTGATTTTGCCAGTTCTTGGTGACAGAGAGTACGCTTTAGCTTCAACAACACATGAAGGAACTGGAAGAAAATTAAAAGTGTAGGACCAGCTCTCTGAGATGTTATGAAAATATACTACGTATTCACAGAGGACAGGTATACACTGTATGTCTGCTCCCATTTTCTGTTGGGGCCTGCTCAAGAAGCATCGTTTCTATTTTCCTTCCTCATTCCATCATCACCCACGCGTGCCAGCCTGCGGCCCGAGCACACAATCTGAAGGACAATCAACAGAAATGGGAATCACTTGTCTTCTGGGCATACTTCTCTTGCAGCTGGTCCATGCTGCAGGCATGTGGCCAGGTTCCGGCCCGCCCAGAGTCAGTTCTCACAAGACAAGGAGCCAGCACATTGAGCTGAGCTGGCCGAGGGGGTTTTCCACACCACGTGGCGTCAGGGCCCCATAAAAGGGGCCAGGTGGTGTGAAGGGGTGGGTTTGTGTGGTGTTGGGATCGTCTGAGTTGGGCATCAACCCTCAGGTCAATGAGCCTTGTGTATTATCCCCTTTTGTGACCGTTCTGTCCCAGTGCTGTTGGTGTCATTCCCCTCTCCCTGGGCTGTCCCAGCACACTGCCCTTCCCTGCCCCGCAATTTGCCTCTGGCACCCCATTCTCCTGCCCTGCCCAGCCCTCCGGGAGATGGAGGGGAATGAGCAGCGCCTGGGGCTCGGCTACCGTGTGGGGCTGAACCACAGCAGCAGGAAAATGGGAAAGGAGTCTCTGAGCCGCAGTGAGTGTTCTCAAGTGCCTGTGCATGACTTAAAAGTCTTTCTCCATAGAATCTGTTTTCCTAGGATCACTAATCTTTCTTAATGAAGGAATTAAAAAAGCACAAGCGGCCTCCTCACTGTGTGGACTCTGGTTTCCTTTCCCATTGCTGCTGCTCAAGGTTGCTGGTGTGGCAATGGCTGCTCTAAGGCCTCCCAGAGAACAGTAGGCAAACTGATTTGGTTGCTTGAAAAGGCATTTTGGTTTTCATTTAGTTTTTTTGTGCAAAGCTGCAGAGGAAATCCACTGTCTGGAGAGAAGGTGTGTGAGCAGTGAAAGAGGTTTTCTGTTTGCAACAGGGTCTGATTTAAAGGCAGGCTAGGAAATAGACTTGTGTTCCTGATTGCCTGTGTTCTGTGACTAAATGCATATTTTATTGGAAACAAGTGCAGCTCCCATCTACACAAGGATGAGTGTGGCTTCAGTCAGAAGCCATCTTGTAACATCTGTTGCTGCTCAACAGAGGGTCAACATTGGTGTCAGAGAAAGCCCCTCTTGAGTTAGTATCTACTGCTACCTGCTAATCTCTCCTCAAAGCCTTCTGTTCTTTTCCTGTTTGCCATCTCTTTTTCTGAGCTCTAGTCTCTTGCTAGAAGCCATTCAGTTTGTCTTCTGCTCCCCTCCCGTACTCCTCCCTGTTGAGGCAGGTTGCTTCCTCATGTGCCAGAGGACATCAGCAGAGGAGGGATGTCAAGCAGAACTGATTAATTCTTACTCTGTCCCTTCTTCCTATCTCATATTTCATGGTCTTATGTTGCAGGGCAAAATTTCTGGCCTTAGCCAGGTGAGTGACTTAATGGATGGGTGCTCTTTGGAGAAGGCAGCTTCCAGATCCTAGAAACCAAGCCTTGAGAAAAGATGACTGCACTCAGTCTGTGCAAAATACAGTTTTTCCAGGCTGCTCAAGGTTCCATCTAACATGGCCTTGAACTCTTCCAGGGAGGGGGCAGCCACCATCTCCCTGGGCAACTTGGCCCAGTGTTTCATCACCCTCATAGTGAAGAATTTCTTCCTAATATCCAATCTAAATATACCTCCTTCCAATCTAAAACCATTCTCCCTCCTCCTATCAGTACATGCCCTTCTGAAAAGTCCCTTCCCAGCTTACTTATAGGCCCCTTCAGGTACTGGAAGGCTGCTATAAGAGCTTCCCTGAGCCGCCTTCTGGCTGACAAACTCTCTCAACCTGTCTTCATAGGAGAGGTACTCCAGCCCCCAGTCATCTTCGTGGCCTTCCTCTGGACCCATTACAACAGTTCCATGTCCTTCTTATGGTGGTGAACCTCAGCACTGGGTTCTATGACCTCCATGTGAGGTCTCATGAGAGCAATGGGTCTTGTAACCCATTCAATAATAACAGTATCATTTAAGCCTTGTCTGTGACCTGGTATGGTGGACAGAGGAGTCATAGGGAAGTAATCTACAAAGGAGAAACTAAAGGTGTACTATTCAAAGGCGTAGCAAAGAGGTACTACTCTGTGTAATTCTCTCTTAAGGATGTCTTCTGGAGACATGCACCTGCCTGTTAACCACTGGAAAAGTTTAAATGCTTGCCATGTGCCCCACTAATCAGGTGCATTCATGTCTTCTTTTTGAAGAGGAATCTGGACAAAGATGAAGAGGAACTTTGGACAAAAATCTTTTGTTTTCCATCCTCATGTTTTCACATAGAAAGGAAAAGAGGTTTATTTTCTTAGTAGTGCTAAGTAAACTGTTTGAAAACAAAGGTAAACTCCAATGCTTTTATTATTTAGCCCAATTGTATCAAATAGAGTAGCTACAAAAAAGTTGTCTAAAAACATTATGACGTGTTCGAAATTGAAGTTTTGCTTTTATTAATATCTACTACATCTTAATTTGGAGAAGTGTGACAGGGATAGGACTGAATGAAACCAGTATGTGTCTCATTTAATGGAAAAGTAATTAAATTGATTATTTCTAAGGACTTGGAAGATTTATTCAAATACTGACATCAAAGCTGATAGGATCAGAATTTTGTGCCTTTAAAAATCCCCTCAAGTGCTTTGTACTCTTGGAGAATAAGATTTGCATGGTGAATGCAGAATGTACATTAGAATTGCAGGAACATCCCAGTATTTCATTTCTGTTTGAGGAAAGCATGGTTAGTTCTTCAAATGTATTCCATTAGTGTTCTAGCACCGATTCAGTGGTAGTAAACAAGTGCAGTACATACCATGGGACAGGCAGTGGTTTAACTTTTTCTTTTATTTTTATAAATAATTGCATTTGATTACCTCAAGAGTTTCAATATTATGCAAGAAGTAACATTCACCTGTTTTCCCCCTGAACCTCTTAAATGTTTTTGAATTGTACTATTTCAAAACTACATTGGTTCTGAATGTTTAGGACAACTTTAGTAACAGCAATTGAGGCTGACCAACCCAGGATGTATAAGCCTTGCAAGCCTGGATGATGCTTTAAACAAGTGCTGTTGTGACTGCATCTAGTCACTGTCACTGGCCAGTCCTGTTATGCTGCCTTAGATTTTCTGGTCCAGTTGATCCAGTATTAATTTCAAACTAGATCAATGGGTTTCAGAAAAGGACTAGTACTTTGATTTAAAGGATGCGCATTTTTATTGCTGTTGGAAATGGATGTGTTGATTCTCTAAGAACCTGGGAATCAAAACATAGTACTTGTGTTGTCATTTAGTAACTCTCTGAATTGTATTCTTGTAAGCTTCACTCACCATGTTCCATCCTGCATTGACTCATGTAATAAATTAAGTCCCTATCCTGAACCTATTAAACATTTTTTTACATTTCTCTCTAAACGGGTACTGGACTAGGCCTGGACTAGGCCTCTGACGTGCAGCTCCCGATGTGCAGACAGACACATTTGCATAGTCCTACATAGAGCAATTTAGAACATTATTCACCCTAATCTGAGGGGATTTTTTTAGTAAAGGGCTGTGGCCTACTTTAAATCTGACAGACCTCACAAACAGTTGCGGTAGGCCAAATTCTGCCCGCTTGCTTGAGCGGTGCAGGTATTGTGCAGATTAGGCAGAACAGAGAAATAATTTAGATCAGCTATTTTCCTCCTGGTGACACAGCTGCTGAGTGCAGGCATTGCAAATGCATCATGTGCATAGAGCAGAGCTATCAAGTGTGTCAAGGTGGGCTCAGCATGAATTGCTAGATGCTGTCCTCCTGTGTGCTGCTCCTGTGCGGCTTATTTTGCCTCTTGATGCTATTAATAATGGCTTGTTGTCATGGCTTGATGGTTTCTGATGAGACCACATTAAAAATATGACATACATTTTGGACAGTAGGACACCCGGAGAGGAAGAAGGCTTTAAAGAAAAAAAAAAAAAGCAGGTGGTTAAATAAAAACCTATACACTCTTCATGATTTCTGGTAGAAATTTACACATGCATGAAAAGATCTATCAGTTGTGTATAAGATGAGTGAGGAACCCAGTCTTCTGCAGTATTTCAGGGGAAGCATTATGTGTGCAATAAACAATTGCTCAGTGTGAAAATATTCTCTATATAGAGTTATGTATAGCTTCATTTCCCCCTCCCCCCACCCCCCGCAAGCTTCTTAGATGCTGGTCTTTGTTTCTCTTTAACTTGGGGCATGTGTGAAAATATGTGTATGAGCCCATTCACGTTAGGTGTACCAGAAGAATTTACTATGGTGTTTTATCTGAAATTTGCATGTGGAGGGAGAAGGGGTGGCTGGTCTTTCAGCTGAAAAGTGAAAAGGTTTGGGGTTTTTATTTATGACAAAAAATATATATTTGTTGCAGTATTTTTTCCAGTGCTTTTTGAGCAATTCTCTTCCTTACCAAGTTTTTCAAAACTATGTGTTAGTCTTCAATTTCAGAAAGCACTGATCCTGGAAAATGTTGACATTTAGTCCCTCCTATGCAGAAGTTTTCAGAACTAGGTATCTCTCCGTAACTGACATTGAATTATCAGCTCTCTTGTGGATAGGGCATCCTCAGTGTTTGTCCTCTGCTCCCAGTTCAGATGAGATTGCTTTTTAGTGCTAGTGCCATAAATAACTTTATTGTTATGGGCACACTGTACATTATAAAATAGGTTGAGATAACTGACTGAATTTGCAAATGCCAATAACCAGCCACTGTGCAGAAATGTAACTGATGTAGATTATTCTGCATAAACAAGGTGTATAAGCAGCTCTACTGATTGTAAAAAGGAGAAGAGCTCCTTTACCTATTGGCAGTTAGGTAAAGAGCAGCTTTTGTGTATTAGATTGTAGTAAATATCCTATTAATTTTTCCCTTCCCACTTGGTATTGTACTTTGTGATTAGTTCATGCTTTCCTAATCTATGGAGATATCAGTTAAACTGGTCAGACTATTCCTTTGCATTTTCTTTAAAGACATTCTCCAAAAGGCAAGTGGATAGGAAATGAGGACACACCAATATTCTGTGATGACAGTAGTCTATTTAGACTATAGTGTCTGGATGTGTGGTGTATATTGGATTTATATAGCAGTAATGCAGAACAAAAGTTGAAGATACGGTATGTCTTATGTCTTGGATGTATTCTTGTCCCAGCTGTATAATGGGCGGGATTATGGTCACTTTTCAGTGCCTGCAGTATCCTATGTCGTGTAAATAAATCTTTATTCTGTTTCTTGACCTGCCATTCCTACTCACTTGTATTTTCTCTCTCCATTTACCTTATATTGTCTGTCCTAGAAACATCTTAGAAAAAATACCAGGTTATGGTTCCCATTACGTATTTTGTAAGATTACAATTCATCTGCCATTCTTTGTCCAGTCTTGCAGAGTATTTAAATTCAAATTCTTTCAGGCTGCTATGGATCTGACAGAGTGTGAATTATGATGCAATAGAACATGTATTCTTATGAAGTATAAGGCTAGAAGTCAAGTGCCATTTAAAGTGCAAATGCATGAATGGTTATGCTGTAAGTCACATCTTGGTGTCATGTGATTTGGGTCGGCCTAGTATAACTCTTTACTTAAAAATGGTAGAGAAGGTACAGGCATAAATTATTTAAAGTTATTTTTAAATTGCTTTATAATTCTGGGTAATTGTTTCACATTGAATAAGAATGAAATAGGTTAAAATGTTCTCTTAGGTTAACACTTAAAGGTCTATAAAGGATTTTTGATGAAAACCAGTGTCGGTGTGCATTTTCAAAGCTAATAGGTTAACTGTATTCTGCAAATGAGGGTCCCTAGAGTCTTTCTAAATGTTACCTTTTTAATGTAGGCAGAAACTTGCAAAAGGGTCTGAGGATTTCAAGCACTTGGATGGTTATGTTTTTCTAAACTCTTGGTCCACCTTTGTGTCCTAAAATCTTTGAGAGTGTTCTTCACCAATGTGCCTAGAGCTGTTCCCTAGCCTTGCAGGTAATAAGCAAGGCTTTTCTGGTTTTTTTTAGAATTTGCAGAACTTTTATAGAATGTCTTAGAGGCTTCTCAGAGTGGGAAGTTCTTATGATGCATGTCTCTTACATTTCCACCTCAGATGAATCCTGGCCATTCTCAATTTAAGCTTTGCATGTAAATAGCTGCAGTGTAACAGCTTTTCACAATCAGTTGTGACTTCCAGATGTAAAGATGGTGGCAGAGCTCACTGAAAAATGCAGGTTTTGTTCCCTGGAGGCTTCTGAGAGTTTTTAAGTTTGTTTTGTGGATATATGAGGTTGAGTGGAGATCTTGGAATTTTTTTTATAAATCTAAAATACCATCTTCATCTTAGCGTGCTACTATGCAGCATTCTATTATATATGGCTTTAAGAAGAAAAGATGTAAGTCCTTTCTAAAAGCGTGGGCTAAGTAATATGCTATCATGAAACTTTGATTATGTTGCATTTTCTGGTGGTTATGGGTTCCGTCAGAGAAAAATATTTGACAGCAGTAATTTAAAGTAATGTTTAAATGGGCAGTGGTAACCAAGGCCGCCTTTTTTCATTATGTATAGTGAGGGAGAGAAGTATGAAAAATTAAGCCTCTTTAAAGTTCTTTTTTAATACTTTCAAAAGAGTATGTCTTACTGTACAGAAAAGTAAGTGTGTCACCTCACACAAAATGAAACTCAGTACTTTGAAATCCTGAGTATGAAATACAATAAATTCAGTGGGTGGCAGTTTCACTACCTGTCAGACTAGTTTTGCTCAGAGTAACTTCTCATGGTTACGAGGAGTGTGGCTGATCAAAGGAGCTTAGGGGATGGGAGGAAAACGTTTGGCCTAACTGTGGCTTTTGTACAAGGTTTTATTTGCAAACGCTTAGCAGTTTTGTGAAACTTTATTTTATTGAGGAAATTGATCTAAAAAGGTAAGGTAGCTTTATGAGTTCCATTTGTGTGTGAAAATTGCAACATGGAGAAATGGAGGAAAAACTGTACCTGAAGACTCATGTTTAAAAGTGACCTCAATAGTAATAGTGACTAAGGTTTGGAAGCAAGTGCATGCCATTGGAAGTATTTGAAAGTGCTTTAAAAGTAGTATCAGAAGTGACTGGCCTGAAAATGCAAAATAAACAGGTTTGGGAGCATTAAGTTTCATGGCCCCGTCTTCCTACAAGGAGATCCAAGCTCCCCTTGGTTAGTCTGCTGTAGTACTCCTTCACTTGCATCTCTACTTGAGTCAGAGTCCCTCTCTTTCTTAGCATTTGACTGTCAGTAAATGCCACTGTGGTGATCCACAACCAGATATGCCAGTTTGGCAGAGGTTAAACTGCCTTGTGTTCCAACTGACCTCAGGTTGCTCTGGGTGGCTGGGGGTGTCTGGGCTTAACCCCTGAGTAATGTCCCTTTAGGTGTTTTATCGTGACCAGGTCTTTGCAATTCTCGGGAACAGAATTAAGACTCAAAATGGAGCCAAGTGTCCAGTCATTTCATTTGGCACATAACAAGCATGAAAGAGAAGGGGGGGAGAAAGGGAAAAGAGTGGAAAAGAGGGAGAGATTGCAGTAGGTACCACAATGGATCTGTGGTGTCCCATCAGTCTGATGTCTTCAGGTCTGGTGGGGGAGTGTTTTCTTAGCCTATTGGTTCAGCTGCCACTGTGGGTGTGTGGCATCCTGTCAGTCTGATGTCTCCTGGTCAGGTGGGGGGAACATTCCCCCTCCCATATTGCTGGTCTTGCCTTTTTTACAGTGTTGTCCCTTTGCATAGTCAGTAAGCCCTTTGTGTAGCGACACCTTCCACCTGGTGGTGGGACTCATGCCCAGTACTGCCTCCAGAGGGTCCTCGAAAGTTCCAGAGGGTCCGAGCCCCCTCACACTTTGTCCCTGCACCTGGGCAGATACACAGAGGACTTGGGCTACATTCTTTGAGATTCTTTTCTTGATGTGTGGAATTCACAGAATTGCCTTTGTGGTGGTGACAATGAGGCGGTTGTTTAGGGTGAACTGAGTGAGAGAGAAGAGAGGGGTACAGTTCTGTAGGCAATAGTTAAGACATGCTGAGAAGAAAGAAAGGGGGTGCGGTTCTGCAGTTGTTTACAACCACAACAGGCAGAAAATGAATCATGGGCTTCCTTACTCCCAGCCTTCCCACTTCAGGCAACTTGTGAGGACTTCTGCCTCCAAACAAAGGTCTCTCTTTTAAGGTAACTTGTCATTGGAACCTTCTTCATGCCTTTCTAATGAGCAATAAGTAGGTACCTATGATTTATTAGTATGTCTGGTCAAAAACTCTACAGTGTAATTAATGTACTGCAGATTTTTGGCTCATTTTATACTATAATCTGTGGCTGTTAAAGTTTTTTCAGGGAAATGTGGAGGCCAAGCATGTGGGTGGCCCTTGGGGGTAGAAAGACACAGGAATGGGGGAAGGTAAAATGAAAACTGCTGCTAAACATAGGGGGTTATTTTTGTCAGTGTTCTTTTTTTTTTTTTTTTTTTGCTTTATTCTTATAGGATCCCTTATGAGTATTAAAAAAAACAAAAAGCCAAAAGGTGTTGACATATGCTATTCTTAGACTGTGAGCATTGAGACTCATAGTGAATGTCTTCCAGCTACTAGCATTCATTAGGTGGTGGAAGCATGATTTCAGGTCAAAGAACAGCTTCTCTGTCTGAAATAGAGAAATCTTGATCTCTTTTTCTTAGGGAAAAAACACCTAATCAAAGCTTGTTAAACTCCTTTGGGGAGGGTGATACCCAAGACTTGTTTTTGTGAAGGCAGTCCCTGAATTTTAAATGTTTAAATTCCATTTAAGTAGTATCATTCTTCTCCTGACATTTGGACTTGCATTAAAATAGTTCCAACGCTTGTCCTACAGCTGCTTGTCAAGCGCTCAGGCTGCAGCAAGTAAGGGAATCCTGTCACATTACACAGAATTGTTTCGGTTTTGCCTGCCAGCCTGTGACAAGGTCAAAGCACAGCACAAAGCTCTGAGTTACAGTTAAAAACAAGATATAATGCATTTCTCAATACAGTTGCCTGGATTTGAAACAAATGTAGAAAGGGGACTTGTCTGCATTGCCAGAACTACGACGAAACGGTATTGCATTGTCCCCTCGCTGGAGTGAAGTTGTGAGAGATGCCAAGCACCTCGTAGCCCACGGTAATTGAATGGGCCTTGGGAATTGTCATTCAGAAATTTTTCATGCCCAAGGATTTTGACCAAAACTTCTGCTATGGATATTATTTCGTCGTCAATAGATTCTAGCTAATTATGAAGTGATGAAGACATAATGTCTTGTAGTGGGCTTTAAATTATACAGTTCTGCGGCTGTTGTTGCTACTGACTGCCCTATCTATATCCACACCTTCAGCGTTGTGGGTGTCATGCACATGTGGGGCTGTTTCTTCTTTTTCCTTTCCCTGCTCTTTCTTCTCTGGGCTTCTGAAGACTCACCTTCATTTTGGAAAGGGATTGCACTGGTACACACAAATGAATTTTCACTGGCAACCCGCTATGTGCATGTGAATGCAGCTGCATTGCCGGCTTGGAGCTGAGCCTCAGAAAAAAGGGCAAAGCCTGAGCTTGGCAGAAGCACTTGGAGACTGAGATGGGGAGTTGGGTTTTTAATGGAATTTTCAAAAGGGGCTGAATTAGTTCCTATCTGGGTTTTAAGAGGTTTAAAGCGAGCAAGGCAACTAGTCTGTTAGGAGATTAATTATTTATAGCAGCTTCAAATTGCATTTTGCCATGTGTGACTGCGTGTGGCTATAACTATTGTCCCCCTTATCAGAACATGGACAACATGATGGAAGAGGCTAGCGAAGGATGTTCTTTTTTAATACAACTTTGACGTGAAAGCAGGATTCTGCACTGGAACTGGCAGCATTTAGCTTAAGTACAAAATAAATAGGAAAATAGCTTTGATCAGATCTAAGTATGGGGAATACAGAAGCTACATATTTTAATTAAAAAAAACCGCAAACCACTTCAATCTTCATACCTTCTCATTCAGATAACAAAAAGGATCTCTTGGGAGGTGGGTATGTTCTGTATTGTTTAGGTGCTAAATTATCTTGTGTGTGTTGCAACTTTTAGTAGATATGAACAAATAATGCAGTCAGTTTCTGTGTGGTGCTAAGCTTAAATTAAACAGTCCTTCTCACCAAAATGCTATACTTCCCTCTTCCCACCTGTGCAGACCTCAGTTTTGTGAGTGACAGAATAATTGAAGTAGGATTTCCTATTGCATTCAATACACTGGATGGATTCATTAATGTCTGATATGCTACACATGCAAGTGAAAGATTTTTTTTATTTTATTCAGGTGAATTTTTTTTGCTGTCTTATTATAAGATTTCACAGTATCATCTTTTTTTACTGTAGCACTAACACTCTTTTTTCTTTTTTTTATTTTCCCCTCCCTCCACAAGCCTATCTTTCTGGATTCAGAAACTTATCCTAAAGTTCCCACAGGAACTTGGTATCATCAGAATATCTGTGTTGTTTGGTTGCTTATTAGAAAATTTTTGATAAGAGGATAAATGTGTGTACACATAGATAGCAAGTCTGTGTAAGACTTGTCGTCTCAGACACTGGAGTTAGTTAGAGAGCAAACATTTGATCAGGGTTTGCAGTTCTCTAATAGCTGTTCTTACCCCTCAGAGAAATACCTGGCTGGCTGACAGCACGGACAAGTTACAACTGGACATTCAGCTCTGATCTGTGCAGGTGCACATTAGAGTCACGGGAGGTACATTCACTTGGAAGTGTCAAGGGATAAATCAGGGAAGTTGTTGATTCTGACCTCCTGGAAAAATGATACAGCTCTGGTCCTGTAAGCTAGGTTGTAGCCATGTGAGAAGGCTGCTTGCTTCCAGGGGGATACTCAGAAGGGATGTTTGTGTCCCTCCCTCTCTGTCCTTGGAAGGCTCAGTGGGGAGTGGTTTGGCATTGAAAATAGACCTGTTTATGAACTGGACACTTATTGTTATTTAAACCTGTTGTGTTTTATGTAAATATGGCTGTTAAGCTGAGGATAAATATACACATTAATGAATAGGAATAAACAGTTAATCCATCAAAATCTATAAACTGTATCCTTAATCCTGCAAAGTAACTGCAGGTGATGTTTTCCTTGCTTTCTCTGTGTTTCTACTTTCTCACACATCTATTTAGAGAATGATTTTGCTCCTACCGTCCAGTTGAGGCACTGTAGAATAAAACAGGGTGGTGGAATTCAAGAGCAATTTACAACCTGTATAAACCCACTAAACCTGTAACTGCAATAAATTGGTGCATCAGTCTGCTCCACATCTAATCTTGCAGCTTTTAACAGAAAAAGCTCATGGTAAAACTCACTCTGAACTGAGTGAAATTGGACCAATATATTCATCTGTTCCTTTAATACATATACCTCAATATAAGGCTTCTGTTCCTTGCAGGTAAATCAAGGGTTCACTTGTAAAGCATGTAAAATTTACCTGCCAGTAAAGTTAGTGAGAATATTGTTATTAACATTGTCTTGATTTCAGCTTGGATACTGTTAATTTTCTTTCTGGTAGCTGATACAGTGCTGAGTTTTTGATTTGGTATGAGAATAATGTTGAGAAGACACTGATGGTTTGAGTTGTTGCCAGGTAGTTGTAGTGCCTACCTTAAGGACTTCTCAGCTTCTCACGCCCTGCCAGGTGCATAGGGAGCTGGGAGAGCACGGGCAGGTCAAAGGGATATTCCCTAATGTATAAACCTCATGCTCTGTATGTAAGTTTTGGGGGAAGTTGGTCAGGGCACCATCACTGCTCAGGGACAGGCTGGACATGGTCTGGTGGGTGGTGAGCAGTTTCACTGCACATGCCTCATTTTGTATATTGTCTTTTTTATTTTTTCTTCGCTGTCATATTCAACTGTCACCCTCTTTCCCAGTCTCCTCTCCATCTCACCGCAGGGGAGGTGGGGAGGCGGGGGTAAGTGAGTGCCTGTGTGGTGCTTAGTTGCTGTTTGAGGCTAAACTACAACACACATCTAAAGGAAGAATGCTGAGAACATCTGAAATTCCCTCCTCTTTTATAGACTTCAGATTGTTCCAGTTTTTTCCTCTCTTAAATTAAAGAGATCGTATATCAAAAGAACCTCAGGAGATCAAAAGAAGCCTGCCTGTACTTACTTTAGTGTTAAATTTTCAGTGATTTCTTTTGGAATCTGCTGTTTATCTGTAAAATCACTTTTAGACTGATAAATGAAGATGGAGATAGTGAGCTTTACTTCTTGAGCATCTGTTGTTATAGCTATGTGCTGGTCTGCTTGCATCACATCTAATCCAGTTTCTCTTGGCTGCCCAGAAAGGATTATGATGATTATACAACACTCCTTTTACTGGAGATACAAAATCAATATTCAAAATATACTGGTCCTGAATACTCCAAAATCCAGTGGAATTTACAGTATACACGTGTGCAGTTACATATACTAAAACAATTTGGTCAATAGAATTAGTTACAATGGTTAAATGATGTAGTCTGATTTAGTCTCACAATTGGTTATTTTTTCTTTAATGAAGCAAAAGTTTAGTGATGAACTGATTAATTGTATAACATACCATTTATATACTCTTTATGCTACACTTCCATATTCTAATAAGGTCTTCTGCTGGAACAGATTTTATCTACATCTTTCATTCCTATATTGTGAAAGTATGAATTATTTTGAATGTGAAAATTCTCTTACATTGTAAGAGAACCCCACTTTAGCTGTTTGGAATAGGATATAATGGTGGCAGATACTCATGATGTTTTAGCAAATATCAGTACTTTCAGACCAACTTTGAAGTGTGTTTCTGTTTCAAAAACTGATTTGAAAATATCTTTGTAATGTTTTTTTGCTTTTTAACAGATCAGATATGTTTTTGTGTGCACATGTTCTTTATGTCAAGAGGGTTTTTGTGTTTTCTTTGGTATTGTTTTTTTTCATCAGCTTCAGATTATAAATATATGTCTAAATATAATACTGTACATTTGAAAATGGGTAGATATTGGGGTTGGAAATGTTATTAAATGCTCATTTCTGTGTTCCTTAGTTTGGTGCCTATTTTCATATCTCAATTGATGGGATAAAGGCTTTATCAGAGGAAAGAAGTTTTTAATTCAGCGGGTTCATAACTATTTTTTGCTACAGTGGTTCTGTAGAGGTCAAATTATAGCACTGACATACATCTTACTGATATACATGCTGTTTCTTAAAAATCTTGTTGCTGATGTCAGTTAGCTGTGGTTGCTTGAATTATTTTCCTAGCCAGACCACCCACTCACCAGAAAACCACCTAATCTTTTGTTTCCAAGTATAGGGGATGTTTGTTTCCAGTAGGGAGTAGGAATACAGTGTAAAAACCTGGCAAGGCATGTTTGAGAAAGGTGAGTTTAAACTGGCATAGGTGCTGAGCTGGACAGGAGGAGGGAAAGCCCCTGCTGCTGTAGAAGGACATCAGAAAAGCTTGGCTTGCAGCTAGTGAAACGAAGATGGAGAAAATATATCTTGAATTCTCTGAACTGTTCAGTGCAGCAAATACCGAGGAAGAAAAATTGCATAAGCAAAACGACCATTTTGGGAGATAAATGGACAGAAATTGAGCATTAATACATTTTAGGCTGGAAATTGGAAGTAGTTTTCTAATCAGGAAAAGGAATATGGTGGTGAAACAAGAATAATAATTGTGTAAAAGTGGATTAAGTTTGCACATATGAAGTCACAAATAAAGCTTTCAAGGAGACCTGTTCCATTGCTTATCCAGTGTTTAATTGCTTTTTCTCAAAGCAACGAATTTACAGCCTGGGTTTATCTGAGTATTGATGCGGCTTCCTGCAAAGGAGGTTCGTCTTTCGTGAGACAAATGACGCAGACTGAAAATAGTCTCCTCTTAAATGTAGTATTCCAGTAATTAAAAAATGATTGTGTACTCTGTCATGTGGGAAAAGGCAGAAGCATGGACTGTGGTGAGGCTTATTCATTGCTGCAGGACTATTTCCTAAATAATGGTATTGGTGAAATTTTTAATTAAAAACGTTGGGGATTTGTAAAGGAAAAAGAGAATTTCTTAGTCAAAACACGAGCAAGTCCTGGCAGCTTGACAATGGCACATGCATAGACTGGTATTGCTGTTCATGGTGAGTGTTTGGAGCACTGTGGCTAGCTCTGGAGCGCTGGGTTGCAGTGCTGTTGACATAATGTATTGCTGCATGGTTAAGTATTCCTAATCACGTTCTATCATAAGTCCTTTGATTTAACTAAAAGCATTAAAAAAAGCCCAAAGTAAAACCAAGTCCTTCCCTAAGTCTACAACAGCCTTCTGTTTTTCCTTCTAAATACTTGGTTTTGGTACAGCCCACCAGTCACAACCATTTACTTTACATTAGAAGCAGATGAGATGACTTTAAGCCCTGTGCCAGCTGAAAACGTAACTGTTTCACATTTAAGATGATTCCTGTTTGTGTTTCATTCTCATGTTACCTTACTGTCATTTTCCTTTTGGCTTCTCCTTTAATTGTTTTCCTACTAACGCTGGACTGGTGGTCTTGGTGCATTTATTCCCCTTCCCCGCCCCAACCCCCCCCCCCTTGGTATTATGCTTGCCCCCCTTGATATGCAGTTTAATATTCCTAATCTTCATCTCTGTTCCTTTTGATGTCTATCTACTCTGTTCTTTATTTCATCTTTTGTAAGCTTCCTGATAGCTTGTCTTTTGCTCCTGATGTCTCCTGATAGAATTGCTTTTGTAGGATTTCGGTTTTTGGCTCGTTCATAGTATCTTAACCAAGTTGAGTATTTTTTCCCAAGTGAAGAGTTTTATCCAGTGATAACTTCAGTTTTAGTCAACCTGAAACCTTTGTGACTGTTGTACAATTGGCTCCACAATAACATTTGTTGAAAAATATTTCTGAGTCTGGATCCATCAGGAATGTAGCAGCATTTGTAGAAGTTCGGAGGAGGTACCTGATCCTTTTCTGAAGCCTGTTGCAGTCACAAAATTTAATAAGTAGGTTTTCATGTCTAGGAATATAAACAATGAACAAAGAGAATTTTAAATGGATTTTTTTCCTATTCTTTTCTGCTGAAGCTGTTCCGTGTTAATAACTACATTCTTATACCCCAGGACATAATGTGAGAATGATCTTGCAGTCAGGACGATCTCAGTTCAGCCCTTATTCCAGTGATTATTTAGGTAGATGCTAAAAAGGAAAGCTGTTAGTGGGCACAAGCATGCTCAAGAATAGCTGATCTTTTAAAGTCTGGGGAAGTGCCTTGGAGGTGCACAGAGTCGATTTGGAGTCAGCTCTCTGGAGGAATCATCCAAACTGTATAAAAGTAGAAGGAACAGAAGGAACACTTTCTGGAAGATTTAGGTACAGCTTTTAGGTGTGCAGATACATCTTTTGGGTTTTTTTGGTTTCTAGCCCTAAACATCAACCAAAAAAATTGAAAATGTAATGAAATAATTTTGCTTAAAACTTAACAAAACAGATTGATTCAACTGCAAAGCATTATATCAAATTCTTCTTTTACTTTTGCCTGAAACACATTTTAGGACTTTGGCCATTGAATTGAAACCACTGATGTGTTGAGCCATATTCTAAACCAAAATGCCTAGCCACCTTCTTTGTCAAATTCCTTAAGCACTGTGTCAATAGCAGCTCTGCCTTCACTGGAGCTTTAGTCATGTATTTATATCAAACTTGGGCATCTTGAATGAAAATTAATCTCCTTTAACAGGAGCAGTTGGCCAGCAATTTATTTCTAAATTTCTACCTGAGTCTACTATCTTGGCTGAGAGATCCTGGTGCGTATCCAGGAAGTCTAACCAGATACTTGGGTCAGTGGTTAATTTCTTTTTTTTTTTTTTGTGAGAACAACTTTATAAAGCTTGCCATGTTAAAATATGCTGCAGTGCTCTATTGTCTCCTACTGTGAATACACAAAAACATTTCCTATAAAATTCAAACGTTTAATTTTTTTCCCCATTGGAAAAAGAAAAAGATAAACAGAACTTGGAGGAAACTGGATTTTTTTTTAAGCTGTGTTGTTGATGGCATAAACCATAAACTATCAAGCTATGTTCATGGGTCAGTGAGCACTTCATGACTGGAGATGTACAAAGTCTGCTGAGAGCACATCACGCCCTATTCTCGTTTTAGCGTTCTATCCTTCTGTCATTCAGTTGTTTTTGAGAGGTGTGAGTTTTCTATTTCCCATGCCATCCCTTTTTATTATTTTTAACACCATCTTATCTATCTGAACATCATCCCTCCTGCCCTCACTCCCCCCACCTTTGTCCTTGTTCTTTTTTTATCTGCAAAAATAGGTGACTGTGTAGAAGGAAAAATACCAAAAATATGCTAGTGACATGATGTTCATACAGACAGTAGTTTAGGTAGTGAAGTGCTCTCACTGTCCTCTGTGCCTGTTTCCAAATTCAGGCATCATTTTAAATTTTGTATTTCTAAATAAGAAGCAGGAAGACTGTCTTGTGCACAAGCTGAGAGACTGTAAATTAGCAGGAATTATATTAATAATTTAGCCAGAGATTTTATACTGGAACACCTTTGTCCCAAAATCTTGGAAATATTCTTAGGGAACTTGTTTTATTGTTGTGGACTTCAGTAGTGGTGTATTGTACAAGTAACTCTATCCATTCTACCTGGCACATGGGATTGTATGAACCTCCCTCTTCCTCAGCAAAGCTCAGGGAATTTCTCCCTGACAGTGCTGTGGCAGGGAGATCTCTGGTTATGCAGTCAGGTAGATTGAAATAAGTGCCTGTAATCTGGTATATTTAATTGGGTGACCAGCATGTTAACTGGCAGTGTCCAAGGCCAGGTTGGATGGGGCTTTGGGCAACCTGGTCTAGTAGCGGGCATCCCTGCTCCTGGCAGTGGGGTTGGAAATAGATGAACTTTAGGGTCCCTTCATGTGATTCTATGATTCTAATGTCAGATAATATTTGGATTTGTTTGTCTCATGGCATTGTTCTACAGTATGCTCTAGATGTTTGATTTTTCTGACCAAGAAGCAACATTAATTGAGCTGTTTTTCAGTTGTACTGTTTGAACAACTACAGAACATGGGTTTTTCCTTTTCTGCTGTGCCTTAATATATTTCTGAACCACACAGGATTATGTTAATTACCTCAACAGTCAAAGTTCCCAGTGTTCTCAAGTAAAATGTAGAATAGTTGGCATTGTTAGTGTAATGATGGACTCTTTATTTAGACATACATCAATCACAAGAGCAACGTGTGATCCACTTTTAATACTTAGTCTTAGATGAGGGAAGTGCTAAACACCATTTTCTGTGTTAATTTTAAAAAGCTGACATTCTTAACAAACCTTTTAGTGATGAAACAAAGCAGGGAAGGCAGACTTTGTGGTGGGTGGGTGATACTGAGTCTGAGTCAGATTGACTCAGTTGTATGTGGCCGTTAAAATACCGTTAAAAGCATGCAGGCTGGATTTTAAAATGAGTGTGAGCTTCATTCTCCATACTGGAATCCTATAACATCTTATGTATTTGCTCAACTGTTGTTAGTTTAGTTATACTGAGTCTGCTTTACACAAGAAGAGAGAAGGGGAAAAATAATGTTTAGAAGTCCTTGTAAAGTGAAGTGCAGCTAACAGATGACAGTTGCACTTTAGCAAATATTCTTAAACTGATAATTCATCACCATCCACTTGCACAATTATTTGATAGAACAGATTGTGATCATTGTCAGCTAGGTGCATACATGCATGGAATGATACAGAATTTTTAGCTTTATTGTTTATTATTTTTAATTCTGAATAGTTTGGCCTCTAAATAAAACAGATCTGAAATATTTTATAGATTCTTTTAAAAAATATTCTGAATGGCAATATCATCTTCTAATTGATGCCTCTGGTAACATGATTCTGCATAAACTAAGCTGACTTAAGAATTGCTCAAACAGCTGCTTTGTCATCATATAACTGACAGAGTTTCTGCTGAAACATCTGTCGCCATGTTGCTAAGTTTCCCTTTTTAATTATTTACATTCAGTCATTGTTCACAGGCAGAGGTTGTCAAATTACAGAAGTAATAAGTATACTATCTAATTAGAAAGATAATACATTTTTATATTTTCATTTGATTATGGATGTTTTTATCCTGTACACTCATTCTTCCTTCTTCCTGAAAGTTCCACATTCACCTTCAGCTTATTTCGATCCTTCCATTTTTTCCTCTCCACAGCAGGGGTCCCATTTCAGCAGCTGGAATTGCACTCACCTCTCCATGCCTTAACAGGGTTTTGGATCAAAGCTCCAGACAAGACCTGACTATTTTTTGTTTCTTAGAAGGGCCCACTGAATTAACACACTGAATTTGAGCACCCCATTTGAAATCCCCCAGGCAGGTACAGTTCAACACTTGAAATGATGCATTTGTCTCTTCTGTATCCCAAAAATTTGTGTATACAGATGGTAGTACCACATCTGTGTTCAGTTCTCCTTCTGGAGAATATTTTGTGATCTAACTGGGTTTAGGTCTAATCTCTAGGCAGGATTAGGCAACTGATAGAAGATCTTAAATGAAAGATTTCTGCTGACTTTGGCCTTTTTGTCAAATCCCTGAATTTTTGACAAATGCAACTTTGATTCTGTGTACCTGTAGATTTTAATGCAACGAAGCGCTTGGAGCACTGTGAAATTTTCTGTGGAGTTAATGGTCACCATTTTTTACTTCAAAATTTGACAATTTGCTGAAAATCACATATTTAACAGTGACATTGGATTTGTCACAATTCTACATTAGGTAATGTAGAAGAGAACCCTTTTAAAAGGCTACCAATTTTTTAGGAAAGAGGGAAAGCAGAAGGAGGTGTTGCTTTCTGTGCCAATTGCTCGGAGTTGCAGGAAGAGGGAAGATTTCATTCCTCTGGGAAAAGGAAAACAAAGGCATATTTAAGGTTTCTATGGGGCAGTAAGCAGGCGAGATCAGAGGGTGATGCTTCAGACCAATCATCCAAAGCACAGAGTTTTGTAGCGATGGAGGACTTCAGCTAGAGAAGTATCTGTTTGGAAAGGATAGTTGGAAAGGGGCAGAGTTTTGGAAGTTGCTGGCAAGAGTTTTCTTGTACAGAAATCAGAGAAAGTCTCCAGGTCTAGCTACTAATTTTAGGCATACTCTCACAGTCTCAAGTGGGCAATTAAAAATCTATTCATAGAAAAGACAGGTAGAAGAACCTTAAAGTAAACACAAAAAAGCCCAACAATGGGCTTCTAAAAATATAAAAATAAATACATTTAATCCTCTGAGACAGATGCACAGGTAAATGGAGTCCAGAATCACTGACACTTCCCTAAAGTATATTAAGGGTTCAAACTCAGCCTTGCACTCCAGAAGAAAGCAAAAGTAGTACACAACAAGAGAAATAGGCCAAATTACAAACTACATGCACTAAGTAAGACTACGGGTGCAAACCCTGAAACCCTGAGGCACAAGTGGAAACCCAGCTATTGGGGTAAGGAGTATTACAGAGGTTCATTGCAAATTTGCAGGGGTATGTTGAGTTTGACAGAGGCCTTTTCTAGGTCTGATGCTACTTTATATTTTAATTTACAAGTTGATCTTGGAAAAGAGGGTCTGTTTATTAAGCTCACAGATTATGCCTCCCAGAAGTAGTGTGCTGGAAGGGAGCATTAGAATTCAAAATGATATTGAGAACTGAAGGAAATGTCCTAAAAATATGCTGAAATTCTTTAAGATCTGGACAGAGTTTCCTGCCAAAGAAGGATTAATCAGTTGTGTGGATGCAGGATAGCTATGTAACAGCTCTTCCTAAGGGGATGCAGGAAATAGTGAATCAGTGTGAACTGTGATTAAGGTATTGGAGAAAAAGAAAGGAAAAAGCAATACAGTATTGGGAAGTGATAAAACAACTACTGTTTTCAGATATGTGAATTTGTATGCCCACTGCTTTTGTGCAGAAAGCAGAATTGCTTTCAGGTTTGGGCACTGCAGTGCAAGAAAAGCATGACCTTGACAGGCTGGAGAGATGGGCCCATGTGAATTCAATGAAATTCAACAAGGACAAGGCAGTATCCTGCAGGTGGGTCGGTCCAATCCCAAGCACAACTACAGGCTGGGCAGGGAATGGATTGAGAGCAGCCCTAGAGGAGAAGGGCTTGGGGTGCTGATCCGTGACAAGCTCAACATAGGGCAGCAGTGTGTGCTAGCAGTTCAGAAGGCCAACTGTGTCCTGGGCTGCATCAGGAACAGCGTGGCCAGCAGGTTGAGGGAGGTGACTCTGTCCCTCTACTCCGCTCTTGAGACCCCACCTGGAGCACTGTGTCCAGCTCTGGGGTCCCCAGTGTAGGAAAGACATAGACCCATTGGAGAGAGTCCAGAGGAGGGCCACAAAGAGATCAAGGGGATGAGGCACCTCTCTTATGAAGACAGGCTGAGAAAGTTGAGTTTGTGATAGGATAAGGGGCTTCAAGCTGAAGGAGGGCAGGTTTAGATTTGATGTTAGGAAGAAATTCTTTACTATGAGGGTGGTGAGGCCCTTTCACAGGGTGCCCAGAGAGATTGTGGGAACCCCATCCCTGGAAGTGTTTAAGACCAGGTTGGATAGGGCTTTGGGCAATCTGGTCTAGTGAGGGTGTCCCTGCCCTTGGCAGGGGAGTTGGAACTTGATGATCTTCAAGGACCCTTCCAACCCAAAACATTCTATGATTATGTGCTGCCTGTATATGTATGTTGTGCCTGTATCTGTTCAGAGTGTGTGCCCCGGCTTCCTGCTGGCTGGATCTGAGGATATGGAGCTGCAATGGATTTGAGGTACCAGATTTGGTAATTCGTGACAAGTATGTTTGGAGAAAGCTCAGACAGGCAATCAGGATTATGAGAATTGTGAAAAGCTGAATGTTCAAGTACTAGCAGCAGAGGAGATCAAGTTTAAATATGAGGAGAAACTACCTGATAAATAGGAAGGCCAGTGCTGGTGTAGTTGGCACAGGTAAGCTGTAGAACTTCATAGAGGTTTTTAAAGAGGAGGTTCAAACAGCCTTCAGTGACGAATGCTGTTGAGCCTGTGTTTAATTGGGGAATAGTTATGGCTTCCTTTGCACTTGCATGCTTTGATCCTATATTTCACTTAAATTTCTCATTTTATTTTGGTTTGACATTGAAAGATCTCAGGTTTTATGATGCCAGATACGTATCTGCTCATAGGTAGTTGGGGAATTTGTCCCGTTGGGCCTCAGCCTCAAGCTTTCAGAAGTTTTTGGGGTCACAGTTGGTTCTGGCTGAGTCTTGGGTCTAAGAGGTTTTTATTTGGAAAACTAAGAATTAGATAAATTTTAAAACCAACAAAACTTGCTAGTTCTCTGCTGACATAACTTTAAAAAATGGTAATATAACACTGGTCTTTGTCTTTTTCCCCCTATCTCTTTCCTGGGATGAACATATATTGCTTTACAAGGTGCCCTTATTCTGTGTGACTTAGCTTCAAGCAGCAGACAGATGCTTCTTGCTCTTTGATGACAGATACTTAGCAGGCTGGGGGCTATCAAGGAAGTATTCTTCCAACGTCATCGGTATTTATCTGTCTCATCCAAGTAGCCAGGCTGGTGGTTCATGGTGCACCGCTATACTAAACAGTAATTATTTATTGATTTATTTCACTGCAGAAATCCTTCCACTTTCATTCTGTGAGATGAAAAAGGAATCTTTAAAGCAGAATGTCAGAGAAAAATACCTGAATGATAACTCTAGGATAGCACACAGCTAATGGGCCTTACTTCTAGCAGTGGCCAAAGGCTGAAGCAGCAGGCTACTCAGAAGCAAGTTCCCTCAGCTGACCTCTTTCAGGAGGGAGAGAGGATAGGTAGCTCTGGCTCACATGAGAGAGAAGCAGCTATGGAGTCTTTGCAGGATGAGGGCCAGAAGGCAAAGTGAGGGATAGTGAAGAGAGGAAGAGTGAACAGAGTTGATGCTTGATGGTAGTTCTGCTGGGAGAAATGCACCCCAAGACCTACAACTAGTCAAGGCTGCAGAAAGGGGGCAAGCACGGAGTGGGAAGTTAGGAATTGCTTAGCCCAGTGCCAGTTACTGTAGTACTTCATCAGAATACTGCTAAGGCAGGTAACAGTAGATTCTCTTAGCTTGTTTTGCTACTGATAGCTACTGCTATCAGTCTGGAAAGGATTTGGTAGTGACTGCCCTTGGGCTGCACCTGTGCACCTCATGGAGTTTGCTTCTTTCATGTCCGCTAGACATGTTGCGATGGTGTGCTCCTCTCCAACTGACCTGACTTCTCCCAGAACCCTGATCAGCAATAATCACCTGTGGCAGTCATGATGGATGTGTCTTGTCATGATGGATGCATCCAGATCAAAGTGGATTCGAGTGAGACAGATAACAACACGGTAGCCAAGGACTGATTTATGGCAATGTGCCCACCTAAACACAGTGCTGATCAGTGTCTGACTCAAGCCAAATTTGGAAGAAACTAACATCTGGAGTGTGTATGTAAATATGACTACAAGTCAATCACCTTACTCCATAAATAGCGAGCAGCCCTTGAGCCCTTTGAGCTCTCCTGCACAGTAGTGTGCTGCATGCCAGGATCTGTTGAGCAGGGATGCCTTCCAAGGTTACTCCTCAAGGTTGAGAGATTTCTTGCCACAACAGAGCCTTGATAAGTGACTAATCATATGCTAAACTTTGAAATCTTTGCAGTCAGTCCTTCATACAATCCTTCAGGTGTAAACAGTTGACTAAGTCTGGGTCTAGGATTGGATCCACCTGCACTTAGGCTTTTCTCTGAGAAGGAGTTTAGAAAACAAAGGGCTCCTTTTTGAACCTCATGACTAAATGGGATAGTCTTCCTGACAGTTTTATCTGACCCTGTTGTCTGTGCAGTAATTAATCAAGTGTAGCTTGCCATTGCATTTTGTTGAACCACTGTCACATTTACCATTGAACTTTGAACTGGATCCATGACACAGAGTAGTCAACACTCCCATTCTCCTTCTGTGAAGGGCCTTGTCCAGCTTTTCAGCTAGGATACAGTTAATTTTCACAAGAAGTTATGAAGAGACAGATCCAGGATAGCTGACCCAAACTAGCCAAAGGGATATTCAATATGACAACATCATACTCTGGATACAAGTAGTGTACAGGCCAGGCAGCTGCTGGGGGATGGGATGGGCATCAGGCTCTGGGTGGTGAGTAAATTTCATTGTGTATCACCTACTTTGTGTATCTTAATAGCACTGCTGTTATTTCCTCTCCCTTTGTTTTCTAGTAAACTGTCATTATCCCAACTCATGAGTTTTGCCTTTTTCTTCTGATTCTGCTCCCCATCCCACCGGGAGGAGGGGTGAGCCAATGGCTGTGTGGTGCTCCACTGCCAGCTGGGGCTGACCCATGGCAGGCCTGGATATAATGCTTGCTGGAATTGGAGCCATTTCTGATTCAGTAATAGGGACAGTGCCTACAATCAGATGTAGATGTAAATGAACGTCCTCTGCTGCAGCCCAGAAGTCAGAGGCTGGTTATAATTGCAAGAAGGAAGAGGTGGCTGGCTTGAGAGCGTGCTGGGCCCTTCTGAAAACAGTGAGGGGAGCTGTATGAGACACAAAGCTTAGACAGGGAGAGAGATGGGAGCCTCTTAAACTGTTACAGGCTGCTAAAGAGCAGAAATTAATGTCACGTATGTTCTATGATTTCAATACATTTCCAACCCCTATTGAGCATATCTTGTGTGAAAAAGCATGATGACATATATAACCTAAGGTTGTGATATTGTCTGCAAGGTAAAGACAGTGGAAGAATGGAGACTCTGTATGTCCCTGTTGTCTTGGGAAATGTCTCCTTTCTGCCATAATGGAAATAATGGAATCAGACAGCTTGTTGCTTTACTATTGTTGGTGTATCCAGTTTCTGTGTTGCTTTCAGAATAGCAGCATGGCCTTCCTGGAATAATTGGAATGTGGAGCAGGAAACATGGAAGATTGGGTTTACATCCTTGTCTAAACCAACTGCAAGTGAAATGCTGCATCTTTTGTGATGACATTCTGCATACAGGTCTTCAAATAAATATGGATACTAGACTATCAATATGCTGTTACAGCAGAGTGGCCTTTGAGTTGTGGCTCTCACACCACTTCCTCTTAGCAGGTTGAGTGGCACGCTGTGAACACAAGGAGGATTCAAAGATGGTCAGGGAAGTCTACAGGAAAATCGTTTAGCCTCTTCCAGCTAATGAAATTCCTGGTGGAAGTCTCACTGAGTACTTTTCTGGAGCGTTTCCCATGAGACTCCTCAGTGGAAGGACTGCTGCTTGATGTCAGTGAACTCCCTAAGTACCTGTGCTTCATTTAGCAAGGGATAAAGAGGCAGGAGTACTTCTGCAGAGGAAGAGGCTTTGATGTTAGTCTTTGCTTGTGATCCAGATATTGCCATTATCAGGTGTTGATAATATTGCAGGTGCTGCAGCAGTAGAGAGCAAAAGATCTTTTCAGCACTGAATGCAGGTGTTTGTCCTATCTGTGGGAGGAAACATATTGCTGCTGCAGTATAGGAGATGGGGAAGAAACAATAGAAGACAGTGTGGTGTTGGGGCAGTGGTTTATTTGGTCAGTCCTTGCCTGCTGATGTGCACTGGAAGGGATTCTTCTCCCAGCATTGAATCAGGAGAGTTTCTCACATGTTTCTTGCCCACCAACCACTGCATGTTTTGACCATCTCAAACCACTGCAGAGAGCTGCGATCTGGCCTGCAGCAATGCTTACTGCCAGGCAGTATGAAAAGCATTAAATTGCAACAGATGAGAATTAACTTCCCTGAAACGCACCCTGAGGATGGCCAGAGGCTGCCAGAAACATTTCAAAGGAAGAAGTTGTCTTTAGGGCAAATAATGACTTGAGAATGAAGTGCCTTTAGGTCATCTTTGTCAGCTCAAGGAAGGAATGAGAGTTAGGAACAATCCTTTTCCGGACAGGAAACAACAGAAAGAGGAGATTTTAGGTATGAACAAGTGTCATGTTGGTAAATGTCACTAATTCAAGATGAAGCAAAAACTCCAGATTGCTAATAACTTACTATGTCAATGTTTTGGTTTGGGTTTTTATTTTTGGGGGGGGGTGAGGGAGGGGGGGGGGAGCAGAGAACAAGGTGTTTTTTGTTTTCTTTTTGTTTTGTCTGAGTAAAATTAGCAAGTGAAATTTATTATTTATCATCTTCTATGGTCAGCAGATTGATCTCCAAAAGCTGAATTAGCTTTGGAGCTGGATGGTAGCTGGAGCTTCAGGCTCTTTTACTGATTCTGAAAGCACTCATTAGTCTGTCTGTGGAGCAACCCGGGTTGAGTACTCATCTCCTCTTACTCTTCAGCAGTGCTTTATACCTCTGGGTCCTCTGTTGTGGCACTCTTAATCATGCCGACCTTCAGTGCACCCGGATCCCTCTGGATGGGGAGTGGGAAAGTTGGCCTTGGGAGCAAGTGTAGCACTGGAATACAAAGCATTAAGGAATACAAGACTAAAACCCCAAAGCTGTTTTGTTGGGGTCTTGGTAGATGAGTTTCAAAATACTGGTCTTAGATTCTGTCCTCATGTATGCCACATCGACATTTTTAGCATTGCCAGGCCAAATACAACAATTTGAACTGTTTAAAATTACTATTTCTTATTCTATCCAAAATGTCATTGTATTTTCTTTGTGGATACTGATACTGACTTATCCCCTTTATTTATCTTTTTGCTGTAGGTTGTTTTTCAAATCAGAAAGCAAACTAGAGTTTGACTTCTTTTGTGAAAGATGCATTGCTATTGTTCATCTACAACTATAAATAGTGTTTTAATAGCTTGCATAGTTTACCTTTAGGAGCCCTTCTTTCTTTCATCTCTTGTCTACTCACATTGTTAATGCAAAGGGGTGAAAAAATTTCATTGTTTTCTTCTCTGAAATATCCACTTTCTTGAAAATATTTAGCTTAAAGAGATCTCATACTAGCACCCCAAGGCCTTCAACTTAATAAAGAGACAAATAGAAAAAAAAAATATAATAAAGCCTATCAATTGGTTGTCCTTAATGACTCACTTAAACACCAGTCATGCTGTTTTTTTCCTAATTATTATGCTGGCCATCTTTGGCCAAAGGAAGCAACTGCGAATTCAGTAAAACTGGCTGGGAGGAACATTTGTTTTTGTCCTTGTAAGGACTTCAAATGCTTTGAATACTTTATTTCCTTTCTTTCCTCTGCTTTTCAGAAAGCAGGTTTGAAAACACAGAGAGTCTACCAATTATTTATGTTAACAGAAATGCTACCTTACTGATTTACTGCACCCTAATCGGGAATAAATTATCACTCTTACATGATCATGTTAGGATTGTATTCACCATTTTTGGAGTGTGTGACCAGGATAGTACTTTGGATCAGAGCTCACCCATAGCATCAGTACTTCTTTAATTTTTATTATAAATATCTCTGTGGATGCACTGCTGGTGTCTTATCTGCCTGTTTATGATAGCATCATACTGGTGGGCTGAAATCATAATGGCTAATGGATTGATAAATTTTGGTCTTAATACTTCATTATTTCCAGCCATTTCCATGAGTAGCCAATTTGAAGTAGGCATTCTTCTAAGTCTTATACAATATTACAGTTCTCCTCCTTGCTTATAGTGATGCCCACTTTCCAGGCTGACAACAGTAATCAAAGTGCAGGTCAAAATTTTCCCCAACACTGATTATATCAGTCCTCTATGAATGGTTTTTGTTTGTTCATTTTCATGTCCTTAACATGGTCTAATTCAGTTGGACTTCTGGATGTTTTCATGTCATTCTTGCCTTTTCTGACATCTTATTCAGAGCTTTCCTTGATGATCTTTCACATTTTGTATTCCATCTCCATTCTGTTACATATTAAGTTATTAAGCTGGATTTAAACTTCAGGGGAAGTTTTCTTCCTTTTCCTTAAATTTCGTGTTTGAGAACTTCACCTTTCCACTGAAGCCCTTGAACTGTTATCTATCACTTTCAGTCTTGTGGCTAAATAACATGGTGCTTTGTATGAAGATAAACAGATACTCTAAATAATTAAACAAGTTGCAGTTGTCTAGTGACCTTCACAGGATACTGGTACGTTATCCTTACCCTGACTGATCAAAGGAATAAAACAAACAACATGTGAGTAGTCTATTTGGAACTTTGTGAGGTTAGTAAAGCAGTTGTTCATCCTTTTTCCAACATAAGAAACACTGTTTTCTGCTTCCAATGGGATATAGCCTTTGTGTCCTGATTAAATGCTGTTTTACCTGTGATCAGATTTCATGATGCCAGAAAGGCACCATTACAGCTGCCTAATTTCTTACAAGACAGTATGTAGATTTTTGCTAGGGGGGCGTCTGGCATCTTAAAGTCCTCACTGAAGAGCTCTCCTGCTACTGCAATGTCTTTGGAAAGGGAAAGTCACCAGACTTCTCCATGAACAGCATGAAAATCCAAGGAAGAATTCGATGTCTCTGTTAGATTTTCCTGTCACTTGAGTGAATTAATCTGTTAATAAAATACTTATAATGATGATGTGAACTCTTGCAGTCCAGGATTCTCAAGGGTGTAGTGTATAGGCTCAGGGAGGACACACGTATTGCTCAAGTACCTACAAACTAGTTTTTCTTTAACCAAAACTGTAAATACATTCATGTATTCAAATGACATACAAAGTGGTGCAGCTACCTCAGTGCAGGATGCAGGTTTCTACCAGCTGAAGATCTCACGCCGTATAACCTCACAGTAGTTTTACTGTAACCCAGATTCAAAGCTTGACAGTTCAGTCATTGGTGTAAAGCCTCAGAGATCACTGTCTTGTGAGAGAAGGCAGCCAGCAAACACAGTGGCCTCCCTGAAACGTGTGTGTGTGCTTTCGGTCTGCTACCAAAGGAAATGTATCTCCCCTGGGACTAGCACTGGTTTTGGCAGTCTCAAGGGTAAGGGGAAGGTCTGATTTACACTTCGTTCCCTTCAGAAGGCTTCTCTGGGCAAGAGTCACATCAAGGTGGCGGAGCAGTACACAGAAACCTGTCCCACCATGACATGCACTGTAGTTACACTGTGGGGAGAACGGAGTTCAGCACGCAGGTCAGTTCATCTTTGTGCTAAGGGGCAGATCTCCATCCTGAGGTAGCACTCCTTTTGAACTCCCTGGCAGTGCTGTTTTGCTGAGCAGTGGTGTGCTTGGCTACGTGCATATTGAAAATACAGCATGTTATGTGGACTTAAAAAAATATTTCAGTGTTGCAATACCTCAGTGTCAGTTCAAATCACATTAAAGACTGTCACATAGTATGTGATAAGACAGCAATATAATAGGACTGATAGAATTAATCTTGACACAACACGAATGGATAGGTCAAATAAGGATAGCTTTTTTCCCTTGCTTGCTGCTAAAGTTGTCCTCTTCAGATTCAAGTGAAAGGAGGTGCTTCCAAATTAAAATAAAAGAAAGAAGCAGTTTTGAATGTCCTGTAAATATTTGAAAGATAATTTGTTTTAAACCCCCCCAAACAAGTAGTTTATTAAAATAATTAATTTTAATAACTAATTATTTTACATTTTATAAGTAACTACAGGCGAACAGGCTCGTTGGTCTCACCTCTGTACGTGGCAAAATCATGGAACAGATTCCCCTGGAAACTCTGTGCAGGCACATGGATAGTAAGGAGGTGACTGGTGACAGACAGCACTGTTTTACTAAGGGCAGATTGCACCTGACAAATTTGGTGGCCTACTATGATAGTGTTACAGTCTTGGTGGGTAAAGGAAAAGCAACTGACATCATCTACCTGGATGGGTGCAAAGCCTCTGACACTGTCCTGCATGACATCCTTGCCTCTAAATTGGAGAGACGTGGATTTGACAGATGGATTACTTGATGAACAAGAAATTGTCTGTTGCTGCGCTCAGAGTTGTGGTCAACAGCTCAATGTCCAACTGGAGACCAGTGACAAGTGGTGTTCCTCAGGGGTCAGTATTGAGGCTGGCACTGTTAAACATCTTTGTTGGAGACATGGACAGTGGGATTGAGTGCACTCTCAGCAAGTCTACCAGTGACACCGAGCTGTGGGTTGCAGTTGACATGCTGGAGGGAAAGGATGCCATCCAGAGGGACCTTGACAGGCTCAAGGTCTGATTTACACTTCATTCCATGAAGAAGGTATCCCTGGGTTAGTGTGGCATCAGGCTAGCAGAGCAATGAGCAGAAGCCTCTCCTGCTATGGCTGCCATCTAATTACACTGAAATCTCTATATCCTCCAAAAAACAATATTAAAATAGAGCAAGTTAAAAATATAGAAATTCCTGGAGCCTTCTCTTGTTTATGCATTAAGTTATTAGCTGTTGTTTTTAATCCCAAGAATACTGCATCTTGTTGGCTCACATTATCTAATAGTATGTGATACTCATTTTAGGGTGCTTATAATTGTCTCTATGATTGCCTTTTATTACTTCGTTTGTGTGTAGAGCTGCATGCATTCCTAGTGTCCATCATAAAATCTCAGCTAGAAATGTGCAAACAGAATGAATATTTTAAATAAACCAGGTAGCTAACTTACTGGGTTTTTTACAGTCCTTTATATTTGTGGTCATTCAGAAGATTGGCATTTTTCTTTTTTCCACTCAATACTTGTAAAAATCAGCAATGTGGCCTCCAGGTATAAATAGACTTCAGTGAGCACATTAACATCAGAAATGCTCTGGATGCTTCTCCTAATGCCTCACCTCCTTTTTGGGTAGAAATGCAGGAGTGAAAGGGCTGCTTCTGAGAGGTTCGAAGCTAAACAAAAATTTTAGTGCTTTCTTTTAGTGACAACATGGAAAGATCAGGAAATGGGCACTTCAATGAGAATCACAGAATCACAGAATCATTTAGGTTGAAAAACACCTTTAAGATCATCAAATCCAACCATAAACCTAGCATGGCCAGGTCCACCACTAAACCATGTCCCTAAAAAAACATGTAAATCTGGTGTTTAAATACCTGAAGGGAAGGTGACTCAACCGCTTCCATGGGCAGCCCATTCCAGAGCTTGAGAGCTCTTTTGGTGAAGAACTTTTCTTCCTAATCAATCTAAACCTCCCCTGGTGCAGTTTGAGGCCACTTCCTCTTGTCCTCGTTACTTGGGAAAAGAGACCAATACTCACTTGGTTACCACCTCCCTTCATGAAGCTGTAGAAAGCAATAATGTCACCCCTCTGCCTCTGTTTCTCCAGAGGAAACAACCCCAGCTCCCTCAGCCTCTCCTCATGTGGCTTGTGCTCAAAGACCTTTCACCAGCTTGCTTGTTCTTCTGTGGATCTACTTGAGCACCTCAATGTCTATCTTGTAGTGGGGGGGCCCAAACTTGAACATACTAGTTGAGGTGCAGCCTCACCAGCGCTGCATACAGGGCAGCAATCGCTCCCCTAGCCCTGCTGCAATCATATCCTGCTGCTGGCTTGCATTGGTACTGCCTTGAACTGGCTGAGCAGAAAACCATTTAGTAACTGAAACAAAAGAAATGATCAGTGAAAGTTATCTTGCATTTAACATCTTATGACCCAAAGGTAAATGTTCATAAACCCAAGAATCTATCCCAGAAATTTTCATATGAATTTTTATTTTCCAGTGAGTAGTATGTGTTTCCTTTAGTTAGTCACTATTCTCCTGCCAGAAAAGTCGCTCATGCACTGAGCAGTAACACAGCTGTGTCATTTGGCAGGCCACTTATACAGCACAAGCAATGGCAAAGCAGTGAGTTTACAAATAAACATGAACTAAATGTTGCATGAAAACTCAGAAATAAACTTCCAGAAATAAAATAAATACTGGCTTATTAACAGTGACATCCACCCTGATTTTTTCTTTTTTCTTACAGGCCCTATGTGCTCTTTTTTTTTGAAGTGAATATCATGATTATTCCCATTTCCCAGGCTTTCTTTAAGTTTGCCAGGAAGTTTTGTACATGTGAACTATATTCTTTTTGCAGGAAACCAGTCTCCAAGCTAGTGCTAAAATTATTTGGCTCTCCCTCCCCTTCCCCCTCCTTTTATTCCATTAGGGCTTTCTGGAGAGGTGAAAGTCCTGGCTATTTTTGTCAACCTGCTTGGTTAGGGACCAAAATCCACCAAAATCAGTGAGCAGCTTTCCACTGAATTCTGTGGGTCCTGAATAATGCCTCTAATTTTGTGAAGAGTAAGTATCACAGTATAAGCAAAGAAATTTACATTGAGAACATCTCACATATATTGACCTATTTTCTGTAAAGAATTGCTGTGTGTTCATCACAAAACCCATATCTTAATTTCAAAGCAGTAAGGTGTGATTATAGTACTATTCTATCCAGCTAAAAGGGATGTTTACATCTTTTTTTTTTCAGTAGTAGAGTTTTGTGACATTATATGAAAATAGGAGAAAGTAAAAAACCACACAAGGTCTGAGAAAATGGAAAAGGAATACTTTACTGCAACTGCTTGTACTGTTTTGTGGGCAAGGCTAACTGGTGTTTAGAGACTGATATCTTGAAGTGAACTCAGTTATTTTATTGAGCTTAGAATATTTCTATAGACTTCAGAGGGAAAGTCTGCTTCAGTGGATATATCATGAGCCTGAAAGCTGCTGTGCGTGAGGCTACCAAGAGATGATTTGGAAAAGTATAGCTTGAGATTTTTCAGTTTGAGCCCTGTGTGAAATTACTTGATTGTCTGTAAGAAACAAATGGGGCTCTGGGCAGTAATGGCTTTGGTCCTGCAGAGTAATGCCTGTTTCGTGATTGAGAAATTAAGGCACTGCCTGGAATATTTATCTCTCTTACTGCCAGGCTTCCAAATACACAGAGGATTTTGGGAACAACCTGACAGAAACTCATGAGTGACAAGTTAGAGGACGATTAAGGGATGAATTAAGAGACACGAGGCTGAACTGTGTTCCTGATTACTCCTAGGGGGACACGCAAAGACATCTCTGAGCAGGATTTTGTGGACAGAATCAAATTTGCTGTGCCTGTGTTGCCAGGTGCATTCAAGATGATTCTGCACTAAAAGCTGTGAGACTGCAGGTTTAAAGTGAGGTCTTAAACTTGAGGTGAAGTCTATTAATATTTAAGCCTTTGGAAGTTTGTGAGGCTCTGTGTTGTTTTTGTTGTTGCTGATTGAATTGTCTACATCTGCTTAAGGTTAGAGTATTCAAAATAAAGCAGTCTGTCTCAGTGGTATGTCCCTGTCTAATTTCTGGCTACCACCTGAAAAGGCAGAATAGAATGAAAAAGGGCAGAACCGAATGCTTCCTAAATTCCAGGCTAGCCTATAGGTAGCAGAAATAGGCATGTTTGTTCTTAAAATGAAAAAATGCTTATGTGCATTTTTTAATTGACCTTTGTGTCAAACTCATAATGGCAGACCCTAGCATAATATATACACTCATATATCAATCACATAGTATATACAATCAAATGAACACAGAATCCAACAATCAGTGGATTACCCCCAGCCTGTTCTTCATGTCCATATTACTGAAATTGCTGCAAATTCTGAATTACTTACTTCATATTTAAAGTGCCATGTAAAATAAAGGAAAATGAAACAGTTAACCTTTGCTATTAGTGCAATCTGTCACTCTTCCATGTTGGTCATTTTATGTCACAACAAAATCTGAGAGAAGTATATGGCCTTGACAGATAATGTCCTTTGGCAATTTCTTTAACTGAGGTAGATGAAGATAGGTTTATTAAGATTGGAACGGAATAATTTCCCTGAAGGCCTGAATACTGGCATTTATTAAGTGGCTATTTGAAAACTAAACTTTAGCTGTGACATGTTGCTAAGTTTCTATGAGCTTTAAGCAATGCCATTTCAAAGCTAAAGCTCCGTAATCACAAAGTAAGGGCTGGGGTGAGCAGTGGCCTGGCTTTGAAGAAGGAGTTCTCGGAATATTGGCACTGGGGGAAATAACAATTCTGAGTCACAGAACGTAGTTCGGGAGTTTCCATGCCTGCATGCCTCCAGGTGAGAAGAAATAACACAATTAGCTCTTTGTATTTGCCTCTCAGTTTCCAGGTAAGAGGGGTTGGATCGTTGCTCTTTGACAGTGTGGAGGCAGAAGATGAAGGTGGAAAAAGGCAAAGAAAAGAAGGGAAAAATGCAGGAAAATTTTAAGTTTAGTATTCTGAGTAACTGGGACTCAAAAGATGTGATTTTTAATGCCAGTCTCTGACAGCAGCTTCTCTGGTTCCTCAGTACTGTCTGCTCCATAAGGAGCCTACTCCTTAGAGGCTCAACTCTTTGGAGATCAATTACTGAATATATAGGAAGGAGGGAGAACTCATGGCAGGGGCTGGACAGGTTAAGAAGGGTGAGATGAATGAGCAGAGAAAAATAAGCCTCAGTTGTGAAAGCGCTAATACAAACTGGGGTACTGTGTGGCTGTGACAAAATTTTGGAAAGCAGTGACTGTTGGTGAAGGGTGAAGGTGAAAACCTAAGCAATTAGTGTGAGAAAAAGTGGGGAAAGAAGAGACTGATAAGAAGGCATATTATCAGTTATCAAAACCTGAGAGAAATACAGAAATACAGAAAAAGACATAGGAAAAAAGGGAAATTGGTAAAGAAAAATGGGTGAAAGTATTGGAAGTTAGAAAAATTACACAAATTTCAAATGCTATTAAATATTTGTATTTAAAACTGCCTTTTGAACAGTAACAATAGCCACATATGGTGTCCTTTATTTGTTGTGCGAAGCCCTTCAAGGTCATTATAGTGAAGGAGTAACATGAGAGATTCTGGGCAGGACAGGAAGGATGCACAATCCACCTATCATTACAGGAATATGAAGACTGGAAATACACTTCCTATTTTTCTACCATAATTTTTTTTTCCTGTAGGTATCCTGACTTTTGGTAACTGTAAAATGTAAATAAAAAGAAATTTTTACTTCTGAGCACATTATGTCCCACCTGATTAGTGTTTTAGTTGTCCTTGTGGGAACACACACTTTGGGAAAATTAAGCTCCAGTAGGATGCTGTCACTGACACAAATGGGGAACACTCAACATTGCAATGAAAGCTTTGGTGTTTTTGGGAAAATCCGTTGTGCAGAGCCAACAACTATGCAAAATGTTAATGCCTGGTCTGGCTGTAACACTTGATGATATGATATAAGCTGATTTTACACTTGATGACCTAGCTGGGACTAGGAGCTGCTTAGTCTTGAAATCTTTTCCTGCCTTCAAAGCATCTTCAGCACAAAAATCCTGTCTTACCATGGCTCGTTGCCTAATAAGAGAAAATCTAAATCAGGGAATTTTTGTAGTGTGGTTTTGTTTGGGTTTTTTTGACTTGAGAATCTTCTTATTTTTTGGTTTTGCAGTGAAGATGACATCTCTTCTCAGGAGTTCTCTGTCCCTTTCCCTACTTCTGCTTGGAGGGCTTTAGGATTTGCTAGTATTAAAGCTGTTTTCAGACCAGACCAGAAGTCTCTTCTTTATTTTACAGTTTGTTGTATTCTTCACAAGTGCCTATTTATGCGGTAACTTTTTAGGTACCTATCCAAGTATTTTCAGTGTGCAATCTGTTGCTGGCTATGAATTTCCAGCCTAGCCCCATCATGTAGCTCTTTGGAGTACTGCCAGTTCTGCCTGTCTGTGGATAAGGTATTTCGAGAGGTATCAGCTTCAAAGCTCTTGTATGAGATAACATCTCTTACAGAAAGAACAACTGACAGTAAAATAAAATACATACAAGGACTGCAAAAGCTTTTATTTCTGAGCTGACAAACATTTACTTACACACCTTCTCACATCTGTTTGTAAAAACGGTGTTGATTCTACATTTTGGTAAACATTTCCATGTGAGACACTGTAAACGTGATGGCAGTGAGTCTGAACGTCTGGTAAATTTAGGCACATTTCCACAACTATGCTTAAATCATTGTGGCTTGATCAACAGATTTTTATAGTTGATTCTCAATGCTTCTTTTGGGACGATTTTTATCATCAGTGGACGTTGAGGTTCATACTGTGCATGACCAGTGACTCACTAACATCCGTGCTTGCAAAATATAAAGTATTGTGAGATACTCCAAATGAAACAGAGGAGAAATCTGGGTTGAAATCAGAATACTTAGTGAGCAATGCTCAGGTTCCAGGAAAAAAAAATAAAAAAAATCAAATGAAGATCCTTATTTTAATTCCCACTGATTTATTTTATTATTTTTTTAAAAACTCATGCATTAATGAACTGTCAATGATTATAATGCAAAGGTACAAACCACCCAATTGTAGACTTACCACCGCTGCTCTCTTCTTTGGTTAATTCATTTGAATAACACATGTGCCTAATTGCTTCAATATCAGGTTTAATATGGAACAAATGATGCATGCATGAATGCAAGTCTCTGCATTAGATCTCCCCATCCTTATGGGTTAAGGATGGTGGCACAATTATTACTAAGAAATCAGTTTGGCTGTAACTGCACAGAGTTGGCTTTTAACAAAGTTGTCAAGACTACTTCAAAAAAAGGAATATGTTCATTGAAAATAATCAATTTAGTTCTTCATTTTCTTAAGTTTTTCTCCAGGCAACTGCCTGACAGTTTAATAACAATGGTATATTATTTCATGTTCTGCATTAATATTTTTAGCACCAATATTTCTAATGATTGTCTTTTGAAATCACCCTGTGAAGAGTTTTCCTGAAAAATGTGCCTGGAAATTTTATTTCCTTCTTTTTTTTTAAATTTTTTTAATTTTATTTAATTGCTTTCTTTTAAGACAGGTTTTCTTTCTTTTCCAGTCCAGAATGATTTACACTAATTAAAAAGTTATTTTTAAATTTTAAAGCAGCAGGTCCATTTCTGGAATACTACTGTATCTTAGCCAAATCATATTTACCTTCTCAAACAACTGCAAGAAAAAGGCCTGTTTTGCTTTACCTCATTAATATTATTCTTGAAAAGAAAACGGAGAGACTTTATTTTCACCTTACATATGAGTTCATTTTATTCTTTCAAACTTGAGAAAGGCCCATCCTCAGATGTGAATATTTCCCCTGTTTCTTTGGGGATTACTTCTTATATCAGTCTTTCACAAAAGCAGGTGATAGATGTGTTTGTGCTGCCTCTAGAGCCAAGGCTGTTCACAGGTACCTATTCCCGGGCCTTGCTTTGCTTTTGGACCTGGAATAGCTGATGAACTGTTAGGACCTAGCAAAAGGCATTATTGTCAGGCAGCAAAGGATTCATACAAGGATCCTGGACGAGAGGTTAGACCTCTGTATTGTAGATTCAATCCTGCCTGGAAGATAGAAAACTCTCCCTGGTCAGTACAGCTATCCAGAGAGACTCAGAAGCCCATTTTCAGTGTGTGGCATGAAGTTTTAAGCTGTTCAAATCTCATTAGTATTAATGGAAGAAGTGTAACTCAATTTGTGTGGATTTTCCTAAAGCCTTGTCTGGTTTATTGGTACAGTAGCACAGACTAAGCTGGTAAAAAGAAACCAGGCACCTGTAGCCCTGTTACTTGTTACTGGGATAGGCTTGCCTTCTGCGAAGCGTGTTTGTTTCATCTGATATACTCAGACTGTGCCTGTATTTTGCAATTCTGCCTCTGTAACTTCCCTTGCCTAACCTTTTTTTTTCTATTTAAATTTTCTGACTGGCCTCCAATAATTAGTTCAGAAAGCTCCCATAGGTTCTGTCATATTGGTTGACCTCATGTAGGTATTTACTATAACCCAGGTATCTCAAACGTGTGAGACTGTGCTTTGGCACTTAGCCAGTGCCCACTGTGACCCACTGCTTAGATTGACGTGCTTCGCTTTTCCCAGCAGTATCAGGTTGCTGCAGCCGAGCTGGCTGCTTCTCACAATTGGAGGAATCAGTGGGGTTTTTAGTTCAGTGAGTGTTACGTATTGGAATAGTGAAGTTTAACATATAACTGATTTTTGGGCCAGGCTCACAGTACTTCTGCTGTAAGAACTGGTTTGAATTAGACACAAGGCATTTTTCTACTTCTACCATAATGCTGTTTGTAAGGATGACAAAGTGCTGCATAGCTTAACCCTGTAAATACCTCTTAGCAACTTGGATCATCTTCCCATCTGAAGAAAGAAAATAGCTTTTTTTGGTGCTTTTCCTATTAAAAGATTTCTTCATCTCTTCCTCTGAACTATTTTCCAGCCATCTACTTCGTTTTCATTGGTCAGGCATCATTTACAACATCACATTTGACCTTCTCAGATTTGCATTAAACCCTTTATATAATAACATTTCCATGTATTCATCTGACCTCATTTCTCTCCATGTTCTGGTTATTACAAAGTTCTAAAGATTGTTTTTCTTTGGCAGTATTTCTGTCTCCCACATTATATTTTCATGTTTCTTCTTACTCCTATAATGATTTTTCATATACAGGCTACCCATCTAAATCCATCTTTGAATCTATTATGCATAGCACCACAAGAACTGAAAAAAATATCTTGTGTACAAGTTATTAACATTAAAAGACTATTTGAGCTAAAAAAGGCTGTAATTGTGCTCATGTGATTTCAGTCTCTCCCATGTGAGTCACAGCATTTCCTCAGCATAATCACTGCAAGCAAGAACAAGTGAAAATTGGTAAAACCTGAAAACTGCATGACTACAATTAAACTTCTAAAACTATATCTAAGCATCCATACCATAGTCCTAATTTTTAAAGCTGGGGAGCAATTCTTGTAGTCACTGGAGCACAAAACTCTCTCAGCATCAGGCTCATTTCATTTAATGCTCTCGTTTTGTTTGCAAGTGAAGGTTTTAGGATCCCAGTTTTAATCTTCCTAAAATGCTGATCTTTGCCTCTTCTAGAAGAGGTACCTATATGGCATTGAGCAGATTTACCAAAAGAAAAACATTGAAAGAGAGCTGGTGATCAGTATTTTCGAAACTGACAGTTCAACAATCTCCAGTGATGCTAAACAAACAAGGGTTTTGCAATTACTCATTCAATAAATATTAATTAAACACTGTTCTTCTGCCTGGCTTTGTTTGTCAGGTATGGGCATGGCTGCATCAGGGAGCACATTCACTTTTATACCTCAGGCCGTGTGAGACTCGGGTTTCTAACAACTGTAATAGCAAGTGCCCACAAATGCCCGCCTGTCTTCACAGCAAGTGCCACTGGGATCCCTCTAGCAAGGAGACTTTGTTTTTGTTGTCTGGCACTAGCCACCAGAAGAAGCAGCAGCAGGTGGACCATTCTCTTCCTGATGTGTGGCTGGACCTGGGGAAAGGCTCTCTAGGCACCTACTTCTGCTTGCCTTCCATGGCTTCCAGCTTGCCCTTGATAATTCAGTCTAATTCATCCATAATTGTGGACATACATGTCCATGGCTAACAATGCATAAAACTAATGTGTTTGAACTCAACTGTGCACTCAGGTCAGTATTTGATATTTGACAATATCTTCATATTTTCAATGCCTACATCATATGATGGTTTACCAGTAAATTCTGTATGGTGTACTTATCAGTCATAAAGTGAAAGGAAAATAATGTGGGAATGAACTTTACAGCTGATTTTTCAAAAGTATTTCATGTTTGTAAGTTCATAAAAAAGATTGTCTAAACCTGTTATGGAAAAGATTATCTAAACCTGATCTTTTTTTTTTTCTTTTGTGGAGAATCTGCTGCATGGCAAACTTAGATTTCTTGTTTTCTTTTTAATAAAATTTAAGCAGAAAATTATGTGGTATGAAACAAGTTCTCTGCTTTAGGGAGCTCTTTATTCCCACGCTATATACAGCAATGGAACTGCAAGAAGTTTATGAAAACAGGAAGTAAATGAATATTAAGTGCAAAAACTCAAGGGACAGAAAATAATGTCCTTTTTTAAAAAAAAATAACTTACTGGGGACAAAATAAGCTATCATCTTGAAGGCAGCTTGTCTCATTATTCTGTGTCTAGGTGGAGATGTCTCAGGCTAGACTTTACATGAGAATGTTTTACTTACCAAAACAAGTAATAGACCCATGTGAGTTACAACTGGAGCACTTGCACTATTCTGACAGCTTTTAAAATATGATTTGAATAAACTTTCTTACATTAATTTAGCTGTAAATCAAATGTTAGTCTTCACAGTTCTAGTTCTCATGCATGCAGCCTCCTGGGCTGGGATTTGGGCTATTTTCATCCTGTGCTACAAAGAATTTAAGTAAGGGTAAGTGTCATAATTATTTCTGGAGCTCTCACTACTGTGGTATCTAAGTGCTCAAAATGTGTTTAAAAGGAATTAATGTACTCAAATTTCAGTCTGATCAAAGCTACTAATAGAATATCAGAAACGTTCTCTGTTTTTTACCCTACAACTTCTTTCTCCGTTTTTAAGGAGCCTTTCTAAGTAGATCAGATAAGAGATTTTCCTCTAGGATGCTTCAAAGAAAGATGTGCATTATTACATGGATTGTGAACACAGAATCACAGGTTGGAAGGGAGCCTAGAGTCTAGACCACCCCACATGCTCAAAGCAGAGTCAACCAGGACAGGTTGTTCAGAACTGTGTCCAGTCAAGTTCTGAGTATGTCCAAGGATGGAGACACCACAACCTCTTTGGGTAACCTATTTCAGTTTTCATTCATGCTTAGAGTAGAATAACATTTTTTGAATGTTTAAATGGAATTTTTAGGTGGCTTTGATTTATGCTTAGTGACTTTTGTCTTGTCAGTGGCACCACAGAGAAGGGTCTTACTTCATCTTCTTTAATGACAGCTATCAGTATTTATATACATTGTTTATGCCCTATGAACCTTCTCCTCTCCAGGCTAAGCAATCCCATCTCCCTCACCCTCTCCCCATATGTCAGATGGTCCGATGCCTTAATTATTTTTGCGGTACTTCACTGGATTCAGTCCAGTGTGTCCAACACTTTCATGTGCTTGGGATCCCAGACCTGAACCAGTGCAGAGTAAGTAGAGGGGAAGGATCATCTCCCTTGACTCGCTGATGACACTCTTCCAGGATACTGTTGGCCAGCACTATCCCCATCCACCAAGCTAATCTTCCTATCGTAGACAAATACTGGGTTGCTTTAGGAAGCTTTCTCCTTCATAAAGGTTTGCTCACTACTCTCAATTACCTTCTTACACTTCACATGTTTGGCAATAGCTCCCGGGGTTATTTGCTCCAACACTGCCTGCTACTCGGAAGAAAATTAACTCCTTTCCCAGCTGAAACCACGACATTGCCAAACAATTACTCCTGTCCCATAATTAATTTTACATGAATAAGACTGCAGGTAACCTCAGCATTAGTACCTGAGGTTTGTGCATGCACTCTGTTGATTATGTTTTAAATACGAGTCTTACCCTTTGGGGATTTTGATTTCTTTTGTTTAACTGGTGTTCTTTCTTCTAGTTCCCCTTTCTTCATGCACTTCTACATACATTTTTGTTTCCAGATGGCACCTTGTGCCTGCAGAACCAGCTGGTAGCAGCACACTTGCAGGTCTGTAGAATTTAGTGTTCCTTAACTTAGCAAGGTAGAGCTCCACCATGCAAGTATTTTTGGCTCTAGATGCCTTCACTAAAGTGAACCTTTAATTTAGCACTGGAGGGAGCCTGTGTGTCCACCTTGTCTTTCCGGCCACAGTGCAGTTGGTGGAGTACCTGTAGGGAGGATACACCACCTTGACTAGAACATACAGAGCCAAAGTTGTGTGGCTTGCAGCTTGTCCCTGTACAGCATGGAAACAAAAGCCCTTCACTGTCTCCAGTCAACTTCATTCACACCTCAAGGAAAACAGAAATGGGAACACTTAATACAAAGCTGTTTTCCTAGAGTGACATGACATTTAGACAGTCCTTCTGTAGTGGTATAATTCTCCTGTCTCGTTTACCTTTTGAAGGGTAGGAAACATGAAGGGAATAACTTTAAAAGAAAACCATGCTGTTAGAGGAAAAAGTGTCCTGCAGAAATAGTTTATCTGATGCTACATTAGCTGAATACCAGGCACCAATCATAGTTAAAGCTGTTGTATGAATTTGACTATATTGAATCCCCCTCCCTACTCTGGCCTCATTATAGTTGTCATCAAAATTCAGATCCTGCAAAGACCACAGACTTGGTTTCTAAGAAGCTGCACTAAGGTTCTGTTCACTGTGGAAGAAATAAATTAAACCTTGTCATTCTTAAAGTCAACAGCAAAAATCTTACTGGACTGTGTGTAGCCAAGATTTCTTGTCTCCTCTCTCCTTTATGGATCCAGCTATTTTCAGTAACTACGAGAAGCATTGTTGCTTCTGTCACTTTTCTGACTGTCCATTTATAGACTGCTGGGCAATTTTTACCACTGATAACTGTTGCTACTGCTAATCATTCAGATCCCTGTTAATTTTTTCTGAGTCACTGTCACCCCAGAGTTGTGCTACTGGAATTTCTGCTCTGTAGACAGAAAACTAGGAGGAAATTTTTATCCTTTCCCAGAATGTGCCCAGATGGGAGCTTGGTAACTGGAGAGCTCATTCAGCTCAATGCCAAAGCTGCTTATCTCCACAGTCAGGGGGCTGTGGAAATGTAAGGCACCAGGAAATCATTTGTCTTATTTATATCAGAGCTTTTTATGGAGTCAGCGTTGTACTGTAGAGCGCTCAGATACTGTAGAGTCAGCGTTCCAACATCAGATTCTCCTAGCAAAAGATATTCAGTCGACTACCACCTGATTGCGTCGAGATAGAATTATTACAGTAGTGTATTTCATGAGCTGTGCAGTTCATGAGCAATGAAATTTTAATCCAGCTGCACAGTAATTTTGTGAACTGTGAGAATGTCATCCTAACTTGATATCCCCGCCACCTTAAATCCTGGCATATGCCTATGGAGAGAGAAAAAATAGATTTAGTAGTAGTTGGCAAGAAAAGATGTGAGAGTAAGTACAAAGTTAGCTAATAGGCAAGTTTAGAGATTAAACTAAACGTTTCCAATATTCTCATCCATTACTTAGTGAAAGAGAAAACTATATTGTACACATAGCTTGAACACACTATTCAACAGTTTTCTGCGTGATAATTACACTAATGTAAATGTATTTCAAGTGACACGTGATCTGGAAACATTAGTGTGTGTACCTAAACCAGGCAAATTCATTCTCGACTTAAGGAATGGGAAGAAACATCAGCTGTATCTCCAGCCATGCATAAATAGCTAAATAAATAAAATGGCCTGCTAAGGGTTTCCAGCTTGTCAGTGAACATCTTCTGTTTTGATTCAAAAAGGTAGCTGTCAAGTCATCGTTTTCTCCAGATGACTTAGGAGTACCAGCAGATGCCCAAAGCACATCCTCAGTGCTCACAGTTGCATTGTCGTGGGCAGAGTGACCATTGGTAACACAGAGCACCACGTCAGTTTTTAAGATGGATCTGGAAACCTGCCAAGATTTTACATCTGTTTGTGTACCTTCCACCTCAAAGGCAAAGTAGAGATTGGAAAAAACCCACTTAAAACTACTATATGGTGCTTCTTAAGCATATGGAGTTATAGTCAATAACTGTGACTTTCTTCCAAGCTTTCCTCTTCCCTCCTCCAAACCCTTCCACCTTCTTCATCATGCCAGCACAGGGTTGAGCTGAGGACTGGGTGACTTCACATGTATGTACCTGAATGGAAGAGCTGTAAACTGTGGATGCACTCACGTACTGTGCGTGCATCACTGCTGACCCAGCCGTAGAACCATTTGCTTGCTATAGGTGGGTAGAGGTGAAGGGGAAAGCCCACGCTTAGCATCTCACTTAATAAATTGCTGCCTATTCATGCAGCCCAAGTTACGTATTTCATTCCCACTGATGTATTTGCTGTACCAAATCCACGAGAAGTTTCTTTCAGTTCTCATTCATCTATGCCCTTCCCCACTCCCCTCCCCCCCCCCCCCCCCCCCGTTATCTATGTGCATTTTTTCTTGTGAATACAGAGTTTTAAAGTGTGGTTCATGCTTTTTGCCAAAGCTGTTTTACATTCCTGTCTTGAACACAGAAATGTTGGCAATGGCATTTTCTTTAAGTTTTGTTATAGGTATTCACACCAAAAATAGAAGCATAGGTGTGTAAGTATTTCACCTTGTGGTTACTGTGTGGAGCCAGGAGTTGGATTCAATGATCCTTATGGGTGCCTTCCAACTCAGAATATCCTGTGATTCTATGATACACTGCTGCTTATTGACTGCTCTGGATGGATCTGATGATGCAGGCTCTGCCATCCCTAAGCATCTCCATATCTGCAAAAGATGGCGTTTAAAAAGACAAATTTGAAGTCTTGCATTCCTTTCACTTCTATGTCTAAATGCTGCTACTTTCCACGTGTGTGGGGAGTTTGTGAGATAATGAAGGTAGATGCACTGAGGAGGTGGTGTTGCTGGTGGTCTTAACCGTAGCCACACTCATTTCAAAAGTGTTTCATTTGGATGTTTTAAGGGGAACTTAGCATTTATGTCGGGTTTTATATTCCCCTATGAGTTTTATGTATGCAAGAATTCTCCTGAGTTTGCAGGATTACATGTGTTTGTGTGTGCGTGTGTATGAAACAAGTCCTAGTCATTGCATGTTTGAGCTTCAACTTAACTGCCTAGAGCTGACCTTGTGCATTAACTCATCCTGAAGTATGGAGCTGTAATCCTTGATTCTTGTGAGCTTTCTTGAAGGCTTGATTCTTCTGAGCATTCTTGAAGACTATGGTGGCTCTTTGGTCTGTATATGAAATAGGCCAATACGAAATAACCTGTAGCAGTAAATGCAGACTAATGGGTAAGGACTAAAAGGGTGATGTCCTGAATGATTTCTGTGAGCTTGTAACTTCCAACATCATGAGAATAACTACAAACACTGCTTTTGTAGAAGAATCTCAATTGTAAAATATTGCTGAGGATTTAATCATTGGTCTCTAACAAATTTAAGTGTATCAGTATACCTAAAAAAACTGTACCTATAGGTATAACTGAGGTTTCAAGAACACCTGACTTATTTAGATGTAATTTGCTCTGCCACTTATTCATGATGTGGTGCTCTGCTGTGACTGAAGCTCAGAGCCCATCTTTTGACTTGTATCTGGAAGATAATCCTTAGGGATGGCAGAAGTTAACACTGCTTTTACAACAGCAATTTTTGGAGTAGAGCTGTGTCCTAAAGACTCAGGTTCGAGGTTTGAAGTCTCAGGCTTGTGTGGTTACATATGGGATGCTTCTCATGTGTGTGACATTCTTGGGAAAACAGAGGACTGTGGGTTTGCATTTGTGACAGAGATGTTTCATGTTGCTTAACGCATGATAACATAAAGATCAGATGCCAGTGAGAGTAAGCTCTTGGAGCTTTTTAGTGCCTTCTAAGCTTCTAAGGATCATGTTTTACAACCAGAGGTTTCTGATCCATCGACATAAGTTACTCAAATAATGTGCATTTTGAAGTGAATTATTAGTCATTGCATTTAAGACATGATACTAACATAATACAAATTGAACAGTCCTCAGGCACTCTCCTGCCTGGTTACCTCTCAGGGAAGAAATAAATATTTTGTTGCTCTGTGGGATGCTTTGTTACTGATTAACAATGCAAGGAGAACAAACAGCATACAACTGGTACTAGTTTTTACTTAACTGAGCTTTACAACTGTCCTGCAGTGCTAAGGTGCCAAGCATATGGCAGTCACCTACTAATTAAAGAAAACACTTAGATTAACACATATCTTTTCCAATACATTGCATAACTTACGTGATCTGTTGTGGCTGAAGCAGCAATGTTCATTCCAGCATCTGCTATTATCACTGTCAGTTTTGCAACCTTTCAGCCGGTTTCATGCACCAGAAATTTCCTTTGGGGGTAGCTAGGATTGAAAGTTGCTACCTCTCCTCTGTGTAAGTCACTTTTAAAACTTGATTTAAAGCCTGAAGTCTCCAGAGCCTTCTGGTAGACAGGTAAGAAGTCACAGAGATATATATTCAGTATAAATTACAATCTATCCATTAAATTGACAGTAGAGAACATCACCACCCACAAAACACACAAAAAACTCCCCCCCCCAAAAAAAAACCCCACTCAAAAACCACAACAAAACAACCCAGCTATAGATTTGCCTAATCTTGGTTTTGACAATGGAAACATCAGTTAGAAACCTAATTGCTATAGGCACCCTGTGTAATTCGTTAGTACAGGGAGAATCACCTCACTGTTTGACAGTGTCTCAAGTACAAAAGAGGATAAAATGATACTGATGTGCATTTCTTTGTGGAGCCAAAACATTGTTTGAAGCAAGCATGAAATGGAATTTGCAGGGTATTCTAACTTCTAAGCTGTTACCTTGCTGTCATGTAGGTATTCTTAAATTTGGCTGGAATATTGATTTTTAGAAGCCTGCAATTTTAATACCTAATGATTAAGCTAAAAACCACTCAAGCCTGTAGAAGTTTTTATTCACTTCTACTTTTTCTTTTTTTAATTTTCACTAAGTAATCTGCAGGTTCTTATATTTTTCTCATTTGTAACTTTATGTTCAAAGTTCTGGTGCCTCATCAGTGAAAGCCTGCATTTCAGTTATATGTTTGTTATACATTAGCATTGAGTTTCGGTGTTTTGTCATTTGGCAAATACTCTCCCTGTAAGAAGTAAGTTGCTCTAAGAAAGTTGTCGTGGTTTCACCCGGCTGAGGGCCAAGATCCACGCAGCTGCCTGCTCCTTAAAGGAAAAGAGCAGGTTAAAGGGAAGGGGGGGGGGGGGGGGGGGGGGGAGAAGTAAGGGAAGGGAAAAGGAAGAGGAAGGGGCAAATAACCCCAAGATCAAGAAATTAAGAGGCCCATGGGTTGGGATAAGGATAGTTTACTAAGATAACAGAAAGATACAATATAACAATGCTAACAGGACTTCAAAGCAAAAATATATGAAGCTGTTGATACACAATGCAGTTTCTCACTGAACCCACAACTCAGGCTGTGCCACCCAGAGCCGTCCCAGAACCCGACCGTCCCCCAAGAACCGCGCGTCCCGGAGCCGCCCCAGGCCTTCCTCCCGTCAGCCCCCGATATCCTGGGCAGGATGTAACTGGTGTGGAATACTCTCTTTGGTCAGTTGGGTCACCTGTCCTGGCTTTGCCCCTCCTTTCTCATGAAAAGCTGAGAAAGTCCTTGACTGTCTGACAGCAACTAGAAACATCAGGGTGTTATCAGCACTACTCCCATCTTACTCTCAAATACAGCATTCATCTGCTGTTACAAATGAAATTAACTGATCCTGACCAAAACCAGGACAAAAGTATACCTCCATTTCTCCTACTAAAAATGTGTTTTCTTTAATGGGAACTCTTTTGGTAGTCCACTAATAAAAAGGAATACAGAACCACATGTCCTCAAAATGAATTCTTGTACAGATTTTACATTTTCATTGCATTTTTTGCTTTAATTTTTTAATCTGTGGATTTGAATAATCCAAAGAGTAACTGCATTTACTGCCTATGGTTGCACTTGGACAAAAATGAGGAAAAAAGATGCAAGCATCACACTGGGAAAGGCTTTGAATAGTGTTAAAAAGGCAATTTCAGTTTGGCAGCAGGTATCCTGACAAACATTAGACCTTCTCTGAAATAAGCAGACAACTCTAACATGGTATTGTCTGTCTGTCTTTTTTTTTCACTGGGGAAACAAAAGAATGAAAAAAGCCTAGTGCAAGAAACACGTTAGTATAATGGCAGGTAGGTTGTTAAAAATACAAATATTCAGGCTTAAGCCATCAAAAATGGTTATGAAAACCAGTGAAAATATTTAGTTATAATGAAACATAGGACTCAATAGGGATCCCATTTTGCATGGAGCTGAGGCTCTGTGGTTGTTTGTGTCCCTCATTTTGTAGATTGTGATTTTTATTTTTATTCCCCAAATCTTAATCTTCTGCTAATTTGGTGACTCTGGATTATTGACCCTAAACACTATTTCATGTAAAGTGCATATTTGTAGAGACAGCAGTTGGAAAGAATAATTTTAATTTTCCATGAGGAAATAAGACTCATACAGTATCTCTGCCTGGAATAATCTTTTGAGGCTTTTTGTCTGCCTTGTCTCATATTTGGTGTCATAATTTAGAATGATGGCCCATTGAAAGAAATGCACCTTTATGGAAGAGTCGATGAGTATGTGATAGAAGAAAGCAGAAAATTTGATGATGTTTTTCTTTTGTCTCTAAAAGGTTATAAAAAATAAAAGGAACGTGGTGATTGTAATTTGTTTCTGAAGTTTTTTCTTCTGTTGAACTATGTGATGCTGTTTACTGAGTGTTGTATACTTGCAGGTTGTTGGGGGGAGTGGATGACGATGCAATACCATAAACTCATTCCCAGCTCCTCCCCCCAGCCCAGCACTTGCAAGGATAGATTGTATCTGTAGAATGCATAAGTCTGTATTTCATTTGATGTTAGTATTGATCTTCCTGGGGCAAGGTGAATACGTTTAGGCATGTTCTGGAGACTGTTGATTGGCAAATCGTTTCCCATGTATCTCAGAAAATCTGTAGCTTGGAGTTGGGGAGGGGCAGGGGGATTGCTCAGTGAATGGCAATAAAGAATGGGACGCCTCTTTTCTTCTTGCACAAGGCACAGCAATCTGCCTTTCATGACATCAAACAGCACTCATGTTAAATGTGTGATTTTTTTCAAGCTTGTAGAAGAATTTTAAATAAGCACCTCTTGACCATGTCATGTAGCAGATGCTGTTTAGTTTTGTGCCATACTAACAACATGTGTTTGATCCACTTAGGTTTGTGATTCCTTCCTATAGCACGGGTCAGACTAGATTATAGTAATGTTTTTTTCTGTCTTTAAGTTCTATAAATCTGTTAAACCCTTTCTGTTGGAGTCATACCTGATCTAGGGTTTCTGGCTAAATGGAAATGCTCTGAGCACAGCCAGATGTGTTACAGAAGATTTAAAGGAAAATGAGGAATCTCATCAGAAGCTGTCAAGGGACTTTTATGGCTTTGCTGCCACAGGATTGAACTAAGGGAAATTCCTTGCTGCTTATGTGTGGGCTCAAAGTCTTCTAATCCTTCAGGAAGCCACTCAGCTTCGTTGTGTTTCCATTTAGACCTATTGCTTCAGAAATATAATCTCCTTTCTGGAGGCAGTGCAGTATGTGGCAGCCCACTGGCAGCCATGAATTCTGTAGATACATTGTCAGGCACTTCTGGCGTTAGGAAAGCTTCTGTAAGATCTGCCACCTGAATTTTAGAAGGCTTTTAGAGTCTTCTCTAGTCACTTGACTTAAGTTCAAATTCAGATCTCCCACTGCATATGTGCAGAAAAGTTGCCCTGTTCATGAAGAACAGGCCCCAGACACGCTGCTCCCCTGCATGTCTTTACCCCAGGATCTTTTTCTCATGTTCAACAGGAATCACTTTACACCCAAAAAATTCATTATTCATGGGCATGGAGAAAAGATTGCTCTGTTCTTTGCAGCAGCATTTTGTATTTTTATTTGTTTCCCTCTTTTCCGTAGGCTAACCCCATTCTTTCAGATTTTCCTTCCTAAGCACCTGTTTATGCACTTGAGTAGGATGTTTTCTTTGTGCTCTCCTTTACTATTTTCTGAAGGGTTGCTATGCACATAACTGATCCTAGTCCTGTACTTGTGTGGTTGATTATTCCCCTCTCAGTGAAGTACTACTCATCCTCCCTCATCCTGAAGCAGATCTCTCAGAAAATCTGCCTAGTGAATCTTTTCATTTTCAGAGGCAAGCAGCCACCTGGGTGTGGTAACCACTGAGTTCGGCACCTATGCTCGAGTAGTTTCACCAGGATTATACTTCCCTCATTAGATAGGAGAATGCCAGTCAAGTGCAGCAACAAAAAAAAAATAAACCTTACTAGGTCAACTACTACACATCTCCCTTATACAGAATTCCTAATGATTTGTTCTAAAGAGATATATTATTGTTTCTCCCTGTAGCTGATGGTATTTGAGTTGTAAAGTGAACTGCAAAGCAGGAAGAAAAAAGGGAAAAAAAAAAACAAACCAGAGAAGGGAGGGGAAGGCTGTTTTGGTATTTCAACGATAGGCAAAAGTATCACGCTTCCCCTTTGCTTTCTCAGTAAAGAAAGATCTTGGCACTGGCTTGGATTTTTAAGGCAAATTACTTCCTTCACAGAATCATAGAATGGCTTTGGTTGGATAAGACCTTCAATATCATCAAATCCAACCATTTATCCAGCCCTACTATGTCCAATGCTAGACCATGTCATGAAGTACATCATCTACTTTTAAACACCTCCAGGGATGGTGACTCAACCACCTTGCTGTGCAGCCTATTCCAGTATCTGACAACCCTTTCAGTAAAGAAATTGTTCCTAATATCCAACCTAAACTTCCCCTGACACAAATTCAGACCAGCCACTTCTCCAAAGATTTGCCTTCTAAACCCTTCAACAGCTTTGTAGCCCTTCTCTGGACACACTTAAGCATCATGATGTCTTTCTTGTAGTGAGGGGCTCAAAACTGAACACAGTACTCCCGGTGCAGCCTCACCAGTGCTGAGTACAGGGGAAGGATCACTTCCTTACTCCTGCTGGCCATGCTGTTCCCAATGCAGGTCAGGATGCCATTGGCCTTCTTGCTGCATCTTCTAAATTATAAAGAAAATTTTTGTATGTGCATCATTTCCTTGCCATTAGAGAGTTTTCTACTTATCTTAATATTAGCAAATTGACTTTTCAGCATTTTCTGGATACATGTTTTTAAGTACTATGCACACCTAGTTGATATGTGGCCTTTTTTTCCCAGCTGACACTAAGCAAAAACCCAGTTAAGTAGTTCTCTAACCCTCATGACAAATAAACATCATAGCGTGTTGTATATTTCAGGCATGAGGTTTTCCAACACATTATATCATCATAAAATGAAATTACATCACTAGACTCTGTACCACTTGTTGGCTGAAACAATATTTTTATACTTTCTCTAAAGAAAAGAATATGATAACAGTCCTAGCTAAACAGATTGTAATGCTCGTGTTAAGATATTTTTTCATATCCAAGACATATTAATTAATTTCAGGGAGAATTGAGCTGAATGTTTTTAATGCAATTATTGAATAGAAAGTGATTATTTTTATTCTGTGGTCTGTGGCACATTAGCTCTCTCATTGGAAGATAGAAAAGCTTAGTACAGGACCACACATGCAGTGGTAATGTTATAAGAGTCTGGCATTCAGAGTTGCTTTTTGCCTATTTACACATTAATTACGCACACAACATTAATTTTGAGATCTACTAAATAGCCTGAAGTGCTAAATTAAGTTTCCTCCAGCAGCTTTGACTCTGTGGACACAAGATAGCTCACATAGTAAGGTCAGATTTTATTGCTTCTGTTGACATAACTTTTGCTGGAAAATTGTACTGTATTCCAAAACATGTTTACACTGACAATATCCATGTTTTGAAGCTGCACATTTCCCTGCCACCTTTTGACCTCAGTGGACATTTGATTGAGGCATTTTCAGAATAGGTTTAAAAACTGTTTCTCTCCCTCCTAATGTCTCAGATAAGTCTGATGTGTTATATTTCTTACTCAAGTGATCACTTAAGAGGCTTTTGACAATGCTGGTGTGGCTTCACCTCAATTTCTGCGTGTAGTTTTGGGCGTCACAGTACAAGGGGGACATGAGACTATTGGAGAGTGTCCAGAGGATGGCCAGTGAGGGTTGTGAAGAGTCTGGAGGGGAAGCCGTATGAGGACAGGCTGACGTCACATGTTTAGTTCAGCCTGGAGAAGAGGAGGCTGAGGGGAGACCTCATCGCAGTCTATGGCTTCCTGACGAGGGGCAGTGAAGGGGCAGGTGCCGATCTCCTCCCTTTGGTGACCGGTGATAGAATCCAAGGGGACAGCATGAACCTGCAACAGGGGAAGTTTAGGTTGGATATTAGGAAGAGGTTCTGTACTGAGAGGGTGGTCAGCCACTGGAGCAGACTCCCCATGGAAGGGGTCACAGCACTGAGCTTGGCTGAGTTCAAGAAGTGTCTGGACAATGCACTCAGTCCCATGCTCTGACTTGGCTGGCCCTGTGTGGAGCCAGGATTGGACTTGATGATCCTTATGAGTCCTTTCCAGCTCAGGATATTCTGTGATTCTGTCACTTACAAAGTAGGTATTTAAGTGTTTTACACTGTGATTCAAAATAAAATGAATAAACTTTTCCACATAGGCTTACATGAGTACCCATCTCATTTTATTGAATGGATGATGAAACAAGTAAACATCTTTTGATGCTGTCAGAGTCCACATGAGAGGGCAAGATCCAGCTAATGATTATAGATCAACACCAATCATTTATTATGAAAGAAATTCAGGGAGGGCAAGATTAGGCCTTCTGTATATTCCTTGAATGTTGTGCATCACACGCTGTCCCTTTCTTTGCCTGGAGGGCAACAGTGGGTTAAAGAAAGTATTTGTTGCAATACAAGGAATTGAAATACATGAAATAATTGTAGTGATTAAAGGAAGAAAAAGCTACTACAGCTGTATTTCTTAGTAACTGGAAAGTGTTAATTATAGTGATAGTCCTTTTTCCAATGTGATATTTAACAACTTTACTAAATAACCCTCATGAAAATAGTCAACGTTTATGTTCCTACACACCAGTTTGAAACTCTTCAGTAAAGCAAATGTGTAAAGTTCTTATGACAGAGTTTAATTGTATTACAGTGCCACAGAAGGGCAGGGGCTGGAAAGGACCTCTGGAGATCATCTAGTCCAAATCCCCTGTCAGAGTGGGATCACCCAGAGCAGGCTGCACAGAACAGCATCCAGGTGGGTTTTGAATGTCTTCGTAGATGGAGACTTGGTAACCTCTCCGGGCAGTCTGTCCCAGTGTTCTGCCACCCTCATAGTAAATAAGTTTCTCTTCATGTTTAGGTGGGCCTTTGTATATTCAGGGTTGTGCCCATTGCCTCTTGTTTTGTCACTGGGCACCACTGAAAAAAGACTGACCCCATCCTCCTGACACCTGCTCTATAGATATTTGTAAACATTGTTCAGATCCTCTCTCAGACTTCTCCAGGCTAATCAGACCCAGCTTTCTCAGCCTTAAGAGAGATGCTTTGGTCCCCTAATAATTTCTGTAGCCTTCCAGTAGCTCTCTGTCTTTCTTGAACTGTGGAGCCGAGAACTGGACATAGCACTCTGGATATGGCCTCACCAAGGCAGAGTAGGGGGGAGGAGAACATCCTGTCACCTGCTGGCCACACTCTTAATATACCCCGGGATACTGTTGGCTGCCTTCTCTGCAAGGGCACATTGCTGGGTGATGGAGTCCTTGTTCACCAGGACAAGCTGCTTCCCAGCAGCTCAACCCCTAAACTATACAGGTCCTTGAGGTTATTCCTCCCAGGGTGAAGGACCCTACACTTGTTGAATTTCATTTCGTTCCTTTCTCTACCTGACACTCTAGCCTGTTGAGGTCTCAGTGATTTATCTCTGGTCTATCAGCCACTCCTCTCCCTTTTCTATCATCAGTAAATTTGCTGAGGCTACACTCTGTGTCTTCATCCTGGTCATTAATGAATATGTTGCGTAAGACCAGACCCAGTACTGACCTCTGGGGCACACCACTGGCCAAAGGCTACTTATCACAACCCTCTGAGCTCTGCCCTTCAGCCAGTTCTTCAACCCACCTCAGACTGTAGAATCTTTTCATGAACAGTTGAATGGGGAAAAAAATCCTCAAAATTCCATGCCAGAATTTATCTAGAAGTCCTGTCAGGTTTAACTAAGATGACATTCTTTAATTTCCTTGTCAGTCACCAAACTTCTGGTTCTTGTCAGTTGTTTGTAGCAAAGGTTGCTTCAGTATGTGTTACAGCCTCTGTTAAACTGACGGGGTGGAAGAGTAAATACAGTTTTTAGGGCATTCCTTTTAAGCTCCTAGGTCTCCTAAGAAATGAAGTGCTGTTGTGTTGATCTGCAGTGTTGATTCCTCCTTTTTTAAAAAAAATACACCATTCACATATAAATTTTGCTGCATGTCAGATTTCTTTTAACTAGGAAGATGAAATTTATTATTATTGCTCTTCTGATTCATCTCTAGGTGTTTGAGTCTTTGGTAGCTAATACTCATGCTCTGAAGCTGGGAGCTGAGTTTTCTTAATGTGACATGTTAATGCCAGTATAATAGCACTGACAGTAGGGAGCCTAGATTCATGTTCTCACAGAGATTAACAAGGATTTAAAGTACTTTTTTCTAGAGAGAAATAATTATTACTATTTTCGATGTTCTTTTATATCTTAATTGTTTACCAAGGACCTTAGGTACCACTGAGGCATCTCACAGTGATAAATCCTCTACATCAGCCTTCGTACATAATCTCTCCACCTCAAAAGAAACAAACTCAAATACGTTTCAACACCAGTAGCCAGCTCTTCACTGCTCCCTGGCTGATTTGCTAGCAGTCAATATCCTGTATAGCTCTGACCAATGTAAGTACCTACCTGATCAGTATTTATTTGTCCCAAGCTGCATACCCCTTTAAACTGCCAGATATGCTGCCTGTAATGCTTTTCAGCCCTGTGTGTGTAGGCTCAGCCTCCTGTTCTTAGGGTCCAGGGAATGTTCCTGTGAAGGCAAATGCTTCTGTTTCGGAGGGATGTGCTAACTCATGCCCAGCAAGGGCTTCTTTTCCCTCTGCCATTGCAGGCAGGGGAGTTCTGCATTCTGCTACAAAAATGAGAATTGGTTTTGGTTTCATACTGAAGGGATTATTACACATATTCATACCTGTTGAGGCTTTACTATCTGAGATCTCTTTGCCAAGGTGTGTTTCTCTATGTTTAAAAGTGTGAACGCAAAAAACCCCTCTACCTCCTGCGTTTCTGTGTCTGTGGAAGTTCTAATAATACACATGGACTTTGCATTTTGATGTGTGGTTAGAGAAAAGAGCATGTATTTGAAGGCTGTGAAATGAGTCTTGTCTTTCATTAATCCTTATTCCATTCAAATGTTCTTCCATGCAAATGGATGTGGTCTTTTTATTTATGAAAAGCTTCAGTAGTTTCCATGACTCTTGGAGGTCCAAAGTGCTCTTAAGCAGAAGCAGGGGACTGCACAAAGAGCATGGGACCAAAGGAGTGTGGAAGTGTTAGTGTTTGCCCCAAAGAAGGCGGATGGGTGCTGCTGCTGCGTGCTAGGTACACACAGAGGTTTGTTTTCCCTCAGGTTCTCAAGTCAAAGGAACTTAAACAAGAAGAAAGAAGGTGATTATGTATTTTGCTGACTTGGAGGTTTTCTGTGGGTACGTGACTGCATTGCTAACTGCAGGTGTGTGTTTGCTCAGGGGGGGAAGATTTCTTCTGCCCAGGCTGTATTGCCTTCTCCAGAGGGGCAGGCATCACAGAAATGCGTCCTGTGTTTCCTAAGCACTGAATCGTAGTTCTTGCTGGATTCAAGGATAAATTGCAAGCTGGTATATATATAGTCTGTCTATAGAAAGAGATATATGCTTTATTTTTCTTGTAAATTGTCACCTGTAGGTTTATAACTGTTTGAGTACTGATTTATTTCCCACACATGACTCATTTTTGAAATACATTGAAGTATTTGTAAGGAATCTTTGTTTAAGTTACTCTCAAAATCATGATAAATGATGCCACAGCTGCCAAACCTGAGATCTCAAAAATTATGAATAAGGTTTAAACTACACACACCCCCCTTCCCAAGATTACTATTGTAACAAGAATGATAAATTGTTACTGCTCCCTTTTTATTTTTGAGGGTTTGTTTTTCGGTTTTGTTTTTTTTCTTACAGGAAACCTACTTCTCTCAAATATCTTTATTTATTTATTTATTTATTTGTTTGTTTGTTTATTCATGTTTTCTAACCAGTGCAAAGTCTGGAAACATCATTTGGCTGGAATTTTCTAACAGCCTAATTGGTGCTGCTTTTGGGGCGTAACAGGAAAAAGAATGTTGGAAAAATGGATAAATCTATGGCTATATGGAATGTGTGTCATTGATAGGAGTGTGGATGGTCATTTGTAGTTTTAAGAGTTTCGTTTTTCCTCTTTTATCATAAAAAATGTTTTCTTACGGTGTTGTACAGATTTAAATCTGCAAAATTATTCTTGTCACATTACTATGAAACATTACTTACTAATATTTATCTGTCCTGGAATCTTGTATGGAATATAAATACAAGAGGAAATTCAAGAAATGGAGCATGAGAATTTTAAGAAATTAAATAATTGGCAGTGCAACAATTCCAGTTCTACAGTAGTCATAGAAGCTAACCAGGGTGTAAGTACTGTCCTGAGTATTGCATTGCTGTGGTATTTGAAAGCAAAGCCCGTGAACAAGTCACACAGAGAATTGTTGTCACTGTAGTAATGCTTCTCTGCTATGATTTGTAGGTGAAAGCTCGCCCTTTCTTTTCTCTTAGAAAAATCAATCTGGGACTATTCATGATATTTAACAGCATTCAGAAACTTTGTTGGATTGTAGTTTAAAAAGTTGGTATCCTAACTTGTTTCCAGTTGCGTTCTCTTACAGAATGCACCTGTAGCCTGTTCTGGTTGGGAAGTACATGTAACAACTTGGTGCGGGGTTTCTCAGAAGCATGTGGGAATGTGATGCTTTCAAGGAAGGTACTCTTTTCTTGGAACTGGTGGGCTTCTCCCAGTTTTTAGCGGGGTTTCTTATCATTACAAAGCAATGAGTACATTGCTGGGGATCACTTATTAGGTGTAGCATTACAGGATCACAGAATCACAGAAGGGTAGGGGTTGGGAGGGACCTCTGGACATCATTTAGTCCAATCCCCCTGCCAGAGCAGGGCCGCTTAGAGAAGGCTGCATAGAACAGCATCCAGATGGGGTTGAATGTCTCCAGAGATGGACACTCCACAGCCTCTCTGGGCAGCCTTTGCCAGTGCTCTGCCACACTCACAGCAAAGAAGTTCCTCTTCATGTTTATGTGGAACTTCTTCCTATACTCAAATTTGTGCCCATCACCTCTTGTCCTGTCACTGGGCACCACTGAAAAAAGACTGATCCATCCTCCTGACACCCACTCCTCAAGTGGTTTGACTCTAAATGCCTCTAATTAGAAGAAGCTTTATTATTTGGTAACACCTAGTTAACTCATTGTTGATGTAAGTTTGCAAATAGTTACCTGTTTTATGGAGAACTGCTTGTATTTGATGAGGAAATTTAACTGTTTTATAAAAGCATATCTCACTGAGTTCTAAGACAGTATATTTTTCACTGTTAACAGTTAAAAAGAGATTAATTAAACTGTGAAATCAACTATCTTTGAAATTGTGCTTTAGCCTGCTGTGGCCTGTCAAAAAGCATATGCTCTCTTGTCTGACTAGTCTTATTAAACCTTCCATTGGTAACAAGTGAAAGCATCTGTACCATCACTGATTTTTATAAAATCCCTAGTGGTTGGAGTGATTAATTGACATTTTTACTTTTGATTTGATTTGATTTACTTTTTACTACAGCACTCCATCTTAGGATTGTAGCTACCTCCTGAGTTCAGGCTTGGCAGCAAAACAAAGGAGTGAATGCCTGCACCAAATCAAAAAAAGCTGTGCTTGGTAATATATCATGATTGTCAAGCAAGGGCTCTCTTGAGATAATAGACAAAAACTAATTGCACATAAGGTACAGGCCACAGACAAAGCTGTCAGCCAGCCTGTCCCACTCTATTGTGCTGTTACGTTATCTGTGGGTATCTATTTGTAATACATTATATCTGATATCACACATAGCCTGCTCCAGCTTTAGAATCCTTCTAACCCGATTCATATTCCATGCAACAAAGTACCACAGTCATTTGTAGAGCACTGAAACCACAGCCCTTGTCTGATTTTTGAAAAACTTCTGAGCAGAGCGCTTTTTGGAGGAAGAGGTTTGAGATGCTATATGTGTAGAGTGCAAGGATACTCAAAGCAGAAAAATATATGTCACACTTTATAAAGACACAGAGTATTTCAGGGATTTTTTTGATTTGAGCATTCTGTAAAATATAAGAGATTACTGAGTCCTGGCTATTTGCTTGTGAACATGCATGTATAGGTTATCTACTGTTTGTTGATACAGGATTCTCATCCAGAGTATAGGGAAGTTTAATCTTATTTGCAATACTAAGTTTTCTTACAATTTTGGCAGAACAGGTGGAAAGACCTCTCAGAGGTGCAATTCCTATCTAATCAAGACCTTTGTTAGTTGACCTAATGGAAATGGAGTAGAATTACATCTGTGATGACTTTCTTCTAATGCAGAATAAGGCATTAATTTAAAACACTGGGTGGTAAAACAGTAAAGCCTGAGGGTATGATAATTTCTGAGACTGGAGTTTGTTAGATTTCATTAGGTTGGGAGATGAATATAAAACATTTGTGGATTCAGCTGTTTGAATTTTTGTGCTATGTATGAGATCTTGGGATCCAAACAATGTTCCTACACAGAGGATTCATGCAGATAAGTGGATGTTTAATGAATGAAACAAAGTACCACAACATTTTACAGAAAGCAGCATAATGTTTATTTGTAAGTAAGTATGCTTGTAAGATTGTGCCTGTTGTGTAAGGCCATGTCAGAGGAGCTGTCAAGGTGATGATTTTTGAATGTCATAGAATCACCTGAGTTGGAAGAGACCCTCAAGATCATTGAATCCAACCACAGCCTAACCCTGCCTAGTCCACCTCTAGGTCATATCCTTATTCACTTCATCTAAACACTTTTTAAATACCCCCAGGGAGGATGACTCCGCCACTTCCCTGGGCAGCCTGTTCCAATGCCTGACAACCCTTCGAGCAAAGAAATTCTTCCTGATATCTAGCCTAAATCTCCCCTAGTGCGATTTCAAGCCATTTCTTCTTGTCCTATCACTTGTCACCTGAGAGAAGAGACCAACCCTGACATCTCTGCAGCCACCTTGCAGGTAGTTGTGGAGAGTGATAAGGTTTCTTCTCAGCCTTCTTAAGATCAAAAAAGCCCCAGTTCTCGCAGCTGCTCCTCACAGGACTTGTGCTCCAAACCCTTGACCAGTTACACTGTCTGCCTCTGGACATGCTCCAGCATCTCAGCAACTGTCCTGGAGTAAGGAGCCCAAAACTGAAAACTGTATTCAAGATGTGGCCTCACCAGAGCTGAATATAATGGAGCTATCACTTCCCTACTGCTGCTGGTCACAGTATTCCTGATACAGGCCAGGATGCCATTGGCCTCTGTGGCCACCTGGGCACACTGACGGTTTGTGTTCAGTTGGCTGTCAACTGACACCCCCAGGTCCTTCTCCAAGAAGCTCTCCAGCCACTCTTCTCCAAGCCTGTAGTGGTGCCTGGGGTTATTGTGACCAAAATGCAGGACCCAGCACTTGGCTTTGTTAACCCTAAGAATCTGGCCTCTGCCCATTGATCTAGCCTGTCCAGGTCCCTCTGCAGAGCCATCCTGCCTTCCAGCAGATCAGCACTCCCACACAATTTGGTGACATCCGCAAACTTACTGAGGGTGCATTGAATCCCATGTTAAACAGGACTGGCCCCAACACCAAGGCCTGGGGAACACCACTTGTGACCTGCCACCAGCTGGATTTAGCTCCATTCACCACAACTCTGGGCCCAGCCATCCAGCCAGTTTTTAGCCGAGCGAAGAGTGTACCCATCTATTCCATGGGTGGCTATTTTCTCTAGGAAACTAGAGAATGTCTCTTGATCATGCCAGGTAAAGAGATTTTAAAGATTTTGAAAGAGATTTTAAATGCTTTACCAAGCATTTGCTTTGTAAGCAGGCTTGTTAGATTCTAGTAATAATGAATGTTAGCTTTCCTTCTTAATTTCTGCTCAGATGAATCTGTGATTAAAAAGACAAACACCAATTAGTGTTACTGGTCAGAAACAAACCTAGCAAAAGTGACAAGCATTAAATAGGCTTTACCTAATCTCAGTCTATGTTGTGATCTGCAGGGAGCTGATGTGCACAGACATCACTTGTTTTCCTCAGAATTTCTTCACTTCTGGGAAGTACTCTGAATCCAGTTTCACTTTCAGATTCTTCTGAAACCACCAGCCATCCTCAAAACTTTCCCTGACCATGACGATGCTCTGAGGTATGTCTGTCAAGCTGCAGGGGCAAATCCTGTTGTAGAGATTTACAGTGATGTTACATGAAGAAACACTAAAATTGGCGTGAATAGAGAACAAAGGGGAATGTCTGGGTGTGGAAGCAGGAGAAGGAAGGGAAGAGAGGCTCTGAGAGCGACAGGTGTTGGGTTACTAGTATTATGAAGGTCACAGCACATCAGCATGCAAATTCTCAGGATACCCACTCTGGAAAAATACAGAGGAGCCTAAGACCTGCACCCAGACTAAACTAGACTCAAGTCATGAAGAATTAATGACAGAAAGATAGGGAACAGAGTTGGAAACCTAACATACCCACAATCAGGAGACTAAAGAAAATTCAGGGAAGTTGGAGAGGACGGATGCACAGATTTTCTTAATCATTATTATCAAAATACAGCACATGGTTTCCTGCCTAGGAAAAATGTGTTGCGAATAAGCTGGCCAGGCAGAGACCCTTGCCCTCCCATGTTATTACAAAAAAATTCTGATTTGGTATGCCTTGTGTCTGAATGCTGAACATTCAAGAGTCTGCTTGGACTTCAGCATCTCAGTGTGTGTGAGGGCTTGGTTGTGTGACCAAAACTTGTTTTATTTTAAAATAAAACCATTTTTTCCTCCCACACTAAACCTTGCTATATGGTTGCATTAAAGTTGCAGCAGTTTTTCCTTCACTGTGAAATTGATTTTTTTCTTCCTTATAATGCTTGTCAATATTTTTGCTTGAAGTAGAAGGTTAGTAGGTTAGAGACTAGGGGACTACATGCCTGCATGGGTACTCTTTCCTCCTGCACCATGTGGTGGTACTCTTTCCTCCTGCACTTGTGGATGATGCAGGTCATGGTGAGCAGGAGGTGAGTTTCAGGGAATGATTCTAACGGAGTAAGCCAAGGAAATAGCACTTGTGTGTATCGACTGGGTAGATAAAACCAGCTATTCAGGGAATGGAGTAATATAGTGAATAATGAAATCTAAGTGTTTTGAGGGAGAATGTGGGCTATAGATTTTGGGACAAGTTTACAAAATATTTCAGAATTACTTCAGCCAAACATGGATCCCTACCTTCACCTGATTGCGGAGGTTTTCATCCCTAAATAAAACCCAGTTGTGAAGCCTAGAGCCTGTTTTTGTTACGGGTTTTCAAAGACAACTCTGAATGAAACAAGAAATCGTTTTTTTCATTACAAGTAAATATGAGTAAGAGAGATGTAACCCTCTTGGAGGAGGAGGAGAGTAAAAACATATTTATTCCTTATATGAAAATGGTTCGGTCTTCCTGACCCTATAGCTATAAGGCCCTATTGTGCATGAACAAATGATAGACTTCCCTTGCAGTGTTTCAACTTGGGAGACTACAGAGGGACTCTGTTCAGCATGTGCCATTAGAAGACAAAATACAGTCTTAAAAAGGCTGTGCTGAAGTGTTTTGTTTGGTCTGATTGTACTGCACAGGCTGTAGTCAAGTGAGGCACCACAGGTATTGCAGTGATGACAGTAAGAGCAAAGGGTGTTAGAACTGGTTCTACACAACAGTCCTGCGAGCAACAGAACTAACCTGATTTCCAGCAGCTTTGTAGGGTGTGAATGTGCAGCAATGCTACATGGGGAATAAACAGCAATGATACGTTATTGTATCCCTTGCTACTTGTCCTGTGCTTACTACATACTTCTGCTAAAATACCTCATGCCTCAGCTTTCTTCCAGCTGTACCTTCACAAATCAACAACTGGCAAGTAAATTGAATTTCTTTATCGTGAGCAAACAATAATCACTACCCTATGAAAGGGATTTTCCTGTATGTCTCTCTAGATGCTGCTCTGTATATGGAGAGAGGAAATAAAGGGCACACCATAAAATATTTCTACGCAAGCAAGGAAGAGCAAATTGTAATTTTTAACTAAGTAGAACTGCTGTGTCCTCTGTATGTGTGTGGAGGCGGGGCGGGGGGGTGGGGGGGGGGGAGGTGGGGGGGTGGTTATGAGGGACCAAAAACCTTTTGTAGGCATATAGGCTGACAACATCATTGCAGTAAACCTAGTGAATTTTTAGAAGTTTTTCAAAACCAGGCTAAAACCAGTTTGTGAGAGGCTACTGAGGAGTTCTTAAAGTCAGGTCTTTTATACCAAGGAACTGAAATGAATCAGAGTGATACTCTGATTGAGAACTGATAGGGAATATAGGACTGTAAGTAGAATAAGTTACATTCTCCAAGCCTTTAAGAAACAGAAAGACTCATAATAATTTTATATGTTCTTGAATATCAAGGAAAATAAGCATGACCTGTAGTGCTTTCTTAACCCGAGACTTAAAGTGGAAAATACTTGCTGAGAACATACACGATTGGGATCTTCAGATTTATTTTGTTATCTCATGTTTTATAAGAAGCTGTATTCAGTTTTCCTAATAAGGGGTTTTAGAATTACTGGGGAGTTTATGGGCTGGACCACTCCTAAAAACATTATTGTGATGAAATATGCAGAGAAATGATGGTGGCTATAAAGGTTGATTAAGAAGAGCTATTGGTGATTTTATATCAACTTTACCATTTTTCACCATGCACTTAAATACCATTCATATGAATTAATGTTTATGAGAAACAAACCAAGACCGATCAGTGACATTCAATAAAAACCCACAGACATCAAAGTTGCCTTGACTTGGTATGATAGATCTGGAACTTACTTATTGAACAACCCCTATGGAACTCTTTGCCTCTTGGCTCACCTGGCTTAAAGCTTTGAACATTAAACTTATGTACTTTTACAATCCATGTACACAGTCTGCTAGAAATACAAGAAAACTTCTTCCCCAAATCTATGAGATCTTTGGAAAGTAATTCACCCCATAATGTTCAAAAGACTATTCAGGGTCAATGATCTAGTATTTCCTAATGGCTTTTTCATTTCACCATTCTGCTTGTGGAATGGGCGTTCCTGCATCTGGTGTGTTGTACTGTAGAGAAGGACATCATCCTGAAGTTTGACCTGTTTTATCTGGCTAAGGAACTTTATCTTGATTTGAAATCTGAATTTCATTCAAGGGAGTGGGTAAAAAAGGAAAGAGGAGGGCTATGTTCTGTATGAAATGTTGTATGATAAGATTGTGTATGATTTCTCATTTCCTTCTTTTCTGAGTCTGGGGTAAATACAGGATTCATGAGCTATCGGTTTAGCCTCTGGGCTTTATTTCACTAGATTTCCTTTTATTTCATTCCAGATGTGGCTTACAGTTTATTGGCCTTCCTTTGAAAGAACTCCCTCCTGGGACCTGGACTGTGTGGGACTGTTTGAGCCAGAAACCAGTGGGACTTCGTATATCAGGGTATGTAACCAGCCACACCCGAACTAAGTGTGGAATGACTTAATTACATAAAGGGAGAGAAGGCAACAGTAATAGCCTCCAGAGCAGCTGAGGTTATTAAGACACGAGTGTCTATGTCCTTCTTCATGCAGAACATTTTCCTCTGACACCAGAGTATTGATTACTCATCACTTTCTTTATCTGCCAAGAAATTTGCCTTCAAAGTTGTGTGAGCCATTGCCAAAGATCCCTAGGACTTATTGTGCTCAAAATTGATATACAGGGGGCCCTGGTACCCACTGCAGTTACTGTGAGAGTAGCCATGTGGTTCATTATGTTGCACAGAGGTACCACACTTCACTGTTTCCTGATGCTAAATTGCTTCTCAGTGTTCTGGCTTGTTAGGATTCCTGCGAACACAGGGGAGATGGCTGATCTGTTATGGCTGGTTTCTATTTGAATCTCAAGTGTCTCACCATTTCCTTTTCATCGTTTTTGGGGTTTTTTGATTGGTTGGTGGTTTTTTTTCTTCCTAGGATCTATGGTTTTTTTTTAAACTGTGGACTATGTATCACATATCAGACACCTCTGCTTATCTATTTTTATCACACCTGTCATGTAACCCATGCTCCTTGACTGAAAAAGGCATAACTGAATTGTTAAAGCCTGTGAGTACTACTGGGATACATATAAATGTTTCTTTGCATTATTTCAGTGTTTTTGTAACGGAGAGGTTGGTGCTCATCAAATAAGAATTTGAATCGCCATGAGATACTTTACCTCGTACTTTATTTCACATTATGACAAATGTGAGACTATGATGTGTTACAAAGCAATTACTTTTCATCCCCTGTGTATCTCCATATATCTAGAAGAAATATGTACTAATCATGTGTAAAGATATATCCAAATATTATCACTTTTTTTAAAAACTGCTTTTGGTATTATTTATTCACAAATGGAGCATTCTGGCTAGAAGTACTTTTATTGAAGAGAATCCCTCATTGCTTTCTTTTCAACACATTGATTTTTTAAACAAATGTCAGGGCGATACTATTTTGCAGACAACTTGAGGCTGTTGGTTCAAATCCAAATCCTACTTCCTTTCTCTCTGTAGCTCACTCATTCACAGATCATCCTGAGCTGAATTGGAACATCTTTTCCCGTGAAATTCTTAATCTGCTTTTGCATAAAGTTGGTGGTGGTGGTGGTGGTGGTGGGTTTTTCAGGGTTTTTTTTTTTAAACATACTGTTCCTTAATTATTTTACTAGAAGGAAATGACTAAAGGAGATTCAAATATGGTGATTACTCTTGAGAAAATCATTAATCTGTTTGAGATATGAAATTCAACAGGGTACATTAAATAGGTGAAAATAGAATGTTGGAATAGGTCCAGAGCTTAAGTAACCAGCATTGGTTTTGAGAAAAGACCTTCCTATGTCAGCATTGTTCATTCATTTAATGACCTTTATAGGAACAACTAACTGTCACCTTTTAAGCTCATGAATGAATAAATCTGTCTTATAAAGTCTTCTATAAGCAATAAATTTGGCACACATACACATGGGCTCTTTCACATACAGATAAAAAATACAGAGCAAAGCAGAGTTCCTTGCAGAAATACAAGCTATATAAGGGGAGTGGGTCAGTTTTGGTGAACCACTGCCTTCAAACTCATCATTTGATACGAATTTTTAAGAGTGGTATTTTCATTTTAAAAACAGGCATCAGCCGCTTTTGGAATGTGAATATACTTGACTCCTTCATGGTAAAATGCAGACTTTCTGAAAGGAAGTAGCTTTGAAATAAAGTCTGGTAGGACTGGGAGTCACGTTTTCTTGGTGTACCTTACCCTAAGCAATGGAAAAGAACTTTTAGAGTTTTTTTCAAGAAAGCCTCATTGGCTTAATTTTCTGCTGATTACATGACAGTTTGTAGATGGGATCTCTGCTCCCTGTCATCATCCATGGACTGCAGGGGTACAGCCTGCTTCACCATGGTCTTCTCCATGGGCTGCAGAGGAATCTCTCTCACTGGGATTGGAATGCCTTGGTGTCTGCAGAGTTTCTTACATCTTCTCACTTCCTTCTCTGGTGGCAAAACGCAGCTGCTTGTGGTTTTTTTCTCCTAACTGTGATTCCCAGAGGTGCTGTGACCATCGCTGATGGACTCGGCCTTGGTCAGCAATGACTCCAGCCTTGAGCCAGCTGGTGTTTGCTCTGTGGGGCCTGCAGAGAGCTTCTGGCTGCTCCTTGCATAAGCCACCCTTGCAGCCCACCCCCCTGTCCTCCACCTGAACCCAGCCATGCAAAACTACAAGAGCATGTCTGTCTCCTGAGGGTCAGAAGTAGGTCATCACAACTGTGAAAACTAATAAAGTGAGCTGAATTGATAGGATCTGGAGAAGCTTCAGGGTCTGTCTCTGAAAAATACCAATTTTTAGGTTGAAATTTATTTCCCTTTAAAGTACCTGTATATTAAACAGGAGGAATTGCAGAATATCCTTCCATTCATATTCCTGTGAACGAGTGAGTGTGGATGCCCACACTGATTTTTAGAAAATGTTTTCACTTTCTTACTTTATATCAGAGGAATTTTGAGTGGTTGGAGGAATTTAGCTTTGCTTTTCTGGTGCAGGGAAGGAGGCAATGAATGTCATAACCTCAGAAAGATAATATCTCAAAAATGCTGCAACGTGGAAGTTACAGTAATTGTTTGACTTATGATTGGATTCTTATTGTGCATTCTGGTTTAAAGTTGACCTGCTGGGGCACTGTCCTTACTGGCGTGAATATATTTGTAGAAAAATCAGAAGAGTGGAGTGCTGTAGAAATCCTGAGACGAGTCCTTGGATACTCAAGCACTTGGAATAAAAAAAATTGTTTAGTTGCCTCCCTATCAAAATTGTGGCTCAAAAAAAGGCTCAAAATTGTGCCTTTATTAGACAGAGGGTAGGAATGAGCGTAGGAGAATCTGATATGAATTGGATATGTCTTTGCTCCTAAAAATAAGGAGGCAAAAGGATATTGACAGTTCATTTGCTCTGTTTCCCTGCCTTAGGCGTATTGTTTTATGCCTGCATTATTTCTGACAAACGTGTCTGTTTAAAAAACATCCCCCCACCAAGATACATCTGGCAATTTTTTCAATCAATATTCTAGTATTTTAAAGACTTAACCGTTTTCACATGGAAATGTTACCTGGATCCAAATCGAAATCTTTCCTGATTCAGATAACTTACTGTTTGAGGTATTTATCATGGACAGTCTACAAGATGCACTAGAAAGATGTTTCAAGTCTCTGTCAAATATTGTATTACAAACAGTCATGCATTTTATTCTTAATACAATAAAAATCCTTTTTTCCTTTCTTTTTTTTTCCTCCCCAATTTGGAAAGCTATTGTTATTTCCCCATAATTTTTTCTCTTTTAGGATAAGTAACTCTTATCCTAAAAGAGTAGAAAAGGAGTTTTTTCCTCCTTTTGTACTTTTCCACTACTTACTCTTCATTTGCCTTGCTTTTCACTAAACCTCCTCCAGCCCTTCATCTTCCTTCTGACAGTGGTCCTTAGGCCTTTCTGAGGCTGAGCAAATGGGATCAAGCGCTTTGTAGGTCTGGCTGCCTTTTCTTCTTGTGACAATGTTAACAACTGAATAAAATGGACCTGTACTGTATTATTTGTTCTTGTTAACACCTTCTTCATGAAAGTTATTGATAAATTCTGGGACAGAGAAATACCAGTTCACACTGATAGGAAAAGTTGTATAATATGTGATTTCATGTAATAAGTTTCAGTAATATTATCAATTTTTTAAAGTGAATTATGAAAACTTCAGTGCTGTGCAGAAGATTTCCAGGTTTATCAGCTTCATAAGTCAGCATCTGATCAATAGCAGTAACTAATCGTCCCTAATTCTTCACTGGTGACAAGCAGGGTTGGTCATGGTTGGAAGGTATGGATTAGATATTAATGTTTAAGATTGAGTTTTACTAGTTCAGATTGTAATACAGAGTAATTACTAGTGCCTTTAGTGCTTCAGGTTTGTAAATTTCAGGAAAATGTAAGGTCAGCTCTTTGGTGTCAAACTTTTCTTTGGAGTCTGTAAGTATCAAGTAATTAGGAAAACAAATCTAATGGAAATAAGTTTAGAAAAAATATTATATTCTTTCTGGGGACTCAGGAGTATCTTGTCATAGTAGGTAATTTTATAAATTTTAGTTGAGCATTAGCCCTCAAGTAGATGCAACCTAAACTCTGTAAAAGCCATTTTTCATTTTTTTCTCATGATTTTGTTGGGCAGGACATTTGAAAAATCCATCTTTATGACACAGTTTTTGTTAGCTTAAAAACAATTATTTTTGAATTTGAGTGAAACTGAATTACCCAATTTTCTATTAAGATATACTGGAAAAAAAAAGACAATAAATGCAACTGCTGTTGTTTGATGGTACCAGAGGAGGACATCTGCATTTCCAGAGGGCCCCTGAATGTCATAAAAAAACTCACCAGTGAAGCAACGTGGAGAATCGTCCCATGATTTTGTTTCAATCCCATATGAGTCATTGAAATCGTGCTGTGTTTTTAAGCGGTCATGCGTATGGTGCAGGCATTATAATTGAATGATTTAAAAACAGCTCTCAGGAGAGGGTACATGTGCCACAGTATTTTGAGAGATTTCATGTTTTACAGAAAGGATTTTGCCTGATTGTCAAGTGAAAGGACGTAATTTAGTCCATGCTAGGGGCTCCCCTCTGCTGTTCAGACCAGCGCTCTGACCACTTTTTTATAAATTACCTTTGAATCTTGGGTCTTATCAGCTAGAAAGTATGAGGTAAGTGAAAATTCTCCAAATTTGGTGAATTTTGTGCAAAGTTTTAAAAAGAATATCTTGGTTTTGACTGGGAAAGGGGATGTGCACTGGAGGGAACTTGAGTTTAAAGCAAAATTGACCAAAACACCCAAAAAGAATAAGACAGGATTTGAATCAAAGAGATAACATTCACTGGATTGATTAATACCACATTGGGAGGATATAATAAGTATCTGCATTATTTTAAAAATGAAAGAGAATTATGTTCCACAAGATTTTTTGCAGTTCTTACCCATTTTAATAATTTTAATGTAATTTACCCTGGGACATATGCTGATATTCCTTAAAACATACAGTTCAATAAAATATAGAAATACCTAATGAAGATTCTAATTCTATAGGAGTTTGTATGAGTTAGTAACACCTCTCATTCTAAAAGAAGAATGTGCAGGTATTTAAAATGTGAAGTAACAGAAATAAAATATAAATCATTTTTTTTATTTTTACCTTCAGTATCAACCAGCCCTGAAATAAAATTCTTCAAGAAACTTGATCGTGGCTTTTTTTTTTCCTTCACTGTTGTGGTGCAATAAAAGGGCTAAAATGGTACTAAAGTGGCAGGATTAGGATGTTTCCTTCCTATTTTTACAGCATTGGAAGAACCAGTATTTTTGATTATCAGTTAAAATTTACAGAAACTTACCTTGGTTACATGAACATTTGTGGCATTGTGGAAATTCACCATGACCATTTAGTGCCTCTGGGACTTTCTGATAATTTTGGAAATGAACTCCTGTTAGACTGCTCTTTTACTTTCACTTTTTAAGCATTCTTTAAATGAGTATTCAAATCTGGCAATTGCCATCCTTTGAAGACACACTCTCTCATGAGCTCCGAAGCGTTCCCATCCCACCATTTATGGCCAGAAAGAGGTCCCACAAAATATCTTTCTGCTATAAAATCATACTTGTTTGGAAAACATTTAGAATTACAACACTAAATGAGCTCGTTTTAGAATTACTGTATCAAATGAGCTCAGTTAAAGTTTCAGATAAATGTCCCCCTGTATTTTTATGCCCCACTGTTGGTTTTATCTCTGAGTATACTATTTGTCATATAATCTGAATGGCTACATTTAAAAAAATAATAATCTTTTAATTGAATTTGTTCTCCTTTTTATACCGAAGTTCAGACTAACTAGTCATAGTGGTCCACTGGACTTAAAATTTACAGCACCATAACTGGAAGTATTATCACTGCTTATCTCTTCGTTTGCTGACAGCTGGTATTTCTCATTCTTGATGGTAGGTTTAAAAACAAACAAAACCTAAAAGCTTAAAAATAGCCAATCTACCTGAGTGAGAATGAATTTTATTGGCATAAGAAGGTTTAAAGACTTAGAACTGTTTTTTTTTAAATCAAATATTTACATGTCCTCTTTCTCATTTCCTGTTCCTACTAAAAGATATTAAAAAATAGTTTCATAAATTAGTTTATACCTCTTGTCAGAAAAGTAAACATTCAGTTATGACCTAGTACCATACCAAATAATCATAATGTGTTTCACAGAAAGAGTAAGCATCATTCCTTCTCATAGAAGTAGTTAATGTGCTCATGAGGATCCATTCATGTACATTATAGCTTCTTTTACTGCTCCCTGTGCCTATCTTCCAGCTATCTAATTAATTTGATAATGTAAGACTTGACAGGTGGTTTTAATTTTCTGGACCACTGAGAGGGAGACGTGAGATTACAGTCAGGGAATGCAAATAACACCCAGATATTTATTTTATTATGATTATTTTGGTTGGTTTTCTTTCAAATGTGTAAGGATACTTTACTGTCTTGGAACAAAGAGAGGCAAGGGATTTAGGCTGTTCATAGGGTCAGCTTGTCTAATTAGCAGGATATGTGTTTTTAAAAGAATAATTTTCCTGTACACTTTGCCTGTCTTGCAGTTTTTGCTGTAAAATTTTTTTGAAGGACAAGTATCAATCTGGAGTACTTTTTAACACACTAGCAAGGGTCTTGCAAGGTGGGCACCTTTTTTTATTAATAGGCCTTTCTCTGAAAAGGATGTTGAAGAACTTTAAAAATGATACCTGTATAGCATAACAGTTACAAAGATGCTAACACCTAGTTAAAAGAAATGCTTTTCTCTTCCCCATCCATGACAGTGTCATCGTTTTTGCCCAGATGTCCTTGAATGTCTTACAGTGTTGGAATGAAAAACTGGATAGTTCTACCTGTTTTTCTTTCACCACTGTAATAGCAGATTGTCTTGCAGTTGTGGATGAATTTTAGCTCAAGTGTCCATGAGAGGTGAGGAAGTATTTCCCCCTCTGCTGATAGAAAATTGAGACACAGCATAGATCAAGTCACACTCTCACAAAGTATAATGCTGGGGAGGAAGAGGGGCAGTTTTAAGTGAAAGACTCCTAAAATAAAATCTCTAGATTGCTGATGTATTTCACTATTCGCTATATCATCTTTATTCCCCCAGTATATCTCTCCTTTTAACGCAGAATTTGAGAATGACAGGTTTTATCCTGTTTTATAGTACTTACAGAAACCTAGATTCAAAATTACTTGATAAGCAAACTGTCTTTGAGGTAGTTGTAGAGAGAGATAAGATCTCCCTGGAGCCTTCTCCAGTTCAACCCTAGTTCCCTCAACTGCTCCTTTCACCAGCATTGTTGCTCTTCTTTAGACTCACTTCAGCACCTCAAGGTCTTTTCTTTTTGTAGTGAGGGGCCCCAAACTGAACACGTTATTTTAGATGCAGCCTCACTACTACATCTGTTATGGTTTGGCTGAAGAGACAAGGAGAGGTCTTTTCTCACTCACCTACCTTCAATACTATTGATGGGTAAAATATTCCTCTTGTGCTTCCATTTTTATCTTACAACATGTTCAGTCTGATATGTCCATACTGAGCTAAGCTTCTTTTCCAAAGAAGCAATTTCTTGCTGATTCCTTGTATGTTGGCTTTGGTTATGGGATAGCTCTGCCAGTGCAGCGCTTGTGAGCAGCACAGTGGTGGTATCACCCAGGGAAGGGGTTGGGTCAACACCTAGTTTGGCTATGAAATACAGACAAAGAGTACATGATGAAGGGAGGGGGAAAACCAGCAAGAAATAAGTCGACAACCTCGTTAAGCAAGTCTTATTAAATGTTTGTAAGTTTGTTTTTGTTTGACCTTTGATTGCTTCATCTTTTTCTTACAGAGTAGAAGCTACTGTATGTTGCTTATATCTCTATAGATGTAAAATCTCCTTGTACCATTCATAATGAAATTCAGTGAGGTCTTAATTCTACAAATGGTAGTGTTTACTAGAAAATATTTTTTTCCCACTGAAATTTATTTCAATATGACACTAGCATTCCTATATTGTTAAATATAGCTAGGATAATGTCTAGCATTACTTTGGCAAAAGAAAAAAAAAACCCTGTGTTTTCACAAAGGAATGGAGGTGACACACTGGGACACAAATAAATGAAGAACTTTTGAAAGGTCTGAACAACAAATATTTACAGGAGGGATTTGTTTACCATTTGGAAAAAATTGTTTGCATAATGAAATATCAGTTCATTGAAAACAAATATTTATTTCTTGGAAATTTTGATTTAAATAATTGTTTTCAGCTTAAAACATGCATGTTCTGATAATTTAACAGCTGTTTCCAAAGCAGCAAAATGATCGAGAAATTGAAACAAAACACTTTGAAATGACCACTAGCAAATACTTGTATTACCTCAGGTAATGTCCATTTGGAATTTTGGTTCATGGTCATTTTTGATATTTCATCTTTTTGTCACATTCCAGGGTAGAGAGAAATAAAGCTTAAACTCTGTGACCTCAGGAAAAATATGCTTTTTCTATTCTTTGAATATATCTGGGTTTATATATTTAGAAGAGATTGATTTGAAAATAGAACTTTTGGATAACCTGAGTGGGTTTGTTGCTGTGTACTGTAAAATTGTTTCTTGCAGCTAAAGCTGTGGAAGTTTTGTATGTTTGAAAGTCACATTCCATTTTTAGTGTCTGAAAATGAATTGAGTCTTGGCTGTCAGATTTGAAGATTGTGTGCATACTGTGTGAACGTGAAACCTTTTCTGCTGAGAAAAAGCCAAGAGATTATAGCATAGCATGTATCTATACCTTCTCAGATCATGATTTTGTCATTGGCTAAGGGGAATAAAAGCAACTCTTGTAAAAAATTTCACCAGCGTGTAAAGCCATAAACAACCTTTGACTGTGCTCAGGCAGGACAGAATCTCTATGTGGTTATTGATGACTTTGTCCTATATTAGAGTTCCACAAGTAGCGTGCACAGGAGCTTCTCTGCAATATTGGAGAAAGTGTCCTGGTACCATTATATACTTTTTTTTTAAAGTTGGCCTGGTTTTGTTTGTCATACTACCTGCTGCCCTAGGTATTTTGTTTAAATATTAATCTGGTATTAAATATTAATCCAAAGCAAAATTTCAAACTGAGATTCACATTTTATCAGTGGCTCTGCAAATACTGCCACTTAATCACATTTGATTGTATGTTCAGCATTTAACAGTTCTGTCAGCTTCATCTCCATTGTAACCATGATTCTTTCTTCTGTGTTTTCTAAAGAAATGAATTTGTGAAAATTTTTTATGACAATCACCTTTTTTAAAGGTCCATCCTGGCCTTAATGTATGATTTTAGATATTTTGACTTAGTATCACCAGAGTTTGGACCAGGTTTCAGTCACTGTTTATCAGTGGCAGAACTCTGTAATGTCAGATCTGAATTAATCCCTCTAATTAAATGTTCTTCTGCTTTATAGGAACAGCTAAATGACTGTCCTTATAAACTGAAGTCTAGGTGGCTTTCTAACCCCAAGAATCCCAGAATAACTCCATGACCAAGATGATCAAGAATGTAGGTAGGACGAAAAAATAGAGAATAAATGGTTTCAGGAATTTTGAAACACTAAGGCAGTATAATTCAGAAAGAAACGGTCTTGCTTAGCAAAATCAGCATTTCTTGAAGGTCTTCCTTTCTGTGCTATAGCAAAAGGGAGACAGAAGGCCTACTGAGCAATGTGAAAGATGAGGCAACTGTCTGAAGAAAAACCCCACTGTGTGAGTAAACCGGAACAGACACAAGACTGCGTAGAAATAACAGGCGCTTCTCTCCTGTTGAGAGGCAACAGTGAAAATGAAGCTATTAAAGAGCTCTGAAGTTCACTAGGCCTACACCTGGCAAAAGAAGCTGATGCAGTGATTTGGTTCAGCCATCTGCTCTTGGACAAGTAAAAAGATTTCATCAGAAACCAGCAGTGGAAAATTGTTTGGCAAATGCCATCTCAAGTGAGATTCTGACTTCCTTAAGTCTGCAAAAAGCAAAGATTCTTAGGGAAAATTAGGTCCTGCACCTTCCCAGGGTAGAAACCGAGTGTTGTTTTGTCTTCAAAGTATCTGGACTTCTGTAGACTGAATATTAGTGTAAAGAAAAAGTTTAAACAGTGCCAATTCTTAATAGAGCGTTCTGCCAAAAAACAGATTTGGAAAGAAAACAAAGTGTGATTAATCAATATAATTTCTTGACATGAACATTAAGTAGATTTTCATATCTTAAAGACCTTATTAGTAGACTGGCAAAAGATATCTATGCAATACAGTTACCTTAAGTGAAAAATCAAGGCCAAGTGTTAGGAGTTAGGAGAATGTATGGGGTGCTGGAGTAAGAAAAACTTACTGAAATTTATAATGTCTCCTATTCAGAAATTAAATGCTTTGTTAATATAAGTTAAGGATAACTGGAAAAAATTCAGTTATTGCAACCCAGTTGTTGGAAAAGATCAGTAATAGTTTCTGGTATTAATGTAGCTCACAATTAGTGTCTTGCTCTATTTTCTGCCTGGGAGGTGTTCCTTTTTACTTCTATCCACAGAGCATTGGGGAGGAACCTCTGTTAGGGCTCTGTCGTGGTGTCACACAAAGGGTATGAGTCTGATCAATGGCTGAGGGAGTAATAGCAACAATAATAAACCACAAAATAAGTCATGAGCAGCACGGTTTCTCAGCACCTGGAGTCAGTGCTGTGCAAGACCCCCAGCTGCCACTATGCAAGACCTCCAGGTGCCTGGCCTCTCAGCCCACCACCAGTTATAAACGGAACATGACATTGTGAGGTATGGAATATCTCTTTGGCCAGTCTGGGTCAGCTCTCTTGGCTGCGTCCCCTCCCATTGTCTTGGTCGCCCCCCACCTTCTCATTAGCAGGGCAGCATGAGAAGCTGAAAAGTCCTTGACCGCTCGGCAACAACTGAAAACATCAGTGTGTTATCAGCACTGCTCTCATCCTAAATCCAACACACAGCACTACACCAGCTACCAGAAAGAAAATTAACTCTGTCCCTGCTGAAACCAGGGCTACTTGCCTACCCAAAAGTGAAAGAGTAAGAGCAGAGGGGGACTTTCATACCACCATTCCCCACCTTACCCTCAACCAACCAGGCAGTGTAGTTGCATGGTGTAGAGGCAAGTAATCTGTCAGAAGCTTTCCCTTGGGAAAGCTGGGTTCCTCTGTTGCAGTTTGCCTCCATGTCTGTTCTTGCTAGGTATTAACACCTCTCCCATCACCTTTACAGGTTAGGCAAAAGAATTAACTAATAGGACCATGTCTGGGAAGTTTGTGAGTCCTTCTGAAAACGTTGTAGAAGGTAAGGTGGCTGCTGTACTTGGTGGTCACTGAGTTTAATGGCAGGCCATAGGGGTCCAAGGAGTTCTGGAGTGAATATGGAAAGAAGGGAGAGGAGACCCTTGTCATTACTTTAGCTTTATAGTAGAGCTTCTTGAACTGACTTTATGTTTTGTTTTAAAAGTTTTCATTTTCTTCAGTTTTCTCTCCAAGGGAATTACTGCCTTTTATTCTTAGTTTTCTTGTTTGAAATCTCTTTTCACTCAATCTGCCTTGTATGTTCTCCGGTCATAAACTTCTCCTATGAAAAGATCAAAAGCTTTTTACACTGTGTTACCTGATGTTGCAAGAAGTGCAGGGGTAACCAAGTCCCACCATTTCCTTCTTTTCTTTCTGCCTCCTGCAAAGACCTCATAATGCACCAGGAGTGAACCTCTGGTCATTCCACCTCTGGTAAAATCAATAGCAAATGATTCACCAAAGGTGTACTTGCAATTTGAATCATCTCTACCTCTGCAATGAATCATGTCCTCTCATCTTGGGGTCAAGGAGGCAAGTGCACGGTTTTCTCTAGAGGGACACATTACTTTTGCAGATTGCTAATTGGGATAATATTCATTATAAAGTTGGTTCTTGTCTGTTTGTATTGTCTCAATAATGTCCCCTTTGAAAAATTTATGATGTTAGGAGGCATTGAAAGAGACAACTATTCTCTCCCTGGTGTGACCATGGTCTGTATAGGGTACCATTCTCCAGTGGTTTTATAAGTGTCACTCAGCAAATCAGGGAGTTCAGACCTGATACTCCTGGAGGGCTGCACAATACATTGCAGCATACATGTTTTGCTCAAGATAATGTAGAAGGTGTTAGTCCTGTAGGTATGAAGTGTTGTGGTTTATTTCACTGTTGGAAATCCTCGTAAGTTGGAAGAAATCTGAAAATAAATGAAAGGTCCTTTTTTCTCTAGTGATGCCTGAGCAACTAGCTCATGGTAATCTTTGTCCAGGCATTACTTAGTGTGTGTCAGTATTTCTGGAAACAGGATCCTAATGTAGAGAGGTCAAATAGGCTGAGAAGACAGAATAGCTGCGCTTCAAAAGCAGCATTCGGGAGACATAAGGAACTCACATCACTACTGGTACATCTCCAAGAATCAGTACATGATGTTCTTACTCATGAGATACAATCCAGCAGGGTAATCTCCTCCTTCTAGTCACTGATTCCTCCTTCTTACTTTTTTTTCTAGCATCTCTGACTCTCACTGCCTATGCTGTGGTTAAAGGAAATCCAGCAGCTTTGTTTTGTAGCTCTGTATGTACCTGATAGCTTAAAACAGTATGGAAGATAAAGGTGCTCAGTTTTACACTGAGAAGCAGAAGAACGCAAGGGAAAAGAAAGATAAGGAGGGTCACAAAAAGGGAAAAGAAATTACAGAGGATCCAGGAATTTAAGATGTGAATGATGCATATATTTAATGTCTATGTGAATGCTATTGTATCAGAAATGTGATTAATTATTACTAATTATAAAGATTATTTTTATTTTTCATCAATTAACAGGAAAATAAACAATATTTTGATTTTGAGGAAAAATGGTGGTTTAATATTGACATGATAAAGTTGTAAAGTGTATTAACTTTATATACATAATACTTTTTGTACTATGTATTAATAATACAAAACCATGATTTTTCACTAAAGTCTTAGTTTATTTCACCTTTTATGGCATAGTAAAATAAGCAGTCTAAAATGCCCCTATAAGTCTATAAATATTAACATTTGAATATTTTATACAGTTATATAGCGAAAAACTAGTAGATGATACCTTCCACTGAATTCTAAAGAAACTAACCCCAGGGTCTATTTAAAATATGTCTTTGTTTCATAGATGACGTTTCTTTAATATCACATCCAATTAGAGAGAGCTGAATCACAAAGGTACAAACAATAAACCTACAAAAGAATAGTCTAATTGGGTCATAAATTTTCTTAAAGGCTGGTTGGCCTCCTCTTGCCCCATCCTCAACAATAAATTGGAAGGTGTGTTTTAAAAAACCCACACATTTACTTTCATGTGCATACACAAAGAATCAGCAAAGCTGAAACTATTCAGTTCAGCTTCATCTGTTTCTTCATATGGATGTTAATAGATACATTATCTTAATGTCTCACCTAATCAACATAACTTGAATTTCTGATTTTGCCTGATGACAATCCATTCATGTCTTTTGTGAAACAATTATACTGAGGATGTCAGGGCAACAACATCTTTAATTTGAATTGCGCATACGTGGCTTAAAAAACATAAAGAAAAATTGCCGTGCATTATAGTGGAAGCAGTAAAGTAAAACAATCTTATTAAATCAGCCTCCTAACTTCAAGTAAACAGCCCCAAAGTGTTACAAAACATATGGGAAATGGTGCCACTTTACCTTCATTAGAAAACCTACCTCCATTTTTACATTTGCAAGAGGAAGGTTTGTGGAGTTGGGGAGTCTCTTTCTGCCTTTCAGTGCATGTAGTCAGAAAATTTGATTTAGGAAATATTTTCTGCTGTCTGGATTTTTGTGAGAATGTTGTTAATGGAGGTTTTTCTTTAGAATCAAGAAAGCCGTGGCCGGTGGCTTCCATCATTAGATCAGTGTTTTACAAAGGGCATCGGAGTTGTTTTTCCCAAAGTGCAGCACAGAGAAGAGGATGTCACCATGGAGGCCAGAGGCAAAAATAAAAATGAATTGAGGGTTCTGGTTCTTTGTACTGCTTTTGTTCACCTGAAAACTCAGAAACCAGAGGATGAGACCCTGCACTTGGATTTCTACTCACTCTCTTTACCTGCATTGATTGACCACAGGCTTTACAAATGGCCTATGCTGTGGAGTTGGCTCCTTTGTCACTGGGAATGGTGGGTGTTTTATGTTGCAGGCGTGGTGAGGCAGCTCTGTGAGAACAGGAATAAAAGAGGTTGGAGAAGATGTGTTTTTTTCTTTCAGACAAGTGGATATCAACAAGAGCAGCAAACCAGATGCCATGCGGTGACTTCTTTGGGTCTGAAGTAGAAGCAGCCAATGTGAAGCGAAATCCAGCTTTTTTGCCACTATCCACATTTGTTGACTTGTAGAGCAGCTCCAAGATGCAATCCTCAGTGGGTAATTTCAGCTAGAGTTAGATTGGGCAGCTAGCAAACATGACTACCTTTCCTGCGATCTTCTTTCCCTAGTCACCTCTACCCTCCTGCAGTACACTGCAGCTCTCCCATGGGAATTGAAGCAGGGAATGAAGGACAGCTGTCTGTTGTGACCAAGCCGCTTCCTGCAGGTAGCTGCAGTGCTACCTGTAGTGGAAGGCATGGCTGGTGGCAGGCCTCTGGAAGAGATCCAAGGCCCTAGAGTTTTCTCACATTTTATTTCGTAGCTTCTGTTGCGGGAGATACACACTTGCAGCGCACGGTGCATCTGCTAAATGCTGTGTTAGCACACGCTGGTGGGCTCAGAGAGAAGCTGTAGCAGGGCAAGGAGCAGAAACTGGAGTTTCTGTCTTGCACCTTTGTGTTTCTTGCTGCTGATCTCTGCAGCATGTTAGGTTCTCCTGTCTCTGCAGTAGCATATCAAAGTGCCTTCCTGAATGCCTAAATACAGGCTTGAAACACCGTTTTAAATGGCCTGACATATCTGTCCTGACCTACTGCCATGGTGTAGGCCGGCAGGCAGCTAAAACAACCACACAGCTGTCTGCTCCCTCTCGCCAACCAGTGGCACAGGGGAGAGAATCAGGGAAAGAACGACAACAAAGCAAACTCGTGGGTTGACATAAAGACAGTGTAATTAAGACAGAAGAGGAAGATGATGATGATAATATACAAAACAAGTGATGTGCAGCTCAATTGCTCACCACCTGCAGACCACTGATGCTCAGCAAGTGCCTGAGCTTTTGTCTAAACCCCTGGCCAGCTTCCTCCAATTTATGTACCGAGCATGATGTCATAAGCGATGAAATAGCCCTTTGGCCAGTTTGATTCAGCTGTCCTGACCGTGTCCACTCACAACTTCTTGTGCACTGCCAGGGTCCTTGCTGGTAGGGCTGTGTGAGAAGCTGTAAGGTCCTTGATTTGGTATAGACATTGCCTGGCAACAAATGAAACATCAGTGTGTTATCAATATTTTTCTCATCCTAAATCCAAACCACAGCACCATACCTTCTAGGAAGAAAATTAACTGTATCCTAGCTGAAACCAGGATGCTTACAGCTGGTTTTCCTATAGGACACAGGTATGTATACACTCATCTGTATGATGACTGTGAACCCTTTGTGTAAGGGTTACCTGTTCTAGGTGTTCCTGCTCTGGCAGGGGGCTTGGACTAGATGATCTGCAGAGGTTCCTTCCAACCCCTGACATTCTGCAATTCTGTGAAGTCTTGAAGGTTTCAGAGTGTTACTGCTGTCATTCAGCATCCATATTTAGACACCGAAATTGTCCTTTGCCTGTATTGCTGAGGCACCATTTGCTTATTTGGATTTTATCTTCCTGTACCAACTATAATTATTTTTCAGTAAAGCCAAACATTTCAGTTCAACCATGTGAACCCACTTCTGTGAAGGCTGTTATGACAGCATTGAACCAGGGCTCTTAAGCAATCACTCCCCCACTGGGTACCACCCAGTTAAGAATGAAATGGTTTTGTGGTTGATTGTGTAAGTCCATCCTGAATGAACTACAGCAGAGACAGTTTCTGTTTTTATAGACCATGGGTGATGAAGTTTGGAGACAAATGAAATTCTAAGTTCCTTTAAAAAAAAAAAAGAAATCTGAGAAGCTCAGCCAATTTCCCTTTATATTGGTTTCTTGTTGTTGTAGATGTGAGTACTGAAAAAAATTGTAACCAAATTTGATTGTACAGTTTACCTATGGGTTATTTGACTTATGTACGTTATTTGCTCTTTCTTAATTGTGCTCTGCAGTTGGTTATCTAATTTACATGTCAATAAATTTATTGGCGGCAGAAACCTCTCAAACAGAAGACTAATCACTGGCAAGTGTTGCCTGGCTCACAGCGGATTCTAAATAATGTATACACCTGACTGTGCATAAGTAGCCTTGTTACATGTAAATCAGCATTGTGGCAGGAGAAATGAGCATTCTCCAAACATTTGTGCAAACAAAAAGGAATCTCCAATTTGGAAATGGAAGATGCAGCAGTACTTCTGCAGTGACTGCCTGACATTAGCCACATGGTATGTTTTTTTTCTCCTCTGTTTGGGCTGCCTATGCATTTTTTATTATTTATTTTTCCGTTTCACTGGCTCTCTTGAATCATTTTATTGCCTTTTTTTTTTTTTTAGATGCTTCTGATGGGCTGATTCTCTCCCAGCTGTCTTATTTCAATTTTGAAAGTACCCTTGCACTATTTGATGGGCATTAGAGGATTTTAATATCTAAGAAGAGCCACTGCAGTGCACTGTCTTTGCATGTAACCATTCGTTCTGCCTTACTCAATATCTTAGCATAAATTTTATTCCTGATTTATATGGGTGTAATTGAAAAAAGAATATTCAGCTGAAATATGTCAGAGTGTAAACCTTCTGAACACATATCTGGTCTGGGAAAAAAGGTTGGAATTTGGATTGGATCGCTTATTTCCTGGCAGAAGTACAGTAGGATTTGTGCCTCAAAAGCTGTACTAAGTTCTTTGAAAGTTCAGACACAAACATTCAGGGTGTAAATGGCATCAGCGTTAGCCAGAAATAGGAGGGCAGCCTGCACATGCCGCAGGTGTAGACATGAACACACACATATGTCAGAATAACTTTTATTATTGATAGTTCTCCTTTCAGACCAGAGTGTTAACCCTAACTAGAGACTCTACTAAGAAAATGCCGATCCTTTGCTGGTGCCCATTTCTCTGTACTTTTCTGATCAGACCTGGAAGAAGAGGTTAGAGAAGAGTGAGACCTACTCAAGCCAGCGTGTGCTGAGTAAAACACAGAGGATAAAGCCAGCAGCTACAGCTTGATGCTGCTAGCTCTCAGATGTAACTTGTGGTTGCCTGAGAAATCAGCTCTCGTCTTTCTGTGTACTAGACAAGGTGAGGAGTCACCTTAAGGCACCTGTGGCCTGTCTAGGTTGAATTGGAGGCATATCAGCAATCTTGGCTTTGAGGTCACAGGCATTGCACTTGGATGGATTTAGTTCCCTTAGGTGGACAGAGGAACGTGAGTTTTTGTCACTTCAGACAGCTCTGTGAAAGTCAGGTTCTCTGTGTTCCTGCAAACTGGATCAGTGAAGTAGTTTTTACACAGTCCAGGCTGCTGTCAGGCAGGAAATGGCAGCTGCCTCCAGCAAGCTGTTTGGCTGTAATGCCTCCGTTTGAGTCTGTTTCTGAATTTGGATACAGCAGTGGGGGTTTGATTGTTGCCTGAACCAACTCTTTGGGCTATTCAAACATAGGATATAAACATACCCAGCAAATTGAGCTATAAAGGCAGAGATTTGCTCAATAGATATACATGTCAAAAAATGAGTAGAGTAATCCTAAACGGATTCTCTCAAAATGAATTTCCTTTTTCTTCCAAAATGATATGATTTCCGTAAGATTACCAGAGTAAAAGGTTTCTACTGAACTTTGAAATGTCAGTATTGCAATATTTGTTGCTAATTTGATAACTCCCTTTTTGATCTGTTTCTCTCCAGTTTTAATATATACTCAAATCAGTCAGGAGTAATGTTTCCTGTGCTATTCCTTTGCATTGCTTTTTTCTTTTTATTATTTTCTTTTTTACCTTGAAGTATTAAAAATGCATTGCATCTAAAATCAATACCAACTTTGAAATGGGTATCAAATCCTGGGAAAAAGCTTCAAATTATCTGTGGACTCTCCTCTGTGAAAAGTAAAGGTGAAACTTTGCAGTCTTTTCCTCCGCTGTTGGATTAGGATAATGAGCCCTAGCATTGCAGATTGCAAAAATGTGTTAGTTTTGACTAGAGAAACAGGATGGAGAAACAAATTAATCAACAGGGAATAATTGCAGCAGTCAGGCACTGGAAATTCTTGCTACTCAAAAATGTCTGGTGTTTTTTTTTTTTTTTCTTAATTCTAATAAACTAACATCTTTTTATTTAAATACATAGTTAAAAAAACCCCAAAAAATCCCAACAACAAAAAGGATTATTTTGTGGCTTCTCCTTGTGTTATACTTGGATGAGTCCAAGGACAGGATTTGTACTGTGGCTGAAAGGTCTCTCTCAGCCTACCTCTGCTGCCTGTGTTTACAGGCGTAAATAATCTCTATGGGAGCTGTTCAGGCTGTACTTCAAACGGCACGGCACACTGGAGCCACATCCCTCCACCCTGCCTTCTGCACCCACTTTATGCTGAGATGAGACCAGGGGCTTCACTGCTCCCTTGTGATAAATGTAGCTCTTTCAGGTGACTCCAGGGGTGACGGCCTCATCTTTATTTTGGTTGTGGACTGACACAATTAACCAAGTATGCTCTTAAATAACCTCTAGAATGGAAAGGAGATTTAGCTTTTCTTTCTGTGCTTTTAATCCTTTCTAAACAAAATCCTGTTTACAAGGCTTCCAGTGCTGGTGCTTGACCTGAGTTCAGCTGCGTTAGAAGTCATTAGATCTCTGCCCTCCTCTCTGCAGAGAGCCTTCGCCACTCATCAGCTTCTCCATAGGCAATTCCCGCAGTGCTCAGTCACAGAGAAGTACCAAGAGTGAATTAACAGATGAGCAGCAGAAAGGAATGAAATAAATGTGCTTTCCACCTGGAAAATATTTTCTGAATACTAAGCTTTAGGGTTTGGTTTTTTTTAAAAAAAATCAATATTTCCAGAAGGATGATTATTTCTGTATTATTCAGGCATTTTAACTTATTTTCAAGAAAATAACCCAAATGTTTTGACAGGTGTCAACAGAAAAGCAATGACTTTTTCTGTCACACTCTCGTGAAGCATCTCAGGTTCAAACACATCTTACAGTAATAACTGTAGTAGACTTTTTCTTGTGGAAGAAAATCTTTTTAGGTAGCAGACAGAATAGTTGAGTTACTTTGCAGGAGCAAGGAAGCAAAAAGGGGCTTTAATGCTGTATGTCCTGCTACTGCTGTTCTCTTCCTGATAGAAATGGCACACAAACAACTCCATCAAGTTTTTCCTGAACTATAGTAAATACAGGCCGTGTCAGAGTCTGTGTCATGGTTCTGCCCTCCGGGCATTGGAGTTCAGGAACCAAGCACAGGCATGGGGATGGCTGTGAAGTTTTTGTCCTTCTGTCTTTTTCCAGTCTGTAACTGCTGTGAGCCCTGTGCCTCCCACATCATATCATAATGGCTTCTCTGGTAGGGTGCTGTGGTGTTGCAGGGTGGGAAGGAGGGGTGGATTTTTTCTGACATTTGGCCACTCTCCTAAAAAGCCACATTGTGAGTATGGACAGAAGCTGAGGGCAGCCAGGAAAAATGGCAAGATACTAGCAGTGTAAAGAATCGTTTTAAGTTTTATTGTAACATTTAAAGGAAAGACAGAAAGGGTAAGACATTCCTGAAGTAGCAAAGTCATGAAAGAGAAGGAAAAGGAACATGCTTGAGTCAGCCCCTTAATGCCATTAACTTTCACAAAACTCCATCTTCACAGTTGCTTGTACAGGCAGGTACAATTGCTGTTTTCCTAACATTGTGTGTGTTTGTTTGCTAATGGTGCAGAAATGTACTGCATTCTAGCATGGAACTCAAAAGCAAAGAGAAAATGTGTTAAAAGTCCTACTCCTCAGCTGCTTTTACACACAACAGTCATGGTCTTTAGCTAAATATATATCTATATATATTTATTTGAAAATCACTTTTTCAAATTGATGTTTGTTAATTTTTGAGTTGTCTTTAGTTCACTGCCAGTCAATCAGTGAGAAGTTAAGAGAAGAGCAATGAGGAAAGCTAAGAAACCCAGAGAAGGTCTTGGGGCTCTCAAAGTGAGAATGAGAAGCTCTAAAAGTAGACAATAAAGCGTGATCTCAATCTTGATGCAGCCACATCTTATCCTTCCTATGACTTCTCCAACTCTGTTTCCATGGGTGGAGCACCTATAAGCATTGTCCTTTGGGAGCAGCAGCTCATTTTGTCTGCTGTTCAGGTACAGCCAAGACGTTTATTTTCCTTGTGTACTTTTGAGCTTTCTAACAGTCTAATGAAAAATTTGAAGCATGATTAAAAGGGGTATTCTATTTCTTCCCATTCAAAATGAGCTAGAAGGTAATGGGTAGCAAGAATGCATTTGGTGCTGTAAGCTTTTAGAAGTGAGTTTCTTGGGTGACACTGGGGTGAAAATTGTCTTGTGTATTTGTTAGAGTGACCAGATAACTTTAAAGTCAAGTATGTATAATATATACATGTATAAATACTACTTAGAATAAAATCTCCTAGAGGGGACACTTCTCCTAGAAGCTGTGAAATCAGTAATGATTTTGGCCTTCTCCAGCTGTGTAACTATTTTTACCCAGAAGTTAATTTATGGGTTATCTGCAGTTACATATGCAACTACCAGTGTATATATGCACTCACATTTCAAGATAATTTACCATTTAATTTGCAGCTCTGGAAATGGAGCTGCAACAATTCTTTTCATGATTTTTGTTGAGAGAGTATGTTCTGCTTGCTCAGATAAAACTAGATGTGTTAAATCTAGGTGTTAGCTGAGTATCAGTTCATCATTTTCAGATTTGAGATGATATAGTTGAGTCCAGACCTGAAGTTAGCCTGTTCAGTGTTTAATATCGTAAAGGCACCTTGTTCCCAAAGACTATCTTTTGGCATTTGAGTCAATGTTTTGGTGACCCAGGTCCTACAGGGAGCTGGTTTCCTAGGAAAACCTGGTTTTGGCAGGGAGGTTGGACTCAATGGTCTCTGGAGGTCCCCTACAATTCTGTGAATTCTGTGAATTTGTAAGAACCCAGCCTTGAATGTGGAGGTTTCAGAAAAAGCCATGTGCACCATTCATAGGTCTCAAATCCTTACCATGGTCTGGACCTCTTTCTGTGTAATCAGTTTAGGAGCCAGTTTTGACAACATGTTAAGCAAAACATTTTCAAAGCATTTGGAAAGTGTTTGAGTGTCATTAACTTTGTTTGATTTAGAAAACTGTTCACGTTTTGCAGTTCAATATCTCAAAAATTCATTAACTGTTAATTAATTCAAGCTTTCTATTTCTGATAACCCACACTGCTTGATATAATAAAACAAAGAAAATGCTGTTAATCATTGAAGTGCCCTATAAATTGATACTGTTACATATTAAACATAGTAACTACGTTTGACTCAGGAGAGCTAATTAGTAAATGTCTGCTATAGCCTTTGGTTACTAAAATCCTAGCCTGCCTATGTATTTGCATGAACTATTGATTTCACAGTTGTATAAAGTTTCTGTAGATTCACAATTTTCTGCACATGTTTTTCTCAGAACCCCCAACAGCACCGGCTGGAACAGGAGAATTCAGTCATACAGCATAATATTTAACTCAATAAAACTACACAAGAGGAGGAGATTCTGGCAAATATCCAGTACATGACTCTTGTTTTACTCCTAGGTTTAATAGAGGGTTCTCTTCATTAGAAGCAGTGAGCGAGGCTTACCATCTAACCTGGATGAGCATTTCCCTGATTGCCATTGCTACTGGTTCCAATACACAGAAAGGTAAGGAGAAGTGTGGAGAGGCTTTGGTGGTCTCCATAGAACTATGTCTTGATGGACAAGATGTGCATCAGCCACTCAATTTTAATAAAAATATTCATACTTACAGGAAACGCCTTGAAACCAAAATTGCTCAAAAGGATTTGTCCCTGGGTGTTTTCTGTTGCAAGATTTGGTGTGCTTGCAGGCTGTAAGTACTACCCAAGTTCATTAATATGTTGTCTTATTTTTGACAAATGTACTTTCGATCATAAAAACATCCTTAGTATTTTTATCTTTGGAAAACAAACAAACAAACCAAAACAGCTTCCATGGATGTTTTTAGAAGTATTCCCACTCACAATACATTTATTTTTTTTTAATAATTAAGCCCTTCCTAGATGTCAGTACCTTCCACAGGCAGATGTAATTGCTTCAGTCTCTGCAAAAGACTCACACACTTTAATTTCTTGTTGGATACTCTCCAGCATTGTCTGAAGAGAAATATGTAATTTGTTGGTGTTTATTGTCATTCTTACAAGCTACTGTGAAGTTGTAATAAATAAAAAAGAATAAATGGCAGTCTGACTGTTGCTCACATAGGCCATATGTCTGATGCCATACAGCCCCAGCTCATGCTGCTGTTTAATGAGAGCTGAAGGTAGCTCCTACCTTGAGGGAAGTTCTGCTGCAGGGCAAAAGTAAAACTCTGCTGTATAACCATGCTGAGAGCTCTTTTTACTCATTTACCAATTCTAATAAGGAAGCAAGCCCAATTAAGTGGAATAAGCCAGACAATTATGCTATGGAAGATTTAAAACTGAATATTTTAGAAAGGGCTTAGGGAGTTGGGTGCCTAAGCTCCCTTACCAGAGAGAGCTACATGGTTCTCAGGATATTGCACGCACCACCATGTGTGAAGCAGAGCGGCCTATCTGCTTGACACAACTTTAGTTTTCCTATTGAAATATGCAAATCTAGGATCTATTCCCAGGGACACATTAGCTGCTTTCCCTTAAATACACCAGAGTCGAGGGCTGATGTGTAACAAATGAGGAAAGATAACAAGTAGCTATGTTGCTTTCCTCTGGAGTTTCTAAGGTTGGGTAACCGGATAACTTCCATTTCCAAAGGAGCTGGAGTTAGCTGTGGATAAGTCCAGCTCTCAGATGCTCAGGGCTGTAGGAGTCTGTTCACTGCAGTGGCCTTAAGCAGTGGCCTTAGTGGTGTTCACTACTGTGACCTTAAATGTCATCGGGATTTTTTTCATAGACAAGAATATTATTATTTCTTCTAATTTTGCAATTAAATACATGGGTAAGTAAAAATCTGTCTTTACAAAGATTTCAAGAGAACACCAATTTAATGTGTTTAAAGATTATATGTTTAATGAAATCTTGAAAAAAAGTCTCTGAAAAAGTGTGGATAGCACATGTATTTTTGTGCACAGTTCTCAATAGAGCATGCCTATTAACCAAGGTAATGGTATTAAAGAAAGTGCTCTTTTTGCATGACAGTTTTCACTTTGATCAAACAAACAAAAAATCTTAAGCAAAAAAGTAAGAAAACCTTTGTGTTGCTAAAATTTTTGTAAAGACCCTCCCCCCCAAAAACCCACCAAAACCAACTTACACTACCTGTAATCTTTTGTATCTCTCATTAAAAAAATAGATACAGAAGAAAAAAGACAGCAGAAATAGAAATGAGACGGGTTTTTTGTTCGGTGCAGATGAAAGTGAAAGATGCAAGTGAATTTTTAAACATTGGGAGCAATATTTAAAATTTAGTACTGAGACATTAATGAAAAAATTCAGATGAAATCTTTCCATACCTCAGTAGATGAAACATTTATCATTTTCAGTAACTCTAGTTCTGAAGAGAAATTCTAGCTCTGTAAGTCATAAGCCAATGTGTAATCTGTTGCACCAATACTGTAATAAAAAACACATTACTTTTGCTGCACAGTACTGTGCAAATTGCTAAATAATTGTGTCTGGTTTGAAGTTTTGCTTCCTACATTCATTGATGTATTTTAATTATGTGAAGCTGTAAATTAGAGCTCACAATGTTTGAAATTAAATAAGATGTTCTGGTTTTGCCAACAAATGAACCTGGCATCTTTCAGGGGATCTGACTAATTGGTGATTAACAACAGGATATTTCTTTTATAATGCCAAATTTCAAACACAGATCTAGTTTTATTTTAGGTAATATATGTGAGTACATGTAGCTGTTGGTCAGCCAGCAGTCATCCTCAAATAAGCGTGCTTCAGGTCCTGTATGTCTCCATGTATCTTAACTCTTGCTAAAACATCTGTTACTTTCAGAAGTCAGCCTGATACACTGAGTCGGTGTGAAGAAAATGCAGTACTTCTGGTATTAAAGTTTGATGAAAAATTTATATTCCCAGCTTAATAATTTTCCAGGTTGCCTTGGCCATTGCCTTAAAGTAACCACCATGTTCTAGTCTTTCCTTTTGTTGCATTATTTATTTTAGGAAATAAATTTATGTTCTGTGGAAAAGGTGTTTGTGTCACCTTTGGTGAGCATCACAGCAGCTTTCTGTGCTGACCCAGCATTTGCTGCAAGTTAGGATAGGGCTCCTCTACTTAAGGAAGATGTTCAGTGATGTCTGTCTTTAAGTGTAATACCTCTGAATATATTTCTAAAGAAATATCTACATATTGAAGTCTAGTGAAGTACAATTAATTTTTTTTTGCTTGGGCTTTGTTGTTTCTGGTTAGGTTTGGTTTGATTTAGTTTGGTTTTGGTGGGTTTTGTTTGTTTGGGTTTTTTCTCCTTGAAGGAAACTAAAGCAAGGCCTTTTCTAATCTGTTTTCATAACCAGACCATCCACTAACAAAATGTAGTTGAGGCCAAATTAAAATTTTGGTAAAACTTGCTGGGAAGTTTGTAACAATTTCACATACGACTCTAGGGAAAAGCAAAAGCAGCCCTTTATTGAGAGCTTAGCATGTTGTACTTCCCTTGGCTAGATATCAGGACACTGTAGACAAGTTATAGGATAACATAAAGAAATCAATGCTGGTTTGAATAGCTTTAGTGGTGGCCATTGCAGAATTTATTCAGGAGGATAAAAAGTGGCATATAAAACTCAGGCAGTGTCTCCCAGCTATGTAGAACTGAAAGACTTTCTTACCTGTCTGGAAAAGAGAAAAAAAAACAGAAAAGAGCCTGAGGAGAAGTTAAGGCAATACAGAAAAGGGCAAACTGATTATTTGTTTCTTAGATAAGCAATGTTTCATAAAATATAGATTAGATTATGCTTGTATAACTTAGAATCATAGAATGGTTTGCGTTCGAGTGGACCCCAAAGATGCTCTTAGTTCCACCCCCCTGCCATGAGCAGGGACACCCCCCACTGGACCAAGTTGCCCAAAGCCCCATCCAACCTGGCCTTGAACAGTGCCAGGGAGGGGGCAGTCACAACCTCACTGGGTAACTTATTCCAACCATCCTCATAGTAGAGAATTTTCTAATCTAAATCTGTCATCTTGTATTTTAAGACCCTTGTTCTATCGCTACCTGCCCTTGTAAACTGTCCCTCTCCAGCTTTCTTGTACTCCCCTTCAGGTACTGGAAGGCTGCAATTAGGTCTCCCTGGAGTCTTCTTCATGCTGAACAAGCTCAAACTCTCTCAGCCTGTCTGTCTTCATAGGAGAGGTGCTCCAGCCCTCTGCTGATCTTCATGGCCCTCCCTCAGGCAAAAGAGGCATTGAGTACCTCAGCCTTCTCCATATCCCAGGTCTCCTGTTTCCTTCCAGAGATGGACCACATTTTTCCTACTCTTCTTTTTATCAACAGTATACCAATAGAAGCATTTTTTCTTGCCATGGGCCTCCTTGTCCGAATTTAACTCTATCACGGCTTTAGCTTTCCTATCCTGATGCCTGGCTGCTCAGACAGTCTCTCTGTATTCCTCCCAGGCTGTCTGCCCTTGCTTCCACCCTCTCTAAGCTTCCTTTTTATGTTTGTATCTCTTGATCTGTGCAGGCCCCCTGGTGTGCTTGCCTGACTTCCTTTTGGTAGGGAGGCATCTCTGCTGAGCTTGGAGGAAGTTACCTTGCATGGGAACCAGCTGTCTTGGGCCCTCTTCCCTCCAGGTCTTTGTCCCATGGGACTCTTATCAAGTAGATCCCTGGAGCTGCTGGAATTCTTTTGTGCTGCCTTTCATAGAACCATAGAATCACAGAGTGTGTAAGTTTGGAAGGGACCTTTAGACGTCACCCAGTCCGACACCCCCACACACCTTCAGGCGCTCTCCTGCTGACCTGCGGTCCTTCTCCTGGCTCTGGGCATCTGTTGCTGGCACTGGCATTCAGCTGGTAGGAGTGGGATGGACTGAGATTCCCCTCCCCCCAGCAAATTATACAGTACCAATCAAAACTGTCAATGTTCTTGATAATACTTTGGTTATGCCTTTGAGGAAGAAAGGGTAGGAGCCAGGTAACTGTTTTGGGAGTTAAAGAATTACTGAAGTAATTGCTCTGAGTTTTAAAAAACTGTGTTCTGTCTGTGCTTAAACACCACTTTGAACAAATCTAGCTTAGTGTGACAAAGAGGCAAAGACCCAAGACAGCCAGAATGGACTGAGTTTTAAAAAGTGTAAGAAAGAACAGCAGTTCAATAAATAAATATGGACAAAATGTGAAACCAGAAGTAAACTCAAAGGAATCTCCAGGGAAAATCTGAGAAGTTTAACTAAATCCGGTCATATACTGTCATCCTGGTTCTGGCAGAGACAGTTATTTTTTTTCTAGTAGCTGCTGCAGTGCTGTGTTTTAGATCTATTATAATATTGATAACACACCAATGTTTTAGTTGTTGCTAGGTAAATGTATTGTTTACACTAAGCCAAGGAATTTTTTGCTTCTCACGCCCTACCAGCTGCACAACAGCTGGGAGAGCACAGCCAGGAGAGTTGACCCAGGCTGGCGAAAGGGACATTCCCTGCCATAGAACATCATGCTCCCAATGTATCTGGTGAAGCTAGCCAGGAGGTGGAATTGCCTCTTAAGAACAACAGATTGGTTTATTTTTCTTTTGTGTATGGTGAGCAATAGTATTTGTGTATCACTTGTATAATGATAATGATCTTCTTTTATTATCCTATTAAATTGTCTTTATCTCAGCTCATGAATTTTTTTCTGTTCTCCCCATCCCCTTGAAAGGAGAATGATTGAGCAGTTGCATCGTGCTCAATTACCAGCTGGGGTTAAACCATGTTGTGGCCAGCAGGAGTAGGGAAATGATCCTTTTCCAGGCCACACATGGAGTACTGTTTTGGGTCCCTCACTACAAGAAGGACATCGAGATGCTAGAGCATGTCCATAGAAGGGCTACAAAGCTGGTGGAGGGTCTAGAAGGCAAATCTTATCATGAGTGGATGAGGGTGCTGGGATTGTTTAATCTGTAGAAAAGGAGACTGAGGGGAGACCTTATCACTCTCTACAGCTACCAAAAAAGTGCTTGCAGTGAGGTGGGGGTCAGTCTCTTCTCCCTGGTAGCTAATGGCAGGACAAGGGGAAATGGTATGACGTTGTGTCAGGGGAAGTTTAGTATTTCTTTACTGAAATGGTTGTCAGATACTGGAGTAGGCTGCTCAGGGAAGTGGTTGAGTCACCATCCCTGGAGGTGTTTAAAAGAAAAGTAGATGTCATGCTTGGTGACATGGTCTCGTGTTGGACCTAGTAGGGCTGGGTAGATGTTTGGACTCGATGATCTTGAAGGTCTTTTCCACCCAAAACCATTCTGTGTTTCTGTTATTTTATGAAATGCTGAGCTGGATTATATGTTTCTTCACAGTTCTTGATTTTAGGGGGAAGAATTTATCAGGTGCCTGAAAGGGTAGATCTTCCCTTTCTCCATTATCATTATGTAAGGTTGAAAGGCTGGAAAAGCAGATAGACCACAGTGTGTGTCACCTGTGAGAGCCGCTTTGCTGCCAAGGCCAGTGAAATGGCTCTGATCTAAGGTGTTTTTCTGTGTGCTTGAGTGTGGCCAGGAAAGAGTAAAAGTCTGATCAGACAAGAAAGAACTAGGTAGAAAACAAATTTATTGCACACAGTTGGATGTCATTACATTTCTACTGAAGTCCTGGGAGGATGTATTAAAGAATTTAGTACCAGACTTGTTAATTCAAAGGGCTTTGTATTCCAGTGCCTCAATGGCTGGAGGAGGTAGGATGTCCAGAAGGACTTCAGGTCAGACTGTTTCTTCTCTGATGGTTAGAGTAAATATTTGTGACAGATACTTGCAGGGATGTATTTGCATCATTGCACCATCCAGCTGTACCTTGTTGCAAGGCATCAGGGATGCATATGCTTCCATCCTGACAAAATTCATGCTATTATCAACACTTCCAGGTCTTCCTTCCCTGTAAATTCTCCACCAAACATGACTGGTTATAGAAAACAGTTCATTCTTGAAGAAGCCTTTTGTTCCTTTTTGTTTTAATTTCCCTATTTCTGTGACTAATTTCTGTCCCAAGGGGTTTTTTCTCAGTTTTATTTTACATTTTTGAAACTTTTTTTGTTTTTGTCTTTAGGACAGTGCTAATTCAAGGTCCTGTGTTAATATAACCAAAATGAAATCTCAGTCTAAAATTATATTAAAAATAGTTCAGCCTCCACAAACCTTTCTGCCATATTTGTGATCTTTTGTATACAGTCATTCATATTGAAGCAGCAAATTCAGACAGAAACCGTTTATTCATGCTGTGTGCAAAAAGGAGGTAAAAATTAAATGGAATTACTGGTAAAGAAAAAAGAGGTAAAACACTGAGTCATTCCTGTGATCAAGAAGCATATCACAAAACAAGACTAATGGTTTATATAATAATTTGCTAATTAATACTAATTTCTGAAGCAGCATGCATGCCTGGAAGCTTCCCTCAACCCCCAATAAACTATATAAAGAAGGAATTATGCAAACTATCTGTCTTAGAATTTGCATGATCAATTAGGCAATCAAAGCATTTTCTATAGAATATCTAAAGAATTGTAAAGGTAAGTTTAGTCATGTGTAGCCATAATTCTTAATCATGTTTTGTGTCCAAAATTTTGTTCACATACATTAAGAAATGCAGCAAGATATTTTATTGCTTCCTCTCTTCCCTGCAAACTACCTGCTTCTCTGGCTGCTGCTCATGCCTTCTGCTTCAAACTGCCTTTGCAAATAAACCTACAGTGGTTGTCCCTGGGCTGCTGCAAAGCAGGCAGCCAGAGCCACAACTAACCACCATTAACCTCCTCCTTCCACAGAAATTCTTGGGCTGTGGTAGCCCTTTGCTTAGCTGTTGCTCTTTCATTCAAAAGTAGATTATTTATTTACTTATTTATAAATTATGCAAGAGAAGATCCACTTCATGTATTGGTAAATTATTCTTTTTAATGGGGTGTAAAGTCCAACACAAATAGAGCAGCCTGGACAGTATTTGTGACAAGATAATGTCTGAATCTGTATAAGTGGAAAAAAAATCTGTATGCATATATAAACAGTTACATATATATACATACGTGTGTATAAATATATAAATACATAAATTCAACTCTCATGCTTTCAAATGTTTTACAGCTATTACCTAGCAGTAAGAAAAAAGAAAAACAAACAACCTCAAAATAACAATAATTTTTTTCGCTACTGATAATGAAATTATTGATTTATATCCCACACAGCTCTCAAAATTGCATCTTTCTATTTTCTAAGAAGCAGAATGATTATAGCTGTGTCTGAGATGCAAGCTATTGTGAAACTGAGCCGGTTATATGTACTTTCTCTTGTGTGGTAATTACAATCTGTAGCCTCTGTTGTTTGAAATTCACAATGGATTTCTGATTGAGGCTTCTAATCCTAAACATCCACAGGTCAACAGATGTTGTGAAATGATCTTCTGTAACATTATGTAGAATATTTCCTGAAAAAAATAATAATATTTGATGTCTGCATTTGTTTTGTGTTTCTGATCCCTTTCTTGAGATGCAAAATGACCTTTACATTTAATTTTTCTTGATTAATTCCCCTGATTGCCTGGGCACAAGGCAAGACTGCTCTGTAAAGTGCAAGAGCAGAAGGTGTCAGAAAGGAGTGCAGCAATGTTTTTAGGCAGCACCTTCAAACAGGTACTGAGACTTAGGAGCAAGTTAAATGAGCATCAGCCTTCTTGATCAGCAACCAGTGCTGGAGATGGGTATAGCCCTGGAGGACTACGATCTTACTGCCATCACAGAGATGTGGTGGGATGGGTCCTTTGACTGGAGTGCTGGTATAGAAGGATTACAGGCTTTTTAGGAAAGACAGGCAAGGGAGATGAGTAGGGGGTGTTGCACTCTATGTTAAAGCCCAGATGGAGTGCATGGAGGTCTGCCGGGGATGAATGAGAACCTGATCAAGAGCTTCTGGGTCAGAATAAAAGAGAGGTCAGGGAACACTGTAGTGGGTGTCTGCTGCAGGCCACCCAACCAGGAGAACAGAGTAGATGAAGCCCTGTACAGACAGATAGGAATAGCCTCATGTTCATAAGCCCTAGTGCACATGGAGGACTTCAGCAACTCTGCTGCAGCTGCACTTTGGCTACAGTGACCATGAAATGGAAGAGTTCAAGATGCTTAGGCACTGGAGGGAAGAGGGCCCAAGACAACTGGTTCCCATTCAAGGTAACCTCCTCCAAGCTCAGGAGAGGGGCCTCCCTACCAAGAGGAAGTCAGATAAAAAGAAGGGTAGGAAAAATGTGGTCCATCTCTGGAAGGAAACAGGAGACCTGGGATATGGACAAGGCTGAGGTACTCGACTCTTTTGCCTCAATGTTCACTGGTAAGTGTTCTGTCCACACTTCCAAGGTTGCAGAAAGCAAAGGCAGGAACTGGAAGAATGAAGAATGAATTTTTGGCCCTCTTGAAGCCGTGTGGATTCATCATTTTTTCTTGTGGGTGAGCGAATGTGCTTACTGTTGTTACCAAATACCATTCTCCAGTAGACTCCTGCTTGATACAATGTCTTTGGTAAGGTCAAAGGAAGTGGACGAATAAACAGTAAGAAATAACCATGCTGGATTGTAGTTTTAGCCTCTTTCTCACAGTTTTGAACTTCATGTCCCTGGGTGATTCTCAGTTTCTGAAGAAGGTATTTGCTTTTCCCAAAATTAATGCACTGTTAGGAGTACCACCAGCTGCTTCTCTGGAAAAGGCTCTGAAAGGCAAACATCCTAAGAGGAACCAGTTAAAAAGGGCTACTTCCCTTCTAGCAAAATTCTGAATTCACCTCATGAATTTTTACTCAGCTGACTTAAAGAGTTTTCTTGCTTTGTATGTTCTTTGGTTCTTTTTTTCATCATTTCTTACCCCATGATGTGCAGCTCCTCCCTTCCTTCTCTGTTACTCAATCTCAATGGACAATTAAATGTTTAGTGTAACTTCAGGGAAAAAAGGATGTATCTATAGAGGGAAGAATTCTTATAATTTATGACAACTTTCAAAACTTCAAGCACAGTGGTTTAAAAAGTCTTTGCTGATGAAAGCTCCCACTTACAATAAAGTCTGTCCTGTGTGAGTGGTACAGTGCATTTTTGAGCTTTGCTTCCATGCCTGAGGGGTACTGCAAATCAGAGGCTTTTGAGTATCGGAAGACATGACGACTTTTGCCAAGGGACTAGGCCATCAGCTCGCACTATTTATGGATAAATTTCAGCTTATTGTAAAATGTCAAACCTCATAAAATGCCAGACAGAAGATATTTCGGCAAAGTCAATTGTCATGTTAAGAAACTGAACTCTTTTCTGAACTGACTTTTTGATAGGAACTTACTTCTGCAAGTGACTTGTGGCCAGCGTAAGATGTTGCGCGGGGCCTGTACTGAGGTGTATGTGGTCAAGGCCAGATGTGTTCATCTCATACTGGTGGGATGATGGGAAGAGGGCGAGGATGATACTTTATTCTCTTTGTAATCCCTCAATTGCCTGAGCCAGAGTCCACTGTAGTGGAACAACTGGGATTCTGCAGCCATGGATAGTTAGGACTGGGGTGTGGAGAATAAGATTGCCTCTATTGCATGGCTCTTGTTAATAATGAGTAAAGCTAAATGGATGGGGAAAAAAATACTTTGTTTTCTAAAAGGCATTTCTTCTTGCTGCACTTCCAGTGGGGGTGTGTTGCTAGCTTAATGGTGGACTGTGTGTGCTTCAAGCCACCTGTCAGTGGGCCCAAACAGATATGCAGGGAATTCGCTCAACTTTTATTGTTAAAATTGAAACCCTGTTTTTCTGGCGTCCATACTTTTCATAATTGCAGTCGGCTGCCCCTAGGATTTTTGGAAATAGGAGTGGATGCCTTCACAGCTTTGGTGTAGTTCTAGTTACTGTTTCCCAAGTAATCCATACTAAGCTGTTTGTGCTATTTTTAGTGTAATTCATTGTTCTGCCAGGGCCTTCTGATCTTATCTTAAAAGCTTACTTTTAATATTGATGTTGGAAAGATGTTATTGTACTGGTAGCCCTGATAAAGTTGGCTACAATTTCTCTTCTCCTATTTATGTTCCAATGCATGGCTGAATTCCACAGTTTTAAAACGTGGTTCTATAAAGTAATTTTGGTCTTGATTTCAGAAGCCATTTACGATGAAAGGTATGTGGAGGGAACTAGATATCAGACTTCAAAGCATACACTTTGAAAGCTGCCTGACCTCTTGGTGTTTGGATGTAAATGTCAAGGGTAAAAAAATAACAACCCACCAAACAAGAAAACACTCACTTAAGAATAACTCAGGACTTTCACTGAGAGTCCTTAGGTAGCTATGAATTTCCCCATGTATTTTATCTATCGGACCTCAAACAAAAGAAGGCACGTCTTTGGTTCAGTTCTTTCAAGAACCTCATGGTTAGAGGAGTCACCTGGAATCACAGAATCATAGAATGGTCTGGGTTGGAAGGGACCCCAAGGATCACAGAATCACAGAATCGTAGGGGTTGGAAGGGACCTCGAGAGATCCAACCCCCCTGCCAAAGCAGCTCCCTAGCTCATATTGCACAGATAGGCATCCAGATGGGTCTTGAATATCTCCAGAGAAGGAGACTCCACACCTCCCTGGGCAGCCTATTCCAGGGCTCTGTCACCCTCACTTCTCCATAGAGCTCTTCTCCAGTAGGATCATAGAGTTCCAATCCCCTGACACAGGCAGGGCCACCAACCTCCAGGCCTGGATCTACACAAGGTTGCCCAGGGCCCCATCCAACCTGGCCTTGAACACTTACAGGGATATGGCCTCCACCACCTCTCTGGGCAGCCCGTTCCAGCACCTTGCCACTCTATCAGTAAAAAACTGTGCCTAATATCTAATCCAAACCATCCCTCCTTTAGCTTTAAGCCATTCCCCCTTGTCCTGCCTTTTAGAAAGTTGATTCCCCTCCTGTTTGTATGTTCCCTTCAGGTACTGGAAGGCTGCAGTGAGGTCCCCCCACAGCCTTCTCTTCTCCAGGCTGAACAAGCCCAGCTCCCTCAGCCTCTCTTCACAGCGGAGGTGCTACAGCCCTCTAATCATCTTCGTGGCCCTCCTCTGAACCCTCTCCAACAGTTCCACATCTTTCTTGTGTTGGGGACCCCAGATCTGGACACAGTACTCCAGATGGGGCCTCATGAGGGCAGAGTAGAGAGGGACAATCCCCTCCCTGTCCCTGCTGCCACCCCTCTGCTGATGGAGCCCAGGATACCTTTGGCCTTGCGGGCTGCAAGAGCACACTGCTGGCTCATGTTAAGTTTCTCATCCACCAGAACCCTCAGGATCTTCTCAGCAGGGCTACTCTCAAGGAGCTCTTCTTCCTGTCTGTAAAAGTGTCTGGGATTCCTCCAGCCCAAGTGCAAGATCACAGGAATATAGGAGACAAGTTGTCAAATCCCACAGGTGGTCAAGGGGACTTGAAGAGTGGGTCATGTCTTTCACTGTATTGTCCTGAATTACAAGTAGTGGGGTTCACGGTTGGCATTCTCTCAACCTCTGCTGCTGAAGCCATTACAGGTCACATGAAAAATACTGCATATTTATTTTAGGGCGAAAAAGCTTTTCTTTAATAGAAAGGTTATGTGGGAGACTTATTCAATAATAGAGTGAGAACTTGGATTCTGCTTTCTGTTTCTGTTAATTTTAAATATTTTTATTGAAAATGCAACAAAGGCAACTGGTGAGATGTATCCCAATCTCCAGAATACTCTATATAGCCGTGTAACTGGGCTTGAATGTTAGAGGAATAACCCACCAGGAAAGAAAAATATTCAAAAGTAACTCAGACCTGTGGAAAATTCTTTAGCCACTAAGGCATTATGCCAAAGAACAACAACCCAAACCAATCAAATTGGTTTGTATATCTCGAGCAGTGACGCTTTACTTAACTAGTGTCTGTCTATGTTAAAAATACTCCATGAATATATAAAATATGTCATTAATAAGCATAGCTGATAGTCATAAGAAACCATAGTTGCTTAGGTCATTTAGGCTGAGTGCAAAATTAGTGATCCCATGCTAGGAAGTAGGGATAGAGGTATGCTCCCTCTTTATCGGCAGGAGAAGATAGGATGAGTTTCAGGCACGGAAGCTCTTATAAGTGTCAAACTCCTGAGAAGTGATTTCAGTGCCTGATCCTGCTGCATGTGAAGTGATGCTTTAATTTGCAATTGAATGACAAAGTCCTCAAGTCATCGTTATCTCCTGAGTAATTGAAGAAAGACTCTGCAGTGTAAAAACTCATTATGACTCTTCTGTGTCATTTTGCACCTTTAGAAAGGAATTTTGTATCTTTAGATCACTCTCTGGCTTGTTTTTCTTAGCACTGAGCTGCAAAATATGAGATGCACACCTAGATGATGTGCTTGTATTTACAGATGAAATTGAAGATTAAAAAGAGAATTTATATTGCATCTGTGCTAATTCCACAGAGTCTCTCTGCCATTGATCTTTACACTTTATAATAGTTTCTTTCAAGCTCTGGTGAGAAAATAAAATATAACCATTCGTTGTGAGTGTTATTTGTTGCTGTCCATACCAGAGGAAGAGATGATTTTATAGTCATTTTACAAGTGCAGATTAATCTAATGAAGCAATTAGGGTAAGTGAAGATCAAATCTAAGATCAGAAACTTATAAATAGAAGACACAGTATTTTCTACTGTCTGATGTGCTTCTCTCGGTTTCCTGGAGTTGGAGAATGGTAATTTTTGGAGCACTTTCTGCCCTGTTATAACTTGAAAGCAGAGCTGGAAGCCTTTCAAGAGAAGGATTTTTCTCTATTGGGAGTTCGAAGAAGGGGCACTGGACACCAAGTCTTTAATTTGTAGAAAGTAGATTAGGAGCTATCTGGCAGCTGCTACAGAATTATCTGCACACGCGGTGCACTGGATCCACTGATGGGCTGTGAGCACTTTGTGTCATTTTAGCTGAGCGAGGGGGCATTTATGATTGCTTCCTTTTCCCCCAGAGTGTCTGAGAGAAAGTACCAGTACATTATCTGCATTATTTATGATACCTTGTTACAAGTTACCATAGGGGGATAGCACACACAGAAATGAGACTCGCAAAGAAGGATGAGAAAGGTGAGAAAGCATCAGGACCAGGTGTGTTCTGAGGTCCTGCGTTATTCGGGCTCCATGGCCTGATGGACCCAAGTGTCTTTGGATGAATCAGAAGATGAATTTAAAGGAGAATGTGTTAGCAGTCGAAACACATGAACTCTGGATCATGAGCTACAGACCAAGTGGAACAGATCCCAGGCTGAGTTCTGTAGCTTTGGGACACAAGAAAAGCATATATTGGCTCTAAGCTCTTTTGACCTCTTATTTTTTATCTCTTTCTAGAACTGGCTGTTGTTCTATCTCTATACAAGATGTTTATGTGCTGGCACCAGCAGGATTATTGAATCCCAAATATGTTCCAGCTTAGTCCTTTTTCCCTTTGCTGGAATTCTTCTGTGGGCATAAAACAACAATAGGTCCTTACTTTAGTTCATAGTGAGGAATTAAATACAGAAATGAGTGTCCCCACTTTATGCTGCTTTTAACAATCATCTGTGATCAATTTACAGCACATTGTGTTGCTTTGTGACCATAAGGCTGTTACACTGTGGCTTCTCTGCATTCCTTAGGGAATTTAGTCTACAAGTCATACCCTGTTCTGGAAGTTTATATGTTTGTGTTGTTGTTGAGACTAGGGTTTTCTCCATTGCAGGAACTTCTTCCTGGGTGAGTACATTAGTTTTCTGTCTGTGTTCATTTGGCCTATTTGCCCTAGAACACAAAAGAATGAACCAAAAATTAAAAATGTTTCAAAGCAGTTATTGGTTTGAGCCTGATATGTCATTAAGGTTTTACTTTTTGTGGTTTAAATTCGTGTCTGTGGTGAACCAGGCTGTCACCATTTAGCATCTCCAGAGCATTGTTTAGCACAGAGGAGAAGCACTGCAAAGGAACAGGAACCACTTTGTAACCCTAGCTAAATTTATTGCCTCTGCATACCAGATTCTGGGAGGCATGGGAATAAGGTTTCTCTGTCCAGTGAGTGAGACCTCAGTACCCCATGTCCGGGAACTTTTACTTGGAAATATCCTGAGGCATGGCCAGTACAGGACTCTGCCCATTGAAATGTATGTGTGCCTTTGTGAATTGCCTTGTCTCTACACTAACTGTAGCTGGAGGGTTGACTTTACCTTATTTAGTGCTAGAAAAGGTTTGGCATCTGGGGATTTGATAATCCAGTTGAGAACTGTGCTTTCTGACTTGCTGTTGGAATTTCTATTAATTATCTTTTCATGCTGTACAATCAGTTTTATTGTTTGGGGGGGGGGGGAGGGGGCGTAGCTATACCTTAAATCTGCTGACTAAATCAAATCAAATTAATTTCCCAATTCTATATTGTTTGTCTGAGAGCAAGCAGTGTAATATTTGCCTCATGGGAATGATAGCTCTCTGCACAGCTGCTGCAGCACATACTCTTTTTGGTAAATGTGGGTGGTTGAAAAGTGTGAAGTAAACATCAGTATGTTGTTAGCGATGGACACATAATCCTTCAGAATGAATAGCTTCTGAAACATGAACAATGGGGACTCTGGGAAACAAATGACTCATGCAATCGTACACTTAAGTTTGGAGAAAGTGCTGCACAAATCTTTGTCTCATCACTATAGGGCAAAGATAGATGCCAGCACCTTCCAATGATGGAAATGAGTCTTGTGAGGAATTGATTAAAAAGTTGCCAGGGCTGTAATGTCTTTTTCCCTAAGATAAATGGGATGGGAGACAGATACTCTCCCCTTCGCCACAGGGATGATGTTTGAAGGATGATAATCTGCCCTCTGATCAGCTCTTCTGGGGTAAAACCATATTCCCCATGACTATCCACTCTAAGGTGACATGAGAAAATGGGCATCCTGGCTCAGTTGCACCCATTGCTGCTAAAGTTTATGTCTCAGTATTACTTCATTTTTGAGCAGTATTTGCCTCCTATATGCACTGTGATTTGGATTAAATTTAAAGAAGATGGCCCAAGTTAATGAATAAAATTCAGGAATTTGGCCTAATTACAAAGGTGTCCTCAATCTGGGTGCTATAGAGTATGTTTTGCTAAAGCATGTTTCTTTCAAGTGATTCACTGTGAGACTGTATCCCTGTGAGAGACACCCACATAATAAGCCTTAGATTGAATGATTTGACCACCTCTGTAAATGTGCTGTAAGGAAAGCTGAGTGTAAGTGGAGATAGATATACCCTGCATGGATGAATAAGATATTTATTTCTATTTTTTGAGTTCTTTATCCATCTTGTCATACGTTTGTGAGACTGTGAGCTGCCACCTGCATAATAATTGCTGTGGTACCAAAAATAGCAAGAAACTGTCCCCTCAAAATGACAAAATTTTAATCATTATTCCTGCAAAGCTGTGATTTTGAAAATCAAAGTCCAGCAGAGGTATAATACATAGGTCTTGATCATTTAATTTATTTTTTTGTGAACTAAAAGCTGCAAAACTGGTGAAATACCAGCATCTTGCTGTGTCTCCAAATTTGTGTTTGTATATGAGAAGCATTGATTTATACAGAGAATTTCTATCCAGCATCACCTGGGTCGTAGACTCCTCTTGTCACTCAGTAATGACTTTCTTATCACAGAGGCCCAGAAGAGCCCTCGTCAGTATTTTCAGATTTCAATAGCCTCTGGTACCGTGGGTCACCAGACAGCAGTGCCTCCGACGGGTGGTTCTGCTGTCAGCCTGGACATTTTGGAGTGTTTCTTATCAGAGCAGGTTGAAGCTGCCTAAATCTGAGAGAGTTCTTATGAGGCCCCACTCCGGTCATGGGCAGAGAGATCTCAGGGTCACTGATAGCCTCAGTGCACTTAATTTTTTTCCCCCCAGCGTTGACATTTAACAATCTCTGCTAAAACCTGGCCCCTGATGCTGCTGATAATAAGCAGTGATGTTCCTCTCATCTGCTTTGCAACAGCAGCGGGAATGACATGTTACAGATCCACTCACTCCTGTTGTCAAAAAGTAGGTCGCTCGGAAGTGACAGGTCTGGCCAGCAGAAAGGCTGGGGAAGGGACGTGAGGGGATGCTTTTTTGGTGTGATGCTCAGTATAGGGCAGTAACATACATAAATGTACTTAATCAAGATACAGTGTAAAAGGAAATTATTCTGCTTTGTCCGTGAAAAGTGTATTCAGAAGCTTATTTTTGTTTAGTAAAATGCAATATTTAACGTTCCTGGTTGTATTTTAAAGGGGTTTTACAAGAGGCAGTTGCACGTGTATCAGTCCTGGGGTGTCCTGTGCTGCTGCACACCAGCCTGGCTTGGAAATGGAGCCAAGCAAGGCAGGTGCTTCCCCAGCTGACTGCTGGCCTCCAAGAGATGTCTACACATCACGAGAGCTACTCATCAGTCTACAGGTTTAATCCAGCCTTTTTCTTGTGTAGGGGATGGTGCAGAGGAAAAAAATACTGATGGCTTTAAAGGGGCCAAGATTTAATGTCAGCAAGCTTTATGTCCATTCCCAGGGTTTCCCCGCTCAGGAAGACTACTTGGCTCTCACTTTCCGTGTAGCATACTCATTGGATGCTCGCTTGCTTGAGCTCAAGGCCAGACTGTAAGAACGTGGTTTTGCTGAATTACTTAAGTACTTGTCCAGCTTGTCCAAAAGGCAGTAATTATTAAAGATCAGAATCACAGAATCATAGAATTTTAATTATGGGGCTTGAGAAGGGAAAACTAGATTCTGCTCTGGATTCACTGCTGCGTTCACTTTTCTAGCCATCAGTACAACTCTGCATTACATCAGATTTTCATTGTGGGTCAAGTAGTTCAGTAGCAGCTTGGTTTTGAGGTTGTGCTGTGATATTTACAGTCAGTTGTCATGGCTCCTGTTGAGTCCAAGGAAAAGAGATTTACTCTTAGAAACGGGAGATCTCAGTTGTATTTCTGCCTTTGGCACTGCCTTGGAGACCGAATTTATTACAGTAACCTCCTGTCTCTGCTTTCCCTTCCCCCTTTTTTCATGTGGCTTGCAACTTACCCATGGGGTGGACTTTTACACTTTGTAATGAGAGTTTCTGACTGGGAGAGGAGGTTCCCCATCAATTGAAGGGGAGATTGTCTGGATTTGATGGTGTGAACTGCCACAGCTGAAACTAAGGCCTTTTGAGGGTGGGGGTGGGGAGGAGGAAAAGCTCCCCTCCCTGCATGGGTCTTGCGCCGTGTATTACATGTGCACAGTGGTTAGTTTAATGGAGATCTTGTCCCAGCTGCTCTTACCTTTGAGGCACTAAGGTAAAGTAAATAACAATCACAAGGTCTTTTCCTGGGAGAGCTAAAAAATGTGATGTTTTAACACTGCAAAAGCTGACAGAAGTGTGTATCTTTGTACTTGTGGTTTTGGTGAGTTGGATGAGGTTTTCTTCTGGGATTTGAAAAGGTGTTTGGAAAAGTCTCTTTTAGAAAGTTAGCTTTATAGGATTATTTTAATCATAATCCAGCTTTCAAGGCACACTGGTTGTATTTATTATTTTGAATTATGTTTAATGATTTCTGCTTTCCTCTTGTGCATACTTATTTTTATCACGTGCTTTGCTCTGTACTTAAAGTGTCAGCAGTGCTTTCACAGACAGCTGCTACATAAAGAAAGTGTGTTACTACTTTAATAAGCTGCAGCGGGACAGTGATTAGAAAAGTCTGTATGTTCATATTGTCTTTTTAATCATTGGTATTGCCAGGATTTACCATTTGGAGGGAAGGGAGAAATAGAAAGGAATTTCCATGTGGGAGAGAGAAACTGCTCCTCTCCCCCTTATGCTAGCTGAAGAAATCTTCCCTGAGGGCATTAAAATATATGCAGTAGGTTATATTTTAGGATTATGTCCAATCTTTCTTTACCTGTCTCTTGAAACACCATGGAAAGAGAAGTGAGCGGCAGTTAAATGCTTGGCTCATAGGGGAGGCTCCAGGACACCAATGGGCCTGTGTTAAATGGCGGTAGAGCCATGCAGGGAAACATGCAGCCAGCTGTGTGCAAAATATTTGTCATGTGTGTACAAGCAAGAAACTTGTACTGGGTTTGCGTGGCAGGGTTTTGGTAGCAGGGGAACTATAGAGATGGCTTCTGTGAGCTTCCCCCATGTCTGATAGAGCCAAGGCCAGCTGGCTTTCAGACAGATCCATCACTGGCCAAGGCCGAGCCCATCAGCACCAGTGGTAGCACCTCTGGGACAACAGAGTTAAGAAGGGGATAAAAAATGCCAACAGCAATTGCATCTGGAGAGAGGAGTGAGAATGTGGGAGAGAAATAACTGTGCAAACATCAAGGGCAGTGAAAAAGGAGGGGAAGGAGGTGTTTCAGGCACCAGAGCAGAGATTCCCTTGCAGCAGCCCATGGAGAAGACCATGGTGAGTCAGGTTTTCCCCCTGCAGCCCACTGAAGTGAATGGTGGAGCAGATATCCACCTGCAGCCCATGGAGGACTCCACACCAGAGCAGGTGGATGCATGCCAGAGGAGGCTGTGACCCCATGGGAAACCTGTCCTGAAGCAGGCTCCTGGCAGGACCTGTGGCCCTGTAGAGAGAGGAGCACACACTGGAGCAGGTTTGCTGCAGGACTTGTGACCCCATGGGGACCCACACTGTTTCTAAAGGTCTGCACCTCATGGAAGGGACCATGCTGGAGCAGTTGAGCAGTTAGTGAAAGATTGCAGCCCTTGGGAAGGAGTCACATTGGACAAGTTCATGGAGGACTGTCATCTATGGGAGGGACACCACACTCGGCCAGGGAAGAGTGTGAGGTGTCCTCCCCCTGAGGAGGAAGGAGCAGTAGAGACAACATGTGATGGTCTGACTGCAACCCCCACCACCTGTGACACTTGCCAGGAAGAGATTGAGAAAATCAGTAGTGAAGCTGATCCTGGGAAGAAGGCGGGAGGGGGGGGTGGGGGAGGGGGGGGGGGTGCATTAAGATTTGGTTGTGTTTATCATTACCCTGCTCTGATTTGGTGTGCAATAAATTAAATTAATTTTCCCAAGTTGGGTCTGGTTTGCCTGTGGTTGTAATTGGTGAGCATAATCTCTCCTTGTCCTTATCTCAACCCATGAGCCTTTTGTTTTATTTCCTCTCCCGTCAAGCTGAGGGCAGTGTTAGAGCAGCTTTGATGGGCACCTGGCCTCAGTCAAACCACCACAAGGTTTTCCCTGGGTTAAACACCCAGACCAACATCTCTGAAGCATGAGAAACTTTCTTTTGGCTGATATTCTTCTGGTTATTATTGCTGCTAACCACTTCATGACGACAGCAAGTTGGTCATGAAAGAAAAATATATCAGAATAATACTTAAAAGACAAAAGATAAAGCCACAAGGGACTATTTCTAGCCAACAATGCAGCAGAAAAGCAAGAAATCTCTTGAGAAATACTGTTGTTCTGTGATTTCTAGCTGTAAGTAGAAAGTTGTGGTGGTACAAAGCCAGGGGTGAGTGGCTGCAGCAGCAGCTCTGGTGCTTCAGCTAGCCACTTCACCTCTGCTCCCTTTTTCCTTTCTGGATCAGTGACTATTTCTGAGGGTATATTTTTATGAGTGCATGTTAGAAGGTGACCAGGATCTAAATGGATGTCTAAGCTCAACTGGAATTCAAGTAATCACTCTTTGATGTTTAACTAATGTTAACTGTAACCATGAAGATGTTTTTCTCTGGAGACAAATTGTGATTCCTGTTTTGATTTTCTGACTCAGTCTGGAGTCTTTCAGACTTCCACTGCTGTAAATCAGACCAGAGCCTGATACTTTGTTTATAGTACTTTGGTTTTTTTGCTCATGGTGAAAGTAGAAAACTAGATAGGGCTACTTACATTTTATCAAAATCTATGTCATAGTATGTGGCATTTTGAAAACCAGCCAATTTTTTACATGTAGCTTCTGCAGTGTAGTAAAAAGGGCACAGAAGTACGCCTACACACCAATTCTGAACTACGGGAGTATATATTTTATTTCCACTGGAACTCTTTTCTTGCAGTTTTAATTGCAGCCTTTCTTCTTTTCTTTTGCAGTCCTCAGAATTTTTTGCACTAATTCTGTAATATTTGCTGTGTAAAGGAAGGTACCTAAAGCATTTTTGTTGTTGTTGCAAATGGACAAATCAGCAGTAGTGTCACCAGAGAACAGTATTTATTTTTCTTGCTGAAAGGTGGGCTCCTGCTTGGAGATGGACAGCTAGTCTCTCTCACAGGAGGTCAGCCTGTCTTCCAGCTGGGGGGTCTGGCTGCTCACAAGGGAGGAAAGCACATTAGTCCCTTAATGCTGGGACCAGCAATCACAGATTGTAGTTATTTCCCAGCACTGAGACCTCAGCCAAGCTCACCTTAACATCTTAGGAACCTGGGAGAAAGGTAGGAAATACCAGATCCCACAGAGTACGTAATATGGCTTGGACCTGAGCAAGTTCATAGTAAAATTTACTTGTAGTCTGAATCAAGGATACAATTCAGCATTTGAGTAGCAAATTCCTATATTAAAAAGCTTAGTTTGTGAAAGTATGTGGTTTTTACAGTTGGTTAAAACATTGGGTTTAGTTATTTTCTTTAATTTGTTTTCCTTAAGTTTAGAAAATACACGGAGACCAAATATTTCTTGTCAATATTATAAAACATCCTTTTATAGATATAAGATTTCTTTTAGCTCTGCATTTTTGGAATGATTTGCTGACATTATATTACTGCCTACATACATTTAAAACAAGTAGTGGTTTAGCTGTCACTCTCCTTGTCCAGACAAGCTGCATCTGGTGGACCTCACCCACTGAAATATTTGCATCACTGCAGCATCTTACGATGGGCTGGAGATGTTGTCCAAATGCAAAATAAAAAATGGTCCTCGATCTGCATTTACATTTGAGGTGTGAGCTACTGCAGTCAGATACAGACAGATAGAAAACGCAAGTGGTGATAATAGTCGAGATGATGGGGAAGACCCTCAGCACAGCGGAAGCTTAACCCTCATCATGTTACACAGACATCAAGAGAGGCAGTGCTCTAAGACTTGGAAAACAGCTGCAAACAGGGTTGCAGATGTTTCTGAGACGCTGGAAGGGAGAATGGAACTGAGCGCAAAGGCGTTTGTTTTAAAATCAAACAAAACTTCAGTGGGGCTTCAGTAGGGCTCCTCCTACTGACAGGAGTTCAGTACTGCCCAGCCATCCTGTTCACTTTTGATAATGAAAAATGGGAGAAGCTTGCTATGGAAACGAGCAGTCCCTACATATGCTCTCTTTCTGCAGCCTCCAGATTTTGTCATAAGTTGTGCCACTTTGTAGCAGATACCTGTATGGTATATACACACACTCTTTCTGCCCAGAGACGAGGTAGAAATGAAGAGAAAAGAAAGTAAAAGCAGCTTAGGATAAGAAACATACTGTATCCTCTTCAAAATATTGGAGGAGAGGGAAAAGGTAATAGGGAATTAGCAGAGTTGGAAGAGAAAGTTGTTGTTGCACACCTGTGATGTATGTAACTAGGTAAGCTTAATGTACATCATTTGTTTCCTGCACCTTCGACTGTATTTTGTGATGAATGGCTGTTTTGAGGCAGCACAGCATGTTATGGATCATCTGAGTGCTGTCCTCTCTGGCACAAAGGTTTTGTTTTGGCTCACCTTTGTGTTTTTTTTTTTTTCTTTTTCTTTCCTTTTTTTTCTTTCATCAAAATTAAAAGTTACTCAGTTTGAGAGGATGGGCTTGTTCTTGTGAGTTGGTATATAATGCTGTATGTTATATCTTTCCTAGGACACCTTTACAGGCGTTGGACCTTATTTAGTGTGTCACAAGGATGAGCATTTACACCCATATAGCAACCTGCCATGGTCTTATGACAAACAGTGTTGTGTTATGGAAGCTTCAGAAGCCAAATTTAGCGGTATTCCAGGCAATGTTTTATGAAATGTAACTATAGCAACTAAACCTTCACCACGAAATGATAACACAGTCTTTGTTTTAAAATAAACGAAAAAAACTCTCAAAATCATCTACCCTCCTGTGTCCCACAACTACACATGCTGCACAGCATACTATCTACTAGCTGGCTATATGCATTATTAGATATTTAGATTTTTCTTAAAAATGAACAAGGCAAGTAGATGTAGTTACCTAAAAAAACCCTAATAATTTTACCTTTTCGTAGCAACTTCCCCTCGCCAGCGTTATCTGTGTCCCTGCAGCTGCTGTTCCACTGCAGTCACTACTTACTTTCTGTTTTCCAGGTGCCACACGGTGGTGCTCCTGGCTCCACATTGCTCAGAGCCCTGAGCCCTGATGAGAGGAGTTAGCGATGCAGCGCGCGTACCAAAACTGATCTTGGAGGGAGGGCTGGCACTCTGTTCTGCAATGAAGGTGAATCGTGCTGTGGGATGGGGGATGTACTTTCCTCCCAGGACTCGACTACTGAGTCAGATGTGGGAAGAAAGAGCTGAATAATGGCAGCTGATAAAAGTCCTCAGTATTGTGCATGTGTGCACACGTATACATATATTTAATCTCTTTATACTTGATTAGTACATGAATTTTGCATGCCAGCTTTGTTTTGGTAGCTACTGCACCTTCCCATTTTCTGTTTGATCAGTAGAAGACTCATGCAGGTTTGCAGCTCAGTATCCTTCTGGGAGTCAGGACAGCCTGCTTTTCTCTAGGTCTGTGATAAAAATGCAGAAAAGCAAGGCAGAAAGGAGGAGAGATGCACCTTCTTCATCGAAGGAAGGGCAGGTACAGAACCAGGAGCTGCCTTGGTGGCCTCAGGTATGGCCCTCTGGATCTGACTGGAAGGCAGACAGCAGTGGTGCTGGTCTGGTATCAATTGAAAGATCCCTTTTCCTCATAAGAAAGGCTCCGTATCTAAGTGGACATCCTCATCTATATCAAGCCTCCAGCTCACTGAAATGGACAGGAATGATTTGATTGACTTGTGTGCACTTTGAATCTGGTCCTGTGAACTGTAGCGTTCTGCCAGTTAAGGTTTAGCTGTATCTGTTCAGGTGTTCAGCTCCCACTGAGAGTTCCTGGTAGCTTTACTGAAAATTGGATGGGGCAGGAGGGTTGGAACTAGACGATCTTTAAGGTCCCTTCCAACCGAAGCCATTCTGTGATTCTGTGATTTAGGTATTTATGTGATTCTTGCTTTCAGATTGTTAGGAGCCATCTTTTTAATTAATAAAATTAAATATTTCTATAAAGAAACAATTCAATGCATGACCTACAAGGATAAGTACTTATGTTCTGCTTTGATTATTTTGTGAAAGTTCTATTGGAGTTGTATAGTGTACAGCACTGATAATGTGATCTTAAAGAAGAGTTCTAATAAAGTGCATTTACATACTACAGCATGTACTTTTTAGGACTGTATAAACACTATATTTGCTAAGGTGTTATCATTAGCACAACTTTTTAAAGGCTTGTCTTTTCTGTCTTTGCATGTCTTTGGATGATATGTGTAATATCCATAAATCTTCTGTAAGTCCATAACCTGATTGTAGGAGAAAATACTTTAAAAATACCTTAAGTTAGTGCTCAATTTATGGAGAAATCCAATAGCCTTGTGCAATGGGATCCCCGGAATATAAGGAAGTGTGATTAGTTTCTGAAAGATTACTATTTCTATTTTAGCTTGTTTTAGATTGTGTGTAGTCTCTATCAAGAGTTAATGTTAATCAGAATCATTTACTATTATTAAATATAATTGTAAGTTATTCTCCAAATATGAGTAAGTAAAGGTTACTGGAGGAGTGGAAGCTGGTCTTGAGGAAAAACCTGAGTAGACATGAACAGGCACTATCTCTCTACATTGCATAAATGGACTGAAGGGCAATGCAGGAAACATTAACCCTGCCCACATCTAACCACTGACAAGTTTGAACATCAACTGCAGCACAACTATCAAAGACAAATGCTGAAAATAATGAACTTCCATTTATACGGAAACTACAGTTTGGTGTTTTGAGCAAGTTCATTATGAGCAGGAGGAAATAACCAGGGGTGCATTTTCAATTAGTAGTGCCTCTGATGATTGGTGGGCGCAGACAAGAAGAAAGCTTAAACCAAAGCAAGGCCAGATGTGCAGGAAAATGGTGCCTATAGGACAAGGCTGCTTGTCCTCTAACAAACAGTCTTGAAAGTTTGTTAGTTAGCCTTGGTTCTTATCTTTATTACCTGAATGACCCATACAGAAGATGATGATCTTAAAGCAGTAGGGAGATATTAAAGTATTCATTCAGTTATTTCATTGCATTGTTTTCCAAACAGTAGTGCAAGCTGATTGAGCCAACTCCTTACATCATCACAGGCTGACATTTTGCTATCAATGATATTTTGTGAAATGTTGAATTGACTCTGTGCTTACTGTCAAGAAATTCTGAGTGGAATTTTTTTCCCTGAGATGGAATGAAACGGAATCATCCAGACCAACCAAGAGACCTACCTCTCTGTTGTCTTTATTCATATAAACTTCACAAGAAAATCAGATCCCTGCCCACCATAATTCTAATGAATGCATTGAAGTGCAAAAGCTCAGTGCTAAGGAAAGTCATAAAATGTACATAATTTTCTATATGTATAGACTGATGGAGACTGGGAGGGTTTATTTCCTTTGTCTTCCCAGAAAAGATTAAAAGATTAATCAGAAGATACTGTGGGGGATCGAAATAAATTGTGAATAATACATTAGTCCCCAAAAGATGAATTCCAGAATCCATTAAGAGTGTATGACTACGTAAGAACAGTGCAAGTTGACAAAAATTTAGAACCATCCCTGTCAATGTGTCCTGATACAATCAGGACTGTTTTCTGCACCAGCTCGCAGCTGACTTCCAATGCCATTTTAAGATCTTGGTGCAAATTCTTACCCAGATCCTTGAGGAAACAACTAGATACTTATGCTTGCCTGAGAGGACTCCTTAGAATCACAAGGACCTGCATTTGCTGTTTCTAGCCTAGCTGGGTGTACCCTTAGCTGGTCCTGGAGCACTGCTCATGGCCTGTTTGCATATACCACTTTATGCTCTTCTCCTGTTGCACATCCCAAAGCTTGCTGATTCCACCACATCCTCTGGCAGTAGACAGCTTGAACAATAAAACGTATAGATTGTTTTGCTTACATAAAGGATTGAAAACAAAAGCTTGCAAATAAAATAGTTTTCATGGGGATTTTTTTGTATCCATTCACAGTTGTTCTGACAAATTTCACTGGGAATGCAGTTCTTGGGGTTAGCAGTGGGAGGTCTGGCCATCCAGGTCTCTCACATAAAGTCTGTTCTCTGAGTACGGTATAACTTTTTTTCTGTTTTCCTGACTAGATATGCTACACTCAGCTTCTCCTTGATTCACTGCAAATGGAGTACTGAAGGCTGGGAGAGAGGGAAGGCAAAAGGCTAATGGTCAGAAGGAGATATGTTGCCTTTGTTGTTCTCAGTTTTTGACTCTTTGCTCTCTTGTTGCATCCACCTGCTTTGCTGGATGTCTTTTGTTTTAACTTACAACGATTTTTTTTCATGCCTAGATGGTCTGTCTTACACTTTTTTTTTTTTTTAGGTTTATGATATGAAAGCAGTACTTGCTGAAAACATCTGTGCAGCTGATGATCTCCCGTGCCATACTAGTTTTCTAAAGAGATCACACAAAGGCATTTTAATGAACCTATTTAGAACAGATGGAGGACATTGACATTTGATACATCCATGTGAGTGAAAGACACGTATTTGTCCTGTGTTTATTCTTGGGGCTTGTTGTCTAAAACACTGTTTTTCCCTTAGCTCCCTTGTTCTCATTTTCCAGAAGGGGAATATAATCAAAACACTAGATTGGGTGATATTTTCAAAAATTGAGTTGTTTGTGCATGTGCTTATGTGTGTGATAATAGCATTAAAAGTGTAGTGATACAAGAAGGAATGGAATTCCTTCTGCATGGAATGAGGTATTGTCAGATAGTCCCCAGATGACTACATGTAATTAAGTTGTGGCATAGCTAAGCTTTGCTTATCACATCCTGTCTCTCTTCCTGCATTTCTGAGAAAACATTAAGTAAATTCATATAAGATACTTCAGACAGGAGCACACACAAAAGATAACTATAAATCCTCTGTTCAGTTTGAGCATCCAGAAGTTTCCTCTGCTCTGTTGTCTGATGGGGATGCTTTCTGCATTCTGCAGGTGACTCTCTGTGTCATATACAGACAGCAGGCAGGAAACTTCAATTAAACTGTGGGTGTTAGTTTAGAAGGTGATTCATTTCAGTCAATTAGCCTAAAGCTGCAAACAAGGAGACCTATGAGTTCTGTGGGTAGAGGTTTCCTATAACACCTGTGTGGATGAAGAAGTCACCATTAGATGAACCATTAGTCATGAGACATACACTGAGAGATGCTTGTTCTGAGGTCTAGAAAGTATGAAATATTCCTTTTTTTTTGGTAGTAGTAGTGTTAGCAACCTAGGAAGTCTGTTTTTTCCACATAAATGTGGCTTGAAAGGAAGCTAGCCATGTACACCTAACCTCTGGGAAAAGTGTGGAAGCTGAATGACTAAACTGGGGCTTTGAAGTCACACAAATGCACTTAACTATCTCATTTGGGATCTCCAGGATATTAATGTTTAGCATATGTGACTACTGTATGAACCAGATAAGTGCAGCATCAAGGGAAGGAAATAATGCAATCTGTCCCCAAACCACAATGCTAAGCAAGAACACATTTATTGTTTTCAGTGATAGAATTAGTGTATGTGCTTCTTGCAAAGCAGTTACATGTTGACAAACGCTTTAAAAATCTGGTGATTCTGCAGCAAGCTGAATTTTAAAATATTTCATCCTCATACACACACGTATATATGCTATAAATATGTCTTTCTGTATGGCAGATTGAAAAAGAAGATACCTCTGTGTGTGTTTGTATATGTAACTGTATATACAGATGCACAGATCAACAGAAATGGACATTTAAATGTTTTGGTTAATTACGTAGGTTTTTGAACCCTTCCTGGTAAATATCATAGAATCATAGAATGGTCTGGGTTGGAAGGGACCCCAAGGATCATAAAGCTCCAACCCCCCTGCCACAGGCAGGGACACCAACCTCCAGGCCTGGATCTACACAAGGCTGACCAGGGCCCCATCCAACCTGGGACTAATAGGTATGTTTTAGGTTTGCACTACCTTAAGTATATTCTTTTCAGCTGGAAGAGTTTATTACTGCATAAGAAGGTTGCACCTCCAGCTCTCAAGTACCTTGATAGCTTTGGTTTCAAAGGGATGTCATTCACAGTCATATTGCCTGTTCTCACATGGAGTTCCGCATTACTGTTTGGTGATGTGTAAACAAAGCCTCAAGTTTTATCTTCCATTAATGAAGCTGAAATGTGTTAATATAAACCAAAGTGAGAAAGGCAGAACTCACCAATATTAATTCTTTCTTTATTGCTTCTGGGGTTGGGACAAATGAAAATGTCCATTATCATCAATTTGTTTTGATTCCCTTCAATTCCCCAGTGACAATTATTTTTTGATCCAATAATTTGTTTGACTTTGAAAATGTCTAGAATGAGTAGAGAAATAAATGAAGAGGTGGTCAGGTTTAGGATGTTATAAGCATAAAGCAGGTTTTTTTTGTTTCCAGAGAAAATGCAAAGTCACATAGTAACAACAGAAGGTGGGTCAAGAAGACTTCATTAGTATGTCGGTGGTTAACGTTCCCGGTTTTAAAACAAACACTAATTTCTACAGGTTTAATGGTAAATATTTGTTACCATTTAGTATTCATGGCAGTTTATAAGAATGCTTGAAATAAATTGAGCCCATTAATGATAAGCCATAAGTCAGTCTTTGGCTTCTGCTGTGAGGATTTTGTCAAAAAGATTATTCCGAGCTCCTTATTTATCTTCAGGATGCCTGACCAAAAACCCGGCCTGCTGGGAGGAATTCAAGTGTTATTGTGCTGCTGCTTTTGTGAAATGGCTTCAGCCTCGTGCCCTGCTCCTTTGCTAACAGAGCGCCTGTTCCATCACACACCGTCTTAATTAACGCCTGACGTACAGGCTCCTCACTCAATCCTGCTGCTTGCAAGTAACTGAGCTCTGAGGCTTTTTCTCTGCACCCATTTTAAGAGAGAGAAGAAACGGCTGCGGCTCGATGTGGGCGGCAGGGTTTGTGCTTTGTAAGGCCCTATCAGTCGAGGTGTGATTTTGCAAAAACAAAGCGAGAGATGAATAGGAACTTGTCTTCGTGTTATTCAAGGCACAGAGGTTCAGACAGGAGTAAGAGGAGGAAGGGAAATCAAATGGAAGTGTTCAGCTCTTGACTTAGTCTGAGTTGAAACTTTTGCAAAATTGAATTTTAATAATTTTCGGTGGCAAGAGTAAAAGTAATATTAACCTGTCAGAACTTCAGAGAAAAAGATATGTACTTTAGAAAGTTGTTTAATCTCCTTGCATCTCTCCCTTTCCTGATAATACTGCAGTCTTCAAGACTTTTCACTGCCGTCTGTACTTCATGAATGAATTTTTTTGCTCCTTCTTATTCTTACGGATGTCAGCTCCAGTGTCAGTCTTTGGAGTCTCCAACATGAAACCTGTCCGGGTCCTTTGTTAATGCTGGTTTGCTGGTTTTTTTCCCCAATTCATTTGTATTAATAAATTATTGTTTCGTGATGTATGCCTTCCATGCAGATTGGGCACCCTGGCAAAGAAAAGAGGACCAGTGAGTGGAGAGTTCAAAAATATTTGAGATGTATGTCTCTGAAGTTAATGTCTTGCCTGACAGAAGAATGATACATTTAGGACAGAGTAGCTAGTTTTATGTGAATGCAGGGGAATAAATGATCTGCTTATACTAGTGGTATCTTTCTGACAGGAACATATGTCATACCTAGTTTATAGAAACACACCTCCAACATATTTCACTCAAAGCTTGTTTGTGTCAGATAGCAGTATTCAGAAAGCCAGACTTTGAAAGATTGTGTGAAGAGCTGCCTGCTAGTGCTAGGCTGAGAGTTTTTAGAGATGTAAAAGGCGACAGATATGGCACAAACATATGCAATTGAAAATAAATCAGTTATGCCTCATATGCAGAGTTAAGCAGTGTAATTTCTTGGTATCACTGCTATATCTCACTTTTGTGAACAACTGAAGGAGGTGGCAGACTTAGTAATGCACGAAAAGGTTTTTTGCTCAGGGGATGATGGGAAGAACATTTGGTGACCTTCAAGTGAAGGAAGTGGAGGCACTGCACCTTCAAAAGTTGGGGGGACAGAGAGTACATTGAGGTGAAAGTCTGGGGAGGAAGGGTTTAGAAACATCTGTTCCTTTTTTCTGATCCTTTTCCTGTGACACATCAGAGTGGGTATTGGTGGAGCAGAGTTGGGGGTGTTTCAGAGTCAGGTATTTGAAGCTGGGAGACAAGAGCAAGATCATAAAACCCCCCAAAGAAACCACCAAAATATGGTCAGATTTTCCAGGATTACTTCCCTTTCTGTACTTTGATGATTAATGCAGCAGCTACCTAAAGCTCCACTGAACACCCAGACTCCAACACTCTCCTTAGCACAGACACCAGCTTTCACTCTTCCTGTGCTGGCAAACAAGCATGAGAAAACAAGAGAATTTTCTTCACATTGTTCCTTATGACCTTCACCTCTCTTGGGTGTATTGAGTCTTAGCATGTTTTCAATGTGAGGGACTACAACCCCTAATTTATCCCTGAAATAGCACCAGCATCAGGAAAGGACATCTGTGGAAACAACTATTGAGGCTTTCCTGCATCTATCTGTCCTTTGCAGGAAGATTTTATCTTCAGATAAAAAGTCATTAAGTTATTGTGCCAACACTCAGGCTCTGTTTAGCCTAACAAAATTGTATGATAATCCTGGAAACATGTTTTCTTCAAGTTTTTTGTTTTCCATTTAAAACATTTGAATGATGCTATAATAAAAAGCAGTTGTTGTTGATTATTGCTTTTGCTAGCTATAATTTGAGTGTCAGAGTTGCATTCAAAGAGTTGTATTAGAACAGCATTAAAGAGGCTCTTCCAAAGCAAGCGTGAAAAACTAAACTTGTTCTAACTTAGAAATACTGTCAGTCTCATTGTTTTAAACTAAGCTGGGCTACTATTCCAGTTCTTTGTTTAAAAACTGTTCTTATATTATAAAAATCTAAAAGCCACCCTCCTTAAACTTACAACCTTAGAGAAAAGTGGGAAGATTTACAGGAACCCATCAGTTCGCCACAAAAAAAAAAACCCAAAGACCAAAAGCAAACCAAACCAAAAAAGAATAGCAATAGGAAGGCTTTCATACCTGAGGGAATATTTTGCAAGTTATGAATAAAGAAGCTTAAGGATAAAGAACAAGTTTCCCCTTGTCCCCTATTGTTTAAGCAGACGCAGTTCTTTTAGTCAATGTTGACACTGGCAAGATGACATGTCTAAAACTGGCAGTGTCGGCTACAGATTTTTTTTAGGTGATATTCATGGATACTCAAGTTGTAAGATTATTTGAAAAATTCATTTTCAGGAATGTGTTTATTTGATAACAAGAAAATGAAGCACAAATAAAGAAGAATGCACTGTGCAATTTCATAGCAAATTTAACAGTTGGACTTGATGATCTTAAAGGTCTTTTCCAACCAAAATGATTATAAAATAGCCTCCTTTTCTGTTTACTTCAGTATTTTTGTACCAATTACACTATTACATTTGGCTTCCAAAATTAATACTGCTTAAAAAACCCTCAAATGTGTCTGTTAGCTAGCTGATCAAGCCTGGGGTATATGTGAATAATTTTTTATAAGAGGCTATAGAAGGAATATGCTTAGAGAAACATTCTTGAAAGAAATTCATTCAAAAATTACCATTTACTCACCTGTTTTCACAAGTTTTCCCTATCTCTTCCACTGTGAGAGAAGTACATAGCATTTGGTGGGACATGATAAAATTATCCATCAGGTCCATAATAAAAAAAAAAAAACCCATTAAATAATTTTGAATTAAAAGATAAATAATTGGGTTTGAAAGAAAATCAAAATTGAAACAATGATCATTGTGATCAAAATTGCCCCACTTTGCACTCCTAACAAATTGATGTTAGAATATATGAAATTATGTTGATTATACTGTATTGGACTAAATGTGAGGCTAATATAAATTACTACCAAGTGTTCGCAACAGCTAGAGATGCACACTGTCACCTCTGGGAAAGAAATCGTCAAGTTTCCAAGAAAGTGACTCAAGAATGAGAAAGAAATGAAGAGGAAAATTATAGACCTACAGCACAGTAAATTATAACCTCCCCAGTGCAAACGATCTGAAACCAAAATGAAATGAAAATTGACCTTGTCCCAGATCTATACATGTGGCTATATGCCTCCTTGCAGAGGCTCACCTGAGCTTTACAAACCAGTTCTTTGCATTTCAACTACATCCCAGAGACATTGACATTCCCTCCCTCTCCATTCACAGAGTGCATGGATAGCGGATAGACAGCACTTGGCCTTCTGATATTGTGGAAGAACTCAGAAGCCTTATTAATTCGATTCCTACACAATTCAAAATACAAGAATTACAGAGGCAGACATGCACAAGGAGTAAATTTATTTTAAATAACCTTGGATGGAGAGAGTAGAATATTGAGAGCAGTCAGTATGTTCTCAACTAGAACTAGCCAGCCCATTAAAAAAACATAAGAAAAAAAATCATAATGCATATCCAAAAAATAACTACTTCAGGACCTGAGCATGAACTCCTTATACTTATGGGTGAAACATTTTCAGCCATACTCTGTGTAGTCTCTTAGATACGGAGAGATTTCTGTGTGATCTTTGATGCAGCTGTGTGATTTCAGCGTGATCCAGGATGTAGTTTTTACAACTACATTGTTTGACAGCTTAAAAAAAAAAAAAGAAATCTGGCAAGAAGTCCCACCCCCCATACTTCACCCTATCTGGTAGAGTCAGTGCACCTGACAGCCACGTAGGGAGGATGTTTGTCAGCTTGGAAAGTAATTCTGCTGAAAAATATGTCCTGATGTTGGGTCTGTGGGATTTCAGAATAAGATCATTTTTTGGTGAAGATACTCTGACAAATTTGCACCTTTCAGCTGTTTTTGTACACTCTGTTATTTGCCACGACTTTCAGCGTGGATTAAATCTCCCAATCTGTGTATACAAACATACAACATCGACGGAAGAAAACCGGGATACTAACGTTTGTACCCACGTGATTTTGTATGACACTAAAGCCTGCTGAGGGGCTTTCCAGTAATGCCTCCTTGCCTGTCAGCCCCCAGCGGGGAGGAGGTTGCCAAAAACTGCAGAAGAGCCTGACAGTACTTGGTGCTGATTTTAAAATATGCCATGCTTTCCAGTTTTCAGCTGATCCCTGAAGGGTTAAGTTGCTAACTTGTTTTTTGCTGGGTAGCATGCTGGTATGAAGAATGTATGTAAAATAATGGAGAACCTTAGGGGGCAACTTACTGCTTTCTGGGGAAGCCTGGAGAATGACATTACATGGCAAGAGAGCTGTTCAGGACTCTGGCAGACATCTGGTTCATGCAGTGTTTGTTTTCTACGTAAAACAGTCCTTTCTACCATAGGCTGTGACATATGATTATGCTGGTATAGGCCAGAGTTGCTCAAAGGTCCAATTTTTTACATCTTTGTTTCCCAACCAAATATATTGATAACAATGAAAATTAGCATAATTGCATTTCAATTATTCATGTATTATTTAGATATTAGGTAGACTTTATTTCCTGTGCTGTAGCTTTCACCATCAGCTAAGTTAAATTTAATCATCTTAAATTGTTAAAGAGCATACCCAACACATTTACCACACTAACTTGTCCGAGTCTTAAATTAAATTTAAATAGCTCTCCACCTTGAGAGCTGTTTATATTCCCATTGACTTGACTGGATGGAAATATTACAATGAAGTAAAATAAAGGTATAATAATAATAAAATAACTCTCTCTTTCAAGCCGCTTGTAACATCTCTTAAATAAAGGCTCACTTTTCAAGAAATTTTTCTTTTCAAGAAATTACCTGATATCAGAGAATGCAGTGATAGGACAAGGGGTAACAGCTTCAATCTGAAAGAGGGTAGGTTTGGATTAGATGTTAGGAAGAAATTCTTTACTATGAGGGTGGTGAGGCTCTGGCACAGGCTGCCCAGAGAGGCTGTGGAAGCCCCAGCCCTGGCAGTGTTCAAGGCCAGGTTGGATGAGGCTTTGGGCAACCTGGTCTAGTGAGGGTGTCCCTGCCCATGACTGCTGGGTTAGAACTAGATGATCTTTGAGGTCCTTTCCAACCCAAACCAGTCTATGATTCTGTGATTCGAATATACTGATTGCAACACAGTAAAGAGAATCTACTGGGGTAGTTTAGGACTTTGGTTGAGCAGCAGCTGGGAAAGTTCTCTGCTTTTACTCAGATGTGATTTTGAATCCACATGACTTGAGAATTCACATGAATTGAATGAGAGAGAGAAAAATAGTCCCTGACCTAATTCAGGTTGCTGGTTACTTTTTTCTTTCTCTGTCAGCACCACACCAATACATGAACACTTATGGGCATTTATGTAATATTGCTCATTCTATTTTTCCCTGTACAAAGCTCTCTTTTAGCAATAAGACACTTATGAAATATTTCAGGAGTTTTAGCTATGGGAACTCGACTACTTGAACCGTAAGCTCATATATTATCGGCCTACAGTGAACAAAGAGAAGATTTTTAGTGCAGAGTAGGTACATTTTTTATGTACACAGTCGGCTAGGTACATAACCAACTATGTAGGCTTAACCATATCTGGTTTTTAATGCATGAAGTAGGACATATAGTTTAGCATTGTTGCAATTAAATCCCTGCTGGTTTAATTGTCAGCCAGTTCTCTGTGGCGCATGCTGGAGTTGTTTAGAGCTGCGAAGTCTATGTTCGAGCAATAAAGAAGGTATGGGGCTGCAGAAAACACCTGCTAGGAGTACAGTTCACTGCCAAAGATCAGTACAGCAAGAGTCCTGATGTACACTGAAATCCTGCAGCAGAGCTCTCTTGAGTGCATAGTTTCAAGTTAAACTCAACTCAGATTTATGAATTCTTTAAAGGTCCAGTAAGTTGGAACTCATTTGCAATTGAAATCAAGGGTTATTTTAAATTCATTCTCTAAAAAGGGGGAAAAAAAATTAAGAAAGCAGATTTTTTCTGCTGAAGAGACTCAGGCAATTAATTAAACCTCTTCTGGAAATAGCATAAGAGCTTACAAATAAATAGTGGTTATTATCAGGAACAAGAGCAACAGTTACACAACAGCCACGTTACTTTCCAGTGACAAATTAATTGATTTTTTAAAAGTTGTTCAGAGCATAATGTTGTAACAGCACTAGATAGTTTAATAAGGAAGAAACCCAAACCGATTCATTAGCAGACTGGGGTTGCCACTATACACTTCCTCTTGCTCTTTCACCTCCTGCTGTAATAGAAAGCAGAACTTTTAAAGTTTTCACTTTATAGGACTTTACAGGGAATTATTCCAGAAAAATGGCCGTGGAATCTCTTTACCCATGGGTTAAATGTTGCATATGAGTTTTCCTTTGTTTTTAACTGCACAGTTTATGATTTACTAGAGCTGAAGCTATTCCTACTATTTTCTGATTGAAAACTGTGGGAGGACAAGTGATAAGTAATGAAGTTGCTATGTGTGCCCTTAGTGTTCAGAGCAGTTGAAGGAGGGCCTTGAACCTCAGGATTCTGCCACTGACTTTCATTCCACTGGTGCAGATCTTTTCTTAGCTTATCCACCTTCCAAACCCAGTACCATTCTGTAATCCAATCAAAGCACCTTCTACAGTGACTGCAGGTTATTTTTGCATTGCTCAGTGCATGGCGCTTACCCATGCTCTTCTGGTGCTTTGAATAAGGTTCTGTGTCACTACAACCACTTGACAGCAGGATTCATGGTGCTTTCTTTATCCACTTAGTAAGTTAGATGTCTAATCTACTAAATTGTTCAGACTACCCCATGCTAAATAGAAAGTCTCTGTTATTTCCACAGTTGTTATTAGACATGCATGTAAAGTATCACAAATCGCTCTATGGAAGTTCTTCTTTCTCCCACTGCCCACAGAAAGGGCCTAGACAATTAGTTTAGACTAAGCATCTAATTTTTAAACTTCATATGAGATGAATACCACACTCAGTTCAGGAGAAATAGCTCTGATGTCTTGGTTGCCTTTTGTCAATGTGTTTGTACTTTATTTTGCTTTGTGGTTGTGATCACTGCAAACCTGGCTTTTGGTATCCCCAGAGCTGAAGGTATATGCCTGCTCTGCCTACAGGAAATCTGTTTCCCTGGATTGCTCACCAGATGTTTTTGTGGGAATTCAGACCTGAACTGTAATGAAGAAACAGGTTTTCCATAGGAGAAGAACTGATTAGCTTATGAGTGTCCAGAGGTTGAGATCATTCTTAAATCCAGGACCTTAATTCATTGATAAAAAAATGTTTTATCTGACCTAAAAATTAATAAATTTTTAGAACATCTGTCCCCTGTGTCAGGATTTACATAGCAGTTTTATACCTTTTACTTACCTAATAATGTAACTCAACACTGTAACTTCTAAAAAGTCCTGGCCCGTCTTTTAGATTTAGTCTTTATTAATGTGTTGGTCCCTGTTTTCATCATCTTATATTAATTTTAATACACTTCTTCCATTTTATTGTATTTAAGCCTTAAATCAATAAAAAGCATAAAAGCTGTGTCTTTTGAGAGTGGAGGAGCTGTCCAATTTTACTATCCACTTTGATGATATGATCTAAAACATAAGCTATTATCACCATTATAGCTATAAGAAAATTTTACTTTTTGTTTTTATGGTGTGGTATGTTTCTTTATTTGGAGAGTGACCATTAAAAATTCAATATGGTAATTTGGATTGACAAACTTCATTTTGTAGTATTAAATTTAATTATATAAAAACTAATTTGTCCCATTAGAACTCTAGAGATAATGTAAAGTACTTTTAACTTTGATGTCTGCTGTAACTCTTGGTGAAACATAAAAGTTAACAGTTTAAGTAGGCTTTTTATTTCTTTAAAGAAACACTACAGCTCAGAAGAAATTTGTGAGCTATTTGTGTAAGCAGGAACCATTCTTAGACATGCAGAAAACAGCTGATTCTTGGATAAGAAGAAAATTCAGTGAGGTGTATGCTTTAACAAAAACATTAACTAGTCCTTTTTTTTTGGTTAAATGCTCTTTGAAAAAAAAATATATTTGGAGAGAGGGGAAATCCATTCTAAGCAGGTTTAACCATACCTATAGCATTCCCAGTGTTACTTAGTGATAGGAAGAGGGAAAAATCTACTTGGCATGCCCTGTGAAAAATACATGTGTGGCCAATGAGGTAAAGAGAATTTAAGCTTTCATAGCTGTGACCACCCTCCTTTGTCCTCTTCCCAATCTGAGTCTTACTGACTTGCATACCTGTGTGATTTCTGCTGCTTTTTCTCTTCGTTTTTTCCCCCACTGTCATGATGCTGATGGCAGCTTCATCTGCTTTGGTCACAGAATTTAGGCTTTCATGTAAGCAGAGTGAGCGAGGTAAAGTAGCTGCTCCTCCACATCTTCATGAGCTGCTCATATGTTCCTATCTCCTCCCAGCTGAGAGTATTAGCACAGTGGTTTTGGGAGTGTTAGCATTCCAGCACACTGATGCTGCAAATGTCAGCAAGAGCTGGTTGAGTGGCCTGTTGCTCTGAATTGTTGCAGGGATCTAGCCTTAAACAGGACAGCCTGGCAGAAAAGCTTTCTTGAAAGTGTCTCATGCGCTTTTGTCTGGAGGAACTAAGCGTGCAGAAGGTTTGGTTTATTAAATTTGTCACTCTGGCTGCTTTTTGTTTTGTTTTTAATTAAGAAAGCAGTGTTCAGGCATCAACAGTGCCACGGAGATAGTATTGATAGTTGCATATAAATGCTTGAAGTTTATTTGCTTGTCAGTTATGATTCTTTATGTCATCTTTTGATACATGATCCTACTCTGCAATCACAAAGTGTGCCAAGAGCATAACATACAGAAATACTCATCCTTGAGTTTTACAACAAAGTCAGATATAATCACAAATGAGAAATTAGTATTTTCATAGTATAGTGACCACCACAGCAAATGGTGAAAGTAAACATAGTTATAGAATCACAGAACAGTTTGGGTTGGAAAGGACCTTAAAGATGATGCAAGTCCAACCCTGGGACACTCTCCACTAGACCAGATTGCCCAAAGGCCCATCCAACCTGGCCTTGTGTACTGCCACTGCTTCCCTGGGTAACCTGTGCCAGGGCCTTACCACCCTCACAGGGAAGACTTTCTTTTGAATATCTAATCTAAATCTACCGTCCTTCAGCTTAAGGCCATTACCCCTTGTCCTGTCACTACCTGCCCTTGTAAACAGACCCTCTCCAGCTTTCTTTTAGGCTCCTTCAGGTACTGAAAGACTGATATAAGGTCTCCCCAGAGCCTTCTCTTCACAAGGCTAACAACTCCAACTGTGATGTCTGTAATAATGATACTAATACTTCCAGGCAGGGAAAATAAGGGTCATAGGTTATTAAATTAATTCTCATGGCTTAATTCTTGTTGAACAGGTTGGATGTTTAATAATAAAATGAGTTAATGACTGGTGATTGCTATCTTGACTCTTGTTGATAAGGTAAGAGTAAATGAGAATGCATTTGCTTACTGCTAAGATAAATGTTTCAATTTATCCTGGATTAATGAAAAGAATTGATAACTCCATCTATTTACCCATCCATATAAAATACCACAGAATAGTTCTGCATTTAAGTTGAGGCTTTTTAGAGCTGTATACTAGCTCACTGTAAGAAGACAAGACTGTCTCAAGACCATGATGGTGAACCCCCTTCAGATCATATGTGCTGAGATCTGATTTTTGTGCCAAGCTGTGTCAAGCCCAGTAGCCATTTGCATGCCCATACATTTAAGTCAGTTCTTTTACAGTAAATTATGTATGCTTGCAGAGTGGACGTAATATAGCATTTCTGAAGCAGTGAAGGTGCAAAGGAAGCTTCTTTTCCAGGAACTTCAGTGCATCTGTCCTCGTTCTGTCCCTGCAATTCAGCCCCTTTGCTATTTCTCTGCCTCCAACATCCCTCAGGGTTGTCACTTTGTCCCACACAGTTCTGCTTTTCCACTTAAGTCCCTCAGAGGAAATGTACCTTTGCAGACATCTGAGGAGGTGACCTGCTCATTAGCTTCTCCCACGCAGCTGCTTCGTTGTATTAAAGGAGTTTTTGTAGAGGTTGCTTTAGAGGAACATCTGAAAGAAAAGAAAGTTTTACCAATCTATTCAAGGTGCCTCGGTGGCACTGCTATGCTGAAGCCTGAAAAAATACTACCAAGCTAGGTGAAAATTACCATATTTTTGTATGTCTGATGCAAAACCAAAACAAACAGCTTTTCCTCCTCTGAATCCTCATCATAACTTCTGGTTGTGTGCAGCTAAATGAAGCCCCCATGCCTCCATATAACTTTTAGTTTTAATTTAAGAGTTGTGCATTATCAGAGGTGTGAGTTTATGCAAAAAGACCCCCACAAGCAAAAGAACATTTATTCAGGCACTCATGTGGTGATGGAGGAGCAAGCAGTTCAGGTGCCTGATGATGATGAAGGTGTGGCCCAAATAAAGGAGCATGTGATCTTCCAGTAAAATGTTATCTGTTGTACGTGTGTACAGCAGCAATAGAAGCAGAGCATGGAGCCATCACCTGTGACCCTAGGAAAATCCCCAGTGCCACAAGGGAGGACACCAGGGCAGCTAGTGCCTGGTTGCTTTGTATCTTAGTAACGTAGTTTAGCCTGGAGCGTCACACTCATGGCCTGTAACTTCCTCCTTGTGGTACCTGCTAGGTTTGATTTTGTTGTTATTCATCTATTTTGAATAATACTGGAGGAGTCTGGAGGACCTGTGAGGAAGGAGAGGTTGCTTTTTTCTTGTGGGGTGGAGGGAAAGACTTCAAGTCTCAGCAGAGAGACCTGCAGGTCAAGCACAGAGCCTAGCAGGCCAAGGAGGTCGTGATGGCAGCAGTGGCCTGAGGGCCAGAGGTATGAACCAGAGCTTGCTACACCTCAGAAAATGTTTGAATTTACTAAAACAAAGAGTGGGAGCAATGTCTTCAAGGACAGGGAAAAAAGGAGCAGTGCAGCCACCTTTTACACCTGTTCAGTCTTTCCTAGGCACTTTGAACTTCCTGTGCTTAAGAAGTTAACTATTCTAGTTCATATTCTAATAAAACCTGGGGTTTTTAAAGGTTCAAAGTCGTCTAAACTTCTTTGAGGATCTCACTGATGTGTGCTCCTGTCATTGTGCCCTGTGACATAAGATTTCAAGTGTGGTATTTGCAGCTAAGAATAACACATATGATCATCATCAGTAGCTGTATAGCGCCAGAAATTGATTATCACAAGATGTAGAAATTTAGGGATAGAAATATGTTCTCTGCATTGTTAATCTTCACTGTATATTAGAAGAGCACAGATGAGCGGGCCAGACTTGTAAATCTCAATCTCTTTTGTCTATCTCCAGTATAGGGAGAAAATGCAAATTAAGAACATATGGTTAAACTTTTAATCAGATTATAGTAGTTGAAAATATTGACAAATTTTATTCATTTACTTCTAGAGTCAATCCTATTAAGTGAGATGCAGTTGATTGGCAGCTAGGAAAGTCATATTGTAAGCTGGAGGGGTAACAAAGAGCACATGCCCTGCCTTACAGGGTGCCTGATGGTGGGAGAACCGTACAGTCATTATTGCCAGGCTGAGCAAAGTGAAGTTGGAGATGGAATTTGAGGATCAAAACAACGGTTTCCCTGACTTACCCAGAGGAATAGTGTAGAAGCAGGAAGCTGAAAGACCTGTCCCTGAAGCAATAAACATATTAAACATCTGAAAATGCATGTAGCAACAGTTTGTTTAAAAAACTGTTGCAGACTCATGGAGCTGTGTCCTGTGTTTTTCTCTCCACTGCATTTAAATGAATATGAGAAAAGAAGAAATATTTATAAAGCTTTTACTGGAAGAGTGCATGGCAGGGTTTCTAAAGTACTTTCAAATATATGACCTGCCATTTAAAGTGATTGCTTTCCCGTATATGAGTAGAAGAACTTTATAAAGGACAAAGGAAATAAAAATGATGTCTAACCCATATGCTTGAGATATAAGAATAAAAAAAAAAACCTCAATGTGTGTATGCATAGATAAGGCCATGGGTTCTCTTCTACTATAGTTCTTCATATGCTTTTAGGTGCTCTCAGCCAGAATATTTCCCTCTGAGTTATAGCTCTGTGAACCATGATTAAGGATAAGGTGCAGTAACACATCTTTTAATGTGAGCAAATGAGAGGACAGTCAAATATGTATTATTCAAGGTCTGAGGTATCTTTCTTCTGAAGTTTGCTTTTTGAAAACTGCTGGGAGAGTAGCTGCTGACAATATTATTGTAAAGGAATAAGTATACTTTCTGGTATTTACGTGGGGCTAGTGTATGAATGTTCATAAAGGGAAGGAAAGAAGGAAAATCTAGAAGTATGGAAAGGATACAAAAGCAAACAAAGCCATCTCTTTTCCCACTGCCGTGTTGACTGTGGTAGGAAGGAGCCGTGTTCCTGTTCTGGTCCATGAGCTGCTGCTCACATGTAAGGGAGCTGACACACATACTCGCGTGAGTACGAGCAGAAGAGACACATTTCGAACTCTGTTACTTGCTGCTGTAGAGACTTTCATGTCCTGCCCTCAGGACTACATTCCTTCTTCCTTTCACTGTGTGTGACTCAAAAACTATGTATAGGCTGTATTTGTTAAAAGGTACCTTTGTGGTCATAGGAAAAGCAAAAAAGATCTCCCTCTTTGTAGGGGAACTTACCAGAAACCCACAAGGAGCAAATATAGGCAAGCAGTCTGAAATGTGGAGGACCTAGGAGAGAAGTGAGTTCAACACTTTGGTCCTTTAGACAGCTAATGTCAGTGACCTGAATTATGCTGACCCAGAGGAGCTCTAACTTTGTGATGTTGGCCATGAAGGACAGACCATGAATTTCCTCTGCACTTTGACATGGAACATGTTTAGAGCTGGGATCTCAGATATTTACAAAGATCTGCTATTTGTTTATCATCACCCTGGATCTGTCTGGGGTTTTAATTCTTGAGCTACAGAGGCAAAGTTCTGGTCCTCTTGCCTTTTGGGACATTTACCTCACTGAGATGAAAATGTCACCAAGATGGAAAATGAAGCACTTAATAAAATAAACTCCCTTTTTATTTCTCTTCCGGAAAGTATTTAGCTCATTACAAATAGCTGCAGAAAGATTTTATTGTAGATACTTTGAGAAATACGGTTATTGCTTGCAATTTACTGTTTGTTAATTATTTTATCCAGAGTTCTCTAATTAAAAGCTTCTGTCCTTTTCTATCTCTAGTGACTCAGATAAAACAGATAACAATAAAATAAGTTTTAATGAAAAGTATAGAATCCAATAAGTCAAGTGTACTTTACCATTAAAACAATGCGATAAAGACTAGCTGAGATAAACATTCACTGAGTTATCATTATGGTATGCCCAGAAGGACCAAAAAGATGAAACAACACCATCTGTTTATAGCTGAATTTTCTATTATTAGAAAAAGAATTGTGGTGACCCCAAGGTCACAATAAAAAGAGGCAACATAGGAAAGTTACAGCTTGTTCCTTATACCACTTCACTCTTGGCTCTCTCAGAGCCTACAAAACAGTGTCCCTTACTTGTATCTTCTCAAGGTGTAAACATTACCTACAGGATCACGTTGATAACCTGCAGTATTGTAGAATGGAAATCTTTGTTCTGCCCCTTAAAATACACCATTTAATTAAGTACTTTCATAGGCCACTAAATCAAAATGCACTTTCTCACACTCTTCTTCCCATAGCCCTCCCTTTAATAAGATGTAAACATGTAAGAACCTGTGAAATTTGGGAGTGGGAAATACATGGATCCTATATAGGATCAGGAATGAGGACTTCTTCATGTTCAGCCTGTGGTCCAATGTTTGGTATGTCTGTTTTCTTCTTGTCTTGTTTTCTGTATTCATGATGAGCTAGTTGAACCGGGGAGCCCAGAACTGCACACATTATTCCAGATGAGGCCTCACCAGGGCAGAGTAGAGGGGGAGGAGAACCTCCCTCTACCTGCTGGCCATGCTCTTCTTAATGGACCCCAGGATGTCATTGGCTTTCTTGGCAAGAAGGGCACATTGCTGGCTCACGGTCATCCTACTGTCCACCAGGACTCCCAGGTCTCTTTCCACAGAGCTGCTTCCCGGCAAGTACCTCATTTCAAATACTGCTTTGGCCTGAAGGAAGTTAAGCTTTGGTGTCTCACATTTCCAGAGGGTGCTTAGCTGAGCTATAAATCAGTCTAGATTGAGATGAGATATTACAAGTTGGAGATCATTACTTTTCTCAATATCCAGCCATTATTTTTCCTTTAACTTTTCTTCTTTGTTGCCCCTTGCCCACTTGAATTGCAGCTGCTGATCAGATCTCTTATTTATCTTCAGTCATTCTTGATATATAGTTATTCCTATTGTCAACATATTTTTTGAGAGAATTTCCATTTTCCAGTGCCTGGATACTAAAGAATTAGTTCTTTTTATGTGCAATGATGTCTTTCCTCGCTGGAATAGTTTGAGTATGCTTAGAAGCCAGGTGAAGACTTCAGACCTGATGTCTGACCAGCCTGACGGACTGTTTGATGTGAGAACCTGTAGATCTCTCTTTCACAGTTTATTTTCAGACTCTTCCTGGTCTTTGCTTTGAAAATTGGCATATCAATGACTTGCTTCATACACACACATTATGTATGTGTTGGTTTCAATACTGATCTGCTTTATTTTCATGCTGGGGAGCTGCTCTTTATTGCACATCTTGCTGCCTTTTTCATGGCACACATCTACACTGATGTGTTGGATAACCTTTGAAGGACTCACAGTGGTTTTTGAAAGTCCTGACAAGTGGGTTATGATTCATGCTTCTCTGTCCTTGAACATTCTAGCCAAACTTTGCAGAGATTAACACATTTCTTTTCAAAATGGGCCTTCTTTGCTTGAGTCGCCCTATGCAAAACCTTCTCCCTGTCCCTTTTGTACGAGCAAAGTTCAGGGAATGCCTCTGTTATTAGAAGTTATACTTCCCTCATCACTCATGCCAAACATTTTTAGGATTCCACAGAGGACTATCAACCCCTTGATGTTTGCAGGGTGCCTGAGTCATGATCAGGTGTTTGTTCTGAGACCATGTAGGCGAGATTAGGTGGTCATGAAAAGTATTAACACATATCTGAGAGGTTTGGTTTAAATTATATGAGCTGATCTAAAGGCCTTTAATAGTCTACGAACTAACTGAAGTTACTGGCATACTGAAGTACTGTTGTACTGTTTTTACTGTTTTTACTGTTTTTAGTGTCCATTTGGGCTACTTTGGAAATTAGCAGATAAGCCTTAGTTGATAAAGGCATAGAAAATCTTCATTTCAGATAGTTTTGATTTAATTTTTAATGTAATTTTAGATTTGATTACCTGTTTAATTTTAATGGCATGTTTTGGTCATGAGTATGAGGAAGAGAAGAAAGCGGTCTTAACAATTCCCATGCCAGGGAGAAAATCAGTTGTAGCTCATAATTAACTATAAAACTCATATCTGTAGAGAAATTGTGCATTTTCTGTTGCTCTGCTTCTCACAGAACTACTTGATTCACCTAAGCTGGCCAGGTGATGGGGTTTTATTTGATTATTTGTGTGCAATGTTTGTTCTAGAGTTCCAAATGTTAAATCATTAAATTAAAGATGAATTATCAATTAGGTTCATTAATATTTAGAGAAATAATCTCCACTACTTAGATTTTGTCTGTATGTATATACTTTTTAAAAAAAAAATATTTTGGCCTTTCCTAGGGGGTTTGTGGCATTCTGTGATTATCTTGTGTCTTTAACTGACTGTGGTTTTCTGTAACACTGATGATTTCAGATATTTCACTTGCAATATATTCCCATTTCAATCCTGTCAGCATCCAGTCCCAACTACAACCTTTACCATGGCCATTTGCTGAGGGACTGGATTTTGGGTTGTCATGATAATTGCTATTCCTCTCCTCTACCTGTTTTTCCCTTCCCCTCTCCCCCCACCCTCCCCCCCCCCCCCCCCCCCGCTTTTTTTAATATCAAGTGTCTGCAGGCACTTGATTCATACTGGGTAATTGAGGATTAAAAAAAAAAAAAGCAACCAACCCAGCAACATTCAAGCTTGATTTCTCTTACCCAACAATGTAAACACATCCTAAAAGAAAATTGCAATATACCACTACAATGTAAACAATTTATTAGCAAGCTAAATGTTACAGCGCTTCCTGTGCAAAATTCATGTATTCCAAAGACAGCATGATGTTGCTAATCCATGGATAATATCCTCATGTTTTAAAATGCAAAGAGTAGTTTTGGTAAGTTCATCCTGGCCTTCTGAGCTGTGGAGTCGAGGATGTTACTCCAGGAAGTTCTCTTCAGTTTTTCTGATAATTGTGAAATAGAGACTTTTCAAGATTTTCTTCAGGGTTAAAGTAGAAGTGCAGTTTTTGACAGATTGTAAATTAATCCTCATCCTCCTACAATCCCACAACCAACTGGAGAACAATTAAAAATGAAAAAAACCCTCAGCTTTTAAGTTTGCTTGATATCTAGAAGGACAGAGTTTCTGAATTTGTATGTCATGCCTCTATTAGTCCCTAATTAGAAGTTCATATAGCCCTTCTGTTAGTTGTGAAAACAGTTTAACATGGAAGAAATTGAAATTTCAAAAATCAATCATGACAGATTGGATAATCCCTTTTATTCTCCAAAGTCAACCTTCCAAGAATGGAGTTTTTGAGCATAAAATATTAATATTGGTTATGGAATTATTATCCAGAGTAGCAATGTATGTCAAAGTAATTTTATAAATACATTTAGCACCAGGTAGCACTCCCTCAGAGAATAACTATAAATCTACATATAGACAGGGATTTATTATAACCAACTTTCATTTGTGTCTGCCAAATACTGTTGTCAAATCCAGAAATAAGAATATGACTATGGAGATTTTTTTAACCATCATGTTTTTCTATTTTCACCCAAGATCACATTGAAACAAAAAAAAAGATGGGCAGGGGCAGGGCCAGAAAGGATGTACTAGAGGTGCAGAAAGAACAACTATCTCCATACAGTGAATTTCCATAAACATCTGTGTGGTCAAAGCAGCTTAAAGGAACATTTTCAAATGATGTTTGGCCTGATATTTAAACTACTTAAGAGAAATCTCTTACTAAGCCTAGGCCAGTAGAAATACCTGGTTTGTTTTGGTTTGGTTTGGTGTTTGGTTATGCTTAAATAGGGAAATACATCCAAAGGACCTGTATTCCAGGTTCAGATCCTCCATTCCTGTCGGGCAGATAGGAAGTATAACGCTAACCTTTGCATAAAATGCTTTGTGATCAGCTGATTAAAGGAACAAGCTAATATTAAAATTAAACATCTCTCGCTGTGATTGGGCTGCAAGCAAATATGACAGTAGCAAAGGGACTGGAAAGTAATGCAGAGTAAGAACTGTAGTGTGGAAAAAATGTCTGGAAGAGAAGACACACAAAAAAGACCTTTAAAAACATCCCTGATGATTTAAACATCTTTCTGGCTGTTTTTTAATGCTTGCATTACGAGTGTTGAGTGGGGCAGGAAACACAGCCATTATTGTGGTGCCTGGGGGAAAAGTAGAGCTTTGCAGGAGTCTCCCACAGGGTGGACAGTGTGTTGCTACTGGAAGGAAAGTGCTGGAAGGGAGGTGTTTCCTGCCACCCAGAGAGCAAGCTGCCATCCCACGTCCAGCGAAGGCAGCTGCTGTGATCCTCCTCCCTAGTGCTGTGTCTTGTCTGCTCCTGAGGAACCTGAGCAGCATCTCTGGCTGTGCGAAGCGTATGACAAGTACACCTGAGGGGTTATGCAGCAGTTTGTGTTAGGAAAAAAGGTTTGGGGGCTCTTCTGGGAACTAAGTTGCAGAGTTTGTGTAACTGGAAAAAGAGAAGTGAATTATTTATTCTTTGACACTCTTAATTCCATTATAACCCCATCAGTTTATTTTGCCACATAATTAACAGCTACTTTAGAATCTGCTGCAAAATGAGTAGAAATATTTAAACTCCTGTTACATGTGAATAATTTCTCTAGTTCATGATCAGGGAAACTCAGTGATGCAACCAAGTAGCAGAATCATTTAAGTTGGAAAAGACCTAAGATCATCATATCCAACCATAAACCTAGCACTGCCAGTCCACCACTAAACCATGTCCCTAAACACCACATGTACATGTCCTTTAAATACCTCCAGGGATGGCGACTCAACCACTTCCCTGGGCAAGTTGTTCCAGTGCTTGACAACCTTTTGGGTGAAAAAGTTTTTCCTAATAACTAACCTAAACTTTCCCTGAGATCTTACACATCTCCCTGCCAAAAGTGGCTATTACATACAAACAACTCCAATGGAATAAAATCACATCTTATGCAAAATCAAATGCCTGATTATTTTTCCCTTTGGAAGAGTAAAAAGCAGGTGTTCAGAGTTTTCCTGCTCTCTATTATGGTCTGAAGGGTTGGGAACAACAAAACTGGGTTCATTACTGGTGACAGCTTTGACCAGAAAGAGAAAACTGTCCCAGATAAATGCTCTTAGGACAATAAACTGGTGCATTGGTATCAGGAGGGCTAGTGGTGTCAACAACACACGGAACAAACAGATTATAACCTTTCTTCTGAAATGATCTCTCAGGAAAGATGCAGCTGGACAATTAAAAAAGCAAGCAAAGAAAATGTATCCCTCTTTGACTCCTTGTCTCACTCCTGCTCTCAAATTCTTTCCCTTAACTTAGGGTTTTCTCCTACTACATGGACAAGTAGCACAGAGAGGTGTTGAACCGATTAAAATGGAATAGGAATGATTTCTTTCTTCTTTTCACTCTGAGTGAAATCAGGATTTTCTGTCCTCCTTCGGAAAGCTTAATTCTCCACCACCTCTATCCCCCTCCAATAAATCCCCTCACATTTGCACAAAGGGAGCTTTTCTTTTCCCCTTGCTGAGCCTTGTTGTTTGGGGCACTTTTCTGTTGCACCTTGAATAATTTGTGTGACTTCTAAGATGAAAATGAAGTAAAATTATACAAGCCAACACCATATCTAGATGATAAGTAGCCTTGAAAACCTTCTAACTTAGATAAATGCTTATAAAGGCCTCAATAAAAGTTAATGCTCCTGGTGTTTGATTCTGATGGAAAAAAATGTAAAATGTCAGCCTTGTAATAAATGCACTAAAGGGTGAATGCCACATTTAAATAAATAAAGCCTATGTCTGAAAAGCAGGAACACTGAAATCTTTGAGTACGTAATAAGAATGTATTAACCTGATGGGCCTCATCTGCTCAGAGGGTTGTGAAACAAGAGTAAATCTGAAGAACTGGAGAGAGTTACACATGCATGAAATAAAAAGGAGTAGGCGAAATGAGATGTAGGAGCCACAAGTTACTTGAACAGCAGTGAACGGTATTTTTGCCCACCTGTAAATGTCTTTTTGTACAGCAACATTTCTTCCCTTAATTTGTGATGTGCCTAAGCATATGGAGGGTGGGCAGCTTTTCAGTGTTGTTCGTATCACTGAAAACATTTAGATTTCCAGTCAAGCTATAACTTTTGCTAACATGTACACAGTTGGCTGATGATACAGAAAATACAGTAGTGAATGTTAGAAGTTTTTGTAGCTACTTTGTACACTCGGATCCTGATACAGTTTCAGAAAGCACTTGGTGATTAATGGTTGTAAGGGTCATACATTTAGGCTGATGTTTAATCTAGCAGCATGATAGTGATGAATATCACAAGTATATTTTGGGGCTGTATCTCAAGATTTTGACATTTGAGAATGCCCTCTGTTTTATACTCAGTTCACTGCATATTGCTTGTCATTAGTTGATAGAAATGTCATCTTGCTGAGGTGTATTTATTGTACACCCCCAACAACATGTAGCAGTTTGAGTATTTGACAGTCATTTCTCTGGTTCTTGACTTAAATTCATTTACTCTTTCCACTAGTAACAGCATTTACTACAAAAACTGAGGAATGAGGATCTGGTAACAGAAATTTACTTCCCATCCTCAAAGAGGAAATCATACTTTCTTTGTCTTTGGTCAGTGAAGAAGCTGCTGCTAGCACTGGGTGTGACCAAATCACGTTTGCACAGCTAGTGTGAAAGGGCTTCTCTTGTGGCTGTGTCCTTCAGCACCGGGAGTGGCCCCAGTCTTTAATTTTACTGCAAGGTATGAAGTGGATAATGGACTTCCAGTGTAATTTATTTCTGGAATAAAGCCTGATGCAGTTTCTGTCATACACTGTTTTTCCCTACAATTCACCTGATACCCTGTGCATGAAATGCCTTTCTCTGCCTCCCCCTTATTACTGGCTTCCCCCTGTTCTCTGCCAAGCCATTAAAAACAAGCCTTTAGGAAGACCGTACAGTAATGCTCCTCTTGAGAAAATCAGGGAGTGGAGTTCTATGGGAAGCAAGCGAATGTGGTCAGGTAACACTATATGTACACATATGGCTCCTTTAAAGTTCTTTTGAAGTGTTTGTGTTTTATGAACTCTCCAGGAATAAAGCAGTTATGCATAAGAGAAGGCAAAGAGGGAGTGTGACTCCTGAATTATTAGTTTGCATCTGGGTGCTGTCTTAGCTGCTGTTCCCTGCGTCACAAGTGGTTACTCGCCAGGCTGCGTCAGGCCTTCCTGCTTTTCCAGTTGAAAGAAACTTGGACACTTGAGAGAATGTTCTGCCTCCCCCTCTCTCTTCCTAAACATCTAACCTGGGCTTTATGGCATTTGTTGACTTTCAACCTGTTGATGTGACACTGAAACTCATAAGGTGGAGAAGATTTATTGTATTACAATGTGATTTGTCGATGTGTGATTCATTTTTTTTTTCCTATCAGTAGGTTACTTTATTGAGATCATAAAATGAAAATCAGTTTTTCATTTCAACCTCCCACTTTCCCCCCCTTAATTTATTGAAACAATTCTGCAAAGAGTAAAAGAGATTCATTTCCAGTGTTTTTAAAGTAGGAGAGCAGTTCTAAGGATGAGAAAAAAAAGTGTTTTACAATAGAAATGAAAGAAAAGTTGAGAAAATGGGAAATTGAATGCCCTCACAGTGTTTTATTGAATATGTTCAAGTTTGATGAAGCACAAAGGGATTGCTACATATTTTAAGTTGGCAGGCAATAAATTTTGGGGGACAAAACAAAAGACAAAGTAGAGTAGTTACTTTTTCCCTTTCTGATCTGTTGATGAGACAGACATCTTTTCCAACTTTAATGATTCTGTAATTCTATGATTCTATATAGTGACTGTCATTAAAAACTGGACATTGTCCATTCACAGTAATTAAATGAACCATGGTGTTTATCTGGTATCTTAGGCTTGGAAATAACGGGAAGAGTGCAGCAAAAATAAGTGCTTAATGGTGCTACTTTATGCCTAAATGAAGAGATTAAACTGCAGCTAGAAATGCCAGCTAATTATGTGGCCATTAAATAAGCAATTAACTATGCAAATGTGCTATCATTTAGTCACCTTCTTTTTAATGTAAAAGGTTCCTGTTATTGGTCCTCTTCCTGATGTTTCTATGTGGGCTTGCACTGATAGGTGACATGTCAGTGATCTCAAAAGGAGAATGTAGATGGAAACAATTTGAGTCCAAGGGCTGTCCTTTTACTGTGTTTGCATGATGCTTAATGTAACGAGACGGTTATTTTGAGTGGAGTTGCTGCTATAACTATAATAAACACCATTCAAAAGAGAGACCCACCCTCATCAGTGTGTGTACACAATCTAAATGACAGGAAATGCACTGGGGAGTCAAGCAAATCTTTCCATTTTTTTGGAAGTGAAATTAAAGAATTGTTCTGACTACAAGGAAAAGAGTCAAAGAAAAACTCAAATGGCTAATAAAGTTGTTGCTAGAAAAGTGTCTCCAGTAGATTTTGAAATGGAATCATTTGAGAAGGCATAGCCAGATGGAAAGAGCTGCATGATGCTGATGTCTGCAGGACCTGGAGGAGACAGATGGTCAGCAACTTAAAAGGTTGAACACTTTCAAATATACATGGGATAGAAGGAGAAAGAAAGAGAATCCAGTGGGCAAATAACCCTTGATGATCATAAGTCTCTAACTTATTTGAAGTGTGTGAGCCATCTGAAAGCACTTCCATTCAAACTAAAAGCTTTTGTGAGAGGACCCAAGGCTCACTAGACACCAAAGATGAATTGGAAGCTCGGCTGCTGCTCATAAAACTGTGCATTTGTAGATGAAGATGACAAGTTAAAACAGAATTTTAATGGGCTCATACCTCAGAGACAGATGAAAACCTATTAACTGTAGATGGCCTGACCCTAGAGAAGGAAAGTACAATAGAATGGATGCACAGGACTCCTTTGGAGCTAATGAAAATACTGAAAAATGCCTATGAGAAAAGCAAGCATCTGGATGGTCACAAACAGGAACATAAGTGACATAAATGCTAAATGGGTGATCTCACACTCTGGTAAGGATGGAAAAGTAGCAGCATAGAAGAGATGAGGAAATAGCTGTAGTGAGTATGAGTTACATGACTTAAATTCAAAATATGTAGTATACAACACATATGTGGCTTTTTATTTACTTGTGCACATCTGGTAGCTACGAGATCTCCGAAGCAAGGGAGTATAGACCGGTGATAAGAAGTGAATTGGTAACTGAATCTAGAGAACCGAAACTGGTCTTGACATGATATAAGCCATAGAAACTAGAGGTGTGTGGCTCAGTCAAACTGAAGAAAACTGATAGTCAGAATGAGAAGGCTCTGGGTAGAGCTTGTAGCAACCTCCCAGTACCTAAAGGGACCCAAAAGGAAAGCTGGGGAGGAGCTGTTTACAAGGGCATGGAGTGATAGGGCAGGGGATAACATGTGTTTTAAACTAAAAAAGGGTAGATTTGATTAGCTATTAGGAATAATTTCTTCCCTGTGAGTGTAGTGAAGCACTGGAAGAGGCTGCCCAGAGAAGCTGCAGCTGCCCCCACCCTGGCAGTGTTCAAAGCCAGGTTGGATGGGGCTTTGGGCAACGTGCTCTAGTGGAGGGTGTCCCTGCCCAAGGTAGAGGGTAGGAACTAGATGATCTTTAAGGTCCCTTCCAACCCAAAACATTCTATGATTCTTTTAATTTGGTGATTATTTAGGCTACTTGCCTTCTCAATGCTTTCCAACTCTCAAAGTTCCAAACCAAAGCTCCTTCCATTGGACTTTTCACCTGCAGTGAGCACACCTTGAGTGTGTCACCAGAACTGCAGCAGGGCTCACTCTCAGGCCAATTAGCCAGCAAGAAAACTAGTTTCGGTTCACGTAAATGAGAGGTATCCCTTGTGTCCCTCAAAATTTTTATCAGCAGTTGAACTTGAAGGATGCAAGGAATATGTATGAATCATCAGTTCTCAGGGTAGTTCAAATCACTGTTATTTAGGCCATATCAGTTGTGGGTATCAGTTCCAGTGAATCCAAAATGGATGTACAAACAGTGAACATTGCTAGGTAAGGAATTCTTCAGACAAAAGGTGTTTGGTCATTTTCCTCCTGTTTCCATTTGTTTGGTTGGTATGTTCAAACAGCTTTGAGAATCTGGGCTTTATTGTCATGTGAATAAAACAAACAAAAAGGAGGTTGAAATTTGCTGGGTAAACACATGGTCTTTCTGAAAAATAAAACCCCAACCAACTATAGGCAAAACTTTAAAATTGCACAAAAAAGGAAGAACAGAAAAGATATGCCATGAGAAAAAAAGAAATCACAGGCTTAGATCTGCCACAGAATGTCTTTTCATTTCATAATATGACAGGCTGCTGATCTATGGAGAAGAGAGAAGCATTGTCATATTAGATGTTGACTCTCCTTTTGCAATCAAATCTCATAGACTAATTGATCTTGAAGTCATAAAAAAGTGTAAAATCAAAAATATTGTCAGATCTTCATCATGTAATTTGTTAGAAATCATCGCCCAACAACATCATCTACCAACAGCACCCACACCCAACACCACCACCCTTGCCATGTTAATTTAAAACTCGTTTAGATTGATTTTTACTTTAATTTTTGTTCGCAACCTTCAAAGATCTGTTAAAATGGCAGTGTATTTTTGTCAATTTCATTGTTAAATTATAGCTTTTAAATCTCTATTAAGTAATCTACATCTCTGATAGTGCATTACTAAGCTAGCAATTCTTAAATTTCACGTTTGGTGCTTAGAAAAGTTGAGACCTCATTCCCATTTATACCAGTCAATCATGCAGTTTATTATGTAAAAAGATGTATTGTGTGGGTTTTCTATGCACATGACTTTTCTGCGGGCCCCTCATCTTCATAAAAAAAACATGATGAATTAAACTTAGCAGAGATTTATTTTTCTTCCTCAGGATTTACCTTGAAGACTGACTCACACTTCAAGATTAAAAAAGTCATGAAACACATTATCAAAGTTATTTTCAAAGAAATTGCACTGGTGCTAAAATTAATACCTCTAACAAAATGGTTAATGCTTAAGTGGTAAATTCTATAACACATTGTCTTGATTGTTGTTAAGACTAAGTGCCTTAATTCTCACTGATGCTATCACTTTTGCACAGGAATATCTATATTGCTAGTGTGGTCTTGTATTACTGTCTATTATTATTTGATGTACATGGAGTCTCATCAGGGAAAAGATGTTGTTTCACCCCATGCTCTTTTTAATGTCAGGTAAGATGCCTTTCATTTTTGTCTGTTGAAGAATTATTTCTAAACATTCACACCAAATTCCTTAAATATATTTCCAAATTGTCCCATCAGAACTGTGTGTCCCCACCCACCCCTCTTTGAAGCTCTCAGCTGAGGCTATAGAACAGTAAAAATTTGGAAAATCTGTGTTATGCATCCCAGGTTGTCTGGTCTAACTGGTGCATGCTGTATCTGAAGCTATGGTGCTGATGACTGGTATAGATTACCTCAACATCAAGGTTGAGGTAATCAAAATACCACACAACTGCTGTTAATTATTTGAGTCTAACAAAATATGTATTCAGTTTTCCCTGTCCAAAGTGGAGGGTCCTTTCTTCATATTGTGACCTTTGGAGGATTCTGTATTATTTTTAGTAGGCTTTGTGGTGACTATTGTTCAGATTTTGACTGGCACATTCAAAAGATCATATTTCTTCACATCAAATTCATGTCATCTCCATCTGCAATGGCTTCATTTTAATAGCTTATAATCCCACATAGTCAGTGCCATAAAAACATGGGTGGTTTAGGTCAGCACATCAGAAGTTCATTCATATCTGGCACCTTTTAAGCCTCTTGGCCAATTTCAACTAGAACTGTCAGGACAGAAAGGATGTTGATATCCTACAAATACTGTGGCTGGAGAGAGACCCATTTAATAGAAAACTGAGAATCCTTATGGAAGCTCATTCCTGAGTCAATTCAATTCACATAATCACGGCAAAATCAGTCATTCTTTGTTGCTGTGGTTAAAGCCAGCTGCTGTGGCAGCATTATTCTGACAGGTGAAGGAAGATTGGTGTTCCTTTTTTATAAAACATAAATGCGATAGTACTTTTATGGTTGTAGATTGTTGTAGAAATACTTAGAAAATAAATTCTTAATATGTTTGGAAAACAATATGTGGTTTTAATTTATTTTTATTCCTGCTAGAAAACTAAATTAATATTGTGTTGAATTGATTTTTGATACAGTTTTAAAGGTCTAAAAATATTAGGTGCTTATCCATTGAAATAGCCTCCAAGCTTAGCAACATTTTTTTCCTAAATAAAAAATACCAAAACCAGTTTGACCATATATATATATTTTTTCTCTCTGGAATGATAATAATTCAGACACCATAGTACACCAGAATTTTTTTAAAAATCAGATGGTCTAAAGATTCAGAAATTGTGAATTTGGGGGAAAATTACTCCTTTTCTGATTAAATTATCTTTTAATTGTAAACAGATTATTGGAATACTTCAGTTTTTCATTTGTTTCTTTCCATTTTTGTCATAAAATAAAAATGACAGCAGAAAAGTTTCAGTTCAGAGAACTATCCTTAGCTCCACCCTGCAGAAAGGACATTATCAATTTATAGGATAAGCTGTAGCACTGTATTTCAACCCAAATTCCCACTTTCTACTTTTTCTCTCCCCACCCCTCCACCCCCACCCACCCAATCACAACGGAGACTTAGTTTTGCTCTTATGACATGTCAGTATTCCTGTGTGGGGATGCACCTACTTTTTCTTCTGACTTCATTACTTTATCATGGGCCTGTGGATGTGCTCCCTATTGATTTCTTACCTATACGGGACTAAAGAGACTACAGATTTTGAATTTTATCAAGCAAAATTCAAACACAAAGCTTGAACTATGGTCCTTATTACATACAGTCATTTTGGTATGAAGTGGTTGCAGTCCTGCTTCCTTAAATATGCTTAAGTACAATTCTCCTTTGAGTGATAGGGTTTTCTTTAGTTTCCCTTATGATTAATACCGCATTTCTGATGGTACCTCTCTCAACCGCCTTTGTTCTTCATTTTTTTTCTTTTCTTTGCTACTTGCTTATTTCCTTAATTAATTGTTCCAGTTAAACTAGCTCACCACTGAAGTGCAAATACAAAATCATATTGGTTTCAAGTTTCTTTGCAGTAAATGTAACCTTTATCTCTTATCACTGGCGCTTTCAGCAGTGCATCATTAAAATCAGAAACTACAAAACAAGCCAGCAGTTTATAAAGATCTACCCAAAAACTCCTTAGTCCTGAAGAGCTCAATTTTCTTGTTTCCGTGCTTTGTTGTACTGAGCACACATTTTCTCTTTTGTATTTTCTTTGACTTTTTCTTAATCTTCTTAGCAACCATGTCGCTCTTCTTCTTGATCATTACTTGACCAACGGTGACAATTATGATTTTTCTCTGCCTCTTCTCCACTGATCAGAGAGGTATGGGCAAATGACAGTTGCTAGTGGTGCTGAGATGCTAAAATCCTGCGATACTTTGCAAGAATGGAAGGCAAAAACACCAGAAGGGGGAAAAAAGAAAAGTTTTATTAGGAAAAAAAGGTCCTAATGTCTGAAAGTCCTGAAAATATTAGGCACCTGAAATAGTCTCTTAAACTACAGATCAGGAGTACGGAGTTCTTTAAAATTCTATTGTATGAACTGAAGCATCTTAGAAAATCTGAGACATTCTGTTTGAAAATGCAACTTTGTCCTTTGATTGCATTTTAATTTTTTAAAACATGATATTTTCAATTCTTCCCATGTGACTTTAATGGTAAAAGGGCAGGTTTATGGAATGTTCCCAAAATTACCAATGGATAAGCAACAATCAACTTTACTCACTGGCATACTAAATTTAGGTAGTGGATTTAAATAAATTACATGATAAAAAAGAAAACTGTTAACACAACATACAAATTTTTAATACGTGAGAAGCAGGCTTTTATTTTCATGTTTTCTCTTTGATTAAGTTTTTGGTTCATTTTTTAATGTATTTTCATAAAATCAGTATTGCTGTGTCTCCTCTTTTTTTTTTCACTGCTATACTACAGATAAAATTTGTTGCTATTACTTTCCTCTAATTTGAATTTGCTGTTTGACCCTCAGCCTTGATTCATAGACTAATATATAATCTAGCACACAGTAACAGACAGGTAGTGGTTGGTTTTCAGCATAAACATAAAAACCGAGCTCACGTAACTCTGTGGACTTTATTAGGTGATGCTGTGTCATGCAGGACTCTGATGATTCCAAGTTTGGTCTCCAGGTTTGTTTTCTTACTGACCTCAATGGAACATCAGCTGCCCATGCTTTAGAAGGGCCGAGATACTTTGCATCGGCCCTGATAACAGCCTTTGTGGTGCAGAAGAAAGAGATGCTCACTTCTGAGCTTTCCATACTTTAAAAGTAGATATTTTTTTTCCTCTGAATTTTCAGATCTTATTTCCTGGGAGAGAGGATTAATATGCCGTAGCGACAAAAACTCCATGATTCCAAAACTTCAAACAATAACCCCAGTCAGAAGGACTACTTTGGAGCCTATGGATGCACCTCTCTAACGATACTGACTCATTTAGTACTAATAATGTGCAAATGTTGAATTGGTTGTGTTATTTTTTCTCCCAGATTGGCCTGTTACATTGGATTAGAATCGTTCTCATTTACCCTCTAGTGTATGAAGTTCCATATAGTAGTTGTAAGGAGACTTTGGTTGTAATCCCTGTAAGCTATTAGGTTTCTTTAGTACTTTTCCACAAGTATTGTCTTCCATAAACATCCATATGGATTTGCTTACTTTTAATTCCTTGGCCTAGAGTTTATTCTGGGTTATCCATCATACTCCTGGGGACATCTATTTTTTCACCTCCAGGTAACAATCATCTGATTGCTTATCAGGATCCAGATAGATTTGAAAATTTCAAGAATGTCTCATCAGCTCCTTATCAATCATAGATTTTTCATGATTTCTTACTTTTCTTGCTGATTAAACAAACCTCATAAATTTAATTTCTATCTAGAGTGTACTTCTGTGATTTAGTCTTCCTGTCAGGTTCCTCTATATGTTAAAAGCCTAAAGCATTTCACAGCTTGTGTCTTCGCTTTCTTCCTCTTTTGCTCATCTGTTCCCTGCACATATAGATTGTTTCATTTGTCCCATTACCAGAGTTTTCACTTCCTATTTCAACACTTAACATTTATTTTGATTGCTTGCATTTGGGAATTAGATAGTGGTCCTTAACCAGTTGGAGCCAAAGATTCCAGAAGAAGTTTGCTTCATTTTGTGTGTGAACACTGGCACTTACGAGTGAATCTCAGTATTTGATCAGGACAGTGCAAACTCTGCAGAACACAGAAATGGTCAGCTGACTGTATGTTTTAATAGCGATGCTGGGTCCTCAGCTGTTTTCCGACTATTTTCTTCACTCATGGGTTTTGGTCCTTGGTGGGCCTCCTAGTAGGAAAAGCAGCTAGGTAACAAAAAAAAACCAACAAACCCACCAAATGTATTTGTGTTGTGTCTGCACACCTAGTCCTGGTGCCGTACATTAGTGCACTTGTTTGGTTAATCTTGGGAAAAATTGTTCTTGGTCACAGGATTCAGCAAGAAGTCAGAACCTGTTCTATAAAGAAAAGCATGCCTTACAGGAGCAGTAAGTGAGATTATTCCCATTACACAGAAATTATTCCCTTTTTTCTCTTAAAGTAAAACTGATTGAGCGTGGTTTGTAAGAAGTGTGTATCTTGGCACATAAGGCAAAAACAGTTTTCTCTGCACAATTAATGAAAGTTACATTAAGTTTATGTTCAGAGAAAAAATTAGATAAAGTTTATGTTCAGATCAATTAATTTCAATCCCACATTTGGAGTGTCTGGCAAATAAATAAACAAAAACTTCTAAGAAAAAAGTGCTGGAGGGTAAAATAGGTCTGGCAGCTTCCTCCCTTCTGTAAAAGCCTTGGGGTAAGGTTTGACGAAGAGTACAAAGGGTACACCAAACCCTTGTGCTGCTGCTAAATGCAAGTGGGCAAATGCCTGCGGTAAAGCCTGAAATACCCAGCAGGGAACTGCAGATAGTGATGTGATGCTAATTATAAGTGTGCCATGGGCTTCTCTGCAAATGTATCAGGGAACCAGGTAGCAGAAAATGTTACTTCTACTGTAGGAAGGAAAGAAAAGGTGTAGGAAGAAAGGAAAAGATGTATGAAGGAAAAGTGTTACTTCCATGAAAACTACATTTCCGTTAAATTTGTCATAATTTCTTCCAGGGTGAGAGGCATTTTGATCAACCTAGAAGTCAGAAGTGGAATAACATAGAACTGTAAATATTAATTTCCACTGTACACTAATGGTAAGTGCAACTCAGCACTGGTGTTGCATTTGGGAGTTCCTGCCTGTCCCTTTTTACATACTTTCTCCTCTATCCTTCCACACAGGCATTTGTATGGTTTCACTATCCCTTCAAGTGACATTTTCTTCTTTGAGAACAGAAGTTTTAATAGCTACTCCTAGAATGGAGCTGGAGCAGTTTACAGTTGTGACTCAGCATGGTATGTTAACCAAGCACAGGACAAAGCAATGTCAACACTGACAAAAACAATCATGAAAACAACCATGCCACACCATGCTATTCACGTATTTTATAATATTATCAATGGGGAATTAATTTTTTAGGAAAAAATATATAGTGCTTAAGAACACTTCTCTGGTAGAAGCCTTTTTTTCCTTAAGCTGCTGTGCTTTCGGGATATGTTCTTTAACCTCACACTGTGAATTTCAAGCCTCTGAAGAGCCGTATTGTTACTAGCATTAAGCATTTCTTCCATTTTACTGTGAAAAATTGACACTGTGGAATTTCATACTTAGTCCTTTAATAATTTCCACATCACAAATGTAGGCATATTTTATTTCCTCTAGCAAAGTAGGCTCTTCCAATCTTCTATGCTGCTGCTAGGAATAATGCAGCCCAAATTATCAAGAAAATCCAGAAGTAGAGATAAAACCTGGTGAAAAACCATGTTTAATCATGCTTGAAATTTGGGGATGTACAAACCAAATTGAACATTTGCAAGTGTCCTTTTTCTCAGTGCCTGCTCTTGCTCACCTCAGGCCTGATCCATGCTTGGTGAGCTGTGGTGGGTCGGCCCTGGCTAGACACCAAGTTCCCACCAAAGCCATACTGTCACTGCCCTCCTCAGCTGGACAGGGGAGAGGAAAAGGCTCGTGGATTGAAGTAAGGACAGAGAAAGATCACACACACCGATTACCATCACAGACAAACCAAACTCAACTTGGGAAAATTAATTTAATTTCTTAGCAACCTAATCAGGGTAGCATAATGAGAAATAAAACCAAATCTTAAAAAGACCTTCTCCCCTACCCCTCCCTTCTTCCTGGGCTTGACTTTACTCATGGTTTTCGCTCTCTCCTCCCACCAAGCAGCACAGGGAGGCCACGAATGGGGGTTGCAGTCAGTTCATCACGTTTTCCCTGCCTCTCCTTCCACCTCAGGGGAAGAACTCCTCACACTTTGCCCCTGCTCCAGCCACGAGTCCCTCACACAGGGGAAAGTCCAACATGAACTTCTTAAACCTGAGTACTTGCCACTGGCTGCAGTTCTTCAAAAACTGCTCCAGCATGGGTTCTTTCCATGGTCTGCAGACTTTGAAGAGAAGACTGCTCCAGTGTGGGTTCCCCTTGGGGTCACAAGTCCTGCCAGCACACTTGCTCCAGTGTGGGTTCCTCCCTCCATGGGGCCACTATGCCTGCTAGAAGCCTGCTCTAGCACAGGCTTTCTGTGGGGTCACAGTGTGCATCCACCTGTTCTGGTGTGGGGTCCTCCATAGGGTGCAGGTGGATATCTGCTCCAGCATCAACCTCCATGGGTTGCAGGGAACAGCATCTCACCTCATGGTCTTCTTCACGGGCTGCTGCAGGGGAATGTCTTGTCTCATGCTTGGACCCCCTTCTCCCCCTCTTTCTTCACTGACCTGGGTGTCTGCAGACTTGTTTCTCTCACAAATTCTTACTCCTCTCTCTGGCTTCAGTTGGTGTTTTGTTTTGTTTTGTTTCTCTTTTGCAGTTATATTATCCCAGATGTGCTGCCACTGTTGTTGATGGACTCAGACTTGGCCAGCAACAGGTCTGCCATTGGTTCTGTTGGGCACAGGAGAACCTTGTAGCAGCTGCTCACAGAAGCCACCTTTGTACCCCCGAGCTACCAAAACCTTGACACACAAACTCAATACATGATTAGCCAAAACACTTCCATTTCCTTCTCTGCGTTTTGGTTAAGGTTGCTGTACCTGGAATTCTTTTTGCATGTGTACTGATATTAATCTGTCCCTCGTATTTGGAGATGAAGACAAAACGTGTCTCTTCCTACCTTCATTTTTATCAGGATTATTGGCCAAATGCTTGTGAGAGATTAGCAGAATAAAGCTGCCCTTGACGTGAACCTTCATCGCTTTCAAAAGATGCCCAACTGGTTCATTTAGTTTTAAAAGCAGTTTGAACAATCCTATTACTTTATTATTGGAAAAGCGTGAAAGGGCTTTTAGACAAAGTCATACAAAGCCTGTTGTAATGCTCAGGATTTTTAGAAAGAAAATCTGTTTTGAGACTCTTGCTTAATATATGCCCAAAGTGGACAGTATAATGGTTTATTGGAAAATAATGATAATGCCGCATGTGTTAAGTGCAGTTTGTTGTTGGACTCACCAGGTTCTGATGTTGCTGCCCTGGAGACACAGGTATCTGGAGTGATCTGGAATATGCAACCAGGATCAGCTTCTGGGAAATAACCCTCTAGCTCTTCCTCTAGCTTGCTCTACAACTTACACAGTAAGTATTCTCTGACTTTTATCAACATAAGAATTTGAGTTGCAAATTCCAGAAGACTGTAACTACTTCTATTGCTGGGTATTACCTTCTTATAAAATAAATGGTGTGGTGTGTTCGATGGTGGTTTATTTGGACAACAGTCTGGGACACAGACTTCCTTGTACAGGCCTCTGATCTTTGTGCTTCTTCCTTCTTTACCTGTTGGGGAAGACTAATCCGTTTTTTGGTTTATACCTATACACAAGATGCTAGTATTCCCCTTGTTGCATTCGACAATTTATTCTGCAAGGAACTTGTTCTTTGTTCAGCTTAAGCCCTGCAGCTATAGCACTCTTTTTCTTTTATACCACTGGACTGTCATCCTTACAAACCTTAGTACCTTGTTTCAGCTTTTCCCTCTGTGGATTTTCTCAGGTGCCCGAATGCACAACATACACAGCACTTCAGAGAAAAGGTGGCTATGGTAAGTATTTGCATGCAAATGTAACTTTTTTGGTTTTACTTCTATTAGAACTCTCTTTGAATAATTAAGAAACTGATTCTTTTTCTGGATTGTGTTTTTTTTAACTAAAGCAACAAGCTTACAAAGCCAGTACTTTTCTGACTAACTGTGTGGAGAAGTTTGGCTTCTTACAGAGCCACTCCACAAATTCTCCTTCAGATGTTTTTGTCCCTTTGCCTTTTTCAAAAATTGCATCCTCTTGAAAGAGAGAGAACACAAGCTTAGTTTTAACCCAATCGCTTTTTAAAGTACTTTTTCCACAGTGCTATTACAAATTGCATTTTTACCAACCTCAAAATCATATTTAGTTCATGAAGTTGTTTAAGAGATTAGATCAGCACTGCAAGTTTTATTGTTTTGTTGATTTCTGTTCAGTCGTAATGTAATTGACAAGAGCTGATAAGCCTGTAAACTCAAAAATAAATATGGTATGTACTTCTAAACTAATAGCCCATTCATCTTCATCTGCAGTGTTGTCTGTTGTCCCTGTGGAGAGTCACGCTGAGCTAGTAGTCCTCTTGATCCTAATATGAACCCTGTTCAGATACCTATGTACTTTAAAGAATGATGTGAACAATTGCTGGTTTTGCATATTTTTCAAAATATGGGTTTCCAAAAGCATCACACTTCTTTTCCTTGTTGTCTTTACCAATGTTCTTGACCCTGATTTTTAGAAAGTGACTTTGTGTCTTTTCCTTGTTGCATGGCACTACAATGTTTGCCTCCACGGTTTCACTTTTGTGGATTTGGGGTTTTTTGTCCTTTGGTTTTGGGTTTTTTTCATGGATATTCTTTCATAGGAATATTCTTATTACTTCCTGAAAATTCACCTTGTAATCTTCCCTTAAATTTTCTTGTCCTGGATCCGAACATAGCATCAGAATAGTAAAGACGAGTCTTTGTTTTCTATGATTATCATAAACCATTATGAAAATAAAAAAATCAAATTCTCTGAGGGTCGAGAAGGTAGAAAAATTATTTTACGAAAATGAAGTATCTAATTCTGGTACAGCGCTTCAAAACCATATTCCATCTTTATTGCATTCTTTGTTGATAAAGTAGAAAGCAGTGTTTAAATTAAAAAAAATTAAAAGTTGAAAAGGGAAGTGAGGAGGGTGCACAACAAGGTCACTACCCCGGACTTCAGGAGAGCAGACTTTGGCCTCTTTACAACTCTGCTTGTTAGAGTCCTACGGGACAAAGTCCTGGAGGGAAGAGGGTCCAAGACAGCTGGTTACTGTTCAAGGATCACCTCCTACAAACTCAGGGGAGATGCATCCCAACAAAGAGGAAGTGAGGCAAGCACACCAGGATGGATGGATGAACAAAGAGTTCCTGGACAAACTCAAAACACAAAAAGGAAGCCTACAGAGGGTGGAAGGAAGCCCAGGTAGCCTGGGAGGAATACAGAGAAACTGAGCAGCCAGGGATCAGGATAGGAAAGCTAAAGCCCTGATAGAGGTAAATCTGGCCAAGGAGGCCCAGGACAACAAGGGATACTTATATAGGTATGTGATAAAAGAAAGACTGGGGAAAATGTGGGCTGTATCTGGAAGGAAGCAGGAGATCTGGTTACCCAGGATATGGAGAAGTCTGAGGTAGTCAGCAAAGTTTCTGTCTCAGTCTTAACTGGCAAGCATTCTACCCACACTTCCAAGGTCACAGAAAGCAAAGGCAGGGACTAGGGGAATGAAGAACTGTAGGAGAAGATCTGGTTTGAGACCTTCTCAAGAACCTGAAGTTGCACAAGTCCATGGGACCTATATTCCTAAGAAGTTTGAGCCAAATGGCTAGCAGTTATAACTCAGCTCCTGCCTGTCCTATCTTGCAAATCTGAGGTGCATGCACTTGCATGATTTTTCTTCCCTGTTAATGAATCCAGTTTGTCCTGGTACAGCACCTTTGTCTGCTGCTGCCTGATTGGGAATGGATCTCCGTCTCTTTTTACTATATTTTTTAGTTTATAGTAATTGTGTCACTGGCAACTTTGGCAGGAATCTATCAGTCCCTGTTTATGTTTGGTATGTTCTAGTGTGTGGTCCTCATGTTGGCAGTCTAAAAAAACCTAAAAGAAGTGGACAAATGCATGTATACTTACTGTAAGACAATAAACAAGTTAAACTAAGTAAGAGAAGCCTGCGATTGCCTCTCTGCTGTGGAAAGTTCTCATAGAGACTAAGCATTTTGATAGTTGCATCTTAATGCATTTAACTCTCTTGCCTCTTACAGTGCTGACACTCTTAGGCATATCACTCTGGAAGATCAATTACAATGTAAATATTTTAAAATATAGTAATGACTGTATTCTAACACACCGATTTCCTGAAGGCAGCTTCTGGAAAATTAGACCAAGAGTAATTCTAGTTCGTGAAAAGTCCTTCCTGGTGTTTATGGTATTGCACAGTTGCAAAAGAAGGTTATCACTGTACTTCAAACATTCATTGTGGTAATTGCAGAAAATAAATCATCCTGACTGCAGAGACACAATTTTATGGCTATAAATTATTGGAATGTAAATTACATTCCTGGAAAACATACTTTTAGACTGGAATTCTCTTACAAGGAATCTTTATGATCTCATTAGATTTTGCCTTTGCAGAAGAAATTTAAATAATTTAGCTTTTGATTACTAATTCATTGCAAAGTAATTTGAGAATGTTTACATTCTATAAAGCTTATGCATTAAATTATTTATTGTCTGACATAATTTCAGTAGGCTTTTGTTTAATTTTTCATGCTTTACATACAATGCTATTAGCACAAAAATACCACACAGTGTAGACTACAGTAGAAGAGTTCTATATTTTTAAGCAGAAATGTACAAATTAATATTTTCAAACAATATAAGGGACTTTTCCAGTCCCTTCTGCCTCTATCTCCCCACATACCTGGTAGATAATAGGTAATGTGACCTTGTTCTACATTTACCACTACAAATTACTAGCAGTATGGAAACAGAATCAAATGTATAATACTTCTGACAAGAGGGATTTATAGTGGCTATTTAATTTTGTTTGCAGCAGTGGAACCCATTTTGTTTCTAGTGAAGTGCTTTAAGAATCCGCTCATAGGGAAAACACAATTTAATGAGGCATTGCTGTGAACAAGTAAGTAGGAAACTTACTTCTTGTAATTGGATATGAGGTCAAGGGAGCACCTGCAGACTATTGAGGATGGGATGTGTTGTGATGCCGACCAGGTATTGTTGATAGTATAAACTTTCACTTGTGCAGAGGGGAAGGTAATATTTATATGTTGATAGGAAGGGTGTATAGCCTGGTGTTGGGTAAGCACAAAGCCCAGAGCATTTGGGTATGTATCATCAGCAATGAAAGATCTTTTTGATTGCTTGGTATGTATTGCACTGAGTGACACAGAGCCCCTTTTGGTGGGATTTTAATGGATTTTTTTTAAGCTGTTTTGCTAATGCAGATCAAAAAAGGCTTGGTTGCTAGGACTGAGTATTAGCATGTGTGGCAGGACTTTAATTCTTTTTTTTAACTTTATTTTCTTGAGTTTAAAGCTAGGTAAAATAATACTTGTAGGCTTTCAGGCCTAAGATCACACTGCAATACATATCGTTATTACTTACTGAAAATAACTGTATTAGTAATAATGCTATAGATAATTGATAAATAAACTTTAGGTAAATGAAATGAGTGGTGGTGATCAGATCACATGTTGCAGATTGTTTCTATTTATTGTTTGAATCTCAGATTTGGAAGAACTACTAAGATTCAGAGAGGAGAAGCCTAAGGAGGTATTTACTTACTGTATTCACTTCATGCCTCAAATCAGAAATCTGGTGTTTAATCTCACTCTGATACAGTATAGCAAAGCTGTGAAGGTTCACTTTATGACTCATATATGAGCTTTACTGAGAGGGTAGGATAGACCTCAAGAGACTGATCATGTGGGATGTGTTTGAGCCACGTGGAAAGTTTCTTACCTAAGTGAAAAGTTGCCAGGGATCTTCCAGCTCTTGTAGTCTCTAGACTGGATTTTCAAATGTGCCAGTGTCGTTACTATTGGTTAAATATGGTCTGTATTCTGTATTCATTCAAACAGGTAGTAAAAAGTGGCTGTGCTGGTTTGACCTTGGCCAGAAGTCAGATGCCCACCAAAGTCATTCTATCACTCTACTTTTTCAGCTGCACAGGGGAGAAAATACATATTGAGAGGCTCAGGAGTGGAGCTAAGGACAGGGAGAGATCATTCCACAATTAGTGTCACAGGCAAAACAGACTCAGCACAAAATAAAGGAAAGAAAACTCTGATTTGTTACACTGCACTGCACAGTGTGACCAGATCTTAAAGCACCTCCCCCCACCCCTCCCTTCTTAGCAGACTTCACTTTACTCATGATTTCGCTCCCTTCTTCCCCCCCTGTTGTGCCACAGGGAGGGGCAGGGAATGGGGAAATGGGGGGTTTGGTCAGTTCCTCTCAAGTTGTTTTTTTCTTCTTAGCTGGGGGGCTGAGGGGTGGTGGCATTCCTCACACCTTTCCCTGACTGCAGCGCAGAGTCCCATCTATGGGACAACTTCTCCACCATAAGCCCATTCTGTTAGGGCTTCAGCTCTCACCAGCTGCCCCAGTGTGGGTAACATCTGTGCAGTCATAGGATCATAGATTGTGTGTGTCTGTGTCTCTTCTCACTCTCTTCTCCCTTCTCTGGTGGCAAAAAGCAGCTGCTAGCTTTTTTTTTTTTTTCCTAACTCTGATTCCCAGAGGTGCTGTGACCGTCACTGATGTTGCCTTGGTCAGCAACGACTCCGGCCTTGAGCCGGCTGGTGTTTGCTCTGTCAGGTCTGCAGAGAGCTTCGGGCTGCTTCTTGCAGAAGCCATCTCTGCAGCACCCCCTCCTCCACCACAACCTTGCCATGCAAAACTACAACAGTGGCTAATAATTAATTTATTTTCTCATTTAAAGTAAACTTTTGGTTTTCTGATTGAATGGATCAACTTTTTTTTTTTTTTTGACTCATTAGTACCTTATTAACTTGGCCTACTGATATCCACTTCTCCTGCTTTCAATGAAAGCAAGCAGTATTAGGTCCATACAGTAACTCATGCTGAGGTTTTCACTTACTTTGCAATCTAGAAGAGTGATTTATTTCTGTAGACATGGCACAAACATAAAATGTTCAAAGTGACAGTAGTTTATGCTCTTTATTTCTAGAATTGGGTCAATGATATTTCAAGCAAGAGGAATTACTTTGAAACTTGCTTGGTGAAACTTCCTCTCAATCTTCTGTTCACAACCTGTCTTGCAGCTGAGTTATTCTTAAATTCTGTAGTCAGAATTAGATGCTAAGGTAAATAATTATTGTTGTCATCATTTTTAGTGGCACATTGTAGGATAGTGGTATGTACAGAAATAGAAGGGACTTTGTCATTGGTCATATTGGTAGGTTTTTCTTCTGTGTTGTTTTTGCTTGGTTGGTTTTCTTTTGTTGTTTTCTTTGCTTGTATTCCTTCCTGTGAACCTTCTCCTGGTAAGGTGAATGTTTAAAAAAAAAGTGAACAGCCTGCACGAACTTGTAGCAAAGTTCCTAATGCTAGGTCTGGTATCTACAAGTTCAACCTTACCTTTCTGTAAATATGTTATAGTAGTTAATAAAATCAGTTCATACCCTCAGTGCACTTTCTAATAAAATACTTCCCTTATTTCATTTCCAGAAAGCCTATATAGAAAAATAAAGAGGGTTCAGCTGTTTCAGTTTAGAGCTATTTGCTCTGCTTTCATAATGTTGCCATATACTTAATCATTTATATGCATGTCATTGAGGGGAATTATATCTTGGAGTTTTAATTTGGCATACTTCTGTGGGTGAGATACAGAGATATCAAAGTGGTACTCTTCTACAATATAGTTTTAAAGTGGGTGTTAAATAACTTTTTTTCTCGGTACAAGAAAAAAAAATTTAAAAGGAAAAGAAACCCAGGCCTTGAATGTTGCTGTTGTACACAAAATGCTGATTGTAGTACAACTAAAGGAAGAAGTATAATTCCTAGGGGCAGAGTTTTAGTATCTGGAAATATAATTGCTAAGGTAGTACCAAGGTTAGTGATAACAATAAATTAGCTGACAGAAGTTTGCTGAAAAAGTCCATTTTTTTTTAATTCTTTGAAATTTAAGTAATCAGACACTGGGATCTATATGTGTTCATGAAGCATGAGGGATGACAAATTAGATTAGAAAACTATTTCTCATCCTTTAAACTTTTAGGCAGGCTTTTTTCAGTAGGTCTCTATGGTATGTCAATCTTCCCGTTTACCACTTCATTTTTCACAGGAATACTTCCGAATACGTTTCTCCTTTCTTACTTTTACTAAGGGACTTTTGGATGCTAGTTGTTTTGTGTTGAAGAATGCTCCCCAAAGGACAAAGATGATAGCCTGTGGGTCGAGCTCCTACAGTGCAGAGTCTTGGACGGAGACAGCACTGTGTAATGTTAGAGGTCAGATCTGTGGTTTGGAGTGTGTAGAAGGCATAAAGACCACATTAAAATTAGTAACTTTGGGTTTGTACTTGTCTGAGATAAAACTGTTAGTGGTTGTCAGCTGGTAGTGTATTGGTTTATTTTGCAAAAGGGAGTGAGGGGAAATAAGGAAAAGAAAGAATCCCAAATTTCCTTCCTGGTTTCTGTCATTCTTCCTCTGCACTAAAATTAGTTTGATAGACTACTTAATTTGTGTCTTTTTTTTCCTCCCTTCCCTTTAGAAGGACAAAATCATCATAAAGAAATTGCCATTTGGTATGAAATAAGTAATCATCTTAGCTTCGGCTGAACAGAAAAAAGAAAATTATAGTCTGGCATTTAGGAAAATAAAAACCTTTGTGAGAATATACAAGGAAGAGTGATAAATGTTCAATGAGGACTTAAAAGGTTTAAAAGGTTATATTCACTTTGTGGGAATTTACTCCATGTTCAGTGGCACACTAGTTTAGATAGACTTAAGTGTGGGTCAGACCTCTGCATTTCAGAAGCAGAAAATGAGAACTGTAGATGTGCCATGTTAATTTTTAGTTCACTTATGAATGGGATAGCTGTACACACCTCCAGTGGGATCATTGTGGTAGGCTGAGGGTAGGTTTGTTTATAATGAGAGATTGTGTATTTTAGCAATTCTGACCTGAGTCCTAACCCCTTATATACTGTAGGAAAAATTTAAGAAAATATTAGACAATCAAAGTGAACTGGAAGTCTGAGAAGACTTCAAAACTTCCACAGGGTTCCTGACCTGGTAGATTACTGATATGTATTTTAGCATTGAAGACTGAGATATTATTCCTCCCTTTTGCTGTGTGATGTTGTCATATTATAGAAAGTTTCCTTCCTTAAGTAAGTGTAAAAGCAAAGGGTGGCACTTTTTAAAGCATATGTTTGTTCTTTTTAGAAAAACAACTTAAATACAAAAGTATTTTTGTCCCTACTGCCATTAGTATTTTAGTGTATGTAAGGCTAGCTTTAACTGCCCCTGTGGATCAGCTGTGACTAGTGTGCTTATGAAAGTTAAATTTTGCTTGCATATGTTATGACCTTTGTGGCTTACAGCCTCATCTGAACAAGATCATTTTAGACCAAATCCCTTTTCCTTTGTTGCTGTTATGCATTCACTTGTTAAAAATGTATGTTACTGGAAAACATGCTACTAAACTAGTAATGTAATTGCAGTTACAGGGAGACTGGACAAAAACGTATAAAAAATGAAGTCTTTTCCATGGCATTTAACAGAAGGCAGTGCAGATGCATTTCTACAGGGCAATCACAACTGTGTCATGAAGAACTAGTTTTTAACTCTTCTGTTCTGAACCTGAATCCTGGGTGAAGGACTTTAAATAGAGAAAAGAGGTATTTGCAGAAAGAACATAGGCAGTGTAACTTTTAATACTCACGTTTTGTACCAGGGGGAGAAAACAGTGTAGTAAACCTAGGGCTCCTGCTGTTTTCCAGGTATTTGTTTCAAATTCTCCTCAGGACCTGCCTAGAATCTTTGGCTTTGATCCTCAAATAGGTTGAGGATGTCTTAAATAGCATCTATATAAGTATGTGGACCTAAGGCTTCAGTCCTGGCATGTCCTCCCCTTATTTGAACTTAATATTCTAGCGAAAAATTTGTACCCAGATAACCTTGAAAACCAGGATAGAAGGATGAAATCTGAGTTTGCCATTGCTTTAACTTAGTACACTGTGCCCTAGCATTTAAGTGTAAATGTTCACTTCCAAATTTCTAAACATCTCCTGCGCCATCTCTGATTGTGAACACAGTTGTTAAATTCACAGAAAGCAATAGATTAATACTTGTTTGCTTAGTTTCATAAAACTTTATTTTCTGGTTTAAGTTAAGGAAAAAAGTCTCTGACCTTTCAAACGCTCACAGATCTGATTAATTTAAGCCATGCAAGCAGTTCGTAGGTCGGGAGAAAACCAAAAGGAATTTGTATTTAATTTTGATCTGTTCTACCAATTTGTGGTCAAAATCTGTCCACAGAGGTCAGTTGAGTCATTGAATTACATGAATCTTGGGTTTCTGCTAGTTTGGATTTAAATGAGGCCAGTACTTTTTGCTTGTACTCTCTATGCTTTTATTATTCATGTGGGCAGGAAGAAGAGGGTTTTTTTCTGCAAGCTGAAGAAAATGATTGAGGGGATCTGTTTCTCTGTTTTAACTGGCAATCTTTCTCAGAAGGACTGCTAAATAACATCATGAAGCTTTATTTTTGAGAACACTTACTTTAAACATGTTAGCAGCAATGTGATAATAGATATGCTGTGAGGAAAAAGCCCTTGACAAATGATGCTTGTGTCACTTACTTTCAATTAAAAAGAAGAACTTGGGGAATAATTAAAAGTCAGAAAAGCTTATTCTAATCTAGATCAAACCAAGGTGAAGACATGAAAGAAAGCCTGAATGTGATTGAATTTTAAGTGTTTGCTCATTATATATATCTATGCAAGTACCTTTTTAGTGGGCTCTACCCTTTCCAGTTATTGACTCTATACATGCATGCATGGAATCGTGATGTCAGAGCATATACCTGTATGAGTAGTCTGATGGTGCTTTCTTGGAGGACAAGGAGCTGTAGTGTCTCTACTCTCAAAGCATATTTCCTGATGTTACAGGAACTCGGTACCTGTGCTGTGAGGAGGCTGTTCTCTGGAAGTCAAACTCTCCCCCAGTGCTTTTACTGCACTTGAAATGGTGAGGCTGACATTTTTTTCTGAAAACTCACCAATCCTGTCTAGTGGGTGATCAACCTCTCTGAGAGAGCAGCGCTTGCTTTTCTGCAATGCTGTTGGCAGTGCTCATTCTAGACTAGCAATTAATTGTTTCACCCTGAAAATAAAGAGCTTGGATGTGTCTCTTTCCTGAAACTGTTGAAAATGCAACTCAGTTTTGTGAAGAGTGTCTCTTGGGAGACACTGCACTGAATTAATTTTTTTCAGTGTCAATCATGATCTGAGAATGCTCCTGGATCCATCCTCTTAAAGGAGTGAGTCACATGCCAGCTAGGATTTAGTGCCTAGTTATTACAGCTCCAGTTAGGAATGTAACATTAAACTTTTCTTGGCTTTAGGCTCCTATATAACCAAACTAGTACTGAACATTTAATTATTCTACAGTTTTCAAATGGCCAATTGGAATCATTTAAGATGCTAGAGTCTGTGTGCCAACAATTGTCACAGCACAAGTATTTACTGTGTACAATATGTAGGCTAGGTGATGGGTTAAAACACACCTGTTTTATTATGCATTAGGTTGAATGGACAGGACAGAGGTCAGGGTTGCTTTTTTTTTCTTGGCAGTTGGTGTTAATTGAAGTTCTTGGTGGTGCTGCAGCTGTGGATATAAAGCAGAGAAGGCGGCAGAGATTATATCAAAGAGCTACTGGGAATGCATATATTTGAAAGGGAGAGTGTGCTGATGATGTGTTTTAGTTTGGATAAGGAGTGTGCATTTGAAGTTAGCCTCTTGATGGTCCCCAATTATTGAAATTTTACTTGACTTACGGAGAACTCTTGGACACTATGAATCAATTCTGTGAGAACTCTAAAATGGAAGATTTGCTCCAAGAGTAGCTTCATATTGTTCTGCTTCTAGTGGACATTCAGTGCATATCACTGGATTTGAGCCAGTAAGAAGTGAAAACCTCATGAAACTCATGATGTGCAGTTTCCAGCTCTGCAGAAGCAACCACTTCACTTTGCAGGTCTGCTGCCACTGGAGCCCCTTCTTGCTAATATGATCACCTTGTGAGTGCAGGAGAGGACCAGTCCTGCTAGAACAGAGGGCACAGGGAATGATTGTTGTGCAGTCTGTTTTACTTGGCTGATCTGAGGGTTTTCCCTCGCAAGCATTCATCACATCCAGAGATACAGAGAAATCAAACCACTGTTGTTGTTTGTGGTCTAAAAAGGCCTTAGTTTTACAGCATGAAAGCCATCAGTGCGTTCAAGGTTCAGGCAGGTTTGGATTACATGTTAGGATAAACTCCTTTACTGAAAGGATAATACAGCATGGGAACAGGATCCTTCTCTATCCCACCGGATTTCTGGGTCTTGATTAGAGAGTGCCATAGATATAATCTGAGGCTCATCCTGCTTTCAGCAGCCCCTTTCAACAGCTCTGACACCAGGCTGGTGTATAAGCTTGGAGGCTGAGGTGAAAAGTTGGAAACCTAGAGCAGTTTAAGAAGCATGTCTTGCTTGGAGAGCTGTTTCCATTCTCTATTGCTGGGTTTTACTGTTTTATTTTCAGCCCACAGTTCTACACAAGTGCAGCAGCAACTAGTCTTCCAATCTGAGCATAGATAACCTTTATAAAGAAAACTAATAAGTTATTTTCTTATAAAACCAGTCTTCCATGATTTTAGCTTTATACCTATGCTGTAGCTGTAGAATCACAGAATGTGTTAGGTTGGAAGGGTCATCTAGACCAACCCCCCTGCAGTAAGCAGGGACACCTTTAACTAGATCAGGTTGCTCAGAGCTTCATCAAGCCTGACCTTGAATGTCTCCAGGGATGGGGCCTCCACCACCTCTCTGGGAAACCTGTTCCTGTGTTTCACATGTAACTGTAGTTATATATCTGATTGCAGAGAAAATACGAAGCTGTTATTGCTTTATACAGTTTAACAAGAACAGTTTTTACCCCAGGAAAAAAATATCTAAAACTGAAATATATTAGATGATCTTTATATATACTTTACTTTACCTGTATCTTATACAGAATCTGTACTTGGATCTCTTATATTTTCATTGCTAAGTGGCATCGGTATTTCTCAGACTGTGGGTAATAGCCTTTATATGAAGGCATAAGTACCATTCTTTAAGTACTTTTTCCTAAAACTTCTCAGTTTAGCCACCCCATGCATTTAAAATTCAGGCCCAAAACTCACTAAAGTCTGTTTCAAAACTGGGGGGTTTTTTTGGTTGTTTGGGGTTTTTTTTGTAGCTTGAGTTATAACTTTTCAAAAATTAAGTTTTGGAAATACTTACTGCAGGAGGCCATTTATGAATTTGGAATGTTTAAAGGTTATGGAAAACTTGCTGACAGTCCAAATTGAAGATATTCTGCTAAAAGGGTAACTGTGAGATTTCTTCTTTTACTTACTGTTTGATTTGTAAATAAGTAATTTCATACTGCTTCCATAATCTTAAAGAAGAAAAAAGTGAGAGGAGGAGGTTTTTTTACGAAGCTGTAGCTGGTCTAAGCAATCCTTGAAAAGCTGAAGTATGGGGATGTCCACTTTCCATCTGGGTCCTCTCTTTTTCATGGGCACATCCCTAGAACCTGTCATGCCTTCATGCAGAGGAGTTTGTTTTGCTACTGTCCTGTTTATTTTAACTAGGTTTGGATAAAGCTGTAATAGACAAAAAAGCATTTGTTCTGAAAAATAAAATGGCATAGCTAAGCATCTTGAAGTTGAAAGCTATCATGATTGAGGTGCAACATCACTTTATAGATCAGGTAGGCTTTTGTGAGACTACTGGGCCCCCCCTGTGAAGGACAAGATAGAACAGTGAAAAACTAATACTGTAATTATAATCTGCTGCTTTAAGGTTGTTGAAGTCCTAAGCATATTTATTTATGGGAAGGAAAGCGTGCAGTTGATTTTCAAGTTTGAATGGAAATACCTGACTAAAATGCCATTAGGGACACCTAAAGTAAAACACAGTTAATCAACTTAGTAGTTTGGTGTTCATAAAGATGTCTTTCTCTTTCTGTTTTTCTTTTGGTAACTTTTCTTTTAAGAGATACAGACAAGAACAAGCAGTTTGGAAAGGTTCTGTTGACATGAGGTTTTCTGTTTTAATACTGAAGAATTTGCTCTTCATACAGAGGTAATTCTGTTGGGTATGCATGCACATGGTATACACAAAAGCACTGCTCATACATAAAGATCAATTTGATCTATTCAGATGACTAAATGAATTCCATTGATAATTATTTTGAAAAAGTCCTAAAAACTTGCAGGTATGTTTCATTGGTTTTGAAGCAGGCAGACATGAAACTGTCCTTTATTTAAGACCCAGTCTTCATAAAAATAATCTCTTTAATGCACTTAACTATGATGTAATTGGGGCAGTACAAAAACCCACAGTCCCTAGAGTAAACCCCCCATCCCTACTTCACTTTCACATGACATTTTGCTGAATGAGTTGACAGACCTGAGCAACCTTAAAATGCATAGGTATTTTAATCTCTGTATTTGATAATGATGATGCTTGATTGCTGACTGAGTGCAAGGTTATAATCATCTCCCTTGGCTTTTTTGTCATTCATAAACTGCTTGAGTTGCTCTCTGCTAGCTTATGACATTTTCAGGATCTCTCAAGTGGATTGTAACCTTGTGTGTGCTTAGTGAATTCCAAGGTCTGGTCCTTCTAAATGCTCTTTAATGAGATGAGTTGGGTTTTTTCCCTCTGTCACTTGAAAAAGAGTTTCATGCCATACAGTTTGTTTCTCAGTGTCTTAAAATGTTCAAAAAAAAATGTTTCTGGAAAAGAAATGGAAAGTAATTGAAATGGTCCAAGTCCTGTTTGCTTCGTATGACTTTATGTATTTAACGATAACCCATCAAATGTGGCTTTTAGGCCAAACTTAACAAAACTATTTTTAAAAGTCTTTATTTTCTTATTTGTGCTAACCTTTATTTTCAAACAATATCCTGGGTTTTTTAATCAGAGTATTTCCAATGAAAAGCATTATGTATTCTCCTTGTACATAAAATTGTCTGATTCTTAATTGTTATTGATTTTATTTTTCTTATTTTCACCTAGGAATCAATAGACTATCATTCCCATTAATTGATGGAATGCCACCATATGACCCTTAGGTATTATGAAGATATTTAATACTTTCCTTAATACTACTATTACAATACACTGTTTTTTTGTTGCTAGCAGTATGTAAGCCAGCATTGTCAAAATAATAGCAAGAAAGTCTTTGTTTAGAGTGGTTACAGTAATGTCCTTCTGGTTTTGAACTTATATCCTGGTGAGGGATGTGCAATGTGATATGAGAGACTGTGTATGAAAGCGGTGTCAGCTTTGTGCCCAGAAGGGAAGCTGGCAGCTTGTTTGACCTTGCAAAAGCCAAAGGAAATCACAAAAGGCCTCACAGGGAAAGATAGTTTGAATAAGCTGCAGAGAGAGCACACTATAGCAGATATAATTTGACAGCATCTTCTGCACTGTTGTAAAGTCATGGCAATGACCCGTCCTTGATTCAGAAGTAGAGTACCTTTGTCTCCAGGGAGTGTTGTACATGTGCACAGTGCATACCATCCATCTTTTTCCCCCTCCTCTTCTTAGTAAGATCAGTTCCTTTAGACAACATCAAATGACACATATAACCCTATGATGGGGAATTTTGGTGACTTTTTTCTTCTGCCTGTCACTTTCAATTGTTCCTTTGTGCTTGGCTATATGCCACTTCTTCCCAAGCAGCTTTGGATGTTAAATAGCAGTTACGGTTAGCCTGTGACTTCAAAGGTCAGGTTGAATAAAAACGTGGCAGTTGCATGAAGCAAATTGCTTCTGCTGGGCTAATTAAAGATTAAGGGCCAAATCACTTCTTGTGTTAAGTGGGTGTAATTCCCTTGGATTTGGCCCAGGTGTGCAAGCACTAGATCTGTTTTTCTGTATCTGCTTAAATTTCATTGTTTTAAACTTCATGCATTTTGCTCTTCTTTTTTTTTTTTTTTTTTACAAGTTATTTTCCTTCAAGTTGTCTTTTCACTTTTAAAGGTATCTTCTCTTTTGTTTTGCATTTATTTCCTGTAAACAGTTTAACAATTCTGTGTTGCCTGTCTGATAAGGAATAGTAGTTTTTTGGACAAAATATGTAAGCCTTGTTCTCTGTTCCCCTTTTGGCTTTGCAGGATTTGAGAGTATTTGAAGCTGTCACTCAGGAATGGACAGTTGCACCATGTCAAAAAGACTGCTTGCAAAGAAGAAATTCCTCTTGAGTGCTAAAATACTCTTTCCTGAACAGGCTTTGAATGATCATGTTTAACCGTGGTCGTGTGTTTTCTTCGGGGCATGCACAATGAATCACTGACATTAGTGGTCCCCCTGCATACACAGAGGCGCTGGTTTGTATATTTGTAATTCACTTGATATCTGTAACTATATTTTTGTTTGGAATGAAGAGTCATTAAGGCTTATAAGGTTGGTTTTTTCTGGTTTGAAAATTGGTAGGCACAGCAAGTGTTGCTCCTCAGCCTAAGCATGTTCTTCTGCACATATACCTTCACTGGTGGGATAGCAGCACTAAAAGGGTGCTAGAAGTCTTGCCTGGTGACTGAGCCTAGAAGGCCTCAGGACTCACTCCCAACTCTGTTTTAATTAGCAATAAATTAATTTTTCCTCAAGTTGAGTCTATTTTGTCTATGAAGGTAATTGGTGAGTAATCTTCCTGGTTTTATCTTGGCCCATGAGCAGTTTTCTCTAATTTTCTCATCTCTCCTGTTCTGGGGCAGGGAGGTGGGAGAGAGTAGTTGGGTTGACACCTGTCCAAGGCCCACCCATCACCAGTGGTAAATACATTTTTCAGTTTCTTCACTAAATTTGTCCTGTTTTGTGGTGGCTGGTGTTTGGTTTTTTTTTTTTTTTTATTGTTGTTGTTGTGTTGTTCTTTTTTTAAGGCAGAATTTGATTATATAGGGTTTCAGTAAGTGGCTGGGTTTGCATCAGATTATTTTAATGTGCATCATTGGTTCTTTTGGGCTGCTTAATAGCATAGTACCTGTAGTGCATAGTACCTGCACTTACACAAGCAAGTGCAAAGGGGCATTTCAGGCCCACTTAATGCAATAGTGTCATCTCACATGCAAGTCCCTTCATGTCAGTTTCATTTTTTACTTCTCAGCAGAGCCAGGTCTAGTCAGACAACTTGAAATCTGTATTGCTTGACAAAGTGTGATTTGGAACAGGTTGAGCTACTCAAACAGAATTATAAATAGATTTAAGACTTTTTCTCTACTCATAAATTGATAAACTTAGTTTGTTTGAGGAATAGTTTAAGTTTAGAATACTATCTCTTGTTTCTTACTTTCTAAACAGTGAACATAAGTCTTCCACCTTACAAGTCTGCGGGGGTAGAAGAGTGCTACTGCTATCCCACTCATTCCATATAGGGGAAGTTTGGTGTAAATAACATGCACCCTAAAGATAAACTTGTCGTTAGATAGCCCGGGTTAGCAATTCCAAATAGTAGCTTGTGCATCTACCAATCAGGACATGGTAGCTCCGCATGCATATCTTATTCTTCACACATCATTTGAAGTTTTTGAATCTAAGATGCTTCGAATCTCAGAGACCAAGGTCTTTGCCTTAGCAGTAGAAATGCGCCCAATTCTCAGAGCAGTTCAAGTCTGACTTACACCTATTGCTGCAACTAATGAACTCAGAAATGCCTGTTACAAATGAAAATAGTAATTCCAACCAAAAAAAAAAGTATCTTTGGATTAATTCAGTTCAGAACAATTATGTGATTAACTTCTTAACATCCATATTCTGGATGTGGTCTACTGAGAATGGTGTGTATTGACAAGTCTGCCTCAAGCTGCTGAGTGGAAGTCAACACATTTGGTGACCCAACAAAAGAGACTGAATGGATAGATCTCAGAAGTGGTAGATGAGCCATTCATCCACTTAATGTTACATTAATTCTTAATTATCACCGAATATTGATTGTTCTGGAGAGAAAATGATGTGATTGCTTGAGACAAAGATTTTAAATGTTTCTTTATACTGGCACAAAAGGCTGCATGTTAAGGAGGCTACAAAGGCTCACTGAAGCTCTATAGTGAAACCAAGACTCTGTATTCACATAATACTGTTTTCTCTATTCAGATAGAGATCACTACCAATCAAAAATCCTGATCTGAAAATTAGCATAAACATATGAAGAAGAAAGTAAGTAGAATTTGCTTCAAATTTTACAGTTTCAAATTTTAGTTACATTTGTCTAACTTTGAAGATCTCATGTCTATTTAGGTAATGATTTTACCTTTAGAATTCTAAATAATGTAGTAGTCTACTTCTGTATATGTCCATGGCACTTGGACATGACTTGACCAGATAGAGTTTAGTGGGGCCTGCAGAGAGCTTCTGGCTGCATCTTGCAGAAGCTACTCCTGCAGCCCCCCTTCTCAACCAGAACCCAGCCACACAAAACTACAAGTGTTAAGTTTCACCAGCCTCACACATTCATTTTGTTGCACTATGATGTTGATTTCTAAGATTCCTGAGGGATAAAGGGAGTGGAGCTGCTTCACAAGAATATCACTGTGTAGGAAGTTTGTTTCCATACTTTGCTATTTATTGCAGGTTAATGTGGAAGCACAATGTCAGGAAATGATGAATCTTTTCAATGGGAATTGTAATCTGACTTTTGGTCCTGAGTGAGGATTTTCCTAATAATAATGTATGACAGCATCTTCTGTAGTTCCTGCAATTCTTCTCTGTTTACCCTTCTCTAATAGGGGACCCCTCTTCAATTCCTTACTCCTGCTCTCAGATAAAAAGTAACATTTACGCAATCTCAGGATTTTTTTTTTCCTTCTCTTTAAATATTAATGAGGGTCAGAACTCAATTGACATCAATGAATAGTGGAAATAATGAAAAGCCTGCCTCATGGACTTTCCCTTTTAATGTGCTGTGTTAGAACTTGTGAACAGGGTACTATTTTCTGGATATTAAACAAAATGCTAAGGCATTAAAGGTCCTTGAAGAAATCTTGGAGTTGGTTGAGCTCAATGAGACAGTGCAAATGTGAATCAAAGTGTTCTGTAAAGGGGAAATTATTATTCTGTTTTCTTTCATTGATGTTTTCTTTAGCTAATCTTTTAGCGCACATATTCAATTACTATTAGAATTCCTAATACAATAATAATTATTACTATTAATTATTTTTATTATTATTACTACTATTTAATTATTATTAGAAGCACGGTGGATATCCTATGAAAAATTATTAAAAAGAATATTCTAGTGATCCTTGACTCATCCTGATTTCTGTGATACCCTCTGATTTTTCTCTGTTGCTAAGTCACCTTGTCCATGTAGCAAGAGTAGCTGCAAACCTGTAAGGTAAAATAATATTAGAATTTCCATACCAGTTCCAATATGAAAGCTTTCTGATCTTTTGTTCTGCTCTTCATTGGATCGTTTATATTAATTGTTGACATACTGTTATAGTGGATTATTATAGCATAAGTAATTTTCTAGCACTTTCTGATCTTGGATAATTGCAGTTCAGTTGAAGACCTTCTGTTGACATCAAGCATGCAGGATCAAACATACTGTTTGATTCTGTGATGTTGCAAATAAATAAAAAATGTCAGGATGAAATCAGCTTAAAGAAAATAAATTGGCTTGCAGTTAAGCTTTGGAGAAACACATTTGTATTTGTTCCTGAAACACAATTTTGATTTTACAGCAAGACTAGTGATTTCATAACTCCTTCATTTACATTTAAGGAAAGAACACCAGTCTATTTATGTTTCTTACTTTGGGATGGACTTCAGCAGACAGGTGCCTGATTCCCCTTTTCCCCCTGCAAACCTTGTAATGCAGCTACTAATTTTCCAGAGATATTTTTAGTATATATTTTTAACCTAGTTTTATTGATAGCTTCTAATTAATGTTTTAAAATTAAAAATCCCCTCAAGAGAACAAGATTATGTAGAAACAAGAAAATAATAAAGATTTCAACAGTCATGTAGTTAATCATTGTAGCATCATACATATGCTTGCTGTGCAGGTGGCTATGCTTTCTTCTTCGTGGATATTTTTTTAATGAACTCTGCACTCAGCTCCCCATTTGGCAATTAAACTGAAGGACCAGGTTGTGAGGGCTCTTTTTCCAATGAATGCAGCAGGAATGTCTTGGATACAGACTGTTTTGAATTTTGAATATCTATGCACTTTGTTTAGTGTCTTCTATCTCCTCAATTATCAGCTCAGCTCTACAGCAGAGTGTTTTCCTGGGCTTCAGGGTAATAGTGTGCTGCAGTTGAACGCTGTGGTTTTCTATAGCAGCCCGTGCTAGAAAGACTGGGTTCTGTGTGTTGTACTTGAAGAATGATCGTCATTCTGCTACCTGAGATGACTGCCTGTGCAAAGCAAATTCTTTTTAACCTTTTTTGTGAATGTGGCACAAATAAGATTTGGCTGGAAGTATGCCTTTCTTTAGCCATAAGGATTTGTTAGTTTTCTGGTTTTTTTTTTTTACTGAATGCACTGTTTCCTTTTATGACTATTGATAGTAAAACAATTCATTTATAGTACTTCTGCTCACATTGGACTATAAACTATATAGTAATATTTAACAAGAATTAAATTAATTCTGATTGCCACTCATGTAATAAGACACTCTTACCCTCTTTAAAGTCTTGGGTATTATGCACTTGATAAGCATTACAAATTTCAAAAGACCCTTAATTCCTCTTTGGAGGTTGAAAAATTGATTATTTTCAGTAGGTCACAGCAGAAATCAGATTTTTTTTTTCAATTGCTCTTCAGACTTCCATGTGAATAATGTATCTTGGTTTGGCTTTGGGGTTTTTTTTTGTTTGTTTGTTTGTTCATTCGTTTGTGTTGTTTGGGGCTGGTTTGTTTTTTTTTTTTTTTTTTTTGTATCTTCAAGGTCATATTCCAACAGAAAAAGAAGAAAGCCATGCTGGTTTTATAGCCAGGCTCTATTGAATTGACTGCAGATAGAAAACAAGAGCTATTTAGGGTAACTTTTATTAAAGCACATTTAGAACACGTGTAATTTTATGGCTATGATAAGGACATATGTTTTTTAATACTGCAAGTAATACATCACTACATATGTGTTAGACTAGATGAGAACATGAAAATTTTGTGGAAGGAATTGCATGACTGAAGAAAGGTGTTTCTAACCATGATAGGTCTACCATAACCTATGGAGATGGGGTCAAGGAGAACAGTTGACCTCAGGGGTTAGAACTGCCTACTGCAGAATTGACACTTGCAGTACTCTTGGTTATACCTGAGTTTTGTAGGAATTCAGTAGAACTCTGTAGGAATTCAGTGGTCTTAGACACTTAACAACTTCTAGCTAAGTTGGAAACAGACCTTGAGGCTCTTGTTCTCAATCTTAAAGATTTTATGAACCATATGTCAGGATTGTTAACTGCAGAAACTGTTTGGCTTTGAAATAATTGTGTGCTGCTACAAGTTTACAAAAATTTCAATTCCCTTTCAGGGTTATAAGTTTTTTGTGGTTTTGTTGTTGTTTTTTTTCCCCCTCAGATTTTATTCAAAGCATGGATGACACAAGCCAAATCATGGATTAGAAGAATTTTTGGTCTATGTGCTTACTTTTTACTTAAGGGATGGTATCTGTCAAAGCAGTAAATGAACAAATACAAGGTATAATACTCAGTAAGAAAGTTCTGAAGATAATCTTAGAAGAAATTAAATCTCCTCCAAGGAATTAAGCTAAAACCACATGGAAGAGGGAGAGAGATATACAGGGTGTTTCCAGCTGTATGTCTTATATTGCATGGTTATGTTGTGTTTCAACTTTAACATTTGTTATTTCAGTGGTGGTGTGGAGCTGAATGCAGCTCAGACCTGCAATGCTGATTTATCTAAGATATCTTGTTCATACAAGCTCTCAGGCTCATGTAAAATAATGTTTTAATTTAACAATAGATGCTTATAAATCTTTTGTTACCAATCTCCTCTCTTTAAAGTTAGTACTATTCCAATTACAGAAAATAGTAGTTAAAATGAGATTTAGCTTTTGCTTTTATTTTTTTATGTTGCTAAGCATTGTGATCTGCTAGCAAGAAAATCTGTGGGCTATTGCAGATCTTACTGAATAATACTAATTGTCTCCATTAATATTTAAATGAGGGAGCAATTAAGGACCCTGCTTCTTAGTAATTGTTAAAAGAATAAATGTTATTGCTTAAAGCACAGATAAGTTACACTGCAAGGTTTTTGTTCATTACATGAGAAATTTCCTTTAAGACATACTGCAAATGCAAGGGCTGTGCTCTTGACTGCGTTGCAAATGTGGCAGAAGCAATTGCTAAAGGCATGCAATTACTAAGAGATAGTAAAGGGAGAAGTTCCTTTGGAGTTTAAACTTCAGCTGAAAAGGTAAGTTTGGAAACTGAACAAATAGGAAGTGTCTTTTTCTATTTTGTGCGGGAAAACAGGGCTTGGTTTATGTTCTCCATAAACAGGATTACAGAGACTCAGTACCTTCTAACTTTGTTTTCCTGTCTTGAGGTAAATTCCATACTAGTTCAGTAGTAGGCCCTTGAGGCGATACAGTTAAATATATATTTTTCATTTTCATTGTGGCTTAGTAGTTTTCTTTTCTCAGGGAAAACCTTCTGTTTGTGAGACAGCTCATGTGAGCAAAATTCCCCCAGTTAGGATTCATAGACAATAAAAGAAATAGTTCTGCACTCATTTCTTTCTGAATTCTTCCATTACTTTGTATGTCTAATCTGTCTTTCCCCAGTTATTTGGGCTCTGTTCCTTACAAGTCAAACAATTGCCACAGATCACTTGGTCAACTTTCATTGTGTTTGCAGAAGTAAAACTCAAGGGGACCGAAGCAGCGATGTGCTGCAGCTTCTAGACTGGGAAATGAACTCTGACCACATGACCTTGTTACCAAAAATCACAGTCATCGCTGGAGCAGCAGCAATGATGTCTTGCTCCACCGGTGTGCTGCTATCTTCCAGACACAGCTATCAGGATCAATCAGTCTACCTGTGCTTGCAGCTTTGAGGAAAAAGTGGTATTTTTCTCTAGAACTGCAGTTTTATTGGATGAATACCATCAGCCTAAACTACTAAGAAATATTTAATTGATCTAAGTGCAGAATGTCCAATGTCAAAAAGTGGAAATGAATTACTTGGTCACATTATTTTCACTTTCAAGGACTGTCATTAGGAAGGATCCACAGTACAGAGATTAGTGAGGTTGGTTGGAGCAAGAGTACATGCAAGCAAATACTGGTCATACTTTGACTCTGAGGCTCAGTATTTGAGGACTGTTGGAGATACAGAGCCAAATTTCACTACTGAACTGAACTAAAACATGGCATTTACTATTGTTAGATTGGAGATACAGTTTCAGGTCTAGATTTTTGAAACTTGTGCCACTTTTTTTTTGCCTAGCTGTTGTTTCCCTCATACAGTTCCAAAATTCTATGCAAGTACAAAAAATCTTCCCATTTCCACACCAGCTATGTAAAAATCAGTAAAGCAGTTTAGTGGAACGAGGATGAAGCCTGATAAAAGGGATTGGATCCAAGACACAATGAAGTACATTGTTTTCATATATATCTTATCTTCATTATACAATTTTGTATTCTGTTCACTTTGGGAATCAGATATTATTCTGGCAGATTCAATGATATTTCAATCATGTAAGCCCAAAAGATAGTAAATTAAGTGAAACATATTCATCTTTTCTTTAGATTTATTTTCTTCGTGGAACCATTGACTGGCTTTATTCCTGGCCCTCCTTTCCTCCCCCATATTGCAGTGATGGTAAAAGACAAGTAATGAATTGCTAGTGATTTCCTGTATTCTATTACTCAGATCGTTGCCCGTAATAGAAACCATTCATTTTGAATTTGCTAAATTTAATTCTTTTCTTTAAACTGTCAGTGTTAAGGGGGGGGTGGCAGAGGCTAAATGCTACAAACCTAAGAAATGTAATACTGATGGAATAAGTAAAGAAATGTAAGGAAAAATGATAAAAGAATGAGATTTAAAAGTATAGACACCTAGTTATGTACCACATTAAGTAATAAGGCATTGTTTTAAAATGATTTATATAATCCAAATCTCTAGTCTGAAATTCAAGCTCTGGTACTTCTCTAACGTGGTCAAGATTTAATGAGTCAATACACCTTTTTTTTACTAGCATCTGTGCCTCTGCCCTAATTTTCAGTATGTAGATCCTGAAATGTATCTATAGAAGGTTTGTATGTGATTTTTTTATCTAAAAAAGTATTTAATACTAAGGGAGCCTTTCTTGTAATGTACTCTTGATCTTGTAATGAACCACATATGATCAGATGCTTATGTCCATGCAGAGTTGCACCACATGATAGGTGCCAAGGTTAATATAGCGTGGCTACTGATAAAAGAAAAGGGGGATTAAGGCAGACTTGTGTGTAATGAATTCACTTTTACTGTGGCATACTTAGGCTGCGTGATAAGACTAATTAGAGAAGAAAACATTAAAAGCGCAAGTTTAGAATTTCAAATCCTTGTTTTGTTGCTTATTCTCCTCATAGTCCCTTTTTGAAAATCACTTCAAAGGCAGCAAGTCAGACTGTAATCAATGAAACCTTTATATTACACGTTATGTGCAGAAGTTTGGCCCGCTACAGCCTATAGCTGTTAATGTCTATCCTGCCCAGCCGAGTACTTCATTCCACTCTCGAAATTAAGGAGGGAAAAAAAAGTGCCATTCCTTTTTAACTACTTGAATTATGTGAATACTGATAATCGTTAAAGTCCCTTAATGACAAATTGAGTATAATTAAAATATGGCAACTACTCCTTAAATCAACAGGTTTATTAAAATTCCAACTGTTGTGATATTTTTTTTTTTTTACAGCCAGTGTATATCAAAGTTTTCTTCCTTTATGGAACAAGAACACTTGCTTTGTGGATCTTTTAATAGTAAAAAAACTGTGTGCAATTAAAGACTGCAACAAAGCTGAAGGAGCTTGATTTTTTTTTTTTTAATTGTTGGAAGATGAGTACTTGTTTTTCTCTTAGTTGTAACTTCTCATGATTCACATGTAGCCAATATAAAAGGATCATGGTAGATTCCCTTCTGCTGGAATACCACAGATGTGATGATGCTTTTACAGCTTTGCAAAATTAAATTTCATGAAAATCAATAAAGTAACAGTGCAGTAAAATTGACATAAGTGATGAGGCTCAACATGTTCTCTGAAAAATCCTTTTCTAAAAAAGATAAAACAGAAGCATAACATTTGGGCTATTGACTAACATTTGCAAAGGCTTAAATTTATTTGCCAGTCCTTACCTATGACTTTCAAGCAAGTCTGAAATGTCACAACAATTATATCATCTGTTTAGGAAAGGTGATTTTTCACTATGACATTAGGGTATTGAAGTATTACAAAACAACCTCTTAAACAACAGAAAGAACTAAAGAAACATTGAGGAAACATTGGCAAGTAATGTAATGCAGAGTTAGTTTTGAATGAGTCTGCTTTTTGAGTAATAAATGGACTTATTTATGGATTGAGATCTTCAGAATTTTTACCCCAAAAAAGCCTCTATATAGGAGAACTGAATTCATTAATTCAGAAAAGAAACCAAAGCCTCATAAACCCCCCTGTATTCTGCCATTTGTTCCATTTTCCTGAATTATAAATGTTTTGATATCAATGGTATTTCATAACTAGATTTTCAATAGTATCAACTTTTTGTATCCCTGTCTGTACTACCCTGTGTTCTTCCACACAATAACATTGATGGCACTTGATTGGTTATTACCCTTGGTCAGATTATATTAATAGAGTATTCCTTAAAAACAAAACAATCACTCTGAAATAAGTATTTTTGGAAATCTTCTGAATTCTTGAGGTACTTTTGACAATATGTACCCTATCTTTGATTGAGCTATATAAATTCTGTGGCTTGATGGAATGAAAGTGGTCATTTTGGGATGGTGGTGTCATTAGCATAAGCAGACAAATGAATTCTGATGGCATAAGTAAGAAGCTGCAGACTGACAATTGGTTAGCAAGCATCTTGAAATCTAACTAGATATCCAAGTAAGAACACTTCTAGTTTGTACAAATTCTAAAGCAGGCAATGTTTGTCCCCTTAGGAAGAAATGTCCAGAAGTTGTGAGTTTTAATTATGCTCTTATATTTTAAAGGAGAAGTATTCCACATAAAATACTGTAAAAGCAACAACCAAAGAAACCATAGGCAGGATATAACACTGACAACAGGACTTCTAATCAAGGTCAGAACTACTACATTAAATGTAATGTAGGCTTTAGAAGTTAAAATACTTTTTTTAAAATAAAACTTATCTGTGCCTTTAACATTGATATAATATGGTTACATATTTGTATAATGGTATTCTTGGTGCAGATAATTAAATGAACAATTATTTTAGTCTTTTTTTTAACTTTACACTGTTCAGTCTTTTCTGATCGTGTGCAGCTTCATTTGCTTAGTGTCTTAACTTGTTTTAAACGTGGCATTTTCTTTATGAAACCAAAATGCATTGAAAGGCTCTGATGTCACTTAAAATATGAAGGGCCATGAAGATGGTCAGGGGGCGATGACAGGCTGAGGGAGTTGGGCTTGTTCAGCCTAGAGAAGAGAAGGCTCCAGGGAGACCTTCCAGCAGCCTTCAGGTACCTGAAGGGGCCTGCAGGAAAGCTGGAGAGGGGCTGATTACAAGGGCAGGGAGTGATAGGACAAGGGGTGATGGCCTTAAACTGAAGTAGGGTAGATTTAGATTAGACATTAGGAAGAAATTCTTTAATGTGATGGTGGTGAGTACCTTGCACAAGCTGCCCAGAAAGGCTGTGGCTGCCCCCTCCCTGGCAATGTTCAAGGCCAGGTTTGATGGGCCTTTGAACAGCCTGGTCTAGTGGAGGGTGTCCTTGCCCCTGGAGTTGATACTAGATGATCTTTAAGGTACATTTCAACCCAGGCCATTCTAGAATTCTATAATCCTCCATCTTTCAAACCCATACAGGTAAGAGAATTCTGTGTCCTTTTTCCTGTATCTCCCTTTGCTTTCAAATAAAGGCTACATTCCTCTTGTGTTTCTCCTGCTGCTTCTCAACTCTTAATGTAATTCTGCACTGGAAGGACAGGTAACATTCCAACATTCCTTGCCACCTTCTTGTCTTAAAGCAAAATCTCTGTCTTTATCGGCTTTGTATCATATACCTAGGATGTCCAACCCTGGCTGCTGATCCACGGAAGTGAAAAAGCAGCAGTTGGAAATAGGGTTTTGCACTCAGGCCCATAGTTGAAGATCAGAGTCTGAGTAAGGACAAACACTGGTAAGTTGCAACCAGTCTTTGGTTTGCAGCCATTACAAAAATGGAAACTCCTTGGTTCTGGAGATAAAAAAGATAAGATTGTTACTAGGATATCCAGGATGTCAGATAGCTATAAATAAAACATTTTGCAGCAGTATTCCAACAGTGCATTAAAGAAAGTGTCTAAAAAATTCTAACAGCTGCTTAAATCTAAAAGAAAATTAGGGTTTATAATAATTTCTTCACACTGGTTTCATGGTAGTGTACATTGAATGCAATCCTTTTAAAATCTGTTACTAATGAAAACTTAATTTATTCTTTCCATATCAGTGATTTCTAGCATTCTTCAGTTCTTCTGCAGCACTCTGTGTTCCTTGTCAGCATCTAATATTTCTTTCATGATGCAGCTCGAGAGCAAGATGGCTGGATTAAGCAAAGTGCAACAGCAATTAAAAGTGGAGTGGCTGCTGCAGTTTGAGTGCCCTTGACACCACTGAACAACAGGAAACAAGGTACCAGTGACAGAAAAATATAGAACCTTGTACCAGAGTCTACTTGGTGGATACAGGACTAGAGTTTGAAACTAATAACTGAAAGAGAAAAATGGGTCAAGACACATGAACTTGAAGTGTGTATATATCTTCAAAATTGAGTATACATATATATTCCTAGATAAAGGTGTTTAGAGGCCAAAGGAGTCTATGTTGCTGATATTCACATGGCTAAATTACATGTACTTTTTAATGGGGAAAGGGAAGAAATGGAAGAAGGCAAATGTTACAAAAAGCTGAAGGGAACCTACAGACATTCACATGAATGTGCTTAAGTGCTTCATTGTGAGATCTTAGGATTATTATGTACTATGAAAGTATTTGGGGTCATTCTTGGTGATAAATGTTATGAGAGCTTTGCTTTTGGCTTCTATTTAGTCTTGATGCCCAAAACGGAAAATGTCACTGCCAGTGAAAGCCATGTATTCAGCTCATGCTTATTCATCTGCATAAATGCCATCTCATATGAAATAATAATTTGGGTTCCTTTTGTAACCTACTTAATTCTAAAAATTCAGTTTCCAGGACTGCATACTGATTACAGAAATGAATATACTGTATCAAGTGATTTGTTTGCACACTGACTTGGACAACCACCGTTTCTCTCTCTGAATACTTTTCACTCACTGTATCAGTCAGTTATCTTAATTTTGGATGGTTGCTCTTTATGTTAAAAACATTAACAGAATCGCCTTTGTATGAAAGAGCCTCAAAATATTTCAGACTGAAACTATACATAATCTTTGATAGCAAGTTTCTTATCTGCCACCCACCATCTAAGTCCCAGCGCAGTATTTTGTTAGAACTTCAAAAGCTGCTGCAGAAGCTGTCAAAGAAGATACATTATCTTGAACATAAGAACTAGCATTTTGTTCCCTTTTGCTTGTTACCAGACAGCAGCTCATTATAGAGAAGCAAACTCCTGCTGAACTGCTATTGGGCTGGTATTCACAAACCGCATTACAAACTCTCTGGCAACATTTGTGAAACAATAAGTAAAACTCCAATTTATAAACAGAAGGATGAAATTTCACTACTAATGGTGGCAAAAGGATGACTGCTGTCAACAGAGAACATTGTTCACCTAGAAGCACTGCCTTAATCTGGGCATAATTTCCATTTTGTGGAACACTTTTGTCTCCTACTTTGTATCTGATTTTATGTTCTCACATGCAGCAGAACTCAGCCTATGCTCACTGTGACCTGGAGTTTTCTGCCCTAGTGACTTCTGTTCAAAGTACAGACCTACTCTTCTTTCTCATAGTTTTGCTTTATTTGGCTCTGTATGTATATAGGGGTCTGTCTTGGGGCCAGTGTTCTTTAAATTCTTTATCAGTGACACTGATGTTGGAATTGAGTGCACTTTCAGCAAGTTTGCAGATGACACCAAGCTGAGTGGTGTGGTTGACACAATAGAAGGAAAGGAAGCCATCCAGAGGGACCTTGACAGGCTGGAAAGATGGGCCCAGGTGAACCTAATGACGCCTACCTGTGCAACCCGTACTAGGGAACTTGCTCTAGCAAGGGTGTTGGACTCAATGATCTCTGGAGGTCCCTTTCAACCCCTACAATTCTGTGAATCTGTGATTCTATGATAATTAAATTTACCTGCTTTATGTAAACACTATGGGTCCTTCTTAGAGTGCTTTTTTTCATATGCATACCTTCACTCTGTTTTCTGTTAATTAATTATTTTATTCTCCACATTCTGTGAACTTCCTACAAAAGACTTCTGTAACAATTATTTTATAATTATAATCTTCATGAATGATGAAAGCAATGAGTAAAAGCAGGCTTCTTGATTTGATGGATTATCTTACTCTCTTTGAGATGAGTTTATGAACTTTTAATCAATGTGCTTTTATATTGTATAGGATTTTTTTTTAAAAAATAAAATTATTTTATGGCACTAAATCTACGTATATGTTTCAGTGAGCTGTATTTGGTTACCTAGATATGAACTTGGACTATGGCATATCAGTACAGACAGATTTAATATAGTTTTCTACTTGGTCAATTTTCAAGTTGGATTGTATTATTTGTATGTCACATAAATTAAATGCAGTTCTTTGATGTAAGTAAGTTGTCTTGTTAGCTATCTCAACCATTCTGCTTGTGAAATGTCCCAGAATTATTAGATTTCTTTGAAACATGTATCAGCAAGAAAGTGTCTTCAGTCAGCTTTCTTTTTAGGATACTTGAATGCTGATTACAATGCATTTCTTGCCACTAATGAAAACTTCTAATGCCTTATGCTTATTTTACTAGCTCAGTTTGTGGCATAGAATTGGAGAGTTTCAGCACAGAACAACTTAAATTTATCTAACCCTTCCCTCTACCTCCAAGCATGAATACCTTTCCCTATGTTATTCTGATCAATATTTATCTAGCCTTTTATTAAAGACCTTTAAATAGACAGATTACATGACCTCTTCAGGCAATCCATTATTATGCTTCACTCTTTACCCAGAAGTTTTTCTTAATTTTTATCTTGAATATTTTATGCTGTAGTGTAAGCCCATTATTTGTCCTATCCATTACAGATCAGGATAACACATCCCTCCTTTGCAGATGCCATCTATTTGTTATACTGTGTTTGTACTGTTCCTTTTCCCTTTAAGGTAAACTAGATACATTCTCTATTTTCAATTAGCTAAGCTTTTGTAGATCTCTGGTTATTCGTTCTTACTGAAGTTCAGCACCCAGGTGTTCCAGTTGTGTACGAGACTCTTTGTGGTCTTATGGCCCTTTCTCCCTAATTTTCATCAGCTAGTGTAACTACTCTAAGTATGCTTGAGTTATTTCACCAGGCAGAGATAACAAAGGAACTTACTCAGCTGTCCTTTTCTTTCTTACTCCATTCCCAGTCTGTGCATTTGAACAGGCAATTTATCACAGCTGATCTTTCTACTGATGCAACACATCCAGGTAGATGTTTCAATTTCCTCAAGATCAGCCTTTTAGGCTGGCGATTCAAGAGCCAACAGGAAGACTTGTTTGCAATGACTTTGAATTTTATTCTCTCACGAAGGAACTCCTTTCTTTGCCCTTTCCTAAATACATGTTTATGCTCCATTGTGTATGTGTCCTTAGAGAATCTCACTTTTTCCATTTCTTCTACGCTTATTTATTATGTTCCAGGTCAGCACAGGACTCCTTATTAGCCATATTGACCTTTTGATATATTTCTCACCTTTCATCTGCAAGAGGAGGATTTGCTTGCAATATCCACTTGAAAAGAGTAATGTTTATGCTGTTACTTCTCCTTTGTTTTCTGAGTTAACTTTCCTATTTACTTACAGATTTCACTGAAATTACTTCTTACCTCAACATTTTGCTCAGCTATTTCATCTTTGTTATTCAGAATCACATCTAAGACCCATTTAGATGCTCCCTGACTTGTAGATCAAGAAAAATTCACACAGCACTCCAAAAATAAAACGACATCTTAACTAGCCAAGTTAATCATCTAAGCCAAAGATAGTCACCTAGATTTCTTTTGTTGTAAACGAAGAGTAATGGGCCACTGTAGACCATGATGATAACTTTAGGATAAAGAATGAAGCATTTTCTGAAAGAGGCTTTTTCTGTTAAATTCTTTATAGATACAGTGCTTAGATGACTAGATTAAATTTCAGTGAATAACTTTTTGGGTTGCTAAAACTGAGTAACCTGAATCATGCTTTCTACTTTTTCTAAAATCTTTTATATTCTTAAATTTTAACAGATTTTTGGCTATTTGAAAATATTCATGACTACTAAACCTTTAATTCGGGATAATACTGTCCTTGATCCTCATCAAGCCTTATCTTCTTGATACTCATGGTTTAGTCTGAGCATGACAGTGGTCTGCATTGCAGTGCAAGGCAGTCTCTGCATTGATCTTTTCAGAAGTTACTTGATAAAGGAATTGGCAAACCATCAGCTCAGAGTTTACATCTGTTTCTTTAAATGGGAAAATACAAATTAAATTGATCAATAAACTATCAGTAGAAGTACTGAAGTTCAAACCAAAAGAATGAGGCATGGATGTTTCAGGGAACAGTTTTTTAACTTAATTCCTAAGTGGATAAATCAGACACTTTATTTGTATACTGGAAAAATATGGAAGCCTTGTTTTTTCTGTTTCAAGAATTGTGGAGTTTCAGAACCATTTTGTCTCAGCCCCAAAATACCAAGGTAATTTGCTGTAGTGGTTCTTATTTTGCCTGATGGTTGTAAAATAAAAATATTTTATGTCCTAAACAAGTTGGGAATGGTAATTTCTACACTTGACTGCTTCACAGTCCAAGCTGTTTGTCAAATGTGCTGTCACAATAGATTCTTTGGGTAATAATTTGAAGAATCAATAGTCTTCTCTCTTTTTTTTATGAAACCTGGCAACTTTTCCATCGATTGCTTTTCTTCTTCCAGCATTTCACCTGCTGCCTTTGCAGTTTCTGATTAATTTTCTAGCATCTCAGCTCATTCGTATATTTGTATATAACATGGTGACATGGGTTTCTGAGAATATGCTGGCTGTTTCTTTTTGGTTGCAGTGACCTGAGTTGGCAATATGTGACATATTTTATATATGCAATAATGTGCGGTTTAGGTAATAAAAAGTTTGACAAAGGTAGAACTTGCGTGCACACAACTGTAAGACATTATGGTGAAATAAAGTAGAAGATAAAAAAAGAATGTTTGGTATAATTGCTAGTGAAACATGTTTTAGATGGTAGTTAAGCAACAGAAGCTAAATGTGGTGGCCAGAAGCTTTTCTACTTATCTTTTATGTATTTCGTATGGTAATTAACAGTGAATATTACAGAGTGTAGTCGTTACTGCTACTAGTAACAGTAAAGTGAATGCTTGCTATGACCATCACTGGAATAACCTAACTGCATTTATCTTTTGGGTTTCTTTTCAAAAGAAAGGTTTTAACTAATGACAATTTAAAGCTCATTGGGTGTTCCAACTGGAGTGAAATTTTGCATTATCAAGTGCGGGTTCATTTATTACTAAAAAAGGTTAATAATAAAGTTACAGTTTACCTATGGCTGTATACTGTAGCAATTTTAGCCATTAAATAGCAATGATAACTTATACCGTTTGGGTATCAGTGTCTTAATTATTGTTGAAAAAAATAACACCATTCAGCCTTATCTATCATCGTCTTTTCTTACCGTCAGTTCCATGAATGTACCATCTTGTATCAAGACTCAGGGCCAGGTACAAGGTGAATATGTATTCATAATAGCTCTTATTTTCTTCTGTCCCAAACTACAAGTCAAACTGTTCCCCATGTATTAATTTTTATGCTTTAGATTTTTCTCAGTTTTATTGCTTTTTGTCTTTTGAGAACCAATTATATTTTTCTGTTTTCCACATATATAGGATATGACATGACCCAAGCTCTAGATAGCCTTCTAAATTACACATGTAGTAGTGATATCCAGGTGCTGGAGGGGACTGACGTTACACATATATACAAATGGTATTGCTCTAAATGCTCTTACAGTGCCAGCTTATTGCATGTTGTCAGACTTACCTTTTGCCTTGTGTATACCAAGACTACCGAGTAACTATTAATTGGCCTCTGTGAGGTAAATATTCCACTTGTTTCCTGTGGAATCCAGATGCCCATCCAGAAGATGGACATCCGGCATTGCTAGTAGGATGGCAGCTCTGATCTTCTCTGGGCATAATATAGCTTTATTGTGTGTCCTGACGGAGTGTGGGAAGCAGATTTGTATAATGTACAAATTAATGGTGCTAAAAGAGAATAAATTTATGAGGACGTATAAATAAAAACCTAATTAAACACAGACATCTATGTATCAATTTAATTTACTCTGGTGACCCTCAAGTGTGGGAGATTATGAATATATCTTTTGCCTAATGTCTGGGACAAAAATTTTCTTCGCAGTAGTTAGTAAGTGGCTGTGTCGTGGATTTGGGCTGAAAATATATAGAGATGTTTTGTTACTGCTGAGCAGCGCTTACACAGAGCCAAGACCTGTGCTGCTTCTCACTCCACCCACCAGGACAAGGAATTGGGAGGGGTCACAGCTGGGACAGCTGTCCCCACCTGACCAAAGGGATATTGCATATCATATAATGTCATGCTCAGCCTGTAAGGTGTTGGGGGAAGAGGAAGGATGGTGAGAGACATTTCATGTGACGGTGTTTGTCTTCCCAAGTGGCTGTTATGCATAATGGAGCCCTGCTTCTGTCCCCCATCCTGCTGAGGGGGAGAGTAAGCAATTGACTTCATGGTGCTTATTTGCCAGCTGGGTTAAATCACACCTGCTTAACCTATTCTTCTGGCAGAACCCATCGAAAACCTGAATATTTGCCTACCCTCAAATGTTGCGTACAAATACTGCGTGCAAGCAGTCCAACCAGATACAAAATATATATGTAAGTATTCTGTTTTCACAGTAGAGGCCCCAGTGCAGACTGCATTAAACAGGAAGCTTTAACTCTGTTGGCATTTCCAGTTCTTTCTAATCAAAGGAAAAACTTTAAACGTTGTTTTGCTTTCACTTGTCAAAGGATGGGAAAAATATGCATTTGGTTGGTTTAACTTACTGAAGTTATTTTCCTGTAATAGGAGAGGAGTTTATTCTTTTTAAGAGCTGGCAAGTGAATATTGACAGGTGCAGCTTTAAAAGCTTGCAGAAAAGTGGGTCTCTGATTAAAGTAGATCATTAACAGTCCTTGCTTATCTCTTCAGGGAGACATAGCTGTTGAAAAGATACTAAACTGTAATATTGCTTACCTGGATGATGCAGCTGTATACGTTTTTAGTTACTTCAAGTGGTTCAGCAATGCATCTGTGAAGTCAGTCTGCATTTGGTTCACATTAACTTAAAAATAACCAGGCAGTCTTAGATTTCTGGGATATCATAGATCTTAATACTTTACCATGTTCAGACACAAGAAGAAATAAAAGCAGAGGCATTCAATGTGGGTTTTTTTTTTCCCTCAGCCTTTAATATTACTGAGAGATCTTGGGCTGCACAGTCCACTTAGAGTTTGGGAACAGTGACTTTCTATTTGTGTACACTGAAATTGCAAAGGGCCGTATACATCAGCAGAACATTCATAAATCCATGAGATGGGATTAATCTGAGAGTTCTGAAGGAGCTATTGGATGTTATGGCAGCACCCCTTTCAATCACCTACCTAAGGTCTTGGCAGTCTGAGGAGGTCCCCGCTGCCTAGGAGCTAGCCAGTGTTGTTTCAGTTTACAAGAAGCATGTGAGAAAAGACCCAAGAAACAACACAATTGTTAGTGTAACCTCTGTTCCTGGAAAAATTGTGGAGATTATACTGCATTCCATTTAAAGGCATTTAAATAATAATGCAATCAGACACAATCAACATGGCTTCACAAAGGGAAAGTCCTGTTTAACTAATTTGATATCCTTTTGTGGTAAGATCACCCACCCAGGGGAGGAAAGAAAGGTTGTAGATGCAGTTTTTTTGAATTTTAGTAAGGCTTTTGAACCTGTGTCTCACAGCATCCTTCTGAACCAGTTGTGGGAGGATCAGGTTCACAGTCTGTTTGGTGTAGAACTGACCGAAGGGTAGAGCACAAAGGGATTTAGTGAATGGTTGGAAACCAGTCACTGGTTGTTCTGCAGGGTTCAATTCTAGGGCCAGTGCTGTTGAATATATTTATTGGTGGATCTGGATACAGGGGTTGAATGCACCATTAACAAGTTCAGTGGTGATACTAAAGCAGGAGGTGGTGTTGACTCTCTTGAGGGATAAGAGGCCTTGCAGATGGATCTAGATAGATTTCAGCACTGCTCCTTAGTAGGCAGCACCCACAGCAGGAAGAGAGGGAAAAAAGAGTGACAGGCATTGCAACTACTCCAAGCCCACTGACAAGCACTGTCGCTACTCCAACCCTAGCTACAGACAGTACAGCTGAACCTGTACTCGTATCAGTTGTCCGTATACACAGGAAGAAATACAGGAAGAAATCAGTTTGCTTTGTAAGGGGTAACAATGCACCAGGACTGCCAAGAGAATACAGGAAGAATCAGAACCAGAGGTCATCACCTGATCCCTGAGTGAACTTTTGACATATTCAACAAGATTTCAGCCATCTTCCAGGCTGCACATTATCACTTGGCTGCTCCATTGCTGCGAGAATGGGGACAGTAGCCTGGAATTAGAGGGAAGGGAAGACAAGCAGCTGGGATCCCTGTCCAGAGAAGGGGACATTGACAAGATGACTAGGAAGAAGACACAAGTCCTCTGCCTCTGTAGGAGGCTTCTTTCAAGTGAGCTGCCTGGGGCTAAATCATTGCAAGTATCAAGACACATGTACACTCTTATTTTTCCAGAATTTTGTTTTTGCATTTCTGAAAACTCTTACTAGACACCTATCTGTATGCTAGTGCTCATGAAACACTTCTACAAAATAGGTCCATGGGGAATACCATGAGCATAGCATCTCCAGCAAATTCCACTGTGTAATTTAATGTTAGCTTTTCCCTGTTGTGCAATCACAGCTGTAATTATCTAACTGTTCAGTCTAAGCTTTTGAATACAGACATTTGAATTCATTTGTATCTGGAAAAAATTACAGACTCAATTATATTTTACATGCAGATGGATTTTCAAATTCAACTAAAATTGCCATAAACAATGTTTTGTATTTTGAAAGCTGAACCTCAGTTCATAATTTCAGGAACAAGTAGCTCTGCAAAACAGAAAGCTTATGCTCCAAACTTTTGTTTGCAAAGGCAAATAGGTGGGTAGATGCCTCAATATATAGGTTAGTGTGGCATTGGATTGCGGTTACAGAACTGAATGCAACTTGTGTAGCATTGTATACTACATTTGAGAAGGAAAAAGATTCTTAAAAACATGTTGTGATGTGAACCTATACTGGTTTTGCAGTCATTCAGTTTTCTTTAACTGTACATTATTGGTCTGTCTATGTAGACTCATCAGTTCAACTGTGGTGGGAACAGTGTCTGACAGTGAGAGACTGCTCCTCTCTCCAAAGACCTTGATGTCTCTGTGGACAAGGCATAGAAAACTGAAAAGGGATACAGACTTCTCAGATAATTCTCATCTTGATCCACCAGTAATGCACTTTGAGCCCCAGGATTTTGTTATTTCAAGCTATACGCATTAATTGATAACCTAAGTGACACTGAGTTTGTGCATATACAGATCTATGAGTAGAAATGCAAGTGTCTTTATAGAAATACTGCAGTGTTTTTAATTAATTTGGAGGTATCTGCCAGTTCAGAGCTGTTTCTTGCTGTCCTTAATTGCACCTCACTAATCTCAGTAGCTGAGCAGAGATGGAGGATTCAACCTGCATTCAAGACAAATCATTAGTTTGAAGACAGTAAGCAAGCCATATAGATCATAAATTCCTTTTCCATGTAGATAAGGTCAGCAATTAAAAGTCAATGGCTATGGTGATTAAATCAAATAATGAATTACTGGGAGTTAGATGGCAGTATTAGCTTACAGTATGTCTTTGATATTTTGCTCTTCTGTTCAGGGTTTTCTAACACCTTTGTCACTTTTTTTGAGCATCACTTCGTGTTGTGTTAAGCAACATGGCTAATCTCTCCTTCTTTCCCCATAGGAGAAATGTGTGTGGTGGTGTGACTTATTTTGGTGGTATTTTTTGTGGGTTTTTTTCTTCTTTTTTTTCCCCCTATACCTTCCTACCTACCTTCGATTTGCAGTCTTAATTTTATCCTTTTGTAGGAACTTCTGAAAATAATCTGAGTCATGTTGCTACTCTCTGTAGACTCTGAGCCTTATTTGGAGATGAGGAACACAACTGGGAAGAACAGAGGGGTTCTAAATTCTTTCAACTTCCAGCTTCCTTTGATGTCCCAATATATCAACTATGCTTAGTAAAATCTCTGCAGATTGTTTTAAACACAGTATTTATACTTAATTTTGTTTGCCAACATGTAAGTTATGCTCCCTGGCACATCCTTTCTTATTTGGTAGAATTCCAGTGCTGAAGGGCCTGAAAAGAAAAGAAACGAATGAAGTTCTAGTTCCTCCTCACATAAAGCTATTCCTGCTTTATTCTTCTCATTTAGCACTTTCACTGTGTGAGTAGGTATATAGGTGAATGATTTACCTCAGTGCCTTAAAGTAGGTTTATTTTGTAATAGTTTACTTGCCACTTCAAACTTGACCCTAAATATAAATGACTGTGGAAACATTTCCTCTTAACCATTTTAGAGTTCATGACATTTCAAAAATAAACACCATTTAAGTCTTAAATCACTTGTTAAAAAGGATTCAATGAAGAAAAATGATTCCTAATTAAATTGGCTTAGACTAAACATTTAAAGATGTTAAAATATGCACTGTTGATTTTCCCTCTGCAGGTGCATACATAAAGCTTGCTGAATAAAACACCGCTCCATCTTGGCACAGGTATAAGTATGGCTTTTTGGATTATGTTATTCTCAAAAAGTTCCTTAGAGTGCATTAAATCATATTTCCAAGTTATACGATTCAGTTTCTAGAAGGAGTGTCTTCTAGAAGAGATGCTTTCTCCCAGAAGATGTTTAGCATGGAAGTAGTCATAAAGAATGTGTATCCGTGGATGTGGATGGATATGTGTGTGTGTATATGTAAATATGTAGATATGGCATACGCTTTGGGTCCATGTTTATGACCTGTAGAGGGATGGACAGTCCATTTTTTTAGAGCCTGTATCATGCAAAACTAGGAGGTAAGGTAATAGCAGATATGCCTTCTACTTATGGACTAGGATATTAAGGGAAGGATGAAGCCAGTTCTATGTAGATCTGGATGTTTGTCAAAGTACCAAGTCAGGTTGGAGGGCACCAACGTAACTTCAAACTGTATTCATTTTGAAATTGTATTTCCTTCTATCAACTGTAGCCGTTCCATCAGTTTTGAAATATGCTCTCATTTTGAACAATGTTACCACTCATGCATGTAGACATATTCATAGACACATACAGATGCTAGTCTCACCAAGTTCCAGGGACTGTGGTTGTCAGCTGGTGGCCAACATCATATATTTGAAGGTTCCACTTGAATTTTCTTCCAAAACAAGCAAGCAAAATGTTATGGAGGATGGTGGGTTTTTTCAGATTGACTATTAATCTTTTTCTTCCTGACTGTGCATGTGCAATGTTTATATTTACTTTTGGGGAAAAAAAACCCAAACCCAAATGCTATCCTTTCTCTTGGAAAACTCATTCAGTTCTTAACATGTAGGCTGACTGCAGCATCAGGGGATATCTTAATGGCTCCTTTTTATTGTTTTTATAATGATTTTTTTTTCTTAAATGATTGCATCATCAATGTGAAAGTCTTGGTTTCAAATGCTGTTATCAACACATTATATTTAGCTCCATCTCTTCAATATTAGAAGGAGCACAATGGAACTAAAAAGGCAGACTTACTGTACATTTTGCTGAGTTAAAAGTTCATTTGCAATCTCAACATTCTTGTTACATGTTTTTTACTTTTATTAGAGGGGTCTTCTGCTAATAAATTAGCACTTACTAGATAATTCAGTACCTCAGGTGTTGCTGGTGAACTACAGAGCAGAGCCTTTTACTTGTTTGTCACTGATTGAATCTAGACCAATTTTGGACCTCAGTTTGGTTTGGTTTTCAATTCCCAGCTCTGTGGGACACTTAGCAGTGCCTGTGAGATGAATTTACTGGGGACTTGATTGTAGTTTTTAAGTCGCACCTACCACCCCCAGGCTTTGCACGAACAAACTGTAGAAGCAAAGAATCTTCTGGACTACAGAGACTGTAATCCCTTTTCACCTAGAGAAAGCTTTTATATCCCAAACGTTTTTGTCTCCAAGGCTGATTTCATTTATTTGTTTATTTATTTATTTATTTATTTATTTATTTATTTATTTAAGAAACAAAACAAACTCCACCATCTTGCATGTAGGCATAATTTCCAGTGTTAAATTCTATGGAATCTAAAATGGCAAAATCTCCCTATGCGTTTGGTCTGTAGCTCCCAAGCTCTTGACAGGAGTTTTCCTATGTAGTTTTGCTTTGTAGATGGTCCTTTCTACTGTCCCTCTCCCACCCCTCTGGAATCTTTCTACTGTCTTTCTTTTTTAGGTAACTGGACATAACTTAAATCCTTCTAGATACAGGCTTACCTGGAGGGTACAGGAAAGAGGACTGCCTTAAGCATTGTAATTCCACACAGAACTATCAGACCTAGATCTTCCAGGAGTCTTACAGTGTAGAAAAACTTGTGGAAAACCACTTTCTTAGTAAATAATGCCTTAGTATGTATTTAATTGTGGAAATACGACACATAAAAATGGATGTAGAATGGGAGGTTCTACAGTTATCATTCATTGGTATCGGATGTTAGTCCAAGAAGAAACGTTATTAGTAAGGCTCAAGAAATCCTGAGTATTGTTCATATATGAAACTGTTATCATGAATAAAAAACCAACACAGTGTGAATAATTTACCAAGAAAGTGGAGTTTATATATGTAGGTAGCAAAGGAATATGAATGGGACATTAAAGATTTTTCCTCCAGTTTTATATTCATATGTCAGAATTTTAAGGATTTTATTTATTCATTAGATAAAGGTGAGAATTAGCTCTCAATTTCACAAAAAAATAAATGCATAAACTATGTTTGAGTAATAAACAACTAAATGTAAGGATGTGAAATTGTCCAGAGCATTCTACAACTGTACATTGGCATAAAAAATTAGTTGTGTTACTTTATCTTTGTCTTAATGCAGAATTTCAGGACCCCATAGTCTCTTACAGGCCCTAACCATGGTAGGGGTAGGAGACTTGCTTACACAAAGATGTGTAACACAGACCTCTTTCCCTCCTTTTAAATTTCAGTTAAACTATTGTGTTATGCCAGAGAAGTCATACTTGTCATGTTAGGAAAATGTTAGTCAATCTTGAAGGTCTTTTCTAACCTTGATGATTCTATGATTCCTCAACTTGGACATTCCCAATTGACATTATAAAGATGCACTCTTCAAACTAGTTTGGGCTTGATCCTGCTAACAGTTAAATGCCAGCAATATTCAAACATATAAACAAGGAATGATCTTACAGCCTCAATTAGGATTTCATGAGTCTTAAATTTGGAATCTGTTCAAAATTATTTTCCTGATGAAAAACAAGGAAGCATAGAACTTCTGAAATAGCCTTTTTTGTTTCTTAAAGAAAAAATAAATCTCTTACAGTAGCTATAAAATAACTTGCTGAGCCAGCAAATTTTTTTTTTGGTATTAAAATAAGACTAAATCATAAGACCACATCAGACGCTGAACTTAAGTGCATCTTTTTTGTAGAATTGTTTTTTTCCAGAACTTGACCATAGTGATGGTGAGTGAAAGGAAGAATGAAATAAAGCAGGAGCAACAGTTATTGTCGGAGCAGCTGAAATGCTCCTCTTATTTCTTTATTTATGTGTTTATTTTTTTAAAATCATATCATTTGCAATGGCATGTAGCAGTTATTTCATTTTTGTGGGGGTTTTTGGTGGTTTTGTTCGGGTTTGGGTTTTTTAATTGTTTTGCTGTAGGCTTTTTTTCTTTCAGAAGAATGAACAGTCTTTTTAGTATTTTAGCACAGTATTCAGAACATGGGGCAAATGCTTAGTATTAGTGAGAACAAGGTTTATACCCCTATCTTGACTAGAGAACAAAATATAAAAACCTTGATCTGAGAGCCTTTATTCTTGCTTTTTAGCAATTGGTGGGCAATGTCAGTAATTAATTTTTTCATTTAGGGGAGCTTCAAATAAAGGAAGAAAACATCCAAGAAAGGAAGAGTTCTGGGAGGGCATTGAACATACATTTGTTCAGCCTAGGGCTGAGTTTTGTTCCTTTTCTAGTACCAGATGGTTCACATAGGGGCTTTTGTAGAGGTGTTTTTTTTTCTTGCTTGGAGGAGTTAGGAAGCTATGTTTATTTACCTATCTACCTTAATAAATTTACATCATCCAGATACTGGCATCTAATATGAAGAATAAAAGTGTCTTGGTGTGACGATCTCCTTTTTGGTGGCAAACAATACTGATGCACTTGCAAAACATGCAATTGAGAAGAAAAAAAAGTATGTCTAGATGTTTCAAATCTAATTCAGCAACATAAATGTTGGTGGGGGTGTATGGGATTATTTGTATCATAAATTCTTCATTCATTAAACCATTGTGACTTAAGTTGGTTTCTGCCTTTAGGAAATAGTGATTCATTTTAGTTTATCAACATCATTTACTTGTTCCTTGAAAGACAGGAGGTATCCACAGTTTGACAGAGCTGTGGATAATTTCTTCTTCATATAATCTCAACTCAAAAATTGCTCACATCAGGAATTCTCTTTGCAGTAATGAACAGCACTCTTCCTGATCAGTAGCATTAATGAAAGAAGGCATAAACCAGTCTTTTTTATGCTTACAAATAAAAGGTAGATGACCTTGAACCATCTAGTCCTAATCTCAGGTTATTAATCTACATTTTGCACTGTTATTTTCAGTAATACAAAAATGCAAGTTGGGAGAAAAGAAGGAAAAAGCAACATTAGAAGTACATCAGGAATTTCAGATTTCTTATGAAGTTTCAGGAGTAAGGAAAAAAGTGTTGAAGCTTACAGAATCTGGTGGGACCTCATCCATGGCCATCCGTTGTCAGTGAAAAAGTACTAGTATTATTATGACTGTATGGTGACTTTGAAGCAAGATTAGGAAAAGCATCCACTGTCTGCTTTTCAGGAACATGCGAAAGGCTTGGTTGGCTCTGAAGGATATGCTGGTCAAGTATGTAACAATCCACTGTGGTGAGGAGCAAAATAACCCAAACCCAAACCAAACCAAACCAAACCAAACCATGCTGGAAGGATGATGATGTCCACAGCCTTTATAGACAGAAGTAAGCAGAGTGTGAGAGAGGGGAGAAAATGGGGCATTCCATCAAAACTCAAATACTGGCTGGTGTACAGAACAGTGGGGGAAATACTGGTAGTTCTTGACCACTGTAGTACTTTTGGCCTTAATCTGTTGAAAAAAAAAAAAAGCAAAGCTCATATCAGATGCTTCTGAAATGAAGTATAAAGGCTAGTGACATTTAGAAAACCATTGATTTATGCTATATTTATGTAATAAAATTACCTTAGTCAGTTGCATGGATAGAGGAAAACTACACGATTAAAATAGTCAATGAGTCACAGTTAGAAATTTGAACTGTTAATCTGTTGGGCAGAAAGTTCCAATGCTTTCTGTAGCCATCTAAGGGGTTTCAATTTATTTAGCTGTGATAACTGCAATTGATCAATATCTTAGTAAGGGTAATATATAACAAGTTATGGTCTCTTTCTGTGATGAATATATTTTTGTTCTGTTCAAGAACTGGGTGTTTATTTGCCAACAAGGTATTTTTAATACAAGTCATGAAATAAAAATTATAATAGCAATCTAAATGTGTAAGTAATGTGCCTGCCATTTTACCTTTAAAAATCCCATTAATTAAAAGGTACTCGTGAAACAGTAGACAAATAATTCCAGTCATCTGAATTACCTTCCAAATCTTCACTGAAATGAACTTATGCAGCCTAGTCTGTCCATCATTAATTTTTTGGTCATCCTGGGATTTATAGTTTGTACACCTTTAAGGACCTGAGCTTGCTGGTATTCACTGCTTTGGCAAGAATGGACAGATCCCTGGGCTCATGTCATAGGTGCAGCATCCAGTTCACTACCCTCAATTTCTTTACCAAGTCAAAACATCTCCCAGATGTGAAAAACTTAATACTGTTAGTTTTCACAGTCGTCATTTCCTGAATAACTAAGGTATATTTAGAATAGATGCCTGACTCAAATGAAGACAAAGCTAAAAAATCCACCAGCTTTTAGAGGACTGCAGTATAATGGATTCATCTACCACAACCTTTGATGCTTTCCAAGTGGGTAACTTGAGCAGCAATTATTTGCTAGCTGTGGAAAAATACTTTCCATGCTCACTGGTGCCATCAGTAAGAGGACTGTAGAGTTAAGCTCTGTCAAGTCAGAAACAGCAGAGATGAAAATGGTTTTGAATCCAGCAGTGCTACAGGTGAGAGGCTGTGGGTCGGGTATGAACCCCTGAAGTGTCAGAGCTGAATCGAGGTTTGCTAAATATGAACCTTCCTACTTACAACTTCAGGTATGTGCTTTCTTCAGCAGAAGGAGTGAAAGATGTGACATTACCCCGTAGGGTAGAAAACCAGATTGTCTCCTTCACCTATGACTGAATTTATTCCATCAAATGCATGTGGGGGAGATAAGGTTTGCAAAATGACTCTTAATGATTCTAAGACTTTATTTACTAGCCTGGGGATTGCAGCTTATTAAAAAACTGAAAAGAATGATGTTTTGGGGATTGTTTCTTTTTAATAAATGGAAACTTTGATTCTATTATTTCTGGAAGGTAAAGAAGGAACAGAAAAATAGAAATTATGAAACTGTTTACAGGGAAAAAGCACCCACACATGAATGTGACTACTCCCAACTGCTTGTTAAGCTTACAATCATCATAACATGATCCTGCACATCTCCAAAGTGTCCACTTAGGAAGGACATGTTTTATACTTACCTTTCTTATTTAGGAGCTGTTGACCCTTTCAATAGGAAGCTGCTACAAGGAAGTGCTGCCAGATCTGATACTTGATGTTTGGCAGGGTGTGGGAGGAATGACGAAAGCTATCCACCTCACTGCTGCTGTGTCTGTAAAAACAATATAGTCTTTTTGCAGTGTTTATTTTTCCTTAATACTCATACCCCTTGGAGGCTGTGACCCATGTCTTTTTCTTACTACAGGATCTAGGCAAGAAAGTGGCTATGTTATGGTTTCCTAGAAGTCTAGTTCTCCAAAGTGAGCAGTCTTAATGATGCTTCTTTCCTTTTCTTCCTTCCCCATCAGTTCTTTTCCTTCTCTTCCAAATAAGCTTCTCCTGTCTCTGTAACTTTTCTCCAGTCCTTTGGCACCTCTTCTTTAATCCTCTTCCTTTCCCCCCTGCTCCCTGCCAGGGGAATCCTGGCAACCTGACAGCAAACCTCCCTGACCTCAAACTTCTTGGCCTGAGCCTAAAACATTCATGGGATTTTACAGGCCCTCGGGCAATTTAATGCTGCAGCTCGTGACAATGACTTTGAGTGCAGCAGGGGAACAGCAACAATTTGGATAATGTTTAGGCAGGCTGTGAAGAACACCGCTGGAATCACTGGTGTCTGAAGCTAAGAATGTGTTATTTTGTGATTGTGGGGGTTTTGGATTTTTGGTTTTTTTTTTTTTTTTTTCTTTTTTTTTCTATGACAGTATGAATGTATGGACACTAAGGTGATGCATAGGCAGAACAGAAATCATAGTTTTGCCAGCCTCCCACTGCAGGTGGGAGGAGTCTATCAGTACAGGCTGTTCCGGACACTGATGGAGCACTGAAAGATTAGGAAGGCTTGAGCCTTTCCTCACTGGGGAATTACTCTCTCAGGTTCATCCTTCGTTTTTCTTCCTAGTGTCTGGGAACAGGAGGAAGACAGGCAAGCCTCTGGAAAATTCCAATACCAAATTTTGTTGTGCAGTGTAGTACCACAGGGTGACACAGATATTTGCATGTTTTGGCAAGTAAACCCCAAAGTTTTCCAGAGTTTCTTCTGCAAGTGTAGGTTTGTAGATAAGATAAGCAGCAGTGTTTGGCATTTCAGTACCTCACAAGGACACACAAACCATCAATTCAACCCCATCCCATTAGAAATGACTAAGAAATAATGAGGAAATGAGCCAATCCTTTCCTCCTGGAGCGCTGCGTCCCAGGCAGGGTAGGAACAGCTCTCTCTCAGCAACACTGAAGCTTGTAGTCAAAAAATACAACAGCCAATGTGGAATGTAGCCTTCCTTCTCCAGGAGAGGCTTGTGGATCTCTGAAAGAGAATCTGCTCTGGACTTAACACATGTTAAAGGTAAGATTGAGAAAGTTTCAGGGGGACTATCATCATAATCATCATCATCATCATGATCTTTTCGGGGGTGTGTCTTTATTTCAGCCTGTGAGTTTTTTCACTTTCACTCTTCCAATGCTCTCCTCCATCCTCCCAGGGAGTGAGTGAGCAGCTGCGTGCTGCTTAATTGCTGGTCGGGGCAACGTTGTTCTTTCTAGCAAGCTGCTCTGTGGTACTACAAAACAGAGATACTAGTTTGTTAAATGCTGTACTTCTTAAGTTATAATTCAGTGGCAATGTTAGTTTAAGATCTTCTTTCCTACCTTGGCTAGCACAACTAGTTGAGTGGCTGCATTATGAGTGGTACTGGGAAATGAAATTAGAAGAGAGATGAAGAGTCTGTGTTTCTGTGTGTAGAATCTTATTTCGTTACTTGAAACAGGCTGAGAGAATGAAAGGTGGCAGAGGGTTCATGAAGCTGAAGAGGAACGGGGTTGAACTACTGTTACCACCGAATGCTTTGTACTTTGAGCCATGGCCTGAGTATGGAAAATAGTGAGTTTTGAAAATAGTCCTCAGAAACAGGGCCTCAGGACATGTATAGAGTTATGATGAATATCCTTCACAGATTTGGGGTTTATTTATACATTTATTTATTTATTTATCTATATATCTATTTATTTATTTATTTATTTTAAAGTTTTCATCCAATGCAGGTAGCTGTATGTAGTTAAGCAAATAAGTAGGGTTGCATGTATGCTGAGCATACATGCAAAAAACCCCAAACCCTGACCCGTTTGGGTTTTAGGAAACTTGCTGTGACATCTCACTAAAGCACCAGCAAAATCTTCTCTGGTTTATCAGGCAGATCTGTTGCTGTTTCACCATAGAGATTCCAGTTTGAGTCTTAGGTACACTCACGTTCAGTGTGTGCAAACAGCAGCACTGGACATTCTGGGGGCTCCTGCAATTGCTTATGTTGGCACAGCTGTCCAGTCCCCAGCTGGCAGACTCCAGCATCCTGACCCAGTGCACCACACTGTGTTGTCAAGATTCAAAGTGTTTAATTTTTTATTTGGAAGATGGGTAGTCATGGGAATGAGAGGCTTATTGGTTTGTAACGGACATCTTCCACCGTGCGCGTTATGCGGGTTTGGGAGCACTCGCCTTCCTGTACGCTGACAAGCCGCCCTGGCACAGGCTGGCTCTTTTAAAGATGGCTCCCCAGTGCCAGCAGTTCTAAATCTTTATCTTGCATAGGAACAGATGGAAATCATTCACACATCTGAGCAGCAAAATCTCAACATGGACTGGGCACAGTGGCGGATATTTGGCTGGGTGTTTGTTGTTTTCTTTGCTAGTTGATTTCCAAGGCGAAGTACATATTGTCAGGCATCTGCACCCAGTGGGCATAAAACTATACTATTTAAATCAATACAGAATCAGAGCACCTGATATAAATGGGAACTTCTTCCATTAGGAATAATTACATGCTGCCAGCACTCCTGAAAATGCATAAACAAGACACTGATCTCTGGAAAACTTGTGACTATTCACTGGTTCAGAAGTTTAGCAGTCAGATACATCCTGGGGATGTGCCTTATAGCTTACTTTGTAGCCAGCCTTTAATTTTGTGTTTGAATTGAAAAAATTGACCTGGTGGAACAGAGGAACAGATCCAACATTGCTATTACTGCCTTCAAAAATACATTGCCTGTGAAAAGTACCTTACCATACATTACCCTGCTTTGCTTGCATGCAGACTAAGAAATAAGTATTTTTTTGGTTCACTGATAATGTATTTTTTAAGGGCTCACCTTTCATAGTTACAAGAGTATAGGTATAACAAACCATAGAATGAGATTGGGGTGAAAGCTGGAAGACTTGAGTAGAGGCAAGCATAACAGGGATGAAAGACTCATGCTCATGTGTTGTGAGAATAACTTTAATATGTGAACAAAAGGATGCTATGTTTCAGAGCACTTGGGAAGACTTTCCAGAGGCCAGGTGCCCACCAAAGCTGCTGTATCACTCCCCTTTTCAGCTGAACAAGGGAGAAAATATATATTGAGAAGCTTAGAAGTCAAGATAAGAACAGGGACAGATCATTCTGCAATCAGCGTCACTGACAAAACAGACTCAACACGGAATAAGGAGAGAAAACTCTCTGATTTATGACACTGCACTGCACACACAGTGAGACCATGGTCAGGTTATGAGAAGTGCCACCAGATCTTAAAGCACCTCCCCCCACCCCTCCTCTCTTAGCAGACTTCACTTTAGTCATGATTTCCCTTCCTTCTTCCCTTCTCATTATGGCACGGGGAGGGGCAAGGAATGGGGGAATGGCGGTTTCAGTCAGTTCCTAAATGTGACTCCCAGAGGCGCTGTGACCGTTATTGATGGACTCGGCCTTGGTCAGCAGCGACTCCGGCCTTGAGCAGGCTGGTGTTTGCTCTCTGGGGTCTGCAGAGAGCTTCTGGTTGCTTCTTGCAGAAGCCACCCCTGCAACCCCACCTTCTCCACCAGAACCTGGCCACACAAAACTGCAACACCTATACTTTCACAAACTAAGCTTTTTAATATAGGAATTTACTACTCAAATGCTGAATTGTACCCTTGATTCAACTACAAGTAAATTTTACTGTGAACTTGCTTAGGTCCCAGCCATATTATGTACTCCTGTGGGACCCGATATTTCCTACCTTTCTCCCAAGTTCCTGAGATGTTAAGGTGAGCTTGGCTGAGGAACGCAGGTCTCAGGAAATAACTACGATCTGTGATTGCTGGTCCCAGCATTAAGGGACTAACATGCTTTCCTCCCTTGTGGGCAGCCAGACCCCCCAGCTGGAAGGCAGGTTGACCTTCTGTGAGAGACTAGGTGTCCATCTCCAAGCAGGAGACCACCTTCCAGCAAGAAAAACAAATACTATTCCTTGGTGAGACTACGACACAGGTGTAACTTTTTTTTTCACCTGGAACTGAAGCCAGTCAAATTCCTTGTATCAACTTTGTTGTAATATGCAGCAGGTTTTACTACTTTGTGCTTTTCATGCCTGTATTGACTTAGGTAAGTCAAAGTCCATTTCCATTTGCTCACTAACTGCTAACATGCCTCAGGAGAAGCATTCCTAAAATACAGATGTATTAAAAATGGGGAAAGTATTACAATTTGTTTCTTTTTGGGCCCTTTTATGACTATCTTCTTGTTTTCCTTTTTTCCTGCCCACTTGTTCTTGATTGTGTTGGACATGGGTTGTGTGCTCAGTTTGTGATCTCTTATCTTTTCTACGTATTTTTGTCTTATTAAATAATTCTTTCTCTTACACACAGTGACTTCCCGAACAAAGAAGTTGAGTACTTGATCACTTCAGGAACAGGAAAGGAACTTCACCAGGAATGTGTTTCCTAGGCTAAGATGTCTTAACATATTCAAGGTAAATTAGTTTCAAGTCGTGTAACTAACTGGATATAAACACAGTTGTGAATGCCACTGATGTAAATTCGTAGGTGCATCATTACATGTTGTGCAAAACTATATTTGCCAGCTCTTTTTTTATGACCAAAGTACATTTGGAACACAAATATCCACCCATTCATAAAATAATGCCCAATCCTAAACAAGCTGTCTTAAGTAAGCAACAAAATGTTAGGCAGTTAGTTATCTAGCTTTGAATTGTGTTACAGACCTGCTCTGGACAACATGGGATCTAATTCAAGTTCAACAGTAATCCATAAATATTTTTTATAGATGCCAAATCAAACATTTTGTAATTTATCAATTTGTTCAATGAATGCTTAGTTTCCATTAGAAATCCCTTTGGTAGAGGTTCTTAAAGGAATTTCTTGTAAAGTTTCATTTATGCCGGAAACATCTGCCAAGGCAGATATTGGACTGTATCAAAGAGAGACTAACACTTTAACATCCACTGAGGTGTGTCATTTTAAACCCTAGTGCTTTAAATAAAGACTTCCTCTGATTGCAGGGAGTCTTTAAGAATTAGGACCTTTAAAAATTAAACCAGAGGAATAAAAGAAAATATTTGGCCGAAGATGAAAATATTAGTAAAGAAAAAAGAGAATGATTGTGATACCTAGAAATACTTCTAACCTTATGTAGGAGTGCCTGTGTCTCGGGGTATTGGTTCGATAAGAAATAGTAATTTTACTGAAAACATTAGGTCTGAAGATAAGCTTTCTAATTTAATCTTCTTGAAAACTGAAGCTTGTAACACATATTATCTGCATCAGAATGAAATTTGTCAACTTTACAATTTCAGTTTACTGACAGTAATCTAAATAAAAAATTTCTGTAGATTTGTTTGGTCTTAACCATATTTCCCAGCTACATTGCAGTGTACTGGGTGATGGTGCCCGCAGTGTGAGAGTCCCATGTGCTCACTCTTTCTGGGGAGGTAGGCTCCTGTGAAGGACTCTTTCCCATCACCCATCTCCAGGGGTGCTTCACACAGCAATGAGTAGCAGCCACCCTGTCCACAGTGCTGTTGAAGCCAAGTGAGTCTCATCTGCACTGAGGTTCTTTGGGTCAGCTCAGTGTTTCCAGCTGTCTCACTTGGCAAAAAGGGTGAGTGGGGCTGGTGCTTCTTCTGGCAGGAAAATGAATGGCAATTGTTTTAAAGATGTTGAAAGTTGCAGCTTTTCTTTTAGTAGAAGATCCTCCCCCACTTCCTTCTGGCTATTGCAGGCTCTCAAAGGTGAATCGAAGTGTAAAAAATAAGGAAGTAGTAGACTTCTTCAGAAGTGTAATTAGCATAGCCAGACTTTTGCTTAGTATCTGTTTCCATTTTGTTAAAAGATGGTAGACTGTTCCTCTGAATGTAGCATATGCAGACTGTTTGGCATCTATGAATTAGTCAAACCCATCTATTATATAACAATTGTAAATCATCAGCAGTAACCGTGTCATCTGGGGCAACAGAAAAATGTGTACCTGATGTTTTATTCAGCAGGAGGTTATTATAATGGTACCTTAGTGCACAGTGTATGTCGTGCCCTCGCTCTACATAAATTTTTTATTAATTGCATTAATTAATATTCTTCTATTTTTAAAATATAAAATGCTTCTCATTCTAGGTTCTGAATACTTGTTTATAATTTAAAGTTATAAAATGTTGTGGTAGTATCTTTACTTACTTTATTTAACTTCAATAATATAGAAATATGCATAAGCAAATGTAATAAAATGACCCATTTCCAGAGCAGTCATAATAAATCTTCTTATCTATCATTATGCTCTTCCCTAAATGCCAGAAGGAATGATAGCCTATGGATGTGCTAGGAAGCTAGTAACTACTAATAATGTAGCAGACTGGGCAAGAGTGAATCTGGAAGTCTGTTAACATCAATGTCAAAGCATCTGTTGACGTTCCTGGAATCACAATTTTAACCTTCAGTGAATGATGTAATTAACACAAACTCTTTCATAAATCTATTAGCGTCATCAATCCATGAAGATCTTTATATTTCATCAGTGCTGTTTTAAAACTTTACTTTTGTGTAGGTTCTTCTCAAACTCTCTAGGTAATTATTTTCAAGTCCTTCACTTTGATCATTAGTCTTACAAACGTAAAAGTGAAATTTTGTCTGATGGGGTAAATTGCAAGAGAAGTGTGACTTCAGTGGGCTTGTGATAATTTGTGATGAAAATAATGGTCAATCTTCAGAGGCAATGGTAGTCAAGTTGTAGCAGGTAAGAAATGCTGATGTGCATATGTGTGCATTATATGCATAGTTTATTTATATATAGAGAGGGATTACTGCACTTCTGGATTCAGCAAGATATAAATATCCTTTAGATTTAATATCTAGAGAGATTGATCTTAAAAATTTGAAAGACTGGGAATAACAAATAACACTAAATATTGGTGCAAGTAAGTAAATACCCAGTACCTTGGGTTTTGTCTGTTATTATGTCTGCAATGCTAGTGAAATACCTTTTTTTTTTTTTTTTTTTTTTGGTCACTGTTCCCTAACTCTGTAACTTAGCTGTTTTCCACATCCTAATGATGGTAGCAAAAGGTCTGCTGCAGGAATCCCTTCCTTTGCTGAGGACTGCAATGATTAATGAAAGCATTACATCTCCAGAGAGTAGCCCTCTAGCAAACTTCTCACTAAATATATCCATTAAAAGCTGGCATACAATATGCAGAAAAGATTTAAAGAAATATACTGGAAAGCCGTCTGGGATTTCAGTGTTTCCCAGAGGGCAATTTTTTGATGGCATTAACGATCTCCTGTGGAGAAATCTGTGTCTAATCATTCTCTGTCCCTGCGTGACTCTATGCAGCATGACATCCTGCAGTATATATTACTACATATGTACTCTAGGGTATTCAGTAGCTGGCAAATTACTTGAGTGGCTTATTTACTTTTGCAGAAGTTATGACTACTTCTGCACTTCAACTCCTGATGAAAGAAATAATGGTTATTTTCCAAAGTTTTAACCTTGAGGTTATCCTGCTACTCGATAGGCTAAAGTTTACAGTCTTAAAATCTGTCCTTCATGCTTAGCTAGAAAATCACAATCAGAGAAATGAGTCTGAAGTAGTGATACCTCAAGCTGATCTAAAGCTGGAAAATTAAAGAGAGAAGAAAATCTTGGACGACAATGCAGGTCATAGACAGCTGCCTTGCTGTGCTTCCTGCTGCCTGGCAGGAGATGTGCACAGCATCCAGGCAGGCATAAAAATTTAGAATCATTCTCTCCTTCCCTTTAAACAAAACAATAGGCAAAGTTCTTATCCATAAAACGTAAAAAGATACACTACCCCCACCCCCCAGCTCTGCCCACCCTCCATAGGCTGTGCCTATTGGAGAGGGCCAGACTCTGAAGGTGATCCCTGAAGCTTCCCTAACAAGTTGGACAGCCATTCCTTAAGCAGCAGATGGTTTCCGTGACATTTTAGTTTGTTTCTTGTTTGGTAAAGGCTGAGTATCTTTGTATCCTCTGTTCAGGCTCCTTGAATTTGCAGACCGCATGCATTGCAACAACAAAGAGTTTAAAGTAAAACAAAGCTGTGTTTGCTGGATTTTATGTACAGTTTTTCAGAGCATAAATGAGATCAGTGTTGTGACCACCTGCTACTGTAAAGTTCCTCTAATAATATTCTACTTTTATTATTATGTTAATATCCTTCCAGCTATGGTTCATCAGTGTTCTCAAACGTAACAGGAAAGTATGAATGTATTACAGAGATTGGCTTATACTTTCTCTCACATTTTATAATAAAGTGAGTGACACTCAGAAAGTGTGTGCAAGAGCAAATAAGGCAGAGGGAGGCATTTTATTTATTTCTCCTACAACATTTTTACTCAATTTTACCCAATTCAGAAATATTTCTTGTGTAGCTTTTCGTACAATTTCACTGCTGTATATGAAATACACAGAGAGGTGAATTCATTCTTCAGCCATGCTAGCCTTCATTTAAACAGTCTGGCATCTGTGAGAGTAAATATTGCTCACATCTCTGGTCAAACTCGTTTTAGAATTTGAGAGTCATGAGGATAAGTGGGAAAGTGACAGAACATGTATTTTCCTAACTTAGAAACCAGGTACTTTGTTTGTGAAGAAATAATCCTTCTCAGACCTGTTACCAAATCTTACTTTGGTACAAGCATAAAAGCAGTCTACTCCATGGTGTTTTCAGCTGTGCCTCGTTAAAGGTTTTATTCTATTAATGTCAAGCTAATCTAATTATAACTGAGCTTCATTTTCTGGAAATCATTTAGTATACCTATTCACAGCATCTGTAACATTGACTTCAAATGCTTTTGTAAGGTAATTTTTGTGTAGCTTTAGTGGGATGGGTAATTAGAACCTGCTCCGGTAAGCATTGTGTCATACTATTTTCAGTGGGGTGAGAATGATACCTGGAGGTGTAATTGCCCTTATGTTTTTATGGATTCTTTTAAGATCAAAGCTATCAATTATGAGAGACAAAGACATTTAGACAATAAGAACAAGTGTATACATCAAGCAAAGTCAGGCAAAGGTAAATCTGAAATTGCTTCAACTTGCAACAGGAAACTTTTAATGTTTATACTAATATGCTACTTGAAAATAATTTCTTTAAAAAAAAACCCCATAAAATTATGGAGAAGGATGGTGTGCTTCTCTGAGATGATTATGCAAAGTTAGATTATGTCTCTGAACCACTGTATCAGCTTGTATTACTGTTAGGCTTGATTTCTGATTGTAACCCTAGCCAAAAATTCACCTCCTGCCTCTATAAATATAAAGTCTAATTAGGCAAGTATAATACCATACCACAGCGTGGGTTTGGGTTATTTCAGTTTTAATGCTCTTTTTTGTACTTGTATTATCAAAAAAACCCCAAAACCCAACGTGATTGTTAATTTTTTTTCTTTTGTAACCTGACTTTGTGGAAGAATATACTTTCATATTTTCTGTCATAATTCTAAAAAGAATTTATTTTTTTATCATTTGGTGTAAGTTTCTTTTGCAGGATCTGCAACATAAATACACCCATGGATAAAAGCGTTTGATTAAAATGAATCATATTGATTATATTAAGCTGATGTAATTATTTCTTGTAATAAATCTTTATAATAAATTGTGGGGTGGGAAGTATTAATTAAAGTGATCTTGGCAACACAGTTACAAATCTTACCTATTGTACTGTATGGAGTAACTTTAGGAGATAACATAGAATCACAGCATCACAGAATGACAGGGGTTGGAAGGGACCTCTGGAAATAATCTATTCCACCCCACCTGCCAGAGCAGGATCAGCTAGAGCACGCTGTACAGGACAGCATCTTCATGAAAGGGTCACCAGAATTGGTCTTGCAATTCACACAGCCACCGTTTGAGGGCAAGGCAGAGAAGCATATTTTTGCTTGTCAGTATGGGTAGAGGTGATTCTTCGTTGATTCTAGATAGTTCTCCACCAAGGCTTTTTTAGAAAAAGCTGGATGGATAGGTGCCTCCAGAAAATTTGCAGTCTTTGAAGAGCCATTGGGTTGATGGGGACTTGCAGTCTCACACCATGACCAAACTATAGGTGGGACATCCTCTGTTATACATAGTATGCTTTATCTTGTTCTGCTCCACACAAAGGAGGAAGGTAGTTTAAATTCCTTCTTCCATGGTATTTTAAGTAGAAATAAATCCCTGATGCCATCTGCAGAATAAATATGATATGAATACTGCTCATTTATTTTATCTCTCTGAATCAATTTTTGATCTACACGGTAAACATCACAAAATAAGTTATTTTTCATTCCAGTACAACAGACTCCCCTGAATGGACTTTAAGGGCAAAACTTTAGGAAGAGTGGAGTTAAATTTACATTTTAGCTTCACTTATGGGTTCATTCGACTGTGAATGATGTGGAAAAACTGCAAATGCAAAGGAATGTCTATTAATGGTAAGGCACAGGTGCTAGGATTACTTGAATGGTAATAAATTTACATTGCAAATGTGATAAATCTGCTGCAGTTCTAATGCCACTGTAATGACTATCAGCTGCAAGCATGAGGACAGAAGAGAGCTGTTAAATGCATACTCTTAATGCATGGAAAATGTACTCTCTCAGCAGTTTATTTACTGCTTGGTATTCATTTATGAGGGCTTCTCTTCACACAGGAACTTTAATTTCTATAGAAATACACTTTGCAATGTTTGTAAATGACACTATTTAGTTATTAGGGCTGAATACCTACTCGTTAAGCTTCTTGGTAATATGAACATGTATTGGAGTTATGCAGAATACTTTTCATTCCCTAGTTACTTTTCATCAGCTCTTTCTTTTCTAGCAGTTTCCTGCACTGCAGCAAAGTCATTGCTGACAAAGCACAAGATGACAACACCAGTGAAAATGGGGGTCTAAGAGATGGCTGGTATCTGTAGTACCAAATTCAGTGGTGCATCTTCAGATAACTGTTTTGGTTTAGCTTTTGTGTATGCTCTTTAGCCAGCAAGAGGGAAAGCAAATAAATGATGTACAACAGGCTTGAAAATCAGTCCTGTGTAATCAGGCAAGCTAAGTTAGTGTCTTGTATAGTGTGTATAACTTGTTGACACATTGGAGGGAAGGGATGCGAGAGGAACCTTGATAGGCTTGAGAGTCAGGCCCATGAAAAACTCCTGAAGTTCAACAAAGTCAAGTGCAAGGTCCTGCACAAGGGTTGTTGCAATCCCAAGCACAGCTACAAATTGGATTGACAATGAATCAAGAACAGCCCCAAGAAGGATTTTTGAGATAGATGAAAAGCTCGATATAACCCAGTATTATGCACCTGTAGCCCAGAAAGCCAACTGTATCCTGGGCTGCATCAAAAACAGAATGACCAGAAGGTTGAGTGAGGTGATTCTGTCCTGCTCTCGTGAAATTGTAGTGTCCAGCTCTGGTGTCCCCAGTACAAGAAAGACATGATCTAATTGGAGCAGGTCCTGAGGACTGTGTTAGGATCCACAACCAGATAGAATAATTTGGCAGGGGTTAAGCCAGTAATGTTTCAGCTAACCTCAGGTTGCTCTGCGTGGTTGGAGGCGTCTGGGTTTAACCCCTGAGTGAGATCCAGTTAGGTGTTTTATCATGACCAGGTCTTCGCAATTCTTTGGAACAGAATTGAGACTCAAAATGAAGCCAAGTGTCCAGTCACTTTATTTGGCCCACAAGAAGATTGCAAGAGAAGGGGGAAAGAAAGAGAAAATAGTGGAAAAGGGAGAGAGAGAGTGCAATAAATACCACCATGGATCTGCACTATCCCATCAGTCCAGTGCCTTCATGTCCAGTGGGGAGACGTTCCTTCTTGTATTGCAATAGCTACCACCACAGATCTGTGGTATCTCATCAGTCTGTTGTCTTCAGGTCTGGTAGGGGAACATTCTTCCCCAGCTTTGTTGGTCTTTCCTTTTTACAGTGTTGTCTCATTGCATAGTGAATAAGTCATTGGCACAGCCACACCTTGCACCTGGTGGTGGCTCAAATGCCCATTGCCATCTCCAGAGTGTCCCCAAAGGTTCAAGAGGGTCTGAGTACCTCCATACTTTGTCCTTCAGTTGACTCTGGACATGGCATCATAGCAGAGGGCTTGGGCTATGTTCTTCGAGAGATCCATTCCTGACAGGTAGAGTTTGGTGGAATTCACTTTGTTTTGTGGTGATGAAGTTCATTAACTGTTGTGATGATTGAGAGAAGTAGGATGATTAAGAAAGAGGAAAGAGAGGGGGGTACAGTTCTGTCAACAATTGTTAAGGCATATCTATAGTCCCTTACAGCCACAAAGATGATCAGAGGACTGGAATACTCCTTCTGTGAAGACTGAGGGAGTTGGGTTTATTCAGCCTGGAGAAGAGAAGGCTGCAGGGAGACCTAGTAGCCTTCCAGTACCTGCAGGGGACCTCAGGAAAGCTGGAGAGGGACTGTTTACAAGGGCAGGTAGTAACAGGACAAGGGGTAATGGCTTTAATTTAGAAGAGGGTAGATTTAGATTAAACATTAGGAAGAAATTCTTCCCTTTAAAGGTGGTGAGGCACTGGCACAGACTGCCCAGAGAAGGTGTGGCTGCTCCCTCCCTGAAGAGTGTTCAAGGGCATGTTGGGTTGGATGGGATTTTGGGCAACCTAGCCTGGTGTAGGGTGTCCCTGTGCATGGCAGAAGGGTTGGAAGTAGGTAATCATTAGGGTCCCTCTCAACCCAAAATGTTCTGTGATTCTATGAGGTTTTCCATACTACTGACTGAAATGTTGGGTCCTTTAGTAAAGACAGCTGAAATCTGACTTTTTTATATTTTGTTACCTGCTCTGAATAAGCACAGAGGCAGCCTGGGAGCACATATGCTGAATATGTATGTGGATGCTGAGGCAGTAAATAGGTGACAGGTGTCTTACCTGGAAAGTTCTGCAAGGCTAGAAAGTCTGAGTATCGATGGAGTCCCACTACATCCTCACAGAGATGGGAGATGGTCCCCTCTCCCTTTGCTTCTTCAGCTGCTGTTTGCCTCTCCTGGGCAGCAGTTTGTTTGCACAGCCCAGGTGTTTGTCTGTCTTGAGGTGTCTTGGATGACAGGGAAGCAGGAGGCCTTGGAGGAAGGTCTGCCATAGGAAGCAGTGGTTACTTACCCTGTCTGCCAGGTTGAAATTCTAAGCCGAGGCAGAGTATTTGTTTATGTAGTTGGTCCATGTGTGTTCATTACAAATATTTATAGGCTTGAATCCCTTAATGTTTGCCCCTGTATCTTCTTCCTCTATGTGGGTATTATTTTTATCCATCTAAGTTTTCGACTTGCAGAAAGGTGTGACTGCTCAGCCTCCTTGGTTCATAGGTAGAATATTTTATATGCAGCATATTTTTTTCTCAGACTAAAATCAGTGGGCTAAGCACCAAAGGAAGAAGCCTGGTTATCCTACCTCTAAGTCCATCAGTTTATGACCAGTTATTTACTTTAAGGCTGATCTGCTATTGTTGCAGCTGACAAAACACTCTGCTGTAGTAACTGGTAACCATGCAGGCTGTGTGACAGTGATGAGCAGATCACAGCCTGACACGCAGGTAGGTTGAATTTATTTTTTTTTTGTCCTAGTTTACAACAATTATAACTTTAGATGTTTTTAGTTGGACTACTTGCTTTGAGCTGTGGATTTTCTGTTTGCTTTTAAAGCTATGGTGAGCAGAAACCAGGACTCAGTCTGGAAGGGATTCTGGATGTTGACTAGCCCAGTGCCCTGCTTATGTCCAGGGTAGCTTCTAAATTAGATTCATGTGTTGCATCTGTTTGTCTGAGACTTGTAATGCAGCCTTGTATTTCAAAGCTGCTGTCCTTAAAACTCCTTCCCATGCCCCTTCAAGATCTGGTTTGTGTCAGTGCTAGGGTAGAGATGACCAAAGGGCCTCTTCCTTCCCTTCTGCAGGGTTGGCTCACTCGGCATCATTATGAAAGAGGTTGTGACTGTTCCCCTTCATGGGAAATGAAAGAGATGTAATAACATGGTATGCCAATGGCTAGAAATTACAGTAAAATACTTAATGCTATGGCAAATTATTTGCTTGGTGGACACAACATTTTATCACACTGAAGTAAATTAAATCAGTGCTTTGAAATGCTGTAAAGAAATGTATTTCTCCAGGTAGGGAAAATGAAATAGAAAAAAGTGACAACACACTTATCAAATCTTTTATAGATTAGGAAAAACCCAAAACAAAACACTCTGCTTATTAATATTGAAAGTAACTAATACTTTGAGTGTAGATGTTATTCCTAGTTCTAAATTTCTTCCTAGCTTCAAAAGAGTAATTCAATGTATTCACCCAGGCCCCATTTCTACACTGAGTAAAATAGCATTGAATGGTTATTCTAATGTTGTTCAATGTTTATTAAGTCTATTAAAAATGGATTTTATTGTTTGATAGTCTTGTTTTAATAAAGTCTGCTTGGTTTGGACAAATTAATTTGGGAAAAGTAGACAGTAATACCTTAGTTGACACTTTTGCAAGGATTTTACAGGCTAGGTTAATTAAAATTATGAGCCTATAGCTACTGTGTTTCCCCCACATCTTTACCATGCTTTAAAATAACAGAGATTATATTGCTCCAGAGTGATCTTGCTATTTTACCACTCTCAGAGGCTTCCCATAATATCCTTCACAATATGGGCCTCAAATTTCCTTTATAAATAGTGTATAATAAGGTCTGGAGTCTTTGTGATACTAGTATTTCCCTGACAGTAAAAGCTGGGCTGTATCTGAGAGCACTACTTCATTTAGAGAAAACTGATTTTTATATAAGAAAAATCAAATGGCACTGGGCACTTCAAAATATCAGATTATAAAGATCAGAATAATAAACATGTAGAAGTTTACAGTTTGTCTAATTGAAGCATTTTCAGCAGTAGCAAAACAATATAAAGGTTAGGTTTTGTAAAAACAAATTATGTTTTGGGAAATATGGGGCAATGGAGGGTCATGCTGAGAAGTTTCCATGTACAGGTAGTGCTTGTCTTGTAATCCTCTCATGGATAGCGCAGACAGACGCTCACAACCTACTTCTAGGTCCAAGTGCAGAACTACTCTTGTGTTTTCTCATGCACTGATTAACATGTGGGTGAACTCAATTTTCAGCCAAAAGGCACTGTCTATACATTGTATTTACAGTGAATACAATTATTTGAAGCCACGCTTTCAGCAGTTAAAAATCAGACTCCTGATCTGCTGCTGAAAAGGGTTAGGTTAAGTTCTTTCCCTTTGAGATAGTGCAGGTTAACACGATGGTGCTTAGGTCAGAACATGGTGAACGCACAGGTTGCGGAGCAGAAGGCAGTGCAATGGAAGATTAAAGAAGTGTTTTTTCTATGGAGATAAACCTACTGCAAATACAATTTCAGAAGAAGTCAGATTATGTCATTTTTTATATTCTTGCATGGATCAAAGGAAATGGAGGAAACATAGGCAGCTAACACCAGCATTGAATATGAATAAAATATTCATATTTTCTGCTCTAATGACTATGTCATTTTTCTTAAACTTCTGGAACTCTCTCTCTCTGGAAAGAAGACAGTACTGTTATGTGCAACTCAATATTTTTTTCCTTAGCACAGCTAGATACATTTCTTGACACTTCTGTTAAGTTATTAAAAGAAACCAAAAATATTTCAATCAGGGATGAAAGTTTTTGCTCATCATTCAAAAATTGTCTATACTCATAATTTATGGCTTTTTAAATCCTATTTTTTCGTAAATGGGTAGTACTCACCATATTTCTTTCACTACAACCATCAATTTTTTTTTTTCTTAATGTGAATCTAGTAAATCAAGGCAAAAAAGTTAATATCTCACATAATTAAATCTAGCTGAATTTTGAAAAGAATGTTTGAAGAGGAAGTTTGGGTTTTTATTCTCCGAGTTTTATTTTACTTATTTTTTTGGTGCAGTATACCTTTTCAATGCAAGTTCATAAGCAATGCCTTGAGCAAAGATCAGAGTTCAGACCTGCTTAATCCCCCAAAGGTGCACCAAATCCATCTTTCCTATTCTTGTTCCTGACTCTTCAGGTCTTGCAAAGCAATGGTATTGCCTCATCAGGGTGGAGAGGTTCGTTCTCCCGCCAAGAATGAGTGTGTTTCTATGACTGCCTTCTGTTTCTTCAGTTTGTGGCAGTGAAATAACCACTCTTGAAATTCCCTGGAAAACAGTTACTTTTTCCTAAAAAATAAAAATGGAACCTACAATGCAAATGTTGAGATTTCATATGAGTGACCTTCTTAATTACAGTTTGAAGAACAATGTTGCTTCCCCTGGACATAGAAAGGCACGAACATCATCTTTACATCAGTGTTTTGTTTCATATATTGGTGGATTTACTTATGCCCATAAATAGTAGAGTTGTTTTTTTCACTTGTTAATGGAAGCTCAGATTCCTAAAACCAAGATACACTCAAAATCAAAACCAACACAGCCAAATTGCGCTCTGAACCTGACCAAGTGTGATCCTGATTCTTAAATATATTTGATGAAGAATGATTAATCAGTACTTTTATTTGTATATGAACACCACCTATCACATAAAGTTTGAAGTACTAGTTTAGGTAGCATGTCATTAGTTGTCCCAAAAACAACGAACAGTAGGGAAAGGGGAGCTGAAGAAAGTAGACTGTAATGGAAAGACTTTGGGACCATGCTTTAGCTCACCTCACACGCATTAAAAATCTGCAGCTGTAGTAGATTTGCCCTTATTTATTTACATTCAAGAATATAGAATTCTATAAAGAGTAATTGATTTCCTTTTAGCCTGAAAACCTTCTGGCATGAGGAGTGTTCTTTCTGTTCTGTGTTGATTGTACAGCTAGTTCACTCAGTGTCTGGGATCCCTAGGTACTATTGCAGTAGAAGTAAATAATCATTATAAGAATGACTAAATTATTACCATTTCTTGTCAAAACTTAGTGAAAAAGTGGCTCTGTACATTAAATATGATAATGATCTGAAAAAAGGTATAAGAAATGCAAAAATAATAGGTTATCCAACAGTAAAGAACAGAAGGAACGTTAGAATTACCCCCAGTATGAGGAGGACAAAACTGAACTATTTACATGTCTTATTGGAAACCTAATCTAAGGTAAACCAAATAAACATATTGTTCTAGCTGTCATTAGGGACAGCTTGATAAAAACAACTATGTATTGTTTAGCAGTGTGAATGAAAATGTCATCACATCTAGAAAAGGAGAATACAGGGGAAATGTTACAGAATAAAAAAGGTTTAAATCGTTTGAATTAAGGAAATTGTATGGAATACTGACTTCAAGTCTGTTCACCCTATTTCTTTCTTGCTCCTTTTCACCTCAAAAAAAATGTAATTGAGACCCACAAGGTCAAGTACAATCCTTGAAGAAGGTGACCTCATGTAAACTAAAATCTGGGTGAGGTGAAATTATTTGAAGTTTTGTTTAGGTCAGAGGAAAGAGTGCTGGGTGGGGGCAACAATTAGTAGCTGTTGCAGAAAAGAAGGTCAGGCAGATAATTCTATTCACTCCCTTTTAACAGGACACAAAAAGAAATTGAATTATAATACACGTGAAGCTGTTTAAACAGAAATCCTTTTATACAGTGTATAATTAACCCAAGGAACTTGGTGCTATAATGTATTGGTGGAGAAAGAAGCTTACTAGAGCTAGAATTCAGAACAGACTTTCATGAGGATTATAAGGACAACCAGGATTCAAAATATTACTTAAAATAATTCAGGGGATAGAAATGTTTATGCTTTGGGACACAAGAGGAAAAAGTCTTCTTATGCACAGCTTATCCCATGCTGCACTCTTGTGTGGCTTACTATAAGCTGGAACTGTATATTGCATCTGGTTCTGGAGGTCTTAGCACAGGAAAAACATGGACCTGTTGGAGCAGATCTAGAGAAGGACCACAAAAATTATCAAAGGGCTGGAGCACCTCTTCTGTGATGACTGAGAGAGTTGGAGTTGTTCAGCCTGGAGGAGAAAAGGTTCTCGGGAGACCTTATAGCATCCTTCCAGTAATTAAAGGGGGCCTATAATAAAGACAAACTTTTTAGCAGGATCTGTTGTGATAGGACAAGAGGTAATGATTTTAAACTCAAAGAGGGTATATTTAGACTAGATGTAACAAAGACATTTTTTACAAGAGTGATGGAACAGTGGAATAGGTTGCCCAGTGAGGTGGTAGACACCCCACCCCGGAAACATTTAAAGGCAGACTGAAGCAACCTGATCTAGTTGAAGATGTCCCAATCATGTCAGTATGGTTGGACTAGATGACCTTTAAAGATCCCTTCCAATGCAAACTATTCTATGACTCTATGAGTCTATGAAAGTATGGAAAACATGATACTGGTCATTAATGGAGATAGGTTGCTTAACCTTAGATGGACTACAGTCCTATTGTGATTATACTACTCTCTTCTAGATCTGGGTAACAAGTTTTTTTGGATATAGGAATGTCTGGGGTTCTTAATCTTTTTAAGTCAGCAGAATGGAGAATGGTGGAGAAAACATGCTTGTTTCTCTAAGAAATTTTTCACCTTTTTATCAGTGAAAGGATAAAGGGAAAGTAGTGTGAAAAGAAGTAGGAAATAGTAATTTACCTGTCTGTTTCATGTATGGAAGAAACAAGAAAAAACCACCCCAAAACCAAACCTATAACTAAACAAAATCGGACCTGTCTCTTAAATATCTCTTATCATAGGTCTAGTTAAGTACAGTATATCAATATTATGTAGACACTGTTCTACAACTGGAAATACCAATTTACAGTTCTGTTTGGATATATTAAAAAAAAAAAAAGGTTGGAGGAGATTAGAACATACTTTGTACATCTCCTTACCTCAGTGCAGTATCAAAACTTCCTAAATCATACCTGACATGTATTTGTAAACACTTCCACTGAGAGATTTTACAGTCCTCACTGGTAATCTGGTGCTTCATTCTCCTCACTGTTTAGGGAATTCCTTTACTAATGTCTAAACTAATTATATTGCAGTTCTATTATACTTTAACTGGCTTCCAATTACCCTTAATTTGTAGAATTTGCCTTAGAATGAACACCACAGTTCAGACTGTTTCTTTCTTAAAAAAAAACAAACCACCAACAAACCAACCCCCCTCAAATCCTACTGATTAAAGTGATGATGTAAACAGAGTGAAACATCATTTAGTTTTGTCTTACTCTGACTGCAATTCTGAGGAATATGAAGTTGTCCATTCAACTCCAAAAGAGGATTAACTCTTTAACAAGCTTTAA